>NC_091985.1:62413434-63636080 GCF_044704955.1 Pristiophorus japonicus
GGCAAGCTGCCTCTTACTCTTCACAGCTCACTGACTTGATGGAAATGAGACCCAAGACCCAATATCGGGGCTGCCTCGGATCTCACAATTCAGGCGCAGAGATTGTATCCTCGCATATGAGCGCACTTGAATTTCCAGGCAAATATTTATTAGATTGAGAGGAAACTCTTTGTGGCAATTATACTTTGCCCATCTACTTGGTATAGGGAAATGTTAGTTAGCCTTAACTTGGCAGCTTCCGTCAGGATTGTAAACCTCTTCCGCCATTCTATAGCAGAGATGTCAATAACCAGGAGACATGGGTTTAAATTTAAATTTTTAGCAGGATTAGAGGAGAGTTGAGGAGAACTTTTTCACCCCAAGGGTGATGGGGGTCTGGATCTCACTGCCTGAAAGGGTGGTAGAGGCAGAAACCCTTATCGGATTTAAAAAGTACTTGGATATGTACTTGAGGTGCCATAACCTACATGGCTATGGACCAGGAGCTGGAAAGTGGGATTCGGCTGGATAGCTCTTTTTCAGCTGGCACAGACACGATGGGCCGAATAATCTCCTTCTGTGCCATAAATTTCTATGATTCTATGATTTGCTACCATATGGTCGGATGTTGTAGATCTGATTTAATCTTGCCCTTATCTCCTCCCAGGCATGCTGCACTGCTCCTCTGAGGGTAGGGAGCCCTGAAGTTGCAAACAGGGCTGCTTGCCATTCATTTACTATCTGTAACTGAACTCTTATTCTCTGTAAAACAAGGTGTTCTTTGGGTACTCTGCTTCATCACTTGGCCAGATACTCAGTTTTAGCCTAAGAAGCATTTCTTGCTATACAATGGAAACTTCACTTTAAATGGCTGCTGCCCTTAAAATACCTGCTGCCTTCATTATACAAGCTCATAATGCTAGGGTGCTGTGAAGGAATAAGTAATTAAAAGCACCTCTGGAAGTTTTGGTAGTTGTGTGGAAGCAGTTAAGTGGATGGGATGCTGAGTAACTTTTTCACTCTAAGAGACTAGATACTGGAAAATTCACCATTCTGTTTCAACTGACTTGTGTATTACTACTTCTGTTCTAAGCCTGTGTGGAAAGTCCTGGTGTCATGGGATAGAGAGATTAAGTCAAGTTTATTTTGCATTGCCGAGCTTATTTTACACCAGCTTGTAAAACTAAAATAAAATAAATTCACTGTGATGTTATTGAAGTAATATAGGATTACCTGACAGTAGCGTTAGTGCTGATTCAGATGAGCTTCCAACGTCCCCATAAAACTTACTTCTTTAACTCTGCTTATATTAGATTTAGACGGATGCTAAAGTCACCAGTTCCCAACATCTATTTTGCTCAGTCCAGCTACCAGGAAGATATTCCTAGCACCTGGACTTAGCAAATCCAGAAAGTTTACATTGGGGTTTTAGCCAATTGTGTGAGAGCAAAGGACTGGTAACCTGCAGTGCGAGCACTCCACTGAAACCAGTATAAAAGCAGCCGTGGGAGCGTGCCTTCATCCACCTGGGATTTTCGGATCAGTTCCTTATATCCCTCCCTTGAAAAGCACTACATGATATTTTGTTATGTGAAAGGTGAATATTCCATCAGATTCCTGATTTGGGCCTTGTAGATTGTGGAGGGGCTTGTTGCTGAGAAAATGGTTTCTTTGACTGGATACCAGGAGGTGCTAGAGAATGCCCAGGTATGACTTCCCCTCCCTCTGCTGAAAGACACAGCAGTTTTCCTCTCTGTGTAACTCATATCAGAAGCTTAGCAAAGTGGGTCTCAAATATATTTTTCATTTCCACTCCATAGCACTGAGCAATCATGCTCAGTGCCACCAACAGTATTTCAACTTTTAAAACTCTTGGGAATTATGATTTGTGCAAAGATGGTTGTGTCTACAGTTCTGTCTGTGACTTTAGCACATTGGTTCTCAGCAGTTTAGTAACAGTTGCTCTGTCTGCCCCTCCCAGCGGAACAGTTCCAGTCTTTTTAAGTTACAGAGCCAATCTAGAGCAATGATCTTGGTCAATGACTCTCCTGAACTCCAGTCACATTAGCAGCAATGGGCTAGAGCATGGGTTAGACTAACGTTTGTTCGCATTCCCAACAAGTTACATAGGATTACATAGGATATACAACACAGAAACAGGCCATTTGCCCTAACCAGTCCATGCTCCACTCGAATCTCTTCCTGTCTTTCCTCATCTAAATCTATCAGCATAACCCTTTATACCCTTCTTCCTCATATGCTTGTCTAGTCTCCCCTTAAATGCATCTATACTATTCACTTCAACCACCCCATGTGGTAACGAGTTCCGCATTCTCACCACTCTTTGGGTAAAGCAGTTTCTTCTGAATTCCCTATTGGATTTCTTGGTGACTATCTTATATTGATGGCCTCTAGTTATGTTCTTCCTCACAAGTGGAAACATTCTTTCTTTATCCACTATATCAAAGCCTTTCATAATTTTAAAGATCTCTATTAGGTCACCCCTCACCCTTTTTTCAAGAGAAAAAAGACCCAGCCTATTCATCCTTTCCTGATATGTATACCCTTGTATTTCTGGTATCGTCCTTGTAAACCTTCTCTGCACCTTCTCCAGTGCTTCCATATCCTTTTAATAATACGGCGACCGGAACTGCACGCAGTGCTCTAAGTGTGGTCTAACCAAGGTTCGATACAGGTTTAGCATAACTTCCCTACTTTTCCATTCTATACCTTTAGAAATAAACCCCAATGCTTGCTTTGCTTTTTTTTAATGGCCTTGCTAACCTGTGTTGCAACTTTTAGTGATTTATATATTTCCACTTCGAGATCCCTTTGTTCCTCTACGCCACCGAGACTCGCATCCTCCAAGTAATAAGTGACCTCCCTATTCTTCCTACCAAAATGTAATATCTCACATTTATCGGTGTTGAACTTCATTTGCCAATTATATGCCCATTCAGCAAGTTTATTAATGTCCTCCTGTAATTTGTTGCAGTCCTCCTCAGTATTGACTATCCCCCAACTTGGTGTCTTTTGCAAATTTAGAAATTCTGTTTTTGATTCGAAGGTCTAAATTGTTGATATAAATTGTGAACAACAGTGGTCTCAACACTGATCCTTGTGGAACACCACTACCCACCTACTGCTACTGCGACTAGCTACCCTTTACCCCTACTCTCTGCTTTCAGTCTTGAAGCCTGCTAGCTATCCAGTCTGATACTTGTCCCCTGACTCCGCATTCTCTGACCTTCTTCATCAGTCTATTATGGGGTACCTTACTGAAGACCTTTTGAAAATCTAGATACATTACATCTACTGCATTACCATTGTCTACTCTCTCCGTTTCCTCTTCAAAAAATCAATGAGTTTAGTCAAGCAAGACTTTCCCTTTTAAAATCCATGCTAACTATTCATTATTATATTTTTAATTTCTAGATCTTCTTCTGTTTTCTCCTTTAGTAGGGATTCCATTATTTTTCTTACCACCAATGTTAAGCTGATTGCTCTATAATTTGAAGAGTCACAAAAGAGGTCTTAATTGCCAGAGGATTTAACGCAAAAGAGATATGGTTCTAATATCAGAGATATTGGGCAATGCCTTAGAAAGGATGGGAAAAAAAGCAAGAACAAATAATAGTATAATGTATAAAATATAGATCACGAGCAAGGTACTCACTAAAAACAATCCAAATTTAAGAAGATTACAAAGTACTTGCCTGAGTCATTTGTATAATATATGTGCATTTGTGATGTACAAAATGTTTCTAGACACTTCTTTCCCCAGAACTACTGATTTTGGGAGAATGCCAAAATGTAAATATCAGATGATGTCCACTCTGTCTGAACCTTGTGCTGATAACTTGTCTGGGGTTCCGGAGGGTCTGTGAAAAGCATCGGGAAAGATCATTCCCAAATATACCTCACTGAGCTGTGACATGATGGGCAGCCTTCCAGAGAGCTGCCCAGTATATCTTCAGTGAACCTAGTACATTTAGTTCTCCCTCCTACATTTTTCTTAATAAAAGCATCTTGACTTTATCCTTTGAGATTACAAAATATGCAGGACAGTTTTGAGCATTAACCTTTTGGATTCTGAATTGTGAAAGGTCCTGTAACTTTTTTGTAAAGCTCAGACCTGTAATGAAACAGGATATGTTATTTTCTTTTTGCTTTCCATAATTCATGTGGTGGAATTCATAATATTTAATAGTTGAAATTTGAAAGATTATAATAAAGATCGCAGAGATTTCACAGGAGGGTGATGGAGCAGGGATATGGATGTACGAAGACTCTCAAGGATTTTTGCAAATTGACTGCTAATCATGAGCTCTTTGGGGTCTAGGGTTAGCAAGTATTAATGTTTTATTCTATGAAGAATTACCTCTCTACATCATCTTACAGAACAAATTCTATTACTTTATTTCAGAAATTTACAATTAAAATGTCATGGGGGTGAGATTCAACTCCGGTGGAGGGAACAAAATGAGTGGTAATGGATCAGTCATTTGTTATACGACCTGCCACTTTTCCTATCCATTGAAGTCAATGGAAAAGATAATCAGTTGAGGCAATAACGGGCAGCTGATCCACGACCACCCATTTCATGGCCCTACCGGATTTGAATTTTGTCCACTCCTTTATCTTTAATATGAACCATTCCCAAAATAATATTGTCAACAATAATTTCTGAACTTTAGTTCTTTTTTGAGGGATCAGCAGGGTTTCAGGGCAATAAGATTGGTATTAAAGGCCAAAGGTGGAGGCTCCTGATCACTCTGGTAACTCTTGTTGAAAAATGCAGGGGCAATAAATTCATCTTGGACAGTAGTGCAAAATGGGCGACAGTGAGTCGGCACCAATGGAAAAGAAAAGAATGGAGGGCAAAACAGGCTACTGATTCACTACTGCTCATTCTTTGCTATTAACATGGAAGCATAGAAACATAGAAAATAGATGCAGGAATAGGCCATTCGGCCCTTAGAGCCTGCACCACCATTCAAGAAGATCATGGCTGATCATTCCCTCAGTACCCCTTTCCTGCTTTCTCTCCATACCCCTTGATCCCCTTAGCCGTAAGGGCCATATCTAACTCCCTCTTGAATATATCCAATGAACTGGCATCAACAACTCTCTGCGGCAGGTTAACAACTCTCTGAGTGAAGAAGTTTCTCCTCATCTCAGTCCTAAATGGCCTACCCCTTATCCTAAGACTGTGTCACCTGGTTCTGGACTTCCACAACATCGGGAACATTCTACCCACATCTAACCTGCCCCGTCCTGTCAGAATCTTATATGTTTCTATGAGATCCCCTCTCATCCTTCTACATCGTACATCAAATGTATGCCCCCCCCCACCCCCGCATAAGTGTAAGCATTTGGTAAAGACAAAATAGTGTGGTCTGCCATGGTTGAGTAGCTTTCTAGCACTCACTGTTGAGGCTTAACGTGCAGAATGGCCGCTGCCACGTGTAAACTCTTAGCTCAGCAAGATTTTGGTGCCTGCCGGGGTGAAATAGGGAGAAAAATTGAAAAAAAAAACAGATGCCACATCAGGCGGTCTGGGGTTAGAAAGAATGTCAGGTATAGTTTGGAGTCTGTCACATTTTCTAGGGAAAGAAATCAGGATATGGGGCAAAATGTAACTTTCAGCTGACTTCCCACTTTTCAGATTGCTAAATCATGGCAAAGAGAGATTGCTTTGCTTTCCATTGTTTTTGAACACAGTCATCCTTGTGTTAAAGTAAACAGTATGATCGCAGTATTAGCCATCTCTGCCACTTAGGTTTATTGTAGTTATTCTAAAATCATTGAGCTTGATGTGTCTAGACTTGAATGCACGTCTGACCTTCAGGCAGTTTAGTGAAAACAATTGAATTGGTCCTTTTATTGCAAAGCAATAACATTGTCATTAAATTTTGGTCTAGACACAATTCCCACCTACCCTATAAACTAAATGGCTTTGGCAAGCTTTAACAGTGACAAGCGAACTCTGCAGGTAACAAGTGTGTCTTGACCATAACAGTCCATGCACTCTGTGAACTTGGGTATTTACAAAGTGTGACCCTTCTGACCTCTGTATCACAATCATCACTGTTTCTGACAGTGTTTATATTGTTGCTGCTTGTGGGCATCATAGAAGACTTCAGACCAGACAGATCATCTTCATAGACAGCACACATCTTTTGTTAAAAGCATAGCTGAAAACCCGCAATCTACACTTACAGAAAGAAATCAAATAATGGATGATTTCCTGTATATAATGATGGACCCATACATCACCTAGAATTATACACAATAGAGCTTAGTTTTTTGGGTGGACCATTAAGCTTAGAAATGAATCATCTTAAAAAAAGCAAGAGGTGTAAAACCCAGTTTTATAAAAAGCAATAATTACTTAATCCAAGGAAATACCTTCAGAACCCATTTATATTGCTTCCAGTAAATGCCTGTGTTGTAAACTTCCCTATTTATACTCCAGGGAAGATTTGGATACCAGTGAGAATCCTGGCGCGACTGTGCATATGTAATTTTCCACATGTGCAGTTGCTAAAAAAAAAATCATGTTTGCAACTTTACAGTTCTGGCCTGAGATGCTCTCTGATGTCAGGGGAACAATCGTGTAGGCCAGAAATGTTAAAAGCACATTGTTAGCCTGTGTGGGTGGGCTCACCTGTAGTCAGAATAAAATGGTAGACCTGACAGCAAACAATGCTGGTAGTGACTGTGTACCTTTGCTGCAGCCTTCAATACTTTGCCCCTGAAGATAGGGAATAACACACACCATATAAGTTGCTGCTCCCTGCCTTTGACTACTGCCTCTGAAAGATTTCTCCGGAGGCAATATTATAATATAAGTGGGATGTGAGACACCGTGACTATATTTTCATGTAAGAATTTCCAAAAAGTGATGTTCATGTCTGGCTGCTTAACCTGCCGAAGAACGTCGCACACAGGAATGTGGTAGATACACATTAAATGATCAGACATGAACTTCACCGATCAGAAGTTCTAACCTATAATTCCCCTCAGAATCATTATCAGCATTTGATAATGTATAGTTTACAGTTTTTTCATAAAGAAATCTAGAATCTTACCTTCCATATAGTCATAATGATTGATAGATTTCAGACATACTGCTATGGATTTAGCAGTACAAGACACAATATCCCTTTTAAATTATTGAGCTACTCAAAATTGTGTTGGCTGCTGTTGTTTCAATCTCTCCAGTTTATTTCTCAGTTTCCCAAAAGTCTCAAATGTGACCTTAACATCTCTGTGCCTGCATGATTGTAGTCTATGCAAAATCACAAATCTAACTTTACTGATCTGGCTGTGGGCATTTCCCGATGTTAAGAAAGATCCGCACAGTTCAACAACGGCAAAAGTGTATCACTGGCCTGCACGTGCAGGCCTATATTTATCCCTCAATCAACATAACAAAATCAGTTATCTGGTCATTATCACATTGCTGTTTGTGGGAGCTTGCTGTGCGCAGGTTGGCTTCCGCGTTCCCACATTACAATAGTGACTACACTCCAAAAGTACTTCATTGACCGTAAAATGCTTTGAGAAGTCCAGTGGTCGTGAAAGGTGACATATAAATGCAAGTCTTTAGAAACACAGAAACATAGAAATTTACAGCGCAGAAGGAGGCCATTCCAGCCCATCGTGTCCGCGCCGGCCGACAAAGAGCCACACTGCCCTTGGTCAGCAGTCCTAAAGGTTATATATAAACCTATGAACAATGACAGAAAGGCAAAGAGCATCCAGCCCAACCAATCCGCCTCACCACAACTGCGACACCCCTTATACTAAAACATTCTACACTCCACCCCAACTGGAGCCATGTGATCTCCTGGGAGAGACAAAAAACAGATGAAAACCCAGGCCAATTTAGAGAGAAAAAATCTGGGAAAATTTCTCTCCGACCCATCCAGGCGATCGAAACTAGTTCTGGAGATCACCCTGGCTGTATTCTATTCCCTGCAGTACTTACCATTATATCTGTTCCGTCCAACAAAAGGTCATCCAATCTAATCCCAATTACCAGCTCTAATCCTGCAAGTTACTGCACTTTAAGTGCCCATCCAACCATCTTTTAAAAGTGGTGAGGGTTCTGCATCCACCACTCTTCCAGGCAGCGAGTTCTAGATCCGCACAACCCTCTGTGTAATGAAGCCCCCCTCAAAACCCTCTAAACCTTCCACCAACCACCTTAAAACTATGCCCCCTTGTAATAGACCCCTTCACCAATGGAAATAACCCCTTAATATCCATTATGTCCAGGCCCCTCAATATTTTGTCCACCTCGCAACCTTCTCTGTTCCAATGAGAACAAACCCAGCCTATCCAGTCTGTCCTCATAACTAAGATTCTCCATTCCAGGCAGCATCCTAGTAAATCTCCTCTGCACCCTCTCTAGTGCAATCACATCCTTCCTATAATACGGCGACCAGAACTGCACGCAATACTCCAGCCTAACCAAAGTATTATACAATTTAAGCATAAGCTTCCTGCTCTTATATTCTATGCCTCGGCCTTCCCTAGTGTTGCAGATTTTGCCTATCTTAAATATTTCCTCTATAGCACTGAACACTGCAATATTTCACATTAAAATGGATTTTGCTTAGTTATTTATTGAGAGAGACAGTTGCTTGGTGTTCTCACGATTATATGCAATGAAATGTGTTTCTGCCTTTGTCTTAGGTTAGTCACTCTTTGTTATATTCAGAAACAGAGGGGCAGTATAGAGGTGGTGGTGGGGCGGGTGGGGGGTTGCGGGGGGGAGACGGGCGGGGGTGAGTGCAGTGAGGTATTAGTTCATGGTTTGAATTCTCATGCTTGCTTTGCTGTTGCTGAAAATTCATCAAGAAATGTATTAACCTCAAAACCTAATGTCCGCATCAGGAAACACAAAAGGAAGTGGAGAAAATGAACTTGCATTTCAAACAGCATGTTTTAGCTGGCTGGTTTACATTTTGAAATTTTTATATGGTCCCCTCAGAAAAAAAAAACAGAACAAAAATGGATAGGTGGCAACTCCTATCTTCAGTTCTTCAATATTGTGTGTATATTCTTTCAGGATGCAATCATCTTGGTTTCAACAAACCTGACAGATTCAAGTTGGTTTTATATTGCAGCCCAAAATTTGGGAGAATGAGCTAACTGCACTGTTTCCTGCCATGATCTTTGTAATGGGCAACGGGTCTTCCTGTAAACTGGCTGTTATCATCATAGGAAGTCCCTCGAAATCGAGGAAGACTTGCTTCCACTCTAAAAGTGAGTTCTCAGGTGACTGTACAGTCCAATACGGGAATTACACTCTCTGTCACAGGTGGGACAGAGAGTGGTTGGGGGAAAGGGTGGGTGGGGAGCCTGGTTTGCCACATGCTCCTTCTGCAATTTGCGTTTGTTTTCAGCATGCTCTTGACGACAAGACTCGAGGTGCTCAGCGCCCTCCCGGATGCTCATCCTCCACTTTGGGCGGTCTTGGGCCAGGGATTACCAGGTGCCGGTATGGATGTTGCACCTTATCAAGGAGGCTTTGAGGGTATCCTTGAAACATTTCTTCTGCCCACCTGGGGCTCACTTGCCGTGTTGGAGCTCCG
Source organism: Pristiophorus japonicus (assembly GCF_044704955.1). Taxonomy (NCBI): domain Eukaryota; kingdom Metazoa; phylum Chordata; class Chondrichthyes; family Pristiophoridae; genus Pristiophorus; species Pristiophorus japonicus. The sequence goes on from NC_091985.1 coordinate 62,423,022, forward strand.
AGTAGAACACTTGCTTAGGGAGTCTCGTGTCGGGCATGCCGACATTGTGGCCCCCCCCCCAACGGAGCTGGTCGAGTGTGGTCAGTGCTTCGATGCTGGGGATGTTGGCCTGAATGAGAATACTGACGTTGGTGCATCTATCCTCCCAGTGGATTTGCAGGATCTTGCGGAGGCAGCGCTGGTGGTACTTCTCCAGCGCTTTGAGATGTCTCTGAACCATACAGGAGGGCGGGTATTACTACAGCCCTGTAGACCATAAGGTTGGTGCCAGATTTGAGGTCCTGGTCATGACAATTTGGCTAGTGCACATGCACAGTGTAGTACCATGGGGATGTTGCTTCCCAGAGTCATTACTCATGCATGATGAAATCATTACATTGCATTGCTTCAACTACAGCAGCACAGTTACTGGCCCAGAAATATTTTGGAGGCATACAAGAAGTCCCAATAAAAAAACAGATTTTCTGACCTCCGCCTTAAAAAACTTCTGTAACTTTATTTTGATGTATCGTCTGGCTGCAGCAAACCTGTACTACAGGAGCCGATGGCTGAAGACCAATATTAAAGCAGCTTCAGATGGCCATCTTAAGACCCGCACTTCATATTGGCATTCCTGTCTGTCAGGGTATTCATTTATGTTTCAAAACCTTGGCATTTGGTTTAATTGCAGATGTGTTGCAGATTAATGGACTTGGACAAGGTGATGAGAACTCTTCTGTACAGGCTGTCTTGGGCGATGTGTCATGAATTAGGTGTTGATAGTTATCTCATCACCTTGTTCAAGATGAGTAACCCACAAAATATATAAAATAAGACCAGATGTTAAGGTTATGTATCTGAAGTGAATGCCCAGTTTTAAAGGGGGAAGATATTCCTTCATTTGAATTGCATTTTAAACAAAATAAAGAAAAACTGGCATTTATATAGCACCTTTCATGACCACCGGACATCCCAAAGTACTTTACAATCAATGAAATACATTTGAAGTGTTGTAATGTAGCAAACGTGACAGCCATATTTGTGCACAGCAAGCTCCCACAAACAACAATGTTATAATGACCAGATAATCTGTTTTTAGGTGTTGGTTGAGGGATGAATATTGGCCAGGACATCAGGGATAACTCCCCCGCTCTACTTCGAAGTAGTACCATGGGATCTTTTACATCCACCTGAGAGAGCAGACGGGGCCTTGGTTTAATGGCTCATCCTAAAGATGGCACCTCCAACAGTGCAGCACTCACTCAGTACTGCACTGGAGTGTCCGCCTAGATTTTGAGTTCAAGTCCCTGGACTGGGATTTGAACCCACAACCTTCTGACTAAGAGGCGAGAGTGCTAATCACCGACCCACTGTTGATACCCAAAGGAGAACTAATCTGATATGCAGACAGAAATTGCAGTTTGTAACATATTTTGCTGGATGAGAGAAAGAAGGAGTGATTCCATAATCCAGTGGTTATACAATGCGCATCATGGGAAATCACAAGCATGCAATGAACAAATTTGCATTAATAAAGTCCCTCTCATGTCCTCAGGGTAGTCCAAAGTGTCTGTCAGCTAATGAATTTGTTTTTGAGTGTAGTCACTGTTATTTTGTAGGCAAACATGGCAGCCAATTTGCACACAGCAAGGCCCCACAAACCCATTACTAAAGCTAGTTAATTTGTTATTGGTGGTGTTGATAAATGTTCTTTTGTACTTTTGCACACCTGAACAAGCAGATGGGGCCTCAGTTTAATGACTCATCCAGCAGGCACCACCTTTGACAATGTAGAACTCCTTCAGTATGGCACTAAAGTGTCAGCCTAGATTAAGAGCTCAAATGGGACTTGAACCTCTGACCTTTCAACTCAGAGGTAAGAGTGCTACGTCTGGGCCAACCTGACATGTTTCCCTAATACATGTCCATGAGTACTGTTCCTGCCTGGGTACACTAAATTGTGGAATCACCCATGGAATTCTACATGATAAAGAATGTTGCAGACAAATTACCCAGCATTCCACCTGGACCAGGTCATTGCATGACTGTTTAGATGTTTAGCCTCATGGAGATATAAGTAAACACATTTAGATTAACATCGTGATTCATAGTTTAGATGAACAGTTTTAAAATTAAGATGGCCTTTTAAGACTGAGATGAAGAGGAATTTCTTCACTCGCAGAGTTGTGAATCTTTGGAATTTTCTGCCCCAAAAGTCTGTGGATGCTGACTCGTTGAGTATATTCAAGGCTGAGACAGATAGATTTTTGGACTCCAGAGGAATTAAGGGATATGGGGATCGGGCGGGAAAGTGGAGTCGAGGTGGAAGATCAGCCATGATCTTATTGAATGGTGGAGCAGGCTTGAGGGGCCATATGGCCTACTCTTGCTCCTGATTTTTTTGTTCTTATGTTGAACTAATCAATTTGGTTGATTACATTTGAAAAATTACAGGGATGTAATTGGTCTTCGGTGATAGTGCACAATGGGCGCTGGCGAATCGGCAGCCCATGTTACACTGCATTGAAGTCAATCAGATCCGGTGTAAAACAGGCTCCCCCACCTCACCAGTCTTGTTTGAAATCACAAACATATCACCTGGACCCCACACATCAAAGCACAAGCCATAACCAAACAGAATTGAAAGGGAATGACTTTAAATAAAAATTTACTCCAAACATTCTTCAGCTAGGTATCTTGAATCATGTATTGCTCTCCTTTGAAGAAATCTAAGGGAAAATTTCCTTAATGTGCTAGCGACAGCAATATTGTAAATACATTGATAAAGATCCCATTTATGATTTTGGTACAGTTAACACACAAATGAAATCTTTACCCTCTACTCTCTAAAATTTCACCAAGAGAGGGATTCTATTTCTTCGCCTTTTATCCAGTGCATTCTGAGTAATAGCCCGCAATGACATGGTTAATTTTAACCCCCAAAAACCAGCGGGTTTGTGTCAGGTGGGAGGCTAAAAAGTTAATAATCTGAAACATGGACACAAACCACCTTGAACTTGCCGACTTCCGATTTTAACAGAGACGAGGTGAGGAGCGGGCGACCAATCAGCTTGCCGGATGCGGGTCAGTATTTGAAAACTTTTAAGCAGGCTGCCTGCCTCCATTTTAACAGTGTTTCTATTTTTAACCACAGTCAGCCATGTATTCTGGGCCTCAGGAAACCCGACGGGTATAAAGAGGTGAGAAGGGCTACATTCACAAGGTAAGTTTACAGCACTGCTTGTGGGTCAGGAGGAGCAGGAGTGTTTTCTCCAGGGCCAACAAGCTTACCTATAAAGCACCAGTGATCTATCTGTTCCCCCCCCCACCCGACCTTGTTCCCCAGACCACATTCTATCCCCCTCTGATCACCATCTCCCCCCCATCGCGATCTCTCCCACCCTCCACTAGACACCCATCAGTGATCTCCCCCTACCTGTTTTTCTGCTGTGTCCTTCTGCTGCAGGCTTTCCTGCCCTACAGGCAGCCAACCTATCAATCGGGCTGGCTGTAGGGTGGGAATCCTAGAGAAAACATGTAAACAAATCGTGTAGTTAAAAACTGCAGGACGTTCGGGAAACTCGTACTTCCGGGTCTGCCGTCCAAAACTCCAAACCCGCACCAAATGCTAATATCGGGGCCCATGACACTGTGCAGTCCGTAGTTTTGTCACACAATTTTCGACAGAATTTTGCCTCTGGAAAGAAAGATACATATATACAAAAGCAAAATACTGTGGAGGCTGGAAATCTGAAATAAAAACTGAAAATGCTGCAAACATTCATCTGGTCAGGCAGCATTTGTGGGGAGAGAAACAGAGTTAATGTAATTGTAACCCCTAAAAACAGGCGGGCTTGGGTCGGTTGGGAAGCAAAAACATTTCAAACAGGAATCCAACCCGCCTCGAACCCGCCCACTCCCAGGTTTAACAGAATGGGACGAGGAACAGCAACCAGCCCACTCCCAGGAGGCGGGTTGGTCGTTGAAACCTTTTAAGGAGGCTGTGTGTGTCCATTTTAACAAGGTTTCTCTTTTTAGCTCATGTCTGCCGGGTTTCCCTGGCTTCCATAAAACTGGCAGGTAAAAGGAGACGAGAAGGGCTGGATCCATAACGTAAGTGCCTTTGCTGCACTGCTTGTGAGCCAGGAGGAGCAGGAATGTTTCCTCCAGGCTCAACAAGCTCACCCTGTAAACCGCCCGCCCCTACCTCCATGATCTTGCTCGACTTCCCCTCCCATCACCAACATCCTTAGCTCCCCTCCCCTCCCCCCACCTCAGCTTCTCCCCTTTCTCCTGTGTTCATCGGTCCCCCCAATCATGCTCAACCCACTCCCCCCTGCCCTGCCCCCAGAAATCTCCCCCTCCCACCACCACAAAACTTACCTGTTCCTGGACTGTGGCCTTTTCCAGAGCCTTCCTTGCTCAACAGGGTGCCAAGCCTGTCAATAAGGTCGGTGCTATGTATGTAGCTATGTAATATTTGCCACCAGAGGGCGCGACTGTTGGAGTCCTAATGGTCACCTACACACACGTGCAGGGCCAGTATAAGAGGTTGGCAGCCATGTTGTTTAGGCACTCTGGAGTTGTAATAAAGAAGACTAAGGTCACACTAAGTTTAGCTCACAGTACTCAGCCTCGTGGAGTTCTTCTATACATAACAATTGGCGATGAGTAACAGAATACAAACCTTCACGCAACCATGGCTGCCGTTGGAATATTAGAGAGATTTGTAGAGGGTGATGATTGGGAAGCCTTCCTCGTGCGTCTCGACCAGTACTTCGTGGCCAACGAGCTGGAAGGAGACACTAACGTGGTCAAGCGCAGGGCAGTTCTCCTCATCGTCTGTGGGCCTAAAATATACGGCCTCATCAAGAATCTGCTCGCACCGACAAAACCAACGGAGAAGGAATATACAGATTTGTGCACGCTGGTCCAGCACCACCTCAAGCCGAAGGAGAGTATCTTCATGGCTAGGTATCATTTTTACACGCACCATTGCTCCGGGGGCCAGGACGTGATGGATTATGTTGCCGACCTGAGACGCCTCATGGGACCTTGCGATTTTAGAGCTGCATTGGGGGAAATACTGCGGGATTTTCTTGTGCTTGGCATCAGCCACGAGGTCATTCTTCGAAAGCGGCTGGCTGCCGAAACCCTAGACCCGAGCAGGGCCATCGCGATTGCCCAGGCATGCATAGTCACGGACAATAACACCAAACAGATATCTTCTCAACTTCGAAGCTCACCGGAAAGTACTGTGCATAAAATGACGTCGCTAGCAGGCCGAAATGCATATGGCAGGGCCTATACATCTGCGGCTGCAAGACATGTAATGACTCAGAGTCCGCCATCGGGGGTGAAAGTGAATCCATTAGCACTGTGTTGGCGCAGCAGGGGTAATCATCGGACCCATCAATGTCAATTCAAGCACTACATGTGCAAAGGCCGCGCAACAGTGGGGCACCTCCAGCGAATTTGCAAACATGCTGCGACACACCACGTGGCAGAGGATGATCGATCCAGCACCGATCACGCAGCACAGGCAACTCAACCCGAGGAAGAAGGTTACATACCTTCACCGCCAAGAGCCCTCCTATAATCCTGAAAGTCAAATTGAATGGAGTTCCAGTATCCATAGAGTTGAACACGGGTGAGAGTCAGTCAATAATGAGCCAGAAGGCTTTCAAGAAATTGTGGGTCAATAAAGCACAAAGACCCAAACTGAGCCCGATTAATGCAAAGCTGCGGATCCTACACCAAAGAGCTCATACCAGTCATTGGAAGTGCGGCAGTGAAGGTATCGTACGATGCAACTGTGCATGACCTATCATTGTGGATTGTTCCAGGCAATGGACCAACGTTGTTCGGCAGAAGTTGGCTAGAAAAGATTAGATGGAATTGGAGCTGTCATGTATTTAACCCTTTGTAACCTGTATTACACTTGACCACCAGAGAGCCCACCTGTTGGAGTCCCAAGGGAACCACACGAACATGCAAAGAACAGTCGGCATCATGGAGATGTTCTCAGAATGGGACGATTGGGAGGCCTTTGTGGAGAGACTCGACAATACTTTGTGGCCAACGAGCTGGAAGGTGTTGAGAATGCTACCAAATGAAGGCTGATCCTCCTAACTGTCTGTGGGGAAACAACCTATGGTCTCATGAAGAATCTCCTGACCCCGGCAAAACCAACAGTGAAAGCCTACGAAGAATTGTGTACGCTGGTCCGGGAGCGCCTAAATCGTAAGGAAAGCGTTTTGCTGGCAAGATATCGGTTCCACACGTGTCAACGATCGGAGGACCAGGAAGTGGTGAGCTACGACGCCGAACTAAGGTGCCTCGCAGGACATTGTGAGATTGAGGGATTCCTAGAACAAATAGTCAGAGACTTTTTTGTACTGGGCATTGGACATGAGACAATCCTTCACAAACTGTTGACTGTAGAAACTCCGAATCTGAGTAAAGCCATAACGATAGCCCAGGCATTTATGTCCACCAGCGACAACACCAAATAGATTTCGCAGAACAAAGAAGTTTCGGCCAGTACTGTGCATGGCAGAACGTACACGCCGGCTGCTGTGGCCCGACCTCAATTGACCCAGAGTCTGCCATCAATTGTTAATGCGAGGCAGTTAACACCCTGTTGGTGCTGCGGAGGTGATCATCGGCCCCATCAATGCCGCTTTAAGCACTATGCGTGCAATGGTTGCAGAACAATGGGACACCTCCAACGAATGTGCAGGCGAGCTGTAAGCCCTGCAAATGCTGCAAACCACCACATTGCAGAGGAAGATCGAACTACAGTGGATCAGACAATTGGAAACTCGTACTGAGGAGGCAGAAGTGTACGGGGTACACATGTTCATGACGAAATGCCCACCAATAATGTTGAAAGTTGAACTGAACGGCATTCCTGTCTATGGAGCTGGACACGGGGGCAAGTCAGTCCATAATGAGTAAAAAGGCCTTCGACAGGCTGTGGGGAAAGAAGGCACACAGGCCCAAGCTCAGCCCCATTCACACCAAACTAAGGACTTACACCAAGGAACTAATCCCTGTAATTGGCAGTGCAGAAGTCAAAGTCTCCTACGATGGAGCAGTACACGAACTCTCACTGCGGATTGTACCAGAGGATGGCCCCACGTTTGGCAGAAGCTGGCTGGGAAAATCCGCTGGAACTGGGACGACATCCAAGCGCTTTCGCCCATCAACGACACCTCATGTACCCAGGTTCTAAGCAAGTTCCCATCGTTATTCGAGCCAGGCATTGGAAGCTTCCCGGGGCGAAAGTGCAGATCCATTTGATTACCGGTACGCGACCCATCCACCACAAGGCTCGGGCAGTACTGTACATGATGCATGAAAAAGTGGAAATTGAGCTGGACAGGCTGCAACGTGAAGGCATCATCGCGCCGGTGGAATTCAACGATTGGGCCAGTCCAATTGTCCCAGTGCTCAAGGCGGATGGCACGGTTAGAATTTGCGGGGACTATAAAGTAATGATTAACCGTTTTTCGCTGCAGGACCAGTACCCGCTCCCCAAGGCAGACGACCTATTTGCGACCCTGGCTGGAGGGAAGACATTCACCAAGCTGGACCTGACCTCGGCCTACATGACGCAGGAGCTGGAGGAGTCTTCGAAAGGCCTCACCTGCATCAACACGCACAAAGAAACATAGAAACATAGAAAATAGGTGCAGGAGCAGGCCATTCAGCCCTTCCAGCCTGCACCGCCATTCAACGAGCTCATGGCTGAACATGAAACTTCAGTACCCACTTCCTGCTTTCACGCCATACCCCTTGATCCCCCGAGTAGTAAGGACTTCATCTAACTCCCTTTTGAATATATTTAGTGAATTGGCCTCAACTACTTCCTGTGGTAGAGAATTCCACAGGTTCACCACTCTCTGGGTGAAGAAGTTTCTCCTTATCTCGGTCCTAAATGGCTTACCCCTTATCCTTAGACTGTGACCCCTGGTTCTGGACTTCCCCAACATTGGGAACATTCTTCCTGCATCCAACCTGTCCAAACCCGTCAGAATTTTAAACGTTTCTATGAGGTCCCCTCTCACTCTTCTGAACTCCAGTGAATACAAGCCCAGTTGATTCAGTCTTTCTTGATAGGTCAGTCCCACCATCCCGGGAATCAGTCTGGTGAATCTTCGCTGCACTCCCTCAACAGCAAGTATGTCCTTCCTCAAGTTAGGAGACCAAAACTGTACACAATACTCCAGGTGTGGCCTCACCAAGGCCCTGTACAACTGTAGCAACACCTCCCTGCCCCTGTACTCAAATCCCCTCGCTATGAAGGCCAACATGCCATTTGCTTTCTTAACCGCCTGCTGTACCTGCATGCCAACCTTCAATGACTGATGTACCATGACACCCAGGTCTCGTTGCACCTTCCCTTTTCCTAATCTGTCACCATTCAGATAATAGTCTGTCTCTCTGTTTTTACCACCAAAGTGGATAACCTCACATTTATCCACATTATACTTCATCTGCCACGCATTTGCCCACTCACCTAACCTATCCAAGTCACTCTGTAGCCTCATAGCATCCTCCTCGCAGCTCACACTGCCACCCAACTTAGTGTCATCCGCAAATTTGGAGATACTACATTTAATCCCTTCGTCTAAATCATTAATGTATAATGTAAACAGCTGGGGCCCCAGCACAGAACCCTGCGGTACCCCACTAGTCACTGCCTGCCATTCCGAAAAGTACCCATTTACTCCTACTCTTTGCTTCCTGTCTGACAACCAGTTCTCAATCCACGTCAGCACACTACCCCCAATCCCATGTGCTTTAACTTTGCACATTAATCTCCTGTGTGGGACCTTGTCGAAAGCCTTCTGAAAGTCCAAATATACCACATCAACTGGTACTCCTTTGTCCATTTTATTGGAAACATCCTCAAAAAATTCCAGAAGATTTGTCAAGCATGATCTCCCTTTTACAAATCCATGCTGACTTGGACCTATCATGTCACCATTTTCCAAATGCGCTGCTATGACATCCTTAATAATTGATTCCATCATTTTACCCACTACTGAGGTCAGGCTGACCGGTCTATAATTCCCTGCTTTCTCTCTCCCTCCTTTTTTAAAAAGTGGGGTTACATTGGCTACCCTCCACTCGATAGGAACTGATCCAGAGTCAATGGAATGTTGGAAAATGACTGTCAATGCATCCGCTATTTCCAAGGCCACCTCCTTAAGTACTCTGGGATGCAGTCCATCAGGCCCTGGGGATTTATCGGCCTTCAATCCCATCAATTTCCCCAACACAATTTCCCGACTAATAAAGATTTCCCTCAGTTCCTCCTCCTTAATAGACCCTCTGACCACTTTTATATCCGGAAGGTTGTTTGTGTCCTCCTTAGTGAATACTGAACCAAAGTACTTGTTCAATTGGTCTGCCATTTCTTTGTTCCCCGTTATGACTTCCCCTGATTCTGACTGCAGGGGACCTACGTTTGTCTTTACTAACCTCTTTCTCTTTACATACCTATAGAAACTTTTGCAATCCGCCTTAATGTTCCCTGCAAGCTTCTTCTCGTACTCCATTTTCCCTACCCTAATCAAACCCTTTGTCCTCCTCTGCTGAGTTCTAAATTTCTCCCAGTCCCCAGGTTCGCTGCTATTTCTGGCCAATTTGTATGCCACTTCCTTGGCTTTAATACTATCCCTGATTTCCCTAGATAGCCACGGTTGAACCACCTTCCCTTTTTTATTTTTACGCCAGACAGGAATGTACAATTGTTGTAATTCATCCATGCGTTCTCTAAATGTCTGCCATTGCCCATCCACAGTCAACCCCTTAAGTATCATTAGCCAATCTATCTTAGCCAATTCATGCCTCATACCTTCAAAGTTACCCTTCTTTAAGTTCTGGACCATGGTCTCTGAATTAACTGTTTCATTCTCCATCCTAATGCAGAATTCCACCATATTATGGTCACTCTTCCCCAAGGGGCCTCGCACAATGAGATTGCTAATTAATCCTCTCTCATTACACAACACCCAGTCTAAGATGGCCTCCCCCCTAGTTGGTTCCTCGACATATTGGTCTAGAAAACCATCCCTTATGCATTCCAGGAAATCCTCCTCCACCGTATTGCTTCCAGTTTGGCTAGCCCAATCTATGTGCATATTAAAGTCACCCATTATAACTGCTGCACCTTTATTGCATGCACTCCTAATTTCCTGTTTGATGCCCTCCCCAACATCACTACTACTGTTTGGAGGTCTGTACACAACTCCCACTAACGATTTTTGCCCTTTAGTGTTCTGCAGCTCTACCCATATAGATTCCACATCATCCAAGCTAATGTCTTTCCTAACTATTGCATTAATCTCCTCTTTAACCAGCAATGCTACCCCACCTCCTTTTCCTTTTATTCTATCCTTCCTGAATGTTGAATACCCCTGGATGTTGAGTTCCCAGCCCTGATCATCCTGGAGCCACGTCTCCGTAATCCCAATCACATCATATTTGTTAACATCTATTTGCACAATTAATTCATCCACCTTATTGCGGATACTCCTTGCATTAAGACACAAAGCCTTCAGGCTTGTTTTTTTAACACCCTTTGTCCTTTTAGAATTTTGCTGTACAGTGGCCCTTTTTGTTCTTTGCCTTGGGTTTCTCTGCCCTCCACTTTTCCTCATCTCCTTTCTGTCTTTTGCTTTTGCCTCCTTTTTGTCTCCCACTGTCTCCCTGTATAGGATCCCATCCCCCTGCAATATTAGTTTAACTCCTCCTCAACAGCACTAGCAAACACTCCCCCTAGGACATTGGTTCCGGACCTGCCCAGGTGCAGACCGTCCGGTTTGTACTGGTCCCACCTCCCCCAGAACCGGTTCCAATGCCCCAAGAATTTGAATCCCTCCCTGCTGCACCACTGCTCAAGCCATGTATTCATCTGCGCTATCCTGCGATTCCTACTCTGACTAGCACGTGGCACTGGTAGCAATCCCGAGATTACTACTTTTGAGGTCCTACTTTTTAATTTAGCTCCTAGCTCCTTAAATTCTTTTCGTAGGACCTCATCCCTTTTTTTACCTATGTCGTTGGTACCAATGTGCACCACGACAACTGGCTGTTCTCCCTCCCATTTCAGAATGTCCTGCACCCGCTCCGAGACATCCTTGACCCTTGCACCAGGGAGGCAACATACCATCCTGGAGTCTCGGTTGCGTCCGCAGAAACGCCTATCTATTCCCCTCACCATCGAATCCCCTATCACTATCGCGCTCCCACTCTTTTTCCTGCCCTCCTTTGCAGCAGAGCCACCTACGGTGCCATGAACTTGGCTGCTGCTGCCCTCCCCTGATGAGTCATCCTCCCCAACAGTACTCAAAGCAGTGTATCTGTTTTGCAGGGGGATGATCACAGGGGACTCCTGCACTATCTTTCTTGCACTGCTCTTCCTGTTGGTCTTCCATTCCCTATCTGGCTGTGGACCCTTCTCCTGCGGTAAGACCAACTCACTACACGTGATACTCACGTCATTCTCAGCATCGTGGATGCTCCAGAGTGAATCCACCTTCAGCTCCAATTCCGCAACGCGGACCGTCAAGAGCTCGAGGCGGATACACTTCCCACACACGTAGTCGTCAGGGACACCGGAAGTGTCCCCGAGTTCCCACATGGTACAGGAGGAGCATATCACATGACCGAGCTCTCCTGCCATGTCTTAACCTTAGATACCCTTAAATTGGTAATAACAATGTTATAGTTCACTTACTGATATAAAATAAAAGAAAAGCTACTCACCAATCACCAGCCAATCACTTACCCCATTGGCTGTGACGTCACTTTTTGATTACTTTCTACTTCTATTTTGCTTTCTCTCCCGCTGTAGCTGCACCAGTATGCTTTTGACAGGTCGCTCCCCTCTCACCAACTGCTGCTGGCTCTCGATCTCCCGCTGGGCTTTTGACAGGTCGCTCCCCTCTCACCAACTGCCGCTGGCTCTCGATCTCCCGCTGGGCTTTTGACAGGTCGCTCCCCTCTCACCAACTGCCGCTGGCTCTCGATCTCCCGCTGGGCTTTTGACAGGTCGCTCCCCTCTCACCAACTGCCGCTGGCTCTCGATCTCCCGCTGGGCTTTTGACAGGTCGCTCCCCTCTCACCAACTGCCGCTGACTCTCGATCTCCCGCTGGGCTTTTGACAGGTCGCTCCCCTCTCACCAACTGCCGTTTATCTACAACCGGTGCCCGTTCGGGATTCGGTCGGCCGCGGCGATCTTCCAACGGAACATGGAGAGCATGCTAAAGTCGGTTCCTTGCACAGTGGTCTCCCAGGATGACATATTGGTTACAGGTCGGGACACCATGGAGCACTTGAAGATTCTGGAGGAGGTTCTTAGTCGATTGGATCACATGGGGCTCAGGTTGAAATGCTCGAAGTGTGTTTTCCTGGCACAGGATGTCGAATTCTTAGGAAGAAGAATCGCTGCAGACGGCATCAGACCCACCGACGCCAAGACAGAGGCCATCAAGAACGCGCCGCGACCACAGAACGTGACGGAGCTGCGGTCGTTCCTGGGGCTCCTTAACTATTTTGGTAATTTCCTACCTGGGTTAAGCACCCTGCTAGAACACCTACATGCGCTACTGTGCAAGGGAGACGACTGGGTATAGGGGAATTCACAAGAGGCTGCCTTTAAGAAAGCCAGAAATCTATTGTGTTCTAAAAAACTGCTTGTCCTGTATAACCCATGTAAACGATTAGTGTTAGCTTACGATGCGTCGTCATATGGGGTCGTGTGTGTGTTACAACAGGCTAAGGAATCGGGGATTTTGCAACTGGTTGCATATGCATTCAGGAGTTTGTCCAAGGCTGAAAGGGCCTACAACATGGTTGAAAAAGAGGCTCTGGTATGCGTTTATGGGGTTAAAAAAAATGCACCAGAACTTATTTGGTTTCAAGTTCAAGCTTGAAACTGACCACAAGCCGCTCATATCGCTATTCTCGGAGAGCAAAGGGATTAATACCAATGCCTTTGCCCGCATCCAAAGATGGGCGCTCACGCTGTCGGCATACAACTATGTAATCCACCACAGACCGGGCACAGAGAACTGCGCAGATGCTCTCAGTTGGCTGCAATTGCCCACCACCGGGGTGGAAATGACACAGCCAGCGGACTTGCTCATAGTCATGGAGGCATTTGAGAACGAGAAGTCCCCCGTTACGGCCCGCCAGATCAGGACCTGGACCAGCCGGGATCCTTTACTATCCTTGGTAAAAAACTGTTTCCTCCATGGGAGCTGGTCCGGTGTCCCAGTGGAGATGCAGGAGGCGATTAAGCCATTCCACAGACGCAAAGACGAGTTGTCCCTGCAGGCGGACTGTCTTTTGTGGTCTTGCCCAAGAAAGGCAGAGACACATTTATTTACAAACTGCACTACACCCACCCAGGCATCATAATGATGAAAGCCATAGCCAGATCTCACGTATGGTGGCCCGGCATCGACTCAGATTTAGAGTCATGTGTGCGCCAGTGCAACACTTGCTCTCAGTTGAGCAATGCATCCAGAGAGGCACCGTTAAGTTTGTGGTCGTGGCCCTCCAAACCATGGTCGCGGATCCATGTAGACTATGTGGGCCCATTCCTAGGCAAAATGTTTTTGGTTGTTGTGGACGCTTACTCAAAATGGATTGAATATGCAATAATGTCTGTAAGCACATCCACGGCCATCATTGAAAGCCTACGAGCCATGTTTGCCACCCATGGATTGCCTGATGTCCTAGTCAGCAACAATGGGCCGTGCTTCACCAGTGCTGAATTCAAGAAATTCATGACCCACAACGGGATCAAACATGTCACATCTGCCTAGTTCAAGCATGCATCCAACGGCCAGGCAGAACGGGCAGTTCAGACCATCAAGCAAAACTTGAAACGTGTGTCGGAAGGCTCCCTGCAGACTTGGTTGTCCCGAGTGCTGCTCAGCTACCGCACCAGACCCCATTCACTCACCGGGGTTCCCTCAGCTGACCTGCTCATGAAAAGGGCGCTTAAAACAAGGCTTTCTCTTGTCCACCCTGATCTCTATGATCACGTGGAGGGCAAGCGGCATCAACAAAGTGTGTACCATGACCACGCAAATTTGTCACGCGATATTGAGATCAATGATCCTGTTTTTGTGCTCAATTATGGACATGGTCCCAAATGGCTCGCTGGCATGGTCACAGCCAAAGAGGGGAGCAGGGTGTTTCAGGTCAAACTGACCAATGGACCATCGCACAGAAAACATTTGGACCAAATCAAATTGCGGTTCACCAATAGCTACGAACAACCCGAAGAAGACACCGCCAACTTTGACCTTCCAACACACACACAAGTGGCAACTGACATCATAGTTGACCACGAAACCGAACTCATCATCCCCAGCAGCCCGGCAAGGCTGGCTGCGCAACAGTCCAGTGAAGAGATGACCAACCCACCCACACCAACATTTGTACCGAGATGATCGACAAGGGAGCGCAAAGCTCCAGATCGTCTCACCTTGTAAATAAGTGTACTGTTGACTTCACGGAGGAGTGATGTCATGTATTTAACCCTTTGTAACCTGCATTACACCTGATCACCAGAGGACCCATCTTTTGGCGTTCCAAGAGATCCCAGCATCCCTTGGGAGCACAGTATATAAGCAGGCCACCCACGAGGTACCTGCACTCTGGAATCTTATTAAAGGAGCTAAGGTTACATTTGCTCATTGCACACAGTACTCAGTCTCACCATTTATTATGAGTGTAACAGGAGCAACATCAAAGCACTATCTTCAGTGGATGACGCCTCGTGTGCTCAAGTGCAGAGCAAGTTTCCCTCATTATTCAAACAAGGCATCGGCAACTTCACAGGCGCCAAGGTACAGATCCATCTAGGCCCCGATGCACGGCCCGTCCATCACAAGGCTCGGGCGGTTCCGTACATGATGAGGGAGAAAGTCAAGATCGAACTGGACAGACTTCAACGCGAAGGAATCATATCGGCAGCCGAGTTCAACAAGTGGGCCAGTCCAATTGTTCCAGTGTTGAAAAGCGATGGCACGGTCAGAATCTGCGGAGACTACAAGGTAACGATTAACGAGTCATCTCTACAGGACCAGTACCCGCTGCCCAAGGCGAATGATCTGTTCGCAATGTTAGCGGGGGGGAAGTCGTTCACCAAGTTGGACCCAGCCTCCGTCTACATGACACAGGAGCTGGCTGAATCTTCAAAAAGACTGACATGCATCAACACACACAAAGGGCTGTTTATATACCACAGGTGCCCTTTTGGGATTCGCTCAGCTGCAGCCATTTTCCAGAGAAACATGGAGAGTTTGCTGAAATCTGTTCCGCACACCATTGTGTTTCAAGATGACATCCTGATCATTGCTCATGACACCATCGAACATCTACACAACCTGGAAGAGATTCTAAGCTGCCTAGATAGAGTGGGACTCAGGCTGAAACATATAGAAACATAGAAAATAGATGCAGGAATAGGCCATTCGTCCCTTCGAGCCTGCACCACCATTCAATATGATCATGGCTGATCATTTTTGCAAGTTTAGTACCCCATTCCTGCTTTCTCTCCATACCCCTTAATCCCTTTAGCCTTAAGGGCCACATCTAACTCCCTTTTTAATACATCTAACGAACTGGCCTCAACAACTTTTTGTGGTAGAGAATTCCACAGGTTCGCAATTCTCTGAGTGAAGAAGTTTCTCCTCATCTCGGTCCTAAATGGCTTACCCCTTATCCTTAGACTGTGTCCCCTGGTTCTGAACTTCCCCAACATCGGGAACATTCTTCCTGCATCTAACCTGTCCAATCCCATCAGCATTTTATATGTTTCTATGAGATCCCCTCTCATTCTTCTAAATTCCAGTGAATATAAGCCTAGTCGATCCAGTCTTTCTTCATATGTCAGTCCTGCCATCCCGGGAATCAATCTGGTGAACCTTCGCTGCACTCCCTCAATAGCAAGAATGTCCTTCCTCAGATTAGGAGACCAAAACTGTACACAATATTCAAGGTGAAGCTTCACCAAGGCCCTGTACAATTGCAGTAAGACCTCCCTGCTCCTATACTCAAATCCTCTTGCTATGAAGACCAACGTGCCATTTGCCTTCTTCACTGCCTGCTTTACCTGCATGCCAACTTTCAATGACTGATGTACCATGACACCCAGGTCTCATTGCACCTCCCCTTTTCCTAATCTGTCACCATTCAGATAATATTCTGCCTTCCTGTTTTTGCCAACAAAGTGAAGCGCTCCAAGTGTGTTTTCCTGGCGCCAGAAGTCGAATTTTTGGGGAGAAAGATTGCAGCAGATGGCATCAGGCCCACGGACTCAAAGACAGAGGCCATCAAGAATGCACCTAGACCACAGATTGTGATGGAGCTGCGTTCACTCCTGGGACTCCTCAACTATTTTGGTAACTTTCTACCCAGATTGAGCACGTTGTTAGAGCCTTTGCACATGTTGCTACATAAGGGTGACGACTGGGTTTGGGGCAAATCTCAAGACACAGCCTTTGAGAAGGCCAAGAACCTCCTATGTTGAAATAAGTTAGTTCTACACTATGACCCATGTAAACGTTTAGTGCTAGTTTGTGACGCCTCATCGTACGGGGTCGCCTGTGTGTTATAGCAAGCCAATGTATCGGGCAACCTCCAACCGGTTGCATATGCATCTAGAAGTCTGTCTAAGGCTGAGAGAGCCTATAGTGTGGTCGAGAAAGAGGCATTAGCATGTGTATATGGGGTTAAGAAAATGTACCAATACCTATTTGGACTTCGGTTTGAGCTTGAAACTTACCACAAGCTGCTCATTTCGCTGTTTTCAGAGAGAAAAAGGTATAAATACCAATGCTTCATCCGGCATCCAAAGATGGGCACGAACATTATCCGCTTATGACTATGTTATCCGCCACAGACCAGGCACTGAAAACTGTGCCGATGCTCTCAGCCGGCTACCATTACCCACCACTGGGGTTGAAATGGCGCAGCCCGCAGACTTGCTACTGGTCATGGATGCTTTTGAGAGCGAGGGATCACCCGTCATAGCTCACCAGATCAGGACCTGGACCAGCCAGCATCCTGTACTATCATTAGTAAAGAGTTGTGCCCTAAATGGGAACTGGTCGGCTGTGAAATGAAATTAAGCCGTTTCACTGACGCAAAGATGAAATGTCCATCCAGTCGGATTGTCTCTTATGGGGTAATTGCGTGGTTTTGCCAAAAATAGGCAGGCAAACGTTTACACGCGACCTACACAGTACCCACCCAGGCATTGTCATGATGAAGGCAATTGCCAGGTTGCATGTTTGGTAGCCCGGCATTGACTCGGACTTGGAGTTATGCATGCATCAGTACAACACTTGCTCGCAACTGAGCAATGCACCAAGGGAGGCTCCACTGAGTCTGTGGTCATGGCCCTCCAAACCGTGGTCCAGGATCCGCGTAGATTTTTCCGGACCCTTTCTAGGAAAGGTGTTTTTAGTAGTTGTTGATGCTTACTCCAAATGGATTGAATGCATAATCATGTCATCCAGCACGTCCACAGCCACCATTGAAAGCCTCCAGGCAATGTTCGCCCTGCATGGCTTGCCCGACGTCCTTGTCAGCGACAATGGACCGTGTTTCACCAGCTCGGAATTCAACGAGTTTATGACCCGGAATGGCATCAAGCATGTCAGGTCTGCTCCGTTTAAGCCCGCGTCTAACGGTCAAGCGGAGTGGGCAGTCCAAACAATCAAGCAGAGCATGAAATGCGTGACGGACGGTTCCCTGCAGACCCGCTTGTCTCGCATTCTGCTCAGTTACCGGACGCAACCCCACTCACTCACCGGGGTTCCCCCGGCAGAATTGTTAATGAAGAGAGCCCTCAAAACTAGGCTCTCCTTAGTCCACCCGGATCTTAATGATCACGTGGAAACCCGGCGACATCGGCAGAACATGTACCACGATCACGCGGCTGTTTCACGTGACATTGATGTTAACGACCCTGTGTTTGTCCTGAATTACAGTCATGGTCCTAAGTGGGTTGCTGGCACTGTTTTGACCAAGGAAGGGAATAGGGTACTTATAATCAAACTGTTAAATGGCCAAATGTGCAGAAAGCATTTAGATCAGACCAAATTGCGACTTACTGACAACCAGGAACGACGTAAAGAGGACATCACCATCGACGATCCACCAACACACACCCAACCAGCAATCGACCTCGCTGTCAAACACGAGGATGAACCCACTGTTCCTGACGGTCCGGTCAGACCAGCCACGGTGCAGTGCAACAATGGTCCGGCCAACTCACACACGCCAGGGTTTGAACTTAGACGATCAACCAGGGAGCGAAGGGCTCCGGATCGCCTCAACTTGTAAATAACTTGTACTAAAGACTTTGGAGGGGACTGATGTTATGTATGTATCTATGTAATACTTGCCACCAGAGGGCGCGACTGTTGGAGTTCTAATGGTCACCTGCACACACGTGCAGGGCCAGTATAAAAGGTTGGCTGCCATGTTGTTTAGGCTCTTTGGAGTTGTAATAAAGAAGACTAAGGTCACACTAAGTTTAGCTCACAGTACTCAGCCTCGTGAAGTTCTTCTATACATAACAGTTGGCATTTGGGTGGGGAACCTGGCAGAAATAAAATCATACACATGCTGGAATTCGCAGAAACCTGCACTCCCGTGTTTCCCGACCATAAGTCCTCAGCCCCTGCTCCGAAACCCCACCACAGGAAGTATCGGGTTCAACATTTCAGGTCGATCTTTCATATTGAGACTGAAATTGCTCCTTTCTATAAGACTTCTAGCTGCCTGAAAGTGGCTGCCACGTGTCGGTGCAGAATGGCCATCGAGTCTCCGTGGTGGGGCCACCATTTAAAAAAATGCCCTTCCTCAGGTTTGGAGCAGTGTCCGGGACCGCTCCGCCCATTTCCCACCGCGGCCTGCACGCGCCGATCCCTTACCGACAGGCGATGACCTCTTCCTGAAATTGTCCCTCGGGAAATTGCCCCTTTCCTGGAATTGCCCCGTGGGAGCAGCACTGCCACAGGTTGGTGCCCCCAACAGCTTTTGCTGTCTGCCCTTTCTGTGGCTTGTCGGTGCGGCCGCCCTTAAAGGGGCGGTGTCGCTGCCAGCGACGCCATGTTATTTTTTTTCTGTCGGCTGACTGTCAGGTCGGGCCGCGGGTCTGGCTGGGCCACCAACAGACAACCTGGCACCCCCTCTTGGGTGCCAGGCCGCTGGCCTAGCTGAAACCCTGCCTGGTGGCCCAGTGTTTGCCACTAAAGTGGCTGTAGAGTTCGCAGCGGCCCATCCCTTTAACTGAAGGGGAGAGACCGTTGTGACGTGCCAGCGCCACGCTGACATCAGCAGCCCCGCGTTGATGACTGGTCGGGACGGTGGACCCGCTGCGCCGCATTTCCGACCCGCAGCCGCCACAACTTCCGCGCCGAGCCAAAAAAGATGTGAATTTTTCTGGACTAGGGCGGAGAAAAAGTTTCAAAAACGGTAGGTTGCCCCGTTTGGGGCAGCGCCCAATTTTGGCCCCATTACATTTTGGGAAATTGTGGATACATTGCTATAACTATGCATTTGCATCATGTGGATGAGACAGTAAGCTGAGGCTCCATCTATCCTCTCAGGTGGACGTAAAAGATCCAATGGCACTATCAAAGAAGAGCAGGTGAGTTCTCCTAGTGTCCTGCTTTCTTATTCTTTGCTGTTAGTGGGAACTTGCTGTTTGAAAATTGGCTGCTATGGTTCCTATATTGTAACACAGATTGTAATTCAAAAGTACTTCAGTTGCTTTGAAGCACTTTGGGATGTCCTGAGGTTGTGAAAGATGTTATATAAATGCAAGTATTTTTCTCTTTTCTTCGTGGATGCAAATTCTGGGCTGTGTGCCTGCGATTTCCTGAGATGCTCCAAGGGAGCAAAGCTCCCCCCTGGGGGCACCGTATCATGGAATGACCTTAATATTTAGCTCACTTGTAGTTTGGATATGAATTCACTCAAATTGAATTTAGGCAAGCAGTATATAATTTCACAGCACTTGGGCATTGCACCAGCTCCAGTATAACTACAGCAGTCGCTGACAAATGCGATTGTAAAACGTGCGCATCAGCCACTGTTTTTTGGCACTTTCAGAACATTTCATGGATCTTCAGAACTGAACAAATAGCTTTTCATCTGGATAACGCATCTGTGCATTTTATCAGAAGTTTGCAGAATGCTCTGTGATCCTTTCAAAGAGCTCCATGCTTTCATCTTTTCACCAATTTGGTACAGAACTGAAGGAGCTGACAGCATCAGTTGTCTGAACTATGGCTGGTATGCTGCTATTGGAAGAAATTAAAATGGCAGATAAAATGTTTCAGCTGCAAACCACATATTGATATTTGGGATATTTATGCTTATGCTGGAGATGTTCTAATAAAGTTTCCATAGAAAAATCAGAAACTGTTACTCTGATGTTACAATTTATTTAAGTCTGTAAATATTTCATACAGAAAAGAAAAAATATCAAACAAGTGCAAATAGGCAATTAATTACGAGTTACAACAGCTTCAATAATGTGGACTTACCTCTTTCACAGTAATGATTACAATCTCCTCTGAGCTTCCAATCTTTACCAGATACTTTTTTAATGTACATAGTATTCTTTTTGAAGTTCTCTGCTCTTGCTGGGGCACGTTTACATATGCAGTGGTAGCTCTCCTGTGCGTCATTCAAATGATCATTCTTCACATGTATGAACCTGGAGAGCAACTGCCGACAGGTATGGAGGGCATTATTCCTGAGCTCAATCTTGTTCTTGTCCCAAATAGCTACACACATGCATTTTCCAGTGGGATTAACTGGATAACAATTCGGACGGGGCTGCATTCTCCCTCCCTTACCTTGGGACGCCGAGACCAATTGCAGCACCTTGTTGCTGCTTGGGGTTTCTCCATCACTGTTAAGTTCAGAGGTTTGATAAACTTCTCAGATAGACCAGCAAACTCAGCACAGAAAGGAATCAAATCTGGTCTGTACGGCGAGATGGTGTCCTTATCCATTCAGCCATTAGGGGAGCTTTTGCCATTTATTTGCACTGCAAATTGTGGCAATATATTGTGCAAAATATGGAGATAGATTTGAATTTTACCATGGAGCACAGAAAGGAAAATTCATGTGGGAAAGACTGCATGCCTATAATGGAGTCTGCCTGATTTATCCTTAGTTTGAATTCAGGTTAATGCTTAGTGCCCGGGCAGCTAAAGTGAAAATCTTAACCATGGCATTGAATTTTACTTGATCACTGAATTTCATTCCTCACTTTCCATTCTATTCAACAAACTGTTGATGATAATTTAGACTTGTGCCCAACATGGGCGGAAAGTCAGTGGAGCACACACTCTGCACACCAATCCTTGCCAGTGGGAGGCCTGTGCTAAATCTGTCATCGGGTCTCATCTCCATAGAACCGCGACCTGCAGACACCACCCGGGTATCAGGAAGCGGGTCGTGAGTTCCATCTGCAACAATGTGGGCCGGCTCCGATCCCAGCAGAGGCCCTCAGCAGGTCCTGGGGGTGGAGAAGATGCCGAGGAGGGCAGTTCTTTTGTGGAGCCTGGAGGAGCATCACTGCTATTTCTGATTCCATAGAAACATCGAAAATAGGTGCAGGAGTAGGCCATTCGCCCCTTCGAGCCTACACCACCATTCAATATGATCATGGCTGATCATTTTTGCAACTTTAGTACCCCATTCCAGCTTTCTCCCCATATCCCTTGATCCCTTTAGGTGTAAGGACCACATCTAACTCCCTTTTGAATATATCTAATGAACTAGCCTCAACAACTTTCTGCGGTAGAGAATTCCACAGGTTCACAATTCTCTGAGTGAAGAAGTTTCTCCTCATCTCGGTCCTAAATGGCTTACCCCTTATCCTTAGATTGTGACCCCTGGTTCTGGACTTCCCCAACATCGGGAACATTCTTCCTGCATCTAACCTGTCCAATCCCGTCAGCATTTTATATGTTTCTATGAGATCCCCTCTCATTCTTCTAAATTCCAGTGAATATAAGCCTAGTCGATCCAGTCTTTCTTCATATGTCAGTCCTGCCATCCCGGGAATTAGTCTGGTGAACCTTCGCTGCACACCCTCAATAGCAAGAATGTCCTTCCTCAGATTATGAGACCAATATTCAAGGTGTGGCCTCACCAAGGCCCTGTACAACTGCAGTAAGACCTCCCTGCTTCTATACTCAAATCCTTTCGCTATGAAGGCCAACATGCCATTTGCCTTCTTCACCGCCTGCTGTACCTGCATGCCAACATTCAATGACTGATGTCCCATGACATCCAGGTCTCATTGCACCTCTCCTTTTCCTAATCTGTCACCATTCAGATAATATACTGCCTTCCTATTTTTGCCACCAAAGTTGATAACCTCACATTTATCACATTATACTGCATCTGCCATGCATTTACCCACTCACCTAACCTGTCCAAGTCACCCTGCAGCCTCTTAGCATCCTCCTCACAGCTCACACTGCCACCCAGCTTAGTGTCATCTACAAACTTGGAGATATTACATTCAATTCCTTCATCTAAATCATTAATGTATGTTGCAAATAGCTGGGGTCCCAGCACTGAACCTTGCGGTACCCCACTAGTCACTGCCTGCCATTCTGAAACAGACTCGTTTATTCCTACTCTTTGCTTCCTGTCTGCCAACCAGTTCTCTATCCACATCAGTACATTACCCCCAATACCATGTGCTTTAATTTTGCACACTAATCTCTTGTGTGGGACCTTGTCAAAAGCCTTTTGAAAGTCCAAATACACCACATCCACTGGTTCTCCCTTGTCCATTCTACTAGTTACATCTTCAAAAAATTCAAGAAGATTTTTCAAGCATGGTTTCCCTTTCATAAATCCATGCTGACTTGGACCGATCCTGTCACTGCTTTCCAAATGCGCTGCTATTATATCTTTAATAATTGATTCCAACATTTTCTCCACTACCGATGTCAGGCTAACATTAATACAGTTTTGAGGCCCTTTTTCAACGGTCCTTTTAAAATCAGACCTTGGATGTCAGTGGAGGGGTCAAGACAGGTTTTGGAGAGGTGCAACTGGGTGTCATCAGCGTACATGTGCAAGCTGACCCATGTCTACAGAGATGTCGCCAAGGGGTAGCAAGGACGAAAGGAGGGCCAAAGATAAATCCTTGGAAGAATCCGGAGTTAAGCGGGTGGGGATGGGAAGAGAAGCCATTGCTGAATAGGTAAGAGTGGGCCAAGCAAGGACAGTCTCACTAAGGTGGACAATGGAGAAAAGACGTTGAAGGAGGATGGTGTGGTTACCCGTGTCAAAATGTGCAGAGAGGCCAAGGAGGACACAGTAGAATAATGCACCATGGTCACAGTCACTGGAGATATCAGTTGTGACGTTGATTAGTGCTGTTTCAGTGCTGTGGCAGGGGTGGAAACCGGCATGGAGAGGTTCAAATGTGGATTTGTAGGAAAGATGGGTACGGATTTGGGAAGTGACAACACACTCAAGGACTTTGGAGAGGAAAGGGAAGTTGGAGATGGGGCAAGCACAGAAGAATTGAGGGTGGGTGTTTTGAGGAGGAGGACAATCACAGTACCCGAGGAGAGAGCTAGCATAGTGACCAGGAAGGGAAATTTGGGGGTCCAGATAAGGGAGTCAGGAGAGCAGAAGATGGGTCATGTGGACAAGATGAGCTAGGAGAGGGCATGAGTGGGGATAGGAGAGTAACTTGAGAAAGATGTGGGTTCAGGGCAATGGTGCGGAGGGCCTGGGGAGAGATTTGGCTTGTTAGGCAAGGGGGAGGGGGAGCCGCAGAGGTGACTGAACACATGGTTTCAATTTTAATGATACTGAAGTCCATGAACCCCTTGCACTCCTCACATCAGTGGCGGGTGTGAATTCATGTTAGATCTCTTAATTTCCAATGAAATACGAGCTCCGATGCTAGTTTTAACTTTTTAATCTCGGCAGAGAGTAACAAACTGCTTGGCTTCAAGCCAGGTCTTTGTTCTTACTGAGACACATGGTCAAAATGGCTGTACTTTATACTTGGATCAATTTACAGAAAAGAACTCGCCTTCTTTGACCTTATTGGCTCAATTGAAAGTCTTTTAATGTTTTATTGGCTCGCTACCCAAGGTCCGAAAATGTCAAGTTGATTGATGAGTTAATGCAACATGCTGAGCAGCATAGCAGCCTTGACTTGGGGGTCTGTGAATTTTCACAGTCTGTCTAAATGAGCCTGTTTGAATACTCTATCAATCCCCCCTTTGATTCTTTCACAAACTGAATCATAAAACATCAGGTATCACTGATTAAACATTCTACAAAATAATTTCATACATGTTAATAGAGTTTCCTTCTAAAATTTGTTGATGTGTTTCGCCACATGTCCGGACTAGTAGCTTCCACACAAATTTACACCAACCCGAGTTCCATCGTGGCCACAATGGAAGTCTGGTTTTAGTAGGTTAATTAACCTTATTCCAATTTAATCCAAATCAATATCTTAATTCAACCAGTAAACCACCTTTCCTTAAGCATAACATAAACAAGCAATTTCCCTTTGGTGCAGAGGGTCGGCTAGTAAGAAGTATGCCTATGCCTAGAATACCTACAATCAATACTACAGTAAATTTATACATTTTCGCAAAAAGTAATTGTCCTTATTAGATTTCAGCTTCAGTTACGGGTGCTCGTTTAACGTATGAAGCGTGGATCCAGGCTTTCTTTCCTTGGACTTTAACAGCTGCCTGGGTGGTCAATAACACTTGATAAGGTCCCTCCGACTTGGCACCCAAAGATTCTTTATGCAACTTTTTCACATACACCCAGACTCCCGGGATGATGTCGTGTCCTCCTTCGGGTGGATTACCCCAAGCTGCCGATACCTGTCGGGAAACAGAACTAATAGCATTGGTTAAGTTCTGACAGTATGATAACAGAGTGTCACTCATTAAGTGAACATCAGCTTTCCGTAAATCGATAGTTCCTGGCAGCGACATGGGTCTTCCTGTTATAATTTCAAATGGGCTTAGACCTGTAGTTCTGTTCGGGGTTGCCCTAATGCTACATAGCACTATTGGTAGTACCTGGGGCCATGGTGTTCCTTCTTGGTGATATTTGGCAAGCCGTTGTTTCAGAGTTCGATTCATTCACTCTACTTGTCCTGATGATTGTGGATGATAAGGACAGTGTAAATCCCACGTAATGTTCAGCAACCTACAGACTTCTTGGCAGATAGCACCTGTGGAGTGTGTTCCCTGATCTGAGTCAATGCTACTTGGGACTCCCCATCGGGGAATGTAATCCTTACACAAGACCTTTGCAGTGTGATTGGCTGTGGCTCTTTTAGTTGGGACAGCTTCTACCCATCTAGAGAATCTGTCGACCATGACAAGAATGTTAGTGTATCCTTGGCATGAAGGAAGAGATATATAATCAACCTGCAGATGCTGGAATGGTCCGACAGGGGCAGGGGGCCTCAGTTGGGGCATTACTGTGATGGGTCCAGAATTATTTTTCTGGCAGACCACACAGCGGTCTGTTACCAGCTGGGCATGTTTTTTAAATCCCCGACCCCACCAGCTTTTCTGGAACCGTGCCATCATCTGTTGTGAGGCCAAATGTCCCCACGAGTGGATCTGTTGGGCTAAAAAAGGCATAAGCGCTTGTGGCGCGACTGGCTTGTCGGTAACTCTTTGTCTCCAGACACCATCTTCGCATAGCTTAATTCCTGCCTCAATCCATGTCCATTTTTCCTCTCGGGAGCACTCGCCTTGCATTGTTTGAAGGTCTCGTGTCAGAGTCCTGAGTGCTTTCAATCTGCACATCTGTGTTGGTTCTTCTGGAGGAACGCCCTGTGAGGCGGCATTTTTAGCTGCCTGGTCGGCTAGGGCATTTCCCTATGCTTCTGTGGTATTTTCCTTGGTATGAGCCTTACACTTCAGGATGGACATTTTCTGAGGTAATTGTATGGCCTCCAGTAAGTCTCGGACTTCTTTTCCATTTCGGATAGGTGTACCAGCAGCAGTGAGGAATCCTCTTTTTCGCCGTAACATACCAAAGTCGTGAGCGATTCCAAAAGCATAACGCAAATCTGTGTAGACTTTAGCTGTCTGTCCTTCTGCTATTCGACATGCTTCTGACAGGGCCCATAACTCGGCCTGTTGTGCTGACGTTCCTGAGGATAAACGTCCTTTTGCCACTACCTCACATAAGGTTGTAACTGCCCATCCTGCTTTTCTGGTACCATGTCAACAAAGGAGGAACCATCTGTAAACAGGATGAGGTCTGGGTTGTGCAGAGGCTCCTCTGCTGCTAAGGCTGCTTCTTCTGTTTCTTTTTAAATTTCCACACAGTCATGCTCTTCACATTCTCCCCCCTCTTGCTCCCTCGATTCTGACATCGGGAGCATAGTTGCGGGATTAACCGGGCTGGCCTGGACGCTATGGAGATTAGGAGCTTCCAAAACTGCTGTCCAGCAGGTCCATCTTGCTGCTGTCACCTGAGACATTCTATTCATAGACAGCAAAGCGTGCACGGTGTGGGGACACTTGACAATCAGCTTTTGGTCGAGGACTAGACCGCAGTGATCATTACCGCTCGACATGTAGCTTCCATGGCCCTTAGGCAACTTCCCCATCCGAGGGCTACCGCATCCAGTTTTGCCGAATAATAGCCAATAGGTCTTTGCCGATCCCCATGTTCTTGTGTCAGTATAGCTGTCATATATCCTTCTTTCTCATGAACAAACAGGGTAAATGGCTTACCACTGTCGGGGATTCCCAGAGCCGATGCTGAATACAAAGACTTTTTCAAACTCAGGAAGGCCTCTTGCTGTTCTTTAGTGAGGGTGATGGCTTCTTTAGAGGCACGTTTCCCCTTTAAAATATCATTCAGTGACTGAGCAAGCTGTGTGAAGGAGTCAATCCAATTTCTGTTAAAGTTACATAATCCAAAAAAAGACCTTAGTTCCTGAATAGTGGTGGGTTTTTTAGCAGCCCGAATGGCTGCAGTTCTATCCTGGGCAAGTTCTCTCTTTCCTTGTGAAATCTTTTGTCCCAGGTATACAACCTCTTCTTGGAATATTTGTGCTTTGTCGATGCTGGCTTTATGTCCTTTCAGCCGAAGGTGATCCAGCAAAGCTCGTAAATCATGTTCATGCTGTTCTTCCGTGTTTGAAGCTAGCAGGATATCATCTACATATTGGATGACTGTGGATGACAGGGGAGGTAATTCTCGCAAATGGCTTTGTAAAGCCATGTGGAATACCGTAGGGCTGTTGTGGAAACCCTGCGGTAACCGGGTCCAAGTATACTGTTGTCCTTGGACAGTGAAAGCAAACCACTGTCGAACCTCCGGTGCCAGAGGCACCGACCAAAATCCGTTGGCCATATCTATAACCGAGAAATATTTATGTTCCGGTTTGAGGGCATTAAAAATGGTGGAGGGATCTGCGACCAAAGGAGCTTTTTGATCAATACACTGGTTAGCTTTCCTATAATCGACAGTCAAACGCCAAGTCTCATTAGATTTCTGTACCGGCCACACGGGGCTATTGGAGGAGCTATGCGTTTTAATAAGCACCCCTTGTTTCTCCAATTGCTGAATAACCGGTAAGATTCCTGCGATGGCAGTTGGACTGATGGGATACTGTTTAGTGCATGGAGGCTTGGTCCCTGTAAATGACGCAGGCTCCATCTGGAGTAGGCCACAATCGTTCTTATCTTTAGCCCATATCGGGTGTTCCTTCAATTCTTCTTTCTTCAAAGTTCTAATTGACCATGTCACCTGACCATCCTCGAAATGCAACGATGATTCTATTTGGATTAGAACGTCCATTCCCAAAAGGGGTTGATCTACTGGGCCTATCCAGACTGGAGTGATTAGTTCATGTGGACCCAGCCCTATAAGTACCGGTGTTGTCCTTTTAATTTCCATTTTATGGCCCCCAACTCCATAGGCTGTACGTGCCCTACCATCCAACGGCAAAAAGTCTCCATATTGTAAGCATGTTAATTCCGCCCCGTGTCTAAAAGACAGTCCACATCCTTATCGCCCACCCTCACAGTTATATATAGCCCATCTCCCCTTTGTTGTATTAGTGCGAGGAGGGGGGCCAGGGTGGGCTCTAATCATTTTTTGCTATCCCAAGTAACTCCTTCTGTTGTTGTATTGTCAGTCGCTTAAATGCTTCTATGAGGTCGTTATCTTGTGACAAGCCTGGCTTGTTGGCTGAATTGTATCCCTGGCTTCGTCCTGTTCCCCAGCCACGACCTTTCTGTTTTGCCCTGCACGTCTTGGCCTAGTGACCTTCTTTCCCACAATAATGACATTTTCCGGGTAATTTTCCGAATGACTGTTTATCCTGGGATTTCCATCCCATAGCCTGTACAGCTCGGACTTTAGCTCCCATATCCCGATCTAATTGGTTACATCGATCCACCAATGCTGCAAAGGTAGTTCCTCTACCTTCCCAGTCCGGTAACACTACCTTAAGCATTTTGGACAGTTCTGGCTTTAGACCTGCCACGAAAGCTGCTTTCAGGGGTCCAAACACTTGTTCATCCATTTTCTCATCCGTATTATTCATACCCGAATGTTCTAGCCATGTGCATCTAAACCGCTCGTCATACTCCAGGACCTCCTCTGCTCCTTTCTGTTGGCAGGCTGCAATTTTTCCTCAGTCTGTCTTAGCTGGACTGAAGGCTTGCAGCCAATGTTTAATCGCCTCCCATCCTGCATCTAATTCTTGCTCATTCTGCCCCAAAGCTTCATCTACCTTGTCGTGCAATTTTCTTCCCTGTGTTTTTGGCACCATTATGGTCAAAATTTGCACTCTGTCCCAGGGATGAAGTTGATATATATTTCTTAAGCGGTCCAATTGATCCCACGTTTTTACTCCCCCTTTCTTTGGATTGGGCAATTCCTTGGACCATTTATCAATTTTCTCTGGGTCTGCCGGAGCATGAACTAAGTATTCTCCATACACCCTTCTCTTTGTTTTTTTGGTTCCGCCCTCATCCGCAGTCTCTTCTGATTTGACTACAACTCGTCTTTTTTTAAACGGGGCAAAGCGCACCCCTAATTCTTCATCATCCTCCGACACTGTATTGTCGGAGGATTCAGAAACCATATCTATTCCTCGGTCGTGTCTTCGGGTTTGCGCTTTTAATTTATCCAAACATGGGTACCCTGGGAATTGATCAATACATTTTCCTTTTCCTATTACTGTCTCTTGACCTAATGATTTTTTCCATTCTTTAATTTCACCTTTAAGATCTTTAACTTCCGCTTCCAGCTTTTCAAGTTCAAGCTTTTTCTGTCGCAGCTGTGCACAAACAGCTTGCAATTGATCCTTTGTACTGGTCAGTTCTCGATCATGTTGGGAACGTATTATAATTTCATTCCAGTTTCGGATCTGGCCCATAACCGCTAGGGACCATCTAGTTCGCTCTTTATTTTTCATACAGGTCGTTTTTCCCCAGACCCTTTTAATCTCGTCCAAGGACCATTGTCCTTTGGAGGTTCCGTACTTTTGTTCGATCTTAATACAGGTTTTAGATAAGTTGAATTGTTGCTCTATGTATTCTTTCAACTGTTCGAGAATTAAATCTAGCGAAACTTGAGGTGGTGCCTGTCCACCTTTAACAGTTGTAGGCAATTCTTTGTTCTTGTCTCCTGCTGCCATTTCTTTACTAGGGTTCTTTACTGGGGTCTCGAGTCGTAGGCCTGCTAGCCGATCAATAGGTCGGTGATTAATTAACTAACACACCGCCGAAGTTTAGACGTCTATGGGACCTCGAGCCGACTACCAACCGGAGGGTTCGCAAACCGGAGGCTTTCGGAATCGCGTAGAAGGAGAGGCGAATTTAGACTTTAGACCGAGGACTTTTTAAAAAAAAAGGAGTCCTTACCTCTAAATGTAGGTCTGATGTCCAAAATTCAGTTTCTTTCCTCAGCGACCCTGCTCGCAGCGCCAAAATTGTTAGATCTCTTAATTTCCAATGAAATACGAACTCCGATGGTAGTTTTAACTTTTCAATCTCGGCAGAGAGTAACAAACTGCTTGGCTTCAAGCCAGGTCTTTGTTCTTACTGAGACACATGGTCAAAATGGCTGTACTTTATACCTGGATCAATTTACAGAAAAGAACTCGCCTTCTTTGACCTTATTGGCTCAATTGAAAGTCTTTTAACGTTTTATTGGCTCGCTACCCAAGGTCCGAAAATGTCAAGTTGATTGATGAGTTAATGCAACATGCTGAGCAGCACGTAGCAGCCTTGACTTGGGGGTCTGTGAATTTTCACAGTCTGTCTAAATGAGCCTGTTTGAATACTCTATCGATTCATATTCCGTTGGTGGTTGAGTGAGCACTGTGCACTGGCTTTTTTTGGGGTGGTATGACTGTTCATTCAGCTTCATGAATATTCTAATATTCCCACAGAACAAACCCCTCAAATAACCCAAATGCTATGCACAGTGTAAATAAATCTTTCTGCTTGTCAGTGTCCGGATTGTTTAAAAATCAATCTTACATGCAGCTTCTGATAGATGGAAATAGTTGACAGCTATATGAATTAGCAAACAACTAATCTCACAAGGGAGTGCGGTTTCTTGGAATTATGTACTCTTTCAATAACTATATTCATTTTGTGCCAGATCAGATCTTGGCACGTTGAAAAACATAAATAACTGTCCACTTTGTCATTCACTGTTGCTTAATTGACTTCTATTTCATCACCTACTTTGTCAAATATTTTAAAGCATTACAATAACTCCAAACCATAATATTATTTTCCAAACTCAATTTATAATTGTCAGTTTTACATTTGCATTGTAATCTCAGGTGGCTCAGTTTAAATTGCCATGATGTATTCAGAGAGAGGTACGTTATATAAAAAATCCTTCTTCATTAACTTGGCATTGTTTCATGTCTCAGTTTTGTAGAATGCAGTGGTGTTACTTTAATAGAAAAAGACAAGTCTGAACTCAGTCGCTGTAACTTCATCATTCCCAGAAAACATTCAAACAAGCGGCACCAATGCACCAGGCAGCAGACACTTCCATCGTCACAACTTCAGAGCACATGGGAGCTTTCACTCAGCACAGATGATGTTTAACTTGCAATTTGGAGAGGCCAGTGAGGTTCTTACGTGTTCTTGTCTTTCTCAGAATGGAAAATATACTTTTTAGTGATGTTAATGAAGAAAGTAAAACATTACCTATTTTAGTTTTTGGTAGGTGTATGGGAATGGTTGTTGTTTGGGTGTAACAGAGAATGAACATTTTGTTACATTTCATGGGCCCAAGTTTGAACTGTTGGTTAGAATGACGCACCTCTGAGCCTTGTGCCGAGTTTGTAGAATGAAAAGTGCGCCAGATAATTACCTCGGTATTCTGGACTTTCTGCAGGCCTCCATCCCAGTCGGCACAGCGCAGCAGCAACAGCGGGGGGGGGGGCGGCGGAGCTACAGCCCTGCGCCGAAAAGACTGCCGGCAGCTGCGCGCGTGCACAGTAGCTCCTGGCCCTTCCAGCACGTCGTCTCTGGGCGCCCCAATCCCTGGCTGAAGGGATGACGCGATGTTCGCCGCCCCTAGCCCTGGCCGAGTGGCCTGCCTGCCTCACCGTCCCTTGCCTCGCCGCCACTGCTCTTACCTCGCCGGCCCGCCCGAACACCTCCTCCATAATGGGGCCGCCCGACCAGCTCTTCGGCGGGCCCCACCCGGCCACCTCCTCAGCGGCGGGGCCCCGTCCGAACACTTTTCCGGTGGCATAGCCCTGCCCGAACTCCTCTCCGGCGGTGGGGCCCCTAATCAGGCAGGTGGGCAGGGCTGCATGTGTTGCTGTGTGCTCCGAAATGGATAAGTGCTGCAGTAGATGAGGTAGGAACTTTAAATTTTTTATTTATTGATTTATTGATTGATTTTTTATTCTCTTTATTTTTTATTTTGTATTTTTTATTTATTTATTGATTGATTGATTTATCATTCATTATTGATGATGGTTCTTTATTTTTAAAAGTGAAGGTGTTTAGTGCTCTCTCTTCCTTTCCCCACCGCCCCATCTCTGGCCAGCTGCGTTGATTTCTTAAATCTACACAAGGTTTATCGTGGCATACAAAAGTGGATGCTTACTCTGTTCTAAGTTCGTCTGGAGTAACTTTTCACAATTCAACCTTGCAAAACAGGTGTAAGTGGCCGGACATGCCCCTTTTGAAGAAAAAAATGAACTAAAACGAAACTAAACTAATTCACTGAAACTGGAGCAAGCTAAATGTGGAGAATTGCAATTTTTAGGATACTCAAAACCTAGTTGCTACAAAAAAATAGGAGCAAATCCAGTTGAAACTTGGGCCCCATATTTCTGAGGTTCAATAGATGTACGAGTTAATTCACCGCTCCCTCCTCCCAGGTAGGCCTAGAACACTGCAGCATGGCAGCCCCAAATTTCCAACCCGCACTCCCTTCAAGGGCAAGCACGAGGTTTAGCTGCGGCAAATTTGACCTGTGGTACACATTGTGCTCATCACACAGTACGTGGCTAACTTACTGATGACACCCAGCTCTACTACTTCATTACTTTTTATGACTTCTCTACGCCTTCTGTGCTGTCAAACGGCTTGTCACACATGCAAAAGAAAGACTTACATTTATTTAGCGCCTTTCACGACCACCAGATGTCTCAAAGCGTTTTACAGCCAATGAAGTACTTTTGGAGTGTATTCAATGTTGTAATGTAGGAAACGCGGTAGCCAATTTGTACGCAGCAAGCTCCCACAAACAGCAATGTGATAATGACCAAATAAACTGTTTTTATTATGTTGATTGAGGGATAAATATTGGCCTGGACATTGGGAATAATGCCCCTGCTCTTCTTCGAAAAAATAGTGCCATGGGATCTTTTACGTCCACCTGAGAGAACAGATGGAGCCTCAGTTTAACATATCATCCGAAAGACACATCTCCAACAGTGCAGCACTCCCTCAGCACTGCACTGGAGTGTCAGCCAAGATTTATGCACTCAATTCCCTTGAGTGGGACTTAAAACCACAACCTTTTGAGTCAGAGGCAAGTATGCTACCCACTGAGCCCACAGCCACACCAGTGTTTGACAAGTTCTAATTTACTCCAGCTAAACAATGGGCAGATGAAGGGCACCTTCTTTGGCCCTACCACAAAATTTGTTACCTTGCCTCTGACTCCATTGCCCTCATTGACCACTGTCTCAGACTGAACCAAACAGTTCGCAAGACCATCTCCTGTTTGACTCCGAGCTGAATTTCCGATCCTATATCCGTCCTGAAATCCATGGTTATTGTGGCATTCTTCCGGTATAACTTTGGCCGTATTCCACCAGAAATGGGTCCGTGACATGGATATGGAAGGTCCTTGCCTTGAAGTTTCCTCAGTGACCTATTGGGAGCAGAGCCTCCGCTCACCCCAAACATGGGCATCTTTGTAAAGGGGGAAACAATTCCCTAC
This sequence comes from Pristiophorus japonicus, assembly GCF_044704955.1. NCBI lineage: Eukaryota > Metazoa > Chordata > Chondrichthyes > Pristiophoridae > Pristiophorus > Pristiophorus japonicus. Next base: position 62,456,545 of record NC_091985.1, read on the forward strand.
ATTGGGAGTTCCCGCATCCTTGACCCTCAAAGGGACCCAGTGTGTGACTAACAGAAGCAGGGCCGTCCGGGTGTTCAGGTCGGGATTGTGGCCTGGAACCCCAAAGAAAAAGGGCAGCAATCCTCACAATAAAATACAATGGGTGAATAGTATAAACTACCAAGACCTAACCCTCTTTCACCTGTCTACTGTTTCATTAAAAATTAACACATAGAGGGAAGTGTGGCCATGGTGACCAGTACAATTGTCCAGGTAGGATCCAACAAATATACCTTCCTTTAACAATGCAATTTTATATATATATAGATATTTATGTAGGCCCAAGGATTCCTTGTGGGAACCAGAGGAGCCCATAGAAGCCTTTGAAAAATAAAATTCCTTTTCTGGGCTTTTTGATCCTCCGTACCAGGCTTTCCCAGTGAGGCTGGCTCCAGGCACCAACCTTGCTGATGCCAGTTAAAGTGTAGTTGGGGTCTAGATGGCATCATCAGACCCAGATCTATGAAGGTCAATGAGGTCCTCACCTGCTTGGAGCGAAGGCCTTACACGCTGCTTGAAATGCACCTGGTAAAATGGCATGGGGCACGTTTGCTGCATAGCTCAGGTGGGTCCTACACTGCTGATATTTTAATCCCCCACGTGGGGGGGCGGGGTTGTAATCGGGGCTCTAGATTTCTTTCCTGATCAGCACATTGCACCTCTAATTCAGTTAACACAACAAAATGTTTCTTTTGGTTCCTTTCTGCTATGCTAATTATTTTACACTTGTACGCATTAAACAGAACTTGCTACCTATTCTCCCTGTTACAAAAAAAAATTAATTTTTTCTGAATCTGATTGCATTGCCTCTTGTTATTTGCTCGACCTATTGTGGTCGAGCAAATAACAAGAGGTTGATAAAGTGCAACATCCCCACTGACACCTGGGAGTCCCTGGCCCAAGACCGCCCTAAGTGGAGGAAGTGCATCCAAGAGGTCGCTGAGCACCTCGAGTCTCAACGCCGAGAGCATGCAGAAATCATGCGCAGACAGCGGAAAGAGCGTGTGGCAAACCAGTCCCACCCACCCCTTCTCTCAACGACTATCTGTCCCACCTGTGACAGAGTCTGTGGCTCTTGTATTGGACAGTTCAGCCACCAAAGAACTCACTTCAGGAGTGGAAGGAAGTCGTCCTCGATTCCGAGGGACTGCCTATGATGATGATGATGATGATGTGGTATCTTCAGTAAATGTGTGTGCATAATCCTCATCCTTAAAAATAGCAAAGGTCCCAGGATTTGTAACCCATTTATAACCTCTTTCCAGCCACACCAGTACTTTCCAAACTGAATAGCAACTGAGAATGAAGCATTGGCTCTTCATTAGCTTTAAAATTGAACTGGCATTTGGAAACCAGCATACAGAGTTCTGCACAGGGTAGTCAGCACACATGCTTACAGCTCCATTTTTGCTGTCTAGATACACAATATTATATAAGTCAGGCTTGATTACTCACCCTTAAATCTGTAGTATAAGCAAGCCTTGAATTCACCAGCATTTGCAGTCCTACAGATCTCAGACCTTAAATTCAGCCACGTAAATGCCAAGAGCTGATGATAGTGCAGTGACATCGCATCACCACACCAGCATGTTCCAATGTCTGAAGACAAGTATAATCACATCAAGTTGGAACACTGGCATCTCTTCAGATCTGCATTTCCATTGCACTCATACCAATGTCGTAAGTTACATGAACAAAGCTTACGAATGATCAAGGGCTTCCTTGGCAAATATCATTGAAATTAACTGAGCTTGACAATATTATGATGGTGGGCATAACTATGTAATTCTCTCCAAATGAAGGAGCTCAGGTTCGTTTTTCTTCTGTGTGTGCATTAGTGGGCATTACTCCCTTATGAAACTCAGGACAGAAAAATTAGATTAAGTGCAGGTAGATACTGGGGAAGTTCATATGCCAGATTCATATTTTTTTATTTGTTGCTGGAATGTGGGTGTCTCTAGCAAAGCCAGCATTTATTGTCGATCCCCAATTGCCCTTGAGAAGGTGGTGGTGAGCCATCTTTTTGAACCGCTGCAGTCCTTGTGGATAAGGTACTTCCAGAGTGCTGCTCGTGAGTTCCAGGATTTCGACCCAGCGACAATGAAGGAATGGCGATATATTTCCAAGTCTGGATTGTGCCTTGTGGATAATGGAAAGGTTTTGAGGAGTCAGGAGGTGAGATACTCACCGCAGAATACCCAGCCTCTGACCCGCTCTTGTAGCCACAGTATTTATGTGGCTGGTCCAGTTAAGTTTCTGGTCAATGGTGAACCCCAGGATGTTGATGGTGGGGGATTCGGCGGTGGTAATGCCGTTGAATGTCAAAGGATGGTGGTTAGACCCTCGCTTGAACGACAATATATTTCCAAGTCAGGATGGTTTGTGACATAGAGGGGAACTTCCAAGTGATGGTGCTTCCATGCGCCTGCTGCCCTTGTCCTAGGCGGTAGAGGTCGCGGGTTTGGGAGGTGCTGTCGAAGAAGCCATGGCGAGTTGCTGCAGTGTATCTTATAGATGGTACACACCGCAGCCATGGTGTGCTAGTGGTGGAGGGAGTGAATGTTTAAGGTGGTGGATGGGGTACCAATCAAGTGGGCTACTTTATCCTGGATAGTGTCGAGCTTCTTGAGTGTTGTTGGAGCTGCACTCATTCAGGCAAGTGGAGAGTATTCCATCACACTCCTGACTTCATAGAAACATAGAAATTTATAGCGCGGAAGGAGGCCATTTGGCCCATCATGTCCGTACCAGTCGACAAAGAGCTATCCAGCCTAGTCCCACTTTCCAGCTCTTGGTCCGTAGCCTTGTAGGTTACGGCACTTCAAGTGCATATCCAAGTGCTTTTTAAATGTGGTGAGGGTTTCTGCCTCTACCAACCTTTCAGGCAGTGAGTTCCAGACCCCCATCACCCTCTGGGTGAAAAACATTCCTCTCAAATCTCCTCTAAATCGTTTCCTAATTACTTTAAATCTATGCCCCCTAGTTGTTGACCCCTCTGTTAGATCCTTCCTATCCACTCTATCTAGGCCCCTCATAATTTTATACACCTCAATAAGGTCTCCCTCAGCCTCCTCTGTTCCAAAGAAAACAACCCCAGCCTATCTAATCTTTCCTCATAGCTAAAATTCTTCAGTCCAGGCAACATCCTCATAAATTTCTTCTGAACCCTCTCTAGTGCAATCACATCTTTCCTGTAATGTGGTGACCAGAACTGAACGCAGTAATCTAGCTGTGGCCTATCTAGTGTTTTATACAGTTTAATCATAACTGCCCTGACTTGTGTCTTGTAGATGGTAGAAAGATGGTGTGAGTCAGGAAGTGAGACACTCACCACAGAATTGGGGGATTTGGCAATGGTAATGCATTGAATATCAAGTGGTGGTGGTTGGACTCTCGCTTGTTGGAGATGGTCATTGCCTGGCACATGTGTGGCACGAATGTGACTTGCCACTTGTCAACCCAAGCCTGAATGTCATCCAGGTCTTGCTGCATGCCGGCATGGACTGCTTCATTATCTGAGGAGTTGTGAATAGAACTGAACACTGTGCAATCATCAGTGAACATCCCCACTTCTGACCTTATGATGGAGAGAAGGTCATTGATGAAGCAGCTGAAGATGGTTGTGCCTAGGACACTGCCCTGTGGAACTCCTGCAGCAATGTCCTGGGGCTGGGAGGATTGACCTCCAACAACCAAAACCATCTTCCTTTGTGCTAGGTATGACTCCAACCAGTGGAAAGTTTTCCCCTGGATTCACATTGACCTCAATTTTACTTGGACTCCTTGATGCCACACTCAGTCAAACGCTGCGTTGATATCAAGGGCAGTCACTCTTACTTCACATTTGGAATTCAGCTTTTTTGTCCATGTTTGGGCCAAGGCTGTAATGAGGTCTGGAGCCAAGTGGTCCTGGTGGAACCCTACTGAGCATCGGGGAGCAGGTTATTGGTGAGTAAATGCTGCTTGATAGCACTGTCGACGACAACTTCCATCACTTTGCCGATGATTGAGAGTAGACTGATGGGGCAGTAATTGGCCGGATTGGATTTGTCCTGCCTTTTGTGGACAGGACATACCTGGGCAGTTTTCCACATTGTCGGGTAGATGCCAGTGTTGTAGCTGTACTGAAACAGCTTGACTAGAGGCGCGGCTAGTTCTGGAGCACAAATCTTCACCATGACAGCCAGGATGTTGTTGGTGCCCATAGCCTTTGCTGGATCCAGTGCTCTCAGCCATTTCTTGATATCACGTGAAGTGAATTGAATTGGCTGAAGACCGGCTTCTGTGATGGTGGGGACCTCAGGAGACCGATATGGATCATCCACTTGGCACTTCTGGCTGAACGTGGTTGCAAACGCTTCAGCTTTGTCTTTTGCACTTGCGTGCTGGGCTCCGCCATCATTGAGGATGGTTATATTCATGGAGCCTCCTCCTCCTGTTAGTTGTTTAATTGTCCACCACCATTCATGACTTGATGTGGCAGACAGCAGAGTTTTGATTTGATTTGTTGATTGTGGTATCTCTTAGCTCTGTTTATAGCATGCTGCTTCCGCTGCTTAGCATGCAGGTAGTCCAGTGTTGCAGTTTCCCCAGGTTGGTGCCTCATTTTTAAGTATGCCTGGTGCTGCTCATGGCATGCTCTTCTGCACTCCTCATTGTACCAGGATTGATCCCCTGGCTTGATTGTAATGGTAGAGTGAGGGATATGCTGGGACATGAAGTTACAGATTGTAGTGGAATACAATTCTGCTGCTGCTGATAGCCTACAGCGCCTCATGGAGGCCCAGTTTTGAGCTGCTAGTTCTGTTCTGAATCTATCCCATTTAGCACGGTGATAGTGCCACACAACACAATGGTGGATGTCTACAGTGTGAAGACGGGACTTCGTCTCCACAATGGCTGTGCGATGATCACTGCTACCAATGGTGCCATGGACAAATGCACCTGTGACAGGTAGATTGATGAGCATGAGGTCAAGTAGGTTTTTCTCTTGTGTTGGTTCTCTCTGAATTTTGACCCAGCAACGATGAAGGAACGGTGATATATTTCCAGGATGGTGTGTAACTTGGAGGGGAACTTGGAGATGATGGTGTTCCCATGCGCTTGCTGCCCTCGTCCTTTTGGTAGTAGAGGTCGCGGGTTTGGGAGGTGCTGCCGAAGAAGCCTTGGCGCACTGCTGCATTGCATCTTGTAAATAGTACACATTGCAGCCAAGGTGCGCCGGTGATGGAGGGAGTGAATGTTTAAGGTAGTGGATGGGGTGCCAATCAAGAGGGTTGCTTTGCCCTGGATGGTGTTGAGCTTCTTGAGTTGCACTCATCCAGGTAACTGGATGGTATTCCATCACACCCCTGACTTGTGTCTTGTAGATGGTGGAAAGGCTTTGGGGAGTCCAAACTCTGCTTGTAGATGACCTATATGTGGCCTAAGTTTTTTATAAGCTATACATTTGGCACATATAAATATGTTCCAGATGACTGCCACACTGATTAGAATGCAAACATGTTCAAATGGTTGCAGATGCAAGCAATTATTAGCGATATTGTATATTGCTGAACCGTGCAAAAAACTCTACCCTATTGAGGTCTGTTGATAGGAACACTCCTATGACAAGGACAAATGTTCCTTTTAATCAAGGTTAACTTTTAAGTACGCATTTTGTCGGCTATGGAAAATAAATCACAAACTGTTTTCACGTAAACAAATCTTCTTGTTAACAGGATTTTCACAATTGTATCTGGCATCCAATGTGATAAAATGTCTATCCATATTAATAGTTATATTAGTATATTATATGAGCTGATTTTAGGACCTTTATCTGGTCATTGTCAGTCTGGAGCCTACATTGATTGGGGTAGACCTTGACTTTGTGTGCTAGTGTAAGATGGATAATAGCTAGTCGTAGTCAGTTGAAGTAAAAATCAGGAGAGATGTAACATGGGCTGCCAACTCGCTCTCACCCCTTTTTTCAGCTCTACTAATAAGTATTATTTTTGAAATCTGTAACAATTTAAGTTAGGCCCGATAGACTCGCCAAACATCAACCTTTCCACTCTGCGAACAAATCTTGCTTTACCACTTTTTTCCACTGCACATGTGGGCGAGCCCATCAGTAATTGTGATCACCAACAGACAGTGATTTAAGTATCATAACATAAAATCAGTACTTTACAGCAGTCCCAAAGTACTTTACAAGAATATGTCCATTAGCTGAATTTTCTTGATGGTTAAATTAAGTCAGAAGCAATTTATCACTAGTTAAGCCTCTCCAAAAATAATGAACAATTAATTTAAGACTTCACTTCTTTTAAGTATTTCAATGTGTTTTCTGGAAAACACATCCAGCTGTTTACTTCCTGGCTTTAATCCTGGTCCAGTTTTCAAACTAATCCTTAAACAAATCAATTCAATCCTTGTTTCCCCATCCTCATCTTCAGTGTTTACACTAATTTGACGGGGCAGGATATTAGATTAAACTAATTAGAGAGTCAACAGACTAATCCAGCTTCAGTAAATTTGCACCTTTGAAGAGAAAATATTAACAGCATTCATTGAAGTTGCCCTTTCTCATGGCCACAGCAGGAAAGGATAACCCTGAGTGCCCACATTTAGATACAGTGTAGAATTATGAATCCAAGCTTGCTAGTGTTATGTGCTAGCATTATGTGCTTTGTTGAACATTTCAAAGACACAAAGGTGTGTAGTAAAACTGAGATAGTTCATACCTTCTTCAGGATGCAGGAGAATGTCAGATTTTTATCGATTAAAATTGACAAGGATTCTTTTTTAACATCTAAAATTATCTTACTTATGCTTACTTCAAACTTGAATCAAATATAAGGAAAATACAAAATTGTGGTCTAGAAATCCGATAAGGCCCGAAAACATGCGATGGCACCGTGGACGGAAATACACTCATAAAAAGATCGCAGGCAGTGCCATTATTTTGGTACTACCTGCTGGTAATCATTATTGTGGCATTCAGCCCAATGCTGAATGCGCTGACTGGCTGAACGCCCAGCAAGGGCCTTGGGAGAGGTCGGGATTTGGAGCTAGGAACAGGGCGAGAGGTCAGGTTCGGGGTGAGGGCGGGGCCAGATTCACGGGGAGATTGTGGCCAGGATCGGAGAGGGGGGGGGGGGGTTCGGGGCCAGGATCGGTGGGGGGAATTCGGGGCTCAGGGCCAGGATCGGGGTGGGTGGGAGGTCGGGGCAGGATTGGGGTGTGGTCGGGGCTCAGGGCCAGGATCGGGGTAGGTGGGAGGTCGGGTCAGTATCGGGGTGAGGTCGGGGCCAGATTCATGGGGAGATTGGGGCCAGGATCTGGGAGGGGGTGAGTCGGGGCCAGGATCGGGGGGGGGGGGGGGGGGGGAGATTCGGGGCTCAGGGCCAGGATCAGGGTGGGTGGGAGGTTGGGGTAGGATCAGGGTGTGGTTGGGGCTCAGGGCCAGGATCGGGGTGGGGGGAGGTCGGGGCTCAGGTTAGCATTGGTCGGACCTGGAGATCGGAACCAGGATCTGGGGGAAATCAGTGAGGGCTTGGCAGTCGGGGTCAGGAGTGAGATTGGAGATGATGATGGTAAGTACTTACCTTTTGTTAATTCGCCATTGTTTAATGTTTGTTTTCCCTGGAATAAACATCATTGCCACTGGCTGCCTCAGACACAAGCCAAATTTGCAACAGGGAGCAGAAGGAGGCATAAAGCATTACATTTGAATATGTTAATGGCCTAACTAACGACTGCTTCCAATGAAGCTAAACCACACCTCTTTTTTTTGCTCTCACAAATATGGTGTCTGGCACGGCCTGTGCCGCAAATGGGCGGAAGCGAGGCAGATACCATTTTTTCTACAAAACCAGCCTTAAAAGCCAGTGCTAAGGTGCCAAATTTCAATATGTGTAAGATAACATCACTTTATATACACATACATCACTGTTAAATGCATGACTGATTGCCCTCCATTTATATGTAGTTTACATGAGTATACACTTAAGAAAAATCCTCATGAAATATGACAAAATGTACTCAATAAAGTAATTTAAGACTGTTGAATGAGATTAAGCTGTAATCGTTATATTAGCTTGGCTATTGTAGACAGAGGTACAATTAACAGTTTAGCACATAATGACATTAGGTTTATGGGCTACAGAATTTTAAAACAACATTACCATTTATATTATGTGCTGAACAGGACACATTTCTAAAAATAGAAATAGCTTTTCACTTTTAAAAGAGACAGGCTGTGTAATTCAGGCTCGTTTGGATGAAAAAATGGCAGCCGACTCGCTTTTCCGTGCATAACACGGCAGCAGCCATTTTGGGTAGGTTGACAGCACTGCTTTGCCTGCGCTTGTTCCAGATATGGAAGTAAGTCAGATCATGATGTCAGTCAGTGTGGAACGCTGAATCGACAGACGATTTGGTGTTTTGGATGTTGTCGCTCCTTTTAATTCCCTCTCCAAAGCACGCACGGCAGAAAGTACGTGCAGCTGTATGACGGAACCCCTACCAGTGCTTCTTAAAGGGACACACGCAACTCTCATGTAAGTTTAGATTTTTGCTTTTGTACTGGTTTCCTTGGGCTGGATTCTCGGTTGCAGACTTCTTTGGGTGATAATAGCAGCGGGACGGTAAATTTTGCGTTGGGAAATGGTTTGCGTATGCATCCACAAAATTCAGCAGCTGGGCCCTGAGTGTGCAGCGGAGCACCAAGGGACTTGTTCCACACTAGGAAAACCCATTGCTAAAGAGCCGGCTTCGGAACGGCCTAAGAGAGACTTCCCTGAAAAAAAAAGCCACAAAAAAACATTCCCAATAACTTTCTCACCCCACATAAAGAAAGATAAAATAAACCCAATAAAAACAATCACACTTACCTCATGTAGTCATTCCTTCCCCCACCGTCGCCGGGATAGCTCTGACCGTCTGGTTTTTCAGGCAGGTTGGTTACGGTGCGCTATTGGGTCAATGTGAAACAAATTTCGTGATCGGGATGATAATGGGGTCGTTGCAGATTGGCTCAGCGCCGCCGTAAAACCGGCACCAAATTTCCAGGTGGGGCGCGAGAAGCTGGCCGCCCGGGCGGAAATCATTTGCAGACCCATTAGCAGCCTACCGGGATGCTAATAGAGACGCAAGCCCAACACAAATCCAGCCCTTTACATTTTATTGGAGTCGTGGCTTGGTGTAAGGCATTTAAAAAGTTGTTAAAGTGTGAAGGGAGTGCTGCTGGACATTTGTAAGGCTTTGGCTCTTAAAGGAAGACCTCTGAGAGCATTGTCCTGTGGGCTCTAGTTGCAGCCCTCTTGGGCAGAAGCATGACATGGAGATGGAGCAGAGGTGGCAAAGGGGACAAGCTGCTCTCAGAGGGAGGAGGGGGAAGAGGAAGAAGCAGAAGAGGAAAAAGCAGAAGAGGAGGAAGCAGAAGGAGGCAACCCAGACAGCCCCTTTCTGGCTGGGATATCTGGAATCGAACCATCAGCCTGCGGTACTAGTGAACACAACCCCAATTCCCCTTTCAACATTTGTCCCACACCTTACCTTCCCTCTGTTATTGACTGTCACAGTGTCCTCTTGGCCACAATGCTGAAATAAAAGCCATCACAAAGCAAACTTTCCAATCCAACTTTATCCGATATTACGTCAAAAAGCAACTAATCACCCTTGTGCATTCCCTGAGTGAGTGTCTTGCTTTTGCCATTGCCTATCCTAGTGATGTTACACTGTGCTACCCCAGTGGCTGCTGCGTGATTGATGGAAGGCTGCTGACTTTCAGTGGGGGACACTGCAATGGCCTTGCAGGATGACCTCAAGGAACTGGTGGCTGGGAATGTGAAATCGAGTGATGGTGTTTCTTCTTCTTCTTCTTCTTCATCACTCTTCTCTCCCTTTTCTTGGTCAACCACTGATTGGAACGGCTGGATTTCTTGGGTGTCTGAAAGGAGGAAAGCACAAGGGTAGGGTTTTGGTGAGGGAAGGGCAGGAAAGCAAGAGATGCATGCGTACACCATGTGCAGAAGAGATCATGGGATGAGAGCGAAGTGGGATATGAGAAGGAGGATAACATATCAGGATACTAGTATTCTTTCTGCCCCGCCACTGGCCAGGGGCCCAGCCAAGCCTCTGCCAAGAATGGCCAGCACTGTCTCTTCCAAGGGGGTGAGGTGAAGCTAGGATTGTGAGATGTACCTCATGTTGAAATTGTTGGTAGGAGAGCGATGGTGTGGGTGGGGGGTGGGGGGGGGGGGGTAGTGGTGGGTGGGTGGGGGGGGGAGAGGTCATGCATTGAGCAGTGTTTGAGGCTCGTGGTGCAGTTGGTAGGAAACGGCTTTTGAAGATGCATTCATTGACCTTGACCACTGGTCTGACATCATGAAACATCTCTGGGCACTGGAACTAGGTCCTGGGGGCAACATTGGTGGTAATGACTGCCTCGGTGATCTGGTCCCACACATCGTTCTTTCTTGAGGGCTCCTGTCCCTTGTGGGTAGAGGACCTCTCTTCCAGTGTTGACCCTCTGCACAAAGCTTGAGTGCTGTGTCTGAGACCCTGGGTATCCTTTCCCTGGCCTGCTGAGCCATTTGTGTTAGTGCTGAAGCACATTTACCATTTTTCATCAGCAGAAGGCAGCTCAACTTTAAGAGCTGCAGACTGTCTTTACGAGGTGCAGGCTAGCTCTAAATGAAGCTAGCTTCGCTCGAACAAGGCGCTCTTCGGCCCCCTGCTGAGCGTACAGCCTGTCAGCAGTGCGTTCAGCGCTGGGCTGTGTGCTGCAATCATTATAATCAGCAGACAGCACGAAGATGACATGCTGCCTGCGCTCCTTGAACGGGTATGGCATATTGCGCATTGCGGTGCTCGCAGCCATATTTTGACGCTTGTCAAATTTCACATCCATATCTTACACACATAATGGGCTGGATTTTAATTTTTTAAGATTTTGGGGTGTTAATGGTGGCGGGGCGGTCCTTATACCACCTGGAAAAAGTTTGCGCCTCAGTCAGCAAAATTGGGCAGCTGGGCCCTGAGTGTGGTGTGGAGCGCTCCAAGAGAAGCCTGGGGAGAAAAAAAAACCCGAAAAGGAAACACCAAAAACATTCTTAAAAAATACCGCAGTCCACCTCTACATAAACTGCAAGAAAAATAAAATAAAAAGCAATCACGCTTACCTGAGGTCGACATTACTTACCTCACTGCGGCCGCTATAGGTCGGACTGCCCGTTTTCACAGGTGGTCCCAGCATGGCGCTCTACGCAGCGCTACGGATCAGGCAGGAGGAAAAAAATCAATCCGGTGTCGCAACCGGGGACGTTGCACGCTGGCTCGCCTCTTTCGAGCGTCATTGCTCCGTGCCCTGCCGCAACTGGCCTCGAAAAACCCGGAGGGGCGCTGGAAGCTGGCCAACCACCACCACCATTGCCACCCCTCTGGGGCGAAAACAGAGGTGGCCAGGAGCGGAAAATCCAGCCCAATGTGTAAATAGATCAGAAATGTCTCTATATATATATATATATATATATATATATATATAATTAAAAAAGATATATTTGTTGCATCCTCCAATGAAAAGTTCTATGTAAACATTTACCTATGGAAATTACCATTTTAAATATCCCCGTGTGTGGCTTTTAAGCTTACACGTAACCCTTGACTGTGATGGCTGAAGGCGACATGAGAATAGGATTTCCAATGTTAATCTGAGCCTCAGTGTAACGCTGGACCCATCGCAAAGCATTGAGTCCTTTGAATCTTGTGTCTGTAGTTGCATCACCAGTAGTGGCATTGTAGCTGGCTCCATTACCTGTACAGGGTATTACTGTCATAAAATTAAAAATGTTGGTTCCATCATGTTTAAAAAATTTCTCTTTCAGGCATCATGGCTGTCTGCCATCTGGGCTCCGATTACTTGCAGCTCTTCCCACTTCTAATATTGCAGGCCTCCCCTCCACCGTGTCCTTCAGGTTAATTGGCCAATCCTGCTTACTTTTATAATTAAAAAAATGTTTCCTCAGCTGTAATTTATACTTCACCTCAAGATGATTTTCTCTTATACATACAGAATTTGTCCATAGTTGCAGGAAATTGCCAGCTCCAAGCTTAGATACAAACATATGAAAAGATGGACAGGAAAAGATGAGCTATCAAGTCTGTCCCATTCACTCATGTTGCCACCAAGCAACATGAATCTGAATGATCACGACCCAAGAACAGAGAGGTGAACCTCTCAGAGAAAAGCAGGCTAAAAAAAAAAGGGAGAAAAAACTCTGATAAATTTCTCTCTGAATCTGAGTTCCAGAAGTGACCACAAGGCACATCACTCAACATTCCACCTATCTTTTGTATGCTGTGAATTTAAGCTTCCTCCAGGAACTTGTCCAGCCCCCTTTTGAACATTTGCAACAAATCCACACTCGCTACACGAGCCGGCAACTTATTTCAAATGTCTATAATACTCTGCAAAAAGTTACGCCACCTGACATCTAACCTAGTTTTATGCTCACATAACTTATACGCCTGACCCCTCATTTACCCTAACCTATCTAGTTTTGTACACACAGACATCGTTTAGTCCCCACATCATTTTACATACTTCAATCAAATCACCCTGATGTCTATGTTTGTCGAGAGTAAATTGTGATTACTTAGAGTTTTATACTAGGTATTAATATACCTTTTCCATGGTCACTATATCTTCCACCATGTGAGACAACCAGAAGTGAACACACTAGGCCTGATTTTAACCGCTCCATGGTAAACGAGAATGGGGCGATGGGGTGGTGGGGTGAGGGGAGAGTAGGCTGGGCGATTTGGTTACTCACCGGATCCATGTCCACTTTGTGCCACGCACCATTTTTACAGGCACATTTTGGGACACGAGTGCTTCATTGAAGAACAAATGTCAAGGTCTGATTTCAGGCTTCAATGCCATTTTTCTATTTGTCATGATTTCAGTGCCCAGTGCCTGCATCGCCAAGAACAGCAGGTGCCAAGAGGCAACAGGCCAAAAGAGTCCAGGAACAGAGCACTTGGGGCTGTTTTTAGCTGCAATGAAGGGTGCAGGTTAGATTTTTAAAAGATGATTTGATTTATTTCTTTGTGGATAATAATCGGGTCTGGAATTTGTCAAGAAAAATAGATTGAGATTGTTAGTAGTGTCTCATATTGGATTAAAAATCTATATTGAATGAAAAGACCTAATTGATTTTTAATATTAATATTAATTACTATATCCAAAATTGCTGAGGAAAGTTAGAAGTTTTGCTGTATTAAAGAGATCTGAATGTTAGGACGTCCCTCAATAAATCAGGGCTGGCTCCCATCAATTAACGAGCTCCTCAACTACAGCCCACTATGAATATATCAAGTTGTTATAATCTTCTATTCCATTCCGAGTACACTGTTTGAACTGCCAGAGTCAAAATGGCTACACCTATGGGAGTGATGGGGCATTTAGGGGAATATAAACACGACCTGGAAAGGTTCAAACATAGAAATATAGAAATTAGGTGCAGGAGTAGGCCATTCGGCCGCTCGAGCCTGCACCGCCATTCAATAAGATCATGGCTGATCATTCAACCTCAGTATCCCTTTCCTGCTTTCTCTCCATACCCCTTGATCCCTTTATCCGTAAGGGCCATATCTAACTCCCTTTTGAATATATCTAATGAATTGGCCTCAACAACTTTCTGCGGTAGAGAATTCCACAGGTTAACCACTCTCTAAGTGAAGAAGTTTCTCCTCATCTCTGTCCTAAATGGCTTACCCTTTATTTTTAGACTGTGACCCCTGGTTTTGGAACTCCCCAACATCGGGAACATTCTTCCTGCCTCTAACCTGTTCAATCCGTCAGAATTTTATATGTTTCTATGAGATCCCCTCTCATTCTTCTAAACTCCAGTGGATACAAGCCCAGTTGATCCAGTCTCTCCTCATATGTCAGTCCTGCCATCCCGGAAATCAATCTGGTGAACCTTCGCTGTACTTCCTCAATAGCAAGAATGTCCTTCTTCAGGAGACCAAAACTGAACACAATATCCAAGGTGTGGCCTCACCAAGGCCCTGTACAACTGCAGTAAGACCTCCCTGCTCCTATACTCAAATCCTCTCGCTATGAAGGCCAACATACCATTTGCCTTCTTCACCGCCTGCTGTACCTGCATGCCAAACTTCAATGACTGATGTACCATGACACGCAGGCCCCGTTGCACCTCCCCTTTTCCTAATCTGTCACCATTCAGATAATATTCTGTCTTCCTGTTTTTGCCACCAAAGTGGATAACCTCACATTTAAAAGGGATATAAAAGGGGTCAGAGGGTCTAGTAAGAAGGAGGAACTGAGGGAAATCCTTATTAGTCAGGAAATTGTGTTGGGGAAATTGATGGAATTGAAGGCCGATAAATCTCCAGGGCCTGATGGACTGCATCCCAGAGTACTTAAGGAGGTGGCCTTGGAAATAGCGGATGCATTGACAATTATTTTCCAACATTCCATAGACTCTGGATCAGTTCCTATCGAGTGGAGGGTAGCCAATATAACCTCACTTTTTAAAAAAGGAGGGAGAAAACAGGGAATTTTTTGAGGATGTTTCCAGTAGAGTGGACAAGGGAGAACCAGTTGATGTGGTGTATTTGGACTTTCAGAAGGCTTTCGACAAGGTCCCACACAAGAGATTAATGTGCAAAGTTAAAGCACATGGGATTGGGGGTAGTGTGCTGACGTGGATTGAGAACTGGTTGGCAGACAGGAAGCAAAGAGTAGGAGTAAATGGGTACTTTTCAGAATGGCAGGCAGTGACTAGTGGGGTACCGCAAGGTTCTGTGCTGGGGCCCCAGCTGTTTACATTGTACATTAATGATTTGGACGAGGGGATTAAATGTAGTATCTCCAAATTTGCGGATGACACTAAGTTGGGTGGCAGTGTGAGCTGCGAGGAAGATGCTATGAGGCTGCAGAGTGACTTGGATAGGTTAGGTGAGTGGGCAAATGCATGGCAGATGAAGTATAATGTGGATAAATGTGAGGTTATCCACTTTGATGGTAAAAACAGAGGCTTTGATTTTGTCAGCATGTACATATGATACTGAATACAGACGATCAGCTGATCACAGTAATGCTGATGCTATGTCTAGATTGCCTTCCCCATCACACGTTACACCTGATAGGGAAGAAGTGTTCTATTTTTCATACATCGATGAACTGCCAGTCACAGCTGAAGAGGTTGGTAGAGCAACCAAACGTGACCCAGTGATGTCAAAGGGGTATGATTATATGCAAATGGATGGCCAAACCAGGTAACAGACAAAGCTATTCATCCATTCTACATTTGTAGGAATGAATTATCAGTCGATAAAGATTGTAACATGTGGGGTGCAAGAGTGGTAATACCAAATAAATTCAGGTCCAAATTATTAGGAGACCTCCATTACCAGCACCTGGGAATGTGCTTGACCAAGAGTTTTGCACATAGTTATTTATGGTGGTCAGGTCTTGATAAAGATATAGAGTACATCGTGAGTCAGTATACGACATGTCCATCAATAAGCAAGCAACCACCATCAGTACCATTACAGCCATGGAAATGGTCTCCAGGGTGTGGCAAAGGCTACATATCGATTTTGCTGAGCTAGAAGGACAACAATTGTTCATTGTGATTGATAGCCATTCGAATGGGTCGAGGTGTTTCCAATATGGAAAATAACAAGAAGTAAAACTGTAGACATTTTGCGAAGTTTATTTTCTTCATTTGGCCTCCCAGAACACATTGTTTTGATAATGGACCACAATTTTGTTCAGAAGAATTTGCACAGTTCACGAGCAAAAATGGTGTGAAACATAACAAGGTTCCACTGTACCACCCTGCTTCGAATGGTGCAGCAGAGCGCACTGTACAAATTGCAAAACGCGCCCTCATCAAACAGATGTTGGAACCAAATCCAAAGAAATGACAGTTGTCATTGGATCACAAATTGGCTAATTTTCTAATTGCATATCGCAATACTCCTCATACAACTAGTGGTAGAACACCTCTCTACCTCTTTCTCTTTATATATCTATATCTATATCTCTGTAGCTCTATCGCTGTATCTCTAATTGTATCTCTCTATCTCTATCCATCATTATATTTCATTTGCTCTATCTGTATCTCTCCCTCTATGTTTAGCGGGAATTTAAATATCTGGGTGAGAAGTCAGGTGGATCCATGGGCAGCCTTCCCAGGAACTGCAGTTGGGGGGTCCGTGTTTCCCACTGGTTGGGTCCCATTTACATGCTGCCAGCCAGCTGCCTGTCTGGGCATCTGGAAGGAGCTGACTAGATTTTGAGCTAACAGGATCAGACGGACCAGAGACTGGCAGACCGGCAGTCAATTAAGACGTGGGGGGAGTTTAGGGAAGGTTTTGTGGCTGGGAATGGTGGGGGTGGGGGGGGGTGCGGAGTTGTGGGCAGCATTTCTTCAACACCATACCAGGCCAATATTTCTTACCTGCCAGGGTTATTGAGCAGGGCACCCTTCGCAGACGCCCCACTCAGTAGACTATTAAGATTGCATCGGAGTCCTGAATAGGTGAAAGGATTCCAATTTTCATAAGTTTATAACATGGACAGGCGTGCACTTCAGCCACCCGGTAAAACAGTGGCATTAAAATGGCCGTGAGCTGGGAAGCAAGCGGTCGATTCCATTTCAACTCCCGTTCCACCTAGTTTCCACCGGGCAGCGGTAGTTAACATTGAAACATAGAAAGATAGAAAATAGGTGCAGGAGTAGGCCATTCGGCCCTTCGAGCCTGCACCACCATTCAATAAGATCATGGCTGATCATTCTCTCAGTACCCCTTTCCTGCTTCCTCTCCATACCCCTTGATCCCTTTAGCTGTAAGGGCCATATCTAACTCCTTCTTGAATATATCCAATGAACTGGCATCAACAACTCTCTGCAGCAGGGAATTCCACAGGTTAACAACTCTCTGAGCAAAGAAGTTTCTCCTCATCTCAGTCCTAAATGGCCTACCGCTTATCCTAAGACTGTGTCCCCTGGTTCTGGACTTCCCCAACATCGGGAACATTCTTCCCGGATCTAACCTGTCCAGTTCCGTCAGAATCTTGTAAGTTTCTATGAGATCCCCTCTCATCCTTCTAAAACTCCAGCGTATAAAGACCCAGTTGATCCAGTCTCTCCTCATATGTCAGTCCTGCCATCCCTGGAATTAATCTGGTGAACCTTCGCTGCACTCCCTCAATAGCATGGACGTCCTTCCTCAGATTAGGAGACCAAAACTGCACACAATATTCCAGGTGAGGCCTCACCACGGCCCTGTACAACTGCAGTAAGACCTCCCTGCTCCTATACACAAATCCCCTAGCTATGAAGGCCAACATACCATTTGCCTTTTTCACCACCTGCTGTACTTGCATGCCCACTTTCAATGACTGATGAACCATGACACCCAGGTCTCGTTGCACCTTCCCGTTTCCTAATCTGCCACCATTCAGTTAATATTCTGCCTTCGTGTTTTTGCCCCCAAAGTGGATAACCTCACATTTATCCACATTATACTGCATCTGCCATGCATTTGCCCACTCAACTAACCTGTCCAAGTCACCCTGCAGCCTTTTAGCGTCCTCCTCACAGCTCACACTGCCACCCAGTTTAGTGTCATCTGCAAACTTGGAGATATTACACTCAATTCCTTCATCTAAATCATTAATGTATATTGTAAAGAGTTGGGGTCCCAGCACTGAGCCCTGCGGCACTCCACTAGTCACTGCCTGCCATTCTGAAAAGGACCTGTTTATCCCGACTCTCTGCTTCTTGTCTGCCAACCAGTTCTCTATCCACGTAAATACATTACCCCCAATACCATGTGCTTTGATTTTGCACACCAATCTCTTGTGTGGGACCTTGTCAAAAGCCTTTTGAAAGTCCAAATACACCACATCCACTGGTTCTCCCTTGTCCACTCTACTAGTTACATCCTCAAAAAATTCCAGAAGATTTGTCAAGCATGATTTCCCTTTCATAAATCCATGCTGACTTGGATCAATCCTGTCACTGCTTTCCAAATGCGCTGCTATTTGATCTTTAATAATTGATTCCAACATTTTCCCCAGGACTGATGTCAGGCTAACCAGTCTATAATTACCCGTTTTCTCTCTCCCTCCTTTTTTAAACAGTGGTGTTACATTAGCTACCCTCCAGTCCATAGGAACTGATCCAGAGTCGATAGACTGTTGGAAAATGATCACCAATGCATCCACTATTTCTATGGCCACTTCCTTAAGTACTCTGGGATGCAGACTATCAGGCCCCGGAGATATAATGGCCTTCAATCCCATCAATTTCCCTAACACAATTTCCCACTTTATAAGGATATCCTTCAGTTCCTCCTTCTCACTAGACCCTCGGTCCCCTAGTATTTCCGAGAGGTTATTTGTGTCTTCCTTCATGAAAACAGAACCAAAGTATTTGTTTAACTGTTCCGCCATTTCTTTGTTCCCCATTATAAATTCACCTTAATCTGACTGCAAGGGACCTACGTTTGTTTTCACTAATCATTTTCTCTTCACATATCTATAGAAGCTTTTGCAGTCAGTTTTTATGTTCCCAGCAAGCTTCCTCTCATACTCTATTTATTCCCTCCTAATTCAGCCTTTGTCCTCCTCTGCTGTATTACAAATTCTCCCAGTGCTCAGGTTTGCTGCTTTTTCTGGGCAATTTATATGCCTCTTCCTTGGCTTTAACACTATCCTTAATTTCCCTTGTTAGCCACGGTTGAGCCACCTTCCCCGTTTTATTTTTACTCCAGACAGGGATGTACAATTGTTGAAGTTCATCCATGTGATCTTTAAATGTTTGCCATTGCCTATCCACCGTCAACCCTTTAAATATCACTCGCCAGTCTATTCTAGCCAATTCATGTCTCATATCATCGAAGTTACCTTTCCCCAAGTTCAGGACCCTAGTCTCTGAATTAACTGTGTCACTCTCCATCTCAATAAAGAATTCTACCATATTATGGTCACTCTTCCTCCAGGGGCCTCGTCCAACAAGATTGTTAATTAGTCCTTTCTCATTACACATCACCCAGTCTAGGATGGCCAGCCCTCTAGTTGGTTCCTCGACATATTGGTCTAGAAAACCATCCCTAATACACTCCAGGAAATCCTCCTCCACCGCATTGCTACCAGTTAGGTTAGCCCAGTCAATATGTAGTTTAAAGTCGCCCATGATAACTGCTGTACCTTTATTGCACGCATCCCTAATTTCTTGTTTGATGCGGTCCCCATCCTCATTACTACTGTTTGGTGGTCTGTACACAACTCCCACTAGCGTTTTCTGCCCTTTGGTATTCCGTAGCTCCACTCATGCAGATTCTCCCTTAAATCTACCTTTCTCTAGAAACATGTTCAGATGTCCCTTGAGCCTATTTTTACAATTTACTTCAATGGCCTTCCCTTGCAATGTATTCCCGAGTGATAATTTTCCAATTTCACACTATTAGCAGGGATTCTTGCCTGCCAGGTGCACAGAGTTGGATAATGATCCCCATACATCTACTATTCTTTATGTTAAATACTTCTTCCTGAATTACCTATGCACTCCAATCTTTTATTTTTTTTACATAGGTTGTGAAACTTTTGTAAGTGTGAGCAATTTGTCTAGATCAACTTTATTAAACCCCATCATAATTTTGAAAATCTGATTCGCTCACATTGTGATCTCTTGTTTTCCACAGGGGAAAAAAACCCAAATTCTTCAACTTTTCCTCATAACTCAGATTCCTGAGACCTGGGTCCAAATTTCAGTTAAGCCGAAATTACGCAGAAATCTCTGCCGATTTCTTGCCAGCAGAAACTTTTTTCAGAAATTTCCTGCCTACACCAGTACATAGAAAAAACAGTGTCAGACAAGAGCAAATGCAGTGTCACTAATAGGGGTAATAGCGAGTGGTCTTCTGTCATTGTGCCTCACTCTCAGAGCCTTTTAGCTTTGGCTGCTTCTCTTCCTCTTCCATTGTTACAGGTATGCTCATTGGGAAGACTATTCCAACTGCTTAATATTTTTGAATGCGTGGGGATTGGTTCGAAAATTTGAGGTGTGCTGAGACTGACAGCATTATGGTTAGGTATAGTGCAAGTCACAGTAAGAAAAATGGAAAAGAAAATCTTCATCAATCTCCAGAAATTTCAATTACACTCAGATCAGATCAGGCCATGCTTTGCCTAAATGTTTGGCCATAAATCTACGCCAGCGCATTACTCATTTAAATCCAGGTAACTTTTGCTTGGGGGCAGAGCTACTTAAATGAGTAGCATACTGTTTCATTGAATGTATCTTGAAAATGACTTAATTGAGCGAGGAAATTCACATGTAGCAATGTTTCAGCATAACAGAGGTGTAAATCAGTTACGTGTAAATTTCCTTTGAAAAAAATCAACTCAACGCCGTTGTTTTGCCTGAGGTGTTAAATATGGACACAATCCATCCTCTCATGTGGCCGTAAAAGATCACATGGTACTAAAATAAATTATCTGGTCATTATCTCATTGCTGCTGGCGAGACCTTGCTGTGTTCAAATTGGCTGCCGTGTTTCCTACATTACAACAGTGACTACACTTCAAAAGTATTTGTTTGTGAAAGGAGCTATATAAATGCAAGTTATTTCCTCCTACTTTCTTATGCTGTAGTTACACACTGTATCCTTTTACCAACAATATTGGCTCTGAAATTGCAGTCGGAGGCTTCCCGCAGGCGAATGCCTCCAATCCGCAAGAAAAGTGCACACCTACCTAGTGCCTCCGTATCTTTGGACTCTTGCGGTTCTGGACCTGCAGGCGTATGCCTGCGCAACGCCCCACATATCCCAGGGGAGCATGCGATTCACAAGCGTCCCTGAGATCACGTGGGCCAGCCCAACCAATCAAAAAGGGGCATTCCCATTATGCTTATGGGGATTCTATTTAGATACAGAATCCCCAGAAGAAGAATAGGAATGACATAAAAAACACATTTTCACACCAAAATAAAAATAAATCACCACGTGTTTAAAATTAATAAAAAATACCATTTAATTAAACACTTAAAATTACCTAAACTAATTTAAAAGATTTTTGAATGTTTAAAGTTTAAAATAATATATATTTTAATATTTATTTAAACCCTAACGCTAGTAAAAGAAGGCCCTACACCTGCTTTTACCAGGTGTAAGAGTTTCATGGACATTCGTTGGGCAGTAGTTGGGCTCTGCCCACGAATGCTCATTTCCTGCGCATGCGGATGATCTGTCAAGTGCATGCAGAAACCCGGTACTTGCAGGACACTTCCCGCCGCGTACGCTGTGTGCTCGCGGTCATAGGCCTGAAAAATCCTCGCCATTTTTATTGTGGGAGACCAGCTGAGATCTAACTAGTGCAGTAATATCACTTGATTTATGCTCTATTCTTTTGCTAATGCAACCCAATCACTTGTTTGGCTCTATTCAATAGGCTACATTTTCCATGCATTGACTATGAATCACACTGTCACATATATTCAAGAGGGAGTTGGATATGGCCCTTACGGCTAAAGGGATCAAGGGGAATGGAGAGAAAACAGGAAAGGGGTACTAAGCTGAATGATCAGCCATGATCTTATTGAATGGTGGTGCAGGCTCGAAGGGCTGAATGGCCTACTCCTGCACCTATTTTCTATATTTCTATGTAATCACATTTCTGCTTTTATTCTGATGAATTGGATGGGTGTCAAATCCATGTTGTGGATCAATAAAATTGTTTTTTAAGCAATATTTATGTAATTTTTAGCAAAAGTCATTTGCAGAAAGTTTATGGGTACAGGGTATTTTCAAACAACGGTATCCTGACATTTTTCTAAATGCAAGAATGAAAGAATTGAATTGTGCATAGATCTGCAGGTGCTATGTCCTAAGTGTTATTTACTAAATATTGTGAGTCCTAAATATTTACTAAATATTTGTGGAGAACTAAATTAAATGAACTTCAAGCTCCTATTGACCTACATATCATGTAAGTACTAGGTAGCATTATCACTGATTTCATATAGCTCTGTTTTAGCTGAAGCTTTTGCAACCATCTTCAGCCAGAAGTGCTGAGTGGATGATTCATATCGGCCTCCTTCTGAGGTTCCCATCATCACAGAAACCAGTCTTCAGCTAATTCAATTCACTCCATGTAGTATCAAGAAATTGCTAAGCACACAGGATACAGCAAAGGCTATGGGCCCTGACAACTTCCCGGCTGTCGTGCTGAGGACTTGTGCTCCAGAACAAGCTGCGCCTCTAGCCAAGCTGTTCCAGTACAGCTACAGCACTGGCATCAACCCAACAAAGTGGAAAATTGCCCAGGTATGTCCTGTCCACAAAAAAGCAGAACAAATACAATCTTGCCAATTACCGCCCCATCGGTCTACTCTCAATCATCAGCAAAGTGATGGAAGGTGTCGTCGACAATGCTATCAAGTGACACTTACTCACCAATAACCTACTCACCGATGCTCAGTTTGAGTTCCACCAGGACCACTCAGCTCCAGAGCTCATTACAGCCTTGGTCCAAACATGAACAAAACATCTGAATTCCAGAGGTGAGGTGAGAGTGACTGCCCTTGACATCAAGACAATATTTGACCGAGTATGGCATTAAGGAACCCTAGTAAAATTGAAGTCACTGAGAATCGGGGGAAAACTTCACTGGTTGGGGTCATACCTCGCATAATGAAAGATGGTTGCGGTTGTTGGAGGTCAATCATCTCATCCCCAGGACATTGCTGCAAGAGTTCCTCAGGGCAGTGTCCTAGGCCCAACCATCTTCAGCTGTTTCATCAATGACCTTTCCTCCATCATATCAGAAGTGGGGATGTTCACTGATGATTGCACAGCATTCAGTTCCATTCGCAACTCCTCAGATAATAAAGTAGTCCATGCCCACATGCAGCAAGACCTGGATGACATTCAGGCTTGGGCTGATAAATGCCAAGTAATATTCATGCCACACAAGTGCCAAGCAATGACTATCCCTAACAAGTGAGAGTCATCCACCACCCCTTGACATTTAATGGCATTACCATCACCGAATCCCCCACCATTAACATCCTATGCTTCATGCATTCCAGAGCCTTCACGTATCTTGCTCAAATGGATATTCTTCATGTATGACTATGAACTTTCATTGCCAACAAGCTATTCAATCATGGTTGCATCATAGCCATGCCTGATCTTTCTTTCATTCCCTCAGCCACATGTATAGTCTCCAGTGGTGGTCATTAGACAGCAACGAGAGCTGGCCTGATTTTTCTCCTTGGGATCTTCATGATTTATATGGCTTGGTACACTTCCCCACTGAACCATCAGGGAGCAACCCTCTTATATTTTAGGGGGGAGAGGTAATTGAGCAGTTCGTTGTAACCAGTCTCTGTACATCATCATGACTCATCATGACTCAGTAACATTTGGTTATATCAGGTTTACATATATTTAGATTTGACTATATTACAAGCGTTGGATAAAATTATTTTCACATCTAATAAAATCACAAGAAGTAAAGCAAAACAGGATAAGAACAATTCACTTCTGATTGAGAAAATGTTGGCATAGTTAATGGGCCCAAGTTTGCCCCTCCAGTTAAAACTTGTACATGAAAAACAGCGCCGAAAACTTACCTCGGTATTCTCCCCCCTACTTGGAATGTCATAGGCCTTGGCGTGGCGCAGCACAAGCAGTGGGGGCACGGAGCCAGGTCCCGGCGGTGAAAACAGTGGCTGGACCTCTGCACATGCACGCTAGGATGTTGCGCGCATGTGCAGTAGCTCCTCGCCCCTAGAATCTCTGCGTGTGCCCTGCAGGCTGTGTGGGAGGAGCCCAAAGCACATCGCCCCTAGCCCTGGCCGAATGGGTTCCCTTATCGGTGGCCAGAGTGTGCAGAGTTTGCTATAGATTCTGTGCAACAGTACCCAGTTGCTAGTGTTTTTCTGCAGTAAAGCTTTTCTGAAGGTAGAACTTCAATTTTTTGTGTGTTTATTTATTTATTTATTTATTTATTTATTGATTATGTGGTCCTAAATTCTTGTTTGATTTATATTCAAGTTTATTCTTCATCTGCTTTCAAAAAGAATTCTGGAAAATAGTTTGGCTCTTATTTACAGGACTTGCTATAATGTATTTTCTAGGTTACCAATCCATTTTTAATCTATTTGTTTAGTGCTTTGTAAATCTTGATGCTAGGTGCAGGTCCTCTCAGCTTCCTTTTATTTTTTATTTGTTATTGAATGCTTACTTTTGTGCTTAGTTTAGTGCTTGGTGCTTTAAATGTACTGCTTTGTTTAGTGCTTGGTGCTTTAAATGTACTTATGCTTCTTTAATGTTGTTGTCAAGATGTTTAGTGTTTCGCAAGGTCCTCTCACTTCCATTCTCCCCCCACCCCGCTATCTCTGGCCACCTGCGCTGATTTCTTAACTCACCGCAAGGTTTTTCTGTGCTGCCACAAGTGGCCACACACGCTGGCCTAAGTTAGTTTGGAGTAACGTTTAGCTGTCTAAACTTGTTTAAATGGCCAAAACAAGCATAAGTGTCTGGTAACGCCCCCTTTTGAAAAATAAACAAAACTAAAAAAAAACCTAATTAACTCACTTACACTGGAGTAAATTAAATGGGCAGAATTGCGATTTTTAAGATACTCCAAAAAATCTAGTTGCTCCAAAAAAAACGGAGCAACTCCTGGGCAAACTTGGGCCCATTACTCAGGGAGAAATTATATTAAGATTAATACATTAGGAACAATCCTTAAAATTTTTAAAATTAAATATTTGATCTTAAGGTGGTTCCACTGTTTGTGATATATTATTCATAACATTGAGTTTTTATCAAAGTTTCATTATCATGCTCCTGTTACATACTAGCTACAATCCACTGGCAAAGATGTCTAGGTTGGCAATTTTATTTCTAATGGTTTTCCTAATGAAAACAAGACTATATGAGGTTAATGCTAAATTTGATATGGCAATTAGAAAAAAAAAATGTATATTTTGAATAATAACACACGGGGATTTTTAAAAGGATTTCATTATATACATTTCAGTGAACAAACAGTGAAAATATTCTTTGCTCAGAATGTTTCCTGACTTGACCTTGCAATGCTTTTCAACTGTGCACAGTATCCAGTGGAAAATATCCTGGATTAGAAACTTGACTGTGCGTTAAATATGTACACTTCCTCTTCTGTTCTGTCAATCTGTATCTGTCAGTGGTACAGACTGATCAGTATTCCTGACAGCTGATGGATGTTAGTCTTATAGCAAAAGTAAACAGTGTATCAGGAAAGCTGGATGTCTTGGGGATATTGCATTTCTAGGTCACTGACTTTGAAGATTTAATGCAAATGCAACAATAACAGTTCTGCAGGTTTCAGTGTTTGCTCATATTTTTTCTAACAGCTTAGAAGACTTCCAGGAAAATCATATAGAATGGCACCGGTACAGACCTACTGAGTAGCCTGACTTTACTGACCAGTGAAAATTACAATTGACCTTTTTCTGGCTAATTACCATTAAGTTTAAATCTGGATAGTGGATTCATGGATGAGTGGATGGATGATCATACCAAGAGGAATTTTCCTCTGTTCATTCATTGTAGCCGATTATCATAACATCATGCTGGGTATAATACAGCACTATATTACAAATTTTGAATTATTGAGAAGTGGATTAAGCTACTCAGCAATAAAAAATCCGCAGTGTAACTGAAGTCAAACTATCTTTGGGTCAGGTTGTCATGTCAGGTCCAAGGAAGTGGCCTGACACCATTTGAGCTTCACACCAGCTGCAGTGTAATTGCAACCAGTACACAGCAAACATTTAAATCTTTAATTTCATGGATAATTTACTTGAAGCGAGTTTAAAAAGTACCCACAGATCATCTTTATCTTTCCATCGTTAACAAAGAGTTGGTAGGAGAGTCAACACATCACTCATGTTCACAATTTCACTGGCATTTGTACACCAGTTAGTGGAGCAATGCACATTCATGTCAGCACACAAGTGCAGTGCTCTGCCTAATCTCGATCTGAGAGCAGTGGGAAGCCAGCAGTGTCACTCAGAGCTGTTGGTTTGCACTAAAATGCTAACGTAGTAACCACCTGAGAAATGCCTACAAATAACTCGCTCGGTATATCAGTAACCTTTTATCGGGAGCCTCTTATCAACAAGAGCAGGCATTGACAATGAGATTCAACACCGCCTCCAGTGCAGCCTTCAGCTGCCTGAGGAAAAGAGTGTTTGAAGACCAGACCCTCAAAACTGCCACCAAGCTCATGGTCTACAGAGCTGTAGTAATACTCGCCCTCTTGTATGGCTCAGAGACATGGACCATGTGCAGCAGACACCTCAAGTCGCTGGAGAGATACCACCAGTGATGTTTTTGCAAGATCCTACAAATCCCCTGCGAGGACACCAACATCAGCGTCCTCGGCCAGGCCAACATCCCCAGCATTGAAGCACTGACCACACTTGATCAGCTCTGCTGGGCAGGCCACATAGTTTGCATGTCTGACACAAGATTCCCAAAACAAGCGCTCTACTCGGAACCCCTTCACGGCAAACGAGCCAAAGGTGGGCAGAGGAAATGTTACAAGGACACCCTCAAAGCCTCCCTGAGAGAGTGCAACATCCCCACTGACACCTGGGAGTCCCTGGTCAAAGACCGCCCTAAATGGAGGAAGTGGATCCGGGAGGGCGCTGAGCACCTCGAGTCTTATCGCCGAGAGCATGCAGAAAACAAGCGCAGACAGCGGAAAGAGCGTGCGGCAAACCAATCCCACCCACCCCTTCCCTCTATGACTATCTGCCCCACCTGTGACTTGAGAACATGTGGTTCTCCTATTGGACTGTTCAGCCACCTAAGCACTCATTTTAAGAGTGGAAGCAAGTCCTCCTCGATTCCGAGGGACTGCCTATGATGATGATACACTGTTATATTTTTGACATTGTTATTTTAGAAGATTTAAAACACTTGCTTAATTGACAAAGTTCCAACCAACTGGTCTGTTTTAGCATCAAACTTTGAAAAGTCACAGTTAATGACCTTTAAGAGGCTTCCTGTGATGAGGATTCTGCACGAGATGATTAAACAACAGATGACAGTTTAGAAATTTGCAAATTTATCTTTTCAGTCATATGATCATTCCACATCTACAGGGCAGCCAACAGAGCCTAATATTGGCATAAACCCGAATTACGGAGCTTGTTTCAGCTTCACTATATCTACCTGCTTTTAAACTGTATTGTTCCTCTGGTCTTCATCTGCCAAATTTAAGGAGAGTTACCTGTAAAGTCTAGTCTTAATCTTACAATAATTTATAACAAATAATCCTGTAGCTTTTTAACTCCAAGCTCTCCTCGGTAGCTCTTGCTAGTTATGGTCCATAAGCTTTCTCACTGTGGACTTCCCATGAACTCTAGTCAGATGAGAAATGTGTTTGACTGGGGTGAAGGGTTACAAACAATCCTCTACATGAGTGAATGAAGAAGTTACTTTTACAGGCAGCTCATGCAACCAGACCTCTCCTGCACTCAAATTCCAAACACAATTTGCACCTTTAATGTGAAAAAGGTCCCAAGCATCTCACAGATAGGCATAGGGAATGCCAAGTCAGGAAAGAAAAGCTTAGGAGTGATCATCTAAAGTTTGGTTGAAGAACTGGATTTTGAGGAGGTTTTTAAGGGTGGAGAGAGAAGCTAATAGTGATTTGATTAGCCAAGACCCTTCATTTGATAATTCTAGGTTCAAACCTAAGCCGATACTCAAGTAGAGGTAGAGGCATAAACCCACATTGCATTTAAAAAGTACGTGGATGAGCACTTGAAGTTCTGTGGCCTACAAGGCTATAGACCAAGAGCTGGAAAGTGGGATTAGGCTGAATGCCTCTTTTTGGCTGGCACAGACACGACAGGCCGAATGGCCTCCTTCTGTGCCATAAACTTCTACAAAATCTAAAAGTGATGTCCCAAGGCTAACTGTAAAGGTTATTTTTCTGTGCGGTGTTCTAATGCATTCCATTGTCAGATGTTTAACCATTGCAGAAATTCCTGAGAAATTTTTATAGATGTTCCTTCTCAGTAAGGCTTAGATCTTCCAAATCTCAATTCTGAATATGTACAGTTTTTGAATTCCAGCAGATTGATTATGTTTTTGACTGCATGAGACATTAAACCAAGGCCTGCTTGTTCAGGTGCATCTAAAAGATCCCATAACATGGATGAAAGATGAGCTGGGTGTCCTGACCAAAATGCATGCCTCAATCGATATCACCAAAACAGATTAACTTGTCATTTAATCATTGCTGTTTGTGGGACCTTGGTTTGCACAAATTGGCAGCCAAATTTAGCTGCAAAACAACAGCGACCACACGTTAAAACTAATTCAACATTAAGGATTGGAATAAGGAACTGCACAATGTGCAATGAAGAATTTGCTCATGTGCAGGTCTTTCCTGCAATCCAAACATTCAGTTACAGTAGTCAAGGTGAGATCCACGATAACTGTTCCAATCTGTCTGTCGGCTGAGATGTTAAACCAAGGCCCCATCTGTCCTCTCAAGTGGACATAAAAAATCCCATGGCACTATTTTGAAGAAAAGCAGAGGAGTTATCCCCGGTGTCCTGGCCAATATTTATCCCTCAATCAACAAAACAAAAAAACAAATTATCTGGTCATTATCACATTGCTGATTGTGGGAGCTTGCTTTTGTGCAAATTGGCTGCCATGTTTCCTACATTACAACAGTGACTACACTTCAAAAGTACTTCATTGGCTGTAAAGCACTTTGCGATATCTTCTTTCTTTCTTATTAACCCATACCACTCTTAGGTTCTCAGTACTATCATCCTGTAGAATGGATTCTGGAAATTTACCTACGTGAGGTAAGATTAATTGTCCTTTTAATTCCTGATTTATTCTTTTCTCCTTTTTGAGTGGAGTAACATCTGCATTCTTTTGTATAGTTTGGGGAAATGATGACTCGTGCCTCTGCTACCTCTTCCCTAACCTCCTTCAGTTTTCTGGAAGTCGAATCAAACTGGTTCATGTATTGGATTACGTAAAGAGGGGAAACGATTCCCCTTTATCACCAAACTGGTACAAATGTTTCCGTTGTGTGATTTCTGTTCAGCAGGTAGCTGCCCTGAGCAGGGTAATTTGAAGAACAGCTCCTTCTGTTCATTGAGCGACTTCCTTACAGCATTGTAGCCAGATGCTAAAGTGAATTTGCCATAATTGGTATAATCATACATATATTCTAATTGTTTTTCATTTTCTGTTGAATACCAATGAGATCATTATATAACTGCATAATTAGCTGCATAACTACTACTGCTGTATGTTCAATTATTAACTATGAATTTGATGAATTAATGCATGAATATTCATAATATGCTTTGACTATTACTGCTACAAATTCCAAACTGCTGCCTTCAGTCCTTCGTGCTTATTATCAGTGACCAAACAATGTCATTTGAGGTATGCTGATTTTTGGCACAGGAATTATTATTTAAGTTAATGTTCTGACTGAGGGCCTGGGAGTCTACCATTCATTTCTGCTTCCTTACAAAGTAGTCTATTGCCTACAGGCTGCTGCTGGTGCCTTTCCTTTTTGAAGGTAAAACCCATTGAAGTGTAACTGCCTTAAACTCACTTGTGCGACAGAAAAGACCTTTCCACTAATGACTTGAATTACTTTCAAGGGAAAATAGTTTTAAGTAAATTATCCATGAAATCTATATGTACAGTACAAATATATAGCAACTGAGGTCATTTTACAGCACACAGCATTTAACAGACATCCTGTTAATGAAAATGTTTTATTTCATGCTGCATTTATATTACAGTATTGATTCTTGAAGCAGTTTCGTAATAGAGCCTGAGGGTCCTGGTGCTTTGGAATCTACCTTGTTTATTTGCACATGCAGTTATTTTGAACTTGTGGTTCGCAACTTTGCTTTCTGGCAGCCGGACCTTCCTGTCCACAATGGCTTGATTGTTGCATCTCTGACCTGGATTGTTGCAGGGCCATCTTGCTCAGTCTGCTGGCAGCCAGAAAACTTAGTGGCCTTCCCTCTGGTGGCACTCTTTATATTGCTGCCTGGGATAGGAGGTGTTGGTGCAATCCACTTCTTTAGTTAGGTCCTAGCACCTCAAGAGGCAACAGAGAATCTCATTTACATTAAGCTGCTTTTGTCAAATTCAATGCTGCCATCAGCAACAGCACGGTAAGATAATTGCAGCATCAAAGAAACATTTTGTCATGAACCATTTAATTCTCTCACATTTTATAGAGCATCTGTTATGGCTTGGGATCTTATGACCAATTTTCTACAGAAAGGATTTGAAAAAAAAATTTACTTCAGATGTTTGTAGCAATTTTGGTCTTTCGACCGTCCCATTTATCCCCATAAATGGGGGCTGGGGGATAGCAGACACAGAATCGACTGTTAGTTCCTCCCACCCAGTTTACACTAGTTAAAGAGCTCACCTAAATTTCTGGAGGGTCGGGAGATAATCTAGGCCTAATAATCTGAAACAGGTGGCAACCTCATGAATACTTGCAAATCGGGATCATTGTGATTCTGGGGGGAATTGTAACACAAGAACACAAGAAACACAAGAAATAGGAGCAGAAGTAGGCCATATGGCCCCTTGAGCCTGCTCCACCATTTAATAAGATCATGGCTGATCTGATCATGGATTCAGTTCCACTTCCCTGCCCGCTCCCCATAACCCTTTATTCCCTTATCGCTCAAAAATTTATCTATCTCCGCCTTAAATATATTCAAAGACCCAGCCTCCACAGCTCTCTGGGGCAGAGAATTCCACAGATTTACAACTCTCTGAGAGAAGAAATTCCTCCTCATCTCAGTTTTAAATGGGCTTCTCCTTATTCTTAGACTATGCCCCCTAGTTTTAGTTTCCCCCATGAGTGGAAATATACTCTCTGCATCTATCTTGTCGAGCCCTCTCATTATCTTATATGTTTCGAGAAGATCACCTCTCATTCTTCTGAACTCCAATGAGTATAGGCCTAACCTACTCAACCTATCTTCATAAGTCAACCCCCTCATCTCCGGAATCAACCTAGTGAACCTTTGCTGAATAGCCTTCCTTAAATCTTATTCTTAGGTCCCTCGAATCGAGGATGACTTGCTTCCACACCAAAAAGAGATGAGTTCACAGGTGTTTCAATGAAGGACTCGATATTCCAGGTCCCAAACTGCATATTGAAGGGTGGGAGATGCCTGTGTGTGGATTTTTTTTTAAACGTGTGGTGGCCGTTGCACACCAGCCACCACACGGGCTTGACAGAGCTAGGTCTTGGTCCAGTGGCAAGAGTTAACCAAGACGACTGGAGACCAGCTCTGCTGCACGGACCTAGTGTGTACACATATAGTAGTGTGGGCTGGCCCATGCTGCCGCTGGCCCCACTCCTCTTCTGGGGTCTTTTTTAACCCCCCGCAGCTCACCAATTTTCTCCACTCTCCCGAGATGCAGTCTCCTTTGCTGGGCATAGTTTCAGAATAAGGGGTTAAATACGGAGAACAAAACTGTACCCAGTACTCCAGGTGTGGTCTCACCAATACCCTGTACAGTTGTAGCAGGACTTCCCTGCTTTTATACTCTATGCCCCTTGCAATAAAGGCCAACATTCCATTTGCCTTCCTGATTACTTGCTGCACCTGCATACTAATTTTTTGTGAAGAGTTTCATGCACAAGGAACCCCAGGTCTCTCTGTACTGAAGCACTTTGCAACTTTTCTTCATTTAAATTATAATCTGCTTTTCTATTTTTTCTGCCAAAGTGGATAACCTCACATTTTCCTACATTAAACTCATCTGCCAAATTTTTGCCCATTCACTTCGCCTATATCCCTTTGCAGATTTTTTTGTATCCTCCTCACAATTTGCTTTCCCACCCATCTTTGTGTCATCAGCAAACCTGGCTACATTACACTCGGTTCCTTCATCCAAGTCATGAATATAGATTGTAAATTGTCACATGGGTGAGCACATGGGATTGGATGCAGGTGGTGGGTTAAATGCGGAGAAATTATGAACGTGTCAGGAAGCTGACTCCAACCTGCCAACTTCTGGGTTTTACTGAGGCGGGACAAGGGCGGGCAACCAACACGCTCCCAGGATGCAGGTTGGCAGTTTCAAAATGTTAATGAGGCTGGAAGCTTCTGATTTAACTTGCTTTGCAGGTTTTACAATGGGTGGATGGGTTTCCCAGGCCTCGGGGACCCAGCAGATGAAGGGAGGCGAGGACTGCTTAAGGGAGAAGGTAGGTGTCTTTACAGCGCTCCTTGTGGGCCAGGAGGGGCAGAGTGCTTGCACCAGCTACCCCATCAGAACCCAACCCCATACAAAGAACCCCGGGGTTTGGGACCAGACCCCCGGGATAGGACCCCTCCTGGGGTCAGGGATCGGACCTACCTGAACGTATAGCCTGCTCCGTGAATGGAAGCCAAGCCTGTCAATCAGGCTGATTTCAGTGCGGGGAACCTATCAGAGCCAAGAGATGCACATTGTGGAGTTAAAACTAGCATGCAGAGAAAGCCAGATTTCCGGGATTCCCATCCGAAACTCCGTCTCCCTGCTGACCTAACCTGCCGCAGTAAATATCTGATGCAATTTCCTGACCTTACTGACTGACTAATGCCAATTCCTGCTCCCGCCCACCAAAAGTGAGTGGACCAAGTCCTGAAGCATTATTTTAAATGTTAATTAAATGGATCCTCAGCTGCTTCCAAGTAAAGCTAAATGGAACTTTTGAAGCCATTTTTCTTGCGTTAGCTTGTTTGTATTTTGAACATAAAGTTATTCACAAATTCTTTTAGTCACTATTGTAGGTGCTGAACCATAAAAGAGTCGTTTGGCATTGAGCTGCATAAGGAGATAATAGGACAGAAGAACATAAGAACATAATAATTAGGAGCAGGAGTAGACCAAAAGCTTGGTCAAAGAAGTAGGTTTCAAGGAATGAGGGAGAGGTCGAGAGGTGGAACGGTTTAAGGAGGGAATTCTAGAGTTTAGAGCCTAGGCAGCTGATGGCACAGCCACCAATGATGGAACGAATAAAATCAGGGATGTGCAAGAGGCCAGAATTGGAGGAGAGCAGAGATCTCAGAAGGTTGTCGGGCTGTAGGGGGTTACGGAGATAGGGCGGGGCAAGGCCATGGATGGCTCCCAATCCGGCATTGCCTCAATTAAAAATTCTCATCCTGGTTTTCAAATCCCACCATGGCCTTGCCCCTCCCTATCACTATAACCACCTTCAGGTAATCCCTTTTAATATTTTAAACACTGCCATCAGCACATCCCTCAATTTCCTATACTCAAGTTTTTGCAACCTGTTCTCATAATTTAACACTCTAAATCCTGATATAATTCTTAAACAGTTGAATGACCTTTTGTTTCCTGCAGCAAGCAGAACAATTGATTTTTGCATGGACATTGGAAAGCAGCAGAACAGAAGTTTGTGCAGACTACAGATTTCTACAAGTCCAGAACATCATTGTCTGCGCCTGCTTCAAAATTGTGGACACAATGCGATCACCTTCAGGAATCTCAAACTGTACCACTCCATTCATGTTCAAATGGTGTGTCATGACCATCAGGTTTTGTGCCTGCTTTCCTGGCAGCTGCCATGATACTTTTATATGGCATTCCCCACTGTTTGACTTCCACAGTGAGTTAAAGGCTGGCTGTTTGGAGACAAGGGTTATTCCTTTTCACTTGGCTTATGATACCTCTTAGGAACCCATGTTCAGGCATGGAACCTGCTACAGTCAGATCCATGGATCAACTAGAGCCATAATGAAGCAAACATATGGGGGTAGAGTTCGAGGAATCCTGCACGGCACAAACTCATGGTAGTGCCCTAAAAATGATGGGTTCCCGCTGTAGCAGTGATTGCTGCTGTCTTCCCCTGGGCCTACAGCTCGGCAGCCGGAGTGCCCGCCTGAGTTACGTAGTAGACTCTTAATATGCAAATTGGGTTCCATTTCGGGATAGTACTGGGTGGAGCAGCCCAATGCACACTCTTCCCAGTATCAGCTGGTGGATCGACCTAAGTGGAGCCCCCAGGTAGATTTTACTGTACTTTTGTGGCACCGTGAAGAGAAGGAGTGCTCCTCTGGGCTGCACCATACCAGCCTGGGTTGTTGCCACACCGACTTCTTTCCTCCCCCCCCATCCTCCCCGCCCCCCACCCCAAGATCTGCCTCCCACCCCCTGTCCCTACCTTCTTCCGGCCTGGAGCCGATCAGGCTGCCTGACATTGCAACAGCCTGGAACTGAAAGGATGCTCGAGGCTGATTGTTTTCTGCCCACAGTCTGCCAGCCAAATGCTAATGACACCTGGCCCTCAAATGGACTGGGCCTTCCAGCTGGACTATCGGGCAGCCTGCATGCGCGCTCCACCAGTCGCCCACCTGAAGTCCGCACCAGGGTTAAAATCAACCCCGTGAATGATGCTTGATCAGGTTTAGCGGGTTCTTCCAATACAACACAGAAAGAATGTTCAGGATGATCGTTGTGTGCTCTAAGCAGCGAGGGCAACCCATAGGGCTACCCATTGGAGGAGGACATTCAGCATGGTGAGGGAGAGGACAACGATGACAGGGAGCATGGTGAGGAATTGCAGTGGGTTCAAGAGGTACCTGCAGATGTTAACGATGGCTTGGAGTTCAGTTTCTGAATGTGTGCAGACGCAAGCGTCGTCCGCGTACTGTAGTTCGACGACAGAGGATGGAATGGTCTTGGATCTAGCCTGGAGGTGACGAAGGTTGAACAGGTTGGGCAGGCCACATTGTCCGCATGCCCGACACAAGACTCCCAAAGCAAGTGCTCTACTCGGAACTCCTAAATGGCAGGCGATCCCCAGGTGGGCAGAGAAAACGTTTCAAAGACACCCACAAAGCCACCTTGATAAAATGCAACATCCCCACCGACACCTGGGAATCCCTGGCCAAAGGCGGCCCTAAGTGGAGGAAGAGCATCCGGGAGGGTGCTGAGCACCTCGAGTCTCGTTGCCGAGAACATGCAGAAACCAAACTCAGACAGCGGAAGGAGCTTGCGGCAAACCAATCCCACCCACCCTTTCCTCCAGACTGTAATTCCCATATTGTACTGTCCAGTCACCTGAGAACTCACTTTTAGAGTGGAAGCAAGTCTTCCGCAATTTTGAGGGACTGTCAATGATGATGATCTTTAGTTTAGGTTATTAAATGGAGATCAGTTGATTGAACAGTAAAAATACTGTTCTGCTCAATTTCCTATAGTTTTCCACCAGTCAAGTATATTATAGCTGGAGTAAATGCTTACCGAAAAGAATATAAATGAAGGAGAAAATTAGCAGGGGGTAAAGGGGGAAAAGTAACTGAGGATCTTTTACATTGAACTGGCTTTCAGAACGCAATTGATTAAGCATAAACATTCTTAGCAGATTTGAAATAAAGCTGTGATTTCAGGCCTGTAAAGTTATCAGGATTAACAGAGCAGATTTACATCTGAATTATCTAGACAGCTGATGTAAATCTCTTTAGGATTTCAGGTGACAATCAAATGTTAGTAAATGAGTCAGGCGGATAATTTAACACCTCTAATCTCACGAATTGACTGGACAATCCTCTGTGCAAACCCTAGGGCAGCTCATTCAATTTGTGCCATCCCGACCCAATTAAACACTGTTTAATAAATCCTGTCCGTGAAAACAGGGCTTCTGTCCAAATTATGTTTGATGAATAGGTCTACTATTATTTCTGAAGTCTTCGGGGCTGAAATTGATCCGCACCCCAAACGGGGCGCACCTACCAGTTTTGAAAGTTTTTCTCCACCCCAGTCCATGGGGCACAAATACCGGAGAAATTCAGCACTTAGAGATTTTTGGCCTCAGTGCAGTGTTTCGGTTGGGTGCGAGGCGTAAGTGCCCTTGCAGTGGGTCCGCTGCCCCGAACAGTCATCAGCACCGTGCTGATAAAATCAGCGCGACGAGAATGTGCTGCATCGCACTGATGCGTCACAACATCTCTCCCCTTTAGTTAAAGGGGAGGGCCACTGCGAGTTCTGCAGCCACTTCAGTGGCAAACACTGAGCCACCAGGGCGGGTTTTGGCCTGGCCAGTGGCCTGGCACCCAAGAGGGGATGCCAGGCCGCCAGTTGACAGCCAGGCCGAACCCACGGGCATAATTTTCGGCCCGACCTGGCAATCGACCGCCGAAAAAAAATAACATGGCGTTGATGGCAGCACCACTTCTCCTTTAAGAGCGGCCGCGCCGCCAAGCCACAGAGAGTGTACCGGTGGCACCGACCGGTGGTGGTGTCACTACCGCAGGGCAATTCTGTGAAAGGGGCAATTTCCTGAGGGGCAATTTCGGGAAGGGGTCCCCACCAGTCGGTAAGGGGTCGGCGTGGGAATGCCACAGCGGAAAACGGGCGGACAGTCCCGGACACTGCTCCAAAGCTGAGGAAGGGCAAGTTTAAAAAATGGAGGCCCCTCCACAGAGACTCAGCAGCCATTCCGCACCGACGTGAGGCCTTATAGAAAGGAACAATTTCAGCCGCTTCATCTTCTCTTTATTCCCTCTGAATTTCATTGCAATATTTAATGCTTCACATATAGAATTAAATAAAAAAAGAC
This sequence comes from Pristiophorus japonicus, assembly GCF_044704955.1. Taxonomy (NCBI): domain Eukaryota; kingdom Metazoa; phylum Chordata; class Chondrichthyes; family Pristiophoridae; genus Pristiophorus; species Pristiophorus japonicus. Next base: position 62,493,272 of record NC_091985.1, read on the forward strand.
TTGGATTTATACAACGCCTTTCACGACCACCAGACGCCTCAAAGCGCTTACAGCCAATGAAGTACTTTTGGAGTGTAGTCATTGTTGTAAGGGTAGTGATAGTGCCAACTCTATATTTGGATATGTTTTTAATCAAAGTCCACCATTATATTTTCAGGGAGACAACACAATTTGTTGCTGTTATGACATGGTATCCTTCTCTTGCTGCCGGTAATTTCACTAGCACAGGAAGAGGTGTAATTTGGCAAAGATTAACATTGGCTGACAAACAAGAATGAGAACCTGGATTCAGAAGTAAGTGTGCAATTGGAACAATGTAAATTACATAGAATTTACAGCACAGAAACAGGGCTGTTTGGTGTTTATGCTCCATACTAATCTCCTCTCACCCTATTTACTTCATCTCATCCTATCAACATATCCTTCTATTCCTTTCTCCTTCATGTACTTACCTAGCTTCCTCTTCAATGCATCATTGAATGATATGTGTAGAACTGTATTGCACTGAAATTACCTTCAGGGAGCAACTCTAAAATTACAGTTCAACATCTAAGCACAAAAGATTCATCACTTATATGAGAAGCGTCAGACTGAATGTTTCATGGAAGTATTGAAAACCTTGTCACTGTTCAAATTGTTCCATTGTTTAGATTGAGAAGCTCACTGTTGGTCATCACTAAATGTATTATGCTTCAAGAATAGTGGAATCCTTAAAATGCTAGTTACCAGCCTGTTTGATTTAAGTATGTTTATCTAGTAAGGATGGACAAAGGCAGCTTCAATCTTTGGCAGCTTTGCTGAACAACACTTCTTTAGAATGCAATGATTTCATCTCAATCTCTCATGCTAATGTCTACTTTTGTTTGTACTAATCCTCTGGTATTTTAATTCCATGGGTAGCTTGGGTAATAAGTCATAATTATTTAAGCCAGTAATTGTGCACATAAAGTACAAGAAGACAAACAAACATGGTTTCCAATTCCGGGCTTTAGTTGTCATCTAACATCCAATTTCCTGGGCTTGTTTTCTTTGGAAAAGAGGAGGCTGTGAGGTGATCTAATTGACGTTGTCAGGATCATGAAGAGAATTGACAAAGTTGATCCAGGCAAATTGTTCACTGTGGTAAAGGGTTCAAGTACCAAGGGATACAATTTAAAAGTTTGGAAGTTAGGAGTACGAAAGATCAGGTGGCATTTTTATATCTAAAGGGAATAGAGTTGTGGAAAATATTACCAGGAAAGAGTACTGAGGTTAATAGTACAAATGGGTTCAAGAGGCAATTGGATTTATGTCTGGAGAGAGAAGAAGGGATTGAGGAATACACTGAGTAGGAGGGCAGTTGGGGCTGATCTATGAAAAGGAGGTGGGCTTATTAACTCTAATGAGCTCTTCTGGTCCCTGAAAAGTTATTTGCCCCGAAATTGCCCTTCGCCCTGATTGAGGGTGGTAACCTTCCGGGGCCGGGACTTCCTGTGCCCGGCACAGAAGTCCCGTCTCCGACGCAGAATTGGGCCATGCGCCCCTCAAAGGAAGCAGAGCGTCGCTTCCTTTGAGGGGCACTCCCGGGGAGATAATCCCCTTCAATTAAAGAGGAGAGCCACTGTACACTCTGCGGGTTCAATGGTGGCCGCAGCTGGGCCACCAGGGAAACGATCAACCGGGCCAACAGCCCAGTCGACGTGAGTGCCGCCACTGTTTGGCTGACGCAAGAGTTGGTCGACAAATAAAAATGGCAGCCCGGGGCGCTAAAGGCCTCCCCTTTAAGGGGCGCCCTGGCGGCAAATGTCTGCCTGCTATGCGACCCATGAAGCTGGCATTGACATCTTCCCGCGCCAGCCTCATGCCCCGCGGGGCGCAAAGGGGTCAGCGTGGGGCGGTGAGGGGTCGGCACGCACGCCAATGACATCGCTGATTGCGCGGCGACCCGGGGTGCTAATCGCAGGGCGCGGGGCTTCTGGGACAGTGCCCCCCAAACCCCGGCATCCCCCAGTCGAAAATGCCATTGCGCCCTATTAGCTCCCCTGGAGGCGCTAATGGGGCTATAAAAAGGGGCAATTTCGGTTCTAAGCACAATGCCAATCGCAATTATTACAAATTTGCATCTTATTAAGATTCTAGCTTATTTAATCTACTTTGGTAGAGTTTCAAGTTTAAGAGGAACATTTGACAAACTATACACAAGTTCTGTTGACTTAATTTGTTTAACAACAGAAACTTAAAAAAACAAAACAGAATAACTTTATTAGTGACTTGAATTTATCAGAAATTTGCCTTTTTATTTTCAGTGATTGACCCCAGTATTAAAACAGAGACAAATACCTTCTAAACCATATGTTTCTAAGTACAGACTTTTACGAAGCAAAGCAGAGAAACGTTCTAAAAGCAATTTAAGATCTATTATGCAGTTAGACATTTTGCCCAGACTGAAATTGTAGCTTAAATTGGCAATCTCACTCAGGGAGGCCATAAATACTGAAGCTGGCATGAGAAATGGAAAACCTGAACATTGGCGCAAAAGAAGGCGTACTTCTGAAGTTGTACAATTGTTGGACTGTATCGAAAAAATCTACTCTGTACTATTTTTAAGCAGGGAAGTATTGGATGCATACACTAGGTATTAAAAAATAGAAATACGTTCTATCCTCCGAACTTGTAATTACCTTCCTGGATGAGTACAAATATTCAACAAAAATTAAGCATCTCACTCAGACAATTGAAGTTTTTTTTGTTGCCCTACTTTTTTTTTAAGGATAATGGATGGTTCTTACCATAAAGTGACTTCAATGGAAATAAAAATCAGGGGAAATGTATAACAGGCGGCTGATCCATTATCACTCCTTTTACTCCATTGCCCAAAGTCAAAATTATCCCCAATTAGTCCAACTGAAAAGAATGAGAAAAAAATGTATATGGAACAAAGTTGATGTTAAGCAAAAATGTTTACTGATGTCCCTGACTGGAGAGTCTAGAACTAGGGGGCATAGTCTGAGGATAAGGGTCGGCCATTTAAGACGAGATGAGGAGTAATTTCTTCACTCAGAGGGTTGTGAATCTTTGAAATTCTCTACTCCAAAGGGCTGTGGATGCTGAATTGCTGATTAGATTCAAGGCTTAGATAGATAAATTTTGGACTCTCGAGTAATCCAGGGATATGGAGATCAGATGGGAAGGTGGAGTTGAAGGCGAAGTACAGCCAGGATCTTATTGAATGGTGAAGCAGGCTCGAGGGGCTGTATGGCCTACTCCTGCTCCTAGTTCATATGTTCTTAAATTCTTATGCCATCATAAATGAAGAGCCTGGCACACACTGCCTTTTAGCATTGAAACTGACATCTATTGCTAGCACAACAGCAGCCCCTAAACAGAGACACATGCCCATATGAAATTAAAATGATGTATCTTTATATATATATTAGTCATTTCAAAGCAACAACCTAATCTTAGGATTCAGATGACAGTTATAAAATGATTTAACTCTGCTCTCAAGGTTCATGATGCCATAATAACCCATCAATTGCATGTAGTGACTTGCAGATTTTCACTGTTCTATGTAATACCAATACCCTGTAAGAGGCCATGGAATTGTTGTTCAGTAACATCCATTAACAACAATAAAACAATAGGCACATTTCATGAGGAATCTGGCTTTCTGATTGCAATGAGCTTAAACTGCTCAAGAATGGATTTGTCAGATCTGTAAATGAAACTAAATTGGGATTGAAAATGCTGCTTTAAATGGGTTAATTAAGAAAGTCACACATTACCTTCACCTGTGCGAGATCTCCAAGACAAGCTGCTTTGGTCCTGCTGTTTAATGTGTGTGCCTTAAGAATCTGGAAAAGATAATTGCCAAGATTAACCATCAATTTATTTTGTAATTCTCTATAGTTTTAGGAAAACCTTAGGCAATAGACTACAGGAGAAAGAAGGGATTGGGGAAAGAAGGTGAGAGGAGAGGGAGTGGTGAAGACAGGAGAGGAGAGAAAAGGAGAGGGGGTGAGGGGAGAGAGGAGAGGAGGTGAGATGGAAAGAAGGGGAAAGGAGTGGAGTGGAGGGATGGAGAGGGAATGCAGCAGAGCAAGAGAGGTGAGGAAGAGGAGAAAAATGGGGAAAGAGGGGAGGGTAGGGGATAGGAGCAGAGGGAGGTAGAAGAATCACGGAGAAGGGGAATGTAAAGAAAGGAAGAGAAGAGGAGGGGGATTTTCAGATAGAGGGACAGGGAAGAGAAAGAGGGGAAGAGAAGGAGAGGGAAGGATTGCAACATGATGGGAGAGGGAGGGGGAGGGGAGAGAAGGGGAGGGGAGATGAGGAAAAGGAATTGAAAGGATGGAGAAGAGGGGATGTAAGCAGAGAGGAAATTGAGGAAAGGAGGCAGCAGAGGAAAGATAGGGAGATGGGTAAATGGCAGAGAGGGAGGAAGGAGGGGAGAAGGTGAGGACAGGGGAGGGGGACTATGGACGGAGTGAAGCAGTTTGCAAAACCTGAGTGTTTGAACCAAATTAAAAATCCAATTCCTGAACCCTGTCCCCACTTAGCCAAAAGACAAATGCAACCCTGACCATGCTGACATGACACAGCAGATAGGATGATGGCTTCTTCTGACATCCAAGGAATGATGTGGAGCATTTGTTCTCCAACTCGTGCAACAGCTCATCTGGACTTGTGAAGCCATAAAATGATCAACGAATTTGCCTAGCTGCTTGAGATTTTACATTCCTGATCAAGTAAACAAATTCTTAAACCATCTGGAGAATATCTCATTATCTCTGTTAGTAGGATAAATACATTCTTCTGGCCAGTAATTTCTCTGGCCAGAATTTTGCCTACCTGGGCGGGTCAAGTGCGGGTGGTGTCCATGAGGGGTCGCGACCCTGCTGCTAACTCCATCCCTCTGTTGAAAATGAATTTACCTTAATGGGGTCTATTAAGCCCACCCAGTGTGTTAGGGAAATTAGGGAAAGTGTTAAATCCAAGGAAGAGGCATATAAATTGGGCAGAAAAAGCAGCAAACCTGAGGACTGGGAGAAATTTAGAATTCAGCAGAGGAAGACTAAGGGTTTAATTAGGAGGGGGAAAATAGAGTATGAGAGTAAGCTTGCAGGGAACATAAAAACTGACTGCAAAAGCTTCGATAGATATGTGAAGAGAAAAAGATTAGTGAAGACTAATGTAGGTACCTTGCAGTCAGAATCAGGTGAATTCATAATGTGGAACAAGGAAATGGCAGACAAATTGAACAAATACTTTGGTTCTGTCTTCGCTAAGAAAGACACGAATAACCTCCCGAAAATATTAGGGGACCAAGCATCTACTGAGAAGGGGGAACTGAGGGAAATCCTTATCAGTCAGGAAATGGTGTTAGGGAAATTGAAGGGACTGAAGGCCGATAAATCTCCAGGGCCTGATAGTCTGCATCTCAGAGTAGTTAAGGAAGTGGCCCTAGAAATAGTACATGCATCGGTGGTCATTTTCCAACATTCCACGGACTCCATCAGTTCCCATGGATTGGAGGGTAGCTAATGTAACCCCACTTTTTAAAAAAGGAGCGAGAGAGAAAACAGTGAATTATAGACCGGTTAGCCTGACATCGTTGGTGGGGAAAATGTTGGAATCAATTATTAAAGATGTAATAGCAATAGTGGACTAGAAAGCAGTGACTGGATAGGTCCAATTCAGCATGGATTTATGAAAGAGAAATCATGCTTGACAAATCTTCTAGAGTTTTTTGAGGATGTAATTAGTAGAGTGGATAAGGGAGAACCAGTGGATGTGGTGTATTTGGACTTTCAAAAGGCTTTTGACAAGGTCCCACAAGAGATTAGTGTGCAAAATTAAGGCACATGGTATTGGGGGAAATGTATTGACATGGATAGAGAACTGGTTGGCAGACAGGAAGCAAAGAGTGGGAATAAACGGGTCCTTTTTCAGAATGGCAGGCAGTGACTAGTGGGGTGCCACAGGGTTCAATGCTGGGACCCCAGCTATTTACAATATATATTAATGACTTAGACGAAGGAATTGAATGTAATATCTCCAAGCTTGCAGATGACATTAGGCTGGGTGGCAGTGCGAGCTGCAAGAAGGATGCTAAGAGGCTGCAGGGGGACTTGGACAGGTGAGCTGAATGGGCAAATGCATGGCAGATGCAGTATAATGTGGATAAATGTGAGGTTATCCACTTTGGTGGCAAAAACAGGAAGGCAAATTATTATCTGAATAGTGACAGATTAGTAAAAGGGGAGGTGCAAAGAGACCTGGATGTCATGGTACATCAGTCATTGAAGGTAGGCATGCAGGTACAGCAGGCAGTAAAGAAAGCAAATGGCATGCTGGCCTACATAGCGAGGGGATTTGAGTATAGGAACAGGGAGGTCTTACTGCAGTTGTACAGGGCCTTGGTGAGACCATACCTTGAGTATTGTGTGCAGTTTTGGTCTTCTAATCTGAGGAAGGACATGCTTGCTATTGAGGGAGTGCAGTGAAGGTTCACCAGACTGATTCCCACGATGGCAGGACTGACATATGAGGAAAGACTAGATCAGCTAGGCTTATACTCACTGGAATTTAGAAGAATGAGAGGGGATCTCTTAGAAACTTATAAAATTCTGATGGGACTGTACAAGTTAGATGCAGGTAGAACGTTCCCGATGTTGGGGAAGTCCAGAACCAGGGGTCACAGTCTAAAGATAAGGTGGACGAATTAACTGCGCAGATAGCAGTTCACGGGTATGATTTCATTGGAATCACGGAGACATGGCTCCAGGGTGACCAAGGCTGGGAACTCAACATCCAAGGGTATTCAGCATTTAGGAAGAATAGACAGAAAGGAAAAGGAGGCGGGGTGATGTTGCTGGTTAAAGAGGAAATTAATGCAATAGTAAGGAGGACATTAGCCTGGATGATGTGAAATCGGTATGGGTGGAGCTGTGGAATTCCAAAGGGCAGTAAATTCTAGTGGGAGTTATGTACAGACCACCAAACAGCAGCAAACAAAAAATAAGGGATGTGTACAATAAGGGTACAGCAGTTATCATGGGCGACTTTAATCTACATATTGATTGGGCTAACCAAACTGGTAGCAATGTGGTGGAGGAGGATTTCCTGGAGTGTATTAGGGATGGTTTTCTAGACCAATATGTCGAGGAACCAACTAGAGAGCTGGACATCCTAGACTGGGTGATGTGCAATGAGAAGGGACTAATTAGCAATCTTGTTGTGCGAGGCCCCTTGGGGAAGAGTGACCACAATATGGTAGAATTCTTTATTAAGATGGAGAGTGAAAGTTAATTCGGAAACTAGGGTCCTGAACTTAAGGAAAGGTAACTTCGATGGTATGAGGCGTGAATTGGCAAGAATAGACTGGCAAAGGATACTTAAAGGGTTGACGGTGGATAAGCAATGGCAAACATGTAAAGATCACATGGATGAATTTCAGCAATTGTACATCCCTATCTGGAGTAAAAATAAAACGGGGAAGGTGGCTCAACCATGGCTAACAAGGGAAATTAAGGATAGTGTTAAAGCCAAAAAAGAGGCATATAATTTGTCCAGAAAAAGCAACAAACCTGAGGACTGGGAGAAATTTTGAATTCAACAGAGGAAGACTAAGGGTTTAATTAAGAGGGAGAAAATAGAGTACGAGAGGAAGCTTGCAGGGAACATAAAAACTGACTGCAAAAGCTTCTATAAATATGTGAAGAGAAAAAGATTAGTGAAGAAAAACGTAGGTCCCTTGCAGTCAGATTCAGGTGAAGTTATAATGGGGAACAAAGAAATGACAAACCAATTGAATAAATACTTCGGTTCTGTCTTCATGAAGGAAGACACAAATAACCTTCCGATTGTACCTGGGGACAGTAGGTCTAGTGAGAAGCAGGAACTGAAGGATATCCTTTTTAGGCGGGAAATTGTGTTAGGGAAATTGATGGGATTGAAGGCCGATAAATCCCCAGGGCCTGATAGTCTGCATCCCAGAGTACTTAAGGAAGTGGCTCTAGAAATAGTGGATGCATTGGTGATCATTTTCCAACAGGCTATCGACTCTGGATCAGTTCCTATGGACTGGAGGGTAGCTAATGTAACACCACTTTTTAAAAAAGGAGGGAGAGAGAAAACGGCTAATTATAGACCGGTTAGCCTGACATCAGTAGTGGGGAAAATGTTGGAATCAATCATTAAGAATGAAACAGCAGCGCATTTGGAAAGCAGTGACGGGACCGGACCAAGTCAGCATGGATTTATGAAAGGGAAATCATGCTTAACGAATCTTCTGGAATTTATTGAGGATGTAACTAGCATAGTGGACAAGGGAGAACCAGTGGATGTGGTGTATTTGGACTTTCAAAAGGCTTTTGACAAGGTCCCGCACAAGAGATTGGTGTGCAATGGTATTGGGGGTAATGTACTGGCGTGGATAGAGAACTGGTTAGCAGACCGGAAACAGAGAGTCGGGATAAACGGGTCCTTTTCAGAATGGCAGGCAGTTACTAGTGGAGTGCCGCAGGGCTCAGTGCTGGGACCCCAGCTATTTACAATATACATTAACGATTTAGATGATGGAATTGAGTGTAATATCTCCAAGTTTGCGGATGACACTAAACTGGGTGGCGGTGTGAGCTGTGAGGAGGACGCAAAGAGGCTGCAGGGTGACTTGGACAGGTTAGGTGAGTGGGCAAATGCATGGCAGATGCAGTATAATGTGGATAAATGTGAGGTTATCCATTTTGGGGGCAAAAATAAAAGGCAGAATATTATCTGGATGGCGGCAGATTAGGAAAAGGGGAGGTGCAATGCGACCTGAGTGTCATGGTTCATCAGTCACTGAAAGTGGGCATGTAGGTACAGCAGGCGGTGAAGAAGGCAAATGGTATGTTGGCCTTCATAGCGAGGGGATTTGTGTATAGGAGCAGCGAGGTCTTACTGCAGTTGTACAGGGCCTTGTGAGGCCTCACCTGGAATATTGTGTACAGTTTTGGTCTCCTAATCTGAGGAAGGACGTTCTTGCTATTGAGGGAGTGCAGCGAAGGTTCACCAGACTGATTCCAGGGATGGCTGGACTGTCATATGAGGAGAGGCTGGATCAACTGGGCCTTTATTCACTGGAGTTTAGAAGGATGAGAGGGGATCTCATAGAAACGTATAAGATTCTGACGGGACTGGACAGGTTAGATACGGGAAGAATGTTCCCGATGTTGGGGAAGTCCAGAACCAGGGGACATAGTTTTAGGATGAGGGGTAGGCCATTTAGGACTGAGATGAGGAGAAACTTCTTCACTCAGAGAGTTGTTAACCTATGGAATTCCCTGCCGCAGAGAGTTGTTGATGCAGTTCATTGGATATATTCAAGAGGGAGTTAGATATGGCCCTTACGGCTAAGAGGATCAAGGGGTATGGAGAGAAAGCAGGAAAGGGGTACTGAGGGAATGATCAGCCATGATCTTATTGAATGATGGTACAGGCTCGAAGGGCCGAATGCCTACTCCTGCACCTATTTTCTATGTTTCTATGTTTCTATGATAAGGGGTAAGCCATATAGGACCGAGATGAGGAAAAACTTTTTCACCCAGAGAGTTGTGAACCTGTGGAATTCTCTGCCACAGAAAGTTGTTGAGTCCAGTTCGTTGGACATATTCAAAAGGGAGTTAGATATGGCCCTTACGGCTAAAGGGATCAGCGGGTATGGAAGAAGGCGGGGCAGGGTATTGAGATTGCATGATCAGTCATGATCATATTGAATGGCGGTGCAGGCTCGATGGGCCGAATGGCCTGCTCCTGCATCTATTTTCTATGTTTCTAAGTTACACGGCCCAATGAGATGCAGCCGTTATTCATGATGCGTTTTCAGCCAGGATCCATAACGGGACCATGGCCACATTAGATTTGAAGTTTAATGTAACATAGTGCTGTCAGTGCACTACAGCTTTGGAGAGCTGCAAACACTGACAATGACTGCACAGAGGTACAGGGCTGCACCCAGGTTCTTCGATGACTCCCTCCATATGTTTACAATGGACGGAAAGGACCTCCCCAGGAGACTAAGGCACTCTGTTTGTAGATTGTAGAGGACGTCACATGCAGGGATGTCGTTAGGAGGACCTGGATGCAATGCCACAAACGTTTCAATGATCTAAGTAGATCAGGAAATGTTAGTATAAAGTCACAATCAACTGCATCCTGCTGTGCCTGTCATCACATCCCCATTGCTCTGCTTTTCCTACCCTACTCCTGCACATTCTTACTCACACCAACTGACCTTGCACCTCCACCCATCCCTCTTTCTCTGTCTACATTATCACATTCCCATCTCACTAGCCACCCCTCACACTCATCATTAACCGAGTGCAATTATACCAACTAACAACACACAAGGGAAGCCACTTAGGTGTTTTATCCAATGTTTATGTAAAGTTTCTGTTAATGTGTGTCAAACATAAATATCTTTATTTTTAACACTTTGCATTCTTGGATAGATTGATGTGCAACTTTGGAAGTGGCTTAGTGAGTTGCAGTAAATGGTGAGACATAACAGTACCTTCAGCAATGGTGATGTGTGAAAGGAATGGCTTGAACATTGTAGGGATGCTTTATGGTGTTGGTGTGGGGTGGTGCCAACCTGGTGCATCATGCGGCAGTGTAAAGTTAACTAAATCTGGCTATGATGAGGCCATTCCTGTCTCCTAGGAAGCAATGTGATTTGGTGCTGGTGCCCTATGTCCTGTGCAGCAGGAGAATGTTTGTGATGTTGTTGGTGCTGCTGGTGTGCCTGGTGCTGCAGGTGTTGGGGCTCATCGTGGTCCGATTCTGAGGACTACGGTGAGACAGTATAAACAGCACCCATGTTGATGGAATAGATGGCAGGTGAAATACAGATGGCAGAAGCATTGTGTCAATGGTAAGAGAGTTCTTCCAAGGAGGTGACATTGAATAGAGACTTTGCTGGAAACACTTGCAACCTGCAGAATCTGTGCTGGAAATGGACTGAGCAACAGCTTCTGCCTGAGGAAAGTGGCCATTTGTCAGGTGGGAGCTTTTATTATATATTTAATGCTGTTAAGTAATCATCTGAAGCAATGGCCACTGAACTCCCGCCTCAGGTTGACAGACGTGGTTCTCAAGCTGCGTGAATCCCATGGCCATGGAGGAAAATTTTTAAATAAGTGAAAAAAGGCTCTTAAGTGCCTATGAATGACCTGATAATTTCAATTGGGCTGCCCGCCACTACCGGTCAGGTCGACTCCGTGGTGTCAGATGTGCCTGGGGGAAAGGCGCTTGGGGGCGGGGTGACAGTGGGATGACAGCGGGTTCCTGACCCGCTGTCAAAAATAGCAACTTTCCCACATGACCATCTACCAATTGCGCCCACTACTATCCTGTAAAATTCTTGCCTCTAAAACTAGTAGACACTAAACTTAAGCAGGGAGTTCTCACTTTCCAAATGTAATTTTTAACTATGTCGCCCGTTGTAGAATTTGTTGCTGATCATCCTATTGATTTCAGTGAATTGATTTCAGAAAGTTGGTCTGGTTCTACAATCCCGATTTCGCCTATGTGGCAAAGTTGAAAAGCAGCCCCTCTGTGTCTGATTCCTTTACTAGATCGCCGCAGAATGTCTCTTTTCTTTCTTAACTGGACCGGAATCCAAAGACTTGACCACTGATCATCCCCAAACTCTTCTCGCCACTTAAACCCACTACTGCCCTCCTTGGTTTGGGCTCCAGGCAGCCAATGAGTTCATGTAAATGAGGTCTTTCCAACAAATTGGTCTAGAAATTCGATGGTGCGTGGCCATTTTCAGGTGCTAAACGATCACCTAAGCCTCCAATATGGTGGGCAGGAAGCACACACTCATTATGAACTAGAAGTGTGCCGTCTGCCATATTGATATAGGCAACAGAGGCATCCATGACCTATGCCTGAAACAGGTGATAGGCCTGTTACACATGCAAATAAGGGGCCCGAAGCCTGTTTGAGGCCCCCTGTGTAAAATTGGGTTGTCCTGAAATGCAGTCGGGTCTAAATTTAGTTTAATAGCAACATCTTAATACAGATTGAACCTCCCTTATCCGGCACCCTCGGGACCTGGCCTGTCCTGAACAAGGGATTTTGCCAGATGAGGCGAGGTCACGTGTTTGAGTGGACTGCGCCTTTAAGTGCTGTTGCTGGGGTAAGTATGTGTGTGTGCTGATTGGCTGGACCGACTGTCAGTCAGTCAGCCAATCAGTGTGCAGGGGGCCTTGAAGAGCCAGTGGGCCCAGAAGAGTCGCAGGGCTCCGGCCCGCCCCGAAGAGTCGGCAGGCCCCGAAGAGTCAACGGGCCCAGAATAGTTGGCGGGCCCCGGCAGACCTTGAAGAGTTGGCCCAAACCACTGGAGGGAGTGCTGTGGGGATAAGCGGCCGGCCCGAGGACTGTGGCTGCAGGAGTTCCAACAGGGCGATGAGGAGGAGGCAGCCGATTGAGAAGAAAGATTATATTGGTGAATAGGATTTTGATGGTCGCATTCTACGCATGCACCACTAGGCAGCTGGGAATGGTCCTGAACGAGGGGTGGTGCCAGATAAGAGTCCCCAATAAGAGAGGTTCAACAAGTATAGTGTTTTCAAAATTCCTCTTTAGTCAACATGTCAATAATGACAGGGAGCGATTGCAAGTCTGTATCTCACTCTTGTGACTTATGACATCATTTGGTACTGGATGAGATTACTGAATGAGTCATTCCTCGGTATCCTTTATTCCTTCACATAATTTTTTCTGGTTGAAATAAAATTGTCAGTGTTTCAGATGACGATAACCTGGAAGTACAGTGCAGCTGGTTCTATAATTCTCCCTCTGTTTACATTTCCAGGTAAACAATACCTGACGTATAACTGCATTAGGGAATATACTTCTGGCCTTGTTTATGTTACTGTTTTAATTGGGAATACCACTGTATGCTGCAAGTGATTCATTTCAGAGTGAGCCAGCTGCACCAACAATCTTTCTTTAAAAATCAACAAATTAAGGCCATGAATTATATCTTACAAAATTCATTCTCATTACAGTATGGATTAGGCTTCCATTTCAGGATCAATCTGTCAGCTCCAGTGCTGAGCCCAACGTAAAAATAATCCAGGCTCATTTTAAAGCTTTCTTGCTAATGACCGCTAAATGTATTCCAGGAAGGATTTCTCTTGAGATAAAGGATCACTTTCACATTCAGTGTGGTGTAAAGGAACATAGGCATTAAAGGAATACAGGCTTCAGTTTAGTGAAGGAAGTCATACTGTACAATAAGTGTTCAGGCCATGAAGCATATTTCTTTGTATTGATTTAATTACAGTGTTGTAAATTGTGTGGGTTTACACTGGTAATTTAGCACTGATGTTACTTCACTGGTCATTTCATACATCGGTGTAAGTGGGTTATTGGCTGAAAATGTAGTGTCTATGGGCCCAAATTTGGCGCCCACGTTTTTTTCGGCGCACTCACCGGAGATGCACCGACTTCCCAGTGTGAAAACGGCTCCGAAAAGATCTCCCCGGATTCTAGCCGCTCTGTGGCCTCTCCCATGGCTTGGTGTGGCGTGGTCTGTCCATTAGGGGGCGGAGCTAGGGCCCTGCGTGAAAAACAGTGCCGGCAGCTCGACGCCTGCGCACTGGCGGTTTTGCGCATGCGCAGTAGCTCCTACCCCCAGCCGTGCTGCAGCTTGGGACCCAATGTGTCCCGCCCCTGTCCTCAGTCGAGTGGCTTCACGACGCGCGCTGGGCTGACTACTGGAATAATCAGAGAGAGAGAGTCAGATCGCTGCAATAGTCAGAGAGTCAGTCAGAGAGAGAGTCAGATCGCTAGAATAGTCAGAGAGAGAATCAGTTCCCTGCGCTCTCCCGCCCGGTCGTCCCGCCCGCACCTATCCCCGGCCAAGTGGCCTCTCGCACCGACCGGCCCGCTGACTTCCCAGGCCCGAGTTAGGAAGATAGGACTTAAGTTTTAGTTTTTATTTCTTCTTGATGGTTTTTATGCTTCTTGAATGTTGTTCTTTGTTTCGTGCTTTGTAAGGTCCTCTCCTCTTCCCTTCCTGCCCCTATCTCTGGCTACCTGCGCTAATTTCTTAACTCTCTCTAAGGGTTTTCTGTGCGGCCACAAGTGGCCACATACGCTGGCCTAAGTTAGTTTGGAGCAACTATTAGCTGTCCAAAGTGGCTTAAATGGCCAAAACTGGCGTAGCTGGCTGGTAACGCCCCCTTTTGAAAAAAACTAAACAAAACTAAAAAAATCCTAACTAAATCATTTACACTGGCGCAAGTTAAATGTGCAAAATGGGGATTTTTAAGATACTCCAGAAAAATCAAGTCGCTCCAAAAAAAACTCAGCAACTCCTGGCCAATTTTGGGCCCACAGAGTGTTGCAGCTGTGTCTTGCTGAACGTATTTAACTCACTGGCGAGAATCTGTCTCAGTGCTTGCTGTAAGCAACCTAAAGTCCTAATCAACATGCAATAGCAAATTACCTCATCCCCTCCAATCGGTGGGGAGGCGTCTAATTAGGTAGGAAAGATTGATTAGTTGAAGCCTTTTTTATATTATTGTTAATGTTCTCAGTTAAAATCAATCGCTTCTTTCCCAGACTTAAAATGCAAATGAGAAATGATTGATATTTTATTCAAATGGAAGTGGAATAAAATATAGAAAGAAAGAAAGACTTACATTTATATAGCACCTTTCATGACCACCGGACGTCTCCAAGCATTTTACAGCCAATTAAGTACTTTTTGAAGAGTAGTCACTGTTGTATCACAGTATGAACATGATAATAAACTGTTACTATGGGGATAGAAGGCACATTTCATGCTGTTAAATTGGAATTACCACTTTGCAATAATTCTGAAGTTTCATGAATACTTGTATATGCATGTGTTGTTGACTCAGTTATTGGTTCTGTGGAGTTTAGTTCCTAGTCTAAGCAATGCAATGAGTACACAGTCAGTCTGCAACCAAAGCAGACCTACATAGAGAAGGATTTAAAATGCAAATATCTCCCTACTACTACTTTCTTTCAGTTGGGATAAAATCGTAAAATGTTTTGTTTGTAAGTTTATACTGTGGCAAATCAATTCAATTTTCAACAAGTATGACCTGAAGTATGGCGAGCGTAGCTTCCCTGGACAACAAGGAAGCGTTTGGCCACCAAAAAGCCCGAGCAAAACTGAGGTCAATGGGAAAACCCTAACACAAAGGAAGCTGGTTGTGGCTGTTGGAAGACAGTGGTCATATTTCTAGTGTTTTGCTACAGGGCAATATCATCAGTCTCAAAGAACCTTACAACCAATAACTTTGTAATGCAGGAAATTGTGTAATCGGAATCATAGAATCATAGAAATTTACAGCATGGAATGTGGCCATTGCAGCCCATCGTGTCCATGCCGGCCAACAAGAGGCTTTCCAGCCTAATCCCACTTTCCAGCTCTAGGTCCGTAGTCCTGCACGTTACAGCACTTCAAGTGCACATCCAAGTACTTTTTAAATGTGGTGAGGGTTCCAGACCCCCAAAACCCTCTGGGTGAAGAAATTTCCCCTCAAATCCCCTCTAAATCTTCTACCAATTACTTTAAATTTATGCCCCCTGGTTGTTGACCCCTCTGCTAAGGAAATATGCTCCTTATATCCACTGTACTTAGGCCCCTCATAATTTTATACACCTCAATGAGGTCTCCCCTCAGCTTCCTCTGTTCCAAGAAAAACAAACCCAGCCTATCCAATCTGTCCTCATAACTAAGATTCTCCACTCCCAGCAACATCCTCGTAAATCTCCTCTGTACCCTCTCCAGTGCAATCACGTCCTTCCTGTAATGTGGTGACCAGAACTGCAAGCAGTACTCTAGCTGTGGCCTAACTAGTGTTTTATACAGTTCAAGCATAACCCTGCTCGTGTATTCTATGCCTCGGCTAATAAAAACAAGCATTCCATACGCCGCCTTAACCACCTTATCAACCTGGCCTGCTACCTTCAGGGATCTGTGGACATGCACTTCAAGGTCCCTTTGTTCCGCTGCACTTCTCAGTGTCCTACAATTTAATGTGTATTCTTTATCCTTGTTAGCCCTCCCCAAATGCATTACCTCACACTTCTCCAGATTGAATTCCATTTGCTACTGTTCTGCCCAATTGATCAGTTCAGTGATATGCAGTCTACAGCTTTCTTCTTCATTATCAATCACACAGCCGATTTTAGTATCATCTGCAAACTTCTTAATCATACCCCCTATTTTCAAATCTAGATCATTGACGTATACCACAAAAAGCAAGGGACCTAGTACTAAGCCCTGTGAAACCCCACTGGAAACAGCCTTCCAGTCACAAAAACACCCATCAACTATTACCCTTTGCTTCCTGCCTTTGAGCTAATTTTGGATCCAATTTACCACTTTGCCCTGGATCCCACAGGCTTTTACCTTCATGACCAGTCTGCCATGTGGGACCTTATCAAAAGCCTTGCGAACTCCATATACACTACATCAAACGCACTACCCTCATCGACCCTCCTTGTTACCTCCTCAAAAAATTCAATCAAGTTAGTCACACACGACCTTCCCTTAACAAATCCATGCTGACTGTCCTTGAATAATCTGTGTCTTTCTAACTGAAGATTTATCCTGTCCATCAGAATTTTTTCCAATAATTTTCCCACCACTGAGGTTAGGCTGATTGGCCTGTAATTATTCAGCCTATCACTTTCTCCCTTCTTAAAGAAAGATACCACATTAGCAGTCCTCCAGTCCTCTGGCACCACACCTGAAGCCAGAGAGGATTGGAAAATGATGGTCAGAGCTTCTGCTATTTCCTCTTTTGCTTCGCTTAACAGCCTGGGATACATTTCATCTGGGTCTGGGGACTTATCCACTTTCAAAGCTGCTAAGCCCCTTATTACCTCCTCTTTCATTATGTTTATTTCAACTAATATTTCACACTCCTCCTTCCCGATAGCAGTGTTTGCATCGCCCCTCTCTTTTGTGAAAACAGATGCAAAATATTAATTAAGAATCATACCTGTCATGTATCTTACATGGCCACTGTTGGTACTATATCAAGATGTGCCACCAGAGGGCACAGCAGTGGGAGACTCGTAGGTTACCTGTACAGGTGTGCCTGGCCTTGTATAAAAGGCAGGCCACCAGGTGTGATCCTCTCTCTGGAGTTAACTAATAAAGGACTAAGGTCACTACAGTTCAAGTACAGCACACTGCCTCATGGAGTCATTGTTAGAGCATCTAAGGACATAACAACTGACGACGAGATTACGAACTTTCATGCGAAAATGGCTACCCTTGGTACGTTGCAGCAGTTCGCCGCAGGCCTCAGGAGGCTGGCGGCACCGTGCGAGTTCGGCACCCACCTCAACGAAGCGCTGCACGACATTTTTGTCATTGGCATTGGCCATGAGGGCCTGCTTCACAAGCTACTGTCGCCGGATACCACAGTAACACTGCAGAAGGCCATCTCCGTGAGCCAGGCATTCGTGACCTTGACCTGCGGTTCTAGGCAGATGACTCACCCTCAGGATTCAAACCCAGCAAGTACTGTGCACCGAGTGGCGCCGTTCAGGAGCTGGACTGCAGAGAGCGCACCCGCTCAGGGGAGAGGGAACAGGCCCCCTAATCCCCCAACTCAGAGTCTGCCGAAGGGGGCTAACCGAGTAGTCTCATGCTGGTGTTGTGGAGGGAATCACAGGGCTCACCAGTGCCGTTTTAAAGACTATGTTTGCAAAGGCTGTGGCACAAAGGGCCACCTCCAGTGAATGTGAAAGGGAAATAGGACTCACTGTGTCAATGAGGAGTCTGCAGATGGCCATGAATCCAACGTGGATTATGAATTGATAGACAGAGAGGAAGCTCAGTCTTACGATGAGGTCTATGGCATGTTTACCTGCACCACTGAGTGTTCCCCGTTGAGGATGGAAGTCGAGATAAATGGCATTCCAGTCTTCATGAAAGTGGACATGGGGGTGAGCCAGTCAGTAATGAATGAAGGAGCCTTTGAGAGGCTATGGGACAATCCGGCTGAACGACCCGAGTTGGCCCTGGATCAGGCAAAACTGCGCACCTACACCAATGAAATCATTCCAATCGTTGGTATTGTCAATGTAAAAGTACTCCATGATGGAGCGGTACACAAGTTACCTCTGTGGATTGTTGCAGGTGATTGACCAACGCTGCTGGGAGGAAGCTGGATGAAGAAGATCCAGTGGAAGTGGGAAAACTTCACCCCTCCAGCGATCGAAGCCCCCTGCGCTCAGAGGCAAAGCAAGCCCTCATCTGAGGGTAGACCTGGCACCGATGAGCTGACCAGCACGGCACCCGAGACACAGACCGCTCAGCACGACTGCGTGGAGATGATCCAGCTGAGATGACCCGAACGCAGCTTCCAGACTCCAGTAGCAGGACTCGGGAGGGAGAAAAACTGATCCAGCAGGGACTTCCCTACTGCGGAGGCAGATCGGGGAGAAGAGGATCACCGCAGTCGACATCGTGGACGAAGAAAAGATGGCGCCCGAACCACGAGGTGATGCGCTGCAGACAAAGATGGCAGCGACCAGACCATGAGGTGCCACGCTGATGGAGCAACTCGTGGCACAAGCGGAGAAGCGGATTGGGGTAAAGCAAGCAAGGCTCTCTTAAAGGAGGCCTGCAACCCACTACAATTAAAGGGACAGTTCCACACAATTAAGCAATATAACAAGTATTGTAAGTTAGAGAGTAAAAGTGCAGCGGATCATGTAAAATGTGTAACTGACCATGTAAAATGCGTAATTGATGATCGGAATTGTATACATGCAACCAGCGAGGAAAAGTTGCGCGATTATGTACAATGTGTAATTGATGATTTGAACTCTGCATATGCAACCAGCGAGGAAAATCACGCGATCGTGTTCAGATCCCTAGAGTGTCCATCATAAGCAAGGAAAAGCTGTGCGATGCAGGATTCGCACTGCATGCAGCTCCATCGAGCTACCCAATGCTGTAGCCTGCATCCCGGGGACCAGAGTCAGGCACCACGAAGTGTGGCCACAAGCAGCCAACACAGACGAGCTGCAAGACAAGCGACCTCAGCAGGGCAATGGCAACAGTAGTGAGACCATGCCCCTGGGTCGGTTCCATCTCACAGGCAACCGATGGCCCCAACGGCCACAAGCCTGAAGGAGCAGACTGCACCAAGGCCATACCCCTAGATGTAGGGTCACCCGCCAGTGTTTCCCCAGAGGAAACAAGCACCAGCCAGGATCACGAACCAAGCGACGCTCAGGCCAGTGAGTCAGCAGTTCCCTGTGCACAGCTAGATGACAGCTCCTCAGGGAGCAGCTGGGACCCAGGGTGTAAAGAAAGGACAGGGGGAGGGGGGGGGGGTGGGTCACAGACATCTGTGAACCTGCCTGACGCTAGGGACCATGGCAACAACCCCGAGAGCAAGCTATGCGAGCCAAGCGGCTTCCCACTGCCCGCACCGGGCACTGAAGCCGCCACTGGACTGCAGGGACACCACCCAGCAGCTCGGGAACTAGCTGTCCTTACACACCGGTCACCACATCGACAAGGCACTTAACGCTCTTGTCGCACCACCGAACCACAAAAAAAAGAGAAATACAAAATCCACTCACCTGAACTTGTAGGTACGTGAATGCCAGGAGCCTTCGCCACACCAACATGGGAAGGAGGGAGAATGGAGTGGTTAAGAACACACACACACACACACACACACACACACACACACAGAGCAACCACCAGCACGCTACTGCATCAACTACCCACCCAAGGTTCAGCCGACCCGCCAGAGGTCCACCAGACAGAACCCATATCAAGCTAAGCCCAGAGCAGAGTAAATGTAGAGGCGATTTGCACTTAGGGTTCAGGGGGGAGTGATGTCATGAATCTTACATGGCCACTGTTGTACCTTTTGGAGTGTAGGCACTGTTGTAATGTAGGAAAGAGAGACAGAGAGAGAGAGACATAGCTAACTCATGTAATTACAGACCAGCTTGTTTAATATCTATGGCAGGAAAACATTTTGAATCTTTATCTAAAGATGTGCCACCAGAGGGCACAGCAGTTGGAGACTCATGGGTTACCTGTACAGGTGTGCCTGGCCTAGTATAAAAGGCAGGGCACCAGGTGTGATCCTCACTCTGGAGTTAACTAATAAAGGATTGAGGTCACTACAGTTCAAGTACAACACACTGCCACATGGAGTCATTGTTAGAGCTTTTAAGGACACAACAATACCCATGTCTCCTGCCTCCACACACAGATTACCCTCATGATCTCTAATAGGCCCCCTTTCTTTAGTTATCCTCGCTCATTATATTTATAACTGCAGAAGGACTTTGGTGGTTGAAGAAAAGGCTCCCACCACCTTTTCAGAGTAACTAGGGGTGAGCAATAAATGTGGCTAAGCCAGTATCATCTATATTCTGAGAATAAAAAAAAGACTTAGATTTATATAGCACCATTCACAACCACCGGACGTCTCAAAGCGATTTACAGCCAATGAAGTACCTTTTGGAGTGTAGGTACTGTTGTAATGTAGGAAAGAGAGACAGAGAGAGAGAGACATAGCTAACCCATTACAGGCCAGTTTGTTTAATATCTATGGCAGGGAAACATTTTGAATCTTTATTTAAAGATGAAATGACTAAATATCTAGATAACGGTAAATACTCAGAAGCAAGGATTTCAAAAAGGAAGAAAGGGAGATTGTGCTTGACAAACCTGATAGTGTTGTTTGAGGAGCTGACAGATATATCGTAGATTAGCAATGCAATTTATGTGGTATACATGAATGTCAGAAAGCCCTTGACGAAGTACCACACATGTGACTATTGGACAAGATTTGGAGGGGAGGAGAATATTAGATTAATAACTGATTAGAAGGGAGGAGACAAAGAATGGGGGGAGGCAAAATTCCCCTTTTGTGCGCCCCCAAGGGGCGCTGACGGGGCACAAAAGTGTTTTCAACCAGCCCGGGGGGGGGGGGGTGCGGGGGGAGGTGGCTCTACTGGCTCCCGCAGAATATCGCGGGAGTTAGTGGAGGCGCAAATTCAGTTGCGCCGGGCCTCACTGGTAGCACCCCGGGCTGCTGCTCCTTCGGAAATGACATAATTGCCATGTGCAGAGACCACTTTTCGCTCCTTGGTGGCCCCTTTCTGCCCCGTGGTGAAAATTGGGCAGCGTACCATAGAAACATAGAAACATAGAAAATAGGTGCAGGAGCAGGCCATTCAGCCCTTCTAGCCTGCACCGCCATTCAATGAGTTCATGGCTGAACATGAAACTTCAGTACCCCCTTCCTGCTTTCTCGCCATAACCCTTGATCCCCCGAGTAGTAAGGACTTCATCTAACTCCCTTTTGAATATATTTAGTGAATTGGCCTCAACTACTTTCTGTGGTAGAGAATTCCACCGCCGCGGGTGATGCCTGCGCCAGCTTCGCAGATCGTGAACCAGGCCGTACATCGATCACGGAGCTAAAGTTAAAGGGCCACGCACCACCATTTTTTTTCAACCCACTTACCGGTAGGGCCATTGTCTGATGCTTTTGCGGGGTCCAGGCCATAATTGTGCAGTCCGGCACTCCGTTTCATGCCAGGCTGTGGCCACGGCACCCTGCATCGCTGGTGTCCCAGTGGAGGCCTATCAAAGGGCCTGCAGAGCTCGCAGTGACCCTCCCCTTTAACGCATAGCATTCCGCAATGCGCCCGTATAAGGTCCCCGAGCCCGCCTCAAGAGAAAGTGGAGCGTGCAACACTGCATTCCACTTCCTGTGAGGGTTGGTAACCCCAATTTCGCTTCAGGGTGGGACTTCTGCGCGGGCGCAGAATGTCTGGCCTCAGAAAGGTTACCCTCCCCAACCTGGGCGATAGCCAATTTCAGCCCCTAGGAGTTTCTTATACTGGTTGGAAGTGGGTGGTGGTATTCCACAGATTTCTGTTCTGGGACTGCTTCTGTTTACAGTGTACATTAATTACGTGGATATAGGGCTAGAGGGAGTGGTGTCCAAATATGCAGATGATACCAAAATAGGAGGCATAGTTAATAATTGTCAACCAAATGAACTGCAAGGTGATATTGATAAGATGGTGGAATGGGCAAAAAAAAGCAGATTGAATTCAATGTCAGCAAATATATGATCAAACATTTTAGTAAAAAAATACAAATAATTAAACTTTAAATGGGCAAAAGTTGGATGATGTGGACGAGCACGGGAATTTGGGGGTTCGCCAGCACCTCAAGTGGATAAGGCCATAAAAAAAGCTAATGGAAAGCTTTTTTATATAGGGGCTATAGGGGCCGAAATTGCCCCATTTTTTAAGGTCCGTTACCCGAGGCAGTGAGGCCTTTCCCCCCGAGGGCAGGCGGCGGGTGCGCCCGTCCACAATTGCCCCTGAGCCGGTTGCAGCAGAAACGGGTTTCCACTGCACCCCGTCTTTCCCGCTCCACCCAAGCGCAGACCCTTTCCCGTCCGGTGCCGACCCCTTTTGCGCCCGTGGAGGAAATTGTCCCATGGGAAGGCGGTCGGCCCCGGTTGGTACACCCAACAGTTCGCGGGACACGAGGCTGCCGCTGGCTGTGCGCTGAGGCCTCCCTTAAAGGGGAGGGCGTACCGCCATGGCCACCATTTTGTTTTAATTGTCAGCTGACCCCTGAGTCAGCCCGACAATGACCGACAAAGCCAATCACTTTACATCCGTGTCCTCTGGTTACCAGCTCTTTTGCCACTGGAAGCAGTTTCTCCTTATATACTCTATCAAAACCGTTCATGATTTTGAACATCTCCATCAAATCTCCTCTTAACCTTCTCTGCTCTATCGAGAACTGTTGTGTATGCAATAACTGTTAGACTGAGTACTGTTTAACTCCAAGAGGTATGACCTTGGCTCTGCTTTATTAAGGCCCGAAGTGCCTAATATACAAAATGGCTGGCCTTTTGTAATTGGGCTGTACACATGTGCATGCAGCCCAATGGCCTCCAACAGTGACGCCATCTAATGGCTAGTGATCCCAAAAGTACACACATGACAATACACACCTCTGAGATATTAACACAGTCTTTTACAAATTGAGACGGTCCGGTGTTTTATGCTCCCGGGTTGACCATCTCAGTTCAACTCCAGCCTTGGGTGAGTGTTCAGAGTCTGTTGTGGCTGGTGGCTGGGTGGCTGACCTGGTGGGAGTGGCAATGGCCATGTCAGGGATTGAAAGTCCATTTTCATTGAACATGTCAGTGATTGAAAGTCCCGATTCACTGATGACCACTGAGTCCTCTGATGACTGGGAGTAGGTTGGTTTGTTCGTCGATTGGCTCTTCCTCCGACTGTTCCGGTTTGTCTGTGTGCCGCAGCTTTGCCTGATCCATATGTTTCCTGCATGTTTGCCCATTTTTGAGCTTGACAATAAATACTCTGTTGCCCTCCTTGGCCATGACAGTACCAGCGATCCACTTGGAATCCTGACCATAATTCTGAACATATACAGGATCATTTACAGAAATATCGCGTGACACAGCTGCGCGATCGTGATACCCTTGCTGACTTTGTCTTCCATATTCAACATGGTTATTCAAGTCAGGGTGTACAAGAGATAGCTTGGTCTTAAGACCTCTCTTCATCATTAGTTCAGCAGGCGAGACCCCGATAAGCGTGTGTGGTCTTGTCCTGTAACTAAGCCGTATGCATGACAGGTAGGACTGCAGTGATCCTTGGGTTACTCGCTTCATACTCTGCTTTATGATTTGGATAGCATGTTCTGCTTGCCCATTGGATGCAGGTTTGAACGGTGCTGACCTTACATGTTTGATATCATTGAGTTTCATGAACTCTTGAAACTCCTGACTGGTGAAGCACGATCCGTTGTCACTAACAACGATGTCAGGTAGACCATGTGTCGCGAACATGACACTGAGATTCTCAATGGTAGCTGTGGATGTGCTGGATGACATGATTATACACTCTATCCACTTCAAATATGCATCCACAACAACTAAAAACATCTTCCCCAGGAAGGGACCTGCAAAGTCTATGTGGATTCTGGACCATGGTTTGGACGGCCACGACCACAGACTCAACGGCGATTCCGCTGGTGCTTTGCTGTGCTGCATGCAAGTGTTGCACTGATGCACACATGATTCCAGCTCAGAGTCAATTCCCAGCCACCATACATGAGACCTGGTGATGGCTTTCATCATTACAATGCCGGGATGTGTGCTATGTAGCTCACGTATAAACTTCTTTCCCTTTCTTGGGCATAACAAGACGATTACCCCACAGTATACAATCCAACTGAATAGACAGTTCGTCTTTGCAACGAATGTAAGGTTTGGTATCCTCGCACATTTGCTTGGATATGGCAGACCAATCACCTTTGAGGATGCAACTCTTCACCATCGATTAAAATCGGGTCCTGGCTGGTCCAGGTCTTACCTTGTTGAGCCGTGACAGGGGTTCCTTCATTCTCAAAAGCATCCATAACTAACAATAGGTCTGCCGGTTGTGGCATTTCCACCTCTGGTGTGGGCAATGGCAGATGACTCAAAGCATCGGCACAATTCTCGGTGCCAGGTCTATGGCGAATGACATAATCATAAGCGGATAATGTCAGCGCCCACCTCTGGATGCGGGATGAAGCATTGGTATTGATACCTTTCTTTTCAGAGAACAGTGAAATGAGTGGCTTGTGATCTGTCTCCAGTTCAAACCGAAGACCAAACAGGTACTTATGCATCTTTTTAACCCCATACACATAGGCTAGTGCTTCTTTCTCTACCATGCTGTAGGCTCTTTCCGCTTTCGACAAACTTTTTGAAGGATACGCTACTGGTTGAATTTTATCGACTCATTAGCTTGTTGGAGTACGCAACCAATTCCATATGACAAAGCATCACAGGCCAATGCTAAACGTTTACATGGTTCATAATGTACCAGCAACTTGTTAGAGCAAAGCAGATTAGTGGCTTTCTCAAAAGCTGTCCAGAGACTCACCCAGTTCTCGCCTTTTCTTAGCAGCATGTGCAGTGGTTCTAATAAGGTGCTCAATTTAGGTAGGAAGTTACCGAAGTAGTTGAGTAAGCCCAGGAACAAACACAGCTCCGTCACATTCTACAGCTTGAGTGCATTCTTGATGGCCTTGGTTTTCATGTCCGTGGGCCTGATGCTGTCAGCAGCAATTTTCCTCCCTAGGAATTCGACCTCTGGTGCCATGAAGACGCACTTCGAACATTTCAGTCTGTGTCCCACTTTGTCCAGACGATGTAAAACGTCTTCCAGGTTGTTCAGATGTTCCTCGGAGTCACAACCTGTGATCAGGATGTCATCTTGGAACACGACGGTTCTGGGAATGGACTTCAGTTGACTCTCCATGTTCCTCTGAAATATTGCTGCAGCCGAGCGAATTCCAAAAGGGCACCTGTGATAAATAAAGAGTCTTTATGCGTGTTAATGCACGTAAGTCTCTTCGATGTCTCGACCAGCTCCTGTGTCATGTAGGCTGACGTCAAGTCCAGTTTGGTGAACGACATCCCCCTGGCTAGCGTTGCAAACAAGTCATCAGCCTTCGGTAATGGGTACTGATCCTGTTTCGAAACCCTGTTGATCGTAGCCTTGTAGTCTCCACAGAGTCTGACTGTGCCATCACTTTTCAGCACATTCATTAAATTCAACCAGTGATATGATCCCTTCGCGCTGGAGTCGTTCCAGTTCGATTTCAACCTTCTCCCTCATCATATACGGAACTGCCTGAGCTTTATGATGGATGGGTCTTACATCTGAGTCCACGTGGATCTGCACCTTGGCTCCCGTGAAGTTGCCGATGCCTGGTTCGAATAGCGAGGCAAATTTGCTCAATACTTGGGCACATGTATCTTTCTGTGACGACACCTTGATGTCATTCCAGTCGCATCTGATTTTTTTCAAGCCAGTTCCTGTCAAACAGCATTGGGCCATTGCCTGGGACAATCCATAGCAGTAACTCGGGATCTACACCGTTATACGACACTTTAATTGTAGCACTGCCAATCACTGTTATGAGTTCTTTGGTGTACGTGCGCAACTTGGCATTGACTGAACTCAGCCTGGACTTCACAGCTTTAGTATCCCACAGCTTGTTGAATGCCCTCTTGCTCATTATCGATTGACTTGCCCCTGAGTCCAATTCCATCGATACTGATATCCCATTAAATTTCACGTTGATCATTATTGGTTTGCTCTTAGTTAGTAACGAGTACAGTCCATACACTTCCTCCTCTGGTATCTCGGATTGCGTATCTGGATCTGCGCTAGTCTGACCACGATCCTCCACATGATGTGTCGCAGCACGCTTGCTCATCTGCGGACACTTGCACTGGAGATGCCCCCACTCTCTCTCAGCCTTTACAACTATATTGCTTAAATTGGCACTGCTGGTGCCGGTGATTTCCCCCACAACGCCAACACTGAGAAATCGGATGCATTCCCATTGGCAGCCTTTGGGCAGCCACAGGTTTCACGTACACAGTCGGGTAGGCCCTGCCATGTGCTGCTCTGCCGAATGCCGAATCAATCATATTTACAGCACTTGACGAGTTTTGATTTTTCACTGATATCTGCTTTAGACTTCTATCCAACGTCATGCATGACTGACTGATCATGATGGCCCTTTTCAAGTCCAACGTCTCCACCGCCAGTAGTTTACGCAGGATCACCTCGTGGTTGATGCCGATTACAAAGAAGTCCCTCAGCATGTCTGCCAACACAGCCCTGAAATTACACAGTCCCGCTAGACGTCTCCGGTCGGCAACGAATTCCGCCGCATTCTGGCCCTCTGAGCGAATATGCGTGTAAAACCTGTATCTCGAGATGATGATGCCTTCACCTGGCTTAAGGTGGTCCTGTACCAATGTACACTATTCTTCATACGTCCTCTCTGTTGGACTCACAGGCAGGAGTAGATTATTTATTAGACCATAAGTTTTTGGACCGCAAACCATGAGGAACACCGCCCGGCGCCGATCTGCGTCGCCGACCTCCTCCATTTTGTTGGCCACGAAGAACTGGTTCAAATGGCTCACAAAGTCTGCCCAATCTTCTCCTTCCACAAATCGCTCCAACAATCCAATTGTGCTCATCTTTGCATGGAAAGTTTATTGTTGCCTCGTCGCCAAATGTTGTGTATGCAATAACTGTTAGACTGAGTATTGTTTAACTCCAAGAGGTATGACTTTGGCTCTGCTTTATTAAGGCCCAAAATGCCTAATATACAAAATGTCTGAACATAAGAACATCAGAATTAGGAACAGGAGTAGGCCATCTAGCCCTTCGAGCCTGCTCCGCCATTCAAAAAGATCATGGCTGATCTGGCCATGGACTCAGCTCCACTTACCCGCCCGCTCCCCATAACCCTTAATTCCCTTATTGGTTAAAAATCTATCTATCTTTGACTTGAATACATTCAATGAGCCAGCCTCAACTGCTTCCTTGGGCAGAGAATTCCACAGATTCACAACCCTCTGGGAGAAGAAATACTTTCTCAACTCGGTTTTAAATTGGCTCCCCCGTATTTTGAGGCTGTGCCCCCTAGTTCTAGTCTCCCCGACCAGTGGAAACAACCTCTCTGCCTCTATCTTGTCTATCCCTTTCATTATTTTAAATGTTTGTATAAGATCACCCCTCATCCTTCTGAACTTCAACGAGTAAAGACCCAGTCTACTCAATCTATCATCATAAGGTAACCCCCTCATTTCCGGAATCAGCCTAGTGAATCGTACCTGTACCCCCTCCAAAGCTAGTATATCCTCCCTTAAGTAAGATGACCAAAACTGCATGCAGTACTCCAGGTGCGGCCTCACCAATACCCTATACAGTTGCAGCAGGACCTCCCTGTTTTTGTACTCCATCCCTCTCGCAATGAAGGCCAACATTCCATTCGCCTTCCTGATTACCTGCTGCACCTGCAAACTATCCTTCTGTGATTCATGCACAAGGAACCAATTGTGGAGCAGTGGAGGCGTGTCCTGCACAGTTGGAGCTGTGAGCAGTGAGAGGAGCAGCCATCAACCTTAGCTCCTGCCTGGAAGGCCTGGAGAGCCCTGAGAACAGCCCAGGAAGAGAAGGAAGGAAGGGGCTTCACCACCAACTTTCACCAGAGGGAGAGGAGGAAAAAGCAGAAAACTTTGAACACTTTTACCATTTCTGCAAAGAGTTGGAGAGAGGGGGAAAGACCAACAACAAACATCCAGTGTGGAAGGAGGGAGACTCTACCATTTCTACAGGTGGGTGTGGGTGCATTTTCCAAAAAGACTTTGTTGTATCGGTGGGGGGAGGAAAGAAGACCACTGAGGGCCGGAACATCGCGGGGGGTGTATGTGTGTGGAAGTGTGTGTGGGGGCCTTGCTTACAACTAGGCCCCGCCCCCCCCCCCCATTGCCTAGCCTGGGATAGCTGGAGCTACCAGGCTGAAGATTCTTTAAACACCTAATTAAACATCGTTGGGAGTGTGTACCTGGTTGGCTCTAGCTGCCCCAGGTGAAGACATCTTCTCCCCTCACCTGAAGACCACCCCAAAGACTATTTGTGTTTTGCCATCTGGGGATTTCACCCACCCACAGCTGCGAGGGGAGACCTGCCCTCGCTGTTCCCCCCCCTTCCCACCCCCCCTCTCTCTTTCTCTGTTACTCTCTGTTTCTCCCCTCTCTCTCTGAGAGCCCTTCCTTCCAAATTACAAAAAAAAAACAATTGAGACAACTGAGCAGAGGGAGCAAGGCCCCTCCCCAATTGCCAACTGGGGGAGAGGTGTGCCTCGTTAAGAACTCCTCTGCTCAGTCTATATACGAGGCTAATTAAGACCATTAAGGCCTGTGACTTTGGGGTGGGTGTAGCCCTTAAAGGGACCCCGTGATGGCGACCCCATCCACGCCGGTGGCGGGGCCAGCAAGGACATATGCGCAGGCGGTGTCCACATCCACGGCACCTCCTGCGCCACCCGCTGCCCTGCCACCTTTTCAACTAATCACGAAAAAACACGGGGTCAAGAGCTACACTCACCCCACAATGACCATCGAGGAGTGCGTGCGGGCGATGGCTGGGGTAGTTGGCCCCTCGGCCATTGTCGCAGCCTCCAAGATGTCTGGGAAGGCCGTGTTCTTCCTGGGGTCGGAGCGGGCGGTGTCCCTGGCCCTAGAAAAGGGGCTCACGGTGGGCGGGACGTTCCTGCCGGTGGACCCTCTCGAGGCCACCGTGCAGAGGGTCATCGTGTCAAACGTCCCGCCCTTTGTTCCCGCTGAGCTCCTGCTCCCTCACCTACACCAACTGGGGGAGGTAAGGTCAGGGATCAACCCCATACCGCTCGCCCTCGGGGAGAACAGCCTGCGCCACGTGTTCTCCTTCCGCCGCCAGCTCTTTGTCCGGCTGGCGCGGGAGGACACGACGGAAGGGCACTTCAATGTGGTGCACGAGGGGACTGCCTACCGCGTCTTCTGGACGTCGGACGGCGTGCGGTGCCATGCCTGCAGGGAGGTGGGGCACGTTCGCAAGAACTGCCCCGCCTCCAAGGCCGCCAAACCACCGACGGCGGCCAAGGCTGGCGCCGCCGCCACCCCTCCCCCTAGTAGCGTCCGCGTGCCGGGAGCTGTGGGTGCGCGGGCATCGCCGGGGGCCTTTGCTTTCACGGCCTCTGGCGGGGGGGAGGGAGAGAGTCCGATCGGAAAGAAGGCGCGGGGGAAGGCAAAACATCCCGAGGCGGGTCCCCTCGGTGCGCCAGACAGCTTGAACACCGCGCTCAGCCCAACCCAGTCACCGGCGAGCGCGGGGTGCCCTGAGCCCGTGCCCGAGCCCTTGACCAATACCGCAGAGAGGCTCGGGCGCGGGCAAGAAAAGAAAAAGGGGGGGGTGGAGCGGGAGGCCTCGGCAGACATGGAGGTCTCCCTGCCTCCGCGCACCCCCAGCAACAAAAGGAGGCGCCGCTCCGTTGAGGCGGAGGGGGAACAACATCCCTCCGCGGAGGAGTCGGTGCCCGCCGCGTGTCCCGAGTCCCCCACCAGCGCAGCGGGGAGGGGGAGGAACACCCACCCTCGCCCCCTACTTTGGAGCTGGAGCACTTGGAGAGCCTGGGGATTTCCTATGGCCGGGTCTCTCCTTGTTCTCCGGTTCCTGGGGCGGGGGGGGAACCCCTTCCGCTGTCATTTCCCGACCCAGCACCATTTTTAAAAGAGCCCAGTGGGGACTCCTCTGCCGACGATCCTGGGGGTGGGATCGGGGCAGTGCCAGGGCCGGTTGGAGCGGCCGGTTCATTTGCCGTACCTTGTGCGGTCGATGGGCTGGCTGCTGGCGGCCACCTCCCGGAGGAGGACGGGGACTCGGTGGGGGACGCGGGTGAAGACCTAGAGACCACCGCCAGCGAGGCGGTGGATCTGCTCGCGGCCGCCGCCGAGACCATCCTCATTCCTGCAAAGGAACTCCGGGACTTTTTGGCCCAGAGCCGGGGTCGCTGCAACCAAGCCCGACTGGCCCTGGAAAAATGGTCCGAGCCAGAGCTGATCAAGGCGTCCGTCCGCGCCGCCGTCAAAACCTTGGCCGCGGGCGGGCCCCTGACAAAGGCGCAACACCTTGAGCTGCGCGAGCTCGAGGGACTCCTCGCTGGGCTGCGGAGGGAGCGGAGTTCAACAAAAGACTCCGCTCCCTCCCCCACAATAGGTTAAGGTAGAGGTTGCACTATGCTTTTGCCATGAAGATAACCATAGCCAGCCTCAACATCAACGGCGGCAGAGGGGCACGCCGTAGATTTGACAATTTTTCGCTCCTGCGGGAGGGGAAATATGCGGTGTGCTTCCTGCAAGAAACCCACACCGTTCCGGGAGACGAAGCCACGTGGCTCCTGGAATGGCAAGGAGAGGTCCGCATGAGCCACCTCACCGCCATTTCTAGTGGGGTGGCCATCTTGCTGGGCCCGCATTTTCAGCCGGAGATCTTGGGGGTCGCGGAGCCCGTGCCAGGCCGCTTGCTGCACGTAACGGTTCGCCTGGGGGACGTGCCGCTCCATCTCGTGAACGTGTACGCCCCTCATCCCGGCCCGCAGCAAACGCGCTTCTTTGAAGAGGTGTCCGCTCTTCTTGGCTCCGTCGACGTCGGCGACTGCATTGTCCTCGGGGGGGATTTTAACTGCACCCTCGAGGCGAGGGACCGCTCCGGTGCCCCGCAGTGCATGACGGCGATGGAGAAGTTGAGGGACCTGGTCGGGTCCTTCGACTTGGTGGACGTCTGGCGAAATCTCCACCCCGACTCCAGCGCCTTTACTTGGGTGAGGCCTGGAGTTGGATGGTCTAGAGTCGACCGCCTTTACGTGTCTCGGGCGTACGTTTCCTGCGTCCCGGCGGCCGGTGCCGTGTTCGGACCACCACCTGGTGTGGGCGGAGCTCGCTTCGCTCCGCGCGAGGACGGGGTCCGCGTACTGGCACTTTAACAACCGGCTGCTGGAGGACGTGCGGTTCCAGGACTCGTTCCGTCGATTCTGGTCCGACTGGAGAAGGAAGCAGGGGGGCTTCCCCTCCTTGAGGCTATGGTGGGACGTGGGCAAGGCTCACGTCCGCGTCTTCTGTCAAGAGTACGCGAGGGGGTCGACCAAGAGGCGGGCGGCCAGAGTCGGGCGCCTAGAAAAAGAGGTGCTCGACCTGGAAGCCCATCTCGGTCAAGTCGTCCAGGACCCGGCCCTGCGGACGGTGTACGAAGCGAAGAAGGCCGCGCTGAAGGACCTGCAGCTCGTCGGGTCCCGAGGCGCGTACGTGAGGTCGCGGATCCGGTTCCTGCGGGATCTGGACCGCGGCTCCCTCTTCTTCTACTCGCTGGAAAAAAGGCAGAGTGTCCGTAAGCAGCTCTTGACGCTGCTGGCCGACGACGGCTCTCTCGTCTCGGATCCGGAGGGCGTCAACAACAGGGTCCGTGAATATTACGGGGCTCTGTTCTCTCCGGATCCGTCCAGCGAGGAAGCGCGTAGAGTTTTGTGGGAGGACCTGCCGAAGGTCAGCCCGGAGGGCGCCGAAAATCTGGAAGCTCCGCTAAGCCTGGCGGAGCTGACCGCTGCCCTCGCCCGGCTCTCGAGGGGAAAATCCCCGGGGCTGGACGGGCTGACCGTGGAGTTCCACAGGGCGTTCTGGGACGTCCTGGAGAGCGACTACGCGCGGGTCCTGGGGGAAAGTCTGGCGACCGGGGAGATGCCCCTCTCTTGGCGCAGGGCAGTCATCGTCCTGCTGCCTAAGAAGGGCGATCTCCGCTTCCTTAAGAACTGGCGCCCGGTCTCCCTCCTCAGCACGGACTACAAAATCTTCGCCAGGGCGATGTCTGCTCGCCTTGGTGCCGTGCTGGACCACATGATCCACCCCGACCAGTCATACACGGTCCCGGGCCGGACAATCCACGATAACATCCATCTGGTCCGGGACCTCATCCATTGTTCCCAGGAGGCTGGTCTGTCGGTCGCCTTCCTATCCCTCGACCAAGAGAAGGCGTTCGACAGGGTGGATCACGACTATCTGCTCGGAACTCTGCGCGCTTTCGGGTTCGGGACGCATTTCGTCGCCCGGATCCGACTTTTGTACGCCGCCGCGCAGTGTCTGATTAAGGTTAACGGGTCCTTGACGGCGCCCCTTCGCTTTAGGAGAGGGGTGCGCCAGGGATGCCCCATGTCCGGCCAGTTATATGCTGTTTGCGTGGAGCCTTTCCTGCGCCTCTTGCGGACGAGGTTGACGGGACTGGCTCTGCAAGGGCCGGGCGTGGAGGTCGTCCTCTCGGCTTACGCCGATGACGTGCTCCTCGCGGTAGAGGATCCCGCTGACCTGCGGAGGATGCGTGAGTGCCAGGAGATTTACTCGGCCGCGTCCTCCGCCAGGATCAACTGGGAGAAATGTTCCGGACTCCTGGTGGGTCAGTGGCGGGTGGACTCCCTGCCGGAGGAGCTCAGGCCTTTTGCCTGGAGCACGACCCATCTCCTCTATCTGGGAGTCTACCTTAGCCCCGACGAGCGAGCCTGGCCGGCGAACTGGCAGGAGCTGGAGGCCAAGGTCGCCGCTCGCCTAGGGCGCTGGACAGGACTGCTCCGAGTGCTGTCCTACAGGGGTCGAGCGCTAGTCATAAACCAGCTGGTGGCCGCAATGCTGTGGTACCGGCTGGTCACTTTGACCCCTCCCCCTGCGTTTGTCGCCAAGACACAGAAGAAGCTGGTGGACTTCTTCTGGAACAACAGGAAGCACTGGGTCTCTGCTGCGGTCTTGAGTCTCCCGCTTGAGGAGGGCGGTCAGTCGTTGGTGTGCGTCAGCGCCCAGCTCGCGACTTTCCGTCTTCAGACCCTGCAGAGATACCTTTACGTCGAGCCCCCTCCTAGGTGGTGTGCTCTGGCGAGGTATTTCTTCCGCCAGCAGCTCGACCTCAATTATGACACACAGCTCCTGTTTGTGAACTTGGGGGGTGCCAGGACCGCCCTCCGGGAGCTGCCTGTCTTTTACAGGGAACTCATCAGGGTCTGGAACAAAGTCTCCACCAAGCGCAGCTCTCCACCGGCTGGAGTGGCGGCCGTCCTGCAGGAACCGCTGCTCGGGAATCCGTACCTCCACGGCCGAGGCTTTATGTGGCGGTCGGAAGAGAGGGCTGTGGCTGGTGAGGTGACCAGGGTCAGGGACCTGCTCGATGGCGGAGGAGCGGGCTGGATGGCGCCAGACACGCTGGCGCGGCGCCTAAATTCTGCCAACGTCCGCCACGCGGCCGATGCCATCGAGTCGCTAAAAACA
Source organism: Pristiophorus japonicus (assembly GCF_044704955.1). Taxonomy (NCBI): domain Eukaryota; kingdom Metazoa; phylum Chordata; class Chondrichthyes; family Pristiophoridae; genus Pristiophorus; species Pristiophorus japonicus. The sequence goes on from NC_091985.1 coordinate 62,527,033, forward strand.
GCTCTGGGCCCTGACTCCGTTAGGTGCATCGAGGAGGCTCAGGCACGTGGGGAGATCCCGTCCGAACTGACCCCCGTCCGGACGGAATTCCTCATCGGCGCCAAACCCCGGAACCTCCCTCGGGGGCCGGCGCCTCACAACTTGAGCCGCCTCGGGGAAATCCCCTCCGTGCCTTTCAGTTCCGCGCGGAGGGGTTTCCTGTACGGGCTGCTCCTGCACACCCTCAACTTTGCCATCCTCGCCGGCCGTCTGGACACGCCATGGCGTACCATCTTGCCGTCCGGAGGAGGCGGGGGTCCCCGATGGAGGGCACTCTACGCATGGGTCCTCCCACTATTCATCGGGGACTTGGCCTGGAGGGTGGTGCACGGAGCAGTGCCGTGCAATAAATTTTTAAGCCGGTTCACGGACTCCCAGGCCGCCTGCAATTTCTGCGGTCTGGAGGAGTCCGTGTTCCATGTTTTTATTGAATGCACAAGGTTGCAGCCCCTGTTCCACTATTTGAAGGGGCTGCTCCTGAAATTCTGGCTGCACTTCAGTCCCACTCTCCTGATCTTTGGGCACCCTGTGCGGAGGGGAGCGGGTAGGTCCGAAGGCCTCCTCGTAGGACTGCTCCTGGACACGGCCAAGGGTGCCATCAGCCGGTCCAGGCAGCGGGCGGTCGAGGGGGTCGTTCAACCTGACTGCCTGCCTCTCTTCCGCTCTTACATCCGGTCCAGGGTGTCCTTGGAGATGGAGCACGCGGTGTCCACCGGTACGCTCGCGGCCTTCCGCGAGAGGTGGGCACCGGAAGGACTGGAGTGCATCATCACGCCCGGCAACCAAATTTTAATTTGATTTTACGTTTTTTAAGTTTAATTTGTTTTAATTGCCGGTGCTTTTAGTGTCCCCCTCTCCTTTTATAGGGGGCACTGGAAAAAAGGAAAAATTTGATTTTAGTGCCCAAAAAAAAAACCACAAAAAAAAACCACAAAAAAAAACTCAAAAAAAAACAAAAAAGGGCCTTGTAAATGTCTTGTGTGTGTCATCCAGGTCGGGTGGCACGGATACATGTTTTATGTTTTCGCAGGTAAACTCAAAAGAGTTTCATGCACAAGGAACCAATTGTGGAGCAGTGGAGGCGTGTCCTGCACAGTTGGAGCTGTGAGCAGTGAGAGGAGCAGCCATCAACCTTAGCTCCTGCCTGGAAGGCCTGGAGAGCCCTGAGAACAGCCCAGGAAGAGAAGGAAGGAAGGGGCTTCACCACCAACTTTCACTAGAGGGAGAGGAGGAAAAAGCAGAAAACTTTGAACACTTTTACCATTTCTGCAAAGAGTTGGAGAGAGGGGGAAAGACCAACAACAAACATCCAGTGTGGAAGGAGGGAGACTCTACCATTTCTACAGGTGGGTGTGGGTGCATTTTCCAAAAAGACTTTGTTGTATCGGTGGGGGGAGGAAAGAAGACCACTGAGGGCCGGAACATCGCGGGGGGGTGTATGTGTGTGGAAGTGTGTGTGGGGGCCTTGCTTACAACTAGGCCCCCCCCCCCCCCCCATTGCCTAGCCTGGGATAGCTGGAGCTACCAGGCTGAAGATTCTTTAAACACCTAATTAAACATCGTTGGGAGTGTGTACCTGGTTGGCTCTAGCTGCCCCAGGTGAAGACATCTTCTCCCCTCACCTGAAGACCACCCCAAAGACTATTTGTGTTTTGCCATCTGGGGATTTCACCCATCCACAGCTGCGAGGGGAGACCTGCCCTCGCAGTTCCCCCCCCCTTCCCACCCCCCCTCTCTCTTTCTCTGTTACTCTCTGTTTCTCCCCTCTCTCTCTGAGAGCCCTTCCTTCCAAATTACAAAAAAAAAACAATTGAGACAACTGAGCAGAGGGAGCAAGGCCCCTCCCCAATTGCCAACTGGGGGAGAGGTGTGCCTCGTTAAGAACTCCTCTGCTCAGTCTATATACGAGGCTAATTAAGACCATTAAGGCCTGTGACTTTGGGGTGGGTGTAGCCCTTAAAGGGACCCCGTGATGGCGACCCCATCCACGCCGGTGGCGGGGCCAGCAAGGACATATGCGCAGGCGGTGTCCACATCCACGGCACCTCCTGCGCCACCCGCTGCCCTGCCACCTTTTCAACTAATCACGAAAAAACACGGGGTCAAGAGCTACACTCACCCCACAATGACCATCGAGGAGTGCGTGCGGGCGATGGCTGGGGTAGTTGGCCCCTCGGCCATTGTCGCAGCCTCCAAGATGTCTGGGAAGGCCGTGTTCTTCCTGGGGTCGGAGCGGGCGGTGTCCCTGGCCCTCGAAAAGGGGCTCACGGTGGGCGGGACGTTCCTGCCGGTGGACCCTCTCGAGGCCACCGTGCAGAGGGTCATCGTGTCAAACGTCCCGCCCTTTGTTCCCGCTGAGCTCCTGCTCCCTCACCTACACCAACTGGGGGAGGTAAGGTCAGGGATCAACCCCATACCGCTCGCCCTCGGGGAGAACAGCCTGCGCCACGTGTTCTCCTTCCGCCGCCAGCTCTTTGTCCGGCTGGCGCGGGAGGACACGACGGAAGGGCACTTCAATGTGGTGCACGAGGGGACTGCCTACCGCGTCTTCTGGACGTCGGACGGCGTGCGGTGCCATGCCTGCAGGGAGGTGGGGCACGTTCGCAAGAACTGCCCCGCCTCCAAGGCCGCCAAACCACCGAGGGCGGCCAAGGCTGGCGCCGCCGCAACCCCTCCCCCTAGTAGCGTCCGCGTGCCGGGAGCTGTGGGTGCGCGGGCATCGCCGGGGGCCTTTGCTTTCACGGCCTCTGGCGGGGGGGAGGGAGAGAGTCCGATCGGAAAGAAGGCGCGGGGGAAGGCAAAACATCCCGAGGCGGGTCCCCTCGGTGCGCCAGACAGCTTGAACACCGCGCTCAGCCCAACCCAGTCACCGGCGAGCGCGGGGTGCCCTGAGCCCGTGCCCGAGCCCTTGACCAATACCGCAGAGAGGCTCGGGCGCGGGCAAGAAAAGAAAAAGGGGGGGGTGGAGCGGGAGGCCTCGGCAGACATGGAGGTCTCCCTGCCTCCGCGCACCCCCAGCAACAAAAGGAGGCGCCGCTCCGTTGAGGGGGAGGGGGAACAACATCCCTCCGCGGAGGAGTCGGTGCCCGCCGCGTGTCCCGAGTCCCCCACCAGCGCAGCGGGGAGGGGGAGGAACACCCACCCTCGCCCCCTACTTTGGAGCTGGAGCACTTGGGGAGCCTAGGGATTTCCTATGGCCGGGTCTCTCCTTGTTCCCCGGTTCCGGGGGCGGAGGGGGAACCCCTTCCGCTGTCGTTTCCCGACCCAGCACCATTTTTAAAAGAGCCCAGTGGGGACTCCTCTGCCGACGATCCTGGGGGTGGGATCGGGGCAGAACCAGAGCCGGTTGGAGCGGCCGGGTCATTTGCCGTACCTTGTGCGGTCGATGGGCCGGCTGCTGGCGGCCACCTCCCGGAGGAGGACGGGGACTCGGTGGGGGACGCGGGAGAAAATGTAGAGACCACCGCCAGCGAGGCGGTGGATCTGCTCGCGGCCGCCGCCGAGACCATCCTCATTCCTGCAAAGGAACTCCGGGACTTTTTGGCCCAGAGCCGGGGTCGCCGCGACCAAGCCCGACTGGCCCTGGAAAAATGGTCCGAGCCAGAGCTGATCAAGGGGTCCATCCGCGCCGCCGTTAAAACCTTGGCCGCGGGCGGGCCCTTGACAAAGGAGCAACACCTTGAGCTGCGCGAGCTCGAGGGACTCCTCGCTGGGCTGCGGAGGGAGCGGAGTTCAACAAAAGACTCCGCTCCCTCCCCCACAATAGGTTAAGGTAGAGGTTGCACTATGCTTTTGCCATGAAGATAACCATAGCCAGCCTCAACATCAACGGCGGCAGAGGGGCACGCCGTAGATTTGACAATTTTTCGCTCCTGCGGGAGGGGAAATATGCGGTGTGCTTCCTGCAAGAAACCCACACCGTTCCGGGAGACGAAGCCACGTGGCTCCTGGCATGGCAAGGAGAGGTCCGCATGAGCCACCTCACCGCCATTTCTAGTGGGGTGGCCATCTTGCTGGGCCCGCATTTTCAGCCGGAGATCTTGGGGGTCGAGGAGCCCGTGCCAGGCCGCTTGCTGCACGTAACGGTTCGCCTGGGGGATGTGCCGCTCCATCTCGTGAACGTGTACGCCCCTCAGCCCGGCCCGCAGCAAACGCGCTTCTTTGAAGATGTGTCCGCTCTTCTTGGCTCAGTCGACGTCGGCGACTGCATTGTCCTCGGGGGGGATTTTAACTGCACCCTCGAGGCGAGGGACCGCTCCGGTGCCCCGCAGTGCATGACGGCGATGGAGAAGTTGAGGGACCTGGTCGGGTCCTTCGACTTGGTGGACGTCTGGCGAAATCTCCACCCCGACTCCAGCGCCTTTACTTGGGTGAGGCCTGGAGTAGGATGGTCCAGAGTCGACCGCCTTTACGTGCCTCGGGCGTACGTTTCCTGCGTCCCGGCAGCCTCCATGCGGCCGGTGCCGTGTTTGGACCTCCACCCGGTGTGGGCGGAGCTCGCTTCGCTCCGCGCGCAGACAGGGTCCGCGTACTGGCACTTTAACAACCGGCGGTTCCAGGACTCGTTCCGTCGATTCTGGTCCGACTGGAGAAGGAAGCAGGGGGGCTTCCCCTCCTTGAGGCTATGGTGGGACGTGGGCAAGGCTCACGTCCGCGTCTTCTGTCAAGAGTACGCGAGGGGGTCGACCAAGAGACGGGCGGCCAGAGTCGGGCGCCTAGAAAAAGAGGTGCTCGACCTGGAAGCCCGTCTCGGTCAAGTCGTCCAGGACCCGGCCCTGCGGACGGTGTACGAAGCGAAGAAGGCCGCGCTGAAGGATCTGCAGCTCGTCGGGTCCCGAGGCGCGTTCGTGAGGTCGCGGATCCGGTTCCTGCGGGATCTGGACCGCGGCTCCCCCTTCTTCTACTCGCTGGAAAAAAGGCAGAGTGTCCGTAAGCAGCTCTTGATGCTGCTGGCCGACGACGGCTCTCTCGTCTCGCATCCGGAGGGCGTCAACAACAGGGCCCGTGAATATTACGGGGCTCTGTTCTCTCCGGATCAATCTAGCGAGGAAGCGCATAGAGTTTTGTGGGAGGACCTGCCGAAGGTCAGCCCGGAGGGCGCCGAAAATCTGGAAGCTCCGCTAAGCCTGGCGGAGCTGGACCGGTGCCCTCGACCGGCTCTCGAGGGGAAAATCCCCGGGGCTGGACGGGCTGACCGTGGAGTTCCACAGGGCGTTCTGGGACGTCCTGGGGAGCGACTACGCGCGGGTCCTGGGGGAAAGTCTGGCGACCGGGGAGATGCCCCTCTCTTGGCGCAGGGCAGTCATCGTCCTGCTGCCTAAGAAGGGCGATCTCCGCCTCCTTAAGAACTGGCGCCCGGTCTCCCTCCTCAGCACGGACTACAAAATCTTCGCCAGGGCGATGTCTGCTCGCCTTGGTGCCGTGCTGGACCACATGATCCACCCCGACCAGTCCTACACGGCCGGACAATCCATGATAACATCCATCTGGTCCGGGACCTCATCCATTGTTCCCAGGAGGCTGGTCTGTCGGTCGCCTTCCTATCCCTCGACCAAGAGAAGGCGTTCGACAGGGTGGATCACGACTATCTGCTCGGAACTCTGCGCGCTTTCGGGTTCGAGACGCATTTCGTCGCCCGGATCCGACTTTTGTACGCCGCCGCGGAGTGACTGATTAAGGTTAACGGGTCCTTGACGGCGCCCCTTCGCTTTAGGAGAGGGGTGCGCCAGGGATGCCCCATGTCCGGCCAGTTATATGCCGTTTGCGTGGAGCCTTTCCTGCGCCTCTTGCGGACGAGGTTGACGGGACTGGGTCTGCAAGGGCCGGGCGTGGAGGTCGTCCTCTCGGCTTACGCCGATGACGTATTCCTCGCGGTAGAGGATCCCGCTGACCTGCGGAGGATGCGTGAGTGCCAGGAGATTTACTCGGCCGCGTCCTCCGCCAGGATCAACTGGGAGAAATGTTCCGGACTCCTGGTGGGTCAGTGGCGGGTGGACTCCCTGCCGGAGGAGCTCAGGCCTTTTGCCTGGAGCACGACCCATCTCCTCTATCTGGGAGTCTACCTTAGCCCCGACGAGGGAGCCTGGCCGGCGAACTGGCAGGAGCTGGAGGCCAAGGTCGCCGCTCGCCTAGGGCGCTGGACAGGACTGCTCCGAGTGCTGTCCTACAGGGGTTGAGCGCTAGTCATAAACCAGCTGGTGGCCGCAATGTTGTGGTACCGGCTGGTCACTTTGACCCCTCCCCCTGCGTTTGTCGCCAAGATACAGAAGAAGCTGGTGGACTTCTTCTGGAACAACAGGAAGCACTGGGTCTCTGCTGCGGTCTTGAGTCTCCCGCTTGAGGAGGGCGGTCAGTCGTTGGTGTGCGTCAGTGCCCAGCTCGCGACTTTCCGTCTTCAGACCCTGCAGAGATACCTTTACGTCGAGCCCCCTCCGAAGTGGTGTGCTCTGGCGACGTATTTCTTCCGCTAGCAGCGCGACCTCAATTACGACACGCAGCTCCTGTTTGTGAACTTGGGGGGTGTCAGGACCGCCCTCGGGGAGCTGCCTGTCTTTTACAAGGAACTCATCAGGGTCTGGAACAAAGTCTCCACCAAGCGCAGCTCTCCGCCGGCTGGAGTGGCGGCCGTCCTGCAGGAGCCGCTGCTCGGGAATCCATACCTCCACGACCGAGGTTTTATGTGGCCGTCGGAAGAGAGGGCTGTGGCTGGTGAGGTGACCAGGGTCAGGGACCTGCTCGATGGCGGAGGAGCGGGCTGAATGGCGCCAGACACGCTGGCGCGGCGCCTAAATTCTGCCAACGTCCGCCACGCGGCCGATGCCATCGAGTCGCTAAAAACAGCTCTGGGCCCTGACCCCGTTAGGTGCATCGAGGAGGCTCAAGCACGTGGGGAGATCCCGTCCGAACTGACCCCCGTCCGGACGGAATTCCTCATCGGCGCCAAACCCCGGAACCTCCCTCGGGGGCCGGCGCCTCACAACTTGAGCCGCCTCGGGGAAATCCCCTCCGTGCCTTTCAGTTCCGCGCGGAGGGGTTTCCTGTGCGGGCTGCTCCTGCACACTCTCAACTTTGCCATCCTCGCCGGCCGTCCGGACACGCCATGGCGTACCATCTTGCCGTCCGGAGGAGGCGGGGGTCCCCGATGGAGGGCACTCTACGCAGGGGTCCTCCCACTATTCATCGGGGACTTGGCCTGGAGGGTGGTGCACGGAGCAGTGCCGTGCAACAAATTTTTAAGCCGGTTCACGGACTCCCAGGCCGCCTGCAATTTCTGCGGTCTGGAAGAGTCCGTGTTCCATGTTTTTATGGAATGCACAAGGTTGCAGCCCCTGTTTTATTATTTGAAGGGGCTGCTCCTGAAATTCTGGCTGCACTTCAGTCCCACTCTCCTGATCTTTGGGCACCCTGTGCGGAGGGGAGCGTGTAGGTCCGAAGGCCTCCTCGTAGGACTGCTCCTGGGCACGGCCAAGGGTGCCATCAGCCGGTCCAGGCAGCGGGCGGTCGAGGGGGTCGTTCAACCTGACTGCCTGCCTCTCTTCCGCTCTTACATCCGATCCAGGGTGTCCTTGGAGATGGAGCACGCGGTGTCCACCGGTACGCTCGCGGCCTTCCGCGAGAGGTGGACACCGGAGGGACTGGAGTGCATCATCACGCCCGGCAACCAAATTTTAATTTGATTTTACGTTTTAAAGTTTAATTTGTTTTAATTGCCGGTGCTTTTAGTGTCCCCTCCCCTTTTATAGGGGGCACTTGGAAAAATGTGATTTTAGCGCCCCAAAAAAAAAACCCAAAAAAAGAAGAAAAAAAAAACACAAAAAAAAGGAAAAAAAAAAGGGGCCTTGAAAATGTCTGCCATGTCACCCAGGCGGGTGGCATGGTTTAATGTTTGTTTTTTTTCAGGTAAACTCAAAAGAGTTTTTTTTCATGCACAAGGAACCAATGGTAGAGCAGTGGAGGCGTGTCCTGCTCAGTTGGAGCTGAGCTGCTGAGAGAGGAGCAGCTACCAACCTTAGCTCCTGCCTGGAAGGCCTGGAGAGCCCTGAGAACAGCCCAGGAAGAGAAGGAAGGAAGGGGCTTCATCTCCAACTTTCACCCAGAGGGAGAGGAGGAAAAAGCAGAAAACTTTTACTAACTTTTATCATTTCTGCAAAGAGTTGGAGAGAGGGGGAAAGACCAAAACAACATCCAGTGTGGAAGGAGGGTGACTCCACATCTTCTACAGGTAGGTGTGGGTGCATTTCCCAAAAAGACTTTGTTATATCGGTGGGGGGAGGAAAGAAGACCACTGAGGGCCGGAACATCGCGGGGGTGTGTGTGGAAGTGTGTGTGGGGGCCTTGCTTACAACTAGGCCCCCCCCACAATTGAACCCCCCCCCCCAATTGCCTAGCCTGGGATAGCTGGAGCTACCAGGCTGAAGATTTTATTTACCACTTATTTAACATCATTAGGAGTGTGTGCCTGGTGGCTCTAGCTGCCCCAGGTGAAGACATCTTCTCCCCTCACCCGAAGACCATCCCAAAGACTATTTTGTGTTTTACCATCTGGGGATTGCACCCACCCACAGCTGCGAGGGGAGACCTGCCCTCGCAGTTCCCCCCCCTTCCCACCCCCCTCTCTCTTTCTCTGTTACTCTGTTTCTCCCCTCTATCTCTGAGACCCCTTCCTCCCAAATTAATTTAAAAAAAAATATAAAACAATTGAGACAACTGAGCAGAGGGAGCAAGGCCCCTCCCCAATTGCCAACTAGGGGAGAGGTGTGCCTCGTTAAGAGCTCCTCTGCTCAGTCTAATCAAACGAGGCCTAATTAAGACCATTAAGGCCTGTGACTTTGGGGTGGGTGTAGCCCTTAAAGGGAGCCCGTGATGGTGACCCCATCCACGCCGGTGGCAGGGCCAGCGAAGACATATGCGCAGGTGGCAACCGCTTCCACGACACCTCCTGCGCCACCCGCTGCCCTGCCACCATTCAGACTTATAACAAAGAAACACGGGGTCAAGAGCTACACTCACCCCACAATGAACATCGAGGAATGCGTGCGGGCGATGGCTGGGGTAGTCGGCCCCTCGGCCATTGTCGCAGCCTCCAAGATGTCTGGGAAGGCCGTGTTCTTCCTGGGGTCGGAGCGGGCGGTGTCCCTGGCCCTTGAAAAGGGGCTCACGGTGGGCGGGACGTTCCTGCCGGTGGACCCTCTCGAGGCCACCGCGCAGAGGGTCATCGTGTCAAACATCCCGCCCTTTGTTCCCGCTGAGCTCCTCCTCCCTCACCTACACCAACTGGGGGAGATAAGGTCGGGGATCAACCCCATACCGCTCGGCCTCAGGGAGAACAGCCTGCGCCACGTGTTCTCCTTCCGCCGCCAGCTCTTTGTCCGGCTGGAGCGGGAGGACACGACGGAGGGATCATTTAATGTGGTGCACGAGAGGACTGCCTACCGCGTCTTCTGGACGTCGGACGGCGTGCGGTGCCATGCCTGTAGGGAGGTGGGGCACATTCGTAAGAACTGCCCCGCCTCCACGGCCGTCAAACCACCGAAGGCGGCCAAGGCTGGCGCCGCCGCCACCCCTCCCCCTAGTTGCGTCCGCGTGCCGGGAGCCGTAGGTGCGCGGGCATCGTCGGGGGCCTTTGTTTTCACGGCCTCCGGCGGGGGGGAGGGAGAGCGTCCGACCGGAAAGAAGGCGTGGAACAAGGTGAAACATCTAGAGGCGGGTCCCCTCAGTGCGCCGGAAAGATTGACCACCGCGCTCAGCCCAACCCAGTCACCGGCGAGCGCGGGGTGCCCTGAGCCCGTGCCCGAGCCCTTGACCAATACCGCAGAGGGGCTCGGGCGAGGGCAAGAAAAGGAAAAGGGGGGGGTGGAGCGGGAGGCCTCGGCAGACATGGAGGTCTTCCTGCCTCAGCGCACCCCCAGCAACAAAAGGAGGCGCCGCTCCGATGAGGCGGAGGGGGAACAACATCCCTCCGTGGAGGAGTCGGTGCCCGCCGCGTGTCCCGCGTCCCCCACCAGCGCCCCCAAGCAGCGCCGTAGGCGGGAGGAGTCTGTCCCCGGGGAGGGTGAGAAAGTTGAGGCTGCCCAGCCTCTGCCTCCCGGGGATGGCGTGGAAGATCTGCCTGTCGTGGGGGACGTGGGGACCGCGGAGGAATGCATTGCCGCCGGGCCGGGCGTCCCGGGGACTGAGGCGGGCGGGGCCGAAAAGGCCGAACCTGAGCCCGCCCAGCTATTCAACTTCCCCCGGGAGTCGCTCGACCCGGCAGAAAATGAAATTAATGATTTTAATGATACTGTACATGCTGGGCCGGGGGGTGGCAGCGGGGAGGGGGAGGAACACCCACCCTCGCCCCTTACTTTGGAGCTGGAGCACTTGGGGAGCCTGGGGATTTCCTATGGCCGGGTCTCTCCTTGTTCCCCGGTTCCTGGGGCGGAGGGGGAACCCCTTCCGCTGTCGTTTCCCGACCCAGCACCATTTTTAAATGAGCCCAGTGGGGACTCCTCTGCCGACGATCCTGGGGGTGGGTTCGGGGCAGAGCCAGGGCCGGTTGGAGCGGCTGGGTCATTTGCCGTACCTTGTGCGGTCGATGGGCCGGCTGCTGGCGGCCACCTCCCGGAGGAGGACAGGGACTCGGTGGGGGACGCGGGTGAAGAACTAGAGACCACCGCCAGGGAGGCGGTGGATCTGCTCGCGGCTGCCGCTGAGGCCCTCCTCATTCCTGCAAAGGAACTTCGGGACTTTTTGGCCCAGAGCCGGGTTCGCTGCGACCAAGCCCGACTGGCCCTGGAAAAATGGTCCGAGCCAGAGCTGATCAAGGGGTCCGTCCGCGCCGCCGTTAAATCCTTGGCCGCGGGCGGGCCCTTGACAAAGGAGCAACACCTTGAGCTGCGCGAGCTCGAGGGACTCCTCGCTGGGCTGCGGAGGGAGCGGAGTTCAACAAAAGACTCCGCTCCCTCCCCCACAATAGGTTAAGGTAGAGGTTGCACTATGCTTTTGCCATGAAGATAACCATAGCCAGCCTCAACATCAACGGCGGCAGAGGGGCACGCCGTAGATTTGACAATTTTTCGCTCCTGCAGGAGGGGAAATATGCGGTGTGCTTCCTGCAAGAAACCCACACCGTTCCGGGAGACGAAGCCACGTGGCTCCTGGAATGGCAAGGAGAGGTCCGCATGAGCCACCTCACCGTCATTTCTAGTGGGGTGGCCATCTTGCTGGGCCCGCATTTTCAGCCGGAGATCTTGGGGGTCGAGGAGCCCGTGCCAGGCCGCTTGCTGCACGTAACGGTTCGCCTGGGGGACGTGCCGCTCCATCTCGTGAACGTGTATGCCCCTCAGCCCGGCCTGCAGCAAACGCGCTTCTTTGAAGAGGTGTCCGCTCTTCTTGCCTCCGTCGATGTCGGCGACTGCATTGTCCTCGGGGGGGATTTTAACTGCACCCTCAAGGCGAGGGACCGCTCTGGTGCCCCGCAGTGCATGACGGCGATGGAGAAGTTGAGGGACCTGGTCGGGTCCTTCGACTTGGTGGACGTCTGGCGAAATCTCCACCCCGACTCCAGCGCCTTTACTTGGGTGAGGCCTGGAGTAGGATGGTCCAGAGTCGACCGCCTTTACGTGTCTCGGGCGTACGTTTCCTGCGTCCCGGCGGCCTCCATGCGGCCGGTGCCGTGTTCGGACCACCACCTGGTGTGGGCGGAGCTCGCTTCGCTCCGCGCGAGGACTGGGTCCGCGTACTGGCACTTTAACAACCGGCTGCTGGAGGACGTGCGGTTCCAGGACTTGTTCCATCGATTCTGGTCCGACTGGAGAAGGAAGCAGGGGGGCTTCCCCTCCTTGAGGCTATGGTGGGACGTGGGCAAGGCTCACGTCCACGTCTTCTGTCAAGAGTACGCGAGGGGGTCGACCAAGAGGCGGCCGGCCAGGGTCGGGCGCCTCGAAAAAGAGGTGCTCAACCTGGAATCCCGTCTCGGTCAAGTCGTCCAGGACCCGGCCCTGCGGACGGTGTACGAAGCGAAGAAGGCCGCGCTGAAGGACCTGCAGCTCGTCGGGTCCCGAGGCGCGTTCGTGAGGTCGCGGATCCGGTTCCTGCGGGGATCTGGACCGTGGCTCCCCCTTCTTCGACTCGCTGGAAAAAAGGCAGAGTGCCCGTAAGCAGCTCTTGACGCTGCTGGCCGACGATGGCTCTCTCGTCTCGGATCCGGAAGGTGTCAACAACAGGGCCCGTGAATATTACGGGGCTCTGTTCTCTCCGGATCCGTCCAGCGAGGAAGCGCGTAGAGTTTTGTGGGAGGACTGCCGAAGGTCAGCCTGGAGGGCGCCGAAAATCTGGAAGCTCCGCTAAGCCTGGCGGAGCTGACCGGTGCCCTCGACCGGCTCTCGAGGGGAAAATCCCCGGGGCTGGACGGGCTGACCGTGGAGTTCCACAGGGCGCTCTGGGACATCCCGGGGAGCGACTACGCGCGGGTCCTGGGGGAAAGTCTGGCGACCGGGGAGATGCCCCTCTCTTGGCGCAGGGCAGTCATCATCCTGCTGCCTAAGAAGGGCGATCTCCGCCTCCTTAAGAACTGGCGCCCGGTCTCCCTCCTCAGCACGGACTACAAAATCTTTGCCAGGGCGATGTCTGCTCGCCTTGGTGCCGTGCTGGACCACATGATCCACCCCGACCAGTCCTACACGGTCCCGGGCCGGACAATCCACGATAACATCCATCTGGTCCGGGACCTCATCCATTGTTCCCAGGAGGCTGGTCTGTCGGTCGCCTTCCTATCCCTTGACCAAGAGAAGGCGTTCGACAGGGTGGATCACGACTATCTGCTCGGAACTCTGCGCGCTTTCGGGTTCGGGACGCATTTCATCGCCCGGATCCGACTTTTGTACGCCGCCGCGGAGTGTCTGATTAAGGTTAACGGGTCCTTGATGGCGCCCCTTCGCTTTAGGAGAGGGGTGCGCCAGGGATGCCCCATGTCCGGCCAGTTATACGCCGTTTGCGTGGAGCCTTTCCTGCGCCTCTTGCGGACGAGGTTGATGGGACTGGCTCTGCAAGGGCCGGGCGTGGGGGTCGTCCTCTCGGCTTACGCCGATGACGTGCTCCTCGCGGTAGAGGATCCCGCTGACCTGCGGAGGATGCGTGAGTGCCAGGAGATTTACTCGGCCGCGTCCTCTGCCAGGATCAACTGGGAGAAATGTTCCGGACTCCTGGTGGGTCAGTGGCGGGTGGACTCCCTGCCGGAGGAGCTCAGGCCTTTTGCCTGGAGCATGACCCATCTCCTCTATCTGGGAGTCTACCTTAGCCCCGACGAGGGAGCCTGGCCGGCGAACTGGCAGGAGCTGGAGGCCAAGGTCGCCGCTCGCCTAGGGTGCTGGACAGGACTGCTCCGAGTGCTGTCCTACAGGGGTCGAGCGCTAGTCATAAACCAGATGGTGGCTGCAATGTTGTGGTACCGGCTGGTCACTTTGACCCCTCCCCCTGCGTTTGTCGCCAAGATACAGAAGAAGCTGGTGGACTTCTTCTGGAACAACAGGAAGCACTGGGTCTCTGCTGCGGTCTTGAGTCTCCCGCTTGAGGAGGGCGGTCAGTCGTTGGTGTGCGTCAGCGCCCAGCTCGCGACTTTCCGTCTTCAGACCCTGCAGAGATACCTTTACGTCGAGCCCCCTCCTAGGTGGTGTGCTCTGGCGACGTATTTCTTCCGCCAGCAGCGCGACCTCAATTATGACACGCAGCTCCTGTTTGTGAACTTGGGGGGTGTCAGGACCGCCCTCCGGGAGCTGCCTGTCTTTTACAAGGCACTCATCAGGGTCTGGAACAAAGTCTCCACCAAGCGCAGATCTCCGCCAGCTGGAGTGGTGGCCGTCCTGCAGGAGCCGCTGCTCGGGAATCCGTACCTCCACGACCGAGGTTTTATGTGGCGGTCGGAAGAGAGGGCTGTGGCTGGTGAGGTGACCAGGGTCAGGGACCTGCTCGATGGCGGAGGAGCGGGCTGGATGGCGCCAGACACGCTGGCGCGGCGCCTAAATTCTGCCAACGTCCGCCACGCGGCCGATGCCATCGAGTCGCTAAAAACAGCTCTGGGCCCTGACTCTGTTAGGTGCATCGAGGAGGCTCAAGCACGTGGGGAGATCCCGTCCGAACTGACCCCCGTCCGGACGGAATTCCTCATCGGCGCCAAACCCCGGAACCTCCCTCGGGGGCCGGCGCCTCACAACTTGAACCGCCTCGGGGAAATCCCCTCCGTGCCTTTCAGTTCCGCGCGGAGGGGTTTCCTGTACGGGCTGCTCCTGCGCACTCTCAACTTTGCCATCCTCCCGGCTGTCCAGACACGCCATGGCGTACCATCTTGCCGTCCGGAGGAGGCGGGGGTCCCCGATGGAGGGCACTCTACGCAGGGGTCCTCCCACTATTCATCGGGGACTTGGCCTGGAGGGTGGTGCACGGAGCAGTGCCGTGCAACAAATTTTTAAGCCGGTTCACGGACTCCCAGGCCGCCTGCAATTTCTGCGGTCTGGAAGAGTCCGTGTTCCATGTTTTTATGGAATGCACAAGGTTGCAGCCCCTGTTTTATTATTTGAAGGGGCTGCTCCTGAAATTCTGGCTGCACTTCAGTCCCACTCTCCTGATCTTTGGGCACCCTGTGCGGAGGGCAGCGGGTAGGTCCGAAGGCCTCCTCGTAGGACTGCTCCTGGGCACGGCCAAGGGTGCCATCAGCCGGTCCAGGCAGCGGGCGGTCGAGGGGGTCGTTCAACCTCACTGCCTGCCTCTCTTCCGCTCTTACATCCGGTCCAGGGTGTCCTTGGAGATGGAGCACGCAGTGTCCACCGGTACGCTCGCAGCCTTCCGCGAGAGGTGGGCACCGGAGGGACTGGAGTGCATCATCACGCCCGGCAACCAAATTTTAATTTGATTTTACGTTTTAAAGTTTAATTTGTTTTAATTGCAGGTGCTTTTAGTGTCCCCCTCCCCTTTTATAGGGGGCACTTGGAAAAATGTGATTTTAGCGCCCAAAAAAGAAACCGAAAAAAAAAGAAAAACAAAAAAAAAACACAAAAAAAGGAAGAAAAAAAAGGGGCCTTGAAAATGTCTGCTGTGTCACCCAGGCGGGTGGCACGGTTTAATGTTTATGTTTTTTTTCAGGTGAACTTAAAAGAGTTTCATGCACAAAGATCCCCAGGTCCCTCTGCACCACAGCATGTTGTAATTTCTCCCCATTCAAATAATATTCTCTTTTACTGTTTTTTTTCCAATGTGGATGACCTCACATTTTCCGACATTGTATTCCATCTGCCAAACCTTAGCCTATTCGCTTAACCTATCCAAATCTCTTTGCAGCCTCTCTGTGTCCTCTACACAACCCGCTTTCCCACTAATCTTTGTGTCATCTGCAAATTTTGTTACACTACACTCTGTCCCCTCTTCCAGGTCATCTATGTATATTGTAAACAGTTGTGGTCCCAGCACCGATCCCTGTGGCACACCACTAACCACCGATTTCCAACCCGAAAAGGACCCATTTATCCCAACTCTCTGCTTTCTGTTCGCCAGCCAATTCTCTATCCATGCTAATACATTTCCTCTGACTCTGCGTACCTTTATTTTCTGCAGTAACCTTTTGTGTGGCACCTTATCGAATGCCTTTTGGAAATCTAAATACACCACATCCATCGGTACACCTCTATCCACCATGCTCGTTATATCCTCAAAGAATTCCAGTAAATTAGTTACACATGATTTCCCCTTCATGAATCCATGCTGCGTCTGCTTGATTGCACTATTCCTATCTCGATGTCCCGCTATTTCTTCCTTAATGATAGTTTCAAGCATTTTTCCCACTACAGATGTTAAACTAACTGGCCAATAGTTACCTGCCTTTTGTCTGCCCCCTTTTTTAAACAGAGGCGTTACATTAGCTGCTTTCCAATCTGCTGGTATCTCCCCAGAGTCCAGAGAATTTTGGTAGATTATAACGATGGCCTTTTATACTTGGGCTGCACACACGTGCGTGCAGCCCAATGACCTCCAACAGTGAAGCCATCTGGTGGCTAGTGATCCCAAAAGTACATACATGACAAGAATAACCCCAGCTTCTCCAGTCTCTCCACATTCTCGCAAATATCTTTTGCATCCTCTCTAAGGCCTCAATATCCTTCCTAAAGTGTGGTGCCCAGAACTGAACACAATACTCCAGTTGAGGCCTTACCAGTGTTTTATAAAGGTTTAGCATAACTTCCTTGCTTTTGTACTCTATGCCTCTATTAATAAAACCAAGGATCCCATATGTTTTATTAACAGCCTTCTCAACTTGTCCTGCCACCTTCAAAGATTTGTGTACATACATCCCCAGGTCTCGTGTTCCTGCACCACCTTTAAAATTGTACCATTTAGTTCATTCTTCCTTCCAAAATGTATCATTTCGCAATTCTCCAAGTGTCTACTCATTTCACCAGACTGTCTATGTCTTCCTGAAATCTATCTTCCTCATTCTTTGCCACATTTCCAAGTTTTGTGTCATCTGCTAACTTTGAAATAATGCCCTGTATTTCTTGTATAGTCCAAGTCATTAATATATATCAAAAAGAGCAGTGGTCCTTATACCAACCCCAGTGGAACATCACTCTATAGTTCCCTCCAGTCTGAAAAACCATCATTCACCACAATCATCAAGATGTAATCGTGAATCTATACAATACCCTAATAAGACCACAGTTGGGATACTGTGTATAGTTTTCGGCTTCACACCATAGCAAGCATATTGAGGTAATAGTGAGGGTACAGGGTGGATTCATTAGGATGCTGCCCGGTATGAGGAATTGCAAATTAAAGCAAAAGGCTGACTTCCCGCCCTTTCCAGGTTAGAAATCGGCAGAAAATTGCACGGCCTGAAGGCGGCTCGCTGACACCAGGTAGGTGGCAGGAACAGCTGCCAAGCACTCCTGCTCCTCCTGGCCCCACAAAGCAAATGAAAAGATTTATCTGTTTGGGCCTCTTCTGCCCCAACCCTCTTTTGCAGTTATCACCTGGAAGGAATACCTTCCTTCTCAGGCCATCCAGTTAAAATTGCAGTCGGGTCCTGGCGTTTTTAACTGCCCAACTACCCAGTTTACTTCTGGTGGGTAGGGTTAAAGTCACCCCCAAACTATTTACAGGGATTGAGGGGTCTAGAATGAGGGGATACAAGATTAAAGGTGAGAGATTTAGGAGAGGTAGCAGGAGCGTTGTAAGGCAGTAGAATGCACTACCAGAGTTCTTCTCTTTGGCCAGTTCCCTGAAGTCGAGGATGACTTGCTTCCACACTAATATGAATTCTAAGGTGACTGATGAGACCAATGCAGGATCTACAGTCTCTGTCACAGGTGGGCAGACAGTGGTTGGAGGGGCGGGTGGTTGGGGTGCTTGATTTGTCGTACGCTCCTTCCGCTGTTTATACCTGGCTTCTGAGTACTCCCGACGAAAAGACTTGAAGTGTTTGCCACCTTCTCGGATGCTTCTCCTCCACATTAAGCAGTCTTGGGCCAGGGATTCCCAAGAGTTGGTGGGGATGTTGCATTTTTTCAAGGAGGCTTTGAGGGTGTCCTCGAAGCATTTTCTCTGCCCTTCTGGGACTCGCCTGCTGTGACGTTGCTCGGAGTAGAATACTTGTTTCAGGAGTCGAGTATCGGGCATGCGGACAATGTGGCCTGTCCAACGGAGCTGATTGAGCGTGGTCAATGCCTCAATGCTGGGGATGTTGGCCTGAGAGAGAACGTTGACGTTGATGCGCCTATCCTGACAATGAATTTGCAGAATCTTGCGGAGGCAGCGTTGGTGGTATTTCTCCAGTGCTTTGAGGTGCCTACTTCAGTCACTACTTCAGTGTCTGCTTCAGTTACTACCAGAGTTCGTGACTGAAGCAGGGACCATGTCAACATTGAAAAATACATTTGCTAGGTAGTTGAAGAAAAAGTGAATAAAGGGATATGAGAATTGGGTCAGAACACTGGATTAGGACTTCTGGTCTTGTGGAGGATAAATAGACTAGTTGGCTTTTCATGTTAGAATTTCTAGGTAATTCTAGGTCAATTTTAAAAGTCTACATATGTACCAATGCATGACAGATTGCAATTATGTGTGTTATGAAGCTGCTGCACATTGAGGGCATTGGATGACATTAAAATTGAGGGAGTGAAACTTCCATGATTTTTGAAATTTGTCTGAATTCCAAGAAACCCCACAGTCTTGACAAACATTATTATATTTGTTTTTATCTGACAGAATAAGTAGCAAGAGTATGTTTTAAAGCTTTTTTCTCGAAGAAAGATTTCCAAATTATTCTTACTTTTATCTAAAGTTGGCAATGAGGTATGTATTTATCAAAATTCAACTCCACACACAGGTTATAAGCAACTGTTTAGTCCATCTCAGCCTATTAAATGTATAAGAATTCTGGTGTAGTATCCAGTGTGCAACCAAGTAACTTAATGAACATCCCTGGAAATAAGGCAATTCTGCACTCATGGCTTCAACAGAACTAAGTGAACAGAAATAGAACAAACTAAATAAAACGATGGTAAACCTGATTACACATCCTCCTACTCTCTGCTTGAGTTTCAAGACATGCTCTGATGGTGACACAAAAGTCTAAAAATGACAGTGCGCTAAAAAAACATCTAGCCTGTGCACTTTTAAGATAGTTTGAATGAATTAATTGTTTTATAATTAAGATTATGTTAATACACAGAATAGTGTGTCAGCTGAGATCAGTAAGAGCATGCTCACTCCAGGGGTTGTGTGCATGAGTCCAATATTACAGTTTGAGCTTACATCTAGGTTGACATTCCGGTGTAGTACTGACAGAGTACTGCTTTGTTGGAAGTGTTGGCTGTCGGTTAAGAGTTTAACTCTGTCAACTCATTCAGGTGGATATTAAAGAATTTATTGCAGTATTCAAAGAAAAGCAACAATTCTCTTGGTGTCTTGGCCAATATTTTTCCCTGAGCTAATATCAGCAAATAAACAGATCAACTGTCTATTCATCTTATTCCTGTTATGGACTTTACTGGTGCAGGATGGCTGCCGTGTTTACCTACATAATAATCCCACGGTACTCAGAAAGGTATTCATAGTGCGAAAAATCACAAAGTCCGCCTTCCTCCGTAACACTGGCCACCTTCGCTCCTACCTCAGCCCATCCGCTGCTCAAACTCTGATCTATGTCTTTGTCACTGCCAAACTTGACTATTCCAAGCTCTCCTTGCTTTCCTCCCATTCATTACCTTTCATAAACCATAGCTCATTCAAAACTCGACTGCCTGCATCCTGTCCCACACCAAGTCTTGCTCACCCATCAGCCCTGTCATCACTGATCTATATTGGCTCCCGGTCCCCAACTGCCTCACATTTAAAATAGTCATCCTTGTGTAAAAACCCCTATATGGCTTTGCCCCGCTCTATCTCTTTAACCTCCTCCAACAATAGGCAGTCCTTTGAATAAAGGGTGACTTGCTCACACATGAAAAAGGGTTGAGTTCACAGGTGTTTCAATGAAGGACCTAATATTCCAGGTCCCGAACTACATCTTGAAGGGTGGAAGATGCCTGTGTGTGGATTTTTTAAATGTGTGGTGGCCGTTGCACACCAGCCACCACATGGGCTTGACAGAGCTAGGTCTAGGTCCAGTGGCAAGGATTAACCAAGACGACTGGAGACCAGCTCTGCTGCACGGACCTAGTGCACACACATATCACAGTGTGGGTTGGCCCATTGTGTCCCTGGGCCCTCGCCTCTTCCGGGCCCGAACTCATGCCTCTCCTGGGCGCCGATCACGTCGCTCTAGGAACTCTCGCTATTCCTTCACCCCGACCTCGCCGCACCTGCTATCCTGGCCACGCTCCAATCAGCGACCTGGATTTGGGTGATGTCAAATCCAGTCACCCTCTTCATAACTGTCGCCCTCCTGCAGCCAGCAGCACACGCTGTGTCTTGTAGTGGCATGCCTCCACGGTCTTTTAAAGCCCCGACCAGCCTCTGGTGTTCCTCACAGGTCGGGGCCATGCCAAACAATACAACACTTCTCACACCGCAAACTCTTGTACTTCTGATCATTCTGACCAATGGTTCTCTGTTCATCCTCCTCTCTTTGTCCTTCCATTAGCAGATGTGTTTTTAACTAGCTGGACCCCATACTCTGGAATTCCCTCTCCAAACCCCTCTGCCTCTATCTCCCTCTCCTGATTTAAGGCCTTCTTTAAAACTCTTTGACCAAGCTTTTTCTCCCTTTTTGGCTCAGTGTCTATATTTTGTTTACACTACGGTAAAGCACTTCGGGACATTTTTCTTTCTGAAAGACGCTATATAAATATGTCGGTGTATTTGTTGAAATGCTTTGAGACATTTAAATCTGATAGGACACCATGTAAGAATAAGTCTTATTATTAATGAGGGTTGTGCCCTGAGAGGTAAAATAAATTGCCAACCAGGTCGGTATCACCAGGTCTTAATAAAAGCAGAGGTGCAAGCCTGGCATACGGATGAAGAAATTGAAATAATAATTTAGAACATATTGCTAACCACTTGCTGGTACACACTCTAGTCTAAACATGCCCACAGTACAAACTGTCAGAGGTAGATTGCGTGGCACAAGAAACCAAGCACAGTGGAGTCAATGCCTTTTAGTGGTTTATAAAACATTGCCACAGAATTGATGGTTGTAGCAGACATTTGTTGCCAAAAGATATCTATATCTTATTCGACTAGAAACATGAATTGCAATGATTATCTGCATAAACATTTTTGCCAAAAACATTAAATAGGCAGCTCTGAAGACTGAAGCCGAGTCTTCTGGTAATGCCCTGACAAATGACCTGGAATTGTTGTTTTTAGTGATATTTTAGCTAAAGAAGCCAAAAATGGTTCTCAGGGAAAAAAAACCTGCTTTTTTTATTCAAACCATCTGTTGCTGGCTGAGCTTTGATTGAACTTGACATATTTGACCCAAAGCAACTGGAATTACACACGGCATCTATTCTGGAATAGAAACTGTAAAGCTTTGGAAAGATATATTACCCCACTCGACTGCAAAAAAAGGGGACCATCATTAAAAGCTTAAATTCGAAGATTTCATCTATTCAGGCGTTATCTAAACAAACTCGTCGGCGGTGCTGCTCACACCAGTTTAACGTTTCACCTTTTGTAGAGCCAGCTATTCAGTCACAGAGACCTGCTTTATCTCAAAGCTATGATAATTACTTTTAAATTTCCTCAACAGACTTTTTTTTTTCTTGTTCCTGATTTAATTTGCCGGGCAGCATTCAGAGAGGAGCCAGTGAATGACAAAAGATCATGGAAAAGTAAATAGAATTATCATTAATGGGGAGAAAAGATAATCACTGAAATAGTCATGTTGTTCTAAATTTGATTAAATTACATTTTTTTTTAAAGAGCTGGGGAAATCTAATTATAGACAGCAGTTACTAAGTGTTTTCCACCTCAGGGAGCATGGAAAGAGAGCCATTGTTACCACAGAAGAAAGATAGGCAGAAAATGGAATCTTGTATATTGGTTGACCATTAGGCCCATGAATTTGAGATCTCCTCTTCTGAAAAGAGGAGAACTCTGTACAGGTAAAACCTAATCTAAGTTTGCTTCAGGATAAAGGACTCAGTGTCTCACTGTTCATGCTGCAACCTATGAGACTCAGTGCAGGTGCACAGCACTTCAAACGCATTTAATGGACAGACAAATCCTTGAGGCGCTTGTATCACACAGTCATGTAAACACTGAACCACTTTTGTGTAAAGTACTTGTGCTGAAGGATTCTTGTAAAGCTACGCACATAAAAGCTCAATTTATAAGGAAACAAATTAACGTGGTATCTTTATTAAATTCAGCCTGTGTGGCTGGGCCCAGAGACCTAAAGAATTAAAACCAATAATAAACATTGACCTCGCTCTCGAGACAATTTTTTGGGTTGCTTTTTAACTCGTGCGTGTGTGATGTGAGTTCTCAGAATGGAACACCAATATTTAAAAATTATAAATAAATACGTGTTCATTCTGATACAGCTGACAAGGCAATATTATGAAATCTACCTCATAATTAATGTGACTACCACCTAAAACAATGTAATTATTTATTTATATTTTCACACACACACACACACACATATATATATAATGGCCCGGAATTTGCGGTCCCGATGATGGTGAATTAGCACTGCTCGTCGTCATTTCGTCATTGAAACTGACTGCAATTTCTGAATTTAGCGCATGCGCAGCCGAAAGCGGAAATCCAGAATGTGCGGTTTGTCATTCCCTGCTCCTCCACAAGCTGCACTGTGTACCCCTCACCTCCCCTCCCCCAGCCCCCCCCTCCCTCCCCCCCCCCACGCCCCGCAACCCACAGAGTCGGCAATCAGTGCAATCTCTCAAGTCAGGGAAACTGACGAAAGCTTCAGTTCTTCCACAGTAAGTACTCTGTTAAATTCCCAACTAAAAGTTAGACCCATAGGGATTAGGTGTAACTGGGGATTTACCAGCATATTGCTGCAAAACAAATGTTAAGGGCCTCGAAAACTAATTTTAATTTTGTGCAGTGTCAAATTTATCCATTCATCCAGTTAAAATTTTTATCCTTTTTTTCAGGTTTGCATTTTCCCCACGTGAGAGCCCAGTGGGTAGGGTTAAAATTGCATCATATGGGGACCACAAGTGCTGTGCTGGAGGAACATCAGCCTTTTCCCTTATCCAACAGAAATTATGTTTTTGCTGCCTGTGTGGATGGATGAGCAGGCTGACCATGGCACCATAGTGCAGGAGGCCAATCAAATGGGGGGAAGTAAAAGGGAATGTAGTTGTGGTTGGCAACAGTATAGCCAGAGTCAGTTCACTGCAGCCACGACCGGGAGTTTCGAAGGTTGTCTTCCTGCATGGTGTCAGGGTTAAAGACATCTCCTTGCAGCTGGAGAAACATAGAAACATAGAAAATAGGTGCAGGAGTAGGCCATTCGGCCCTTCGAGCCTGCACCACCATTCGATAAGATCATGGCTGATCATTCCCTCAGTACCCCTTTCCTGCTTTCTCTCCATACCCCTTGATCCCCTTGGCCGTAAGGGCCATATCTAACTCCCTCTTGAATATATCCAATGAAGAACTTGGAGTGGGAAGGGAGGATCCAGTTGTCGTGGTCCACGTAGGAACCAACGACATAGGTAGAACTAGGAATGAGATACTGCTGAAAGAGTTTGAGGAGTTGGGGTCCAAATTAAAAAGCAGAACCTCAAAGGTATTAATCTCTGGATTGTTATCTGAGCCACGTGCCAATTGGTATAGGGATAAGCAGATTAGAAAGTTAAATGTATGGTTCAAAGAGTGGTGTGAAAGGCAGGGGTTTTACTTCATGGGGCACTGGCACCAGTCCTGGGGAAAGAGGGAGTTGTTTCATTGGGACTGGATCCACTTGAATCGAGCTGGAACCAGTGTCCTGGTGAATCGAATAACTAGGGCAGTAGAGAGGGCTTTAAACTAATAAAGGCGGGTGGAAGGATTCAGGAAAGAATAAATTTAAAAACAGCCCGAGAGAAAAGCAGAGTGTTGGGTAAAAATAAGCAGAGTGGGTCAAGATGGGACAGAGAGAGTAACAAAGATAAAGGGCATCACTGACTAAGGTGACATCATTGAAAAATAGAAAAAAGTCAAAGCTAAAGGCACATTGGGCTAGAGTTTCCTCGTTTTTTGCATGCTTAATGCCCACTTAATGTCCATTTTACCGCTGAAATGATGTATAATGGCCATATATCACCCATTTAGCCACAAACTGACGGGCATTTTTTGGAAACTTATCACGAGCGTTACTTTCCCCATGTGCGTAACGAGGGAAAAAAATAATACGGCCCGCCCACTTTATTTGGGCGGAATCATCAAAATGGGTGAAATCAATGCCCATAATATCACCCAGCATTACTTTCCGCACGGATTTAATGCCAAGATTCAATAATACCGCCCGCCCACTTTTTTTTGTCGTAAAGATCACATTCACATTTGCCGAGACTAGCGGCCATGAGATCGCCCAGCGTCACTTTCACCGCCCAGCGTCACTTTCACCACCTCGCACACATATCGCTCACAATATCGCTCGCCCAAAAAACCACCCAGAAAAAGTGGAACTAACCGCAACTAATCACAGCGTTATGGACGCCATGTTCTACATCACATGTCGCATCCTTTAAAAGGCTGCTGTGCTTCAACCTCGGGGTCGTTCAGATGTACTCTGGAGGTTGTTGGAGTTGATGTGAACTTCTGTACAAACATCTTGACCATACTGTGACCAATTGGAATTGTATAGGTGTCTTCATCGGGACATTCATTGTTTGTGACCAATCGGTGGAAAACAGAGAGCTATTGTAATGGGGCCTGTCCTTTCTCACCCTCTCTTGATGACCAATTACATGCTGCAGACTCGAGATGGCCGAAGGTACGTTCCACAGTATTATGTGCCCAATGTAAGACATGCCAGACTGATGAGGAGGACCAGATGTTGCTACCTCGACTTGCCCGACACCATCTGCCTTCGGAGACTTCCACAAAGAGGTTATCACTGAGGTATGCCAGCTCATAAGGCGAGATCTGCAGCCTGCCAGCACCATCAGTACTGCATTGTCTGTTGAGGTCAAAGTCACCGTGGCACTGTCGTTCTATGCCTCGGGTTCTTTTCAGGCCTCAGCTGGCAACATTTGTGGTCTGTCTCAGCATGCCACACATCGCTGCATTAGACAGGTCACTGAAGCTCTGTACGCACGCAGGATGAACTTTATCAGCTTCCCTACGACCAGGGAGGCACAGAATGAGAGGGCTCTAGATTCTCCAGAATTGTAAACTTCCCCAAGATGCAGGGAGCAATAGACTGTAAGCATATCGCGATGCAGGTACCTTTTCAGGATGCAGAGGTTTTCAGGAACCACAAGAGATTTCACACTCTGAATGTCCAACTCGTTGTCGACCACCAGCAAATTCTAATGGCAGTGAATGCAAAATTTCCGGGCAGCATCCATGATGCTCACATCCTCCGTGAGAGCACTGTATCTGACTTGTTAACTTATCATCCACAAGGTCATGCTGAATGCTTGGTGACAAAGGATATGGCCCTACCACCTGGCTGATGACTCCCCTTGCGTGACACCCACACCGAAGCCGAGAGATGATACAATGAGAGCCACAGAGCCACTCGCAATATCGTGGAGAAAACCATTGGAGTGCTTAAGCAGTACTTTAGATGCCTGGATCACTCCGGAGGCGAGCTTCAATACCATCCTGAGCAGGGAGCTCAATTTGTGGTGGTGTGCTCCATGCTACACAACTTGGCTATCAGGAGGGGACAAGAATTGCCTGATGAGTCTGACAGTTCACCGCACCAGAGAGAGGAAGAGGAGGACAAGGAGGCAGATACTGACATCGGGTCAGACAATCAGGCTAAAGCAGAAGCCATGCCCCCACCCCCCTGTAGATCACATGAAAGGGTCTGTGGTGGCATGATAGCTGCAAGAGCCTGACGTCAGGAGCTCATCAATGAGCGCTTTGCCTGAAAGAACGTTGGTGGTATTTACAAAGCTGACACACTGCTGGGTGTGCAGGTTATACATCAATGGTGGGCATCACCTTGGTGACAGTTAAAGTTTAAGTTGATTGAAGTTAAGTGTAATTATACCCTATGATAAAGAATCACCAGCGTGTAACGGTGCAGCTAACTACACCAATGTGTAACATAAATAAATAACATTTAAACCGAACAGTAGTCTGAAATCATAAGTATTTCTGTAAAAAGCAACCCTTCCCACCCCCCCGCCCCCCGTGCTGCTTCTCCTCCCCACCTCTACCCCTCCCCCTGACTCCAAGCCACCTGGCCGAGGAGCTTCATTGTGGAGGGGTGGGGGGGATGACGGCTGACCCGCTGCTTGGACAGATACGGGAGAAGACGGTCCTGAGGTGGGAATGTGCTCCGAGCCAGAAGCAAGATGTTGCTCCTGGCTCTCATGTGTGGTTGGCAATGGGGCTGCGGCACCTTGGTGCTGTGCGGCGCTCCGGGACCACTGGGAGCCCTCTGCTACCAGCTCCAGGGCCTCCTCCATCTCTTTCATGTTATATCTTATTTGTTGGACAAAAGCTCGGTGCCAACTATGTTCTTGGTGCTTAGTAGGCTTTTTGCTGCTGGTGAATCTCCCTCATGCCTCCCACAACAGCCAAACAAGCACACACCACAGCCACACACGCCTTCAGTCCCTCTGAGCTCCCTCTCTCTTTGTCTTCTCTTCTGCGCATGTCATGATGACCCTTGACCTCCTGAATCATGGGAATCGAGCTTTGCCATAACATTGCTAAGGACGGCAACACTTTACGGCAGAAGATCAGCGATATTTAATGCTACCGCCCATTTCATATTGCTCGCGGTAACGCCCAATTTCAAAAATGGAGACGAAGGGCTTTGAGAATGGGCGAGAAGCTGGTGATCTGAAAACTCATTTTTACTGCCCGCGGTGGAAATAACGCCCATTTTTGGGCGATAAGCGCAAAAGTGTAAAATCTAGCCCTATATCTGAATTTCGAAGCATTCGCAACAAAATGAGTGAATTAATAGCGCAGATAGAAATTAATAGGTTTCATCTAATAGCCATTACGGAGACGTGGTTGCAAAGTGACCACGGTTGGGAACTAAATATTCCAGGATACGTAACTTTTAGAAGAGATAGGCAAAATGGAAAAGGAGGAGGGGTAGCCCTGATAATAAAGGATGCGATAAAGACAATAGAGAGAAAGGATCTTAGCTCGGAAAACCAAGAAGTAGAATCAGTTTGATTGGAACTAAGAAACAGCAAGGGGCAGAAAACATTGGTGAGAATTGTTTATAGGCCCCCAAACAGTAGTGGTAATGTAGGATACAGTATAAATTAGGAAATTAGAGGTGCATGTAACAAGGGTAATACAGTAATCATGGAGACTTTAATCTACATATAGACTGGGCAAACCAAATTTACAGTAATAGTGTGGAGGATGAAGTCATGGAATGTATACAAGATGGTTTTCTAAATCAGTACGTTGAGGAATCAACTTTGGAACAAGTTATTTTAGATCTAGTATTGTGTAATGAGAAAGGGTTAATTAATAACATTGTAGTAAAGGGGCCTTTTGGGAAGAGTGACCATAATATGATAGAATTTTATATTAAGTTTGAAAATGATTCAATTAAATCCGAAACTCGGGTCTTAAATCTAAACAAAGGAAACTACGTAGGTATGAGGAGAGAGTTGGCTAAGATAGATTGGGAAACTACATTAAAAGGTATGACGGTAGACAAGCAATGGCTAGCATTTACAGAATTAATACATAGGGCACCAAAATTGGTGAAACACACGGCCTGCCCATTTTTCGGCGGTCCTCAGGCGGTGCAACATTTTTTACCACTCGGTACCGTTGGAGTGGGTGGGAATTTCATCGCACTTTTCTTGGCGGTAACCGGAGTGGAGTGCAGCGGGCGGGAGTGGAGTGCAATGGGTGGGAGCGGATTGCGGCGGAGGAGGCCTTTTGATTTGGGAATCTTCGGCTCCCGAGTTGTGCGCACGTGCGCACGTACGCACGGCTCTCAAGCTCCACCTCCCGAGAGGTACCGACGAGAGGCCAGAGACTGCCGGCCTGAGATCGCTGTGGGGGTAGGGGGGGGGAGCGAGATCGCTGTGGGGTGGTCTGAGATCGCAGTGGGGTGGGGGAGGGGAGATCGCTGTGGGGCGACCTGAGATCACTGTGCGGGGGGAAGAGACTGGGGGCCTGAGAGAGACTGGGGGCTGTGAGAGAGACTGGGGGATGAGAGAGAGACTGGGCGCGCTGAGAGAAACTGGGGGTGAGAGAGACTGAGGGGTGGGAGAGAGAGAGACTTGGGGATGGGAAAGAGAGAAAGAGACTGGGGGATTGAGAGAGACTGGGGGGTGAGAGAGACTAATAACATTTTTATTATCGTTCATTAATAAAGGAGTAAATAAGGTTTTATTCGACCATTTATATTACTGCCTAACACTAGAAAATACTACAGTCCATTTAAAAATACATTAAACTGTGGAAAACTATAAAGACCTGCGAAATATCAAACAAACCTGTCAGCTCTGTGTACATACCGCCCACTTAAGATCCACTTAAAAACACCTTCTCCAGGACGGTATGTGTTTCCGGCAGTATGTCGGTGGTATGGCATGAATTTTGCACTTTTGGGCAGTATGTCGGCGGTCTGCATGGGCGGGCAGTGTGCATACCGCCCGGCGGTATGTCACTGATGAATTTTCCACCAGGCGGTATGTCGGCGGTATGTAGGTGTTTTTTCACCAAAATTGCATTTTTTGGCGGTAAGTGGGCGGTTAGTGGGTGGTATGTCGATAAATTTTGGGCCCATAATTTACAACAAACATACATTCCATTAAGGCACAAAAAACCCACAGGAAAAGTAGTCCAACCGTGGCTAACAAGAGAAGCTAAAGATAGTATTGGATCAAAGGAAGAAGCTTATATTGTTGCCAAAAGGAGCAGTAAACCTGAGGATTGGGAGGATTTTGGAATTCAGCAAAGGAGGACCAAGAAATTGATAAATCCCCTGGACCTGATGGCCTACATCCTAGGGTTTTGAAAGAGGTGGCTATAGAGATAGTGGTTGTTCCAAAATTCCATAGATTCTAGAACGATTCTTGCAGATTGGAGATTAGCTAATGTAACCCCACTATTTAAGAAAGGAGGGAGAGAGAAAATAGGAAACTACAGACCAGTTAGCCTGACATCAATAGTAGAGAAAATACTAGAATCTATTATCAATGGCACTTAGAAAATAATAATAGGATTGGGCAGAGTCAACATGGATTTATGAAAGGGAAATCATGTTGACAAATCTGTTAAGTATTTTGAGGTTGTAATTAGCAGAATAGATAAGGGGGTACCAGTGGATGAGGTGTATTTGGAGTTTCAGAAGGTATTTGATAAGGTGCCACACAAGAGGTTATTGAACAAAATTAGGGCTCAAGGGATTGGGGCTAATATACAAGCATGGATTGAGGATTGGTTAACGGACAGAAAACAGAAAGTAGGAATAAACAGGTCATTTTCAGGTTGGTAGGCTGTAACTAGTGGGGTACTGCAAAGATCAGTGCTTGGGCCTCAGCTATTCACAATCTATATCAATGATTTGGATGAAGGGACCAAATGTAATATATCCAAGTTTGCTGATGATACAAAGATAGGTGGGAATGTAAATTGTGAGGAGGATGTAAAGAGACTTCAAGGAGATATAGACAGGCTAAGAGAGTGGGCAAGAACATGGCAAATGGAATATAATATGGAGAAATGTGAAGTTATCCACTTTGGTAAGAAAACTAGAAAAGCAGAGTATTTTTTAAATGGTGAGCGATTGTTGTTGTTCAGAGGGACCTGGGTGTCCTTGTACATGAATCAGTGAAAGTTAACATGCAGGTACAGCAAGCAATTAAGAAAGCAAAAAAAAACAGAAAATGCTGGAAATCTCAGCAGGTCAGACAGTAACTGTGGACAGAAAAACAGCGTTAACGTTTCAGGTCAATGACCCTTCGTCAGAACTGGCGAATGTTCGAAATGAACAGATTCTTAAGGAGCCCTGAAAGGGGTAGGGGAAGAAAGAACTAAAGGGAAGGTCTGTGATTAGGGTGGAAGATAGGAGAGATTAGAGCGACAAAAGGGATGATGGGTCGACTTGACATGGTAATGGCAGAAGTTAGAAAAAGATTTAGTCTAGATAGGGTGTGAATGGTGGAATAATTACCAGCTGCCATGGGTGACAGAGTGAAAAATATTTTATAAGATCGGGGTGGGGGAGGGTGTGGCAGGTTAAAAAAATGAGGAGGGCAAGCCAAACATGGGCAGAGGTTCTGGTCTGAAATTGTTGAACTCGATGTTGAGTCCAGAAGGCTGCAAAGTGCCTAAACGAAAGATGAGGTGCTCTTCCTCGAGCTTGCGTTGAGCTTCATTGGAACAGTGTAGGACGCCGAGGATGGAGATGTCAGAGTGGGATTGGAGTGGGGAATTAAAGTGACAGGCGACCGGAAGCTCGGGGTCACGCTGACGGACTGAACGGAGGTGTTCCGCAAAGCGGTCTCCCAATCATACAATGTCGTCCTTTATTACAAGAGGATTTGAGTATAAGAGGAAAGACGTCTTACTGCAATTATGTAGGGCCCTGGTGTGACCGCACCTTTAGTATTGTGTACAGGTTTGGTTTCCTTACCTAAGGAAGGATATACTGGCCATAGAGGGAGTGCAATGAAGGTCCGCCAGACCGATTCCAGGGATGGGGGGATTGTCCTATGAGTAGAGATTGAGTAGACTAAGCCTATATTCTCAAGAGTTTAGAAGAATGAGAGGTGATCTCATTGAAACAATCAAAATTCTTACAGGGCTTGACAGGGTAGATGTTTCCTTTGGATGGGGAGTCGAGACCCAGGGATCACAGCCTCAGAATAAAGGGTTGGCCAATTACGACTGAGATGAGGAGAAATTTCTTCACTGAAAGGGTGGTGAATCTTTGGAATTCTCTACCCCAGAAGGCTATGGAGGCTCAGTCTTTGTGTATATTAAAGACAGAGATTGATAGATTTTTGGATATTAAGGGAATCAAGGGATATGGGGATAGTGCAGGAGAGTGGAGTTGAGGTAGAAGATCAGCCATGATCTCATTGAATGGCGGAGCAGGCTCAAGGGGCCGAATGGCCTAATTCTGCTCCTAATTCTTATGTTCTTATGTTATATATCTGAGGGTGTCATTTTAGATTTAATATCTGAGCCATTAGTTAGTATCTCAGCACTATCTATTATGAGTTAGTATATCTGGCTTCCCTGCTGTGAGTTAGTATCTGAGGGCTATCTGTCATGGAGTCAATTTTAATTTGCTGTGATCAGAGATAATAGCCTCAAAATTGGGTCTTACAGCTCCATTAATGCTGGCGCTCTGCCTGCTGCCACAATCACAGGGGTCTACCTCTGGGTGGCCAGGATGCCTGCCTGTTTTAGATGGTAGGCCCATTTTAATATGCAAATCAGAGTGACATACATGAGATCAGATTGCCATTTTAGGACAGAACTGCACTCTCCGACCAGTTTTACTGGCGATAGAGCTGTGGAGTCCCTGAAATGCTAAATTTTAAATTATTTACGTGGGGGCAGGAGGAGCAGGAGTGCTCTTCCGGGGCCCACCTAAATAATCTGCGCTGCTGCCCTGGGCTCTGCACCAATCCACGATCACAAGCATCCCCACTGCCCTCCCAGCCCCCCCGCTGCCCACCGCTCCCTGCTGATTTACCGTCTTGCAGCTGGGTGGGCTCCAAGCTGCCAGATATAGCATCGGCCTGAATCGGGACATCCTTTTGCAGTGATAAGCTCATCATTTCAACTTAAATGAGGCCTGGGCCTCAAAATGGATCCAGCCCATTCACTGGCGGAGTGGGCAGGCTGCCAGTCGCTCTGCTGGTTGGCCATCTAAAAGTTAATATCGACCCCATGGGCTAGAACCTCCACTTTTGAGCTTATTGCCCAAAAATGGGCATTATTTCTGGCATGGGCATTAAAAAAGGGTTTTCAGATTCCCGGCTTTTCGCCCATTCTCAAAACACCTAGTTTACATTTTTGAAAATGGGCGTTACCGCGAGCGATATAAAAATGGACGGTGGCGTTAAATTTTTCTGACCTTCTGCCGTAAAGTGTGGCCGTCCTTAGCAACGGCATGGCAACGCTCGATTCCTGTGATTCAGGAGGTCAAGGGTCATCATGATATGTGCAGAAGAGGCAACAGTGAGAGAGGGAGCTCAGAGGGACTGAAAGCATGTGTGGCTGTGGTGTGTGCTTGTTTGACTGTTGTGGGCGGGACGACGGAGATTCACCAGCAGCAAAAAAGCTGACTAAGCACCAAGAACATAGTTGGCACCGAGTTTTTGTCCATCAAATAAGATATAACATGGAAGGGATGGAGGAGGCCCTGGAGCTGGTAGCCAGGAACACTGGTGGCAGAGGACTCCCAGTGTCCTGAAGCGCCGCACTGCACCCCAAGGTAACGCACCCCCATTGCCAACCACACATGAGAGCCAGCAGCAACATCTTGCTTCTGGCTCGGTGCATGCTCCCACCACGTACCGTCATCTCCCGTATCCGTCCAAGCAGTGCTTTGGCCGTCAGCCCCCCCGCCAATGAAGCATCGCCTGAGGTCCTCCTCGGCCAGGTGGCTTGGAGTCAGGAGGGTAAGTGGTAGAGGTGGGGAGGAGGGGTGGGGGGAATGTTGGTTTGCATAGAAATATTGATGATTTCAGACTAATGTTTGGTTTAAATGTTTTTTATTTAACGAAACCTTGCAGCACATTGACTCAGAAAGCTGCACCATTACACGCTGGTGATTCCTTAACATCAAAGAGTATAATCACACTTAACTTCAATCAATTTAAACTTTAACTGTCACCAAGGTGATGTCCACCATTGATGTATGACCTGCACACCCAGCAGTGTGTCAGTCTTGTAAATATCACCAATGTTCTTTCAGGCAAAGCGATCATTGATGAGCTCCTGACGTAAGGCTCTTGCAGGTATCATGCCACCATGGGCCCTTTCATGTGGTCTTCAGGGCGGCGGGGGCATGGCTTCAGTGTCAACCTGATTGTCTGGGCCGATGTCAGCATCTGCCTCCTCGTCTTCCTCTTCCTCTCTCTGGTGAGCTGGACTGTCAGATTCATCAGGCAATTCTTGTCCACTCCTGATAGCCAAGTTGTGTAGCATGGAGCACACCACCACGAATTGAGCTACATGCTCAAGGTGATATTGGAGCTCGCCTCCTGAGTGGTCCAAGAATCTAAAGCGCTGCTTCAGCACTCCAGTGGTTTTCTCTGCGATATTGCGAGTTGCTCTGTGGCTCTCATTGAATCGCCTCTCGGCCTCGGTGTGGGTGTCACGCAGGGGATCATCAGCCAGGTGGCGAGGCCATATCCTTTGTCACCAAGCATCCAGCATTGACCTTGTGGCTGATTGTTAAACAAGTCAGATACAGTGTTCTCACGTAGGATGTGAGCATCATGGATGCTGCCCGGAAATTGAGCATTCACTGCCAGTATAATTTGCTGGTGGTCGAAAACCAGCTGGACATTCAGGGAGTGGAATCCTTGCAGTTCCTGAAAACCTTAGCATCCTGAAAAGGTGTCCGCATCACGATGTGCATACAGTCTATTTCTCCCTGCACCTTGGGAAAGTTTGCAATTCTGGGGAATCCTAGAGCCCTCTCACTCTGTGCCTCCCTGGTCATAGGGAAGCTGATCAAGTCCCTCCTGTGTGCGTACAGAGCTTCAGTGACCTGTCTAATGCAGCGATGTGTGGCATGCTGAGAAAGTCCGCAAATATCGCCAGCTGTGACCTGAAATGAACCCGAGGCGTAGAACGACAGTGCCGCGGTGACTTTGACCTCGACAGACAGTGCAGTTCTGATGGTGCTGGCAGGCTGCAGATCTCCATCAGCTGGCATACCTCAGTGATAACCTCTTTGTGGAAGCGCAGTCTCCGAAGGCAGGTGGTGTCGGGCAAGTCGAGATAAGAATGCTTTTCCTTGTACTTGCGGGGTTGTAACGTCTGGTTCTCCTCATCTGTCTGTCACTTCATACACTAGGCACATAATGCAGTGCAGCGTTCCTTTGGTGATGTCGAGTCTGCTGCATGTATTTGGTCACCAAGAGAGGGTGAGAAAGGACAGGCCCCATTGCAGTAGCTTTCTGTTTTCCACCGATTGCTCACAAACAAGGAATTTCCTGATGAACACACCTCTTCAATTCCAATCGGTCACAGTGTGGTCAAGTTGTTTGTACAGATGTTCACATCAACTCCAACAACCTGCAGAGTACATCCGAACTCCCCCGAGGTTGAAGCACAGCAGCCTTTTAAAGGATGCGACATGTGATCTACAACATGGCGTCCATAACGCTGTGATTCGTTCCGGTTAGTTCCACTTTTTGTGGGCGGTTTTTTGAGTAAGCGATATTGTGGGTGAAATGTTTGTGGGGTGGTGAAATTGATGATGTGGCGATCTCCATGGCCGCTAGTTTGGGTAAATCTTCTCTTTACGACAAAAAATAGTCACTGGGCATTAATATTGAATTTTGGCATTAATTCCGTGTGGAAAGTAACGCTGGGCAATATTATGGGCGTTGAATTCGCCCATTCTGCTGATTCCATCCAAAAAAAGTGGGTGGGCAGTAATATTTTTTCTCGGTGTTAAGCACATGGGGAAAGTAACGCTCAGCGGTAAGTTTCCGAAAAATGCCCGCCAGTTTCCATTTTGTGCCAAAATGGGCGCTATGTGGGTGTTATATGTCATTTCAGCGGTAAAATGGGCATTAAGTGGGCGTTTAGCAGGTAAAAAAAGTGGAGGTTCTAGCTCCATGAGTTATTATCTCAGAATGACCATCATGAGTTAATCTCAGTGTCTGCTGTCAGTACGTATCTCAGGGTTTCTACCAATAAATTAGTATCTTAGAGTCTGCTTCGTGAGTTCATATCTTGGTACTATCATGAATTCAAATCTCATGGTATTTGTCCTGTGTTCATATCTGAGCGCTGTTGTCGTGAGTTAGTATCCAAGAGCTGTCTGTTGTGAGTTAGTATCTCAGGCCTGCCTCTGATGATTTCATGTCTGGTGGGTTTGTTACTCTAACTCATTTTCTTCAATTGCTCTGACAGTTTTCAGTAACTGTTAGGTCAGAGGCCAAAGCAATCAGTTTGAATTGGGAGGAAACAAGAAAAGATGAGAAAATCCAGCTCCTTCTCGCAGACTCTAACTCCTCTCAGAGACAGAGGAAAAGCCAACATCATTCATCGCAACTCACTTGCATTGTGTCTCTGGTTGGCTAATTAGAAAACAGTGAAGTTTGTACTGAGTAAACCAGGTCCAAGACTATCCTAAGAGAAAAAGGAAAAAAATGATGAGGAAAATAAATGTTTAAAGACACAAGCTGAAAAGTAGTTTGTAATTTTGGCATAACTAGTGTCAGTTGTGACAAATAAAGTGCATGGATATTTACAAGTTTGGTTGAAAACTCCAGTACTTGAGCACATTATCCAGGCTGACACTTCAGTGCAATACTGAAGAAGTGCTGCACTGTTGGAGGTACTGTCTTTTGGATGAGATATTAAACTGAGGCTTCATCTGTTCCCTCAGGTGGACGTAAAAGCATGGTTTTATGAAGGGGAAATCATGTCTGACAAATTTGCTGGAGTTCTTTGAGGATGTAACGAGCAGGGTGGATAAGGGGGAACCAGTAGATGTGGTGTATTTGGATTTCCAGAAGGCATGCGATAAGATGCCACATAAGAGGTTACTGCACACGATAAAAGCTCACGGGATTGGGGGTAATATATTAGCATGGATAGAGGATTGGCTAACTAACAGAAAACAGAGAGTCGGGATAAATGGGTAATTTTCCGGTTGACAAACAGTGACTAGTGGGGTGCCGCAGAGATCAGTGCTGGGTCCTCAACTATTTACAATCTATATTAATGACTTGGATGAAGGGACTGAGTGTAATGTAGCCAAGTTTGCTGATGATACAAAGATGGGTGGGAAAGCAATGTGTGAGGAGGACACAAACAATCTGCAAAGGGATAGCGACAGGCTAAGTGAGTGGGCAAAAATTTGGCAGATGAAGTATAATGTGGGAAAATGTGAGGATATCCACTTCAGCAGAAATAATAGAAAAGCAGATTATAATTTAAATGGAGAAAAATTGTAAAGTGCTGCATTACAGAGAGACCTGGGGATCCTCGAACATTCGGCAGTTCTGACGAAGGTCGTCGAACCGGAACGTTAACGTTGTGTTTCTCGCCACATGCTGCCTGACCCGCTGAGATTTCCAACATTTTCTGTTCTTTTTGCTTTCTTGATGCATGTTAACTTTCTCTGTTTTTATTTCTTCTTTTATACTTCTTCCAACAGTGTAGGTACTGTTAGCGTGCCTATAGACTATGCCCACCAGTGGCTTCTTCCCCTTATTATTTCTTATCTCCACCCAAACTGATACTACATCTTGATCTTCTGAGCCAATATCATTCCTCATTACTGCACTGATCTCATTCTTTATTTACAAAGCTACCTTGCCTCCTTTTCCTTTCTGTCTATCCTTCTGAATTGTCAAATATCCTGAATATTTAGTTCCCAGTCTTGGTCACCTTGCAACCACGTCTCTGTAATGGCTATCAGATCATACCCATTTATATCTATTTGTGCCGTCAACTCTTCTATCTTGTTACGAATGCTGCATGCATTCAGATAAAGAGCTTTTAATTTTGTCTTTTTACTATTTTTCCCTATTCTGACCTGACTTTCTGATACGCTCTGTCCCTTCCTGTCACACATTTGTTTATCAGTACCCCTATCGCTACCCTGCACCATTGCCTTCTCCTTTCTTTTTGACTTTTAAAATTTCCACTCACCTGATCACTCCACCCCACTATTTCATTTAAAGCCCTTTCTACACTCAATTCACCAAGACACTGGTCCCAGCCTGGTTCAAGTGAAGCCCGTTCCGACAGAACAGCTCCCTCTTAAGCCAGTACTGTTACCAGTGCCCCATGAATCGAAACCCATTTTTCCCACACCAATCTTTGAACCACGCGTTCATCTCTCTGATCTTATTGATCCTATGCAAATTTGCTCGTGGTTCAGGTAATCAGAGATTATTACATTTGTGGTTCTGCTTTTTAATTTAGCCCCTATCTGCTCCTACTCCCTCAGCAGAACCTCTTTCTTTGTCCTATCTATGTCGTTGTATCTACGTGGACCATGACAACTGGATCTTCCCCCTCCCACTCCAAGTTCTTCTCGAGCCCAGAGGAGATGTTCTTAACCCTGACACCAGGCAGGCACCACAGCCTTCAGGACTCACGCTCTCGGCTACAGAGAACAGTATCTATCCTCCTGTCTCCAACCACTACATTTCTTTTTACTCCCCCAATTTGAATGGCCCCCTGTCCCACGGTGCTGTGGTCAGTTTGTTCATCCTTCTAGCAGTCCCTGTTCTCGTCCACACAGGGAGCAATAACCACGTACCTGTTGGACAAGAGCAAGGGCTGAGGCTCCTCCAGCACTACATCCTGTAGTGGGTTGACAGCAGGGTCCTGACCCGCTGTGAAAAAAAAGCATTTTCCCACCTGATCCACCACCAAACATTGACCTCCTGAAACATTCCCCCCAATTTATTTACTGTTCACCAATCAACTATCCATTTCCTAAAAGTTCCACGTTTTGCAAATGACATTTTACAGTTTGCATCATGAGAAATCAATTTCACAGCAACATGATCCATTGAAAACCAACCATAACAGGTAGATGCCGGACTGAGATGTGAAGATACATTTCTCAATTGTGTATGCCATTTTACCAGGAGCACCTTGCATTTTACCTTTCCTCTCATGCTCTCATATATATGCAATGAAATTAATTCATTCCACATGATCTCCTGGACTAGTTTCGATCGTCTGGATGGGTCGGAGAGGAATTTTCCCAGATTTTTTCTCCCTAAATTGGCCTGGGTTTTTATCTGTTTTTTTTCCTCTTCCAGGAGATCACATGGCTCCGGTTGGGGTGGAGTGTAGAATGTTTCAGTATAAGAGGTGTCGCAGTTGTGTGAGGCGGACTGGTTTGGGCTGGGTGCTCTTTGCCTTTCCGTCATTCGGTTTAAATCTAACCTGCTGATCAAGGGCCGTGTGGCTCTTTGTCGGCCGGCGCGGACACGATGGGCCGAGATGGCCTCCTTCCGCGCTGTAAATTTCTATGTTTCTATGTTCTATATAGATATGTGATAAAAATATTGTAAAATCTGCATTGATCCAATATAGGAGTTGGATTCTACAGGTATTATGCTTTTGTATTAAAAAAGGCATCAGGTTTACTTTTAATTCAACACCACCCCTTCATTTTATTGCCATTTTTCAAAGCCTAGAAGTGGAGGAAAACATAGCCATTGCCTCTCCCAACACTCCCATAGTTCCCCAGGTAGCTTACACTCCCTTGCAGCAGAATTACCCACTTACCTTGGTCACTGCACAGGGACTGATGGAAGTGGGTATTTAAAAATACGTGCAGGCATGACCACTATATTGGAGACATTTTCAGAGTACACTGATGGGGGAAGGGGGAAACATAGAAACATAGAAACATAGAAAATAGGTGCAGGAGTAGGCCATTTGGCCCTTCGAGCCTGCACCGCCATTCAATAAGATTATGGCTGATCATTCCCTCAGTACCCCTTTCCTGCTTTCTCTCCATACCCCTTGATCCCTTTAGCCGTAAGGGCCATATCTAACTCCCTCTTGAATATATCCAATGATCTGGCATCAACAACTTTCTGTGGCAGGGAACCTTGCCCACTGCCAGCATGAAGCAGAAAATCACGAGCAGTGCAATGCATACTCAGAAAACTATCCCTTATATGAGCAGTGGAGCAGATAGATATCCTATCAGATCTGTTCCTTTCACAAACCAAGTACAATGTAGCCTACCATGGACTCAACCAAACCTACCCAACCTCCTATGGGAAGTGAATAATCACAGGTTAAAGTCACTGGAAAGTAAAGCTCTGTGAAATTTCACCCTGACCCCTGAAGGTAATTGAGTAAAACTGTCAGACTTCAATACAACCCTGTGACTCATAGCACACAAGCCTGACCAGCTGCATCCCACATACAACGGTCCCACAGCACCATCAGCATAGCAGCCATATAGTACTCAGTCATCTGTATCTATTCTAATGCATGTTATGTAAAGTAATTTGTTTGTTTTAATATCTAAAGAGCATACTGTGTCACAGTTTAGCAAAACAGAAGTGGTGTATTTTTCACCATCATCCTTTTGACTTAATCTCACTGACCTTGCACCCTATCACAGACCTTCCCCTTTGTTCTTTCCTCCCCTCCTCCTTTTCCCTGCCTCTGTATTGCTTAAAATCTGTTATATCTCTAAGCTTGTTCAGTTCTGACGAAAGATCATCGACCTGAAACGTTAACTCTGTTTCTCTCTCTCTCTCCACAGATGCTGCCTGACCTGCTAAGTATTTCCAGCATCTTCTGTTTTTATTTCAGATTTCCAACATCCACAGTATTTTGCTTTAGTATTGATGTATTTTCTGTTGTGGGATGCCAAGCTGAGAGCATCTAGTGCTGTACTACTCAATCCACCTGCACATATTCTATATCCAGATAATTATAGCTCAGTATAACCACAGCACAAAGCTAGGCACAGCCACACTCGTTCAGAAAGTTAAAAATGCCCTGTGACTTGGAAATAGAACTCTGCTTAAATATTAAACAAAAAGGCCCTGGAAAACAACTCAGATGTAGCAACATGAGTAGAGAGGGCTGATGGACTTAGTCTGGAAGCCTGCACACTCCATCCCAATCCGATCTATTTGTAAAGAAAAAATACTGATGCTCATCCTTCCCTCATTCCAGCAAAGGGTATTTGTGAACATGATGATACATTTATGCAACCGGGGCAGGGAAAATCTACATGACTTTCAGAAAGATGAGGTTCAGATTGATGTGCACTCTCAGGGATACACTATGGGGCCGAAATTTTCCTGTTCTGTGCCTCCCGTTAGCATCTCTGGGTGGTGCAAACGGGGCGCAAAACTGTTTTTGCCCGGGAGTAGAGGATGCTACCGACTCCCACGAAATGTCGCAGGAGTTAGCGGAGGTGCAAAAATGGTAGTGCCGTGGGCCGCTTCGCCTCTGCCGATGACATAATTGCTGTGCGTGGACACCCCTGTTCACCCCGTGGCAGCCCCTTTCAGCCGCGAGGCATAAAATGGCCAGCGCCCCGTGAGGCCGTCGTGAACTGGGCAGGTCAAACCTTAAAGGATAGGTGCTCTGTGCCGCGCACCGCCATCTTTTATTTCCCCCCCTCCCCCCCCCTTATCGGTCAGGCTGTTCGGGGGGTCCGGGTCGTGATCGTGCAACCCTGCACTCTATCTTAGTGTCGAGCTGCGGCCATGGCACCCCTTAGACCTGGTGTCTCAGTGGACGCCTTCAAAGGGCCTGTGGAGTTCACAGCATCCCTCCTCTTTAATGGTAGGGGCGGGGCGTTGAAACACATCAGCACTATGTGGAGATGCCACGTCGCTCTCCCGAACCCGCCCAAAAAGAAAGTGGAGTGCAATGTCGCTGTGAGGGGCGGGAAGCGGAATTTCATGGCCGGGGCGGGATTTCCGCGCTGGCCGCACGAATTCCTGCCTCACCTTGCTTATGGCCCCCAATGGGGCGTAGCCAAATTTCAGTCCTTATGTTTTTATCAAAGGAATATCACTTCATAGGGAACTGTCAAGAGGAAATCATAGACAGCACACTAAAAGGTTCAGCGGCCCTGAAACTGCCTGGTGACTTTTGTTTCAAAAAGTAAAAAGAAATGCTGGACATCTGGAGTAAAAGGAGAAAATGCTGAGGAAAGACAGGTTAGTGTTTTGGGTGTAATCTTCCAGCAGAATGTTTTCCATAAAATGTATAAAAGCCAAGAATTGCTGTTTGAACATGAATGTTTAACTGAGTGTTGGGTTTTTGAGGTCTTCAAAGAAGTTTGTTGAAGACTTGCAGAAGTTAGCTTCAGCAGGTGTGCTGAATGGAAATGTTAATGGGAGAGGACAGGATAGTTGGTATTGCTGCTCATATGGAGGCAAAAGTGGTTGCCTTGATGGGCCCTTCAGAGAATACCAAGAGAGGTACAGAAGATAGCTCTGGGTTTATTCAAGAGGCATTCATTACTGGGAATGGGGTAGGAGAATAGGCAGGCAGAGTGGTAGTGATGGGTTAGAGTAGGGATTGGGGTTGGTGGTGGGGGGTGCGCAAATTACCAGAGAGGGAAGAAATGAAAGGTGGCATGACTGGATGACAAGGAGGAGAGGAGACAAGAGAATAGAGAGAAAAATGGAGATAGAAGTAATAAGCTCAGGTCTGGAACAGCAGCCAACATGGACCCAGAGAGATTTCAGATCACTTAAGCATGGCAGGGATTAGGAGAGACATGTCCAGATCATAAACAGAGGACAGGTTGAAGATAATATGAAAGAATATAAAGCTAAAGTCTGAGATCATATGGTAGGATGGCGTTGACTTGTTGACAAGATGGAGTCAGGTGGGAAAGCAGGCCAACCAATGAAGCAGAGAGCACTACTTCTCAATCAGCTGTGAACTGTAATTGGAAAGGCATTTTAAAAACTTTTCAGTATTGTACTTACACTGAAACTGTGGTTCTATATTGGTATAGTTAAACAACAGGGGAACTTGGCACTGCCCTGTGGATTCTTGGCTGAGTTCAGGGAGATTTCAAAAATCCTGTCTGCATAGCGAGGGGTCTTGCAGGGTTCAATTGTTGGCCTTTATGGGGCTTCAGATATCCAAAAAATGGAAGAAAATTCTTGTTAACATGTGACTATGTTCCAGTTGGTCCACTCTTACCTTGTTTGGGCAGTCTGGCTATGTGTTTGTAGATTTCTGAGTTTTGTGTGCTTCTAGGGAAGGGGTCCACGTTGTATGGTACTTCTAGAGCTCCAGGTGGAGTCTGCACCTTACCTGTTCCAACTTTACATGTCACATTGCCACAAGCAACGTGCAGCAGCTCATGGTTTGCAGTAACAGATGTGTTAGGCAGTGACTACATCACATCTATGCAAGCAGTTGTATTTGTTTCCATATGTGTCTCCATTCCTCGCCTGCAACTGGTGACTCAGGTCTTGTTCCTGGGTCCCCCTCACACTTTCTGTTTTGGCTTTTGATCTAAAACAAAAAGGAGACAAAAGCAAAATTCAGGAAGGAGATGAGTAAAAGTGGAGGGCAGAGAAACCCAAGGCAAAAAACAAAAAGGGCCACTGAATATAAAGGGGCAGCAGGAGGGGACAAAACTAAAAATCATGGTTTAAAAACTAGGATTAAAACACTCTACCTAAACACACGCAGCATTCAAAATAAAGTAAATGAGTTGACGGCACAAATCATTACAAATGGGTATGATTTGGTGGCCATTACAGAAACGTGGTTGCAGGGTGGCCAAGACTGGGAATTAAATATACAGGGGTATCCGACGATTCGGAAAGATAGATATGAAGGGAAAGGAGGTGGGGTAGCTCTGTTAATAAAGGATGATATCAGGGCAGTTGTGAGAGACGATATTGGCTCGAATGAACAAAATGTTGAATCATTGTGGGTGGAGATTAGAGATAGTAAGGGGAAAAAGTCACTGGTGGGCATAGTTTATAGGCCCCCAAATAATAACTTCACCGTGGGGCAGGCAATAATCAAGGGAATAATGGAGGCATGTGAAAAAGGAACGGCAGTATTCATGGGGGATTTTAACCTACATATCGATTGGTCAAATCAAATCGCACGGGGTAGCCTGGAGAAGGAATTCATAGAATGCATACGGGATTGTTTCTTAGAACAGTATGTTACAGAACCTACAAGGGAGCAAGCTATCTTAGATCTGGTCCTGTGTAATGAGACAGGAAAAATAAATGATCTCCTAGTAAACAATCCTCTCGGAATGAGTGCTCACAGTATGGTTGAATTTGTAATACAGATTGAGGGTGAGGAAGTTGTGTCAGAAATGAGCGTACTATGCTTAAACAAAGGGGACTACAGTGGGATGAGGGCAGAGTTGGCTAAAGTAGACTGGAAACACAGACTAAATGGTGGCACAACTGAGGAACAGTGGAGGACTTTTAAGGAGCTCTTTCATAGTGCGCAACAAAAATATATTCCAGTGAAAAAGAAGGGCGGTAAGAGAAGGGATAACCAGCCGTGGATAACCAAGGAAATAAAGGAGAGTATCAAATCAAAGACCAATGCATATAAGGTGGCCAAGGTTAGTGGGAAACGAGAAGATTGGAAAAATTTTAAACAACAGCAAAGAATGACTAAAAAAGCAATAAAGAAAGGAAAGATAGATTACGAAGGTAAACTTGCGCAAAACATAAAAACAGATAGTAAAAGCTTTTACAGATATATAAAATGGAAAAGAGTGACGAAAGTAAATGTTGGTCCCTTAGAAGATGAGAAGGGGGATTTAATAATGGGAAATGTGGAAATGGCTGAGACCTTAAACAATTATTTTGCTTCGGTATTCACAGTGGAAGACACATAAACCATGCCAATAATTGCTGGTCACAGGAATGTGGGAAGGGAGGACCTTGAGACAATCACAATCACTAGGGAGGTAGTGTTGGACAGGCTAATGGGACTCAAGGTGGACAAGTCCCCTGTCCTAATGA
Source organism: Pristiophorus japonicus (assembly GCF_044704955.1). Lineage (NCBI taxonomy): Eukaryota > Metazoa > Chordata > Chondrichthyes > Pristiophoridae > Pristiophorus > Pristiophorus japonicus. Next base: position 62,570,349 of record NC_091985.1, read on the forward strand.
AATGCATCCCAGGGTATTAAAAGAGATGGCGGAAGTTAAAGCAGATGCATTTGTTATAATCTACCAAAATTCTCTGGACTCTGGGGAGGTACCAGCGGATTGGAAAGCAGCTAATGTAACGCCTCTGTTTAAAAAAGGGGGCAGACAAAAGGCAGGTAACTATAGGCCAGTTAGTTTAACATCTGTAGTGGGGAAAATGCTTGAAACTATCATTAAGGAAGAAATAGCGGGACATCTAGATAGGAATAGTGCAATCAAGCAGACGCAGCATGGATTCATGAAGGGGAAATCATGTTTAACTAATTTACTGGAATTCTTTGAGGATATAACGAGCATGGTGGATAGAGGTGTACCGATGGATGTGGTGTATTTAGATTTCCAAAAGGCATTCAATATGGTGCCATACAAAAGGTTACTGCAGAAGATCGAGGTACGCGGAGTCAGAGGAAATGTATTAGCATGGATAGAGAATTGGCTGGTGAACAGAAAGTAGAGAGTCGGGATAAATGGGTCCTTTTTGGGTTGGAAATCGATGGTTAGTGGTGTGCCACAGGGATCGGTGCTGGGACCACAACTGTTTACAATATACATAGATGACCTGGAAGAGGGGACAGAGTGTAGTGTAACAAAATTTGCATATGACACAAAGATTAGTTGGAAAGCGGGTTGTGTAGAGGACACAGAGAGGTTGCAAAGAGATTTAGATAGGTTAAGCGAATGGGCTAAGGTTTGGCAGATGGAATACAATGTCGGAAAGTGTGAGGTCATCCACCTTGGGGAAAAATAACAGTAAAAGGGAATATTATTTGAATGGGGAGAAATTACATGCTGAGGTGCAGAGGGACCTGGGGGTCCTTGTGCATGAATCCCAAAAAGTTAGTTTGCAGATGCAGCAGGTAATCAGGAAGGTGAATGGAATGTTGGCCTTCATTGAGAGAGGGATGGAGTACAAAAGCAGGGAGGTCCTGCTGCAACTGTATAGGGTATTGGTGAGGCTGCACCTGGAGTACTGCGTGCAGTTTTGGTCACCTTACTTAAGGAAGGATATACTGGCTTTGGAGGGGGTACAGAGACGATTCACTAGGCTGATTCCGGAGATGAGGGGGTTACCTTATGATGATAGATTGAGTAGACTGGGTCTTTACTCGTTGGAGTTCAGAAGGATGAGGGGTGATCTTATCGAAACATTTAAAATAATGAAAGGGATAGACAAGATAGAGGCAGAGAGGTTGTTTCCACGGGTATGGGAGACTAGAACTAGGGGGCACAGCCTCAAAATACGCGGGAGCTAATTTAAAACCGAGTTGAGAAGGAATTTCTTCTCCCAGAGGGTTGTGAATCTGTGGAATTCTCTGCCCAAGTAAGCAGTTGAGGCTAGCTCATTGAATGTATTCAAGTCACAGACAGATAGATTTTTAACCAATAAGGGAATTAAGGGTTACGGGGAGCGGGCGGGTAAGTGGAGCTAAGTCCATGGCCAGATCAGCCATGATCTTGTTGAATGGCGGAGCAGGCTCGAGGGGCTAGATGGCCTACTCCTGTTCCTAATTCTAACGTTCTTATGTTATGTTCTTATGTAAAGCTGAACAGAGAAGTGGAGCTGAGTCCGTGATCAGATCAGCCATGATCTTATTAAATGGCGGAGCAGGCTCAAGGGGCCAGGTGGCCGACTCCTATTTCTATTTTTTATGTTCTTATGTTCTGAAAGAGCAAATGTGGAGATATGTTTGCAGGGTCTATTAGTGGGTACAATTCTAGAGTGTGAAGCTATGGCTCATTGAGCATTTTCAGCATGGCTGCCTCCGAGCGGAAGTGTTTTATTTGGAGATGGTGGCACTGGTTGTTCTAGATGAGGCGGAATTTGTCTAGCACCTGTTTAACTCCACTTATCTTTGCTCCAGGTTTGCAATGCCTTTTTCGGCAGAAGAGAACAATAATAGGGCCCTGAATAATGGGGAGGTATTAAGTCCCATATTTTCAGGCTCCTTGCCATGTTTGTAATCTTCATGTAACTGTAACCTTCATGTAACAACACTGTACACTGTATACACCTAAGAAATGTCTTGACCACAGAGGGTGAACTTGTGGGAGACACTCCTCACCTGGTCACCCAGGTATTTCAAGGGAAGTCCCACACAGGGTCAGCACTCCTTGGTCCAGTGAATAAAGGTACAGGTCACAGAGTGACCTTGTCTCCAGTATGTGCCTCGTGTTGATTTACAGTAGAGTGTAAGGACATAACACTCCTGATAATGAAGCAGGGTGTTTCATCACCAATGACAGGGATGTGTTGTTAGTTAGTAAGGGTGAAACAGAGCATGATTGCTTTGTTGTCATACATGTGGTAGCTACTGATTCAGTCCAGGTGTGATAGCTTGAAGAAAAAATGACCAGTTCTGGAGTGTGTTCTCTGTGCGTTTATATAGAAGGTATATTATTGCTTTGTGGTGAGCATGACTCTCCATATATCAACTAGTCCTAGGTCAGTATATCATCTTGGATATCCTGACTGGCTGCCGAGTATCCCATTTCTGCTAGAAATCTACTTAAATGGGGGTGGTGGGTTGCAGTGCAAGTCCCCTCCCATGATCACTGTGCCTTCCGTGTGTCGGGGATGAGAATGTTGCAGTGGGAAATGGTAGGGAGTCAGTATATGAGGCACATTGTTGAGTATTGCGATCAGCTCTCTCAGAATGTGCCCCTTTATCAGAATTGTGCGACAATCCCTGCCAGGTGCAGGAGACATATCTTGATTATTTGAGTTTGTCGTCCTCTGGGAGAAAGATTCCGTCTGCCTAATCTTTGTGAGCTCAGGGCTTTCCTCTGTTACTGGTTGAATCCTTTGACATTAAGGAGATAATTAGAAGGTGTTTTATTTTACTTTCTCTTGACACTGTGGGTGATTGTCAAGGCAGCATTTATTGCCCATCCCTAGAGTACCAGAGAGTATTTCTAGTCTACCATGTAGGGTAGAACTGAAGCCACATGTAGCCAGACTGGGTAGGAGTAGCAGGTTTCCATCCCTGAAGAAAATGAGTAAACTCGCAGCGTTCCTTGGTATTTATTTATAACAAATCTTCAGATTTATTGAATTGTCATTGCCATAGTGGGATCTGTCCTCCTGGGGGGTGCGGGGTGGGGGAGGGGGGGCAGAGAGATTAGGTTATGGTCGGGAACCGGTTCGAAATTGGCAACGTGTTAAAACCGCATGCCTGATGACAGAGGCCCAAGGCTATCTCGAAATTGGGCCTTAGTTCCATAATACTGCTGAGCTGCAGTGGGACGGCCGATTGGTATACATAGCTCACCAGTCTGGCCCTTCCCAAAATTGGCCAGCTAGGATGGCAAGCCAGCTTCCAGATATGTCCTGGGGAGGGAAGGAAGGGCTTATCTTGGATGAAATGCTCCATGGTTTAAGAAGTTAATCTAAAATAAATAGGTGATTTTGGATCATTGCTCATCAGTTGTAAGACAGAACCACAGATTATCACATCCCACAATGTTTGAGCCAAAGAATATCTGGCAATTGGGTAAGAAATTAGTTTCTCAGCACTCTATAAAGATCTTCTCTTATTTGGCAGTTCCTCGCAGTCGAGGAAGAGTTGCTTCCACACTAAAAATGAGTTCTCAGGTGACTGAAGAATCCAATGCAGGATCTACAGGTGGGGCAGACGGTGGTTGAAGGAACGGGTGGGTGGGGTGCCTGGGTTGCCATGCGCTCCTTCTGCTGATGACACTTGGCTTCCGTTTGCTCTCGGCGAAGAGACTTGAGGTGTTCAGCACCTTCCCGGATGCTTTTCCTCCATTTTGGGCAGTCTTGGGCCAGGGATCCCAGGTGTCGGTGGGGTGTTGCACTTTTTCAAGGAGACTTTGAAGGTGTCCTTGAAGTGTTTCCTCTGCCACCTGGGGCTCGCTTGCCGTGCTGGAGCGCCGAGTAGAGCGCATGTTTTGGGAGTCTCGTGTCAGGCATGCGGACGATGTGGCCCGTCAGGGGAGCTGATCGAGCGTGGTCAATGCTTCGATGCTGGGAAGTTGGCCTGAGTGAGAACACTGACATTAGTGCATCTCTCCTGCCAATGGATTTGCAGGATCTTGAGGAAGCAGCACTGGTGGTACTTCTCCAGTGTTTTGAGGTGCATGCTGTATTCTGAGCCATATAGGTGGGCAGGTATCACTACTACTTTGTAGACCATGAGCTTGGTGCCGGGTTTGAGGTCCTGGTCTTCAAACACTCTCTTGCTCAGGCGACCGAAGGCTACACTGGCACACTGAAGGCAGTGTTGGACCTCATCATCGATGTCTGCCCTTGTTGACAGTAGGCTCCTGAGGTATGGAAAATGGTCCATGTTGTCCAAGGCCTCATCGTGGATTTTGATAACCGGGAGCAGTGTTTGTGTGGCGGGTGCAGGTTTGTAGAAGACATTTGTCTTACGGATGTTTAGTGTAAGGCCCATGCTCTCGTATGCCTTGGTGAAGGTGTTGACGATGGCTTAGAGTTCAGCCTCCGAGTGTGCGCAGATGCAAGCATCGTCTGCGTACTGTAGTTCGATGACGGAGGATGGGACGACCTTGGATCTAGACTGGAGGCAGCGGAGGTTGAACAGATTCCCGTTTGTCCTGTAATTTAGATGCGCTCCAGCGGGGAGCTTGCTGAAGGTGAGATGGAGCATTGCAGCAAGGAAGATCGAGAAGAGCGTTGGTGCGATGACACAACCTTGCTTGACCTTGGTCCGAATGTGGAATGGGTCTGTGGTGGATCCATTGGTCAGGATCACAGCTTGCATGTCATCGTGGAGCAGGCGGAAGATGGTGACAAACTTTTGAGGGCAGCCCAATCTGAGGAGGATACTCCATAAGCCCTCACGATTGACAGTGTCGAAAGTTTTTATGAGGTCAAAGAAGGCCATGTACAAGGGTTGGTGCTGTTCCCTGCATTTCTCTTGTATCTGCCGCATGGTGAAGATTATGTCCATTGTGCCCCTTAGTGGGTGGAATCTGCATTGTGACTCTGGGAGGAGCTCTTCAGCCACAGGGAGAAGACAATTGAGGAGGATTCTTGCAATGACTTTTCCGGTGTTCGACAGCAGGGAGATTACTCTGTCGTTACCACAGTCGGACTTGTCACCTTTCTTGAAGATGGTCATTATTACAGAGTCTGAGATCTCCTGGCATGATTTCCTCCTTCCAGATAAGAGAGATGAGGTCATGAATCCGTGCCAGTCGTACTTCTCAGCCATGTTTTAGTGCTTCGGTGGGGATTCCATCTGCTCCTGATGCCTTGTTGTTCTTCAGTTTTCAACCTCGTGCCGGGCTGGGGTTGTGCTGAGATGGTGGCGGGTGGCATACTGTGGGATGGAGTGAGGGCACTCACGTCGAAGATAGAGACTCGATTAAGGAGATCCTGGAAGTGCTCCTTTCAGTGGGCACTGACTGCCTCTCTGTCCTCGATGAGCACCTCTCTGTTCTTGGACAGCAGTGGGGTAGGGCCTTGGGTGCTCTAAAGAATCCTCACCGTCATGGTCGGCAGATAGCTGCTGGATTTCTTGAGCTTTGTCCACCCACCATCTGTTCTTTAGGTCACAGGTTTTCTGTTGGACCTCAGTCTTCAGACGTCTGTAGGGCTGTTTTCTTGCCCTCGAGTTGTGTTGCTGTTTCCAGTCCAAGAATGCCTTGCGCTTGCGGAATATTAGCTCCTGGATCTCCTGGTCATTCTCGTCGAACCAGTCTTGGTGTTTCCTGGTCAAGTGACCGAGCGTCTCTTCACAGGTGCTGATAATGGAAGCCTTGAGGGCAGACCAGGCACTGTGGACACTCTGCGTCTCTGGGTCACTGGGAGTCGTCAAGTTGGTAGCGAGGCGCTGGCTGAATTGGGCATTCTTAGAAGGATCTTTGAGTGCTCCGGCGTTGATTTTCCTGTGGCATTGTTTCTGTTGACGCTGCTGTTTTGGGGCAATGTTGATGGTAATGATAGAGTGGATTAGGCGGTGGTCCGTCCAGCAGTCGTCAGCTCCTGTCATTGTGCAGATGATGCACACATCTTTGCGGTCCCTCGCTCGGATGATGACATAGTCTAGCAGATGCCAATGCTTGGAGCGAGGGTGTTGCCATGAGGCTTTATATTTGTCCTTCTGATGGAACAGGGTATTGGTTGTGATGAGGCCGTGTTCTGAGCATTTTGTCAGGAGGAGGGTGCCATTGGAGTTGGTTTTCCCTACCCCCTCTCTGCCGATTACACCTCCCCAGAGGTTAGTGTCCTTTCCAACTCTGACATTGAAGATGCTAAGGCGGATTAGCTTGTTGCCCATTGGGACTCGGGACAGGGATTGTTCGAAGCTGGAGTAGAGTTCCTCTTTAGTCTCGTCTGTAGCTTCCAGTGTTGGGGTGTACACGCTGAAGACCGTAGTTCACTAGTTCTGGACTAGGGTGTGTGGAAGAATCATGAGGCATTTGTTTATCCCGCAAGGGGAGTCTCTGAGACAGCTCACTAGTTTGTTTTTTACGGTGAAGCCCACCCCATGGAGGCAACAGTCTACTTCTGGTTTGCCTTTCCAGAAGAAGGTGTAGCCACCACCTTGTTCTTTGAGCTGGACTTACCCTGCCAGCCGGGTCTTGCTCAGGGCGGTGGTGTCTATGTTGAAGCGCCTGAGTTCCAGGGCAACGATAGCCATGCGGGGTTCCGGTCTGTGGTTGTTGGGGTTGTCCATGAGGGTTCTGATATTCCAGGTCCCGAACTTCATCTTAAAATGTGGAAGATACCTGTGCGTGAATTATTTTAACGTGGGGTGGCCGTTGCACATCAGCTACCACACGAGCTTGACAGAAGAAGGTCTTGGTCCAGTGGCAAATGGATCCAAGACGACTGGAGACCAGGCGCCGATGTATGGGCCTAGCACATGCAAACACACATGCTCCTACTGTCCTCCTTTCTCCTTCCCGCAGGACCTCTCTCCCTGGGTTTCACAGAGCGCATGGCGGCCTCACCAACTCGCCGTTGGCCCATGCTGTGCCGCTCCTGGGCCTCGACCTCTGTTCCTCGCCTCTTCCGACCTCCGGGCCCGCTGACCGCCAGACCTCATGCTGCTCTCCGACCTCTGGGCCTCCCGCTGCCCCCGACCTCTGGGCCTCCCGCTGCTCGCTGACCTCTCCTGGGTCCTGACCTCACCACTGGGCTCAACCTCCAATCAGCTACATGGGATCCTGTGATGCTGGTTTTGTCACCCTCTGTGGTTCCGTCACACTCTCAGGCTGGCTCGCGCTGCTCCCTGCGGTGACTGGCTCATGCTCCACTGTTGTTCCCATCAGGTCAGGTCTGCCGTTGCCATACTGGGTCCTGGGGCTCTCCTCCCTTCATGCTCCTGCTCCACTCCTGCTCTGCTGTTGTTTCCAATAATGCAATACACACTCACATTTATGACCTTTGCTCAATATTATGCCGCACAAGAGGTTATTTAACAAAATTAGAGCTCATGGGATTGGGGTAATATAGTCACATGGATTGAGGATTGGTTAATGGGCAGAAAATAAAGAGTAGGAATAAACGGGTCATTTTCAGGTTGGCAGGATGTAACGAGTGGGGTGCCTCAAGGATCGATGCTTCGGCCGCAGTTATTCACAATCTATATCAATGATTTGCATGAGGGGACCAAATGTAATATATCCAAGGTTATGGATATCCTATTATCCGTATAGCTCTTAAGCGGTCAGTATTTATACAATATACAAATATGCACTTTGTAATACGACAATACCCACAGTATTGGCTGCAGAATGGGTTAAGAACATAAACATAAGAAATAGGAACAGGAGTAGGCCATTCGGCCTCAAACATGCTCCGCCATTCAATAAGATCATGGCTGATCTTCTACCTCAACTCCATTTTCCTGCACTATCCCCATATCCCTAGATTCCCTTAATATTCAAAAATCTATCAATCTCTGTCTTGAATATACATTTGCTACCTTCCAATCCGCGGGAACCTTTATAGAATCTATGGACTTTTGGAAGATGACAACCAATGCATCCACTATCTCTATAGCTACCTCTTTGAAAACTCTTGGATGTAGGCCATCAGGTCCAAGGGATTTATCGGCTTTCAGTCCCATTAATTCCTGCAGTAGTATTTTTTTACTAATACTAATTTCTTTCAGTTCCTCATTCTCACTAGACCCTTGGTTTTCCACTATTTCCGGGAGGTTTTTGTATCTTCTTCACTGGCTGGAAATTCGGTATCGTCCACTTGGAGGTGGTGATGGTACAGGGGCGGTACTTTTAGCACCAGGCGTTGTCTACCGCCTCAAAGTGCGATATTCAGTTGTATTGCCCCAAGAGGAGAGTGGAGCGCTAAGAGAAGCATTCCACACTCCTCTTAAGGTGCCAACAGAGCCATAGCGCAGGAGGCCAACTCAATTTCTTGGTGCTAGGATGTCAGAAGCTGGAAAAAAAAATCCTTGTGAAAATTTCAATGAACTTCACACACACTTCCCCACTACTGCAACAAATAAGTAGAAGTTGAAAAACTTACATTTCATCATATCGCCCTGGGATCATTGCTGTACCGACTGCTATCCCCTGCTGGTGTCAGTGCCAGGCGCCAGTGTAGGCGAAAGAGTAAATTTTTCTAATGCGCAACTACGGAGGCGTTGCATACTCGATGACATCACCGAGTTGGTGGTGCTAGCGAGCATAGTGCAAACTGTCAGCACCATTGCTAAACTTTCACTGAAATTTGCAGCAGAGTTTGACAGCACGGCGCTCGGGCGGTAGGTGTTTAACGACTCCTTAGCGCCCCTCTCTAATGCTAATGGTGTCGCTAAACAACCAAATATCTTGACCATAGTATTTATTTAATTTCTCTGCCTTTTCCTTAGTTCCCATTTTAATTTCTCCCCTCAGCCTGTAAGGGACCCACATTTGCTTTTGCTAATCTTTTCCATTTTTCATACCTATAGAAGCTTTTACAATCTGTTTTTATGTCTCCCGCTAGATTACTTTCACATTCTATTTTCCCTTTCTTTACCAATTTCTTGGTCCTCCTTTCCTGAGTTCTAAACCCCTCCCAATTCTCAGGCTTACTGCTCTTTTTGGCAACATTATAAGCCTCTTCCTTTGATCTAATACTATCTTTAGCTTCTCTTGTAAGCCACAGTTGGACCACTTTTCCTGTGGAGCTTTTGTGCCTTAAAGGAATGTATATTTGTTGTAAATTATGTATTAATTCTTTAAATGCTAGCCATTGCTCGTCTACCATCACATCTTTTAATGTAGTTTCCCAATCTACCTCAGCTAACTCGCCCTTCATATCTATGTAGTTTGCTTTGTTTAGATTTAAGACTAAATCACTTTCAAACTTAATATAAAATTCCATCTTATTATGGACACTCTTCCCTAATGGTCCCTTTACTACAAGGGTTGGATCAAGCAATTTATTTTTGGATGGAACCTCCATGACTTAAGATGCGACTCTAAAACAAATAGGTGATATTGGATCATCTTGGAGCTGTTAGATAGAAGCACAGATTATCATATCCCACAATGTTTGGGTCAGATGGCTATTATTATTTAATTTGGTAATTAGATAAGAAATTTGTTTTTCAGGCAAAATGGATTTACTCTTGTATTCCTTTTAACGATGATGCTAAAGAATTATTTCTGGGTGTCAGATGGTGATGAAAACCATCACAGGCTTTCTCCACAAGACTGCTTGGGGGCATCAGGACAGAATCTGCTGAAAGTAGATGTCTAGGGTCAATCATGAAGCCAGAAATCCCAACTGCTCTGGAGAAATGCTGTGTTTGTTTGTCACACTGGGAGTATGTCATCAGCCCAGTATGAGACTATCCCACCCAAGAGCAAGAGATGAATCAGATGTTAATGATCACAGAATCAGGCAGGTTTACAATAAAAGGGGCCACACAGTTCAAATTGCTAATTGAGTAAAGCTTTTAACACACATGCAGCCTTTGCCTAAGCAGCTCAATTAACCTGCTAAAGGTTTATGTATTCTACTGGATCAAAGGACCCCATTTTATCAAATGTTGCTCTAAATTGAGCTGCTCTAACCACTGCTGTGCCGATTTTCGATGCGCTGCTGGAGTCTTGTTAAAGTGAAAGATCATGGCTCAAACTGAGGAGTCACTTGTGCCACTCCCACTAAAAGAACATTTTTTGTCAAATGATGTTTGTTAAATGGTGCAAATCGTGGGCTACACAAAATGGCAACAAACAGTTTCTAAAAATGTCTGGTTCATCTTCGTGATCCAAAAAGAATCTAAGTTTTAAGTATTTATTTTATACAAGAACAATTCCTCTTCAAGAGATTGTTTTCCTGTCACATTCATATTAGTTAACCTGCTGCTATACTGAAAGCAACAAACCATGGGGAGGGGGATTGAACAGCGACAGGGAACTGTAGCTGAGTGAAATGATGTTATATTTAACACCCCAGCCTTGGGAACAATAAGATCACAGCCTGAATAAAGAGGTCAGTCAGCCCCAGAAATGTTTAATAAAATAAATAAATAAAACATAGTTTTATTGTGACAGTTGCTCTCTCTCCTGTCCGTTTGGATTGGTTAAATTGGCAGATATGATAGTGTATATCATTGACTCATAATGGAGAATGGAGTCAGGCTGCAGGTGGGGTGGGAAACAGACACTGCTGGAGTCTCCTCAGCCACCCACACTGAAGAAATAATGGACTTGGGGGGGAGGGGGAGGAGGAGGAGGAGTAACATTGCACTTGAAACAATAAAATATTTACTTGGGGGAAGCAGACTTCACTGGGTAAAAGTTTCCAATGTGATACAGAAATTATTACAAGTCCCAGTGCTGCAGCACATGATTCAATGCCAGAGATCACTTCTAAGGGCAGATTTTTCCAAATGTGCACTCCCAGTGGAAGCATGAGGAAAATCAACCACTAATACCCAAGTGAAAAATTGTAATGGACTAGAACTGATCGCTGCTGAACCGTTTCTTTGTTTCTCACATGTGAGCAGCATTTGGCTTGTAACTTTGGTGGTTTGTGTTTCGTTGAAACAAAGTGAATTTTTAATTAATTCTTATACCTGCTAAATAATGGATTGATGAAGCTGTGAGGCGTTATAAGTATACAGATGTGCTATTTTCATGACACTGAAATCAAACAAGTGTCCAAAAGGTTTTTAAGTATCCTGAGGTAATATTGGGCCCAAGTTTCCACAAGAAAAAAAACGGGCGTCCCTCCGAGCTGGGCGCCCGTTTTTTGCGCCTAAAAAAATCCTCGGTAGTCTCCACCGACTTACAGGTCCTGTGGCACTCGGCGCAGCCAGCACGAGTTGTGGGGGGGGGCGGAGCCAGGTCCCTGCGCTGAAAACAGTGCCGGGACCTCTGCACATGCGCGCTACAGTCGGCACGCAAGTGCAGTAGCTCCAGGCGCCGAACTGTGTGGGAGGGGCCCGAAGCACGCAGCCCCTAGCCCTGGCCCAATGGCGCTGCGTGAATGAGGCTCCTCTCACGGCCAGCTCCTGCTCCCCGCCCGACCAGACCCGACACTCGCTCCCCCCCCCCCCGCCGACCAGACCCGACCCGACCCGACCCGACACCCGAGACCCGCTCCCTGCCCGCCGAGACCCGCTGTCCCCTCGACCCGAGTCCCACTCCCCGACCCGAGGCCCGCTCCCCCCCCCCCCGACCTGACACCCGCTCCCCCCCCCCAACCCGACACCCGCTCCCCCCCCCCGACCCGACACCCGCTCCCCCCCCCCCCCCCGACCCGACACCCGCTCCCCTCCCCCCCCCGACCCGACACCCGCTCCCCCCCACCCCCCGACCCGACACCCGCTCCCCGACCCCCCCTCTCTCTCTCCCTCCCTCTCTCGCTCAGCGGCACGAACAGCTGCAGAATTCTCCCTGGCTGAAGCACTTTCACACAGGTAGGAAGATGGTTTATTTAATCTTTTCTTGGCTTATAAATGTTTATTCAAGTTGGATTTATTTGTATAATATTTGTAGAAGTATAAATAAGGATTTATTGTCAAATTTATGAGTTCCCTTCCCCCCCCACCTCGTTCTGGGCGCCTAATTTGTAACCTGCGCCTGATTTTTTAATGTGTAGAACAGGTTTTTTCAGTTCTACAAAAATCTTCACTGGCGCCATTCTACTTTAGTTTGGAGTACATTTTCACTGTGGAAACTTTCAAATCAAGCGTCAGTGGCCGGACACGCCCCCTTTTGAAGAAAAAATTCTGTTCTAAACTAGAACTGTTCTACCTGACTAGAACTGCAGAAAAAAAAGTGGAGAATTGCGATTTCTAAAATAGTCCGTTCTCCACCAGTTGCTCCTAAAAATCAGGCGCGAATCATGTGGAAACTTGGGCCCATTATAGGCGAGCAATGAGACAAGAGATAACTGCAAATGAGATAAATGACAAAAACACTTAATTATGTTTAACATCACAAGTATGGAGACAGGAATAGAAATTAGAGTTGAATTTCCAAATGAAGTTTCCCAGCACAGCTCTGACCGGCATTTAGCAGTAAAGGTACATTGCTAAAGCTGTAAAAAAAACTCTATACAGATATTTTCCAAACAACTGGAATCAGTGCACACATGACTGCAGACATGCTGTACGGTACACCATCTCCCATCTTCTTCAGAAACAGCAATGTTTGCGTTTTTGTAAGAATTTACTGAATAACATTGAGTAAGAAACATATACTACAGTTGATCAGGACCTTGAATTGATGCTTTCAAACAAAAATTATAAACCGATATCTTGAAGAAATTCAGTTGCAGTCATCCTGTCTGATGAAAACTGAATTGGGAACTGAAAGGGTTAGAAATTACCCCTCGCCCCGATTGGTGGCAATAACTTTCTGGGACCAGGACTTCCTGCACCCGGCCCGGAAGTCCCGCCCCTGACGTGGAATTGGGCCATGCATCCCTCAAAGGAAGCGGAGCACTGTCTCTGGCTATGCGCTTCCTTTGAGGGATGCTCCCGAGGTGGTAGCACACTGCTGAGTCAAGCACAGGCATGCAGCAGGCCAGCGCTGCGCAGATGCTTCACATAGCACTAAAGCGCTACAACGCCCCACCCCTTCCATTAAAGGGGAGGGCCGCTGCGCACTCTGCAGGCCGCTACTAGGCAACTAGGGATGCGACCAATGGGCCAAAACAAAGTGCCGGGCTGCACGATGGCAGCCCGGTCAACACGAGGGCTGTCATTGTCGGGCCGTCCCAAGAGTTGGCCGAAAAATAAAGATGACGGCCCGGGGAGCTAAAGTCCTCCTCTTTAAGGGGCGCCCCGGCAGCGGATGTCCTGCGAAGCAGGAGTTGACACCGCCCACGCCAGCCTCACAGAGCCCTCACTGCCCCTGATTTTCTTCAAGATTTTGGTTTATAATTTTTGTTTGGAAGCATCAATTCAAAGTCCTGATCAACTGTAATAGGCAATTTCCCTCGCGGGGCGCAAAGAGGTCAGCGCGCAGGGCGATGATGTCATCGCCGATTGCGTGCCGCTGACAGGACAGCACCTCCCAAACCTGCGGGGCAATTTCCCAGCAGGCAGTAGTGCACCTCTTCCTTGGGCGAAAACGCCATTGCGCCCCATTAGCGCCCCCCCCCGGAGGAGCTAACAGGACTCTAAATAGGGGCAATTTCGGACCCAAAGAATCCAGAGAGTAAGGGGTAGAGTTTCTTTTTCATTGCCTGGGCAGTAATCTGGTGGAGCAGATCGCCCATCCTGTGCAGAGCTCGCCCGATTTTCATTCCATTGAAATCAATAGATTTAAAATCGGGTGGATTTTGTAATGGGCAGATGATATACTCCACCAGATTACTGCCCACAAGGCAAAGATAAATCTACCCCAAAATGTTTTCTTTGTTTAAAGCTAGAAATAACTGAAGATCATATTAGGAGATAAATCCTTTATACTTTTGCCTTATATTTGTCCCTCTGTTATTTTAGCGCAGGTATTAACCCATTTATTTTAAATGCAATAATCCCACATTTGAAATAGTGGCCAGGGGAATACAATAAAGACATGTTAAATGCGCATCCACAAATGCCATTCAGTTCCAAAAATTATTTTAAAGATCAAGAAAATTTTTTGTTGTGAATGTAACAAAAATGGTTGATTTCAACAATTTTTAAACCATTTGGTGTTTTATCAATGCTATCATTTTCCTGATTTAAAAAGTCAAAATGGGAGCAAAATCAGCAAATAAAAACCAAAATATCAGCTTCACACTGTACAACTTGATGGAGCAAACATTAAAACAATGGAGACTCTAGAGCAGAGGGTGGGGGAGAGCTATGGAGCAGCAAATCAGAGTTCAATTCCATAGAGAAAGGTATGTGCCTGGTAATACAGGCACTGGAGAGGGGTAAGGAACAAAGAAAGAACGGGGCTGAAATTGTTCCCCTCCTTAAGCTCCATTATTGCCTCTAAGAGGGAGCGGATAGGCCTTATCGGCTGAGAACAGATGGATGGGCCAACCCTTCCTATATTGTCCCCGGGCCGGGAGCGGCGGGAACGGGTTTCCGCACCACCCATGTTACCGTCCTGACCCCCTTCCGACCAGTGGCGATCCCCTTTCTGATCCCCACAGGAAATTGCCCTGTGGGAGAAGAGCGGCTGCCGGTCGGTGCCACTGACAGCTTTCCCCAGCAGGAAGCTGTGTGTGCCTGGGCGGTGCATCTGTCCTTAAAGGGGAGTGCGCGCTGCTACGATTGCCATCTTATAATAATTGTCGGCCGACTGCCAGATCAGCCCGACAATGGTGGCCACGGGTTCGGTCGGGCCACCAACAGGCAGCCTGGCACCCCCTCTTGGGTATCGGGCCACTGGCCTGGCCGAAACCCTCCCTGGTGGCCCAGTGGGCCTAACTAAACCTCAAGCACAGTTCGGAGCAGCTCTCCCCTTTAACTGAAGGAGAGAGATGCTGTGGTGCTTCAGCGCAATGCGGTATGTCCGCGTCGCGCTGACATCATCAGTGCAGTGCTGATGACCAAGAGGCCCCGCTCCAACGTCACTTCCGCCCCTCAGCACCGCCCTGACTGGAAATAAACACCAAAGAGGTGAATATCGGTCCAATCTCCGCCCCATGGATGGGGGCTGAGACAGACCTAAGGAATCGGTGAGTGCGCTTACTTTCTGGTCGGGGGGGAAATTTTGGCCCTTATGCGTTTGCATTCTTTTTTTTCTTGTCAACAAGTAAACACTAATTTGAAAATGTTCATGTTGGAGGTGGAGGGGGTTATTGTATTTTATCCATTTAATATGAAAGACAGAAACTCTAGCTTTATCTGCATGGTGCTATGCAACTGGCCACGTACAGGTGTTTGCGATTCACCCAGTTGATTAGATCCTCAGATTTTTTTTCTTCATCTCTGCTGGAAAATGCTTGATCACCTCTTGGAAAAGTCTTTTGGAAAAAATCATTTTGATTAACCCTCAGTCAAAAAATGGCACCTGGTACAAAACAAAAATGAGGAACACATGAGAAAAATGGGAAATGGAGGAATGAAAATATGGAAAATATATGAAACCATTAAAAGGTGCTATTTTTCCCTAGCCCGTTGCTGTCTGTAGAGCATTAAGACACTAACATTGTTCATGACAGCAGGGGCCTTAAACACTGCAAACTTAAAATGAGGCATAAAAGACTGAATGGCTTTGGCACTAAGCATATCCTGATCAAAACATTTGCTGTGTAGATGAAAGCCAGTTTCTTATTCATTGCCCACCACAAAAATGATTTGTTCCATTCCCACACTAGCAAAACCAAAAAAAACACCAATTAAAAACTCGTACTCAAATCAAAAGAAATAAACTTACGGTATAAAGAGAATATTCATGTATTTGATATGTACTTACTCTGCTCTTGAGGCACACTCACATTTGGATAGGATGGAAATTGTATCAAACACCTGGCCATATATTGTCCTCTGGCTATTAATTCTTGTGTTGCTAGATTTTGTTTAAACCCCCCCTTTTTTTTGTTGCATATTTTGGGTCCCTCTGCATTGCAGTCATGACTATGTTCCCACGTTGCGAGTGCAGTTAATCATTCTACTGCCTGGTTTCTGTCAATGTCAGTCTGCAACAGGGTGGTAAGAAAAGGATAAGACAGACTCAGGGTGTATGATTTTCCAAGTTACTTTGGTAACTTAATATAAGCACTTCGTAGAGTTATTTAAGGTTTTGTTAAGAATCCTGTACAGTTTAAATATGTCCACAATCTGCATCTGATCAGTGCTGCCTGACTACCTGACCAAGCTGCAGAGCACCATGGAGATTATGGCCACTTTGGGACCTTCTGCCATGAAGTCAGCATTGACTGAGGTCCTTAGCAAAGACATACCTACCATGATGAATGCTTTGACTGCGCCTACACACACTGTGAGCTCCAATCCACAGCAATCTGTCTTGTCTGGATTCACCAACTTAAAGAAAATCCTCATGCAGATATTCAAAGTTCTCATTGCTGTGCAGATATCTGCTCTCATAACGATCACAAACTATTTGCTGCAGGCTGAAAGAATTATTGTAGCTGCCAGGGAAATGACCATTGGCCATTGGCATGCATGATCCTGCTCCTATGGTCACAGATGATTTGCACATTCATTGAATGTTAGCCCTTTCTATTCATGAGTGAAGTTGTATTGGAGGTAAGGCTACATATAGCCATACAAATGGCACCCTCACTTGTGAGAATCCTGCCACATATAGAAAAGAAAGAGGCTTTCCATCGTGAAATAGATGAAATTATTAGTCCTGGTAAACAAATGCATCTTTGACCTTCATGAAGTAATTGTGAGCTGAATTTTGGGAGATGTGACACTGTTCTCTTGCAGCTGTAACCTTGACAGTCCTGTGGCGGGACTGGTTTCCAAGGCTAGTTGCAGAACCCTGCATAACTCTGTGATGGCATCATTTGAGAATCTTAATCTGCGCAAGCAGGTTCAGATATCAGAGCCTGGGCCTGCACCTAAGTGGCAGCATAAGGGCATGTATGTCTGGCATGCGTCATCTGATCCTCCTCCTCTTCCTCGTTCACAACTTATACCCATTGGACTATTCATATCGACACACAAGTGATTTCACTAAACTTTTCAGCTGTACAAACAATTACAGATAAAAGATGATTCACAATTTTAAACAGCTGTCAGGCAGGCTCCAAAAAGTTTTCTCAACTTCCTTTGTGCCACAAGACCAAAATAGTGCAGAAACAGTGAGTTGCTAGGAGATACTGTAATAACAGCAAGGTACCTTTAACAACCAGGGCCAAAATGAAGGGGACAAACCTCCTGTGCAGGACCTATTTATGCAGGTGATCAACCTAGCAGCCTCTGGATCAGATTATTAAGAGGACCCACATTTAAAATAAAGTTGCTCTTTAGTGACTTTGAGCTTAATTTTATACATAGTGTGCAAAGTGTTCACAAATATACAGACATATTAGTGTGCATTAGGCAGGCACTAGCCTCAGGTTTCCATACTGATAATCTGAGGATCCTGTATCTGAAGTGCTGTGGCGACTTGGGTGTTTTCAATCACATTATCAACTCCATGATTTCTATCCCTCAACGATACATTATGTAAGAGAATGGTGTGGTGGAAGGGTAGGGTTATGCTTATGTTTCCTTTAGTTTAGATATGCAAAGCAGAGTAAAAAACACATTGCCCAAATTGGAAGGATGTACTCTCATATGTTCTTACAACTGAGCAGCAGTGACATAGGTCTGCAATGAGATTACCAACCTGTCCTCTTTACTGGAGAATGACATGTGGCATGAAAAGGAGGGCAGGGGATATAACGAATGAGGCAGATGAAGGGGATGAATTGAATGTGCAATGGCAGGGTTTCTTTTTAGCATAACAAGGGTAATGGTCTGAATTCATGCCTTTGGCTGGGAGTCTCGTCTCACCTCGCCTCACCTCCTAGGAGCGGGTATTGGAAATCCAAGCACGGGCTGCACAGAGGCTTGAAGTCAGAAAATGGTGAAGAACAAAGGTTTTTTTCCCCCTTTCAATTGCTTATGAAGAGTGCTATTATCATCCTAATGCAGTGCAGATGAGATCTCAGGTTTTTCTAATCCAATTTTTTTTTTAGAATCGTGGGAGCCCCTATTCTGCAAGGCAGCACACGTGGTGACATCCAACGCCAGTACCAAGAGCCCAGGGGATATTAAACAAGCAACTGCTTTCAACCCTCCTAAACTGAAATATGACGGGTGGGCTTGCTAAAACATTCCTTTAATTTTCATCATCCCTTTCAATATCTATTGTAGGATTAATCATGAATCATTGGAAATGATAAACCAGTATGTAATGCAGCCTCCTGCTGAGTGGAGAGTATGAGGTACTGGTGAAGTACAGAAAAAATACAGTCAAAAATAATAAAGGTAGTTCTAACAATATTTCCATGAGGTTGTAATTGAAAACAGTAGGAACGGCTCCATTTATGATTTAATAATGCATACATGTAGGCTTGGCCACTTTTTAACCTTTTGAACACTGAAATATATTTTCTTTTTCTTAATATTTATAGCAGAGAATTATTTTCTGTACATTGGTTTTTACTGAACAAGTGGAGGTCAAGTGTTGGTCCGCAGGACTCTCAACTAAAATGGCATTCCCCACTTTCCCTAGGAGTTGAGTTGATCAATCTTGGATAATGGGTCTGAGGGAGGAAGAGAACAAAAGCTGGGAAAAATAGTGAGGGAGTTCTGGCACCAAGGAGCTGTATTGATGATGTCTGTTCAGATGTTCTTAGCCTGAATCTTTCTACCTCTCCTAACTAAGGAGGATGCAGATTTGAAAGAAGATTGTTTCTTATGAAGATTTGAACAATTTGTTGTTGTTGATATAGATTTGAAAGAAGAGAGTAAATATACAAATACCTGTATACGAATATACGAACAATGATGGACAAGTAAAGACCACCTGGTCCATCGAGCCTGTCCCACACAATTGCGATACCTTGTGTATCACAACTTATAAAAACCACCCCATCCTTTCGAAACCATGTGATCTCCTGGGAGAGGCAAAAAAGCAGATTAAAAAACCCAGGCCAATTTGGGGAACAAAAATCTGTGAAATTTCTCTCTGACCCATCTTGGCGATGAAACTAGTCCAGAAGATCACTCTGACCATTAAATTCCCTGAGGTACATACCTTCTGTAAGAGTTAATCTCTGCCGCAGCCAGAAACAAATCCAGCTTTTGCTTGAAGGAATTCAGTGAGTCTGCATCCACCACATGAAACGGCAGCTTGTTCCAGAGGTCTGTTATTCTCTGTGAAAAGAACCACCTCCTGACATTTAACCTAGATCTAGCCTTATACAACTTAAATTTGTGCCCCCTGGTCCTGCCTAACCTATTTAATTGATATAAACGGTCAGCTGGAACACTTTCTATTCTCTTTATTATCTTATAAACCTCAATCATATCCCCCCTAAGTCTATGCTGCTCTAAGGTAAAGAGTCCCAACTCTTTTAGCCTACCTTGATAACTATGGTGCATTAGTTTTGGAATTAGTCTAGTGGCCCTCTTCTACACCCTTTCCAAAGCCTCAATATCATCCACCATGTGAGGAGACCAAAATTGGACACAGTATACCAAGTGCGGCCTGACTAAGGTCTTGTACAAAGACAAAACAATACGCCTCGTCTTATACTGAAATGTCCAATGGATACACCCCAACACCCTATTTGCTCTAGCTATCACTGCACGGCATTGCTTGTGTACCTTTAAGGATGTATGCACTAGAATGCCCAACTCTCTATCTCCACTATCTTTAATGCCTTTCCCTGGAGGGTGTATGAATGTTGAGCATTTGTCCTGCCCACATGCATAACACTGCACTTATCTAAGTTATACATCATTTTCCAGTCATGAGCCCAGTCTCCCAACACATTAAGATCTACCTAAATCAGACGAGCCTCTTCTACAGTTCTAGCACTCGCACAGATCTTGGTATAATCTGCAAATTTTCGAAGTGTGCCACCAACCCCTGAATCCAGATCATTAATAAAAATAGTAAAAAGCAATGGTTCCAACATTGATCTCTGCGGGACACCACTGGAGACTCCAAACAGATCCAAATCCATCTATAACTACTCTTTGCCTGCGTCCTGCCAGCCAGTTCTGTATCCAGCTCAATATATTTCCACTAATACCAGAGGCTCCGATCTTATAGAGAAGCCTCTTGTGCGGTACCTTGTCAAAAGCTTTTTGGAAATCGAAGTAGACAATGTCTACTGGGCTTCCCTCATCCACCAACTTCGTAACTTCTTCAAAAAATATAATTAGATTTGTGAGACATGACTTCCTTTTTACGAAGCCATGTTGGGTGTCTCTAATGTGTCCCTCCCTTTCCAAGTATACACATACTGTATCCCTTATGATTCTTTCAAGCATCTTCTCTATTACTGATGTTATATGATGGGCCTGTAGTTACCCGGGTCTGCCTTGTCATCTTTTTAAAAAATGAGGACTACATTAGCCTCCTTCCAATCTGTAAGAACCATTCCAGAGTGCAGTGAGCTATTAAAAATATAGGCCAGGGGCTCGCACAGCACATGTCCCATCTCCCGGAGGACCCTCGGGTGGATATCATCCAGACCTGCTGCTCTATCTATTTTCAAGTTCTTAATTCTTTCTAAAACAATATGCCTATCTATGTTAATGTTACTAGTAGTAAAACTAGTATTATTAAATTCTAATATTTGAGCATCATCTTGCAGGGTGAATACTGATGCAAAGTACTCATTTAACATTTCTGCCATACTCAGTGAGTCATTTGTAACCGGTCCTTGAACTCCCTTCAGTGGAGTCTTTGAAAGTTCTCTGACTCTTGACATAACTAAAAAAGCTCTTCCCATTACTGCCACAGTTATCTACAATCCTTTTTTCCATTAGTCTTTTTGTTGATCTAATCGCAGCCTTAGTTTTCTTTAGTTGTTCTTTGTATTCAACTTTATTTATTTGAGTGTTACATTTCTTTAATTTATAGCAACATTTCTGTTTACATCTTATTTGACTTTGTACATAGCCAGTCAGCCACCTTGGCTTTTTCTCACCACATTTCCTTCTTTTGATTTTGGAAACATGTTTGTTTACCACATTTTTAATCAGATTCTTAAAAAACTTTCCATTTATATTCAACATCGGTCGCATCACCACTGAGGAGGGTTAGCCAATTTACCTGTTCCAACTCACCTGCCATTTTGGAGAAGTTTGCCCGTCTGAAATCTGGTATGAGTTGTAGGTTCTCAGTACTTTTAGTTCTACTAGCCAATTGAAACTGTATAATGTTGTAATCACTGTTGCCCAGATGTTCCCCCACATGGAGGCCTGATATGAGGTCAGGCTCACGACTAAACACCAGATCCAATATATGATTTTCCCTAGTTACTTCATTAACATGTTGAGTCAGGAAACAGTCTTGTATATTTTCAATACATTTTTCAACTGCACACCCCATCACAACAGCTGGTAAACCAACGTGCCACTGAATGCCAGGAAAATTAAAATTACCCACCAAACAAAGGTGGCATTATATATTAAAAGCATCAGTCATTTGTTTCCATAATAACTCATCACGTTCAAGTGTCTGACCCAGGGGCCTATAACAATTACCAATAACTAATCCCTGCCCGTGAGCTTGGTCCACTTAAACCCAAATAGCTTCATCTGAGCCTGATGAGGCAATATCAAGTCTCTCTCTAGCTGTTAGATTCTCACTGATAAAAATAGTAACCCCACCTCCCCTTTGACCTACCCTATCCTTTCTGAAACTCTTGTGGCCCTTTAGGTGAATTTCTCTCCCATCATTGTCATTTAGCCATGTCTCAGAAATACACAATGGGGTCAAGTTTCAGGCCGCGCCTAGAACGGCGCAGCCCTGACATCGACGCCCATTTTTCGCGCCCAAAAGCACAACAAATATGTCCAAATTCTCCACCACAGAATAGGATTTCAATTCTAACAATTTACTTCGAACATAGAAACATAGAAAATAGGTGCAGGATTAGGCCATTCGGCCCTTCTAGCCTGCACCGCCATTCAATGAGTTCATGGCTGAACATTCAACTTCAGTACCCCATTCCTGCTTTCTCGCCATACCCCTTGATTCCCCTAGTAGTAAGGACCTCATCTAACTCCTTTTTGAATATATTTAGTGAATTGGCCTCAACAACTTTCTGTGGTAGAGAATTCCACAGGTTCACCACTCTCTGGGTGAAGAAGTTCCTCCGCATCTCGGTCCTAAATGGCTTACCCCTTATCCTTAGACTGTGACCTCTGGTTCTGGACTTCCCCAACATTGGGAACATTCTTCCTGCATCGAACCTGTCTAACCCCGTCAGAATTTTAAATGTTTCTATGAGGTCCCCTCTCATTCTTCTGAACTCCAGTGAATACAAGCCCAGTTGATCCAGTCTTTCTGGATAGGTCAGTCCCGCCATCCCGGGAATCAGTCTGGTAAACCTTCGCTGCACTCCCTCAATAGCAAGAATGTCCTTCCTCAGGTTAGGAGACCAAAACTGTACACAATACTCCAGGTGTGGCCTCACCAATGCCCTGTACAACTGTAGCAACACCTCCCTGCCCCTGTACTCAAATCCCCTTGCTATGAAGGCCAACATGCCATTTGCTTTCTTAACCGCCTGCTGCACCTGCATGCCAACCTTCAATGACTGATGTACCATGACACCCAGGTCTCTTTGCACCTCCCCTTTTCCTAATCTGTCACCATTCAGATAATAGTCTGTCTCTCTGTTTTTACCGCCAAAGTGGATAACCTCACATTTATCCACATTATACTTATCTGCCATGCATTTGCCCACTCACCTAACCTATCCAAGTCGCTCTGCAGCCTCACAGCATCCTCCTCGCAGCTCACACTGCCACCCAACTTAGTGTCATCCGCAAATTTGGAGATACTACATTTAATCCCCTCATCTAAATCATTAATGTACAGTGTAAACAGCTGGGGCCCCAGCACAGAACCTTGCATACCCCACTAGTCACTGCCTGCCATTCTGAAAAGTACCCATTTACTCCTACTCTTTGCTTCCTGTCTGACAACCAGTTCTCAATCCATGTCAGTACACTACCCCCAATCCCATGTGCTCTAACTTTGCACATCAATCTCTTGTGTGGGACCTTGTCGAACGCCTTCTGAAAGTCCAAATATACCACATCAACTGGTTCTCCCTTATCCACTCTACTGGAAACATCCTCAAAAAATTCCAGAAGATTTGTCAAGCATGATTTCCCTTTCACAAATCCATGCTGACTTGGACCTATCATGTCACCTCTTTCCAAATGCACTGCTATGATATCCTTAATAATTGATTCCATCATTTTACCCACTACCGATGTCAGGTTGACCGGTCTATAATTCCCTGTTTTCTCTCCCTCCTTTTTTAAAAAGTGGGGTTACATTGGCTACCCTCCACTCCATAGGAACTGATCCAGAGTCAATGGAATGTTGGAAAATGACTGTCAACGCATCCACTATTTCCAAGGCCACCTCCTTAAGTACTCTGGGATGCAGTCCATCAGGCCCTGGGGATTTATCGGCCTTCAATTCCATCAATTTCCCCAACACAATTTCCCGGCTAATAAGGATTTCCCACAG
Source organism: Pristiophorus japonicus (assembly GCF_044704955.1). Lineage (NCBI taxonomy): Eukaryota > Metazoa > Chordata > Chondrichthyes > Pristiophoridae > Pristiophorus > Pristiophorus japonicus. Next base: position 62,593,980 of record NC_091985.1, read on the forward strand.
TTCCTCCTCCTTACTAGACCCCCCGACCACTTTTATATCCGGAAGGTTGTTTGTGACCTCCTTCGTGAATACCGAACCAAAGTACTTGTTCAATTGGTCCGCCATTTCTTTGTTCCCCGTTATGACTTCCCCTGATTCTGACTGCAGGGGACCTACGTTTGTCTTTACTAACCTTTTTCTCTTTACATATCTATAGAAACTTTTGCAATCCGTCTTAATGTTCCCTGCAAGCTTCTTCTCATACTCCATTTTCCTTGCCCTAATCAAACCCTTTGTCCTCCTCTGCTGAGTTCTAAATTTCTCCCAGTCCCCAGGTTCGCTGCTATTTCTGGCCAATTTGTATGCCACTTCCTTGGCTTTAATACTATCCCTGATTTCCCTTGATAGCCACGGTTGAGCCACCTTCCCTTTTTTATTTTTATGCCAGACAGGAATGTACAATTGTTGTAGTTCATCCATGCGGTCTCTAAATGTCTGCCATTGCCCATCCACAGTCAACCCCTTAAGTATCATTCGCCAATCCATCCCAGCCAATTCACGCCTCATACCTTCAAAGTTAGCCTTCTTTAAGTTCTGGACCATGGTCTCTGAATTAACTGTTTCATTCTCCATCCCAATGCAGAATTCCACCATATTATGGTCACTCTTCCCCAAGGGGCCTCGCTCAACAAGATTGCTAATTAATCCTCTCTCATTACATAACACCCAGTCTAAGATGGCCAAAACCATCCCTTATGCACTCCAGAAAATCCTCCTCCACTGTATTGCTTCCAGTTTGGTTAGCCCAATCTATGTGTATATTAAAGTCACCCATTATAACTGCTGCACCTTTATTGCACGCACCCCTAATTTCATGTTTGATGCCCTCCCCAACATCACTACTACTGTTTGGAGGTCTGTGCACAACTCCCACTAACGTTTTTTGCCCTTTGGTGTTCTGCAGCTCTACCCATATAGATTCCACATCATCCAAGCTAATGTCCTTCCTAACTATTGCCTTAATCCTCCTTAACCAGCAATGCTACCCCACCTCCTTTTCCTTTTATTCTATCCTTCCTGAATGTTGAATACCTCTGGATGTTGAGTTCCCAGCCCTGATCATCCTGGAGCCACGTCTCCGTAATCCCAATCACATCATATTTGTTAACATCTATTTGCACAGTTAATTCATCCACCTTATTGCGGATACTCCTTGCATTAAGACACAAAGCCTTCAGGCTTGTTTTTTTAACACCCTCTGTCCTTTTAGAATTTTGCTGTACAATGGCCCTTTTTGTTCTTTGCCTTGGGTTTCTCTGCCCTCCACTTTTCCTCATCTCCTTTCTGTCTTTTGTTTTTGCCTCCTTTTTGTTTCCCTCTATCTCCCTGCATTGGTTCCCATCCCCCTGCCATATTAGTTTAACTCCTCCCCAACAGCACTAGCAAACACTCCCCCGAGGACATTGGTTCCGATTCTGCCCAGGTGCAGACCGTCCGGATTGTACTGGTCCCACCTCCCCCAGAACCGGTTCCAATGCCCCAGGAATTTGAATCCCTCCCTGCTGCACCATTGCTCAAGCCACGTATTCATCTGAGCTATCCTGCGATTCCTACTCTGACTAGCACGTGGCACTGGTAGCAATCCCGAGATTACTACTTTTGAGGTCCTACTTTTTAATTTAGCTCCTAGCTCCTTAAATTCATTTCGTAGGAACTCATCCCTTTTTTTACCTATGTCATTGGTACCAACGTGCACCACGACAACTGGCTGTTCTCCCTCCCTTTTTAGAATGTCCTGCACCCGCTCCGAGACATCCTTGACCCTTGCACCAGGGAGGCAACATACCATCCTGGAGTCTCGGTTGCGGCCGCAGAAACGCCTATCTATTCCCCTTACAATTGAATCCCCTATCACTATCGCTCGCCCACTCTTTTTCCTGCCCTCCTGTGCAACAGAGCCAGCCATGGTGCCATGAACTTGGCTGCTGCTGCCCGCTCCTGATGAGTCATCCCCCTCAACAGCACTCAAAGCAGTGTATCTGTTTTGCAGTGGGATGACCACAGGAGACCCCTGCACTACCTTCCTTGCACTACTCTTCCTGCTGGTCTTCCATTCCCTCGCTGGCTGTGGACCCTTCTCCTGCGGAAAGACCAACTCGCTACACGTGATACTCACGTCATTCTCAGCATCGTGGATGCTCCAGAGTGAATCCTTACATTTACATAAAAGCAATTTAAAGGTCTCCCATCTAATTTCTTAAAGTTATTAATTCTTATTTGCTTCCTACCTGGTTCATCTTCATGCTTAGCATCTATATAGTTATCACTAACTTTGAATGGATCTGCACCATCCCCGTTCTGACTTAGTTTAAATGCTTTCTGAAAGCATGCTCAACACCCTCTGCCAGCCTTTTTGCTCCCTTGAAGTTAAGATGGAGGCTGTCCCTCCTAAACAACTTTCCTTTTCCAGCAAACACCTCCCAATTATCAAAAAAGAATTGACTATTTCTCAATTCATAGAACTTTTGGAATCAATTTGTTATTTGCATTTGATTTGGGCCAAGTCCAATTGTGATATTCAGAGGGTTAGGTATTATCCATCCTTTCACTATCTCAGTACTACCAGGAAACCACACAACAATTTTAAGATTAAAACTTTTTCTTTTTCATAAAGAACCATTATTATTCAGTATGACCAGCAGGTAAAGTCACTGAGTAAAATTTTACATGATTATAGCCTTGTTAAATGAGTTTGTCTGAAATTTCTCTCTGCTATTTAGCGGAGGTATTATCCTATCGATTTTAAATTGCAGGGAATGGAAAAAAAGGTGAGTTAAAATGTAATGATTCGATTTTAAAAGCCTGAAAATTACAGGAAGAAGAAAAGATTGAGCGAGGTAGGGAGTTTCACAGTGTTGAGGTCCTGGGAATAAATCATTCTAAATTCTTAAATTGCCTGAGAGCACTCATTAAGGAGGCTGCATGGCATTGTGGTGGATAGCACCTGACCTAACGCGCCCTCCTAATATCGACTAGCTAATTGGGAGTAAACTAGTTATTGCAGAGGATTTTGAGTGCTACTTAAAGGTATATCACCTTTTACTGTTCACTTGTGGCTGGAGGTTTGAAGAGGACTTTTGAAACACATCAGCAGACTTTCTGGAACACTTTGTCAAGACTTCACCAATACTCTGCCAAAATGTATTCTGTAAATTATCTGAAGATGTCACTTTAAATAAGTAATTGCTGTGCTGTACTATGTTATTGGACACCTTATAAGAGTCACCAGGAGAAAGGGAGTGCTTGTTCATTGTCATCTTGCTAGGGTTCCCCCTTAGCCTGCAGGAGGAATGGGAAGGCATGAGGCCAGGCAGAGCAGCACTTGCTGCAGGAGAGGGGGACAGGAGTGTGAAGTGGACTCCTCCCCCCCCACCCTCACCCGTGGCATCAATGTTACCGCTAAGTGGCTGCACAGTCATCTGCAAGGTCCCGCACAGGCCTCTCAATGGCTTTTACATTGTAGATAACATGCATGCTCAAAAATTTGAATGGGCTACACATTGGGGGAGGCGGGCCACACTGGAGGCAGTGCAGTTTACAGTGGACATTGCAGGACATCCCTCCTCCTCTGGACCTCCTTCACCAGAACCTCCAGTGCCGCGTCTGAGAATCTGTGCGCCCTCTCACTTGGTCCCCGAGCCATCCTGAAATCTGCCGCTATGTGTCAGCCAGCCTGATGATCAGGTTGGGCCTATACTCATTGGAGTTTAGAAGAATAAGAGGTGATCTTATTGGAACATATAAGATACTAAGGGTACTCGACAAGATAAATGCAGAGAGGATGTTTCCATTTGTGGCGGAATCTAGAACTAGGGGGCATAGTTTAAGAATAAGGGGTCGTCCATTTAGAACTGAGATGAAGAGAAATTTCTTCTCTGAGGTCATAAATTTGTGGAATTCTCTGCTGTGGAGCTGTGGAGGCTGGGTCATTGAATATTAAGGTGGAGATACGCAGATTTTTAAATGATAAAGGAGTGAAGGGTTATAGGGAGTGGGCAGGGAAGTGGAGCTGAGCCCAAGATCAGATCAGCCCATGAGCTTATTAAATGGTGGAGCAGGCTCGAGGGGCCAATGGCCTACTCCTGCTTCTATTTCTTATGTTCTTATGTTCTAGCCCATTCCACACCTTCAGTGGAAGTGGGTGCGTGGAGTCCACATATACTTCTCTATGAAAATTGTGTCTAATCAGCGCTTGAGTGCTAAACCTGCAGGTGTCTGGTTTAGCACCTCCAGGCAAGTTCAAATTAGGGTGATCAGCAATTAGGATCAAAATTGTGTGCTAAAACCAGACTTTCAAACACGCGTATCTTATTAGCACAGCACCAAATGAAACCCCTATGATTATTGTGATTTTTAAAAATTCGTTCACCGGATGTGAGCGTCGCTGGCAAGGCCAGAATTTATCTCCCATCCTTAATTGCCCCTGAGAAGGTGGTGGTAAGCCGTCTTCTTGAACCACTGCACTATACTTCTTTGTTGCGGTTTGGTACAACTGAATGGCTTTCTAGGCCATTTCAGAGGGCAGCTAAGAGTCAACCACATTGCTGTGGATCTGGAGTCACATTTAGGCCAGATCGGGTAAGGACGGCAGATTTCTTTCCCTAAAGGACATTAGTGAACCAGAGTAGGGTCAACTTAATCCAGAAACTCATAGGATCCACATGGGGAGCAGATGCTCAAACCCTTCGTACGGCAGCACTCTCCCTGGTGTACTCTACAGCAGAGTACTGTTGTCCGGCATGGCTATCAAGTCCACATGTCAAATCCGTTGATATCCAGCTGAATTCTACTTCGAGAGTTTATCGACACCAACACCTTGACTCCCGATATTTGCAACCTACGCTGCGAATATGCAGTCTCCAGAGAATATATCCACTACACTAGCAAAGACATGCCGATCCAGGCCGACTTAAACAACTTACCACCAACCCATCTCAAATCTAGAAGGCCATTTTGGACTGTCGCCGAAGCCTTTCAGCTATCTCCCCTCAGCCTTGTTGACCGATGGCAAAATGCTTGGAAGAACTGTGACATACAGAATGGATTCCCTGCAGTACAACCTGTAGAATCAAACCTTCCTCACAAACAGTGGGCAACCATCAACCGCCTCAGTATTGGTCATGGTAGACGCTGCCACCTTCTCCATAGGTGGAAGATTAAAGCATCCCCAGCATGCCACTGTGGAGCACTGGATCAGACCCTGGAGCACATCATTGAGCACTGCCCTCAGAGGAAATGTGCAGGCAGCCTACAAGATATCCACGCTGTTACACCAGAAGCTTTCGCCTGGATATCCAACTTGGATATTTACTTTTGATTTGCTTTCCTACTGCCATACGAAAGAAGAAGGAGTGAACCAGATGGGTTTTTACGACAATCCAATAGTTTCACGGTTGCCATTAATGACACTAGCTTTTTGTTTCAGATATATTTAATTCACTGAATTTAAATTCGCCAGCTGCCACGGTGGGATTTGAACTCATGTCTCATGAATCATTAGTCCAGGCCTCTGGATTGCTAATCCAATAACAAAAGCACTATGCTACTGTACTTGGTTAGTCCACTGAACGGACAGCAACCTAATAGCAAATAGCAGTTTCAGTAATGGCGCTGATTCTGCTGTGCTGTGGGCTAGAAGACCACCAGGCACCACACCATATTTACAGACCTTAATATCAGAGCAGGTGGAAAAACTTCTAGAAGAGAGGAAAAGCAGCCAGAAATTGTTGTACACATAGGAATCACACTTACCTACTGTGCCAGTGTCTGCAGTGACTTAGCTATCAGCTCCTGATCTGCACCACAACATCGAGCTTCTGTATCTTTTCTACCTCCATCAATCATAGTGTGCACAAGGGAATGAATGAGTGAGTAAATAGAAGATAAGCAATGAAAAGCAAAGGATGTAAGTTTTGAGCTTGGAGATGCTTCCAAATTAAGCCTATTCACACCGTGTATTGCCTCCACACCTATAATGCCAAATGCCTTCTCCTCATAAGGAGCCAAGGGCTGCAGCTTTCATGACCCCCTTCCTACTTGTATGCATTGCTTTCTGTTATGTGCAGCCTTCTTCTACAAGCAGATAGGAAAGGGATATATTTAAGAAAGAGGATTGTGAGTTGGTCTACCAAAGTTCCCAGCACAACCTTATGTGAGCAAACGAACATGCAGCTGTAATGGGTCTAGTGCTGTCATAGAACTTGTTGCTTGAGACCTGACCCATTTAATGGCCAACGTGGAGAGTACTGTGATATAGCAACATGGCCTGGTAAACCAGGAGACAATGAGCATGGCAACGCATTTACAAAGAGCAGCAGTTGGCAAAGCATCCTACGTTCTACATTTGTGATGCTGCACCAAGCTTACGACAGGAGCAATAAACAAGCTGGGCAAAATAGTTAAGATTTTGTTACATGCATGCATTCGCTTACCTTAATAACCTTACAAAGGACAAAACTTTTATTGTTCACCTGCTTCCGGGTTTGGGCCACCGGTGAGGCAGCATTAATTAACTCTCTCACCCCCATTCATGTTACTCTCACAATATTCTTTATCACCAGCTGGTCCTTTCTTCCAAACAAGACCATCCTTCACATCAGAATCTTCTGTAGCAGGCCCTCAATGCTGTCATTTTGTGCAGTTATTTTGGGGTTTTAAGGGTATCCAGCAGCCCTTTAAGAGAATGAGCTCACCTCATGGCATAATGTGAACTCATCTTATTTGCAGAGTCCGATGGCAATTCCAGTCCATAGTGCATGGGATCACACTGAGGTCATGGGGCAGGATTTCTGGCACCTCAGACTACAACTTGGTTCAGTCTTCAGTTTCACATTCCTTGTGTTATTGATAATAATATGAGCAGTGTGGTCGGAAGACTGACAAAATGATTTTCTGCTCTTTTATTTAAACCGCTACTGATTTTTTTTTTAGATATCCTTCGGTGTGCCTTCATTTCCTACACTCTAGTCTTCTTTCTACATTTCCTGTCACATTTCCATTTTGTGTCGAGTGCGCCGATAAACTATTTAGGCTGTTAATGTCTGTTTCTTAAAATATCTGACACAGATCTCTTTCTGAGGACCTCCATATTTGATAGATGATTTTTGTTTGCTTTGCAATGTTTTGGCTTCCTGGTACTGTCTATTTTATTATAACAAGACCTTTAACTAGGACTACTTAATGTTCAGTAGGAGGTTGTCATGTAATGTCAGGTGCTATCCTATTTTAGATAATTAATCACATAACATTACGTTCACAGTGCCACCTACAGGTGCAGTACCTGTAGACCAATCCGCATTTTTAATATACATTAGGTAGCCAGTTTCCTCTGCACGCTGCAGAACAGGAACATGCTTTTCAACACCTGAGTGTTACAGCAATCATTCTCCATAATTATTATCATGAAGAGAAATAAGATGGACATTATTATAATACAGGCCCATCCAGGTGGCTGAAATCTTACTTTAACGACTAAGTGCTCATGCCACAGCATGGATGCCAAATCTCAAGTAATTTTAAAGCAATTACTAAAAAATAATGTTCCACTAAAATATTGTAAAAAAGGAATCACAGGATATAATGGCATAATTATTTCTTGCCCGACATTAAAGAGAACGATCAAGATTGATTGAGAAACTTTACAAAACCCAGAAGAAATGCATAATTTCATCCAGTTTCTTAATCTTGTTTTGGCTTTGTAAAAGATTTTTATTTTAGGAACAGACAAAGGCCTAATTAAATTGGGTGATATGCCAACACTGCTGGAATAGCATGAGTTAGTTTCATCAGGAATGCAGGTAGAAGAGATTTGGAAAAATCAACCTTTTTCTTTTTCTAGTTTCCTCCCGTTTTTCTCTCTTCTCCTGACTCATGGGGCTCAATTTTCCCCAAATATCTGCGCTGTTTTTTTGGCCTGCACCGTTTTTTTGGGGGAGTAAATTAAAATCTCCAAGTTTCTCCAAAGTTTCTGTGGCAGCGTAATTCACTTAGGTAGGATTTTTCTAGGCTACGATTTTTTTTTTACTTCATTGGGGACGTAACCTGCCACCCGCGCCAATTCTGGCAAGTTTGGCCAGCTCCGATTTACTCCAATTTTTCATAGGACGGCGTATGTGACCACTCTGGAAAAACTTTCTGGACAGTTAACAAAATCGGTGCAGGTAAGAGAATCGGTGCAGCAGATGCAGTTCCACGGCCAGGACAGCAGCAGCAGAGCGGGAGAGAGAGGGGGAGAGGAGAAAGGAAAGAGGAGAGAGGGGGGGAGGCAACCAGCACCGGGAGAGGAGGGAAGCCTTTCGGCCAGAGTTAGGAGCGGCACCCGGCACCGGGGGGGAGGGAGGCCCTTCGGCCAGGGCTAGCAGCAGCAACCAGCACCGGCAGGGGAGGGAAGCCTTTCGGCCAAGGTTAGGAGTGGCACCGGACACCGGGAGGGGGGTGAGGGGGGGTGGTGGGGCAGGGGGGATAGACTTTTGGCATAAACGCTTTAATAATTTAATGCTGGAATGCTGCTGCAATGTGGAATGTGCTTATGCAGGTTGCTGTGAGCTGGCCAGAATGTGTTGTATGTTTCACTTTCCAGCCTCAACCTGCAGTGTGTCCTTAGACTCCACCCCCAAAGCTAAAGGACAGGCTAGGCGGCGTCAAAATGAACAATTCAAACGGGGAAAGTTGGGGCGTAGTTGGGCCCCCAAATAATGGGCGTAACTCTTCAAGTACGCCAAAAAAACAGCTTTGGGGAAGATTGCGCCTTTACTATTGCACAGGTACTGGCAGCCCTTTGAAATTTGCAACCAAAATTGCTATTCTTCAAGTTTTCGCCTTGACAGTGACTGCTGGTAAGCTACTGTTTGCTTTAATGGTCTTCCTTGGTAACTTATTCCACAAGTTATTACCTTTTGTCAAAATTAGTTCTGCCTGGTTTCCCTTCTCACTCTTATCTCATTTTAACCTGTGTTCAATGGAATATGAAACCTTCACCATGGTGAACTTGTCAGAGCTGCTGCTGTGAAGTCAAGAGGATCATAGACAGAACATTAGAAATAAATAAAGCAAACTGTATCTACTCAGCCTCAGCTCATGTCAAGACAATCCCCAGCCTGTGAAAAGCCATGGGAAATACATGGCTCCTCATCGCTTAATGCCTAGTAACAATCTCTCCACCTCCCTTGAGAACAGTGGTACTGTGAATCAGATTCACATCACAAAGCACAGATAGAGGGCCCTCTCTTTAATCCTGTATTTGGGAGTGGAACTGGCAGGCACTTTCAGATTCACCGCTGGCCCTTACTGGAACATTGGTCTACTACTTGAACTTCCAGGTCAACTTGAACCCAATGTGCATTATTATTCTGAAAAATAAAAGCCACTGCAGGTAAAAGCAAGTCACTTAGGAGCAATGTACTCATAAATGGCCGTGGTCACTATATCAGGAATTGCCCTGCTTCATAAAGCCTGCTCAACATTATCATGTTGACGCTGGAGTTGAGTCATCACCATGGCAAACGTGCACAGCTCGGACCACACCCAAGATTTGCCTTGGTTTTTAAGCACATTTATTGACAAGAAAAACTTAAACCGTCTTTGACTGCGCAATAGCTCAAAGAAGCATCTTGCAACTGCTCGAGCAAATAATGGTCCTGAAATCCCGCTCCTCTGCTTCCCACAGGCGCTCGCCAGAAAATGGCTAAAAAGATCCGTACCTACCTTTTCCTGCTGCACCCACCGGAGATCCCGGCCCTGAGTCCTCCTCTTATTGCGCAAAGCAGCGCGTTCACGTTGGGACATCCGTAGGAGTCACATGGGCCTGGACACCCAATCACGGTAAAGTATTTCTCATTCATAGTAATAGGAGTAAGTCCGAAACTCCTATTACTATGAATGAGAAATACCCCAAACACCTAAACACTACATAAAATTTTTTTTAAAACTCACATAAATACATTATAGAAATTGAAATTGATATAAATGTTTTTGAAAAAAAATATTTGCCTATTTTTTAAAAAGTTTTAATTATGGTTTAAAATAAATTTGCCTTAGTGGGCAGAGTTTTTAACATTAAAATGTGTTTTTTAAATGTTATTTTTATATGTTTTTGTATGTTTTAAAACTCTTACGCTGGTAAAAGTAGGTTATGTCCTTTTGCCCTGAGATGCGTGCGATCTGTCAAACCAGAAAGTTGACAGATCGGTAAAGCCGGTTTTCAGCGCATGCGCATTGCGCGGCGAAAACTAGCTTTTGCGATGCCTTCCCGGGTCTGTACACAGTCCGTACAGACGCGGGGAGGCCGGGATTTCAAGGCCAATAAACATTCTAATCTTAGTCACATGACTCTACTCCTGGGAGATTCATTTCCCCCCCCCCCCCAATCCCGAACTTCAAAATAAATGAGTGCATGATTGCATGTAACCATTGTAAATGGAAGTGCTTCTGTGTCATTTGCTAACTGATGTCTCATTAATGATGTCAGCTCACACTAAATGGCCAATTTTCGAAAATCCCAATTCTGAAGGGAACTTCGCCCATCAAACACATATGTCAGAAAACTGCAGATGCACGCCCTAAAATTTTATATCCAACAGAAAATCATGGTGCGAGTGCCTGATGCCCTGATAAACATTTTCGAGCAGGTGAAGCTTTTTCTGAGGCTTCCAGTGGTACCTTTATGCTGCTGTGGAACTGGAAAAACTAGTCAGAGCTTGCATGGCGCAGGGCGCTTCTTTGTATATTTAAATTGGGCCAACACTGTTTTCAGGCAGGATCCAGGGATGCCTAATAACAGCGAGGACCAATATGATAACAGCCATGCCAGTGGCACAGATTGGGTGCAGGACCTCATGCCTAGAGATCGGGCATCCATTTTACATCCGGATAATGAGCGCAACACATACCAATTTCTTTACTGAAGCTTTCTCAGCCAAACTTGAACTTTGGAGCTAAATTATCATATAAAGGTGGTTCAGTAGCTGTAGCTAGATCTTACAAACACGTTAAAAAACATTTTCTAGGTTTCTTTGCTTCGCTGAAGATGCTCACACATGTTGTTCCATGAGTGCCTTCAGTCCTCTGGCATCACACCCATTCTTGGGAGGTTATTTGTTTGTGGAGCTGACCTCAATACTGTACTTGGACAACATCCACACACGTGCACTTTCCATCAGGTATCACTGAATAGTGTTCAGGAGCAGGAATCACAGCTGATTTTTCCTCAGGTTAATCTAGATGCACTAAGCCCAATTCTTTCGTCCCTATCGGCACTCAACAACAACAACAACATGCATTTTCACAGCACCTTTAATGTAGTAAAATGTCCCAGGGCGCTGCACAGGAGTGTTACCAAACAACATTTGACACCGAGCCACATTAGGAGATGTTAGGGCAGATGGCCAAAAGCTGGTTTCATGAAATAGGTTTTAAGGAGCATTTTGAAGGAGGAGTCAGTAGTAGGGAGGTGGAGAGGTTTCGGGTGGTAATTCCAGAGCTTAGGGCCGCTGGCAATGGTGGAGTAATTAAAATCAGGGGCCAGAATTGGAAGACTGCAGAGATTAGGCTGTGATCAGCTAACTAAACAAAGACCAGGGTCTGAATGGGGGACTCTCTTGGTTTGTAAAAAGAGATAGTTGAGTTTAATGATTTTTTAAATGCTCCTATAATATGTTATGCTTTCAATACCACATCACATGGTACATTTATGCACTGAGCTAACAAGGGATCCTGCAAATAAGATTTTCGGTTGACCTTATTGGATGATTTTCGTCAGTTTTTGACTTAACCACTGGGTGGATTATGTGAGTGAAGGAAGTGTTCCATTACAAAAGTGGGAACACATGGGACTAGCTATCTACTATAGTCTCATCATCAATTTCCATTTTTCTCGGATGACAAGATAATCAAGCTGTCAGATAGGTGCCGGATCAGTGCTGACAGTTTCTCTTCATCCTCGGAGATGGGACAGTTCAGTATTGAAGGTCACAGGCAACAACTGGCAAGTTTGGTGGTTAACAGTGAAGATCTGACACTGGACCATGAAGATGTGCAGAAAATACTTCCCCAACAGTCACGAGGCTTCAGTGCTTTTAAAACTTTCTCTAACTTGTCAAGTAACATGCAAGTAACTGGTTTTGTACAAACAAGCTCAGTTTAAATTTTTGTTTCCTCTTCCAAATGTATCCTCTTCTGTCCTGAAGATGCGAACACATGCTGGGATATGATTCCATGGGTGCCAGCTGCTTGCCATTTCCTTACCCTGTTCTTTATGTGTGAATTTATACAGCTATGCGACTATTCAACCATTGGGACACCACAGCTCAGCCCAGTGCTAGCCTCACTTAACATTCAAACAAGCCCTTTCTAGAGGCCGTCGGATGGGAACAGAACCGGGAGCGGGAACCCTGGTTTATTTTGTTCTTCCTTACTGCAGTGATGCAGAGTCCAATTGTAGCACTTCCTCTGCCACCCCAACTACAATCAGCTAGTTCAGCACAGGGCAGGGCCTTCCACGTTTGTATGGCTCAGTAGCACCCCAAACATTTACTCATTCAGCTATTGGGGGAATTTGGATTTGTCTTTTGTCAATCAGTATGCATAGTCATCATAGAGTTTGCAGAGTTAAAATGAAACCGCTTCTTTGTAAACCCCTGCATTGCTGTATTCGGAGAATTCACAGCTTGCTCCGCTGGTAGTGCTTAATGAATTAAACGAGTTCGATTAGTCTTTTTTTGTATAAAATCGGGATCTTAATCCAATAGAAAGTACTGCAGGTACCCAGCAGAGAGCAGAAAAAACGAAAAGCCAGAAATAAATGGGTTCATTCTCTTCGTGCACTCACGCAGCTCAACAGGAAAACATCATCAAGATGTTATGTGTTGCCTCAATAAAACCTGCGACAAGGCTACAGCCTAATCCTTCCAAGACTGATTCAAAACTACTTGACTGGTATTTAAACTACAATGTTTCTTTTCACTAAAGTCTGTTGACAAAGTTCTGTTTTTTTCTATCACTTCTTATGTGTAATGCATGAATTCATGGCTTATGCAATGAAATAATTAGTTCATTCAGTGCACAGAGCAGCTCTATCAATCTTTACAGTTGATTGATATGGCAAAGAGTGAATTATGGCTCTTTTCTTATTGTGCCTGAATCCAGACACTGCAGAGCAAATGGAATATGTAGGACTGGCGGGTTAACTCCTACAAAAGGCAAATTAGACCAATTTGTGATCAATGGGTAACTTCTATTTCTAAATAACTTTTTTTTAAATCACAGAATTACAAACATCTTAAATTATGCAAAAAATAAAACAATATTTATTAAATGTAAGTTGTACCCTTGTTTATAACTGTATGATCTCCCGCTTACTTCAACATTTGTTCAGAGTTCAACAAAGTTTTGATATAATAAATTTCACTGGTACAAGGTCATTTTTACAGCCTGCAGTGATGGCAGCACATTACAGAAATCATTAAAGGATTCTTTCATCTTCAGTCTAAATATGAGAGCTGCATGAAGCTGTGTGCGAAAGCAGTGGGGTAGAGAATAAAGGGAGCATGAGAAAAATGCATCTGCTGCAAAGGACTATGTGGGCGGGGGGGGGGGGGGGGTGCAGGTGCGAAATTCAAATAATGCTGTATTTTATAGATAGACAAACAAGCAGGTAGGTTGTCCAGGTGTGTACCTGCATGGTTGAACAAATCAGCTTTTGTTGGAAAGTGAAGTTTTTTTTCCAAGTATCACTTCGGCATTACTCCCATATCCTGATTAGAATTTTCTCGGTTACATTTCTTCCCTGTGCATTTGTTCTGTTTTCCTGAACATTTCCCAGTGTGTTTGTATAGGCAAACCAAGAAGTTATATAACTTGTTCCATGCTTTTTACTTCATATGTCCATGCAGGATTTTGAAAACTTTAAACTATGTTATTTATAGTCTGCTTGTACTTTTATCTTGCTTCAAACTGTTTTATCAATATAGTTTCTCCTTCATGCTATTTGTTCTTGTTTGACTCTTTATTCTTGTGACTATTTCTACCTATCTAGCTATCTACTCTATCTACAGGGCTGTAGTAATACCCACCCTCCAGTATGGCTCAGAGGCATGGACCATGTACAGTAGACACCTCAAGTCGCTGAAGAAATACCATCAACGATGCCGTAGCAAGATCCTACAAATCCCCTGGGAGGACTGACGCACCAACATTAGTGTCCTCGACCAGGCCAACATCCCCAGCATTGAAGCACTGACCACAGTTGATCAGCTCCGCTGGGCAGGCCACATTGTTCGCATGCCAGACATGAGACTCCCAAGGCAAGTGCTCTACTCGGAACTCCTTCATGGCAAACGAGCCAAGGGTGGACAGAGGAAACATTACAAGGATACCCTCAAAACCTCCCTGATAAAGTGTGGCATCCCCACCGACACCTGGGAGTCCCTGGCCAAAGACCACCCTGAGTGGAGGAAGTGCATCCGGGAGGGCGCTGAGCGCCTCGAGTCTCATCGGCGAGTGCATGCAGAAATCAAGCAAGGCAGCGGAAGGAACGCCCGGCAAACCAGTCCCAACCTCCCTTACCCTCAACGACTGTCTGTCCCACCTGTGACAGGGATTGTGGCTCTTGTATTGGACTGTTCAGCCACCTAAGAACTCGTTCTAGGAGTGGAAGCAAGTCTTCCTCAATTCCGAGGGACTGCCTATGATGATTTGTATTTCTTTTCTGTCCCTTTTTTCTGCTACATTACAACCACAATGTGGTCTGCCCTTCCTCCCAGCTCCCATGGCCAGCCTCTCCTAATTCCCTCCATGTGCCAGGCCTCTGCTTCCTCCTCGTCAGTATGTAACCTACAAAATTCAGAATAGCGGACACAGCTCCAAAAAAAATGAAATCTCAAAAAACAATGTACAATTGAAAATTACCTTGAATAAATACTTGCAAATAAGTTAACATCCTTTCTATTGTATCTGATTCCATTATTAGTGACAACAGTTCTAGACTGCCGAAGCGGTTATCAAGATCTGTATCACTGGAAGTATAGTGAAAAAGAACTTTACTTTAGTCATCAGACTCAGAAAGAGTGGGGTTTTAGGGATGAGTAGTCCCACTGCTGATTTGGGCCACTAAGGTGGACAGGGCGAATAGGACTCCCAACCGTTGCCTGCTGCACAGGAGGGCAAGAAAAAGAGTGGGACAGCAATAGTGATAGGGGATTCAATGGTGAGGGGAATAGATAGGCGTTTCTGCGGCCGCGACCGAGACTCCAGGATGGTATGTTGCCTCCCTGGTGCAAGGGTCAAGGATGTCTCGGAGCGGGTGCAGGACATTCTGAAATGGGAGGGAGAACAGCCAGTTGTTGTGGTGCACATTGGTACCAACGACATAGGTAAAAAAAAGGGATGAGGTCCTACGAAACGAATTTAAGGAGCTAGGAGCTAAATTAAAAAGTAGGACCTCAAAAGTAGTAATCTCGGGATTGCTACCAGTGCCACGTGATAGTCAGAGTAGGAATCGCAGGATAGCGCAGATGAATACGTGGCTTGAGCAGTGGTGCAGCAGGGAGGGATT
Source organism: Pristiophorus japonicus (assembly GCF_044704955.1). Taxonomy (NCBI): domain Eukaryota; kingdom Metazoa; phylum Chordata; class Chondrichthyes; family Pristiophoridae; genus Pristiophorus; species Pristiophorus japonicus. Next base: position 62,609,566 of record NC_091985.1, read on the forward strand.
CAAATTCCTGGGGCATTGGGACCGGTTCTGGGGGAGGTGGGACCAGTACAAACCGGACGGTCTGCACCTGGGCAGGACCGGAACCAATGTCCTAGGGGGAGTGTTTGCTAGTGCTGTTGGGGAGGATTTAAACTAATATGGCAGGGGGATGGGAACCAATGCAGGGAGACAGAGGGAAACAAAAAGGAGGCAAAAGCAAAAGACAGAAAGGAGATGAGGAAAAGTGGAGGGCAGAGAAACCCAAGGCAAAGAACAAAAAGGGCAACTGTACAGCAAAATTCTAAAAGGACAAAGGGTGTTAAAAAAACAAGCCTGAAGGCTTTGTGCCTTAATGCAAGGAGTATCCGCAATAAAGTGGATGAATTAATTGTGCAAATAGATGTTAACAAATATGATGTGATTGGGATTACGGCGACGTGGCTCCAGGATGATCAGGGCTGGGAACTCAACATTCAGGGGTATTCAACATTCAGGAAAGATAGAATAAAAGGAAAAGGAGGTGGGGTAGCATTGCTGGTTAAAGAGGAGATTAATGCAATAGTTAGGAAAGACATTAGCTTGGATGATGTGGAATCTATATGGGTAGAGCTGCAGAACACCAAAGGGCAAAAAACGTTAGTAGGAGTTGTGTACAGACCTCCAAACAGTACTAGGGATGTTGGGGAGGGCATCAAACAGGAAATTAGGGGTGCATGCAATAAAGGTGTAGCAGTTATAATGGGTGACTTTAATATGCACATAGATTGGGCTAGCCAAACTGGAAGCAATACGGTGGAGGAGGATTTCCTGGAGTGCATAAGGGATGGTTTTCTAGACCAATATGTTGAGGAAACAACTAGGGGGGAGGCCATCTTAGACTGGGTGTTGTGTAATGAGAGAGGATTAATTAGCAATCTCATTGTGCGAGGCCCCTTGGGGAAGAGTGACCATAATATGGTGGAATTCTGCATTAGGATGGAGAATAAAACAGTAAATTCAGAGACCATGGTCCAGAATTTAAAGAAGGGTAACTTTGAAGGTATGAGGCGTGAATTGGCTAGGATAGATTGGCGAATGATACTTAGGGGGTTGACTGTGGATGGGCAATGGCAGACATTTAGAGACCGCATGGATGAATTACAACAATTGTACATTCCTGTCTGGCGTAAAAATAAAAAAGGGAAGGTGGCTCAACCGTGGCTATCACAGGAAATCAGGGATAGTATTAAAGCCAAGGAAGTGGCATACAAATTGGCCAGAAATAGCAGCGAACCTGGGGACTGGGAGAAATTTAGAACTCAGCAGAGGAGGACAAAGGGTTTGATTAGGGCAGGGAAAATGGAGTACGAGAAGAAGCTTGCAGGGAACATTAAGGCGGATTGCAAAAGTTTCTATAGGTATGTAAAGAGAAAAAGGTTAGTAAAGACAAACGTAGGTCCCCTGCAGTCAGAATCAGGGGAAGTCATAACGGGGAACAAAGAAATGGCAGACCAATTGAACAAGTACTTTGGTTCGGTATTCACTAAGGAGGATACAAACAACCTTCCGGATATAAAAGGGGTCAGAGGGTCTAGTAAGGAGGGGGAACTGAGGGAAATCTTTATTAGTCGGGAAATTGTGTTGGGGAAATTGATGGGATTGAAGGCCGATAAATCCCCAGGGCCTGATGGACTGCATCCCAGAGTACTTAAGGAGGTGGCCTTGGAAATAGCGGATGCATTGACAGTCATTTTCCAACATTCCATTGACTCTGGATCAGTTCCTATGGAGTGGAGGGTAGCCAATGTAACCCCACTTTTTAAAAAAGGAGGGAGAGAGAAAACAGGGAATTATAGACCGGTCAGCCTGACCTCAGTAGTGGGTAAAATGATGGAATCAATTATTAAGGATGTCATAGCAGTGCATCTGGAAAATGGTGACATGATAGGTCCAAGTCAGCATGGATTTGTGAAAGGGAAATCATGCTTGACAAATCTTCTGGAATTTTTTGAGGATATTTCCAGTAAAGTGGACAAAGGAGAACCAGTTGATGTGGTATATTTGGACTTTCAGAAGGCTTTCAACAAGGTCCCACACAAGAGATTAATGTGCAAAGTTAAAGCACATGGGATTGGGGGTAATGTGCTGACATGGATTGAGAACTGGTTGTCAGAAAGGAAGCAAAGAGTAGGAGTAAACGGGTACTTTTCAGAATGGCAGGCAGTGACTAGTGGGGTGCCGCAAGGTTCTGTGCTGGGGCCCCAGCTGTTTACATTGTACATTAATGATTTAGACGAGGGGATTAAATGCAGTATCTCCAAATTTGCGGATGACACTAAGTTGGGTGGCAGTGTGAGCTGCGAGGAGGATGCTATTAGGCTACAGAGTGACTTGGATAGGTTAGGTGAGTGGGCAAATGCATGGCAGATGAAGTATAATGTGGATAAATGTGAGGTTATCCACTTTGGTGATAAAAACAGAGAGACGGACTATTATCTGAATGGTGACAGATTAGGAAAAGGGAAGGTGCAACGAGACCTGGGTGTCATGGTACATCAGTCATTGAAGGTTAGCATGCAGGTACAGCAGGCGGTTAAGAAAGCAAATGGCATGTTGGCCTTCATAGCGAGGGGATTTGAATACAGGGGCAGGGAGGTGTTACTACAGTTGTACAGAGCCTTGGTGAGGCCACACCTGGAGTATTGTGTACAGTTTTGGTCTCCTAACTTGAGGAAGGACATTCTTGCTATTGAGGGAGTGCAGCGAAGATTCACCAGACTGATTCCCGGGATGGCGGGACTGACCTATCAAGAAAGACTGGATCAACTGGGCTTGTATTCACTGGAGTTCAGAAGAATGAGAGGGGACCTCATGGAAACGTTTAAAATTCTGATGGGTTTAGACAGGTTAGATGCAGGAAGAATGTTCCCAATGTTGGGGAAGTCCAGAACCAGGGGTCACAGTCTGAGGATAAGGGGTAAGCCATTTAGGACCGAGATGAGGAGAAACTTCTTCACCCAGAGAGTGGTGAACCTGTGGAATTCTCTACCACAGAAAGTAGTTGAGGCCAATTCACTAAATATATTCAAAAGGGAGTTAGATGAAGTCCTTACTACTCGGGGGATCAAGGGGTATGGCGTGAAAGCAGGAAGTGGGTACTGAAGTTTCATGTTCAGCCATGAACTCATTGAATGGCGGTGCAGGCTAGAAGGGCTGAATGGCCTGCTCCTGCACCTATTTTCTTTGTTTCTATGTTTCTATCCCTAGACGGTTAGCATGTATAGGTACAGCCATTCAGCCCTTGAGCCTGCTCCGCCATTCAATTAGATCAATATTGATCTGTACCTCAACTCCATTTGCCAGCCTTTAATCCATATCGTTTGATATTCTTACGTAAGAACATAAGAACATAACATAAGAAATAGGAGCAGGAGTAGGCCATTTGGCCTCGAGCCTGCTCTGCATTTAATAAGATCATGGCTGATCTGATCATGAACTCAGCTCCACTTCCCAGCCCGCTCCCCATAACCCTTTATTCCCTTATTGCTCAAAAATCTGTCTATCTCTGCCTTAAACATATTCAATAACCCAGCCTCCACAGCTCTCTGGGGCAGAGAATTCCACAGATTTACAACCCTCTGAGAGAAGAAATTCCTCCTCATCTCAGTTTTAAATGGGCAGCCCCTTATTCTGAGACTATGCCCCCTAGTTTTAGTTTCCCCTATGAGTGGAAATATCCTCTCTGCATCCACCTTGTTGAACCCCTTCATTATATTATACATTTCAAGAAGATCACATCTCATTCTTATGAACTCCAGTGAGTATAGGCCTAACCTACTCAACCTATCTTCACAAGTCACCCTCATCTCCAGAATCAACCTAGTGAACCTTCTTTGGTTCACAGGTTCTAAAAAAAAATCTAGCGATGTCAGTTTTGAAAATTCCAATGAACCCAGTGTCCATAGCCTTATTAGGGCAGAGTGTTAAGATTACCATATCTCTTTTTGTGAATAAGAGCTTCCTGATTTCACTCATAACTGACCTAGCACTAATTTTAAGATTGTGCCGCATGTTCTGGACTCCCCCACCAGAGGAAATTGTTTCTTTGTGTCTCCCCTATTGAACTTTTAACATACCTTTCGAGTGGCAGCTATGAGGGTTTGATTTAAAGACCATTGGTTTGGCTGCTGATCACCTGGAAAAAGTGACCGAAGTATGCATGCTGTATGCTGTGGTCATTCACAGTCAAATTTAGCAAATGGGCCTGAAATAGGCGTAAGACACCTGGCGGCTGAAATTCTCCTGTTCTGCGCCTCCGGGGAGCACCAACGGGGCGCAAAACTGTTTTCACCCGGGGGGCACTACCGGCTCCCGCAAAATTGTGTGGGGGTTAGCGGAGACGTCACGCCGTGCTCTCACTGTTATAGCCCTGGGCCAATGCACCTCTGACGATGATGTCATCGCCGTGCGCAGCGACCCCTTTTCGCCCTTTTCAAAATTAGCCAGCATCCTGTGATGCCCCCGCGGGCAATGCCTGTGCCAGCTTTGCATGTCGCGAACCGAGCCGGTCACGCATCGCGGGGCAAAACTTAAAGGGGAGGTCCGTTGCGCCTCGTGCCGCCATATTTTATTTCCCCCCCCGTACTGGTCGGGCCATTCGTCACTTCTTTCACGTGGTCTGGGCCTCGATTGTGCAGCCTGGCACCACATTTCGGTGTCAAGCTGCGGCCACGGCACCCCTTCAAAGGACCTGCAGTGTTCCTTTTAATGGAAGGGGAGGGACGTTGAAACATGTCAGCGCTACGCAGAGAGGCAGCGTAGTGCTCCACGATTCGCCCACATAGCACCCCCGATCCCGCCCCAAAAGGAAGTAGAGTGCGCGACATTGCGTTCCACTTCCTGTGAGGGGCAGTAACTCGAATTTCATGGCTGGGGCGGGACTTCTGCATCAGGCACAGGAAGTCCCGCCTCATCTCGGTTACCGCCCCCAAAAGGGGCGTAACCGAATTTCGACCACCTGATTTATTATATGCAATGGGCCTAACACCAGTTTCAAGCATCTGCTCTGGATGCCTACTGAGCAGCCCGAACCAATATGGCTGGTGGCACACTTCTGGCACAAAATGGGCTCACGCACATGGCCTGCCAGATTGGACTCTTAAGGCGTTCGTTTTACACCTGTCAAATGGGTGCAGCGCCATCGAATATCTCGACCCTTTTATTGGTAAAAGATCTCATGGAACTCTTCAAAGAACAGCAGGGGAGTTCTCCCGGTGTCGTGGCCAATATTTATCTCTCAACCAATATAACTAAAGCAACTTATCCGATCATTTATCTCATTGCTGTTTGTTGGATCTTGCTGTTTGCAAACAGGCTGCCGTATTTAATACCCTTCATTGACTGTGAAGTACTTTGGGACAATCTGAGGTCGTGAAAAATGTTATATAAATGCAAGTTCATTCTTTTTCAGGTTCACAAAACATCAAAAGCAGCACTTCAAGTGAATAAAGCCAGCAAAAAGCTAATGGAATACTGGCAAGAAGTATAGAATATTTAAGTACAGATGTAATAGTGAATCTATATAAAACCTCAGTAAAAACACAGTTAGAGTACTGTGTGTAGCTTTCGGCTCCACACTGCAGAAAAAATGTTGAGGTAATAGAGAGGGTACAGCGCAGATTTACTAGGATGCTGCCTAGTATAAAGAAATACAAATGAAGAAAGGCTTGATATACTTGTTGATATATTACATATTTCCCCTCATTCTACCCTCAACCACTGGAAACAATCTGTTTCTATCTACTCTGTGTCATCCCTTCAGAGTTTTAAATACCTGTATCAAATCACCCTTAATCTCCTCAGCTGCATCTTTCTTCCGTCCGGTCTCTGTGGTGATAAGAAGAATTAGGAATGCAATGAGTTGCCTGCTGTCCACATTTTACTTCTGGTTAGACTCATGGAAGAGTGTCCTCAGAGTATTAGTCTTAAAAAAGAGAAACCATTTCTGATCTTTGACCATTAACACTTAATCAGCACAAACCATTTGTGGATGCAGATCCTCCCATGTCTCCATCCCCCACAGCATTGGTTTAATGAGTTCCCAGAATTTGCATTGCCTCTTCCTCCTGTAACTTGTCCTTCTCAGGAACTGTACACATTGTTTCCTTGCTTGACCAAAAAATGCTTGTTATTGTGAGTTACAGACTGCTTGATTTGACAATGATTTGAGAATTTTCATCATTCGTCTTATGAAATTCTCATCAGACAGATATGCATTGCAGGATTCTATATTCATTTAATTGAAGTCTTTCATGTGCAGGTGTCACCATTTGATGAACCGGGCGATACCCTTAGATATGTGAATGCAATTTTAAGGTAATATAGGTCTAATGTCTGAAATGTACAAAATATACATTGTAGCATCACAGAGGACATCAAACCTCAACCCTGTGCCATTTCCTTCCACATGGTCCTGGCTATGGTATTTGCAAATCTCTTGACTGCCACTCCTACTATTGCAACCCCGTGCCTAATTTCATTCAGAATCATATTTACATCACTCTCTGAGATGTTTAGGGCTCTCTTATTTCTGGTTCCTTTTTGTTCCACCATGATTTGACATTGCTGCATGCTGATACTGCTGTAAGAGTAGTTCAGCTTTAAATGCAGAAATACCGCTCAAACCAGGACTTCTTCTACACTCCTTCCACGATGAAGTTTTTGGGACTCCTGGCTTAAGTCAACAACTGCTCGCAGAACAAGCACCTTTGCTCTGCCCAGAAATATTTAAATTTGCTGACCTCAGGGATTCTGCCACTGGGCAGGTTGGGCGGGCGGAAGTCTTGTAAAGCTGCTGCACTCTGGTGGCGGATTATGGGACTCAGAATCTCGAAGCCTGTGCCTTCTATCCTCTGACTCCCTTCTGCCTCCAGCTCCCTCCCTGTGGCCAGACCTCCGAACTCCCTCTCTCCCCGAGCTCCCTGTCTGTGACCAGACCTCCGAACTCCCTCTCTCCCCTAGCTCCCTGTCTGTGACCAGACCTCCGAACTCCCTCTCTCCCCGAGCTCCCTGTCTGTGACCAGACCTCTGACCCTCCCCCCTCTAACCCCCTGTCTGTGACCAGGCCTCTGACTCCCTCTCTAGGGCATATTAGAAATTCTTTTCATCATAAAATCTCAGGAATTCCCTGTTCTCTATCTGTACTTTTATTGGGAATCTCATGAATTTTGGAAAACCATACAGAAATGGGAATCGTGATGTTGGGCATTCATGTAAGCAGCTGGGAGCTAAATGTAGTAATGTAGACAGGGATATTATTGATATTGTGACACCATTTTAATCTCGGCATACAGTCTATTTCAAATCATCTTGAGTGTTTACTATGGTGTAAAATGCAGTTTGTTAGTTTTCTCTCCTATGAAAGTAATGCCATTATTTTACAAGAGTAGTTTGGGGCTGAATTTTGGCCATTTGGCTCGGGATAGTTACGTGCCGGTGCGGGGTCCTTTCGGCCTGCGATAGGTGCGGGGTCCTTTCGGCCCGGGATGGCAGGGGCTTCAGTTTCCAGCCCAGCCTCAGCCCTTCATCAGTTTCACTTTCCAGCGTCAGCCCTTCAGAGCGTCCCTCGTTACCCTGGCAACATCAGTTTTTGGTGCTGGCCTTAAGCTCCACTCACAGAGCTTAAGGCCAATGTACGTTGCTCCAAATTCAGAGTTTATTCCGGAGAAACTTGGAACTTTTTTTTGGCGCGGTTGGGCCACTAAAAAATCAGACGTACCTCTACAACAGCAGCAAAAATTGCCCATGTGGAAAATTGAGCCCATAAAAAGTAGTATTATTCCAAATAAGTGAAGCTGTATTTAAATAGTGCACCTCCCCTTGCACCCAGTGTTGCAATGGGACAATTCCAAGAGCAATTGTGACAATAAGGAAAGATAGCCAGAGGGTTAGAGTTCTGAGCGCTTCCATGCTGAGGATTCCAGTAGTTTTCAATCCCCGCCCCCACCCCCCTTCAAGGATGCAATTTATCATACCAGGATATGTGAGCAGCATGCCGAACATCACCATTGGATGTCATCAACTTCTCTGTTTCTGATGGTTTGCAATTCCCCTTTTGCTTGTAATCCGATATACAATTACAGTGCATTTCCCACATACCGCATGGCACCAGTATTGTGAACAAAGCTGACATCTAGCATGCAAACTTTAATAATGATAGCTTCAGCCATATGTGATGGATATCACTAAGTGAGACAGTCATCTAAACTTCAAAATAAATGTGACATTCCTTCCGAATTCTATTAAATATCCATGACTATCCATTGTCTATCCAGTATCCTTTTGCATCTCGCATATTTAGAACTGTATCTAAAGTAGACACCAAATTGATTTTATGTAACTGCTTTTTTAAAGTTTTACTGTTTTTTTTACCCAGACATGATATAAAAAGTGCAGCATTAAGAAAACAAGACAATAATCCTTTGCATTTTCTTACTTTTCTCCCCCTCTTCACTTCCTATATCTATGTACCAAGCAATCAACTCACTTTAATTGTAGATAGCATTTTGCTCCTTGTGGTTTAATGTAGAGAGTATTAGGGGGGAGAAATTGGCTTCCTTTGCGCCATCATTAGTGCCTCCAGGAGGCGATAATGGTACACTGCTGGCTCTGCGATTAGGTGCGGTAAGAGTACCGACACCCGTGAACTTGCCTTGCAGCTTAGCGGTGACGATAAACCTTAATACCACGATCACCTGCACCCCAGAGATCGTGACGTCATCTGGTGCGTAGGGCCCTGGTACCGCTCGGATGCGAACTTCAGTTCCGTCCCCTGCAGCATCGCCGGGCGTCAACAACGGCAGCTGCAGGAGGAGTTGTGAGGTAGGCCGGCCGCTTGCTGAATAGTATTTCAATCGATCGGCGGTGAGGTAGGGGAAAAATCATTTAATAACTCTCTGTGCATTTTTTTTACCTTTTCTTTGGCCGCGATTGATCAGCCCTACACTCTGTTAAACTGCTTGGGGCTGATCATTGCAGATCATGGCTGCCATCGGTGAGGAGGGAAATCGATTTAATGCAGAGCCTGCAGCAATGGCCCTTCCCTTTAAGGGAGGGAAGGAGCCTTCGATCCCAGCAGTGCTGCACTCGATATTGTGCAGCACTATAATGCTACTGCCCCTCTTGCCGGCTTTAGCGCTCCAAGGGTAACACTTGATTCAGCGCTCCACTTCCTTCCTGGAGCGCTAAACCGGAAGTTCACCTCAGCTTCACTTGTGCAGCGCCCGCTAATACTTTTGCGCTCCCGCAAAAGTTATCGCCCCAAATGGAGCGCTACACAATTTCTAACCTTAATTAGTGTTAGTGTTTCACTTGTTTTTCTAAAAAGCTAAAACGTTTAAATTCTTCTTTGCAAGGGCCGAGGGATGACAATGGTTGTTTCTCCTCCATCAGCTGCCTTCTGTTTGTATTAGAGCGTAGCCTTTTATTTTTCAGGCTGTTCCATACATTGGCTACTTAGCAAATGTTTGGGGATTTTTGTCTCTGGTGCAAATTCACGTACAATGATGCAGGTCAAAATTTTCATCTTGGATAGTTCAGACTAGATGGTTTTCTTCTGGACTACAAATTCTTGACTGAAGATAACCCTGCCTTAACAATATGCAGTATTTTCAAAAACATGCTTGTTTGCAGTATCTGATCAATTAAAAAGAATTATTTTTAGATGGAAATGCACTGTTGAGTGTGTACTGTAAATTAACATATACATGGAAGTGAATTGCATGACAATCTAATAGAGGAGTTTATAAAACAATGGAGTTTTGTTGTCATCACTCAAAGGCTGAACATGCTCTAACATTCTATAATTCTATAATGCCATTGTTTGACATCCATGACTGTCTCCTGCCTCATAATTCATTTCCGGTATCTATAACCATGGATTACTCTCGTTCTCTAAGATAGAGTTATTGCTGGTCTGGTTTTGAAATGGACAATTAGAGGTGTAATTTTATAAATTTGCACTCCTCGGGGTGAAATTGGACCTGGCTTTACTCATTTTTCAGGCGCAAATTGGGTCCACAACCAACCAAACGTTGTCACCGACCGCACGCGATCATTCGATCATTGCACAAAGGGAGGGCATCAGTCATCACATTGATCCGGATATCCTTCAGTCGTCTTTGAGCACCTGCCTAAAACAAGCATTAGGCCCTTTGCCTATGCAAATGGAAAACCTAACGTCTGTTTCAGGTGCCTTTGCTAAATTGGATTGCGTCTAACTACAGCATGCTCTGTGCATGCAGAGGTTAGTTTTCTCAGGCTTTGATGCAGAAAAACCAATGGTCCTTAAAGGGGCCGCTGGAGGCTGCTACCAAAAAGGTAAGTAACATTACTTTACTTACCTGGATGTGGAGCCAGGAAAAGCATTCCTGCATTGAAATTACAGGCTGTTGCTGGCCACCACTTGCCTCCTGTCCCCATCTCCACCCTCCCCCTCATCCCGGTGTCTCAGAGAGCCAACCGTCATCCTCTTCAGGACCTGGCACTGCCTCTTGGCGAACTACTAGCGCCCTAAGCACGCTGGTCACATCTTGATGCAAGAGGACCAATTTTTCACGGTCCTCTTGCACATCAGTTTCAGCATGGCGATCCTCATTGCTCCTGGATTTGGAACCAATTTCAACCTCATGGTGATGAGCTTTAGGTGCATAAAAGTTCCTGACTGGTTTTATACTGGGCTATCTAGAAATTTGTCAACTGTGAATTGAAAGTACTTACTTTTATGTTGCATGATGTGCAAAAATTACATGTTCAGGTTTTGAAAGAATTTTCAGCAGCTGCAAAGGAAGCATCAAAACGATCCCATTCCTATATGAATAAAATGCTACAGTTTCTGATGTGTAAATCCTGTTCAGCCAGTGGCAGGACTGAAGAAAAACAGACAAGGTTTTCTAAGTGTGGTGTCAGAATTGGCTTAGTTTTTGTTGGGTCTCTCCATCTCCCACTGGTTCTCAGAGCTACTGAAATTGGCCACTGAATAAACTGAGTTAGATTCAGTACAACATTGGTTTGTTGTCCTCATGTGAACCCCTGGAATTCACAGACGCCATTACATCAGCCATTACTGACACTATCACTTCACGCAAGAACAGAGACCAACATTGCACAGCCACGTGTGTGATTGCTCTGGGATTCTGATACTGATCTATACAGAGACCATTTCTGCATGTAAATGTGGGAGAGTGGTGTACGAATGTTGCTCTCCCCCAACCCAGACTACAATTTAAAGTAGATTTAAAACATTTTAAAAATTCCCTCCGTCTCCCATGGCAGCTGGTAATTATTCCACCATTCACACCCTATATAGACTAACCTTTTTCTAACTTCTGCCATTAACATTTCAAATCGGCCCATCATCCCTTTTGTGTCTCTAATCTCTTGTGTCTTCCACACTATCACAGACCTTCCCTTTTGTTCTTTCTTCCCCTCTCCCTTTCAGTGCTCCTTCGGAATCTGTTCTTTTCGAATATTCGCCAGTTCTGACAAAGGGTCATCGATCTGAAACGTTAACTTTGTTTTTCTCTCCACAGATGCTGCCTGACCCGCTGAGATTTCCAGCATTTTCTGTTTTTATGACAATTTGAAGTGATTGGTTAAAAAGATGGAAAAGCAGGTTGACAAATAGATAGGAGGATTATCCTTTGCATCAGTCTTTCTATTAACTTTATCTTAATAGCTACAGTAGCAACTGCCCCTGCCACTAATGCTCTGTCATAGCTATCAATTAGTATAATTTGGAAACGATCAAGCACCCAGTCTCAAAGAGCAATCAGAGGTTACACGTCTTTCTCTATTCCATACTACTTTTCTCTTCCCATTGTTGCTTACACATTTTGTAGCTAATTGACAATAACTAAATGATTATTAGACACTAATTGGTGACATTATTTATATTCTCTTTCAATTTAAACATAGTTATAGTAGCCAATGTTCCAGTTTTATTACTATATTTGTTTTCTACATTATGCTCTGTACAAATCATCAATGCAAATAGTTATCATAAAGCTGAGTATTGAGGTGAATTAATTTTCCCAAACTTAGATTTTGGTGCTACAGTTCTGCGATTATGAGGCATTATGATAAGGTAATGGTAGATTGTTTCCACTGGTCAACAAGATGGAAACGAGCACATGAATATATGATCATCACCAAAAGAATTTAAAGAAAGGGTGGAAAAATCTTTACACCCCAGAAGATGGGTAGAATGTAGAATTCTATGCCACTAACAATTATTGAAGCAGAGTTCAGAACTTCTTCTAAAAGGAAATTAAAAAGTTGCTTGGAAACGATGAATAGTATAATGTATGATGAATAAACCAGGTGGCTTGAAGAAAGAAAAAGCTTGCATTTATATAGCATCATTGATGACCTCAGGATGTTCCAAAGCCCTTTACAGCTAATGAAAAGTAGTCACTGATGTAATGTAGGGAAATGGGGCAGCCAATTTGCACACAACAAGGTCCCACAAGCAACAACAAGATAAATAGCCACTTAACTTGTTTTAGTGATATTGATTGAGGGATGAATATTAGCCAGGACACCAGGAGAACACCCATCGTGTCTTAGAAAAATGCCATGGCCTCTTTTGCACCTACATCTCATTTGAAGGACATCGCCTTTGATAATGTAGCACATCCTCAGTACTGCATTGATATGCCAGCCGAGATTATATGCTCAAAGTTTCTGGAGTGGCAATAAACCCATAACCTTCTGGCTCAGAGGCAAGAGTGATACCACTGAGTCAAGGGTACCATCACATCAGCTTGTGTGCCATAAAACACTGGAACAGATTATATTGACCAAATGGCATGTTACTGTGAAGTCACATTCTATGATTCATTCACGGAGTTTGCAACTGCACTTCTGGTATGATTTCCTGTTGGGATCCAATCCAACAACAAGAGTGCAATGTCAAATGGTTAAATGCACATCAGTGGGCTGGTAACAAGACCACCTGAAGAATGATAACACAATTATTAGATGATTTGTGTCATAGCCCTTGTTTCTTGCTCCATCCGTTCCACATCAGGAACTGTTCCTTAAGTCGGAGTACATCTTCTATCTGGAGGTCTCACTTGCTCAACACCTGTGCCTTGTCACCTACTTCCCTGTCTTTAAAAGTCTCTTAATGACCTTGACCTTGGTCCCGAAATTGCTCCAGTAGCAAACCCTGTGGTTATGTTGGGATCATGCCAGATGGTAACCTCCAGCACTCACATCGCCGGGGTTGGCGTGAGGACAGCCTGTTAGTATGGGGGCAGATGGGCACATCTTTGGCATTTGATTGCCCGATACTGGTAAAAACTTCCGTACTCACGCACCTTTGGAGGGGAGGAGGATTGCCCTGACCTTCCCCTATCCGGCACTGACACAATTGGCCACTAAGAAAGAGAGCCGATTCAAAACATTTGTATCTTTTGGGAGACCAGGCCAATTGCCTGGCCTGTACCCCACTGGTGAAGTCCACATCTGCCCTTGTGGTGGTTGATACTTATCCACTCACTCAGCCTACCAACCACCACACAATTCCAGGATATTATGAGGGAGTAGGAGCAGGAACTCCCAGCTTAGGGAATCCTTGCCCTTGGCTCTGCCCCCAGGATACTGTCAGAACCTCCACAGAAATGCATCTCTTTCTCTCTGACTGGGCTTTAGCCGTCCCCTCCTTTCTTTTCCCTTTCTCCCTACAACTCAGTATCCATTCTACGTCCACCACTCTGTAAAATGCTCTGGTATGTCTCTCTATATGTGAGGGGTATTCTATAATTGTAAGCTGTCATCGTCTGCCCTTTAAAAAAAACATTTTATTTATTCGGTCACGGGATATGAACATCGCCGGCAAGGCCGGCATTTATTGCCCATCCTGAATTGCCCTTGAGAGCAATGTGGTGAGCTGCCTTCTTGAACTGCTGCAGTCCATGTGGTGAAGGTACTCCCTAGTGCTGACTTTGTTGTGGCGGTTTGGTACAGTTGTGGCGCCACAACTGAGTTACTTGCTGGGCCATTTCAGAGGGTAGTTCAGAGTCAATCACATTGCTCTGAGTCTGGCAAAAGATATAGGCCAGACTGGGTAAGAACAGCAAATTTCCTTCCTCGAAGGACATTAGTGAACTAGTTGGGTTTTTCCGACAATCCGGTATTTTCACGGTCAACATTACAGATACTAGCTTTTTAATTCCAGATTTATTTAATTAACTGAATTTAAATTCCCCAGCTGCCATGGTGGGATTTGAATTCATGTCTCCGGATTATTGGTCCAGGCCTCTAGATTACTCATCCACTATGCTACTATGCCCCTGGATTACTATTATAAGTATTGAATATTAAAATTTGTAAGCTAAAAACACCATTTCATAAACATTCACACACCAAAAGACTGCCAGTAGATAGTCCATTTTCCAGTGGAGTGGCTCCCAGTTCAAATTGGTGGGCATTTTTCTGCTGTATTTGTGAAACAGCAATGTTCCAACCCATTGTACAATAATTCACACATGAGCTTTATTAATAGCACAGTAAACCTACTCAACCAGTCTATAAAACCTGACAGCTCTTAAATGAAGAGTCAGCCCTGACTCCAGACGTTGTTTTGAAAAGAAGTATGCTTCAAGTCCATTCAGATGTGTTGTGTATTTGTGTTGTACCTGCACGAGTGTCACAGTATTATTTGTAGTTAACATTACTTTGGTATTTCAGAATTTGTTTTAGATATGTGTAGCTTGTTTGTGCTTTGGGACAGATTAAGGATAGACTTTTATTTTAACCGCCTGGGCAGTAATCTGGCAGGACCGATCACATGCCTTTTATAGAACCTGCCTGATTTTCAATCCATTGAAATAAACAGAATGTACAGGGCATGAGATCTGCCTCACCAGACTTTCCGGCCAGATGGTGAATACAAAAATCTAACCCCTCGTATTGTTCACAATAACCTTTGACCAAACCTAGTCTAATTTTGGTTGTCCAAGTACTTTGCACTGACTCTTCACACAGAGGTATAAAATTGGCACAATAATCTCACACATCATGTGATAAACATGTCAGCAACATGTTACTCAGTGGCAAGGTTGCTGAGGTTAAAGATCAAATATTTCACAAATACATCTCCACTTCAGCTAGGATGACATTCATTTTCAAACCTCACTAATCCTGCCAGAGTTTTAATAAATCACTTTAAAACTTTCCCCCTCAGAATATAGGTGTAACTTTAGAACTTTATCACTCATGTGACATAGAGTCACGTGGATTAAGAGCACGAGTCATAGAATTGGATGGGCAGGTGTGCCACATTTTGTGGTGAAGAGATTTAAAAGTTTTCAGACACCTGCAATTTAACAACAGCATTATTTTACCCAGCTTTCTATGCAAATTGGTTCCACAGATTTCATAAGAACATAAGAACATAAGAAATAGGAGCAGGAGTAGACCATTTGGTCGCTCGAGCCTGCTCCGCCATTCAATAAGATCATGGCTGATCTGATCATGGACTCAGCTCCACTACCCTGCCCGCTCCCCATAACCCTTTGCTCCCTTAGCGCTCAAAAATCTGTTCTTCTCCGCCTTAAATATATTCAATGACCCAGCCTCCACAGCTCTCTGGGTCAGAGAATTCCATAGATTTACAACCCTCTGAGAGAAGAAATTTCTCTTCATCTCAGTTTTAAATGGGCAACCCCTTATTCTAAGACTATGTCCCCAAGTTTTAGTTTCCCCTATGAGTGGAGATATCCTCTCTGCATCCACCTTGTTGAGACCCCTCATTATTTTATAAGTTTCAACAAGATCACCTCTCATTCTTCTGAACTCCAATGTGTATAGGCCCAACCTACTCAATTTATCTTCATAAATCAACCCCCTCATCTCCGGAATCAATCTAGTGAACCTTCTCTGTACAGCCTCCAATGCAAGTGTATCCTTCCTTAAATACGGAGACCAAAACTGTACACCATACTCCAGGTGTGGCCTCACTGCTTTTAAACTCTATTCCCCTTGCAATAAAGGCCAACATTCCATTTGCCTTCCTGATTACTTGTTGTACCTGCATACCAACTTTTTGCATTTCATGCACAAGGATTTTTAGGTCTCTCTGTGCTGCAGCACTTTGCAATTTTTCTCCATTTAAATTATAATTTGGTTTTCTATTATTTCTGCTAAAGTGGATAAACTCACATTTTCCCACATTATACTCCATCTGCCAAATTTTTGCCCACTCACTTAGCCTGTCTATATCCCTTTGCAGATTTTTTTGTGTCCTCCTCACAATTTGCTTTCCCACCCATCTTTGTATCAGCAGCAAACTTGGCTACATTACACTCGGTCCCTTCATCCAAGTCATTAATATAGATTGTAAATAGTTGAGGACCCAGCACTGATCTCTGCAGCACCCCACTAGTTACTGTTTGCCAAACGGAAAATGACCCATTTATCCCGACTCTCTGTTTTCTGTTAGTTAACCAATCCTCTATTCATGCTAATATATTACCCCCAACCCTGTGAGCTTTTATCTTGTGCAGTAACCGGGTAATTCATGTCGGTAATTTTTAACTTCAATATCTTGATTTCAATGGAAAAAAAAATTGGGCATTTTCTAAATCACTCTGACAGGCTACTGGCCAGGTGGCAAAGTTGAAAATGACCCCCATGTGTTTTCCAACACCTCCTCCCCCTTAGTGTACCTCACCAGTATAATACAGGGTCATAAAGTAAAAACAGGCAATGCTGGAAATACTCAGCAGGTCAGGCAGCATCTGTGGAGAGAGAAACAGAATTATATTTCAGGTCAATTACCTTTTGCCACAACTGGAAGAAGTTAGAGATTTAATAGTTTATATGCAAGTACAGAGGAGGGGAAAAAGGGGGTTGGACGAAAGAACAAAATGGAAAGTCTGTGAAAGGGTGGAAGGCAGGAAAGATTAAATGACAAAAGGGACGATGGTGCAAGGCAAAAGGGGATGGTCATGGTACAAGTAAAGAAACAAAAGATGGGTCTAGAGAAGCTGTAAATGGCAACAGCAGGACCATTACTAGCACCTGCTGTTCAAAAAGATGGGAGCAGTGGGTATGGTCTGAAATTGTTGAGTTCAGAGGTTGTTCAGTGCCTAATCAAAGATGAGATGCTGTTCCTCGACCAAAGACAGGGTCATGACTGTTTTACTTTTTAATCATTTATTTTCCTAAAACCGCAGTTTTGCTTACAGCTGTAATTTCACTTACAGTAAAGTGCTGAGAATGGGAATTCCTTTAGAGATTCTAATGATGCTCCATGATTTGCAGAAGGAAGGCACTTCATGATGGGACAAGAAAGGCAGGTGAAGCTATACCTTAGGCATATTGTGCATGCCTGTTATTAGTCAATAATCCACATTTGTGGACCCAGACAGACTTTCCTAGGCATACCAGTGTGGGCCTGTCTTCACATAACTATTCAAACTTCTGGAGGCCGACCTACAGATAGGCTCTACCACAGGGACCATTCTTCTCCTTGGTGTTCAGGTCACTGCTTTATGCCACTGATCCTTCCAAACCATCACAGGCAACATTTGCCAAGTTAGGCAATTAGCTGTCCACAGATGCTTCAACTGGCAGACACCATATTTGCAAGGGATAACACGATCATCACTTTCCTTGTGCAAACCAGGCATCAGCTTGACAGGGCACAGAACGTTTTCCAACTGCCAGAGTTCCTATGAGTGCAGAGCATCATATTGTCATCTGGTTAGCAAGTTCTTGCTCCTTCTCTGTAACTTCTGCCTCAATCAGTTCTATTTCCTTAAGTTCACTAAGTCCATCCACCAGGGTCTGTGTAGCTGCTTACAACCTTCAGTGAGAATGGTACAGATGTGTATCATGCTACAGCCTTGCTCTAGGCCACTGGTAGTGCAGACAGACTGCTATTCAAGGCCTTCAGTTTTGGTAAAAGGACAAGTGTTATACACAAGAATTTGGCCCTTCGAGCCTGCTCCATCATTCAATAAGATCATGGTTAATCTTCGACCTCAACTCCACTTTCCTGCACTATCTCCATGTCCCTTAATTCCTCTAATATCCAAAAATCTATCAATCTCTGACTTGAATATACTCAACGACTGAGCCTCACAGCCCTCTGGGGCACAGAATTCCAAAGATTCACCACCCTCTGAGTGAAGAAATTTCTCCTCATCTCAGTTGTAAATGACCAACATTCTCAGACTGTGACCCCTGGTTCTAGACTCCCCAGTCAGGGGAAACATCCTCCCTGCATCTATCCTGTCAAGCCCCGTAAGAATTTTGTATGTTTCAATGAGATCACCTCTCATTCTTCTAAACTCTAGAGAATATAGGCCTAGTCTCCTCAATCTCTCCTCATAGGACAATCCCCCCATTCCAGGAATCAGTCTGGTGAATCTTCGTTGCACTTCCTCTATGGCAGGTATATCCCTCCTTAGGCAAGGAGACCAAAACTGTACACAATACTCCAAGTGCTGTCTCACCAGGGCCCTATATAACTGCAGTAAGACGTCTTTACTCTTATACTCAAATCCTCTTGTAATAAATGCCAACATACCATTTGCTTTCTTAATTGCTTGCTGTACCTGCATGTTAACTTTCAGTGATTCGTGTACAAGGACACCCAGGTCTCTGTGAGCAGCAACATTTCCCATTTTCTCACTGTTTAAAAAATACTCTGCTTTTCTATTTTTCCTATCAAAGTGGATAACTTCACATTTCTCCACATTATATTCTTTTTGCCATGTACTCACTTAGCTTGTCTATATCCCCTTGAAGCGTATTTGCATTCTCCTCACAACTTTCATTTGTACCTAGCTTTGTATCATCAGCAAACTTGGATATATTACATTGGTCCCCTCATCCAATTCATTGATATAGATTGTGAATAGCTGAGGCCCAAGCACTGATCCTTGCGGTACCCCACTAGTTACAGCCTGCCAACCTGAAAATGACCGGTTTATTCCTACTCTCTGTTTTCTGTCCATTAACCAATCCTCAATCCATACAAGTATATTAACCCCAATCCCATGAGCCCTAATTTTGTTCAATAACCTCTTGTGGGGCACCTTATCGAATACCTTCTGAAAATCTAAATATACCACATCCACTGGTCCCTCCTTATCTATTCTGCTAGTTACAACCTCAAAAAACTCGAACAGATTAGTCAAACATGATTTCCCTTTCATACATCTGTGTTGACTCTGCTCAATCGTATTATTATTTTCCAAGTGCCCTGTTACCGCATCTTCAATAATAGATTCTAGCATTTTCCCTACTACTGATGTCAGACTAACTGTTCTGTAGTTCATCGTTTCTCTCTCCTTCCTTTCTTAAATAGTGGGGCTACATTTGCTTCCTTCCAATCACAGGAACCGTTCTAGAATCTAGAATTTTGAAAGATGATAACCAATGCATCCATTATCTCTATATATACCGCTTTCAAAACCCTAGGATGTAGGCCATTAAATCTAGGGGATTAATCGGTTTTCAGTCCCATTAATTTCTTCAGTACTATTTTTTTACAAATACTAATTGCTTTCAGTTCCTCATTCTCCCCAGACCATTGGTTTTCCATTATTTAGGGAAGTTTTTTTGCGTCTTCACCTGTGAAGACAGACACAAAGGGCGAGAAATTTGGCAATATTGCGACCGGGTTTTTGGTGCTATTTCACCATTTTAGGCGAAAATCCGGTCAGCGGGAAATTCGGTGACGTTTTGCGGCAGCGCTTTCCACGTACCGCTGGGCAGAGAAGTGCCGCCGTACAAGACCTGAAATAGTGTTTTTGCCAGAAATGTGGCTCTCTCAGCACCCGTATTCTGCGCTCAGAATGCCGACAGGGAGAAACCTGTCATAGCACCCCTGCTAACAGCAGTAAGTATGAAGATCTACAAAAGTTTTTATTTTTTAATTCTTTTTCAGCGATTCAATAGATGTAAATGTTTTGTGAATTTTTTTTGTTTTTTCCAAATTATTTTTTGGTGTTTTTCCGCCCTCCCAAGACCCAAATTGCAGCGGTATCGGCCTCAGACTAAAGTTGTCGAGGATCGCAGTTTGCACTGCAAATCCTCGTGCAATGCTGATTTTTACCGTTGCGCAAATTAAAAGTTGAATTTCCGGCCTGATAGCGATAGCGAAGCGAAGATGATAATTTTGGTGAAAAAATATTGTTCTTGCTGAGAACAGAATTTCTAGCCCAATGTATTTGTTTAATTTCTCTGCCATTTAATTATTTCCCATTATAATTTCTCCTGTCTCAGCCTGTAAGGCCTATACTGGCAGCTTCTCACCAGAAATTGCATTATAAGATATTGTATGTAATGTTTGTATGGTTGTGTTCTTGCCTGTGTTGGAGTGAGTGAGAAGGGGTCAAGACTTGATAGTAGGATGGTACTAGCCTGGAACCTTTTGCTTCACCTTTCCTTGTTTGTTCCATGCTGCAATGTTCTGGGATATCCACAGTGGCCTTCTCCAAAGGAGTCACAGGGCATTGATTTTTGAGTCCTTCTGCAGATGGGACCTATTCCCTTAAATTTGGTGCCATCTTACTGTGAAAGCAGAAACGCAGTCTCTAATGCAAGTTGAAGGAGCCTAGTGGCAGACAGAGGTTTGTATACCAGGAACACATACTGGGAAATTGAGTATTAAAGACGAAATCACTTTGGTGAAAAAGAAGATTTACTTCCTATTTAACAGAGAAAATAATATACCAGCCTCCGAAGACCAAATCCTTGGTAAAATAGTTGGGAAAGAGCGGGTATGAGTCCATATTCACTATTGGTCTCATTGGGAGGGTATTGCTTTGTGTTTCTCCAAACTTTGGTCGTCCAGTGGGATGTGATTGTGTAAACATGTTGTAGATATAATTCTATCAAACCTCTGGCAATCTGTTTAGGAGGGTGATATGCAACCCCAGAGGTGTGTCTGTCAGAAGATCGGAAGCATCAGGATGGGGATGATCGTTAATCTCGATCCAAGCTTTTTGTCACAGGTAGAATCATGAAACTTCAGTTTTGCGCAAAAGTTTGCAATCTGAGTTGCAAATGAATAGTTTTACCCCAGGCTCTATAACAAAAACATTTTATAATGTTATACAATAGTTTTGTGTTTCCTTTGAGGCTCTAGAAGAATTATTGCCATTTTGCTATTACATATCACAGACTATAGATTCAGATTTAGAGGATTTAAATTTTGAGAGTTCCAAAATTAAATATGAATTTGAAATCTGAACACTCATCCTTAACTGATACAATACATTTGAATTTCACTGAGAATTAATATTTCCTATGTCGAACTTGGCTTCAGTTATATTATTTTTATTATCTTGATGAGAATGTCTGCAGGTAAAATGATCCAGTTAATCATTGAAAAAAATGGTATCAGTGTTTATGAGGGACCCAGACTTGAAGTTTTGTTTCTGGTCTAGTGCTTTTACTTTAAGTGTACAATGTTGGGACGAGTATTTTATGCAATTAAGTGGATTATGCAATTAACTGACTAGCGGGTCAACCTCAGCCCTGTGTCCTTTAGCATAAATATTCACTTTCCTGTATTCAGTCAGTTACTTCTAAAGATCACAAAGAAAATAGCACAAAGTACTGAAATAACAAAGCACTTTGGTATTCAATTGATATAATTATTGCATGCTGACATTTAAATTCATGAAAAAACACATTCTGCTGTACTCTTTTTTTTTTTAGACAGGTATAAAATTTCATTGGTATCTGAGGGTGGAAATCAATCTGAGAGCAAATGCTTTCTAGAAATATACAACTTATGCATATCAGCATGGTCAAATAAGCACATTTTAAGAAATAATAGGAGAAAATCAGAACCTTAGAGGCCTAGACAATTAAGTGTTATGTGACTAATGCTGCATTTATGTTGGAGAACCATTTCCTGAAGATTTGGAATTTATAGACCATTAAGAGTTGTTGAGAGGAAATTAAGTGTTTGGTCTAAAAGAGAAAATGCAAGCTTCTTGGAGGCTGCTTTAATATTTTATTAGCTCACATTTATGATATGCCAACTTCTTTACACAGGGCATGGTGAGAATATGGAATTTGCTGCCAAATGAAGTGGCTGAAGCAGATAGCATTGACACATTTCATGGGAGACTTGATGCATATTTGAGGGAAAGAGAATAGAGGGATAGAAACATAGAAACATAGAAACATAGAAACATAGAAAATAGGTGCAGGAGTAGGCCATTCAGCCCTTCTAGCCTGCACCGCCATTCAATGAGTTCATGGCTGAACATGAAACTTCAGTACCCCCTTCCTGCTTTCTCGCCATAACCCTTGATCCCCCGAGTAGTAAGGACTTCATCTAACTCCCTTTTGAATATATTTAGTGAATTGGCCTCAACTACTTTCTGTGGTAGAGAATTCCACAGGTTCACCACTCTCTGGGTGAAGAAGTTTCTCCTCATCTCGGTCCTAAATGGCTTACCCCTTATCCTCAGACTGTGACCCCTGGTTCTGGACTTCCCCAACATTGGGAACATTCTTTCTGCATCTAACCTGTCTAAACCCGTTAGAATTTTAAACGTTTCTATGAGATCCCCTCTCATTCTTCTGAACTCCAGTGAATACAAGCCCAGTTGATCCAATCTTTCTTGATATGTCAGTCCCGCCATCCCGGGAATCAGTCTGGTGAACCTTCGCTGCACTCCCTCAATAGCAAGAATGTCCTTCCTCAAGTTAGGAGACCAAAACTGTACACAATACTCCAGGTGTGGCCTCACCAAGGCCCTGTACAACTGTAGCAACACCTCCCTGCCCCTGTATTCAAATCCCCTCGCTATGAAGGCCAACATGCCATTTGCTTTCTTAACCGCCTGCTGTACCTGCATGCCAACCTTCAATGACTGATGTACCATGACACCCAGGTCTCGTTGCACCTTCCCTTTTCCTAATCTGTCACCATTCAGATAATAGTCTGTCTCTCTGTTTTTACCACCAAAGTGGATAACCTCACATTTATCCACATTATACTTCATCTGCCATGCATTTGCCCACTCACCTAACCTATCCAAGTCACTCTGCAGCCTAATAGCATCCTCCTCGCAGCTCACACTGCCACCCAACTTAGTATCATCTGCAAATTTGGAGATACTGCATTTAATCCCCTCGTCTAAATCATTAATGTACAATGTAAACAGCTGGGGCCCCAGCACAGAACCTTGCGGCACTCCACTAGTCACTGCCTGCCATTCTGAAAAGTACCCGTTTACTCCTACTCTTTGCTTCCTGTCTGACAACCAGTTCTCAATCCACATCAGCACACTACCCCCAGTGGGAAGACATTATTAGAGGGGGAGGAGGCCAGTGTGGAGTATAAACACCGGCATAGACGAGTTGGGTTAAATGGCCTGTTTCTGTTCTGTAGATTCGATGTAATTCTAAACTGTTTTTGCCACTAAATTAGCTGAACAACTGTGGGGCCAATCAAATAACAGTTTTTTTTCCCCAAATTAATTCCCACTTCAAAATAGATGGAGGAAGCAGGGAGGCAGGAAAAAAATAAGTAAATTATTTTAAACTCAAACACAAAGAAAGGTTGGAGTAGATAGTGAAGAATATATTAGTTAGAAAAAATAATGCAAGTGAAGTTAAAGTTATTAAAGGAACAGGCAGAAAGAGCTAGGGAAAAAAAGAGGTAAAAAATGGATGCAGTAGGCAAGTTGAATTGAAGTGTTTCTTTTTAAAATTTTAAACAATGTGTGTTTAGTGTTTATTTTGGAAGTTTATGGCTACAAGTGCAGTAATAAAGTTATTACTAATGTTTGAATAGTCCCATTACTGTAAAACTAGCATTATTTCAGTGCCACAGTGTGTAAGCTGTAAATTTGCAAAACTGGTCATTCAGGGGTAGACAGGGATATCCTTGGACCTATTGGGAAGCTAAGGGTTAATTACTGTAAACACACAATGAACTTGGAAACACATCAACTAACTCACTTCACGTAAATTCATTTTTGCCACGCACACCCAAATATCAGTCACCCTCCCGAGTCACAATCACGTACTTGAGTTTCCTAGGTTAAACTCCAAAGAAAGCAAGCAAGCCTTTGCCCAAAGTCTCCGACGCCTGGAAGAGTCTAATTATTACCCTATGAGAACAAAATGTTAGGAATGAAGTGTTTATGTTTCCCAACTGATTACTGAAACAGAATTTATTACAGCTCATTAAAAAAATTGTTCAAAGACTTGCTGCTGATTTGTGTCTTTTTTTCCCCCTCATATTTTTTCTTCTCTCCTTTCCAGCATGTAGCGAGAAGATTTCAAATATTGCCTAGCTGCCCGATATAATTTCACAGTTTCATGTAATTTTACAGATATTTGAAAAAAATAAAATGCAGTATTTTAATGACCGCTTTCTTCTATTCCAGGATTAAGCAGGGTAAGGTTTCTGTCAAAACTCTTTAAAATTATGGAGGCACACTGTCCCTATGCAAACAGGATTAAGTCTTCCTGTAATATTCCGTACAGCTTTTATCAATTATAACAATGGCCTTTTTCACTAACAAACTAACTGCTCAACCTGTTGCCATCTTTACTCATTGGGTCACGACACTGCATCTTAAGAGTCTGTATTGATTGACTGGTTAATGAATTGACGAATACTTCAGCACCATAGGGCCACATTAGGTCAGGCACATACATAATCACCTCTGATTTAATGACCTACAATCAGAACGTTTTACAATTTTCAATGCTGATGCTTATCACTTGAGTGTGTACATCCATATTTATATTTTGATTGTTGTTAACCCAAATGGGAATTCAGTATATGAATTTGTTAACAGGGAGAATGTCTTCATCACTGGTGAGGGAGAAGAACCAGAAGAGTTACGATGATTATTATATGATTCAACGAAATGTTTTGGTAAGATTTCTGGCAATACGTGGTGTGTTTGGCAAATAAACAGAAAACATAAGAACAGAAGAAATAGGAGCAGGAGTAGGCCATTTGGCCCCTCGCCTGCTCTGCCATTCAATAAGATCATGGCTGATCTGATCATGGACTCAGCTCCACTACCCTGCCTACTCCCCATAACCCTTTTCTCCATTATCGCTCAAAAATCTGTCTATCTCTGCCTTAAATATATTCAATGATACAGCCTCTGCAGCTCTCTGGGGCAGAGAATTCCATAGATTTACAATCCTCTGAGAGAAGAAATTTCTGCTCATCTCAGTTTTAAATGGGCAGCCCCTTATTCTAAGGCTATGTCCCCTTGTTTTAGTCTCCCCTATGAGTGGAAATATCCTCTGCATCCACCTTATCTAGCCCCCTCATTATCTTATACGTTTCAATAAGATCACCTCTTATTTTTCTGAACTCCAATGTGTATAGACTCAACCTGAAGTCTATTACTATCCTCCTCTCTGTTTACTACATTTCCGAGTTTTATGTCGTCTACAAATTTTGAAACTATGCCCAGCATAGCCAAGTCCAGGTTATGAATATATATCAAAAAGAGCAGTTGTCCTATCGACCCCTGAGGATACCACTGTATTCTTCCCTCTAATCTGAAAACATTTGTTCACCATTGTTATGTATGTAACTCTTGACAACCTGTATCATACCACCACCAGAGGGCCTATCTGTTGGAGGAACCAAGGGATCCCAGTATCCCTTGGGAGCACGGTATATAAGCAGGTCTCCCATGCTGTACCAACACTCTGGATTTCAGGTAAAGGAGCTACGGTCACACTTACTCATTGCATACAGTACTCAGTTGTATCACTTCATTATGAGCATAACAATTGGCAATGAGATAACGAACAACCACGCGAAAATGCAGAGAACTGTTGGTATCCTGGAGAAATTCTCAGAAGGGGACGATTGGGAGGTCTTTGTGGAGTGACTCGACCAATACTTCGTGGCCAATGAGCTGGAAGGGGACGAGAACGCAGCCAAATGAAGGGCGATCCTCCTCACCATCTGTGGGGCAACAACCTATGGCCTCATGAAGAATCTTCTAGCTCCGGTGAAACCTACAATCAAATCCTATGAAGAACTGTGTACGCTGGTCTGGGAGCACCTAAATCTGAAGGAAAGCGTTTTGATGGCAAGGTATCGGTTCTACACTTGTCAACGGTTAGAAGGCCAGGAAGTGGCGAGCTACGTCGCCGAACTAAGGCGCCTTGCAGGACATTGCGAATTCAATGGATTCCTTGAACAAATGCTGAGAGACTTTCTTGTGCTTGGCATTGGCCATGAGGTTATCCTTCGCAAACTATTAACTGTTGAAACACCGAATCTGAGCAAAGCCATAACGATAGCCCAGGGATTTATGTCCACCAGCGATAACTCCAAACAAATTTCGCAGCATAAAGAGGTTTCGACTAGTTCTGTACACAAAGTAACGTCGTTTTCAAGCAGGAATGCATATGGCAGAACGTACACGCCGGCAGCTGCATAACCTCAGATGACCCAGCGTCCGTCATCGATCGTTAATGCGAGGCAGTTAACACCTTGTTGGCGCTGTGGAGGTGATCATCGAGCCCATCAATGCCGCTTCAAACACTATGCGTGCAAAGGTTGTGGAACAATGGGAAACCTCCAGCGAATGTGCAGATGAGCTGCAAACCCCGCAAACCACCACATTGCAGAGGAAGACCGATCCATGGTGGATCAGGCTGAACTAGAGACCCGAACCAAGGAGGCAGAAGTGTACGAAGTACACACCTTCACCACGAAATGTCCACTGATCATGTTAAAAGTTGAACTGTACGGAATTCCAGTATCCATGGAACTGGACACGGGTGTGAGTCAGTCTATCATGAGCAAAAAGGCCTTCGACAGGCTGTGATGCAACAAGGCACACAGGCCCCATTCACACCAAGCTAAGAACTTACACCAAAGAGCTGATCCCTGTTATTGGCAGCGCAGAAGTAAAAATCTCCTATGATGGAGCAGTGCATGAACTCCCACTATGGATTATGCCAGGAGATGGCCCCACACTGTTCGGCAGAAGCTAGCTGGCAAAAATCCGCTGGAACTAGGTCGACATCCAAGCGCTTTCGTCCGTCGACGACGCCTCATGTGCCCAGGTTCTGAGCAAGTTCCGGTGGTTGTTTGAGCCAGGCATTGGAAGTTTCTCGGGGGCGAAGGTGCAGATCCACTTGGTTCCCGGTACACGGCCCATCCACCACAAGGCACGGGCGGTGCCATATATGATGCGAGAGAAAGTGGAAATTGAGCTGGACAGGCTGCAACGAGAAGGTGGTGGAGTTCAATGAGTGGGCCAGTCTGATTGTTCCCGTTCTCAAAGGCGACGGCACGGTCAGAATTTGTGGGACTATAAAGTAACGTTTAACCGTTTTTCGCTGCAGGACCAGTACCCGCTACCCAAGGCAGACGACCTATTTGCGACCCTGGCTGGAGGAAAGACATTCACCAAGTTGGGCCTGACCTTAGCCGACATGACGCAGGAGCTGGAGGAATCTTCGAAAGGCCTCACCTGCATCAACATGCACAAAGGTCCGTTCATCCACAACACATGCCCGTTTGGGATTCGTTCGGCCGCGGCAATTTTCCAACGGAACATGAAGAGCCTGCTAAAGTCGGTTCTGTGCACCATGGTCTTCCAGGATGACGTACTGGTCACAGGTCGGGATACCATCGGATACTTGCAGAACCTGGAAGAGGTTCTAAGTCGGCTAGATCGCGTGGCACTCAGGTTGAAATGCTCGAAGTGTGTTTTCCTGGTGCCAGAGGCAGAGTTCTTAGGGAGAAGAATTACGGTAGATGGCATCAGACCCACCAACGCCTAGACGGAGGCCATCAAGAACGCACTGTGACCACAGAACATGATGGAGCTGCGGTTGTTCCTGGGACTCCTTAACTATTTCGGTAATTTCCTACCCGGGTTAAGCACCTTGCTAGAACCCCTACATGTGCTACTGGGCAAGGGAGACAACTGGGTATGGGGGAAATCACAAGAGGCTACTTTTGAGAAAGCCAGAAATTTGTTATGTTCCAACAAATTGCTTGTTCTGTATAACCCATGTAAACGATTAGTGCTAGCTTGCGATGCTTTGTCATACGGGGTCGGGTGTGTGTTACAACAGGCTAACGTATCGGGAACATTACAACCGGTCGCCTATGCATCCGGGAGTCTGTCCAAGGCAGAAAGGGCTTACAGCATGATTGAAAAAGAAGCTCTGGTGTGCGTTTATGGGGTGAAAAAGATGCACCAGTATCTGTTTGGTCTCAAGTTTGAGCTAGAAACTGACCATAAGCCGCTCATATTGCTATTTTCAGAGAGCAAAGGGATTAACACCAATGCCTCTGCCCGCATCCAAAGATGGGTGCTCACGCTGTCTGCATACAACTATGTAATCCGCCACAGACCAGGCTCAGAGAACTGCACTGATGCTCTCAGTCGGCTACTGTTGCTCACCACCGGGGTGGAAATGGCACAGTCTGCAGACCTGCTCTTGGTGATGGATGCATTCGAAAATGAAAAGTCACCCGTTACGGCCCGCCAGATCAGGACTTGGACAACCAGGATCCTTTACTGTCCCTGGTAAAAAATTGTGTCCTCCATGGGAGCTGGTCCAGCGTAAGAGATCAAGTCATTCCAGCGGCGCAAAGAAGAAATGTCCATACAGGCGGACTATCTTTTGTGGGGTAATCGCGTGATTTTGCCAAAGAAAGGCAGGGAAACATTCATACGCGACTTACACAGTACCCACCCAGGCATAGTAATGATGAAAGCCATAGTCAGATCCCATGTGTGGTGGCCCTGCATCGACTCAGACCTAGAGTCATGCGTGCACCAATGCAACACTTGCTCGCAACTGAGCAATGCACCCAGAGAGGCACCCTAAGTTTGTGGTCATGGCCCTCCAAACCGTGGTCTAGCAACCACGTTGACTTTGCGGGCCTATTCCTCGGCAAAATGTTCTTGGTTGTTGTGGATGCTTATTCAAAATGGATTGAATGTGCACGTCCACTGCCACCATTGAAAGCCTACGAGCCATGTTTGCCACACACGGCCTGCCTGATGTCCTTGTCAGCGACAATGGGTCGTGTTTCACCAGTGCTGAATTCAAGGAATTCATGACCCGCAATGGGATCAAGCACGTCACATCTGTTCCGTTCAAGCCCACATCCAACGGCCAGGCAGAACAGTCAGTCCAAACCATCAAGCAAAGCTTGAAGCATGTGTCGGAAGGCTCCCTGCAGACCCGACTGTCCTGAGTCCTGCTCAGCTACCGCACAAGACCCCACTCGCTCACTGGGATTCCCCCAACCGAGTTGCTCATGAAAAGGGCACTCAAAACAAGGCAACCTCCCTGATCTCCATGATCACGTCAAGGGCAGGCGGCATCAACAAAGCATGTACCATGATCGCACAAACTTGTCATGCGATATTGAAGTCAATGACCCTATATTTGTACTCAATTATGGACATGGTCCCAAATGGCTTGCTGGCATGGTCATAGCCAAAGAAGAGAGTAAGGTGTTTCAGGTCAAACTGGCCAATGGACTAACGTGCAGAAAGCATTTGGACCAAACCAAATTGCAATTCACAAACAGCCACGAGCAACCTGAAGAGGACACCACCAACTTCGACCCTCCAACACACACACAAGTGGCAACTGACATCACGGTTGACCACGAAGCTGAATCCACTACCCCCAGCAGCCCAGCAAGGTCAGCTGCCCAGCAGTCCAGCGAAGAACCAACCAACCAACTCACCTACACCTGCATTTGTACCAGGACAATTGACAAGGGAGCGAAAAGCCCCAGATCGTCTCACCCTGTAAATAAGTGTACCATTGACTTTGCGAGGGAGTGATGTTATGTATGTAACCCTTGACAACCTGTATCATACAGAGGGCCTACCTGTTGGAGTCCCAAGGGATCCCAGCATCCCTTGGGAGCATTGTATATAAGCAGGCCTCCCATGCTGTACCAGCACTCTGAAGTTTAATTAAAGGAGCTAAGGTCATGCTTACTCATTGCATACAGTACTTAGTTGTATCACTTCATTACGAGCATAACAACCATTACTCTGTCTTAGACAATTTCGTATCCACACTGCCATTGCCCTACAATCCCATGGGCTTCAATTTTGCTAACAATCTATTTTGTTGTACTTTATCAAATGCCTTTTGAAAGTCCATATATACAACATAACCACATTAGCTTCATCAACCCTTTCCATTACTTCATCAAAGAACTCAATTAAGTTTGTCAAACATGATTTACCTTTAAGAAACCTGTGCTGACTTTCATTTATTAACCCATATTTTTCCAAGTGACAGTTAATTTTGTCTCGGATTATTGCCTCTAAAAGTTTCCAGACCACCGGCGTTAGGTTGACTGGCTGTAGTTTCCGGGTTTATCCCTCTCGCTTTTTTTGAACATGGGTATAATATTTGCAATCCTCCAGTCCTCTAGAAGCTATTGTTATGATTGTGGCCACAGTCTCCACTATCTCCAACCTTATATCCCTCAGCAACCTAGGCTGCATCCTATCTGACCAGGTGACTTTTCTACTTTGAGCACAGCCAAACTTTGTAGTACTTTCTCTTTATCTATTTTTATCCTATGCAGTGTCTCTACCTCCTTCTTTGCTGTGACATTGGCAGCATCCTCTTCTTTAGTAAAGGCAGATGCAATGTGCTCATTCAGTACCTCAGCCATGCCCTCTGCCTCTACAAGAAGGCCCCATCCTTCCATTGATTACCCTTTTATTAGTAAATGTTAATAAAAGACTTTTGGGTTCCCTTTTGTGTTACCCACTAATTTATTCTCTTTGACCCTCTTATTTTCTTTTTCTGCTATACTTTCTGTATTCAGCTTGGTTCTCTACTGTAACATGAGCCTGGCATTTATCATAAGCCTCCTTTGTCTGTTTCATTTGACTCTCTATAATCTTTAGTCATCCAGGGAGCTCTAGCTTTGGATGCTTTTGCCCCTCGTGGGAATGTGTCTAGTCTGAACTCGAACTATCTCCTCTTTGACGGCCTCCCATTGCTCATTTATTCTTCTACCTGCCAATTTTTGATTCCAATCCACCTAGGCTTATCACCTTTCAACTCACTGAAAGTAACTCTCCTCCAGTTGAGAATTTTCACATTTGATTGCTCCTTGTCCTTTTCCATAACTACTCTAAACCTAAATCAGAATCTTGTCTCTGTCTTATGTGCAATCTTCTCCTGCAAAACCAATGGAAGACACAAATACCCATGTTTCACAGTGCTGTCCACATGTGTTGTCACCACATAAAAATTCATCAAGCATGTACAATACAAGGAAGGAATACTCAGGGCTGCAGCAATTGAAGATGTCACTAAAAGAGATGTTATTGGGAGGGGGATGTGCGGGGAAGTTTACCCAGGGGAAAATGAGTAATTATAGGAAAATGTAAAAACTGTAAAACTGCATGAATGGAAGAGAATTGTTCATCCCATTCATAGTTAATACATTGGATTGCAATGAGGTTATAGTGGGTTCACCCACTTTGACAAGCCTGGTGACGAAATTACACTTTTTCTAGGCTTGTAGCCAGGATAGTTACACTGTGCTGCTGTAATTGACATTCTCGATCGCCTTCTGCCAAACATCCTCATCCAAGCTTCAGCCCACCCACTGACTGTCATGGAGGACAGAGGAATCTGTTGCACTTGCTGGAGCAAAATATTAATGACCTCTTCATTAGAGGGGCCCGTGACTGCTGGAAGACATATTTCAGACATTACCTTTTCCCTAAATACTGCAGCAAAGCCCCTTTACATTTTTTTTGTTTTTTTTCCCCAAAAATATACTTTACTCATATAACATTTTCACAATACATTGGAAAATAGCTCAGTACCTTGTGGTCAGCAAGTCCATACAATTTGTTTGGATGCTGACAGCAGTTCCATACAATGCACTAGGTTGCATTTCATTTCAAGGAACAGTTTAGTACAATCCGTAAATGACGTTACATGTAGTACTGTGCAAATGGGGGTATTACATGGAGCAGATGAGAACAGATTTACATTCGATTCCAGGATACATTTCAATACCGATCACGAATCACGTTACATGTAGCACTATGCAGATGAATGCCCCTTTAAATTGTTGAAGGATTTTAGGCCTGCTGGACAAGCAGCCAATGGCAGTCTTTAGTCCTGCCTGTGGAAAGCAGAAATACAGGCAGCTTCAATATTGCTCTTGTCAGGTGCATCCAAATATTACACACCCAATGTAAGCCAGGATGGAGGGCCACAATGAAAATTGGCTCCATAAAGGCCCTTTAAAAATGCTTTTACTTTTTTATTCCAGTTAGGGGAGAGCAGTTTCTGTATAGCACATTCCTCAATTTGCATATCTCTCTGTAGGCCTGATGGGCTCTGCTGTGCAATACACAGATCCGATTGTAGAGGAGTGCAGCCATGCAGGACTGGCTTCCCACTGTTAGCTTACAGGAATCGCATTTTCATGGGAATAAGATACCATAAGTTCTCTACATTAGGTTGTTTATATTTAGGAATGCAGCTAATGGGGAGAGCCACACATCTGCCATTGGCTGCACTTCCCTCATGTAAAAGCACCTTTATGTATCTGATTGTATGCAGTCTTTGGGCACCCTACCATTAAAAAAAACATTGAGGTGTTGAAGAGGATTCAGAGAAGACAGATAAGAATATTACAGGGATCCGACTGTAATAACGTAAAGTTGAACAGAGAATTATGTTTAGTGTCTGTGATGTTGTGAACTTAAAAGTTGATTTTTTAAACCTGGCATTGTGATAAATAGAAATATGCCCCCAAATATTTCCCTTCGCCTAAAGAAAACATGCTCAGGTGACCAATTCCATCAGGCAGGTGGGAGTCAAGCAATATTCCCTATAATCTTACTTTTGGGCCAGATGGCCCATTCAAAATTCTGCACATGTGTGGTTTTTCTCTTGAAAAGCTGGCTGTGCGGGACCTCTAAAGCAGCTTAAAGGAAAGTCAGTATACATGGTTGGGTCGATGCAAACGCAAAAGCAGCACTCACATGCAGCTCACCAGTCAAGGGTTGGGGGGTGGTAGGGGTGGGAGTGGCAGGGAATCTAGTGAGTGCTCTGTGGACCTGAGCAGAATTAAAGGTTGAAAAGGGGGCAGGCTGAACATAACAAGACAGAGACAAGATTCACTGAGTGCTGCTGTATCATAATTAGCAAATCCGAATGTTCGGGAAAATCTCAGCATTGATCCATTCTGAAATGCTGTGAGAACGAAAGCATCTAACTTACCAGCTCCTAGTAAAGGATCCTCTGGGAATGAGTGACCATAGCATGGTTGAATTTCAAATTCAGTTGGAGAGTGAGAAAGTTAGATCTCAAACAAGTGTCCTAAGCTTAAATAAAGGAGACTACAAAGGTATGAAGGCAGAGTTGGCTAAAGTGGACTGGGAAAATAGATTAAAGTGTGGGATGGTTGATGAGCAGTGGCAGACATTCAAGGAGATATTTCATAACTCACAACAAAAATATATCCCAATGAAAAGGAAAGACTATAAGAGAAGGGGTAACCATGTGTGGCTAACTAAGGAAATAAGGGATGGTATCAAATTGAAAACAAGGCCATAAAAATTGGCCAAGACTAGAGGGAGGCCAGAGGATAGGGAAACTTTTAAAAGCCAGCAAAGAACGACTAAAAAAACAATGAAGAGAGGAAAGATAGATTATGAAAGCAAACCAGCACGAAATATAAAAACAGATAGTAAGAGTTTCTACAGGTCCATAAAAAGGAAAAGAATGGCTAAAGTAAATGTTGCTCCCTTAGAGGATGAGACTGGGGAATTAATAATGGGGAATAGGGAAATGGCAGAAACTTTGAACAAATATTTTGTATCGGTCTTCACGGTAAAAAACACTAAAAACATCCTAATATTGGATAATCAAGGGGCAATAGGGAGGGAGGGAGGAACTTAATACAATCACTATCACTATCACTTTTACTCAGAAAAATAATGGGACTAAAGGCGGACAAGACCCTTGGACATGATGGCTTGCATCCTAGGATCTTAAGATAACTGGCTGCGGAGATAGTGGATCTATTGGTTGTAATCTACCAAAATTCCCTGGATTCTGGGGAGGTCCCAGTGGAAAACCGCAAATGTAACGCCCTTATTTTAAAAAGTAGACAGACAAAAAGCAGGAAACTATAGACCAGTTAGCCTAACACCTGTCATTGAAAAAATGCTGGAGTCCATTATTAAGGACGCAGTAACAGGACATTTGGAAAAGCATAATTCAATCAAGCAGAGTCAATATGGTTTTATGAAAGGGAAATCACGTTTGATAAATTTGCTGGAGTTCTTTGAGGATGTAATGAGCAGGGTGGATAAGGGGGAACCAGTAGATGTGCTGTATTTGGATTTTCAGAAGGCATTCAATAAGATGCCACATAAAAGGTTACTGCAGAAGATAAAGGTTCATGGGGTTGGGGGTAATATATTAGCATGTATAGAGGATTGGCTAACTAACAGAAAATAGAGAGTTGGGATAAATGGGTCATTTTCCGGTTGGCAAACAGTAAATAGTGGGGTGTGGCAGGGATCGGTGCTGGGGCCTCAACTATTTACAATCAATATTAATGATTTGGATGAAGGGACCAAATGTAATGTAGCCAAGTTTGCTGATGATACAAAGATTGGTAGGAGAGCAAATTGTGAGGAGGACATAAGAAATCTGCAAGGGCATTTTGACAGGCTAAGTGAGTGGGTAAAAAATTGACAGATGAAGTATAATGTGGGAAAATGTGAGGTTATCCACTTTGGCAGAAAAAATAGAAAAGCAAATTATAATTTAAATGGAGAAAAATTGCAAAGTGCTGCAGTACAGAGGTACCTGGAAGTCCTTGTGCATGAAACACAAAAAGATAGTATGCAGGTACAGCAAGTAATCAGGAAGGCAAATGGAATCTTAGCCTTTATTGTAAGGGGGATGGAGTATAAAAGCAGAGAAGTGCTGCTACAACTTTACAGGGTATTAGTGAGGCCACACATAGGGTATTGTGTACAGTTTTGGTCTCCGTGTTTAAAGAAGGATATAGTTGCATCGGAGGCTGTTTAGAGAAGGTTCACTAGGTTGATTCCGGAGATGAGGAGGTTGACTTATGAAGATATGTTGAGTAGATTGGGCCTATGCTCATTGGAGTTCAGAAGAATGAGAGGTGATCTTATCGAAACATATAAGATAATGAGGGGGTTCGATATGGTGCATGCAGAGACGATATTTCACCAGATTGATTCCCGGGATGGCGGGACTGACATATCAAGAAAGACTGGATCAACTGGGCTTGTATTCACTGGAGTTCAGAAGAATGAGAGGGGATCTCATAGAAACGTTTAAAATTCTGATGGGTTCAGACAGGTTAGATGCAGGAAGAATGTTCCCAATGTTGGGGAAGTCCAGAACCAGGGGTCACAGTCTAAGGATAAGGGGTAAGCCATTTAGGACCGAGATGAGGAGAAACTTCTTCACCCAGAGAGTTGTGAACCTGTGGAATTCTCTACCACAGAAAGTTGTTGAGGCCAATTCACTAAATATATTCAAAAAGGAGTTAGATGTAGTCCTTACTACTAGGGGGATCAAGGGGTATGGCGAGAAAGCAGGAATAGGGTACTGAAGTTGCATGTTCAGCCACGAACTCATTGAATGGCGGTGCAGGCTCGAAGGGCCGAATGGCCTACTTCTGCACCTATTTTCTATGTTTCTATGTTTCATAGGGGAAACTAAAACTTGGGGGCATAGTCTCAGAATAAGGGGCCGCCCATTTAAAACTGAGATGAGGAGGAATTTCTTCTCTCAGAATTGTAAATCTGTGAAATTCTCTACCCTAGAGAGCTGTGGAGGCTGGGTCATTGAATATATTTAAGGCAGAGATAGACAGATTTTTGAGCGATAAGGGAATAAAGGGTATGGGGAACGGGCAGGGAAGTGGAGCTGATTCCATGATCAGATCAGCCATGATCTTATTAAATGGAGGGGGAGGCTCGAGGGGCCAAATGGCCTACTCCTGCTGCTATTCCTTATGTTCTTATGTTCTACCACTTCTAAAGATGGTGCCATCCTATGCAAATTCCTAGTCTACAATTTGTGGAGTCTCTCTATCCTAATTCTCAAATCCGAGTGTTAAGGAAAAATCTTAGTCTTCACCCGTTCTTATTTAGGTGGGATTTCAATTCTAAGAATGAAATCGTATTATCTTTCATCATTTTTTCTTTTGTTCAGAAACAAAATAGTTGGAAGGGTATATAATGTATTGAATGGTGTAGATAAGTGAATCCAAAAAAATTACTTTTAAGGTCATATATTTAAATTAGGGAAAAGTAAATTTAAACCAGATCTTCAAAAAATGTCTTTTTTTAAAGAGTGATTAAATAAATGGCATGATCTACTTGGAATGATCAATGGTAAGCAATGCAATCTAAGATGTTAGAGGAGTTAAAGATGCAGTTGGATGATTGATTGGGTGAGTTGAAATACAAGAGGGATGACATTGATGGGCCAGATGGGCCTTGACTTTTTCTTCTATTTTCCTATTACATTAAGTTATCCAACTTCACCTATCTACAAGTTCTACCCAACAAATAATAGAATATATTTGAGAAAATGTCTTTCAATATTCCACACGCTCTTTATCAATTGCTCTTTGGCTCAAATACTTTTTTTCCAGGCAGTTTCACTTTTAATTGTAACTAGGATTGAAAATTTATAGTGAATTAAAATCAATACATTAGTTGCAAAGAAATTAAAATAAAAAATGTGAATGTTAATTCAAATAACAGAAAAATCAAACTATTGGTTCATTTAAATTAATTTCAGTAGCTATTTTAAATTAGAATATTTTTGAATATTTATAAAAGTTTTGTTTAACGAGTGAAATACTCAGTAATTTTGACTCTTAGCTTACTTGGACCAGACTCAGTTTTAGTTTTAAAAGAATCAACCAGCGTTTGTTCCATTAATATAAGTTGAACATGAAACTGCCAGAAAGGAATTACGTATTTTCCTGGGGGTGGTGTGAGTAAATTCCCTTTATGTTGTGTATCTGTAAAGCATGCACTCCCATGTTCCGCCACCAGGGAGCTCATCCCCTGAAGTCCCAAGTGATCCCAGCATCCCTTAGGAGCACTGTATATAAGCCGGCCCCTAAGGCCTGTCCCTCATTCTAGAGTGTCTTATTAAGGACTGAGGTCACTGTTACTTTAACCTCCCTGTGTTCAGCTTCACCTGTATCAGGAACACAATAACTGGCGACGAGAATACGAATCCAATGCAAAGATGCAGCAAACTGTGGGCATCCTGGGGAAGTTCTCGGAGGGTGAGGACTGGGACGCCTATGTCGAACGGCTAGACCAGTACTTTGTAGCCAACGAGCTGGATGGAGAAGGAAGCGCTGCAAAAAGGAGAGCGGTCCTCCTCACAGTATGCGGGGCACCGACCTACAGCCTCATGAAGAATCTTCTGGCTCTGGTGAAACCCACAGATAAGTCTTATGAGGAGCTGTGTACACTGGTTCGGGAGCATCTTAACCCGAGGGAGAGCGTGCTGATGGTGAGGTATCGGTTCTACACATGCCAGTGATCTGAAGGTCAGGAAGTGGCGAGCTATGTCGTCGAGCTAAGGCGACTTGCAGGATAATTTGAGATTGATGGCTATCTGGTGCAAATGCTCAGAGACTTTTTTGTACTGGGCATTGGCCACGAGACCTACTACGAAAACTTTTGACTGTAGAGACACCGACCTTCAGTAAGGCTATTGCGATAGCACAGGCGTTTATTTCCACCAGTGATAACACCAAACAAATCTCTCAGCACACAAGTGCAAGCAATGTTCATAAATTAACTGGAACTGTGTTTGCAAGCAGAAATGTACAGGGCAGAAACTATAAGTCTGCAACTGCCAGCAGGCCTCAGGGGACCCAGATGACTCAGAGTCCCCAACAAAGGATGAATGCAAGGCAATTCACAACTTGTTGGAGTTGTGGAGACTTCCATTCAGCCTATTCATGCCGCTTCAAAGGGTATGTTTGCAAGAGCTGTGGAACAATGGGGCACCTCCAACGAGCTTGCAAATAAGCTGCAAGCTCTGCAAAACCTGCAACCACCACGTGGCAGAGGAAGATCGGTCCATGGTGGATCAAAGCAATTTCGAGCCTCAGAGAGAGGAGGCAGATGCTGAAGTACATGGGGTGCACACATTTTCGACGAAATGTCCACCTATAATGCTAAACGTAAA
This sequence comes from Pristiophorus japonicus, assembly GCF_044704955.1. Lineage (NCBI taxonomy): Eukaryota > Metazoa > Chordata > Chondrichthyes > Pristiophoridae > Pristiophorus > Pristiophorus japonicus. Next base: position 62,647,810 of record NC_091985.1, read on the forward strand.
ATTGAATGGCGTACCCGTAGCCATGGAACTGGACACTGGCGCTAGCCAATCCATCATGAGTAAAAAGATGTTTGAGAGACTGTGGTCCAACAAGGCATTCAGACCAGCCCTGAGCCCCATCCACATGAAACTGAGAATGTACACCAAAGAGCTTATCACTGTCCTGGGCAGCGCCATGGTCAAGGTCACCTACGAGGGCACGGTGCACGAACTGCCCCACTGGATTGTCCCGGGCGATGGCCCCACACTACTTGGATGGAGCTGGCTGGGCAAAATCCGCTGGAACTGGGATAACATCCGAGCGCTATCACATGTCGATGAGGCCTCATGTACCCAGGTTCTTAACAAATGTCCTTCCCTTTTTGAGCCAGGCATTGGAAACTTTTCCAGGCTGAAGGTGCAGATCAACTTGGTCCCAGAGGCACGACCCATTCACCACAAGGCGCGAGCGGTACCTCACACGATGAGGGAGAGAGTGGAAATCGAGCTGGACAGACTGCAACGCGAGGGCATCATCTCCCCAGTGGAATTCAGCAAGTGGGCCAGTCTGATTGTTCCAGTGCTCAAAAGTGATGACACGGTCAGGATTTGCGGCGATTATAAAGTAACTATTAATAATTTCTCGCTACAGGAACAATACTCGCTACCTAAGGCAGATGACCTATTTGCAATGCTGGCAGGAGGCAAGACGTTCACCAAGCTCGACCTGACTTCGGCCTACATGACGCAGGAGCTGGAGGAGTCTTCGAAGGGTCTCACCTGCATCAACACGCACAAGGGACTGTTCATCGACAACAAATGCCCGTTTGGAATTCGGTCGGCTGCAGCGATCTTCCAGAGAAACACGGAGAGCCGACTCAAGTCAGTACCACACACGGTGGTCTTTCCGGACGACATATTGGTGACGGGTGGGGACACCGCCGAGCGCCTACAAAACCTGTAGGAGGTCCTCCAGCGACTGGATCGCGTAGAGTTGTGGCTGAAGAGGTCGAAATGCGTCTTCATGACAACAGAAGTGGAGTTTTTGGGGTGAAAGATCATGGCGGACGGCATTCGGCCCAGAGATGCCATGACTGAGGCTATAAGGAACGCGCCCAGGCCACAGAACATCACGGAGCTGCGGTCGTTCCTGGGACTCCTCAACTATTTTGATAACTTCCTACCGGGGTTAAGCACCATCTTAGAGCCCCTGCATGTGTTATTGCGCAAAGATGAGAACTGGGTATGGGGAAAAAAAACAAGTAATTGCTATTGAGAAAGCTAGAAGCATTTTATGCTCCAACAAGCTGCTTGTATTGTATAAACCGTGTAAAAGACTTGTGCTAGCATGTGACACGTCGTCGTACGGAGTCGGGTGTGTATTACAACAAGCTAACGCTGCCATGAAGTTGCAACCTGTCGCCTATGCTTCCAGGAGCTTGTCTAAGGCCGAGAGGGCCTACAGCATGATTGAGAAAGAAGCATTAGCGTGTGTGTTCGGGGTAAAGAAAATGAATCAGCACCTGTTTGGCCTCAAATTTGAGCTGGAAACCGATCACAAGCCCCTCACATCCCTGTTCGCTGAAAACAAGGGGATAAATACTAATGCCTCAGCCTGCATACAAAGGTGGGCACTCGCGCTATCAGCGTATAACTATCCCATCCGCAACAGGCCAGGCACCGAGAACTGTGCGGATGCTCTCGGTCGGCTACCATTGCCCACCACGGGGGTGGAAATGGCGCAGCCTGCAAACTTGTTGATGGTGGCGCAGCCCGCAGACTTGTTGATGGTCATGGAAGCATTTGAAAATGAAAAATCACCTGTCACGGCCCACCAGATTAGGACTTGGACCAGCCAAGATCCTCTGCTGTCCCTAGTAAAAAAAACTGTGTACTGCATGGGAGCTGGGCCAACATCCCCGTTGAAATGCAAGAACTAATCAAGCCGTTCCAGCGGCGAAAGAATGAGCTGTCCATTCAGGCAGACTGCCTGTTGTGGGGTAACCGCATAGTGCTACCAAAAAAGGGCAGGGAGACGTTCATCTCGGATCTCCGGGTATAGTAATGATGAAAGCGATAGCCAGATCCCACGTGTGGTGGCCCTGGATCGACTCTGACTTAGAGTCCTGTGTATGGCATTGCAGCGTATGTGCTCAGTTGAGCAACGCACCCAGAGAGGCACCACTAAGTTTGTGGTCCTGGCCCTCCAGACCATGGTCGAGGATCCATGTCAACTATGCGGGCCCGTTTCTCAGTAAAATGTTCCTGGTGGTGGTGGATGCTTTTTCAAAATGGATTGAATGTGAAATAATATTGGGAAGCACCACCACCGCCACCATTGAAAGCCTGACGGCCATGTTTGCCGCCCACGGCCTGCCTGACATACTGGTCAGTGACAACGGGCCATGTTTCACCAGTGCCGAATTTAAAGAATTCATGACCCGCAATGGGATCAAACATGTCACCTCGGCCCCGTTTAAACAAGCCTCCAATGGGCAGACAGAGCTTGTCGTACAAATCATCAAACGGAGCCTTAAACGAGTCACAGAAGGCTCACTCCAAACCCGCCTGTCCCGAGTACTGCTCAGCTACCGCACGAGACCCCACTCGCTCACAGGGATGCCCCCGACTGAGCTACTCATGAAAAGGACACTTAAAACCAGACTCTCGCTGGTTCATTCCAACCTGCATGATCAGGTAGAGAGCAGGCGGCAGCAACAAAATGTAAACGATGGTCACGCCACTGTGTCATGGGAAATTGATCTGAATGACCCTGTGTATGTGCTAAACTATCGACATGGTCCCAAGTGGATCGTGGGCACGGTGATAGCTAAAGAAGGGAATAGGGTGTTTGTAGTTAAAGTAGACAATGGACAAATTTGCAGAAAGCACCTGGACCAAACGAGGCTGCGGTTCACAGACTGCCCTGAACTACCCACAGCAGACACCATCTTTTTTGAGCCCACAACACACACCCAAACGATCAACGACACCACGCCGGACCAGGAAATCAAACCCATCACGCCCAACAGCCCAGCAAGGCCAGGCTCACCTAGCAGCTCTGCAGGGCCAACAACACGCCAGCCCAGCGAGGGCACAGCCAACACACCAGAACAGACATTTGTACCGAGGCGGTCCACCAGGGAAAGAAAGGCTCCCGACTGCCTCACCTTGTAAATAGTTTTCACTTTGACTTTGCAGCGGGGGGGGGCGGGTGGAGTGATGTTGTGTATCTGTAAAGCATGCACTCCCATGTTCCGGCACCAAGGAGCTCATCCCCTGAAGTCCCAAGGGATCCCAGCAACCCTTGGGAGCACTGTATATAAGCCGGCCCCGAAGGCCTATTCCTCACTCTGGAGTGTCTTATTAAAGACTGAGGTCACTGTTACTTTAACCTCCCTGTGTGCAGTCTCATCTGTGTTAGGAACACAATACTTTAATTATAGCTACTACTTCAAATGTTATTTTTATGGAAATGTGTGCAACGGGTTATATGTTAGGACAGACCAGTAAATATTCTGCAATTATTTTTGTGGTGAAATCATGCGTAATGTTTTCATTTGCAATTCTAAATTTTATATATGGATGAGATCAAGAGCAATCATATGATACATGGCATTTCCTGCTTTGTCTTAAAATAGTTTTAATTTTCAAAATGGATACACATTGCTCTATGTCAAATTAAAAGCACTAATACACAAAAACTTAAATGTTGTAAACACTGTGGTGTTATGTAATTTTAATTTTCCTTCGTCACTACGCACGATAGGATGGCCAATGTGAGTCACTTGTTTCTAAAGAAGAAACGAACAGCATTTATTATTTATCAGATATTTGCAAACTTTAATCTTCTTTTACATTTAGTATATAAATCTCAACCAATTTCCACTCCGGGTTCAGCTTTTGGGTCGTGTACAGTTTAGAACTTCTACTGTGTCCCAGCATGACCTTTAACCCAATGCCCAGAAAAGCACCCTTTGCTACATCAGAATGACATTTTTATTGCCACATCAATTATGTTTATGACTTCCTTGAGTGAGATTGCTAATCAGTCAATTAATATTTTTTTCAATTCCTGAGTACCACTTGGTGAGCAGAAAATTCACCAAAAATTGTAAAGTAAGAAACAGCAAGGAAATTGCTGCTTCTAGTGGTCTAGTTAACCCAAAGTTCTGATGGATATATTGGAGAGCAAATCTCTGCACCACTTGAGGATCATATGGGACCTATTGTCTATTGCACATATAAGATTGTTTGTGGCCCTGTTGAAGAATGTACAATGTTGTGTTTACATAAGGCAGAAACCTCACAATGAATTTATTATTCTCTTACTTAACTTAAGCTAACTAGTTTTTTAACCTTATCATCAGCTCGGCTTCTGATTTAAGAGCTTTAAGAGGGCTGGAAATTATTATCGTCAGTATGATTTTACTGTTATGTGCTGTGGGATACTGTGAGTGTAAATGCATAAGAACATAAGAATTAGCAACAGGAGTAGGCCATCTAGCCCCTCGAGCCTGCTCCGCCATTCAACAAGATCATGGCTGATCTGGCCATGGACTCAGCTCCACTTACCGGTCCCCATAACCCTTAATTCCCTTATTGGTTAAAAATCTATCTATCTGTGATTTGAATACATTCAATGAGCTAGCCTCAACTGCTTCCTTGGGCAGAGAATTCCACAGGTTCACAACCCTCTGGGAGAAGAAATTCATTCTCAACTCGGTTTTAAATTGTCTCCCCCGTATTTTGAGGCTGTGCCCCCTAGTTCTAGTTTCCCCGACCAGTGGAAACAACCTCTCTGCCTCTATCTTGTCTATCCCTTTCATTATTTTAAATGTTTGTATAAGATCACCCCTCATCCTTCTGAACTCCAACGAGTAAAGACCCAGTCTACTCAATCTATCATTATAAGGTAACCCCCTCATCTCCGGAATCAGCCTAGTGAATTGTCCCTGTACCCCCTCCAAAGCCAGTGTATCCTTCCTTAAATAAGGTGACCAAAACTGCATGCAGTACTCCAGGTGCGGCCTCACCAATACCCTGTACAGTTGCAGCAGGACCTCCCTGCTTTTGTACTCCATCCCTCTCTCAATGAAGGCCAACAGTCCATTTGCCTTCCTGATTACCTGCTGCACCTGCAAACTAACTTTTTTGGGATTCATGCACAAGGACCCCCAGGTCCCTCTGCACCACAACATGTTGTAATTTCTCCCCATTCAAATAATATTCCCTTTTACTGTTTTTTTTCCCAATGTGGATGACCTCACATTTCCCGACATTGTATTCCATCTGCCAAACCTTAGCCCATTCGCTTAACCTATCTAAATCTTTTTGCAGCCTCTCTGTGTCCTCTACACAACCCGCTTTCCCACTAATCTTTGTGTCATCTGCAAATTTTGTTACACTACACTCTGTCCCCTCTTCCAGGTCATCTATGTATATTGTAAACAGTTGTGGTCCCAGCACCGATCCCTGTGGCACACCACTAACCACTGACTTCCAACCCGAAAAGGACCCATTTATCCCGACTCTCTGCTTTCTGTTAGCCAGCCAATTCTCGATCCATGCTAATACATTTCCTCTGACTCCGCGTACCTTTATCTTCTGCAGTAACCGAATGCCTTTTGGAAATTTAAATACACCACATCCATCGGTACACCTCTATCCACCATGATCGTTATATCCTCAAAGAACTCCAGTAAATTAGTTAAACATGATTTCCCCTTCATGAATCCATGTTACTTCTGCTTGATTGCACTAGTCCTATCTAGATGTCCCGCTATTTCTTCTTTAATGACAGCTTTATGCATTTTCCCCACTACTGTTAAACTAACCGGCCTATAGTTACCTGCCTTTTGTCTGCCCCCTTTTTTAAACAGAGGCGTTACATTAGCTGCTTTCCAATCCGCTGGTACCTCCCCAGAGTCCAGAGAATTTTGGTAGATTATAACGAATGTATCTGCTATAACTTCCTCCATCTCTTTTAATACCCTGGGATGCATTTCATCAGGACCAGGGGACTTGTCTACCTTGAGTCCCATTAGCCTGTCCAGCACTACCCCCCTAGTGATAGTGATTATCTCAAGGTCCTCCCTTCCCACATTCGGGTGACCCGCAATTTTTGGCATGGTTTTTGGCCGAAGCAAAATAATTATTTAAGGTCTCAGCCATTTCCACATTTCCCATTATTAAATCCCCCTTCTCATCTTCTAAGGGACCAACATTTACTTTAGTCACTCTTTTACGTTTTATATATCGGTAAAAGCTTTTACTATCTGTTTTTATGTTTTGCGCAAGTTTACTTGTTTAATCTATCTTTCCTTTCTTTATTGCTTTCTTAGTCATTCTTTGCTGTCGTTTAAAATGTTCCCAATCTTCTAGTTTCCCACTAACCTTGGCCACCTTATACGCATTGGTTTTTAATTTGATACTCTCCTTTATTTCCTTGGTTATTCACGGCTGGTTATCCCTTCTCTTACCGCCCTTCTTTTTCACTGGAATATATTTTTGTTGAGCACTATGAAAGAGCTCCTTAAAAGTCCTCCACTGTTCCTCAATTGTGCCACCGTTTAGTCTTTGTTCCCAGTCTACTTTAGCCAATTCTGCTCTCATCCCACTTTAGTCCCCTTTGTTTAAGCATCATACACTCGTTTGAGACACTACTTCCTCACCCTCAATCTGTATTATAAATTCAACCATACTGTGATCACTCATTCCAAGAGGATCTTTTACTTGGAGATCTTTTATTATTCCTGTCTCATTACACAGGACCAGATCTAAGATAGCTTGCTCCCTTGTAGGTTCTGTAACATACAGTTCCAAGAAACAATCCCGTATGCATTCTATGAATTCCTCCTCCAGGCTACCCCGTGCGATTTGATTTGACGAATCGATATGTAGGTTAAAATCCCCCATGATTACTGCCGTTCCTTTTTTACATGCCTCCATTATTCCCTTGATTATTGTCCGCCCCACCGTTATTATTTGGAGGCCTATAAACTACGCCCACCAGTGACTTTTTCCCTTTACTATCTAATCTCCACCCACAATGATTCAACATTTTGTTCATTAGAGCCAATATCATCTCTCACAACTGCCCTGATATCATCCTTTATTAACAGAGCCGCCCCACCTCCTTTCCCTTCTTGTCTATCTTTCTGAATTGTCAGATACCCCTGTATGTTTAATTCCCAGTCTTGGCCACCTTGCAACCACGTTTCTGTAATGGCCACCAAATCATACCCATTTGTAATGATTTGTGCCGTCATCTCATTTACTTTATTTCGAATGCTGCGTGCATTTAGGTAGAGTGTTTTAATACTAGTTTTTAAACCATGATTTTTAGTTTTGACCCCTCCTGCAGCCCCTTTATATTCATACGTATTGTCCTTTCCTATCACCTTGTGGTTTACACTTACCCCAGTGCTACTCTGCTCTGTTGCCTCCTGCCTTTTGCGTTCTTTCTTGGGGGACCTGTTCACCTGAGCTCTCACCCACTCTAACTAGCTCACAGCCCTCTCCTGGGTTCCGAATACTTCTCGCATTGAGGCACCGAGCTTTCATGCTTGCCTTTTTATTACACTTTGACCCTTTAGAATTTTGCTGCACAGTGGCCCTTTTTGTTTTTTGCCTTGGGTTTCTCTGCCCTCCACTTTTACTCATCTCCTTTCTGTCTTTTGCTTCTGTCTCCATTTTGTTTCCCTCTGTCTCCCTGCATTGGTTCCCATCCCCCTGCCATATTAGTTTAACTCTTCCCCAACAGCACTAGCAAACATTGGTTCCGGTCCTGCCTAGGTGCAGACCGTCCGGTTTGTACTGGTCTCACCTCCACCAGAACCGGTTCCAATGTCCCAGGAATTTGAATCCCTCCCTGTTGCACCACTGCTCAAGCCACGTATTCATCTGAGCTATCCTGTGATTCCTATTCTGACTAGCATGTGGCACTGGTAGCAATCCCGAGATTCCTACTTTTGAGGTCCTACTTTTTAATTTAGCTCCTAGCTCCTTAAATTCTTCTCATAGGACCTCATCCCTTTTTTTACCTATATCGTTGGTATCAATGTGCACCATGACAACTGGCTGTTCACCCTCCGTTTTCAGAATGTCCTGCACCCGCTCCGAGACATCCTTGACCCTTGCACCAGGGAGGCAACATACCATCCTGGAGTCTCGGTTGCGGCCGCAGAAACGCCTATCTATTCCCCTTACAATTGAATCCCCTATCACTATCGCTCTCCCACACTTTTTCCTGCCCTCCTGTGCAGCAGAGCCAGCCACGATGCCATGAACTTGGCTGCTGCTGCCCTCCCCTGATGAGTCATCCCCCTCAAGAGTACTCAAAATGGTGTATCTGTTTTGCAGGGGGATGACCGCAGGTGCACTACCTTCCTTGCACTGCTCTTCCTGCTGGTCTTCCATTCCCTATCTGGCTGTGGACCCTTCACCTGCGGTAAGACCAACTCGCTACATGTGCTACTCACGTCATTCTCAGCATCGTGGATGCTCCAGAGTGAATCCACCCTCAGCTCCAATTCCGCAACGCGGACCGTCAGGAGCTGGAGACGGATACACTTCCTGCACACGTAGTCGTCAGGGACACCAGAAGTGTCCCTGAGTTCCCACATGGTACAGGAGGAGCATATCACGTGACCGAGCTCTCCTGTCATGACTTAACCCTTAGATACACTTAAATTGGCAACAACAATGCTAAAGGTTACTTACTGATATAGAAGAGAAAAAAGTAAAGCTACTTACCAATCACCAGCCAATCGCTTACCCCCTTGGCTGTGACGTCACCTTTCTATTTCTTTCTACTTCTTTTTTTGCCTTCTCCCTGTAGCTGCACAAGCTGGGCCTCTGCACGCACCTCCGATGCTGCTCCTGACTCAGCGACGCACTGCCTGACCTCACGGCCTCTTATAGGCCTTTCCATGCACCTCTGACGCTGCTCCCGACTCAGCCTTATCAAAAAAGCAGGATATTTCACACTACTTAATAAAACCAGATCTCTTTTACCTCACTCCATCCCATCATGAAACCTTCCACTTGTACTGATGTATCTGCATTACAGAGCCACTTCAAGACTGGGGATGCTATGAATTCCACAATGTTTATAAAGTAGGACAGATTCCATAGCTACAAAGAACTGAGCAAATGTGCTTTATTTTCTGGCAGGGCAATAATGGAAAACAGCATACCTGGCTTGGATGGTAGACTGCACATTTAGAAAAGGTGGCAGGTGGCATACAAGGTGCATTTACATAGAATCATAGAAATTTACAGCACGGAAGGAGGCCATTCGGCCCATCGTGCCCATGCCGGCCGACAATGAGCTATCCAGCCTAATTCCACTTTCCAGCTCTTGGTCCGTAGCCTTGTAGGTTACGGCACTTCAATTGCATATCCAAGTACTTTTTAAATGTGCAACAACCCCCTGGTTGTTGACCCCTCTGCTAAGGGAAATAGGTCCTTCCTATACACTCTATAGACCGCTCATAATTTTATATATCTTAGTATGGTCTCCTCAACCTCCTATGTTCCAAAAGAAAACAACTCCAGCCTATCCAATTTTTCCCCATAGCTAAAATTCTCCAGTCCGGGCAACATCCTCGTAAATCTCCGCTGTCTCCTCTCTAGTGCTGTAATATCCTGTAAAACACTGCTCCCGAGTTGCTGCATCCAGTCTAGGCACCAGGGAAAATCAGCTCTTCAGGTGGATCTCCGCACTCTGAAGCTCAGACAACCAGGCAGGAGATCCAGTCCAAGCTCAAGGAACAGCACCTCATCTTTCAGTTAGGCACTTTACAGCCTTACAGACTCAAAATCGAGTTCAGCAATTTCAGGTAATAACCTCTGCCCCCAATTTCTCAGGGATGGAGTTATTTGCACTAGAAAAATGATCTGATTGGGTCTCCATTATCACATGATTCCATTGCTGATTGGTCCCCTTGGAAGGTAAGCCACACCCCGAAGTTTCTCTTAAATGTGTAATTGGAACCACCCAGCCCAAGTTCTGACTGACTTTGCAAAGTGTAATTCGAACCATTCTGACTTCAGAAAACAGAGAGGATAGAGCTCCCCAACCCAGCAAAAGTTCCTGACCCCCATCCCAGCCCAGATCCATGCCTCCCCCAGTCGATGTTCCTGACACCCTCAGCGAGTTCTTGACCCCATCCCAGCCCAAGTTCCTGACCTTATCTCCCCCACCCGCTGCCCACCCACCCCACCCTGCCATAGATGGGGCATTGCGTGTGGGTCACCAATTGTTAACAGGTTTATTGGGTATGAAGTGAATAGTGACAGTGTCGTGACTTCCAGATTTCATTCACTCCAATGATGTCCCTTGTAACATACACACTAAGCTTTCTGAGAAATCGAATGTGAGTGTAAAGGGGGTGGGGTTTGAAGAATGTGATCGGTCTTCCCTCAGTTCCCTCTCTCCCCTCCAATCCCCTCTCTCTCCCCAAGTCTCTGTCTCCTCCAGTCACTGTCTCTCTCTCTCTCGCTCTCTCCCCTCCGTGCCTCTCTCCCCCACCTCCCACCGTGTCCCTCTCTCTTTCTCTCCCCCCAGTCTCTGTCTCTCTCTCCCCCCTCCCCCATGTCTTTCTCTCCCCACCGCCCGTCTCTCTCTTTCTCCTCCCCCCCCCCGTGTCCCTCTCTCTCACCCCCCTGTCTCTCTCTCTCTTCTCCCCCAGCCCCCTGTGTCTCTCTTGCTCTCGCTCCCATCTCTCTCTCTCTCACCGCCCCCCCACCCCCCCCCTCCCCCTGTGTCTCTCTCTCTCTCTCTCGCTCCCATCTCTCTCTCTCTCACCGCTCCCCGCCCACCCCCCCCATGTCTCTCTCTCTCTCTCTCTCTCTCTCTCTCTTTCGGCCCCTCCCCCGCCACCCACCCGTTCGCCACGCCTCTCTCTTGCACAACCTCCGAAGTTTTCACTCCCACAGAAGGCCGCAAAAATGTTCCAAATAATGCAAAAACTGGAAGCAAACCCAGCTCCAGGCTCCACCGGCAGAAAACACAGTCAGAACAACGTGGTTGTTGTGGGGCCCCACTCCCGGTTCCGGGTCCGAGGAATCTGCTCATGTGTGAGAGGCATCAGGGGCGGAATCCAGGGGATACAGGCTCAGAAAAAACAGTGCAAATAATTACTCTGATTCCTTGGACGGCAGCTGTTGATGATTCTGCTATTCCCATTTACACCTCTTCTAGACCCATCTTTTGATTCTTTACTTGTCCCATTACCATCCCATTTTGCCTCGCATCATCATCCCTTTCATGATTCAATCTCTCCTGCCTTCCACCCTATCACAGACCTTCCCTTCTGTTCTTTCCTTTCATCCCCCTTTCTCTGCCGCTGTACTTGCTTAAAACTTGTTAAATCTGTAACATTTTTCAGTTCTGACAAAAGGCCATCAATCTGAAACGTTAACTCTGTTTCTCTCTCCACAGATGCTGCCTGACCTGCTGAGTATTTCCAGCATTTTCTGTTTTTAGTCCAGTAGAAGCTGGACAACTTAAAAGAAGAGTACAAAGATAAGAGATTAATATTACTGTAAGTTGGGGCATAGGTCATAAAAATATATGACAAAGACAGACAGGAAAAGACCAGCTGGTCCATTGAGTCTGTCCCACTCCACTGCATTGAAACTAGGCAACATGACCCCAAAGGCTTCCCATCTGCAGCCATGTCATTTCTCGGGAGAGGCAAAAAAATCCAATTTATAAAAAAAAAACATTGGGCCAATTCAGGCAAAAAAGACTTCTGGGAAATTCCTCTTCAAAGGCGATCAAAGTCGAGCTCCAGGAGATAATAATGGCCAACACCCAATCACCCAACACCCCTACCCCATCTTTTGTACTCAGTGACATCAGTCCCTCCAGGAACTCCCCAAAGCTCTACACTTTTCTGGAGTAAAAAGATGCATCTCCCTGCAGCTATTGTGCTAACTAAGGGTCTTTGGATTGGGTATTAATCTACTAATCCTCCTCTGAACCTTTTCCAGCGTCTCTATATCTCCAACCATATGAAGGGACCAGAACTAGACATCATGCTAGATTGGCCTAACCAAGCAATACATCCCAATATTCTATTTGCTTTCACTATAGCCTCATTACACTGGTCATGGACCTTTAGATACTCATGCACTGTAACACTTAGATCCCCTTTGCCACTCAAAACACTTTGGCCGGAATTTTCCCCTAAAATAATGGCTGGGTTTGGAGCATGAAGGCAGTTAAATTGTTAAAAATGGGATTCCACACCTGATCCCGCCTCCAACCCGCCCACTTACGGTTTTAACGGGAGCGAGACGGGGGGGCTGGGCAACCAACCTGCTCTAAGGGGGCGGAACTTTCATTTAAATATTGTAAAGAGGCTGGAAGCCTCTATTATCCTTTCCATTTTGTTTTTAACTCTACAACTGCTCAACCATCAGTGACCATGCCTTCAGCTGTTTGGGCCCTAAGCTCTGGAATTCCCTCCCTAAACCTCTCTGCCTCTCTACCTCTCTTTCCTCCTTTAAAACGTTCCCTAAAACCTACCTCTTTAAACAAGCTTTTGGTCATCTGTCTTAATCTCTTCTTTTATGGCTTGGTGTCAAATTTATCTGTTTTGTCTTGTAACACTGTTGTGAAGCGCCTTGGGATGTTTTACTATGTTAAAGGCGCTATATAAATAAAAGTAATTATTATTATTAACTGGGTGTGAGCGGGTTTCACACAATTCGTGAAACCTGGCAATTAAACTGCGGCAGGGACTGCTGCATCCAGAAGGTAAGTGGCTTTTTATCTACCTCCTGGATCCAGGGTTCCTACCAAACCCACCCCTCGCAATCGAAGACACACCACAAGGCTTCCGATCACATATCCAGGCCTCCCCCCACCCTTGCCACCATCCTTGCAATGATGCTGAGGCCGACCACAAGCCTCCGGTAGCCGGTTTCGATCCCCTATCTCACCTGCCCCCCCACCCACCACTGCCGATGTTCCAGCCAACCAAACCCCCCCCGCCGAACCCCCGATCCTCCGGCCCGCCGATCCTCCGAGCTCCCCCTGCCAATCCCCAACCTACCTCCACCCCCTCCGCCAATCTCCGATCCTCTGCCCGACCCTCCCCCCACCCCCCCCCCACACTGCCCCGCCGATCCTCCGAGCTCCCCTACCAATCCCCAACTACCCCCCACCCCCTCCGCCAATCTCCGATCCTCTGCCTGACCCTCACCCCCCCCCCCCCCACACTGCCCCGCCGATCCTCCGAGCTCCCCCTACCAATTCCCAACCACTCCCCGCCCCCTCCACCAATCTCCGACCACTGGCCGACCTTCCATCCCACCCACCACACTGCCCCGACAATCCTCTGCGCACCCCCTGCCGATTTCTGACACCCCACCCTGCTGCCATTCCCCAATCCCCGACCAAGTTCCTGCCAATCCCTGGCTGTGGCAGAAAACCAAGGCCTTGCATGCAAATCAGGCTCTGCCATTAAAGTTGGCACGATCTGCGGGGAACCTGGCCTCCTGGGTGTCCCGCCCAACTCGGAGGACCCTGTCCCCAACCGGTTTATCTGCAGAAAATTCTGGCTTTTAATTCAGAGCCCAGCATGGTATACACATGCTTGGCACTCACCCTACCCACATGCATGGCATTGCATTCATCCACATCATCATAGGCAATCCCTTGGACTTGCTTCCACTCTTAAACTGAGTCCTTAGGTGGCTGAACAGTCCAATACAAGAGCCACAGTCCCTGTCACAGGTGGGACAAATAGTCGTTGAGGGTAAGGGAGGGTGGGACAGGTTTTCCGCATGCTCTTTCTGTTGTCTGCATTTGATTTCTGCATGCTCTCGGCGATGAGACTCGAGGTGCTCAGCGCTCTCCCAGATGCACTTCCTCCACTTAAGGCGGTCTTTGGCCAGGGACTCCATTATCAACAAATGTAATCTGCCATATGGAGGTTCATTCCTCCATCGCATCAGAATCCTCCTCAAGGATTTTCACACAAACACAGATCTTCATGTCATCCGTGAACATGCGGAAATTAACCCCAAAGTCTTCATGCAGATCATTAATGTAGAATAACAGTTCTAGCATCAAACTATTGTAACCGGACTCCATGTGGCGCCACTGTAATTAATGGCAACTCTTTGCCTATGAGATAGCAACCAATTCCCAATTGAATCCAGGATCTGCCCTCCAATTTCACAGGACACTGCCATGTATAGTAACCTGTTGTGTGGCACCCTGTCAAAAGCTTTCTGAAAGTCAAAATATGTTTACAGGGCTACCTTTGTCCATCAAAGTAGTAACTTCCTACTTTTCCAGAAGCCATGTTGCATGTCCCTAATAACCCTTTCTCTGTTAAGTTGTACAGAGTATCCCTTATAATCAATTTCTAGCAACTTCCCTACAACTGGCGTCAAGCTAATAGACCCACAATTCCCCAGGTTATGACTTGTTGCCCTTTTTGAATATCAGTACAACAACAACCCTCTCTCACATCATTAGGAATGATTTCAGACTCCAGCGAGCTATGAGTAAGGGACTCGCGTAGCACAACTCCTAATTCTTTAAGCAACCTGCTGTAAATACCAAGCACAGGCAGTGGAAAGAGCGTGCAGCAAATCTGTCCCACCCACCCTTTCCCTCAACGACTATCTGTCCCACCTGTGACAGGGACTGTGGTTCCTGTATTGGACTGTTCAGCCACCTAAGGACTCATTTTTAAGAGTGGAAGCAAGCTTTACTCGATTCCGAGGGACTGCCTATGATGATGATGATGTAAATGCCTTCTGGGCCAGCAGCGTGATTTGATTTGAGGCATATATAGACATTAAGAAAAGCTATTGTTGTAAAATATACTATTGAATCACCCATAGCAGGGTTCAAATAAAACTAACATTTGTCTGGAGAGCACATTGCAGGTACTGCTCCTGAAGACAGATCAACTACTATAGATTCAGTGAGCTAGTCATGGCCACGAAGACTCAAGTTCACCAGGAAAGCTGTGACTGAGATGAACCACCTGATGAATCACCTGGCAGGGACAGTCAACCTCCTGCATTACACTATGAGCGGCAGTGAAGTCCACCACTGCCCTAAACGTTGATGGCTCAGGGACCTTCCAGCTACACACAATTGGCATCTCAGAAATCAGTTCCTCAGAAATGGGCTACATTGTTACACCACTTGTTTGTGACATCTCTACGCAACTTCTATTTTAAAAGTTTCTTTGTTCATGGGATTTGGGTGTCCCTGGCAAGGCCAGCATTTATTGCCCATCTTAATTGCCCTTGAGAAGGTGGTGATGAGTTGCCTTCATGAACAGCTGCTCTTTGTAGGTTTGGTACAACTGAATGGCTTGCTAGGTCATTCCAGAAGACAGTTAAGAGTCAACCATATTGCTGTGGATTAGGAGTCACATATAGGCCAGACCGGGTAAGGATGGCAAAATTCTTTCCTTAAAGAATATTAGTGAACCAAATGGATTTTTATGACAATCTGCTGGTTTCATGGTCACCATTACTGATACTAGCTTTTTATTCCAGATTAATTTAATTAACTGAATTTAAATTCCCCAGCTGCCATGGTGGGATTTTAACTCATCTCTCTGGATCATTAGTCCAAGCCTCTGGATTACTAGTACAGTAACATAACCACTATGCTACCATTCCCTGTCATGGTAACAGCTACAGCTAGGGTCTTCTTTGACCAGACACTTGGGGTGTTGAAGGGAGCCATCAATGGGGCCGTTACATTATGTTGCAGAGCAGACCTACAATTCTATGCTGTATATTATTGCCATGGACAGAGTTCTCATCATCAAACTGGACGATGAGCAATGACACGATATGGATGCATGGGGTGTGCAGCAGCTATCAGCAGCAAACTAGCCACTGTAGAGACAAAGTCAGGCATATGAATATCTGATTGCCAAGTTTTTCAGTGAGATCGGGAATCGGGAACAATTATTTTCTCTGGACATATTCACAATCACAGAATTGTTTTTGCCACGTACTATATATATTTTCTTTGTTTTCCTTTTGGATAACCAATTATTTTCTGCTCAATGGAAGAATGTTTGATTGCAATATATATATAAAAAAAATGAATGCACTTTATTAAATTGCGGAGTCCTAGTTGTGTTCATGGAGGACTTCACTCCCAAGTTATGCTGATATTCCAGGCAGCATAATTCAGACAGGTGAGGTTAGAAAATTGGGCTGCACTTCGGCTGGATGCTGAAAGTGCCCACTGAAATTTGGGCATGCGTTACTAAAAATAAGGCAGTAATGACATCCTATGACACATTTTCTGTCATCACCATTATAGTACATAAGAACATAAGAAATAGGAGCAAGAGTCGACCATTTGGCCCCTCGAACCTGCTCTGCCATCTAATAAGATCATAGCTGATCTGATCTTGAGCCCAGTTCCACTCCCACTCCCCATAACCCTTGACTCCCTTATCGTTCAAAAATCTGTCTATCTCCACTTTAAATATATTCAGTGACCCAGCCTCCACAGCTCTCTGGGACAGAGAATCCCACAGATTTACAACCCTCTGAGAGAAGACATTCCTCCTCATTTCCATTTTAAATGGGCGGCCCCTTATTCTGAAACTATGCCCCCTAGTTCTAGATTTCCCAACGAGGGGAAACATCCTCTCTGCATCCATCTACCTTGTCGAGCCCCCTCTGTATCTTATATGTTTCAAAAGATCACCTCTCATTCTTCTAAACTCCAATGAGTATCGGACCAACCTACTTACCTATCTTCATAAGTCAACCCCTTCATCTCAGGAATAAATCTAGTTAACCTTCTGTGAACTGCCTCCAATGCAAGTATATCCCTTCTGTACTCCTAGTAATGCTGGATGTAAGAAATGCCTGCATACAACAGGTGTCTGTGTTTGTTAGGGTTAGCGGAGATTCAATAAAAATTAAAATGCCCATGGTGCAGTCAGCGGAGGGGAGATTGTAGAATCATAGAATCATACAGCACAGAAGGAGGCCGTTTGGCACTTTCAATGCGATTTCGCCTATGGAGGCAGGAGCGAGGCGGCAACGTAGGTAACGGGTTCCAAACCCACTGCTGGCTCCAGCCCACTCGGTACAAGTGATTTTATGTTGATAGAGCTTGTTACATAGGATTACATACATAGGATTCCATAGGATATACGTCACAGAAACAGGTCACTCAGCCCAAAAAGTCCATGCAGGCGTTTATGCTCCACTTGAGCCTCCTCCCATCTTTCATTATCTAAATCTATCAGCATTCCCTCGAATTCCCTTCTCCCTCATATGCTTGTGTAGCCTCCTCTTAAACGCATCTATACTATTCGCTTCAAACACTCCCTGTGGTAGCGAGTTCCACATTCTCACCACTGATTGGGTAAAGACGTTTCTTCTGAATTCCCTATTGGATTTCTTGGTGACTATCTTATGTTGATGGCCTCTAGTTATGCTCTTCCCCACAAGTGGAAATATTCTCTCTGTATCCACTCTATCAAAACCTTTCATAATTTCAAAGACCTCTGTTAGGTCACCCTTTTTTCAAAAGAAAAGAGACTCAGCCTGTATATTCTTTCCTGATATGTATACTCTCGCATTTCTGGAATCAACCTTGTAAATCTTTTCTACACCCTCTCCAGTGCCCCTATATCCTTTTTATAATATGGCAACTAGAACTGTATGCAGTACTCTAAGTGTGGTCTAACCAAGGTTTGATACAGGTTTAACTTAACTTCACTACTTTTCCATTCTATCCCTCTAGAAATGAACCCGAGTGCTTTGTTTGCTTTTTTTTGCTTTTGCTAACCCGTGTCTCAACTTTTAGTGATTGGTGGATTTGTTCCTCTACCCTACCTAGACTCTCACCCTCCAAGTAATACGTGACCTCCGTATTCTTCCTGCCAAAATGTAATACCTCATAATTATCTATGTTGAACTTAATTTGCCAATTATACGCCCATTCTGCAAGTTTATTAATGTCCTCCTGTAATTTTTTGCAGTCCTCCTCAGCATTTATTAACCGCCCCCCCAAACTTGGTGTCATCCGCAAATTTAGAAATTGTGTTTGTAATTCCAAAGTCTAAATCGTTAATGTAAGTTATGGTCCCAGCACCGATCCTTGTGGATCACCACTACCCACCTTCTGCCACTGTGACTAGCTATCCTGTGCTCCCACTCCCTGCTTTCTGTCTTCAAGTCAGCTAGCTATCTATTCTGCTACTTGTCCCTTGACTCTGCATTCTCTGACTTTGTTTATCAGTCTATTATGGGGTACCTTATCGAAGGCCTTTTGAAAATCTAGATAAATTACATCTATTGCATTACGATTGTCTACTCTCTCTGTTACCACTTCCACAAATTCAATAAGGTTGGTCAAGCCAGACTGTCACTTTTGAAATCCATGCTGACTATTCATTAATATATTTTTGGTTTCTAGATGTTCTTCCATTTTCTCCTTTAGTAGGGATTCCATTATTTTTCCTACCACCGATGTTAAGCTGACTGCTCTATAACTCCCTGGATCTATTGGGCTGGATGTTAGGCTTTTCCATTTTCGGGACGAAAATGAAGGCAGGGCGGGAAAGTTATCAGCTGGGAATAGTCTGCACTTTGGTAAGGTATTTATGCCATCTGGACCCTGCGTCAGGGGACGCAGCGCGAAGTGAGGCGTTGTACACTTTTCAAAAAAAATAGGAAACTCGCAAACTCGTGCACTGTCGGGCCGTATGCACTCGGAGAGAGGCTTGGGAGGGGGGCAAGGGGGAGGAGGGGGGAGAATGGGAGACGGGGGGAGAAAACCTAAAAAAAACCCCACAAAAACATTCCATAAACATTGTCCATGCCACCACAACACAAATTAAAAGAACAAATACTCACACTTACCTTCCTCACCGCCTCCGGCATGGCTGGACCGCACAGATTTCCCAGGCAGTCAGTAAGGGTGTACTGTCGGGCAGACGGATCGGGCAAGTGACTAAACTACTGCTGGTGTCGCAACGAGAGGCATTGCACACCTGATGCAGCTCTTCCCAGCGGTGCTGCTGAGCGCCGCCGTAAAAACAGACCAGAGGATTGCGACGGGGTGCAGGAGATCTGAACGCCGCCTTTCATGCCGCTCCGGGGCGAAACACAGAACACAAAGGACCGCAAAATCCAGCCCATTCTATCCCCCTTCTTAAATATTGGTATTATCATATTCATTCATAGGCGGTCCCTCGAAACGATGAGGACTTGCTTCCACGCCAAAAAGGATAAGTTCACAGGTGTTTCAATGAAGGACCCGAACTACATCCTGAAGGGTGGAAGTTGCCTGTGCATGGATTTTTTTAACGTGTGGTGGCCGCTGCACCACACGGTCTTGGTCCAGTGGCAAGGATTACCCAAAATGACTCTGCTGCGCAGACCCAGTGTGCACACATATCGCAGTGTGGGCTGGCCCGTGCTGCCCCTGGGCCCCTGGCCCCGAATTCATGCCTCCCCTGGGCCTCGATCATGTCTCTCTACAGTCTTTCGCCACTCCTTCGCCCGATCTCGCCCCTCTGGCTGTATCTGCCCATGCTCCAATCACCGACCTGGACCTTGCTGACATCACTCTTCGCTGCCGTTGCCCTCCTGCATCAGCTCACACTGCTCCCTGAAGCAGTATGCCTCCACGCTGCTCCCAAGCCGCCCGCCGCTCCCCCCATGGCCCTGACATGCTGCCAGTGCTCCCACGCAGGTCGGGGCCATCACACCACTCCCGGGCCACTCGTTGCTCCTTTTATGGCCCCGACCTGCGGTATTATATAAGTCCTCTGGCACTACACCTTGTTCTAACGATTTGTTAAATATGTGTCATAATGCCTCTACTATCTCTTCCCTAGATTCTTTGAAATTGAGTGGATGCAATCCATCCAGACCCGTGTTTTATCCTCTTTGAGTTTGATTAGTTTATTTAATATATCCCCTTTTTAAATTTTAAATGCACTTATCTCATTACTAATCTCATCATCCAATGTCACGTCCACTTGTTTTATCTCCCTGGTAAATACTGAAGCAAAATAATTATTTTATATTTCTGCCATCTCTCTATCGTTACCTGTGGTATTAGCTCCTGTCTCCCTTAATGGTCCTATTCTCAACCTAACCTTCCTTTTTTTATTGATGTGCCTGGAAAATATTTTACTTTTTTGTTTTATGTTCCTCGATAATTTAATTTCATAGTTTCTCTTTGCCTTCCGAATTGTTCTTTTGTTAAGCTCGCTCAGCAAGTTTCCCAGCCAAATAAAAGGAAGCGGGTCCGATGATGTAATTTGATGACATGTCATCATCTAGTTTCCTTAAAGGGGTCATGTGCAAATTGATTTTGACAGTTATGCTGTGAGTGTTCTACAGCATTGAGGTGCTGGAAACACAGAAAGGCATTGCACAGAGGTGCAGGGTTGGAGACAGGCTCTCCCATGACTCCCTTCATATGCTTATGGAGGGAATCACTGCACGCAGGGAGGTTCTCTTTCCTTCCAATGGATGGAAGAGAACTCCCCAGGAGACCAACGCAGCCTGGTTGCACATTGCACAGGAGGGCACACGCAGGGATGTCATCAGGATGACCTGGCAGCAGTGGTGCAAACCTTTCAATGATCTCAGTAGATCACAAAATGTTACTGCAAAGCCACTCAACCTCATCCTGCTGTGCCACTCATCACATCCCCATCACTCTGCCTTCCCGACCTTACTCCTGCACATCGTTACTCACACCAACTTACCTTGCACCTCCACCCATACCTCTCTCTATATCTACATTATTACACCCCCATCTCACTAGCCACCCCTCACACTCATCCTCATCCTCGTGCAAGCATACCAACTAACAACACACAAGGGTAGGCACTTGGGTGTTTTTGGCAATGCTCATGTAAAGTTTCTGTTAATGTGTTGTCAAACATTTAAATCTTTATTTTCAACACTTTGCATTCTTGGACAGATTTGTGTGCACCTTTGGAAGTGGCTTAGTGAGTTGCAGTGAATGGTGAGACATAATGGTAACTCCCAATGGTGATGAGTGTGAAAGGAATGGCTTGGACATTGTAGGGATTCTTTATGGAGCTGGTGTGGGGTGGTGTCAAACTGGTGCATCATGTGACAGCCAGGGTGTACAGCGCCAAGTGAAGTAAATCTGGCCATGGTGAGGCCATCCCTGGCGTCCCGGGCAGCAATGTGGTCGGGTGGTGATGCCCTGTGTCTGTTGCAGTATTTGTTGACTGCAGAGAAAGTTGGTGTTGTTGTTGGTGCTCCTGGTGTGCCCGGTGCTGCTGGTGTTGGGGCTGATCATGGTGGGATTCTGAGGACCAAGGTGAGATAGTTTCAAGTGCACTAATGCTCATGTAATGGATGGCAGGTGATGTACAGATGACAGAAGTGATCTGTCAATGGTGAGAGAGGTTGTGCCAACAAGATGACACTGGATAGAGAATTTACTCCAAAGATTTGCAACCTGCATAAAGGTCAATGTGCCTTCCAAATGCAGTAAGCAAGAGATTCTGATCTTGGAAAGTGAACAGCTGTGAGATGGGAGCTTTTATAGCTGTCAGGTAATGAAATGAATTCATTTTAATGCAACTCCCGATGTTCGTACCTGACATGATTCCCGAGCAATGGCAACCTCATAGAAAACCTGGGAAAATAGTAATTTGACCTCAATATTTTGTTTAATAGACTTCTAACAAGGTTTTAATCTGCTAAATTGCCTCCCCCGCCGCTGTGTGTCAGGTCTGTTCAGCGTTGACAGACCCGACACCTGTTAAAGTAGCGACAGCCTCGCCCCACTGTCAATCATTTCAAATTTCACAGCTGACCCTCATCCGATCCTGTCCTCTAAGCGGCAGCAAAATTCCAGCCTTTGTGTCTATGGCAGCTCTTTGAAAGAGCTATCCAACTAGTCCCAACCCCCTGATCTTTCCACACAGCCCTGCAATTTTTTCCCGTATAACCATTTGCGCTCCATGAATGATACTTCAAGGGAAATGTTGCAGTAACTGGGTGCTTTTTTTGGTCATGAGGAAGACCATCCCTTTAAGCTGCCACAGATGCAAGAGTCCTGCTGCAGCAGAGATTTTCCATACATCCCACCCCCAGCATGACAGGTTTCCCAGCAGTAAACCTACTAGGAGCCCACCAAATAAAATTGTACTTGGCCCTGGAAAATTCATCAAAATCAGCAGGGCAGCAGTTGAGTGGATAGAGGCTTCACCACACAACACTTACACCAGGATCTCGGCCTACATGTTTAGTGTGCTGTGCACTCACCTATGCCTCTTGGATGTCATGAGCTTTTCTACCAGGTTACAGCTGTGCCTCTGCAGCATTGACTGTGCCCATGAAAACATCTTCCTATTGAATGTCTCACCTTCCAGCAACAAATAGGATTAAATTGAGGATCAAATTGATTTAAGGAATAAACATCAATAGTGGCTGAAGATGCCTATCAGCTCTGGAAGAAACATTTTTAAGATTAATTTTTCATTCTTTTATCCTACTCATGCCAGGGAAAATAATTTTGTCTTGTAAAGCAGAGTCTTAGAGGTGTTTTATAAATTATGTTCTTTTACATTAAGAAACAATTCACTCACAAAAGTAGCTTTTCCTGCAATGTGGAGAGGGATTGGTTAAGTATATGAAACAGCTGTTGTTGGTGGGCTATTTCGGGTTAATCAAAAACATCACAGAAAGTGTCACTTTGGAAACATTGTGCATTCTACAAGTTGAACTGCATATGGTTAGGGGTTACTGTGAAACTGGCTAATTTTACTTCCCCAGCTAGAATGATTCATGGAAGAAAAGTGTCCACTGTGAAATAAATCACCTGCTTCCAGAAAGTTATCAGCTGTGTTTAATGACATTGCAATGAGCACAGAACTGACCCAAGTGGCCATTTCACAAAATGGCTTGAGGCTTCCTGATGTAGCTCCCACTGTGGGCAAAAGAAAATGCTTACATTGCAGAAACCATGTGAATGACCTCACCACTGTGTGCAGTAACAGCCATATTCATTCTGAACTGAACTTTCTAAACATTTGGGTGGAAAGCAGCGATATAAGCCAAATTGTAATTAGGCATGCTGGTTTATGGAACATTTCTAATCATCTTTCATTTATCTGGCATTGGTAACGTGCCCAGAACTTGAATATATTAAGGTGACACTGCCTCATTAACACATACCGCTCATAATGTTAAACATCGTTTTTTTACTGTTATGGTTCCTGGTTTCAAACATTAGCACTTGGCCCTTATTTTTCTAGCCAATCAAATTTACATTTCACTTTAATTTTTCCATTCCAAAATGCAAGTGATATTCTCAGCGCTATTCTGAAAACTTACTTATAATCCACTATTTCGTCAATTTTGATTGACATTGGATTTTAAATTTGATTTGACTTTAGTAATAGCATAATTGTGCATATTCATGTGATTGTAATTGCGTTGAAGTAGTGAGAACTCCCATTATATCTGAGACTACATGAGACTAGTGCAGTTAATCTAATGCATGTGGGCCAGCAGAGTAACAGAGAAAGCTGTTGAAGGTTTTGAGGATGTAGTTATTCCGGACAGAACTGGGATTTCTACAACAATTTCATTCTGTTTTGGATTCCCTGCAGTTTCTTCCTTTGAGGGCCTCTTGAATAAAATCCCCAGCATTACAACAATTTTGAAATTAAAGGGTTGCCATTTACAGTGGAATGCTGTTCCAGTTAATGTACTCAGATGAAATAGTTGCACACAATAGTAATGGCTATTCTCAGTCTGAGAGCAAGAATATGAGTATTGGCAACATTCTTTATATCCTGATTTCTTTATTAAAATTACAATTGAATCATAATATAAATAGTAAATAAAAACCTTTATAAGGTTTATCAATACATAAGAGGTATAAAGAAATCTCTTTCACAGATCGACATAGAATGCCCTATCAGAAACAGCAATGGACGAAAAATCCAAAATAGCTTTTAAAAGGGAAAGAGAGAATTTTAACGGGGTAAAGGACCGTAAAGGGTAAAAGGGGAATAGGATTACGTGGCTAACTCTTTCAGACAACGAGCACAGGCAAAGTTGTACACATGGTTTCATTCTGTATTATAATATTCTATGATATACAATTATGTACAAATAATCTTGGTACTGAGTGGTGTGGGGGAATTCAGACATTTGCTTGTTCATAACCATTTTATTTAGAGAAGTATAAAAGGTACATACGATGGTATTTACAGATTTCATCTGCACTTCAGTCTCAGGGATGTCATGAGGGTGGGAACTTGTTCGAACTTCAAGTCAGTGGGACACTTTGTCACTGTGTATATATACATATGTGGTATCATCTTGTTACAATTATACCAATCCTAAATTACAAAAGTCCCTGGGGTAGAAATTGCCTCCTGCCCGAAACGGAGCGCTCCCAACCCATTTTGATGATTTTTACCACAACTGCGGTTCAGGTCGTCTCTTCAGCGACATTCGGCTCTTTGTTTATTTTTCTCTCCGATCCGGAACTTGACCATAATGGGGGCGGTGACTACACCTGAGGGGCAAAGATGCAGCAGTGACAGCAACTGAGGGGCGGAAGTTGGGTGCGGAGCGGAGTGACCGTCGCGATGACATCATCACGGGTGCTGCGTCACCACAGCTCTCTCCTTCACTTAAAGGGGAGAGCCTCCGCGGTGATAAAACTTTGGGCCACTGGGCCACCAGGGAGGGGTTCGGCTGGACCAGCCCGGGGCATATTTGTCAGGCTGATGTGACAGTCGGCCAACCAAAAAAAAACATGGCGATATTGGCAGTGCGCTTTCCTCTTTAAGGGAAGCCGCACCGCCGCTGCAGAAGGCCACAGCCTCACTGAACCACCGGGAAAAAGCTTGTTTTGGCACTGCCAGACGGGCCGAAGATTTTCCATGGGGAATGTCGCCGTTGGGGGGTCAGATTGGTGGTGCGCATGGTGATGACGTGCTTAAGACGGATCAGTAGCAGCGGAGCGGTAATGGAGGGGATTGGGGCACCGCCAGGAAAAGTCGGGAGGGCAATTGGGCTATCAGCGGCCATTCCACAAAACTTTGGCGGCCTCTCCACTCCACAGCGTGGCCACCGATTTGTGGTGTTAACAGGCCTTAAGGAGAGGGACAATTTCAGCCCCCTTTTCTTCTTTAATCTCTCTCTTCAACTCTTTTAAGTTATATTTTCTTGTTCAATCTAATGTAATGTAACCTTTTTTTAACTAAAAAATAAGCTTTAAAACAATTCTCTTACCTGTTTTATCCTTTTCTGGCTCCCACAATTCATTTTGGAAATGGGAGCAACCTCCAAAAAAAATTGACATTTAATTGGTTGAAAACTGCATCCACAGGTTAGTTTATCAGCCAATTGAATGTTAAAAATATAAAGATTTGATATAGAAAGACACAATTAACTAAGAAGGATTGTCACCACAGAATTTACCCAGTGGTCATCCCTGAAGCATGATTATGCCCAAACTAGTTAATTCAACTACAGTGTGTTAAGAGTTGATACAAAGAAGAGTAACAAGTCTGTTTTCTTATCAGTGCAGAGATGTGGCGACTTTCCTAGGCATACCTTACAAGTGCTTTGTACAGGCTCAAATGATCCCAGAAGGTGACTGTTATGTCTTAAATAATGCAATGTGACTGAGTACTGTAGACGTGAGTAAGTGTGACCTTAATCTCTTTATTCTGACTCCAGAGTACTGATACAGCATGGGAGGTCTGCTTATATACAATGCTCCCAATGGATGCTGGGATCCCTTGGGACCCCAACAGATATGCCCTCTGGTGGCGGTAGAATGCTGGTTACATAGGGTTGCATACATAACATCACTCCCTCCCAAATTCAATAGTACACTTATTTACAGAGTGAGACAATCTGGGGCTTTCCGCTCCCTAGTCGACTGTCTCGGTACAAATGCAGATGCAGGTGAGTTGGTTGGGCCTTCGCTGGGCTGCTGCACAGCTGGTCTTGCTGGGCTGCTGGGAATGATGAGTTCAGCTTCGTGGTCAACTGTGATGTCAGTTGCCACTTGTGTGTGTGTATCGGAGGGTCGAAGTTGGTGGTATCCTCTTCAGGTTGCTCGTGGCTGTCTGTGAATCACAGTTTGGTTTGGTCCAAATGCTTTCTGCAAGTTAATCCATTTGCGAGTTTGACCTGAAACACTCTACTCCCTTCTTTGGTTATGACAGTGCCAGCGAGCCATTTGGGACCATGTCCATAGTTGAGTACAAATACAGGGTCATTGACTTCAATATCGCGTGACGAATTTGCGCGATCATGGTACATGCTTTGTTGATGTCGTCTGCCCTCGATATGAACATGGAGATCAGGGTGGACTAGAGAGGGCCTTGTTTTGAGTGCCCTTTTCATGAGCAGCTCGACTGGGGGAACCCCGGTGAGCGAGTGGGGTCTAGTGCGGTAGCTGAGCAGGACTCGGTAGCTGCAGGGAGCCTTCCGACACGCGTTTCAAGCTTTGCATGATGGTTTGGACTGCCTGTTCTGCCTGGCTATTGCATGCGGGCTTGGATGGGGCAGATGTGATATGCTTGATCCCATTGCGGGTCACGAATTCCTTGAATTTGGCACTGATGAAGCATGGTCCGTTGACAAGGACATCCGGCAGGCCGTGCGTGGCAAACATGGCTCATAGGTTTTCGATGGTGGCAGTGGATGTGCTTACAGACATTATCACACACTCAATTCATTTTGAATAAGCATCCACAACAACCAAGAACATTTTGCCTAGAAACGAGCCAGCGAAGTCAACGTGGATCTTAGCCCACAGTTTGGAGGGCCATGACCACAAACTTAGCGGTGCCTCCCTGAGTGCATTGCTCAGTTGAGAACAAGTGTTGCATTGGCGCATGCAAGACTCCAAATCTGAGTCGATGCCGGGCCACCACACATGGGATCTGGCTATAGCTTTCATCATTACTATGCCTGGGTGGGTACTGTGTAGGTCGTGTATGAACATTTCCCTGACTTTCTTGGGCAAACCATGTGATTACCCCACAAAAGACAGTCCGCCTGTATGGACATTTCGTCTTTATGCCGCTGGAACGGCTTCATCTCTTCATGCATCGCCGCTGGGACACTGGACCAGCTCCCATGGAGGACACAGTTTTTTACAAGGGACAGTAAAGGATCCTGGCTGGTCCAGGTCCTGATCTGGCGGGCCGTAATGGGTGACTTTACGTTTTCAAATGCATCTATCACCAAGAGCAAGTCTGCAGGCTGTGCCATTTCCACCCCGGTGATGTGCAATGGTAGCTGACTGAGGGCGTTATAGTTATATGCAGACAGCGTGAGCGCCCATCTTTGGATGCGAGCAGAGACATTGGTATTGATATTTTTGCTCTCTGAAAATAGCGATATGAACGGCTTATGGTCAGTTTCTAACTCGAACTTAAGCCCAAACAAATAATGATGCATTTTTTTTTACCCCGTGTACACATGCCATGGCTTCTTTTTCAATCATGTTGTAAGCCCTTTCGGCCTTGGACAAGCTCCTGGACGCATAAGTGACCGGTTGCAATGTTCCCGATTCGTTTGCTTGTTGTAACACATACCCGACCCCGTACAAAGACGCATCGCAAGCTAGCACTAAACGTTTACATGGGTCATTCAGAACAAGCAGTTTGTTAGAATATAATAGATTTCAGGCTTTCTCAAAAGCTGTCTCTTGTGATTTCCCCCATACCCAGTCATCTCCCTTACGTAGCAACACATGTAGAGGTTCTAGCAAGGTGCTTAACCCAGGTAGGAAATTACCAAAATAATTGAGGAGTCCCAGGAACGACTGCAGCTCCGTCACGTTCTGTGGTCTCGGCGCATTCTTGATGGCCTCCGTCGATGGGTCTTATGCCGTCTGCCGTGATTCTTCTCCCTAACAACACGACCTCTGGCGTCAGGAAGACACACTTCAAGCGTTTCAACCAGAGTCCCACACGATCTAGCCGACTTCGAACCTCTTCCAGGTTCTTCAAGTGTTCGATGGTGTCCCGACTTGTGATCAATATGTCGCCCTGGAAGACCACAGTGTGCGGAACCGATTTAGCAGACTCTCCATGTTCCTTTGACAAATGGCCGCGGTCGATCGAATCCCAAATGGGCATCTATTGTAGATGAACAGACCTTTATGCATGTTGATGCAGGTGAGGCCTTTTGAAGATTCCGCCAGCTCCTGCATCATGTAGGCCGAGGTCACGTCCAACTTCGTGACCGTCTTTCCTCCTGCCAGCATCGCAAATAGGTCATCTGCCTTGGGTAGCGGCTACTGGTCCTGCAGCAAAAAACAGCTAATCATTACTTTATAGTCCCCACAAATTCTGACCGTGCCATTGCCCTTGAGAACCGGAACAATCGGACTGACCCACTCGTTGAACTCCACTGGCATGATGATGCCCTCTTGTTGCAGCCTGTCTAGCTCGATCTCCACTTTCTCTCGCATCATATATGGCGCCACCCGTGCCTTGTGGTGGATGAGTTGTGTACCGGGAATCAAGTGGATCTGCACCTTCGCCCCCCGTGAAACTTCCGGTGCCTGGCTCAAACAACGACGGAAACTTGCTCAGAACCTGGGCACATGAGGCATTGTTGATGGACGAAAGCGCTTGGATGTCGTCCCGGTTCCAGCGGATTTTTTCCCAGCCAGCTTCTGCCGAATAGTGTGGGGCCATCTCCTGGTACAATCCATAGTGGGAGTTCGTGCACTGCTCCATCATAGGAGACTTTTACTGCTGCGCTGCCAATTACAGGGATCAGCTCTTTAGTGTAAGTTCTCAACTTGGTATGAATAGGGCTCAGCTTGGGCCTGTGTGCCTTGTTGCACCACAGCCTGTCAAAGACCTTTTTGTTCATGATGGACTGACTTGCACCTGTGTCAAATTCCATGGATACTTGAATTCCATTCAGTTCAACTTTTAACATGATTGGTGGAGATTTCATGGTGAAGGTGTGTACCCCATACACTTCTGCCTCCTCGGTTTGAGTCTTTAGTTCAGTTTGATCCGCAATGGATTGGTCTTCCTCTGTAACGTGGTGGTTTGCAGGGTTTGCAGCTCATCTGTACATTTGCTGGAGGTGTTCCATTGTTCCACAGCCTTTGCACGCATAGTGTTTGAAGCGGCATTGATGGGTTCGATGATCACCTCCGCAGCGTCAACAAGGCGTTAATTGCCTCGCATTAATGCTTGATGGTGGACTCTGGGTCATCTGAGGTCGTGCAGCTGCAGGCGTGTACGTTCT
This sequence comes from Pristiophorus japonicus, assembly GCF_044704955.1. Classification (NCBI taxonomy): domain Eukaryota; kingdom Metazoa; phylum Chordata; class Chondrichthyes; family Pristiophoridae; genus Pristiophorus; species Pristiophorus japonicus. The sequence goes on from NC_091985.1 coordinate 62,677,072, forward strand.
GCCATATGCATTCCTGCCTGAAAATGACATTACTTTGTGTACAGTACTTGCCGATGCATCTTTATGCTGCAAAATTTGTTTGGTGTTATCGCTGGTGGACATAAATGCCTGGGCTATCGTTATGGCTTTGCTCAGGTTCGGTGTTTCAACATCAATTGTTTGCGAAGGATAACCTCATGGCCAATGTAAAGCACAAAAAAGCCTCTTAGCATTTACTCCAGGAATCCATCGAATTCGCACTGTCCTGCAAGGCGCCTTAGTTCGGCGACGTAGCTCGCCACTTCCTGCCGTTCAGACCGTTGACATGTGTAATATCGATATATTGCCATAAGAACGCTCTCCTTCGGCTTTAGGTGATCCCGGACCAGTATACACAATTCTTCATACGATTTGGTTGTTGGCTTTACCGGAGCAAGAAGATTCTTCATGAGGCCATAGGTTGTTGCCCCGCAGATGGTGAGGAGGATCACCCTTCATTTGGCAGCATTCACACTCCCTTCCAGCTCATTGGCCATGAAGTATTGGTCGAGTCGCTCCATGAAGGCTTCCCAATCGTCACCTTCTGAGAATTTCTCCAGGATACCAACAGTTCTCTGCATTCTCTGCATGGTTTGTTATCTCGTCGCCAGTTGTTATGACTTAAATAAAGCAATGTGACTGAGTACTGTAGACATGAGTAAGTGTGACCTTAGTCTCTTTTATTCTAACTCCAGAGTACAGGTTGGAGGCCTGCTTATATACAGTGCTCCCAAGGGATGCTGGGATCCCTTGGGACTCCAACAAATATGTCCTCTGGTGGCAGTAGAATGCTGGTTACATAGGGTTGCATACATAATAGTGACCACATTCAGACAGATATCATCCTTTCAGAAGAAAAGGAGACTCCAATGTAGCATTTCCTCACAATGTGTGTCCCTGGTTTTAAATTCAAACAATAAATTCTTCCCTTGAACTTCAAGAAAGCTCTTTGTGGTTCATTACAAAGCAATCTTCAAACACAATTGTATTTTATTTTTTTCTATTGCAAATTCAGTGAGGTTGCTGAGATGCCTCAGTTGCTGTGAGGAGCAGCCCTTGCTAATAATTAAGCATTAGCGTCCTATAATTGGTTCAGTACTATTCTCCTGATGTGGTGTCTGCAAATTCACATTGGATTATGCAACAACAAAGGCTGATTGGGTGGAAGCCATACTTAAATCTAAGGTTTAAAGACTGTCTTATGAGGTTGAAAGGACTGGTCAATTCTTGATTCCTAATTAGGCATTAATTAGTAGCAATAATTAACTGACGCATCAGTCAAGCGTAAAGGCTCCTTTCAGGAGTTGGATTTGCAAACATAATAGTGAGATATATTTCAAACTCATTTATAGGCAGAAAACTTTGGGGGTTTTGTTAAGCAAAATGTAAGGAGGTAGGTTAGAATCTTTTTAACCAAAATGACTGAGAGCAGACAACAACAACTGACATTTATGTAGCACCTTTAATGCAGTAAAATGCCCCAAAGCTTCAAAGGAGCTTTATCAAAATTTTTTTTACATCGAGTCACATAAGAAGATATTAGAACAGATGACCAAAATCTTGGTCAAAGAGGTAGGTTTTAAGGAGCTCCTTAAAGGAAGTAAGAGAGAGGTAGCGAGACATACAGCCTTAGGGAAGGAATTCCAGAGTTTAGGGCCGAGGCAGCTGAAGTCACGGCCACCAATGATGGAGTGATTAAAATCAGAGCGCAGAGATCTTGGAGGGTTGCAGGACTGGAGGCGATTACAGAGATAGGGAGAGGCATATCAATGGTTATAAAATTATTTACAGCCCTCATCACTCCTTTCGCTAATCCTTTTTGCTTGCTCTCTCTCCTTGCTTGAATAAACATGTACTGGTGTTTTTTTCCCCTTGAAATGGTCCTTGCAGTGTGGATTGCCCCCAGATGATTGTTATACTATTAAGCTCTTTCTACCCATAAGTCTCTGCATAAATGGAAGGATCAGATTTTGTGTTCCTATGTCACCAGCAGGGCATGATTCCCACTATGGCAAAGTTAAGTGTCGTGGGCTTACAGCTAGAGAAGCTCCCAGAATTTGTCCTTTCAGTGAATAAACGTTATTGAAGGAGGCGATTCTCAAGAAAGTGGCAATGTTTTGGGGCAGAGGGAAATCTTCCAAATAGAAACAGTGTCCAACAAGTTGGCCAGTCATGTGAATGCTGTCACTTCTGTGCGAATGAGAAGGATATTCTCCAAACTGAGGAAAAATACAAAGGTAGAGAGGTTAATTAGTGCCCACTAAAAGCAATGGGATGATGTACTACGCATGTACCAAGCACTCAGCCGAGTGCAAAGGGATATAGCCAGGCTAAGTGAGTAGGCAAACGTTTGGCCGATGGAGTATAATGTGGGAAAGTGTGAGGTTATCCACTTTGGCAGGAAAAATAAAAGAGCAAATTATTATTTAAATGGAGAGAAACTACAAAATGCTGCAGTACAGGGGGACCTGGGGGTTCTTGTGCATGAAACACAAAAAGTTAGTATGCAGGTACAGCAAGTGATCGGGAAGGCAAATGGAATGTTGACCTTTATTGCAAGGGGGATGGAGTATAAAAGCAGTGAAGTCTTGCTACAACTGTACAGGGTATTGATGAGACCACACCTGGAGTACTGCATACAGTTTTGGTCTCCTTATTTAAGGAGGGGAATACTTGCATTGGAGGCAGTTCAGAGAAGGTTCACTTGGTTGATTCCTGAGATGAAGGGGTTGACTTATGAAGGAAGGTTGAGCAGGTTGGGCCTATACTCATTGGAGTTTAGAAGAATGAGGGGATCTTTTTGAAACATATAAGATACTGAGGGGGCTCGACAAGGTAAATGCAGAGAGGATGTTTCCATTCATGGGGAAATCTAAAATTAGGGGGCATTGTTTAAGAATAAGGGATCGCCCATTTAGAACTGAGATGAGGAGGAATTTCTTCTTTCAGAGGGTCGTAAATCTGTGGAATTCTCTGCCCCAGAGAGCTGTGGAGGCTGGGTTATTGAATATAGTTAAGGCGGAGATAGACAGATTTTTGAAAGATAAGGAAGTGAAGGGTTATGAGGAGTGGGCAGGGAAGTGGAGCTGAGCCCAAGATCAAATCAACCTTGATCTAATAGAATGGTGGAGCAGGCTCGAGGGGCTGAATGGTCTACTCCTGCTCCTATTTCCTATGTTCCTAGTATACAGTCACATGTGTAATGGAGCCCCTCACTTCTGAAACCATCTAAATATCTCCAATATGGTGGCTGCCAAATGGATGAACACACACATCATTTATCACTAATTGATTAAATGGCTCCTTGGGCTATTTGCATGCTTTCTGCTCATCCTTTCTTGCCTGGTCAAGCTGCTCAGTGGGATGCCCTTTCTAATGCTGAAAGGTTTCTGTTTTCTTTTCAAAGGAGAAAGCTGGTCAAAGCTGTTATGTATGAATAAAGAGTCTGACCAGATACTGTGAGCTCAAAGTAAAGGGTGACCTTAGTCTTTTATTGCAGGTCTCCAGAGTACCTCTCCAGCCTGTGAGGCCTCCTTAAGTACAGGTGCTCCCAAGGAATTGTGGATCATTTGGGACTCCGGGGAATGAGCCCTCTGGTGGTTAAATAAGGTATTTACAGGTTTACATATATAACTACATTCCCCCCCCCCCCACCCCCCCAAAGTCAGTAGTGTAACTATTTACAAGTTGAGTCGATCTGGGGCCTTTCTTTCCCTGGTTGATTGTCTCAGTGCAAATGCTGGTTTTGTTGAGTTGTTTGTTGGGCCCTCGCTGGGCTGGTGTGCAGCTGGCCTTGCTGGGCTGCCTGGTGTGGGGAGTCCTGCTGGGCTGCTGCGGGTGATGGGTTCTGTTTTGTGGTCAACCGCTGTCTCGGTTGTCACTGGTGTGTATGTTGGGGGGTCAAAAATGGTAGGGTCTAATGTGGGTTGTTCTGGGTAAACTGTGAATCTGAGTTTGGTTTGGTCCAAGTGTTTCCTGTCGATGAGTCCATTTGAAAGTTTGACCCAAAACACCCTGCTCCCCTCTTTGTCCACGACAGTGCCGGGAAGCCACTTGGGACCTTGTCCATAGTTCAACACAAATACAGGATCATTAATCTCAATTTCTGTGACACATTTGCGCTATACTGATATGTACTTTGTTGAAGCTGCCTGCTCTCTACCCTGTTTGTGTAGATCAGAGTGGACTAACGAGAGCCTTGTCTTAAGTGCCCTTTTCATGGGCAGTTCAGCGGGTGGAATCCCAGTGAGCGAGTGGGGTCTCGTGCGGTAACTAAGCAGCACTCGGGATAGGCAAGTCTGCAGTGAGCCTTCAGTTACCCTCTTCAAGCTCTGCTTGATTGTTTGCACTGCTCTCTCTGCCTGACCATTGGACGTTGGTTTGAACAGGGCAGATGTAACATGTTTGATCCCATTGCGGGTCATGAACTCTTTGAAATCGGCACTGGTGAAACACGGCCCATTGTCATTCACAAGGACATCAGGCAGGCCATGCGTGACAAACATGGCCCGCAGGCTTTCAGTAGTGGCAGCGGACATGCTTGCCGACATTATCTCACATTCAATCCATTTGGAGCATCCTAGGGGGAGTGTTTGCTAGTGCTGTTGGGGAGGAGTTAAACTAATATGGCAGGGGGATGGGAACCAATGCAGGGAAACAGAGGGAAACAAAAAGGAGACAAAAGCAAAAGACAGAAAGGAGATGAGTAAAAGTGGAGGGCAGAGAAACCCAAGGCAAAAAACAAAAAGGGCCACTGTACAGCAAAATTCTAAAGGGTCAAAGTGTAATAAAAAGGCAAGCATGAAAGCTCGGTGCCTCAATGCAAAGAGTATTCGGAACACAGGAGAGAGCTCTGAGCTAGTTAGAATGGGTGAGAGCTCAGATGAACAGGATCCCAAGAAAGAATGCAAAAGGCAGGAAGCACAGAGCAGAATAGCACTGGGGTAAGTGTAAACCACAAGGTGATAGGAAGGGACAATATGTATGGATATAAAGGGGCTGCAGGAGGGGTCAAAACTAAAAATCATGGTTTAAAAACTAGTATTAAAACACTCTACCTAATCGCACGCAGCATTCAAAATAAAGTAAATGAGTTGACGACACAAATCATTATAAATGGGTATGATTTGGTGGCCATTACAGAAACGTGGTTGCAGGGTGGCCAAGGCTGGGAATTAAACATACGGGGGTATCTGACAATTCGGAAAGATAGACAAGAAGGGAAAGGAGGTGGGGTAGCTCTGATAATAAAGGAAGATATCAGGGCAGTTGTGAGTGACGATATTGGCTCTAATGAACAAAATGTTGAATCATTGTGGGTGGAGATTAGAGATAGTAAGGGGAAAAAGTCACTGGTGGGCGTAGTTTATAGGCCCCCAAATAATAACTTCACGGTGGGGCAGGCAATAATCAAGGGAATAATGGAGGCATGTGAAAAAGGAAGGGCAGTAATCATGGGGGATTTTAACCTACATATCGATTAGTCAAATCAAATCGCACGAGGTAGCCTTGAGGAGGAATTCATAGAATGCTTACGGGATTGTTTCTTAGAACAGTATGTTACAGAACCTACAAGGGAGCAAGCGATCTTAGATCTGGTCCTGTGTAATGAGACAGGAATAGTAAACGATCTCCGAGTAAAAGATCCTCTCGGAATGAGTGATCATAGTATGGTTGAATTTGTAATACAGATTGAGGGTGAGGAAGTAGTGTCACAAACGAGCGTACTATGCTTAAACAAAGGGGACGACAGCGGGATGAGGGCAGAGTTGGCTAAAGTAGACCGGAAACACAGACTAAATGGTGGCACAATTGAGAAACAGTGGAGGACTTTTAAGGAGCTCTTTCATAGTGCTCAACAAAAATATGTTCCAGTGAAAAAGAAGGGCGGTAAGAAAAGGGATAACCAGCCGTGGATAACCAAGGAAATAAAGGAGGGTATCAAATTAAAAACCAACGCGTATAAGGTGGCCAAGGTTAGTGGGAAACTAGAAGATTGGGAAAATTTTAACAACAGCAAAGAATGACTAAGAAAGCAATAAAGAAAGGAAAGATAGATTACAAAAGTAAACTTGCGCAAAACATAAAAACAGATAGTAAAAGCTTTTACAGATATATAAAACGGAAAAGAGTGACTAAAGTAAATGTTGGTCCCTTAGAAGATGAGAAGGGGGATTTAATAAAGGGGAATATGGAAATGGCTGAGACCTTAAACAATTATTTTGCTTCGGTCTTCACAGTGGAAGACACAAAAACCATGCCAAAAATTGCTGGTCACAGGAATGTGGGACAGGAGGACCTTGAGACAATCACTATCACTAGGGAGGTAGTGCTGGACAGGCTAATGGGACTCAAGGTAGACAAGTCCCCTGGTCCTGATGAAATGCATCCCAGGATATTAAAAGAGATGGCGGAAGTTATAGCAGATGCATTCGTTATAATCTACCAAAATTCTCTGGACTCTGGGGAGGTACCAGCGGATTGGAAAGCAGCTAATGTAAAGCCTCTGTTTAAAAAAGGGGGCAGACAAAAGGCGGGTAACTATAGGGCGGTTAGTTTAACATCTGTAGTGGGGAAAATGCTTGAAACTATCATTAAGGAAGAAATAGCGGGACATCTAGATAGGAATAGTGCAATCAAGCAGACGCAGCATGGATTCATGAAGGGGAAATCATGTGTAACTAATTTACTGGAATTCTTTGAGGATATAACGAGCATGGTAGATAGAGGTGTACCGATGGATGTGGTGTATTTAGATTTCCAAAAGGCATTCGATAAGGTGCCACACAAAAGGTTACTGCAGAAGATAAAGGTACACGGAGTCAGAGGAAATGTATTAGCATGAATAGAGAATTGGCTGACTAACAGAAAGCAGAGAGTCGGGATAAATGGGTCCTTTTTGGGTTGGAAATCGATGGTTAGTGGTGTGCCACAGGGATTGGTGCTGGGACCACAACTGTTTACAATATACATAGATGACCTGGAAGAGGGGACAGAGTGTAGTGTAACAAAATTTGCAGATGACACAAAGATTAGTGGGAAAGCGGGTTGTGTAGAGGACACAGAGAGGCTGCAAAGAGATTTAGATAGGTTAAGTGAATGGGCTAAGGTTTGGCAGATGGAATACAACGTCGGAAAGTGTGAGGTCATCCACCTTGGAAAAAAAAAACAGTAAAAGGGAATATTATTTGAATGGGGAGAAATTACAACATGCTGAGGTGCAGAGGGACCTGGGGGTCCTTGTGCATGAATCCCAAAAAGTTAGTTTGCAGGTGCAGCAGGTAATCAGGAAGGCGAATGGAATGTTGGCCTTCATTGCGAGAGGGATGGAGTACAAAAGCAGGGAGGTCCTGCTGCAACTGTATAGGGTATTGGTGAGGCCGCACCTGGAGTACTGCGTGCAGTTTTGGTCACCTTACTTAAGGAAGGATATACTAGCTTTAGAGGGGGTACAGAGATGATTCACTCGGCTGATTCTGGAGATGAGGGGGTTACCTTATGATGAAAGATTGAGTAGACTGGGTCTTTACTCGTTGGATTTCAGAAGGATGAGGGGTGATCTTCTGGAAACATTTAAAATAATGAAAGGGATGGACAGGATAGAGACAGAGAGGTTGTTTCCACTGGTCGGGGAGACTAGAACTAGGGGGCACAGCCTCAAAATACGGGGAGCCAATTTAGGACCGAGTTGAGAAGGAATTTCTTCTCCCAGAGGGTTGTGAATCTGTGGAATTCTCTGCCCAAGGAAGCAGTTGAGGCTAGCTCATTGAATGTATTCAAATCACAGATAGATAGATTTTTAACCAATAAGGGAATTAAGGGTTATGGGGAGCTGGGGGGTAAGTGGAGCTGAATCCACGGCCAGATCAGCCATGATCTTGTTAAATGGCGGAGCAGGCTTGAGGGGCTAGATGGCCTATTCCTGTTCCTAATTCTTATGTTCTGATGTTCTGGGTGGGTACTGTGGAGATCACCAATGAAAGTTTCCCTGCCCTTGTTTGGTACCACTACCCGATTACCCCATAAGATGCAGTATGCCTGTATAGACATTTCATCTTTGCGGCGCTGGTACGGCTTTATTCCTTCCTGCATCCCTAACGGGACACTGGACCAGCTCCCGTGAAGCACACAATTTTATACAAAGACAGTAAGGGGTCTTGGCTCGTCCAGGTTCTAATCTGTCGGGCGGTAACGGATGATTGCTTACTTTCGAATGCTTCCATCACCATGACTAAATCTGCAGGCTGTGCCATTTCCACCCCCGTGGTGGGAAATGGCAGCCTACTGAGAGCAACGGTCCAGTTTTCTGTGCCTGGCTTGTGGCGAATGGCATAGTTGTGTGTGGACAACGTGAGCACCCATCTCTGGATGCGGGCTGGTGCATTCGTATTTATCCCCTTATTTTCAGAAAAGAGGGAGATCAGTGGCTTATGGTCAGTTTCCCATTCAAACTTGAGCCCAAACAGATATTGATGCATTTTCTTTAACCCATAAACACTAGCTAACACTTCTTTTTCAATCATGCTGTAGGCTCTCTCAGCCTTTGAGAGACTTTTGGATGCATAAGCAACTGGTTGCAATTTCCCAGATTCATTAGTTTGTTGCAATACACACCTGACACCGTATGACGATGCATCACATGCTAGTACCAAACGCTTACATGGATCATACAACACAAGCAATTTGTTTAAGCATAACAGTTTTCTAGCTTTTACAAAGGCATTTTCTTGGCTTTTACCCCATACCCATTCGTCTCCTTTACGCAGTAAGACGTGCAGTGGTTCTAACAGTGTGCTGAGACCTGGTAAGAAGTTACCAAAGTAGTTCAGGAGTCCTAGAAACGACCGCAGCTCCGTTACATACTGTGGCCTCGGTGCATTTTCAATTGCCTCTGTCTTCGAATCGGTGGGCCTGATGCCGTCCGCCGCAATTCTTCTCTCCAGGAATTCCACTTCAGGCGCCAGGAAAATGCACTTCGAGCGTTTTAACCTGAGCCCCACGCGATTAAGCCAACTAAGAACCTCCTCCAGGTTCTGCAGATGCTCGACGGTGTCCCGACCTGTAACCAAGATGTCGTCCTGGAAGACCACGGTGCACGGGACCGACTTCAGTAAGCTTTCCATGTTTCTCTGGAATATCGCTGCAGCTGATCGAATCCCAAACAGGCACCTGTTGTAAATGAAGAGACCTTTGTGCGTGTTAATGCAGATGAGGCCCATCGATGATTCCTCCAGCTCCTGCGTCATGTAGGCTGAGGTCAAGTCCAGCTTCGTGAACGTCTTTCCTCCCACCAGCATCGCAAAAAGGTCATCTGCCTTTGGTAGTGGGTATTGATCCTGCAGGGAGAAATGATTGATAGTTACTTTGTAATCACCACAGATTCTGATGGTGCCGTCTCCCTTGAGGACTGGCACAATCGGACTGGCCCACTCGTTGAATTCGATCAGCGAAATGATGCGCTCTCGTTGCAGCCGTTCCAGCTCGATCTCCATCCTCTCTCTCATCATGTACGATACTGCTCTCACCTTCTGATGGATGGGTCGGGCCCCCGGAATTAGGTGGATCTGCACTTTTGCTCCTTGGAACTTTCTGATGCCTGGTTCGAACAGCGAGGGGAACTTGTTTAGGACCTGGGCACACGAAGTGTCATCGACGGATGAGAGTGCTCGGACGTCATCCCAGTTTCAGTGTATCTTCCCCAGCCAACTCCTGCCGAGCAGCGTGGGGCCATTGCCCGGTAGCTTGTGCACCGCTCCATCGTAGGAAATCTTTACAGTAACACTGCTGATTACGGGAATCAGTTCCTTTTTGTAAGTTCTCAGTTTAGTGCGAATGGGAGTCAGGACTGGCCTTGAGGCCTTGCTGCACCACAATTTATTGAAAGTCTTTTTGCACGTAATGGACTGGCTCTCACCCGTGTCCAGCTCCATTGACACTGGGAGTCCATTTAATTCAACCTTCAGCATTATCGGGGGACACCTTGTGGTAAATGGTACACCCCATATACCCCTGCCTCCTCGGTCTGAGGCTCTGGTTCGTCGTGATCCGCCGTGGATCTGTCCTCCTCTGCAACATGGTGGTTTGCAGGATTAGCAGGGTTTGCAGCTCGCCTGCACATACGTTGGAGATGTCCCATTGTTCCACAGCCCTTGCAAACGTATCCTTTGAAGTGGCATGAATGGAATCAATGATCACCCCCGCAGCACCAACAGGGTGTTAACAGCCTTGCATTCATCACCCTTGATGGTAGACTCTGAGACATCTGCAGACGTGCAGCTGCCGGCATGTAAGGCCTGCCTGTACGTTACGATTTGAAAACAACATTACTTTGTTCACAGTACTTGTTGCAGTATTCGTCTGCTGAGAGATTTGCTTGGTATTGTCACTGGTGGCGATGAACACTTGGGCTATTGCTATGGCTTTTCTCAAGGTTGGGACTCTGCAGTCTAAAGTTTGCGAAGTATTACTTCATGGCCAATGCCAAGTACAAAGAAGTCCCTGAGCATGTGCTCCAAATGTCCTTCAAATTCGCAATGTCCTGCAAGGTGTCTTAGCTCGGCGACATAGCTCGCCACTTCCTGGTCTTCAGACCTCTTGTATGTGTAGAACCGGTACCTCGTCATCAGAACGCTTTCCTTCGGGTTAAGATGCTCCCGGACCAGTGTGCACAAGTCATCATACAATTTCTCTGTGGGTTTCGCTGGAGCAAGCAGATTTTTCATGAGGCCATACGTTGGTGCCTGCAAACGGTGAGGAGAATCGCCCTTCGTTTGGCAGCGTTCACTTCTCCTTCCAGCTCATTGGCCACGAAGTACTGGTCGAGTCGTTCCACGAAGGTTTCCCAATCATCTACTTCCAAAAATTTCTCCAAGATGCCACTGTTCTCTGCATCATTGCGATAGGGTTCGTCATCTGTATCTCGTCGCCAGTTGTTATGTATGATTAAAGAGTCTGACCAGATATTGTGAGCTCAAAGTAAAGGGTGACCTTAGTCTTTTATTGCAGGTCTCCAGAGTGCCTCTCCAGCCTGTGAGGCCTCCTTAAGTACAGGTGCTCCCAAGGGATTGTAGGATCCCTTGGGATTCCAGGGGATGAGCCCTCTGGTGGTTAAACAAGGTATTTACAGGTTTACATATATAACAAAAGCAATCAACAGAGAATCCATACTGGAGGTGGACCTGAGATGCCTCAGTAGTTATGACGAGCAGGCCCTGCTAATAATGGTGATTGGGGGAATGGGTAAAGGAGAGCTTAGTGACTTCATGCTAGCCCAAAAAAAGGAAAGGGAGTCTCCGAGGATATTTAGTTCAAGTGCCAACATCATGACTGCTATTATTGAGACCTTGGGCTCCAATTTACAGGAAGCTCTTGCTTCTGATTTACAGAAGCGAGTGGATCGATCAAGGGTCTGTGTCCACGTCTATCCCAGATCATCCACTAGGGCCAGGAAAGACAAGAGATGACATGGATGAGGACTTCACGTCTCAGGGTGAGGACCTATCTGCTCCTTCCAGGCAGCCAACAGAGTAAGGCACAACAAGCAGATAGGAGACACCAGTGGCAAAGCAGTATGGATGTCTAGGGCTACACTCCAGGGCAATACTGAGCTCCACTGCACCAGAGATGTCATCTTTCTGAAACGTTAAAACCGAGGCCCCGTCTGCCCTCTCAGGTGGACGTAAAAGATCCCATGGCACTATTTCGAAGAAGAGCAGGCAAGTAATGCCCGGTGATCCTTCAATCAACATCACAAAAAAAAACAGATTATCAGGTCATTATCACGTTGCTGTTTGTGGGAGCTTGCTTGTGCACAATTTTTTTGCAATTTTTTTTGATGTTTCCCCTCTCCCAAGGCCTCTGTCGCAGCGATATCGGCCTCGGAGTAAAGTTGCAGATAATTCGAGGTTTGCGTCACGAATCCTCGTGCAATGCGGATTTTTACCGCTGCACAAATTGAAGCTCGAATTTTACGCCGGGTAACGGTAGCAAAGCGAAAGTGGTATTTTTGGCGACAAAATACCGTTTTTGCCAAAAAATGAATTTCTAGTCCATTCAATATAAATGCTACCTCAATAAAAATTTGAATTTTCCCTCTTGCTTTTCAAAATTATTTGAAAAAGCCTTCTGAATAGGATCTGCTAGAAGCTAAAGAAAAATACTCCATGCGGTAGAAATTCAGTTGTCTAGCGCCTCAGTTAGCGGCAGGAGGGGCGTTAATGCTAATGTAATAACTTACCGACCAGGTGTGCAGTTTGCAGCGCCCCACTGGAAAATTTAGCTGAAGTTTACCGGCTGCCAAATGCTAGCGCCTGGCTGCTATCAGTCAGATCATAATGTCAGCCCTGGTGCAATGACCATGCTAGCGCCCCGCTCGCTAAATTAGGCGCGGCCAGCTCATTTAGCGACCAGCACTAATCATGTCTGAAAAAACAGTCAGTGCAACCTTCCAAAGTTGCTAACTGGTGGCTACTTAAAGGGATGAGGACGTGCTTCCCTCAGAGGTCACAGTCAGTGCAACGTTTACAAACGGCACGGCAGTGAGCCTCTGCGTTTGCAGCGACAGACAGACATAACAGTACAGTTTGATAATAAGTGAAGCTGAAAACTTTAATGACATTACTATGGCGCCAGCGTCGCATTCTACATGCTCCAGTAAGGCGGCGTCAAGACAGAAGGGCTGTTGGCCATGTCGGCGGCCGAAAGAGGAGAGGCCCTAGTTGTCGAGGCAGGAGGCCTTACCCCCACGGCTTTACCAGCAGCAATTCATACCTGGATCTGTCCGAGGAGCAGTGTGTCAGAAGGCTGCGCTTTCGAAACAAGGTAGTTACAGAGACATATCATCTCCTGCAGGCAGACCTGCAGCCTCACATCGGCACAGGACTGCGCTGCCTGTTGCAATGAAGGTCTCGGTGCCACTCATCTTCTATGACTCTGGCTCCTTCCAGGCTGTATCAGGGGACATATGCAGCGTGTCACAATTCACAGCACATCGGTGCATCCGTGACATCACACAGGCTCTCTACACACACAGAATGGACATCATTACCTTCCTGATGACCAGGGAGAAACAGGATGAGTGCGCATGTGGGTTTAACAGGATAGTGGGCTTTCCGAGGGTTCAAGGAGCAATGGACTGCACGCACGTGGCCTTGCGAGCACCATTCCAGAATGCAGAGGTATTGAGAAACAGAAATGGATACCACTCCCTAAATGTGCAGTTGGTATGCGACCACATGCAGCGCATTCTTGTAGTCAATGCTCGCTATCCTGGAAGTGCACATGAGGTATTTATCCTGTGGGAGAGCACTGTTCCTCGACTGTTTCAACCACCACAAGAATGCCGAGGCTGGCTGCTCAAGGTCAAGGGATACGGCCTGGAAGCCTGGCTAATGACCCCCCTCTGCAATCCCACTATAGATCCGGAGGAACGCTATAATGAGAGCCATGCTGCCACCCGTAACATCATTGAGCGGACAGTAGGGCTGCTGAAGCAGCGATTCTGATGCCTGGACCGCTCTGGAGGCAGCCTTCAATATACCCCTCACCAGGTCTCGCTGTTGTGGGGTGCTGCATGCTGCATAACTTGGCCACCAGGAGGGCCCAGGCCTTGCCACTGGGGATTGTAGGCCCACCACAGGAGGAGAAGGAGGAGGGGGAGGAAGAGGAAGAGGAAGATGAACAGGAGCCTGGTGAGGCCCCGAATGTCCAGCAAGATGATGAGGACCAGCAGCAGCCACGGAGGAGGCAGCGTGCCAATGGTGCCGACGCAAGGGCCATGCGGCAGTGGCTCATAATGCGTCGGTTTGCTTAGATGGAGGAAGTTGAGGGATGCAGCTAATAATGATTGCGCGTTGTGCAATGATAATGCCACATCTCCGTCACAAGTCCACAGTCATATACCAGAGGCTGAAGGAAATGGTCAAAGCAACATTTTATTTATATACATCCCTCAAACAACCCCAAAGTACCCACACCCGCAAACAATAAAAGCTGGAGCTACCGTCTCTTCAAACACCAGAATACATAATGAACATCAACAACATCTGTACAAACGGCCTTGTCAGTTCACATTCTGCAACAGTATCCATTTTAGCTACAGCCCTTTACAACAGGAGCAGGCGTGCAAGAACACCAAAGAGATTTTGACAACCATTTATAGTCAACAGCGACATATTCCTATGGGGACACATATGATTAGTGCGTCTTCTGCAGGCATTTGCCACCCCTCTGCCTCACCCCCTCCCATGCCTACTGCTCCTCCTCAATGTGGTCTCAGTGACTGCATCAAGGCCGCTTGAGTGCTGCTCTGTGTCTGAAGGAGACAGGACAGATGGCCTAGGAGGACGCCCTGCACCAACTGTGGGCTTGGAATGTCAGGCTGCCGACTGCACTGCCTCAGAATGAGTGGCAGCAATCTTGGATGGCTGGGGTGCAGGCCATGGCAGGTGCAAAGGGGGAATGGCAATGGTGGGAGCCAGAATGATGTCATTCTGAGGAAATATAGAAACATAGAAAATAGGAACAGTAATAGGCCATTCAGCCCTTTGACTCTGCATCGCCATTCAATATGATCATGGCTGATCCTTTCATTGATGTTTATGCACCTGCTTTGCATTCTCCCAATTGGTGCCTTATCTAACTGACCGATTGCCATTCATTGTTATTTTATCAATATGAAATTTTAGCCAATCATATCCAAGTGACACAAATATATTTAGATTTCTTAAAATTGCTTTTATCGATAGCAATTGGCTTCCTGGCTTCCTGACACAGGCCAGTTTAAACACAGCTTCATCTTAGCGGCAGCATAATACACCGCGAGCTACAATATAATTCCCCTGTCATTATAAACTCGCACTTCATACCACTTAGCGTAAGCAACACCATGGGAGAGATATTTGTAGAGTTCCCATGACATTGCTCAAGCATAGTCTGGTTATGATGTCTATTTGCGAAGGTGGAGCTGTAGCTAGCCCTGGCCAATCCCTCTAATTGATCTCCAGATATGCCCATCCAAACCACTTCTCCACTGTCCAGGCCTGTAGGGGAGCGGTTTAAATGGGCATCTTTGGAGATCAATTACAGGCTAATTGCTGGGGGAATTTCTCTAGATTGACAGCTGCTTATAAATCTCGGAATCCTGCCCTTCTTTGATGAGAGGCTAGATTAAAGTCCGAAAACATAGCATGAAATGACAGGTCTTCTCTCTTTTAAAAAAAATACTTCAGACACTTCGAAGTTCCAGGTCTGAAGCATGAGCAAAATGCATTCGATGCAAACTTTTCTTTAAGAGTTAGTGATGTATAAAAGTCTACGTATAAAAGTTAACAAAAGCTGCCAGTAACGAAGGGAGCTAGCAAAATTGCATGAAATATTTATTGAAAAATCTTTTTGCCTGGCATCTCTAATTCTCTCAAAGACTCTCACCAACAGTATGCTTTATAAGGCATAAAGTGACAAAGTTCACGGGAAATGATTGGACTTGCCTGTGTAATAGTGTTTTGTTCCAGGTGGGAGTCCTGGATTCCACATATTTATTTGGGCGGAGCCTGTTGGTGACACAGGGGCCTGGGTTGGTCGAGGCAAGTTTCGCCCATTTACTGTCGAAAAGACGGCTGAGATTCTGATGGTGCTTTGGGCGGGGCTTGCCTTTGATCGGTTTCAGCCCCGTATCACTAATAGGTTCTGCTTGGATGGGTGCATGGAATTCAAGACTTTTGTTTGGAGCAAGAAACAATTGTGTGGGCGGGTTTGATCATTTCTTGAGAATTTTGTCATTTTATGCCTTACATGACAGTACTCGTGGGCCGCCCCGACCTGTGTGAGAACACCACCGCAGGTCGGGGCTATAAATAGAGCTGGAGCGCCGGGCCCTGGAACATTGTGGCGGAGGTGCGGTGAATAAGGGTATGTGGCCCAGGGGCAGCACGGACCTGCCCACACTGCGATTATGTGTGCGTACTAGGTCCGTGCAGCAGAGCAGGTCTCCAGTCGTCCTGGTTAATCCTTGCCACTGGCTAAAGGCCGAGCTCTGTCAAGCCCGTGTGGTGGATAATGTGCAACGGTCATCACACATTGAAAAAAATTCACGCACAGGCATCTTCCACCCCCTCCATTGGAGTTCAGGACTGGAACATCGGGTCCTTCATTGAAACATCTGTGAGCTCTCATGGAAGCAAGTCATCCTCATTCGAGGGACCGCCTATGATGATGATGATCATGGTTGATCCTCTATCTCAATACCATATTCCTGCTTTTTCCCCATACCCCTTGATGCCTTTTGTTTCTAGAAATCTATCTATCTCCCTCTTAAATATATTCAGTGACTTGGCCTCCACAGCCTTCTGTGGTAGAGAATTCCACAGGTTCGTCACCCTCTGAGTGAAAAAATCTCTCCTCATCTCGGTCCTAAATTTCCTACCCCGTATCCTGAGACTGTGACCCCTTGTTCTAGACTTTCCAGCCAGGGGAACCATCCTCCCCGCATCCAGTCTATTCAACCCAGTCAGAATTTTATACGTTTCAATGAGATCCCCTCTCATTGTTCTAAACTCTAGTGAATACAGGCCTAGTCGACCGAATCACTCCTCATACGACAGTCCTGCCATCCCAGAAATCAGTCTGGTAAACCTTCGCTGCACTCCCTCTATGGCAAGTATATCCTTTCTTAGGTAAGGAGACCAAAACTTCACACAATACTCCAGGTGCGGTCTCACCAAAGCCCTACAGTCTGTCGCAGGATTCTGCTTGTTCTCAGCGATGGGACTCGAGGTGCTCCTTGTTCCTGTACTCAAATCCTCTTGCAATGAAGGCCAACATATCATTTGCCTTCCTAACTGCTTGCTGCACCTGCATGTTTGCTTTCAATGACTGGTTTACAAGGACACCCAGGTCCCTCAGCACATCGACATTTCCAAAGCCATCATCATTTAAATAATACTTTGTCCTTATGTTTTTCCTACCAAAGTGGATAACTTCACATTTATCCATGTTTGCCCACTCACTCAACCTATCTAAATCGCCTTGCAGCGTCTTTGCATCTTCCTCCCAACTCACAATCCCACCTAGTTTTGTGTCGTCAGCAAATTTGGAAATATTACATTTGGTTCCCTCATCCAAATCATTTATATATATTGTGAATAGCTGGGGCCCAAGCACTGATCCCTGTGGTATCCCACTAGTCACTGCCCGCCACCCCAAAAAAGACCCGTTTATTCCTACTCTCTGTTTCCTGTCAGTTAACCAATTTTCAATCCATGCCAATATATTACCCCCAATCCTGTGCTTTAATTTTGCACACTAACCTCTTATGTGGGACTTTATCAAAGTCCTTCTGAAAATCCAAATACACTACATCCACTGGTTCTCCCTTATCTATTCTATCAGTTACATCCTCAAAAAACTCCAGTAGGTTTGTCAAACATGATTTTCCTTTCATAAATCCATGTTGACTTTGTTTAATCCTGTTGATATTATCTAAGTGTGCCATATCACAGTCTTTATAATAGACTCCAGCATTTTCCCTACTACTGATGTCAGGCTAACCGGTCTGTAGTTCCCTGTTTTCTTTCTCCCTCCTTTTTTAAATAGTGGGGTTACATTTGCCACCCTCCAATCTGCAGGAACTGTTCCATAATCTATAGAATTTTGGAAGATGACAACCGATGCATCTACTATTTCTATGGCTACCTCTTTTAATACTCTGGGATGCAAATCATCAGGCCCTGGGGATTTATCTGCCTTCAGTTCCATTAGTTTCTCCAGCACTATTTTATTACTAAGTATCATTTCCTTTAATTCCTCTTGCTTCCCAGCATTTGTGGGATGTTATTTGTGTCCCCCTTCCGTGAAGACAGAACTGAAGTATTTATTTAATTGTTCTGCCATTTCCTTGTTCCCCATTACAAATTCTCCCATTTCTGTCTGTAAAGGACCTACATTTGTCTTCACTAATCTTTTTCTTTTTACGTAATTGTAGAAACTTTTGCAATCATTTTTTATGTTCCTTGTAAGTTTACTCTCATACTCTATTTTTCCCCTCTTAATCAATCTGTTGGTCCTTTTTTGCTGAATTCTAAACTGCTCCCAATCCTCAGGCTTGCTACTTTTTCTGGCAACTTTGTATAACTCCTCTTTGGACCGAATACTATCCTTAATTTCTTTTGTTAGCCATGGTTGGACCACTTTTCCTTTTGTGTTTTTACGCCTGAAAGGAACGTATGACTGTTGCAATTCATGCATTAGTTCCTTAAGTGTTAGCCATTGCCTATCCACCATCATGCCTTTTAATGAAACTTCCCAATCTATCATAGCCAATTCATTCCTCATACCTTCATAGTTTCCTTTATTCAGATTTAGGGCCCTAGTTTCGGATTGGACTACTTCACTTTCCATCTTAATAAGAAATTCAATCATGTTATGGTCACTCTTCCCTAAAGGACCCCACACAACAAGGACAGCACCTTCCATTTCCAGCGGCCCACTGCCACACCCTCAGGGCAGAGCAAGAGCATCAGGGGCAATATGTAGCACAGATTTCTGGCCTGCTGCAGTCCCACCACAAGCTCCATTCCCTAACTACTTACTCCATCCCTCTCCCCAACTTCTGTCCGAGACTGAACCAGACTGTTTGCAACCTTGGTGTCATATTTGACCCTGAAATGAGCTTTTGACCACATATTCACAGCATAACTAAGACCGCCTTTTTCCATCTCCATAACATCGCCCATCTCTGTCCTTGCCTCAGTTCATCCGCTGCTGAAGCCGTCATCCATGCCTTTGTTACCTCTGGACTTGACTATTCCAACACGTTCCTGGCTGGCCTCCCACATTCTACCCTACGTAACCTAGAGGCTGCCCGTGTCCTAACTCGCACCAAATCCCGCTCACCCATCACCCACATTGGCTTCTGATTAAGCAACGCCTCAAATTCAAAATTCTCATCCTTATTTTCAAATCCCTCTATGGCCCTGCTCCTCCCTATATCTGTAATCTCCTCTAGCCCCACAACCCCCCACGAATACTGCGCTCCTCTAATTCTGCCCTCCTGAGCATCCCTGATTATAATTGCTCAACCATTGGTGGCTGTGTCTTCTGTTGCCTATGCCCCAAGCTCTGGAACTTAATGCCAAAACTTCTCCGCCTCTCTACCTCTCTTTCCTCCTTTAAGATGCTTCTTAAAACATATCTCTTTCCCTGCGTTACTTTCTACTTATGCGGCATGGTGTCAAATTTTTATCACATAATACTCCTGTGAAGCGCCTTAGGACTTTTTACGATGTTAAAGGTGCTCTAACTACAAGTTGTTGTTGTTGTTGTTGTTCCCCGTCAGACTGTGAAGATGACAGAAGGGATGGCAGCAGTCATTGCTTGCATGCCATCACTCTGAGACTGCATCAGAGCAGACCGAGCTTGTAACGCAGCAGTCTGAGAGTACATGCCAGCAATCATGAAGACCTTGTATGGCTTCATATTGTGATGTCATGGCTGCTGCCCCAACAACCATGGCACGCGCCATCACATCTGGGTCCCCACTGTCACTCGTTGAGCCCACTTGCTGGTTTAGCCAGACAAGGATGGGCTCACTGGACTGCTGAAAGGCATGGGTGATGCTTGAGGCAGCCTCCGCCACGCTCACAACAAGTGCATCCACGCACTGCGGAACCCTCTCCAATGCACCCATAAGCTCGCGGTGCATCTGCATGGACTCCCTGGACATAGCCTCCTAATCCAGGTCCTCATCTGTCAGTCTCTGAGCAGGACTCCTGGGCCGACTTACCCTCCGGAGAGCTGGTCTCCGAGCTTCCCCTCACGCTGGGCTTTGCTGCAGCCCACTGGGGCCTGGAGCGTCCAGATCTACAAGGCCCCAGAGGACGGGCTCCTCCAACGAGCTGGCCTCCTCACTTGCTGGTACTGAGGACAGATCCCGCTCTGTCACCACACTGGTCTTCAGTTCCTCCTCATCTTCGCCGTTGTGTGACAAAGATGGCTGACGGGCAGGCTGCCGCTCATCTGGCTCATCATTTGTAAGCACAAAGCAACAGAAGTGTGGGTAGCAGTTGGGGTGGGGTAGGAAGGCAAGAAGGAGGGGGCATCGTTATTTTGGAGCTACATGTTGTAAGGCATGTGGGCTCAAGGGTAAAGTGTCTCACAGAAAACGCCCATCTCATTCACAAACCACCACTGTCATGCAGGAGCCCTGCCTCGCCAGTCACTACCACCACAGCTGGTTTGCTCATGAGAGCAGACACTCGCTCCTCGATGGTGGCAAGGTCCTGGAGGTCTGGTTCCCCACCTCCCATCCGCTGCTGCTGTCGCCTGTTGTGGCCGAGTTTGGCCTACAATGACTAAACCATGAAGTTGTCAGTGGGTCAGTAGTTACTCGTGTGCCATATTTGTCTGCAATAAGTGACTCGATACTAATGTCTTTGTGTGCATTTCTGCATCTCAGCCTGCATAGCAGCACATCATCATCATCATAGGCAGTCCCTCGAATGGAGGATGACTTGCTTCCACTTCAAAAAGTTCACAGGTGTTTCAATGAAGGACCTAAAATTCCAGGTCCAAACTAAATCTTGAAGGGTGGAAGATGCCTGTGTTTGGATGTGTCAACGGTGGGATTTGGGGACAAAGAGTGACGAGTAAGTATGAAGCTGAAGGCCTGTGACTATAAATGAAGAGTTAAAAGATGTTCTCAGGCTGAGTCGGGAGCTGGAAGGTGAGAGATGCTTGGATGGGCGGGGCATGTCAGGTGAGGCGATAGAGAGGTTTTAGGGTGTCTCCATCAACGAGGAGCCTGGCCTGGTACACATAGAGAAGGGGTGGGCAGTACAAAGCCTTTACATTGTGTGAGACAGTGAGGCTCACATGAACGCATTGCAAGGTGAAAGGTGAAAGTACTCACTCAAGGTCGTTGAAATTTTTGTGACATTGAGTCACTGTTCTGGCCACCGTGTCGCAGGCAGAGACATGCTGGGCCACCTCCCTCCACAGCCCCCTGAACACCTTTGGCAATGGCCTTCGTTCCCCCTCCAGGCTGTAGCACATTGTTGCGCCTCTCCACAGCTTCAAGCAAGGCCTCAAGGATAGTGGCCGAGAAACGATGCACTTGCTGCTGTCCTCCTTGCTCCTTCATTTTCCCACTCTCAAGACACTTAGGAGTTGGATCTGCGCATGCGCGTACTTACCTTGCCGTGCCTTTACAACTTGACTTTTCCCAGGATCGGACTTCGGAGCATGCGCAATGATTTCCAAAATTTAGCGCAAAGATTTTCAGTAGCGTCCCCCAGGTCAGTGTGCAACAGCTGATTGAGCGCCCCCTTGGTCCAATTCAACCACATTTCTTGGTAGGAGGCCAAACTTTTTAAAGGCGCTATACTTACCGCTCCACCTGGATTAACGCCTCAAAATGAGCGGTACCGAATTTCCACCCTCATAAATATAGCAGATACAAAGGGTGCAGGGCCAAAAGTGGTAACTACTTTCACTTCGAGTTCAAACATTAACCAGCATTAAGTTTAGAGGCTAGAACGCCAAGTGAGATGAGGCAGAAGTGGGACCCACTGTGGAGGTAGGCAGAAGTGGGCACCATTATGGAGGTGGAAGCAATCCAGGCCAAGATGGTTAAAAGGGCCACGATCTGGAGCTTTCAGAAATGGTGTTATCTAGAACCTCCCAGCCCTTGGGTCAACTTCATTGCGCCAGCGTTTCCAGTGTCTTTGGTGAAAGAGTGTCAGGTATGACCTCCTATGAACCCACGGTGGCTCCCTTTTATGGTCTACTATCAATAAAGGAATAGTTTGTGTACAATATGCTCACTTTATTATATTTTACTCAGACATTTACTGAAGTAGGTATTCTTAATGGTTATGTAATATACATCTGGGTGCAATGATCTATTTTAATAAAGAATTAAATATAAGCCATTTTCTAGAATAAGGCAAATTGTGATATAATTATTTTGAATGAACGGAAAAGGACTTTGGGCGCGATGCATTTAAAAGGAAGTCTGAACCATCAATTTTCTTTTCCTTTCTGAGGCACTAAATTCCTGTTCGTACTTGGCAGGAATGAGCCATTTAGCAATGTATCCACAATCTGTTAAGGTACATACCCCAGTTTGGCACAAAGCAGCAGCAGATGTCCAGGCAAGAAAGCTTCATTGACATTGCCTGTTTTCTAAGGATGCAGCATGTCATTGAGTACACATCTGCAGATAAAGATAGAAAAGGATATTGAATCAATGTTGGCTGGACTGAGGAAGAATGTCAAGATAGGGTTGACTAATGTGGCTAATTCCCTCATGTTATGACAATAAAGAAAGATTTGCATTTATATAGTGCCTTTGACATCCCAAAGTTGTCCCAAAGTGCTTTCTGAAAAGTCACTTTATAGGAAACACAGCAGTCAATTTGTGCACAGAAAGGTCACACAGATATCAAATAAAATAAATGACCAGATATTCTCTTTTAGTGATGTTGTTTGAGGGATGAATATTGGCCAGGACACCAGGTGAACCTCCCTGCTCTTTGAATAGTGCCACAGCATCTTTTAGCTCAAGGGAGAGCCACCTGGCAGGTTCCCTTTTTAAAGGTTCTGGACGATTATTCTTTTAAAAACAATGGTTCCAGGGATGAGGGATTACAGTTAAATGGATTGACTGGAGAAGCTGGGGTTCTCCTTAGAGCAGAGATTTGTTAGAGGTGTTCAAAATCAAGATGGGTAGAATAGATAGAGTAAACAAAGAGAAACGGTTTCCAATGGCTGAAGGGTCGATAACCAGAGAGCACAGATTTAAGGTGATTGGCAAAAGAACCAGAGATGACACGAGGAAAAACGTTTCTACGCAATGAGCGGTTAGGATTTGGAATGCACTACCTGATAGTGAGGTGGATACAAATTCAATAATAGCCATCCAAAGAGAATTGGATAAGTACTTGAAGGAGAAAAATTGCAGGGATAATTGGGAAGGAGCGGGGGAGTGGGACCAACTGGATTGCTCTTTGAAAGTGCCGACTCAGACTCAATGGGCTGAATGGCCTCCTTCTGCACTGTATCACCATTCTATGATTCTATGATTCAAATAGGTGCTTTGTCTTATGACATAATCTGAGGAGAACACTAACGACTAGCCTATATTCCACTTAGTCTGAAAGAATTGGTGTAAGGTATATAAATAGTTTGAGCAAGGAAATCCTTATAGTGGAGGCTACCAATTTGCTGCTGCAACATGACAGAGATAATAATTGGGGGATGGGAAATGTGAGGAGTAGGACCAATGGTTTCCAGGCTGGATTGCCGATGGGATGCCATGCCATGAACCGAGTGTTTGATACATTTATAGCATAGATATTCCTTTTCTTTGAGCACACTTTAGTTATTCCTATCTTGACATTCTACCTCAGTCCAGCTAACCTTTTCCTCATTTTCACTTATAACCTATGGATATTGGAGACTGCATTGACACAACTGGCCAGCCTCTGCTATACTTCCTGCATATTGGCTCCGTTGGAGAGGTGTCCCACTGCACCAAAAATGGCGACTGCTGAATGTACGTTCGCTATATATCCAGGCCTTCTTCTGAGAACGGGACAGTTTCTCACAGGCTGCTAACATATTCTGTTCCCTTCACTGTGGCACAACAGTCAGACTAGATTCAAAATCTGTCAACCTCCTTTTAAGTGCTGCACGTCTAACTCACTAATGCCCAGCTGATAACACGCTTCTCGCACACAAAGTTATTTCCATTAGCAGACCTTACTGAATCTGGAGAAGTCTACTTACTTGGGCGCATGGGTAAGCGCTGTAATCATAGCTGATTCTATACAGGTGATTGGGGAATGAGCCCTAGTGTGTCTAATGTGAACCTTAGCAATCTGCACATTAACTCCAGGTATCTTGGGACCTGCCAAGATGCTTTCGTCTTGCAACATTCCAACATTCAAAGATCTATTCCACATGGATGGCAGACTAGATAGATTGCTTCTGTGGGATTTCAACTATTCTCTTCAATCTTGGCTCATGAGGCCAGTTGACACAACAACCAAAAGAGCTGAGGAGTATTACTGTGAAGCCAATGCCAAAAAAGGGTGCTCACTGAGCAGCGTTTTGGAGTTTTAAGGCAACAATCACTGGTTGACTGGATCAGTTGGTGGCACATTATAGTATGCTCCAGAGATGGTGTGCTGCATGCTCCTTAACATAACAATTGGAAAAGGCATTAGCTTGCAGGACACCAAAGTGTTTCAGTCTCCAGGGGCTAAGCAGGACTAAAAGAGCCTCAAACATATGACTGCTGTGCAAGAAGTGTCATTTGGCCTAACCAGTCCATGCCGGTATGCTCCACTTGAGCCTCCTCCTGTCTTTCCTCATATAACTATCAGCATAACCCTCTATTCCCCTCTCCCTCATACGTTTATCTTGCCTCCCCTTAAATGCATCTATACTATTCACTTCACCCTGTGGTAGCGAGTTCCATATTCTCACCACTTTCTGGGTAAAGACATTTCTTCAGAATTCTCAGTTATTGCCCAGCAAATGAACAACAACTTATATTTATATAGTACCTTTAACGTAGTAAAATGTCCCAAGGCATTTTACAGGAGTGTTATAAGACAAAAAAAAATTGACACCGAGCCACATGAGGAGAAATTAGGGCAAATGATCAAAAGCTTGGTCAAAGAGGTAGGCTTTAAGAGTGTCTTAAATTAGGAAAGAGGGATAGAGAGGCAGAGAAGTTTAGGCAGGGAATTCCAGAACTTAGGGCCGAGGCAACAGAAGGCTCGGCCATCAATGATTGAGCGATTAAAATCATGGATGCTCAGGAAGCTAGAATTAGAAGAGCGCTGATATCTTGGGGGGGGGGGTTGTGGGACTGGAGGAGATTACAGAGATAGAAAGGGACGAGGCCATGGAGGGATGTGAAAACAAGGATGCAAATTTTTAAATTGAGACGTTGTTTAACTGGGAGCCAATGTAGGTCAGCAAGCACTATGGTGATGGGTGAATGGGACTTGGTGTGAGTTAGGACATGGACAGCTGAGTTTTGGATGACCTCAAGTTTACGTAGAGTAGAATGTAGAAGGCCAGTCAGGAATGCGTTGAAATAATCAGGTCTAGAGGTAACAGCAGCAGATGAGCTGAGGCAGGAGCAGAGACGTGCGATGTTACAGAGGTGGAAATAGGCGGTCTTAGTGATGTTGCGGATATGTGGTCGGAAGCTCAATTCAGGGTCAATTATGACACCTAGTTTGTGAACAGTCTGGTTCAGCCTCAGCCAGATGCTAGGGAGAGGGATGGAGTCGGAGTTTGTGGTGGGGACCGAAGACAATGGCTTCAGTCTTCGCAATATTTAATTTTAGAAAATTATTTCCTGGGTGCTTAAAGAGATTACAATAAAGATGTGTCAATCTACCTCTCCCATAAAACCGAGGAAGTACATGATAAAGGGCGCCATCAGTTGATTATGGTGCAAAGCTTTCAATGTGAAGTATCTCTATGCATTCACCTTCTCTGATGTGTACTCTTTATTTTTGTTCTTTTATCTATGTTTCCCAAATTAAGGTGCAATGTAAACACTGCCAAATTTGCCTGAGGCCTGCTGGATGAAGAAGGCCCGCTGCTTCTGTGTAAAAACAATCCTGAAGATCCTGCCTAAGTTCCAGCATTGGCCAGGGATATTTTTGCCCCTC
Organism: Pristiophorus japonicus; assembly: GCF_044704955.1. Classification (NCBI taxonomy): domain Eukaryota; kingdom Metazoa; phylum Chordata; class Chondrichthyes; family Pristiophoridae; genus Pristiophorus; species Pristiophorus japonicus. The sequence goes on from NC_091985.1 coordinate 62,702,778, forward strand.
AGTTCATAGATTGAAAGCTGTGCAAACCAGACAATCGCTCCAAACTGTGCTGCATAGGAGTCACACCGGCAGCAGTTTTACATGCTGTGCACAGCTACTGTTATGCAATTGCTTTATTCACAGCAGCCACATCTTTGGGGCTTTAGGCCCTTTGGGGTTTCACCACTTCCTATATTACCTTTACTCTTTCCACCAGCTTTGACAGCATCTTACACTTTGACACATCAGAGGATAAGCCGCACCCTGAAATGCAGGAGTGTATGACACAGCTCCCCAAATTATAGGCCAACTAGCGAGAAACGTCGCTGCACACTGACTTGGTGCACATTAAATTTTCCATCTCCGAGGGCATAGTTACAGCATGTACTAGCTCGCTTCTTGTGATGATATCTTCTGTGCTCCATGAAGACCAGCAACCTTTCCTTTTTTTTTGTTCGTTCATGGGATGTGGGCGCGCTGGCAAAGCCAGCATTTATGGACATGTTTAATTGTACTGCCAAAATAGCTACCTTGTCTCTTATCACATGATCTATTGCTGATTGGTCCCCTTGGAGGATAAGCCGCACCCTGAAGTTTCTCTGGAATGTGTAACTGGAACCGCCCAGCCCAAGTTCTGACTGACTTTGCAAATTGTAATTCGATCCATTTTGACTTCAGCAGCCACAGAAGATAGATCTCCACCAACCCAGCAAAAGCCACCAAGTTCCAGCCAAAGTCCCTTACCCCAGCGCAAGTGCTGCCTACCCCAGCACAAAGTCCCTTACACCAGTGCAGGTGCATGAACTTACCCCCCCGCCTCCTCCCACCCACCATAGATGGGGCATTGTGTGCGGATTGTTAACAGGTTTATTGAGTATGAAGTGAATAGTGCCAGTGTTGTGACTTCTGGATTTCATCCACTCCAACGATGTCCCTTTTAACATATGCACCGAGCTTTCCGAGAAATCGGGTGTGGGTGTAAAGGGGGTTGGAAGAACGTGATCCATCTTCCCCGAGATCCCTCTCTCCCCTCTCCCGCTTCCCCTCTCCACCTCATGTCTCTCTCTCTCCCCCCATGTCTCTATCTCTCCCCGCCCCCTGTATCTCTCTCTCCCTGCTGCCCCCCCTCCCCGTGTCTCTCTCTCTCACCCCATGTCTCTCCGCCTCTCCCCGCCACCCACAGGCCCTCTACCCACCGCCCCTCTCTGCCGCTCTTCTCCCCGTCGCATGCCAGCTCTCTCCCCGCTGCTTCTCTCCCTACTGCCTGCAGGCTCTGAGGAACAACATGGTCAATTGTGGGCCCCATTTTCGGTTTGCGGTATCTACTTCCGGTTCCAGTTCCGGGCGAGAGGCCTCAGAGGCAGAGTCCAGAGGACACAGGCGCAGAAGGACAGAAAAAGGACAGTACAAATAGTTACTCTGAGTATTTATTGCCCACCCCTAATTGCCCTTGAGAAGGTGGTGGTGAGCCGCTTTCTTGAAACGCTGCAGTCTGTGTGGTGAAGGTACTCCCACAGTGCTGTCACGGAGGGAGTTCCAGGATTTTGACCCAGCGACAATGAATGAAGGGCGATATACTTCGAAGTCAGGATGGTGTATGACTTGGAGCAGAACTTGCAAGTGATGGTGTTCCCATGCACCTACTGCCCTTGTCCTTCTAGGTGGTAGAGGTCCCGGTTTTGAGAGGTGCTGTCGAAGAAGTCTTGGTGAGTTGCTGCAGTGCATCTTGCAGATAAGAACATAAGAACATAAGAAATAGGAGCAGGAGTAGGCCATATGGCCCCTCGAGCCTGCTCCGCCATTTAATACGATCTTGGCTGATCCGATCATGGACTCAGGTCCACTTTCCTGACAGCTCTCTCTAACCCCTTATTCCCTTATCGGTCTATGTCTTAAACTTATTCAATGTCCCAGCTTCCACAGCTCTCTGAGGCATCGAATTCCACAGAGTTACAACCCTCCGAGAAAAGAAATTTCTCCTCATCTCAGTTTTAAATGGGCGGCTCCTTATTCTAAGATTATGCCCCCTAGTTCTAGTCTCCCCCATCAGTGGAAACATTCTCTCTGCATCCACCCTGTCAAGCCCCCTCATAATATTATACGTTTCAATAAGATCACCTCTCAATCCTCTGAATTCCAATGAGTACAGGCCCAACCTACTCAACCTTTCCTCATAAGTCAACCCCTCATCTCCAGAATCAACTGAGTGAATCTTCTCTGAACTGCCTCCAAAGCAAGTATATCCTTTCGTAAATATGGAAACCAAAACTGCACGCAGTATTCCAGGTGTGGCCTCAACAATACCCTGTATAACTGTAGCAAGACTTCCCTGCTTTTATACTCCATCCACTTTTCAATAAAGGCCAAAATTTCATTGGCCTTCCTGATCACTTGCTGTACCTGCATACTAACCTTTTGTGTTTCATGCACAAGTACCCACAGGTCCTGCTGTACTGCAGCACTTTGCAATTTTTCTCCATTTAAATAATAACTTGCTCTTTGATTTTTTCTGCCAAAGTGCATGACCTCACACTTTCCAACATTATACTCCATCTGCCAAATTTTTGCCCACTTACTTAGCCTGTCTATGTCCTTTTGCAGATTTTTTGTGTTCTCCTCACACATTGCTTTTCCTCCCATCTTTGTATCGTCAGCAAACTTGGCTACGTTACACTCAGTCCCTTCTTCCAAGTTATTAATATAGATTGTAAATAGTTGAGGTCCCAGCACTGATCCCTGATCCCACTAGTTATTGATTGCCAACCCGAGAATGTACCATTTATCCCGACTCTCTGTTTTCTGTTCGTTAACCAATCCTCTATCTATGCTAATATATTACCCCCAACCCCGTGAACTTTTATCTTGTGCAGTAACCTTTTATGTGGCACCTTGTCAAATACCTTCTGGAAGTTCAAATACACCCCATCCACTGATTCCCCTTTATCCACCCTGTTTGTTACGTCCTCAAAGAATTTCAGCAAATTAGTCAAACATGACTTCCCCCTCATAAATCCATGCTGACTCTGCCTGACCGAATTATGCTTTTCCAAATGTCCTGCTACTGCTTCTTTAATAATGGACTCCAACATTTTCCCAACCACAGATGTTAGGCTAACTGGTCTGTAGTTTCCTGCTTTTTGTCTGCCTCCTTTTTTAAATAGGGGTGTTACATTTGCAGTTTTCCAATCTGCTGGGACCTCCCCAGAATCCAGGGAATTATTGTAAATTACAACCAGTGCATCCATTATCCCTGCCGCTACTTCTCTGATGGTATACACTGCAGCCACGGTGCGCTGGTGGTGGAGGCAGTGAATGTTTAAAGTGGTGGATGGGGTGCCAATCAAGCGGGCTGCTTTGTCCTGGATGGTGCCGAGCTTCTTGAGTGTTGTTGGAGCTGCACTCATCCAGGCAAGTGGAGAGAATTCTATTACATTCCTGACTTGTGCCTTGTAGATGGTGGAAAAGCTTTGGGGAGTCAGGAGGTGAGAGACACACCGCAGAATACCTGCTCTTATGGTCACATTATTTATAAGGCTGGTCTAGTTAAGTATCTGGTCAATGGTACCCCCCCAGGATATTGACGGTGGGGGATTTGGCAATGGTAATGCCATTGAATGTCAAGGGGCGGTGATTAGACTCTTGCCTGTTGGAGATGGTCATTGCTTGTCACTTGTGTGGTGCAAATGTTACTTGCCACTTATCAGCCCAAGTCTGAATGTCATCCAGGTCTTGCATGCAGGCATCAACTGCTCTATTATCTGAGGAGTTGCGAATGGCAATGAACAATGTGCAGTCCTGTGTTTCCACATGCACATGTTCCACAATGCTCTATTTTAAGATACCTACACAGAGCTCTCTTTCCGTAGACAGTACAGAAGTGGCAGCAGATGACATGGACATCAGGAAAGGCCTACTGTCCTCTATGAAAACTGTTGTGGATGCACCCATTAGCCTTGCGCTCTGCTGCCATCACTGAGAATTCTGTGCTTCTGCTGAGAAAGTGAACTGCTCGTGCTTCTCGGATTATGGGAAGTGTCTGTGAATGTTGGGAAATGCACAGTAAAGGACATGTGCATGTATCTACCTTCTCAATCCCAGCTTCTTCAGATGGGGGTTTGCTGCCTACAATGGAGGATGTCTAAAGAAAGGCACATCAAGAGTTAAGGGGCAGAGACCTGGCATAATGAAATTTCAGCTCCCATTTCCTCTGGCTGACGTCCCAAAACCAGATGATCTCAGGTATCAAATGGAGCAAAATCGGGCCCCATGTTTAGAACAGAAACCGAACCATAACTTGGCAGTTCCATTTGTAGATGGTATAACTGCAGGAAATGGAAAAAGTTCACATTGGTACACGAGATTATCTTGTTATATTCTGAGGTACATTGTTGGGTTAGAATATAGGGACCTTTATGCTGGATCTGGCCATGCTGTTCCTCACTGCTCACTGCTGTCATTGGGTACTAAAGTGGAACATCCTCCATTCCCTTGCGCTAACCTCCATCAATTTGGCAATAACAACAACAACTGCTTGCATTTATATAGTGCCTTTAATGTAGTAAAATGTCCCAAGGTGCTTCACAAGACCGTAATTAAACATAATTTGACACCAAGACGCATTAGGACAGATGACTGAAAGTTTGGTCAAAGAGGTAGGTTTTAAGGAGGAAAGAGAGTTAGAGGCGCAGAGAAGTTTAGAGAGGAAATTCCAAAGCTTAGGGCCTAGACAGTTGAAGGCACGGCCGCCAATGGTGGAGCGATTAAAATCGGGGATGCGCAAGAGGCCAGAATTGGTGGAGCACAAAAAATAGACTGAGCAAAAACACAGAAACAAAGAAAATAGGTGCAGGAGTAGGCCATTCGGCCCTTCGAGCCTGCACCACCATTCAATAAGATCATGGCTGATCATTCCCTCAGTACCCCTTTCCTGCTTTCTCTCCATACCTCTTGATCCCTTTAGCCGTAAGGGCCATATCTAACTCCCTCTTGAATATATCCAATGAACTGGCATCAACAACTCTCTGCGGCAGGGAATTCCACAGGTTAACAATTCTCTGAGTGAAGAAGTTTCGCTTCATCTCAGTCCTAAATGGCCTACCCCTTATCCTAAGACTGTGTCCCCTGGTTCTGGACTTCCCCAACATCGGGAACATTCTACCCGCATCCAACCTGTCCCATTCCGTCAGAAACTTATATGTTTCTATGAGATCCCCTCTCATCCTTCTAAATACCAATGTATAAAGGCCGAGTTGATCCAGTCTCTCCTCATATGTCAGTCCAGCCATCCCGGGAATCAGTCTGGTGAACCTTCGCTGCACTCTCTCAATAGCAAGAATGTCCTTTCTCAGATTAGGAGACCAAAACTGAACACAATATTCCAGGTGAGGCCTCACCAAGGCCCTGTACAACTGCAGTAAAACCTCCCTGCTCTATATTTAAATCTACTAGCTATGAAGGCCAATATACCATTTGCCTTCTTCACCGCCTGCTGTACCTGTATGCCAACTTTCAATGACTGATGAACCATGAAATCCAGGTCTCGATGCACCTCCCCTTTTCCTAATCTGCCGCCATTTAGATAATATACTGTCTTCGCGTTTTTGCCCCCAAAATGGATAACCTCACATTTATCCACATTATACTACATCTGCCATGCATTTGCCCACTCACCTAACCTGTCCAAGTCACCCTGCAGCCTCTTAGTGTCCCCTTCACAGCTCACACCGCCACCCAGTTTAGTGTCATCTGCAAACTTGGGGATATTACACTCAATTCCTTCATTTAAATCATTGATGTATATTGTAAATAGCTGGGGTCCCAGCACTGAGCCCTGCGGCATCCCACTAGTCATTCTGAAAATCCCGACTCTCTGCTTCCTGTCTGCCAACCAGTTCTCTATCCACATCAGTACATTACCCCCAATACCATGTACTTGAATTTTGCACACTAATCTCTTGTGTGGGACCTTGTCAAAAGCCTTTTGGAAGTCCAAATACACCACATCCACTAGTTCTCCCTTGTCCACTCTACTATTACATTCTCAAAAAATTCCAGAAGATTTGTCAAGCATGATTTCCCTTTCATAAATCCATGCTGAATTGGACCGATCCTGTCACTGCTTTCCAAATGCGCTGCTATTTCATCCTTAATAATTGATTCCAACATTTTCCCCACTACTGATGTCAGGCTAACCTGTCTATAATTACTTGCTTTCTCTCTCCCTCCCTTTTTAAAAAGTGGTGTTACATTAGCTACCCTCCAGTCCATAGGAACTGATCCAGAGTCGATAGATTGTTGAAAAATGATCACCAATGCATCCACTATTTCGAGGATGGAGAATGAAACAGTTAATTCAGAGACCATGGTCCAGAACTTAAAGAAGGGTAACTTTGAAGGTATGAGGTGTGAATTGGCTAGGATAGATTGGCGAATGATACTGAAGGGGTTGACTGTAGATGGGCAATGGCAGACATTTAGAGACCGCATGGATGAACTACAACAATTGTACATCCCTGTCTGGTGTAAAAATAAAAAAGGAAAGGTGGCTCAACCGTGGCTATCAAGGGAAATCAGGGATAGTATTAAAGCCAAGGAAGTGGCACACAAATTGGCCAGAAATAGCAGCGAACCCGGGGACTGGGAGAAATTTAGAACTCAGCAGAGGAGGACAAAGCGTTTGATTAGGGCAGGGAAAATGGAGTACGAGAGGAAGCTTGCAGGGAATATTAAAACAGAATGCAAAGCTTCAATAGATATGTAAAGAGAAAAAGGTTAGTAAAGACAAATGTAGGTCCCCTGCAGTCAGGATCAGAGGAAGTCACAACAGGGAACAAAGAAATGACAGACCAATTGAACAAGTACTTTCGTTCGGCATTCACTAAGGAGGACCAAACAACCTTCCGGATATAAAAGGGGTCAGAGGGTCTAGTAAGAAGGAGGAACTGAGGGAAATCCTTATTAGTCAGGAAATTGTGTTGGGGAAATTGATGGGATTGAAGGCCGATAAATCCCCAGGACCTGATGGACTGCATCCCAGAGTAATTAAGGAGGTGGCCTTGGAAATAATGGATGCATTGACAGTTATTTTCCAACATTCCATTGACTCTGGATCAGTTCCTATGGAGTGGAGGGTAGCCAACGTAACCCCACTTTTTAAAAAAGGAGGGAGAGAGAAAACAGGGAATTATAGACTGGTCAGCCTGACATTGGTAGTGGGTAAAATGATGGAATCAATTATTAAGGATGTCATAGCAGCGCATTTGGAAAGAGGTGGCATGATAGGTCCAAGTCAGCATGGATTTGTGAAAGGGAAATCATGCTTGACAAATCTTCTGGAATTTTTTGAGGATGTTTCCAGTATAGTGGACAAGGGAGAACCAGTTGATGTGGTGTATTTGGACTTTCCGAAGGCTTTCGACAAGGTCCCACACAAGAAATTAATGTGCAAAGTTAAAGCACATGGGATTGGGGGTAGTGTGCTGACGTGGATTGAGAACTGGTTGGCAGACAGGAAGCAAAGAGTAGGAGTAAATGGGTGCTTTTCACAATGGCAGGCAGTGACTAGTGGGGTACCTCAAGGTTCTGTGTTGGGGCCCCAGCTGTTTACATTGTACATTAATGATTTAGATAATGGGAATAAAATGTAGTATCTCCAAATTTGCGGATGACACTAAGTTGGGTGGCAGTGTGAGCTGCGAGGAGGATGCTATGAGGCTGCAGAGTGACTTGGATAGGTTAGGTGAGTGGGCAAATGCATGGCAGATGAAGTATAATGTGGATAAATGTGAGGTTATCCACTTTGGTGGTAAAAACAGAGAGACAGACTATTATCTGAATGGTGACAGATTAGGAAAAGGGGAGGTGTAACGAGACCTGGGTGTCATGGTACATCGGTCATTGAAGGTTGGCATGCAAGTACAGCAGGCGGTTAAGAAAGCAAATGGCATGTTGGCCTTCATAGCGAGGGAATTTGAGTACAGGGGCAGGGAGATGTTACTACAGTTGTACAGGGCCTTGGTGAGGCCACACCTGGAGTATTGTGTACAGTTTTGGTCTCCTAACTTGAGGACAGACATTCTTGCTATTGAGGGAGTGCAGCGAAGGTTCACCAGACTGATTCCCAGGATGGCGGGACTGACATATCAAGAAAGACTGGATCAACTGGGCTTGTATTCACTGGAGTTTAGAAGAATGAGAGGGGATCTCATAGAAACGTTTAAAATTCTGACGGGTTTAGACAGGTTAGATGCAGGAAGAATGTTCCCAATGTTGGGGAAGTCCAGACCCAGGGGTCACAGTCTAAGGATAAGGGGTAAGCCATTTAGGACCGAGATGAGGAGAAACTTCTTCACTCAGAGAGTGGTGAACCTGTGGAATTCGCTACCACAGAAAGTAGTTGAGGCCAATTCACTAAATATATTCAAAAAGGAGTCAGATGTAGTCCTTACTACTAGGGGGATCAAGGGGTATGGTGAGAAAGCAGGAATGGGGTACTGAAGTTACATGTTCAGCCATGAACTCATTGAATGGCGGTGCAGGCTTGAAGGGCCGAATGGCCTACTCCTGCACCTATTTTCTATGTTTCTATGTTTCTATAAACTCCTGGAATTCATGGCTAGTAAAACACGGGCCATTGTCGCTGACCAGGATGTCCAGCAAGCCGTGGGTCGCGAAAACCGTACGCAGACTCTCCACTGTGATGGAAATCGTGCACGAATTCAATATGATGCACTCGATCCACTTCGAGTATGCATCGACTATGATCTGGAACTTTTTCCCCAAGAACGGGCCCGCATAGTCTACGTGAATACGTGACCATGGCCTGGTGGGCTCGGGCCACGGGCTGAGTGGAGCCTCCCTGGGGCCATTGCCCAGCTGGGCACACATCGTGCACCTGCGAACCCAGTGTTCCAGGTCTGAGTCAATCCCCGGCCACCATACATGTGACCGGGCAATGGCCTTCATTAACACGATGCCAGGGTGCTCGCTGCGGAGTTCTCTGATGAATGCTTCCCTTCCTTTCTGGGTCATGACTACCCGGCTGCCCCATAACAGGCAGTCGGCTTGGATGGAGAGTTCATCCATCCGTCTCTGAAACGGCCTGACTTCCTCGGGGCACGCCCTGTGTTCGGGCGCCCAATTCCCAGCCAGGACACATTTCTTTATCATGGATAGGAGGGGGTCCCTGTTGGTCCAGAGTTTGATCTGTCCGGCGGTGATGGGGGCGCCCACAGTGTCAAAAGCCTCAACGTCCATGACCATCTCGGCGCTCTACTCCGCGCCCCCTCGGTGGTGGCTAGTGGGAGCTTGCTGAGTCAACGCATTTTTCGGTGCCTTGCCGGTGCCGTATGGTGTAGTTATACGCAGCCAGCATGAGGGCCCATCGCTGTATGCGAGCTAACACGTTAGCGTTGACAGCCTTGCTGTCGGACAACAGGAATGTTTACGGCTTGTGGTCCATCTCTAGCTCGAACTGTCTACCGAAAAAGTACCGGTGCATCTTTTTCACACCGTACACACACGCGAGTGCCTCCTTCTCAACCATGCCATATTCACGCTCTGCCTGAGAGAGCGACCTGGAGGCATAGGCCACCGGTTGATGTCGGCCGTCATTGTGACTCTGCTGCAATACACATCCAACCCCGTAGGATGACGCATCGCATGTTAAAACCAGTTTTTTTACAGGGGTCATACAAAGTCAATGGTTTGTTGGAACACAGCAGGTTCCTCGCCTTGTTGAAAGCCCGTCCTTGACATTCCCCCCAAAACCATTCGCAACCTTTACGGAGGAGCATGTGCTTAAGTTCGGCAGAAAGTTCCTAAAATAGTTCAAAAGTCCCAGGAATGATCGCAACTCCGACGTGTTGTTGGGCCTGGGCGCCCGGTGAATCGCCTCTGTTTTTGATTCAGTGGGCCCGATCCCGTCTGCGGCAACCCTCCTGCCCAGGAACTTGACCTCTGGGGCCAAAAACATGCACTTGGCCTTTTTTAGCCGCAAGCCTCCCCGATCCAATCGGCGTAACACTTCTTCCAGGTTGCGGAGGTGTTCCTCGGTGTCTCGACCCGTTATAAGGATGTCGCCTTGGAATACGACCATTCCAGGGATGGACTTGAGCAAGCTTTCCATGTTTCGCTGAAAGATAGCCGCTGCCGAATGAATGCCAAACGAGCACCTGTTGTAGACAAATAATCGTTTGTGCATCGTGATGGTGGTCAGAAGCTTGGAGTCATGTAGGCCGAAGTGAGGTCCAGCTTCGTGAACAGCTTTCCACCTGCCAGCGTGGCAAAGAGGTCCTCCGCTTTCGGAAGCGGGTATTGGTCTTGCAGTGACACTCAGTTGATGGTGGTTTTGTCGTCGCCACAAATCCTAACCGAGTCATCTGCTTTGAGGACAGGAACGATGGGACTTGCCCAGTCGCTGAATTCAACGGCCGAAATTATGCCCTCTCTGAGCAGCCTGTCCAGTTCACTTTCAATTTTATCACGCATCGCCTACGGCACCGCTCTGGCTTTGTGGTGCACTGGTCTGGCGTCCGGAGTGTTGCGTATCACTACTTCAGTGCCCTTGAACGTTCCAACACCGGGTTGAAAGAGTGACTCGAATTTTTGCAATACCTACGAGCATGAATTTCGCTCCACGGATGAAATGGTATGCACATCCCCCCATTTCAAATTCATCTCAGCTAGCCAACTCCTCCCCAAAAGCGCGGGCCATTTCCCGGAACAATCCAGAGTGGCAGTCGGTTCTGTAATCCATTATGCGTTACCACTAAGTTTGCACTACCCAGCACTGGGATGATCTCTTTGGTGTACGTACGTAGCTGCGTCTCAATGCGTTCCAGTTTGGGCCTGCTAGCTTTGTGTGGCCATAGTCTCTCAAATTGTTGGGCGCTCTTGAGTGACTGGCTAACTCTCGTATCGAGCTCCATGTGCACCGGGATGCCATTCAGTAAGACTTTTATTATCATGGGTGGCCTTTTAGTGTACGAGCTGTGGACGTCAGCCACATGAACTCTCTGAACTTCAGCATCCATGGTTGTTCCCCAGGCCTCATCCTGCATTGCAGACCCCTCGTCTGGTTCCTCTGTCTCGCAGACTAGCCTCACTACTGCCTTTTTGTACATCCTGGCCAAGTGTCCACTGACATTACAAATTCTACAGGTATAAAGCTGGAACCTGCAGCTTTTGGCAGTGTGTCTACCCCCACACCTCCAACATGAGCTGAGATTGCTGTTAACAAAAGGACTATTCCCAGGCATTCCTCTCTGATGGCCCTTTTGGCTGATTCTAAGCACTCTGATGGAGGGTGTTACTGATCCCATCACGGGATGCATTGTTCCTCGTGATGGTGTGAATTGCCGATCCCCTTTCCATTGTCCCTGTTGCGGGCCCACCCTGGAGCTTGTTGCTGCCTGGGCGGTGTCGAATTCCCCTTGCCTGCCTGCCTGGGCGGTGTCGAATTGCCCTTGCCTGCTTGCGGGGTTCTGTATCACTTTTACAACATTAACTCCCTGGTTCATTGCAACGTTAAAACCAGGGCTGCGTGCGTAAATTAGCTTGGTCTCCCCTTCCCCTGCCATAAAGGTCTGAGCTAAAGTCAAGTCCTTAGTCTTTATGAGCTTCCTGAAAATGCCGGCATGATTAATGCCCTCGATGAAAAAGTCCCTTAACATCTCCCCCCTGCAGGCATCGGAGAACTTACAGAGACTGGCCAAACGCCACAGTTCCGCCACGAAGTCCGAGTCGTTTTGACCCTCCCGACGCCGGTGAGAGTAGAACCGGTGCTGGGCCATGTGTATGCTACTTGCCGGCTTGAGATGCTCACTGATCAGCTGGCTGAGCTCTTCGAAGGACTTGTCCGCTGGCTTTTGGGGTGCGAGCAGGTCTTTCATCAGCGTATACGTCTGTGGACCACAGCTGGTCAGTAGATGCGCCCTCCGCTTGTCAGCCGCTGTCTCTTCCAGCCAGTCCTTTGTGACAAAGCTTTGCTGGAGTCTTTCCACAAAGTCATCCCAGTCCTCACCCACACAGTAGCGTTCTTCTGTGCCACCGGTAGCCATCCTCGTGGTTCGGTGATTCCCGTTTCTCGTCGCCAAATGTGGTGTCTCTGCACCTTGTTACAAACTCACACGAGGCATGTCAGACATGGTCACTCTGTGACTTTCACTTTATTCCCAGGACCAAGGAGTGCTGACCCTGGGTGGGACCTCCCCTTTTATACCTGGAAACCCAGGTGAGGAGTGTCTCCTGCAAGCTCACCCCCTGTGGTCAGGGTGTGCATTTCAAGAGTACGGGTACAGTGTGCATGAGCTACAGTTACATAACTATTGTCATTGCAAGATGATGAAATACATGTCAATCAGTTTTTATGTTCCCGGCAAGCTTCTTCTCGTACTCTATTTCCCCCCCTCTTAATTAAAACCTTTGTCCTCCTCTGCTGAATTCTAAATTTCTCATAGTCCACAGGTTTGCTGCTTTTTCGAACCACTTTATATGCCTCTCCCTTGGTTTTAACACTACCCTTAATTTCTCTTGTTAGCCACGGTTGAACCACCTTCCCCATTTTATTTTTACTCCAGACAGGGATGTACAATTGCTTAAGTTCAGCTATGTGATCTTTAAATGTTTGCCATTGCTTATCCACCGTCAACCCTTTAAGTATCATTTGCCAGTCTATTCTAGTCAATTCATGCCTCAAACCATCGAAGTTACCTTTCCTTAAGTTCAGGACCCTAGTTTCTGAATTAACTGTGTCACTCTCCATCTTAATAAAGAATTCTACCATGTTATGGTCACTCTTCCCCAAGAGACCTCGCACAACAAGATTGCTAATTAGTCCTTTCTCATTACACATCACCCAGTCTAGGATGGCCAGCTCCCCAGTTGGTTCCTCGACATATTGGTCCAGAAAACCATCTCTAATACACTCCAGGAAATCCTCCTCCACTGCATTGCTACCAGTTTAGTTAGCCCAATCAATATGTAGATTAAAGTCACCCATGATAACTGCTGTACCTTTATTAGATGCATCCCTAATTTCTTGTTTGATGCTGTCCCCAACCTCACTACTACTGTTTGGTAGTCTGTACACAACTCCCACTAGCGTTTTCTGCCCTTTGGTATTCCGTAGCTCCACCCATACCGATTCTGCATCATCTAAGCTAATGTCCTTTCTTACTATTGCATTAATTTCCTCTTTAACCAGCAATGCCACCCCGCCTCCTTTTCCTTTCTGTCTATCCTTCCTAAATAATGAATACCCCTGGATGTTGAGTTCCCAGCCTTGGTCTCCCTGGAGCCATGTCTGGAGTGATGCCAATTGCATCATAACCGTTAACTGCTATCTGCACAGTTAATTCGTCCACCTTATTCCGAATATTCCTCGCATTGAGGCACAGAGCCTTCAGGCTTGTCTTTCTAACACACTTTGTCCCTTTAGAATTTTGCTGTAATGTGGCCCTTTTTGCTCTAGGTTTCTCTGCCCTCCACTTTTACTTTTCTTTTTTCTATCTTTTGCTTCTGCCCCCATTCTACTTCCCTCTGTCTCCCTGTATAGGTTCCCATCCACCTGTCATATTAGTTTAACTCCTCCACCACAGCACTAGCAAACACTCCCCCTAGGACATTTTGCTAACTAAGCATAGACCAGGGGCTGAATGGGGGACCTCTTGGACCTTCTTGAAAGAGGATACAGATGGTGAGGCCATGGAGGGATTTGAAAACGAGGATAAATATTTTAAAATTGAAGTTTTGCCGGACTGGGAGCCAATGTAGGTCAGCAAGCACAGGGGTGATGGTTGAACACGACTTGGTGAGAGTTAGGACACAGGGCAGCAGAGTTTTGGATGAGCTCAAGTTTATGTCGCAAGCACTAAAAAGTCAAAATATAAATTAACAAGAAAATAGAATCTGTTATTATCCATAATGGGTTCAGTTTCTAACTTGCAATGATCTCCCTTTTACTTGTGAGGCCCTCAGTAATGTATGTACCACATGTCAGCTGGCTCCAGGATTGAAATGGTAAGCAGTTATCCATTTTCAGCCTGATCTTAGGAAGAAGAACTTCATCCAAAGAAAACAGTCCTGAAAGGATCTGTGCCAGAAGCCTGCTGAGAAGAGTCTTCACAACACAAGCTGAAGCAGCACTGAAACCTTCCACTATGTAGATGTTGGACAAGGCTCCAGTCATTTCGGTAGGCCTTTTTTATACACATCCTGAAAATATGCATCAGCATTACTATTGAAGAGATCCACTAATCAGACTCAGGCATTGATTAACTGCTCAGCTCAGGACCTTATGATCAGCCTCTTCAATGTATAACACATGTTTGTTTATCATGTGTGCAAATAAACTTAACCCTCAAAGTATTAGCCACTAAAATTGTTGTGCTAATTCACATATGGGGGATATTTATTCAGCAAGGTCTGGGGTTAATTGCAAATTAGTTTTATACTTCATTCCCATAAATACTCATATGTATATATACACACACATGTATAAATAAATTGATTGATACTTTTTCATATTTGGCTTCATGCTATGGAACAATTCTCTACCCTAAATCCTTCTGCTATTTTGTTAAAAGCCTCCGTGTTATATACAAATGGCCCACAAACACTTTTCACGTTAAAACGTTTCATCAATAATAATTTTATATATGATTTCATTTGAATTGCACTGGAAAAGGATAATATGGTAAAATTCCCAGATATTTTAGGAATTAATGTAGACAGCTCCAGTTGAGGAATTAGCACTGGCACAGCCCCCAGATGGGCTAATTGGCCTCCTGCTGTTCAGTTCAGTCATTTCTATGATTTTGCCCACAAATGTCCAAAACAGGCACTGTGTTCTAGGTCTTGTCAAGGTTCAACAGGGCTAAAAATCCATTGCACTGAAAAACGGGTGCGGACATCGCAAAGTGCGATATGCCCACGCCTGTTCAAGCAGCGCAGGCAGCATGTTAACTTCATGCTGCTGCTAATTCTCATGATTGCAGCACACAGCCCAGCGCTGAACGCACTGCTGACAGGCAACGCACTCAGCAGGGGGCCGAAGGTCGCCTTGTTCGAGCAAAGCTAACTTTACTTAATGGCCCAGAAATTGCGGTCGGAGGGTTCCCGCGGGCAGATGCATCTGACCTGAAAAATTTATACGAAAATATCTGGTGGTCCCGGAGGAGTGTGGGATTCCATTGGGGTGACATTCTCTTCCTGCGCTGCAAAGCACGCTCCCATCCTCAAGGTTCCCACGCCGAAGGTGCAGTCACGCGTGACGGCACAGCCAATCAGGTACAGTATTCCACAGCTTTCTCATTAATAGCAATGAGAACTCCGTATCTACGAGTTCTCATTGCTATTCATGAGAAAAAAACAAACACACTAAACGCAATAATAAAAAATAAAAAACACACCTCACATAATTAAAATTAATTGAAATTAAAGTTAATGAATGCCTTCGAAAAGAAAAATAGTTTTCTGTTTTTTTTAAAGTTTTGTTATTAGGGTTTTAACAATAAAATGTGCTTTTTAAAATTAATTTAATTATACTTTTGTATGTTTTTAAACTCCTACGCCTGTAAAAGTAGGCTATGCGCCTGCTTTTATCAGGCGCAAGAATTTTGAGGACATTTGCTGGGCAAGATATGGTTAAATCCCGCAATCTTGCAAATGTCTTTGTTCCCAATATGCGTTGGATCTGTCAAGTTTTCAGCGCTTGCGCATTGTGCGCTGAAAATCGGCTTTTGCAATGCCTTTCCGGGTCCGTAGACAGTCAGTATGGACCCGGGGAGGCCGGAATTTCCAGGCCAATATATTATCCTCCTTCTCACATCCCACTTCCCCCTCATCCTACATATCTTCTGATTTACATACCTCTTGCTTTACCCCTTTCCCTCACCACAACCCTACTCTTGTGCCTTCATCATTTCAGACACCCAAGAAATCCAGCCCGCCCAGCCAGTGGGTCAACAAAAAGAGGGAGAGGGGAGTGAAGAATAATAATAATAAGAAATGCCAGCACTCGTTTTGACACTCACAGCCACCAGCTTCTCGAGATCGCCTACAAGGCCATCTGCAGTGTCCCCACTGAAAGTCAGTAGCTTTCCACCAGCCATGCTGCAGCCACTGAGGTAGCACTGCGTAGTAGCACTAGGATAAGCAAAGGCACACACAAAACATCACTAAAGGAATGCACAAGGGTGATTAGTTGATTTTTTGAAATAATATTGGATGTATATATGGATAAAGTTGGATTGGAAAGTTTGCTTTGTGGTGGTTTTTATTTCCTCAATGTGGCCAAGGGGACATTGTGATGATCAGTAACAGAGGGAAGGTAAGGTGTGGACAAAATGTTGAAAGGGAAATTGGGGTTGGGTTCACTGGAACTGCAAGCGGATGGTTTGATCCCGGATATCCTGGCAAGAAAGGGACTGTCTGGGCTGCCTCCTTCCTTCTGCTTCCACCTCTTCCCTCTCCTCCTCCCTCTGCGAGCAACTTATCCCCTTTGCTGCCTATGCTCCATCTCAATGTCATGCTGCAGCTCAAGCAGGGCTGCAAATAGAGTCCCCAGGACTGGGAGCAAGTGATGTTCTCAGAGGCCTTCCTTTTAAGAGTCAAAGCCTTGCAAAGCAGCATTACCGGCACTCCCTTCACACTGTAACCACTTTTTAAATGTCTTACACCAAGCCATTCATCCAATAAAATGTAATGGAACCAGTACAAAAGCAAAAATCTAAACTTAGCTGAAAGTTGCATGTGTCCCTTTAAGAAGTCTGTCGTACAGCTGCACACACGTTCTGCCATGCGTGCTTTGGAGAGGGCATTAAAACGAGCAGGGACATCCAACATAGCAAGTCATGCGTCAATTCAGCATTGCACGCTGATTAACATCACGAACTGACTAATTTCCATGTTTGGAGCGAGCGCAGGGAACAACAGTGCTGACGATCTTCCAAAAACGGTGGTCGCTGCATTCCGAGGAAGCGAGGTGGTCCCCATTTTTTCATCCAAACCAGCCTTAACAGCCGGCGCAAACAGGTTGAATTTCACGGCCAACAACTCTAATTGCTTCGTGAGTCAGCTATGACTGTGTGAATAATACCATTTTCAAACACCATCTTTTTGGGGGCAGCACAGTGAGACCATTGACACCAATTTATGCCACTATTACACCTGCATACACTAGTTTTTGTGGTGTCACTGAGCAGACAATTTGGCAGAGATATATTCCACTGGCTCTCCATTGAGTTGACACTGCTCGTACATTTTTAAATTTGAAAAGAATGGGCAGCTGGAAGCTCCAGGTTGAAGAAGCTGGGAATTTCATAATATTAAAAATAAGGGTGAGAGATGCCATTTGATTTACCCAATTTCCCAACATTTCAGTGTGCATTATACATGGTGCACTTCACACCCATATATACTGGGAGGGCCAGAATTGCTGGCCACTGAGTTCTACAGTAAGTTTAGAGGACTTAGCAAGAAGATTTGGTGAACAATTTGCAGACCATTTCTGCATGATTTTTCTTCATTTGAGTTTGCAGGATATTTCATTGCATTAGTTCTATGGGGTTTTTTTGGACAATTTCATTGGTGCCAACAATGGGTTTCCCAAATGGGAATCTCCACACCCCATATCTGACCTTTTTGGAGAAAGAGGCCACTGGGTTTCCATGCTGTTTTAAAATGTTCTGCTCTCCCAATGTGCTCTGCTGCACTGCCTCTGCCATTGGGTTCCCGCGCTGTTTTGAAAGGCAGAGGAAGCAAAGGCTAGAAAATAGACAACAAGGGAGTTTGGCAATGATAAACAGTATATACTTCAATGCAATGAGTATAGGGCAGATGAACTGAGAGCACAGATAGATACTTGGGAGTATAATATTATAGCTATTACTGAGACATGGCTGAAAGAAGGGTAGGTATGGCAGCTCAACATTCCTGGTTACAAGGTTTTCAGATGGGATTGAGAGGAGGGTAAAAAAGAAGGGGGACAACGCAATATTGATTAAAGGAACAATTATAGCTGTGAGGAGGGATATTTTAGAAGGATCATCAAATAAGGCCATATGGGTTGAATTGAAGAACAAAAAAGGGGCGATCACACTGCTGGGAGTGTACGATAGACCCCCAAACAGTCAGAGGGAGATAGAAGAGCAAATATGTAGGCAAATTTCTGGGAAGTCCAAAAACTATAAGGCAGTAATAGTAGGGGATTTAAATTATGTAATATTAACTGGGATAGAATTAGTGTGAAAGGTATAGAGTGCAGAATTCCTAAAATGCATTCAGGAGAACTTTAAGCCGAACAAGAGAGGGGATGGCTCTGGATTTAGTTTTAGGGAATGAAGCTGGGCAGGTGGAAGGGGTATCAGTGGGAGAGCATTTTAGTGCGAGTGATCATAATTCAGTTAGCTTTCGGGTAGTTATGGAAAAGGACAAGGATAGACCAGGAATAAAAGTTCTAAATTGAGAGAAAGCCAATTTTACCAAGCTGAGATGTGATTTAGCCAAAGTGGACTGGAAACAGCTACTTGAAGGTAAATCAGTGTCAGAGCAGTGGGAGGCATTCAAGGAGGAGATCCTGAGGGTTCAGAGCAAGTATGTACCCACGGAGGTGGGTCTAACAAATCTAGAGACCCCTGGATGTCAAAGGGCATACAGGGTAGGATCAAGAAAAAAATGGAGGCTTATGACAGATACTGAGGGCTCAATACTGCAGAAAGCCTAGAGAAGTATAGGAAGTGCAGGGGTGAAATTTAAAAGGAAATCAGGAAAGCAAAGAGAGAGTATGAAAACATTTTGGCAAGTAAAATCAAGGAAAACCCAAAGATGTTTTATAAATACATTAAGAGCAAGAGGATAACTAAAGAAAGAGTGGGGCCTATTAGAGACCATAAATATAACCTGTGTATGGAGGTGGAAGATGTGGATATGGTTAAAAATGAATACATTGCGTTTGTTTTCATAAAAGAGAGAGGCGATGCAAACACTGCAATCAGGGAGGAGGAGTGTGAAATATTAGATGAACTAACCATAGTGAGAGAGGAAGTATTAAGGGGTTTAGCAAGGACAGTCAGCATAGACTTATTAAGGGAAGGTTGTGTCTGACTAACTTGATTGAATTTTTGAGGAGGTAACAAGGAGGGTCGATGAGAGTACTGTGTTTGATGTAGTCTATATGGATTTTAGCAGGAAAGTAAAAGCTTCAAGGTTTCTAGGGTTCAAGGCAAAGTGGCAAGTTGGATCTAAAATTGGCTCAGAGGCAGGAAGCAAAGGTTAATGGTTGATGGGTGTTTTTGTGACTGGAAGGCTGATTCCAGTGGGTTTTTGGAGGGCTCTGTACTAGGTCCCTTGCTTTTTGTGGTATATATCAATGATTTAGACTTGAATGTAGGAATTGCGATTAAGAAGTTTGCAGATGATATAAAAATTGGTCATGCGCTTGATAATGAAGAAGAAAGCTGCAGACTGCAGGAAGATATCAATGAACTGGTCAGGTGAGCAAAACAGTGGCAAATGGAATTCAATCTGGAGAAGTGTGAGGTAATGCATTTGGGGAGGGCTAATAAGGAAAGGGAATACACATTAAATGGTAAGACACTGAGAATTGTAGCGGAACAAAGGGACCTTGGAGTGCATGTACATAGATCCCTGAAGGTAGTAGGCCAGATAGATAAGGTGATTAAGAAGGCATATGGAATAATTGCCTTTATTAGCTGAGGCATAGATACAAGAGCAGGGGGTTTATGCTTGAACTGTATAAAACACGAGTTAGGCCACAGCTAGAGTATTGCGTGCAGTTCTGGTCATCACATTACAGGAAAGATGTGATTGCACTAGAGAGGGTACAAAGGAGATTTATGAGGATGTTGCCTGGACTGGAGAGTTTTAACTATGAGGAAAGATTGGATATATTGGGTTTGTTTTCTTTGGAACAGAGGAGGCTGAGGGAGACCTTATTGAGGTCTATAAAATTATGAGCGACCTAGATAGAGTGGAAAGGAAGAACCTATTTCCCGTAGCAGAGGGGTCAACAACCAGAGGGCACAGATTTAAAGAAATTACTAGTAGGTTGAGAAAGGATTTGAGGGGAAATCTTTTCACCCAGAGGGTGGTGGGGGTCTGGAACTCACTGCCTGAATGGGTGGTAGAGACAGAAACCCTCACCACATTTAAAAAGTACTTGGATGTGCACTTGAAGTGCCGTAACCTACAAGGCTACGGACCAAGAGCTGGAAAGTGGGACAAGGTCCCACACAAGAGATTAATGTGCAAAGTTAAAGCACATGGGATTGGGGGTAGTGTGCTGACATGGATTGAGAACTGGTTGTCAGACAGGAAGCAAAGAGTAGGAGTAAATGGGTACTTTTCAGAATGGCAGGAAGTGACTAGTGGGGTACCGCAAGGTTCTGTGCTGGGGCCCCAGCTGTTTACATTGTACATTAATGATTTAGACGAGGGGATTAAATGTAGTATCTCCAAATTTGCGGATGACACTAAGTTGGGTGGCAGTGTGAACTGCGAGGAGGATGCTATGAGGCTGCAGAGCGACTTGGATAGATTTAGTGAGTGGGCAAATGCATGGCAGATGAAGTATAATGTGGATAAATGTGAGGTTATCCACTTTGGTGGTAAAAACAGAGAGACAGACTATTATCTGAATGGTGATTTGAGTACAGGGGCAGGGAGGTGTTGCTACAGTTGTACAGGGCCTTGGTGAGGGCACACCTGGAGTATTGTGTACAGTTTTGGTCTCCTAACTTGATGAAGGACATTCTTGCTATTGAGGGAGTGCAGCGAAGGTTCACCAGACTGATTCCTGGGATGGCGGGACTGGCCTATCAAGAAAGACTGGATCAACTGGGCTTGTATTCACTGGAGTTCAGAAGAATGAGAGGGGACCTCATAGAAACGTTTAAAATTCTGATGGGTTCAGACAGGTTAGATGCAGGAAGAATATTCCCAATGTTGGGGAAGTCCAGACCCAGGGGTCACAGTCTAAGGATAAGGGGTAAGCCATTTAGGACCGAGATGAGGAGAAACTTCTTCACCCAGAGAGTGGTGAACCTGTGGAATTCTCTACCACAGAAAGTTGTTGAGGCCAATTCACTAAATATATTCAAAAAGGAGTTAGATGAAGTCCTTACTACTAGGGGGATCAAGGGGTATGGCGAGAAAGCAGGAATGGGGTACTGAAGTTGCATGTTCAGCCATGAACTCATTGAATGGCGGTGCAGGCTAGAAGGGACGAATGGCCTAATCCTGCACCTATTTTCTATGTTTCTATGTTTCTATTAGGCTGGATTGCTCTTGGTCAGCCAGCGTGGATTAGCTGGGCCAAAATGGCCTCCTTCCATGCTGTAAATTTCTAAGCTTCTATTATTCTATGAAAGGAAAGATACCAGGCAGGTAAGGCTGCACCAGAGATATTCTCTGCCCACTGGGTGCATCCTTCACATCCACATCAATAAGTTCATTTGGAAGAGGATTAGTGCAAACAGAAATGCCAATTCATAAGAGAGGTTGTAGAAGCAGACCCAATAGCACAAAGATGATTTGTGAAGGCCTGATTGGGTGGTTCTTAATGCTTGAAGTGATCCTGCACGGAAGAAAGTATTCCTGTATGAACCTCCAGCTCGACCAAGATACCATCAGCTATATCTGCAGGTCCTGGCACACTTACTTGGCAATACCATGGGGAAGTGTCTTCACAGACTCCGGATCAGCAGAGAACTAGACCTACAGCTTTGCAATCTACTACAAGGACAACAGCAGCTAAAATGCACAAATGAGCTTGCACGGACAGTGTCAGTAACAGTAAGCTGCAGTCCCCAACCTGGCTACACCTTCTCCAGGCATACTGCAATCTTGACCTATGGGGATAGTGCTACAAGGTAGTAAACAGGGCCACCTTCATTACTGTCACTTCATGCAGCACAACGTTCAACTCAGTAGCCATCAAACAAGAGACTGTGTGCTGAGCTACTCTGTCATATGCCTGCAGACTCATGTCTCCATACTGGATTTCCTTTACTTTCATTATTTAAGGCCACTCTCCCCCATCACCCTCAGCAAAGGCTGTCAGTGAGTTGAAATGCCTTTTGAGTACTTCCAAGGACTGCCTCTGTATTTGCCTTCCTATTCTGCCACTTCCCTTTAATTTTTGTCATTTGTTTAAATTTCATCTGAACCACAAATTCACTCAGCATTAGGTTACGTCCATGTGCACACCCAAATCTGCACTTCGAGCTGTGAATAATTGTGCAAATAAACTGACCTTGGAACATAAGAATATAAGAATTAGGAGCACGAGTAGGCCATTCAGCCCCTCAAGACTGCTTCGCCATTCAATAAGATCATGGCTGATCTACTTCCTCAACGCCACTTGCCTGCATTATCCCCATATTCCTTGATTCCCTTAATATCCAAAAATCTATCGATCTCTGTCTTGAATATACTCAACAACTGAGCCTCCACAGCCCTCTGGGGTAGAGGATTCCAAAGATTCACAATCCTTTGAATGAAGAAATTTCTCCTTATCTCGGTACTAAATGACCAACCCCTTATTCTGAGACTGTGACCCCTGGTTCCAGACTCCCCAGCCAGGGGAAACATCCTCCCTGCATCTACCCTGTCAAGCCCTGTAAGAATTTTGTATGTTTCAATGAGATCACCTCTAATTCTTCGAAACTCTAGATTGTGATTGGGGCCGGTTTTGTCTCTGTTTTTGGCTTGGACGGTAATGTGCTATTTACTGATGTATTTCATCTGGTTCTGGAAATGTTGTTGCCACAGTGCCCTTCTGTTGCAGACAGCTGCTTCATTAAGGTACGCAAGTCAGGGTCCTGTACATAGGATCCGAATGAAATTTTCAGGTACCAATGCGTGGAGTGTGCGGCACATATGCTAAACTCACTGGTACTTGGTGCAGAGTGACACAACCAACAGTTCTTAAAGGGTTCGCTGCAGGCCACTCCAAAAACGGCAAGTAATAGAATTCAAACTGATTTCTGTGGAGTCAGGATTAAAGCTCCTCGTGGTCCCACAAAAATCTATCCACCTCATGCTACTTGAGTGGACTTGGATGATTTATGGGTGGAGACACCAATACTGTCCTCCAACCTGGACAGCCTGAGGTTGGATTTTCCCTGCAGCTTGGGGTAGGTGGGCACACAAGATGTGCCCATTGTGGTGTGGGTGCTCACTGACCCCATGCTAATTAAAGGCCCTTCCCCTTGACCGTTATACTCTGGTGGAGTCAACACTGAAAACCAGCGCTAAGCACGAGCTTGGAGTGACTGCCAGGATTGCATTTCCAAGTATTACGGGACCAATGTAATTTGCGTAACTCAATGTGCGTGAAATTGCGTATCTACCCGTTTGCGGGCGCTAACCTTTCCGAGGTCGGATATTCTGCTCCCGGTGCTGAAGTCCCGCCCTTGAAGCAAAATTGGGATTACCACCCCTCATAGGAAGTGGAGCGCAGTGTCGCGTGCTCCACTTACTCACGGGGGCACTAAATGCGTGCAACGCGGAGTGTTACACGACCTCTCCACATAGCGCTGCCATGTTCCACGGGCCCTCCCCTTCCGTTAAAGGGGAGGGACGCTGCGAGCTCTGCATGGCTCTTGATGGGCATCCATTAGGCCACCAGGGATGCTGGGTGCCGTGGCCACAGCCCGGCGACGAAACGGAGTGCTGGGCTGCACGATCACGGCAGGGACCACACTAAATCGGCACAGAAAGACCCGACCGGTAAGTCGGCCAAAAAAAATGGAGGCGCATGGCGAAGCGCACCTTCCCTTTAAATTTCACCCTGTGAGCCCCGCAATTGACATTGCCCACAGCAGCCCCACAGGGCACTGCCCAATTTCTGCCATGGGGCAAAAATGGGCCGCTGCAGGGCGAAAAGGGGTCGCCACGCACGGCGATTATGTCATCGCCGCAGGCACAGAGTCCCGGAGGCTACCAGTGGGGGCGCGGCTCTACTGGTTTCATGACTCCGCTAATTCCCGCACAATTTCGTGGAAGCCGGTAGCGCCCCGCCCCACCCGAGTGAAAACACTTTTGCGCCTTGTTAGGCTGGCACCCCCCCACCCCCCCGACACTGGATGTGCTAACGGGAGGCACACAACAGGCCAATTTCATTCCCAATCTTTCTCAACGTTTCAAACTTTACTTAAAAGTTTGTCTGTAACTCTTAAATATATAACTGTAAAAGTACTTTAAATATTTTATTCGCCATACAAACAGATGTCTAATGGAATAGTATCTCAAACTTCCAGTCAATTTTAAAATTTGTTCCAGACTGAAATACTCAACAGCAATTTTAGTTGCAAGGCTAAAATATCCTATTATTAAAAACATGATCAGTTTTTTCTAGACTAGTTTCTAAGCAATTTCTAGTTTCCTAAACATATATCAAATGCTTTTCACCTTACACCCAGGTCTTTATCAAATATGAGGTTTAATTTAATTCTGTTGTCTGTAAGTCTCTCGAGAATTATTCTCTCCTGTCTGCCGGGGGTCCTCACCTTACACCGACCTAGTTAGGACCATATGCAATACATCTTGTTCAGATCTTTCAGAGGAAGACTCAGTGAAATTCAATACTATACACACTGTCTCTAATACAATGGTGGTCTGGCCTAGCCTTTTCTACTCAAGCTGCCAAGCAGCTGTAGCACAGCACTAATTGTTCAGGAACCTCTCTAATTTCCTAACAACCCGCCAGCACCCGATTGCCGACAAAAGACCACTAAGATTCCCAAGATTATTGCCGGCAAAAACTTCCCCCCAAAAAATAAAAAAATCTGTCCAGCACCCCGATTCTTGGCAAAAAAGTGGAATTTAGGGTCGATTGGGCGGTTCCGAAAGAAAATGGGCGATAAATTAAAAAAATCACTAAAAATTTACCCTGAGGTTACGGGTTGGGCCGAGGAGCAGAAAAACATTTAAAATATTGTTTTAAAAAACAGGACATAAAAGATCATTCAAACATTCTCCAGACCCTTTTAACCTAAATCACCACAACATAATTTTAAAATAATGTGTAAAAAGACAATTACTAACCTTTTTCTTGAAGAGCTAATCACCAACCACCCAGCTCCGTTGATTCTCGTGGGCGTTTTTTTTCATACTTACCTACAGGTCACCGCTGAGCCAAATATCACGCCAGAGCGACCTGAGAACGGTGCACACCGGCGGTCCGCTCCCCAGCGGTACCTCGAAACCGCCGGCGTAACTCAGGTGGGGAATTTCTCGCTCACCTTGTTATCGCCCACAATGGCCAATACCACCCAGAAACATAACGGGAGGCCTATGGAAATTCAAGCCCAAAGATACAAGCCGCAAAAGACAGCAACCATTTTACTCAATAAATTTCTATTCTATAACCTATTGCACTCTTTGGAGTCGTTCTTCCTCTCAATTTACGACATTATTGCTCTAGTTTACTGTGACCATATTCGAGGGTTATTTCTCCTGAGTTATGTTCAGTTTTCTATCTTTGTCCTCCACAGATAATTATTAGCTCAGAAAGTTGTTTTAAGCCACTTCAGCCTGGTTTTCATTAAACCCTTTTGTTAAGTCCTGACTCTAATGTACTGATTTACACGAGACACATGCTGAAATCAAGGTCACTCAGGACCTACACCTTTAATTCCAGCTCTCCAGTGCCGCACTTGCCTGAGACCTCCCTTTATATACCTCAGTGGGACAGGTATGGAGTGTCTCCTGCAAGTGCACCCCTGGTGGTAAGGTATGCTTATTGTTGCAGATCATATCCAGTTACAGTCATGTATAGCATGGTAAGATACTGTTATATACAGTAATGTGAGATACATGACACCTTTAATATGGGCAGTTTTATAGAAGAGCAAAAAAGGAACACCATGAATCTGAATGAAAAATCAGCCTGTTAGTTCGACAGAGTGCATTTTTGCATTTCATTCATAACTGTGTCACCTTTAGATGCGGAACAGACAAGTAAACATAGTGATTCAAACAATGGTACTACACAATGCATTGAATGTCAGTTTGACAGGTGGCCTGAGGGAGCTGACAGGCAAATGGGCTAAAATTAAAAAAACAAAATCAACATATTTGTGAACAAGAAGCTGCAAATCAGCTATTGTCCTGGTACACTAATGTGGCATGAATGCAATGAACACGTGCCATCCATTTTATCTGTAAGCTATGCAGTAAAAATGGATTGAACATTTAGCAGCTCAGACGTTCATATATTAAGTTTTTAATTTCTATTAATCTATACGCGTGTTTCCTGTCTACAAAACCTTACTCCACATTGTCACTCTTTTCATCACACCTTTGTGAAAAACTTTTTCCATTACAAATTCCCTATGTCCATATTTATAATGGAAATTGCCTACATAAGCTCATCACCCTGCCACAGCATCATCTGACCAGTGGATAATTTTAAGCACAAATCACTCAAAATCCTTTCTGAAAAGTTTTTCACAGAAAATGTTTGATCTACCATTGTTTTTCAGACGTCTAAGCTCCTAAACATATGCCCTTAAAGAAAAAGGGTGGGAATAACAATTCCAGAGCCCTCTGGATGTCTAGGGATAAAGAAAAAAAGGGACGCTTATGTCATATACCGACGGCTAAATACTGCAGAATCTCTGGAGGAATATAGGAAGTTCAGAGGTGCAATTAAAAAGGATATTAGGAATGCTAAGGGAGAGCATGAAAAATTCTTGGCAAGTAAAATCAAGGAAAACACAAAGATGTTCTATAAATATATTAAGTGCAAGCGGATAACTAAAGAAAGGATAAGGCCTATTAGAGAACATGGGCTAGATTTTCCACGTTTTTTTGCATGCCTAACGCCCACTTAATGTCCATTTTACCGTTGAAATGACGTAAAACGCCCAGATATCCCCCATTTAGCCACAAAATGGAAACTGATGGGCATTTTTCGGAAATTTATCGCCGAGCGTTACTTTCCCCATGTGTGTAAACCGGAAAAAAATAATACTGCCCGCCCACTTTTTTTGGGCGGAGTCATCAGAATGGGCAAAATCAATGCCCATAATATAGCCCAGCGTTAGTTTCTGCACGGAATTAACGCCGAGATTCAATAATACCGCCTGCCCATTATTTTTTGTTGTAAAGAGCACATTTGGCGAAACTAACACCCAGGAGATCACCCACCATCACTTTCATCACCTTGCACACATATCGCCCACAATATCGCTCACCCAAAAAACCACCCGGAAAAAGTGGAACTGTTCTGAACTAAAGCCAGCGGTGTGGCTGCCATTTTCAAAGGCTGCTTCAACTTTGGGGGAGTTTGGATTGACTCTGGAGTTCTTCTCAAGTGAAGCGACCATCTTAAAAGACATATATTCTATGTTTCTATATTCAGACTCTGGACTATTGGGCATTTACTGTAAACATAGAAACATAGAAAATAGGTGCAGGAGTAGGCCATTCGGCCCTTCGAGCCTGCACCACCATTCGATAAGATCATGGCTGATCATTCCCTCAGTACCCCTTTCCTGCTTTCTCTCCATACCCCTTGATCTTTTTAGCCGTAAGGGCCATATCTAACTACCTCTTGAATATATCCAATGAACTGGCATCAACAACTCTCTGCAGCAGGAAATTCCATAGGTTAACAATTCTCTGAGTGAAGAAGTTTCTCCTCATCTCAGTCCTAAATGGCCTACCCCTTATCCTAAGGGTTCTGGACTTCCCCAACATTGGGAACAATCTACCTGCATCTAACCTGTCCTGCCCCGTCAGAATCTTGTATGTTTCTATGAGATCCCCTCTCATCCTTCTAAACTCCAATGTAAAAAGGCCCAGTTGATACAATCTCTCCTCATATGTCAGTCCGGCCATCCCGGGAATCAGTCTGGTGAACCGTTGTTGCACTCCCTCAATAGCAAAAACATCCTTCCTTTTTCTGGTCAATTTATATGCCTCGTCCTGGGATTTAACACTATCCTTAATTTCCCTTGTTAGCCACGGTTGAGCAACCTTCCCCGTTTTATTTTTACTCCAGACAGGGATGTACAATTGCTGAAGTTCATCCATGTGATCTTTAAATGTTTGCTATTGTCTATCCACCATCAACCCTTTAAGTATCATTTGCCAGTCTACTCTAGCCAATTCACGCCTCAAACCATCGAAGTTACCTTTCCTTAAGTTCAGGACCCTAGTTTCTGAATTAACTGTGTCACTCTCCATCCTAATAAAGAATTCTACCATATTATGGTCACTCTTCCCCAAGGGGCCTTGCACAACAAGATTGCTAATTAGTCCTTTCTCATTGCACATCACCCAGTCTAGGATGGCCAGCTCCCTGGTTGGTTCCTCGACACATTGGTCTAGAAAACCACCCCTAATACATTCCAGGAAATCCTCCTCCATCGCATTGCTACCAGTTTGGTTAGCCCAATCAATATGTAGATTAAAGTCGCCCATGATAACTGCTGTACCTTTATTGCATGCTTCCCTTATTTCTTGTTTGATGCTGTCCCCAACCTTACTACTACTGTTTGGCGGCCTGTACACAACTCCCACTAGTATTTTCTGCCTGCAGGTGTATTTTAGTGAGGAAATTATTGCTTCTGATCAATCACTATTATATTTTCATTGCAATGAGGCCAGCCATTTCTCAGCCTGCATCGATTAATACACAGATGCTTCAGAGTGCAGATGGCTCAATGTGTGATGCACATCATTATGTGCCCAATTTAAGACATGCAAGAATGAGGAGGAGGGCCAGACCATACACACCCCGCACGTACAGGGAAACGAGGTCTTACCTCGATCTGTCCGAGCACACCTGCCTTCGGAGACTGCGCTTCCACAAGGTGGTGATCAATGAAATTTGTGAGTTCATCAGGCCACATATGCAGTCTGCAATCAGGACATCAGTGTTGGTCGAGGTCAGGAGGGGCACTGCAATACAACCCTGAACAAGTAGGTAAATTCGTGGTCGTGTGCTCCATGCTGCACAACCTGGCTATCAGGAGGGGCCAAGAATTGCCAGAAGAGACTGATGCTCCAACTCAGGAGAGAGAGGAAGAGGAGGATGAGGGGCTGGACACTGACCTAGGGCCAGACAATCAGGCTGGCTGTGCAACCATTCCCACGACCCCCTCCAGACTGCAGGATAGGACCCGTGGTGGCCACATAGCTGCAAGACTCTTACGTGAGGAGCTGATATCTGAACGATTTGCCTGAGAGAACGTTGCTGTGAGAGACAACGCTGACACACTGCTATGTATGTGCAGCTCAGACACCAATGGTGCCCATCACCTTGGTGCCAGTTAAAGTTTACGTTGATTGAAGTTAATTTTTATTTAACCCTTTCATGTTAAGGAATCACCAGTGTGTAACGGTCCAGCTATCTGAGAAAATGTGCAACAAGGTTATGTTCAATAAAAAAAAAAAAATACCAACATTGGTCTGAAATAATATATGTGGAGAAAGAGTCAGACTGAACACTGTGAGCTCAAAATAAAGTGTGACCCTAGTCTTTTATTGCAGGTCTCCAGAGTGCCTCTCCAACCTGTGAGGCCTCCTTAAATACCTGTGCTCCCAAGGGATTATGGGATCCCTTGGGACTCCAGGGGATGAGTCCTCTGGTGGCTGTATAGAGTATATACAAGTTTACATATATAACATTAAGTATCACGGGCAATAACAGCCAACCCCCGCCCACATCCCACTTTTTCCATCATTGACATTAGTCAAATGTTCAACATGTCCAGCAACACAGAATACAAATGCAAAGCAGGAGGGTGGTCCCTACCCCCCATACATTACAACAAATTGCATACACCCAGCTGGAGATATAAGACAGACATCTCTTGCGGACATGCACCTCACTTTCCATTCCCCCTCCCCTTCTTTTCCCCACCTCTACCCCTTCCCCTCCTCACTCCATGGTGCCTGGCCGAGGAACTCCTCAGACGATGCCTCATTGCAGGGGATGAAGGCAGATGTAGTGGTTACATGGGTACAGGAGCAGCGGGTGCCGAGAGAGGAACATTCTCTGATGCAGAAGCAGGATCTTGGTCCTTCCTCTCATCTGTCGATCGCAGTGGTGGTGCGGAACCTAGGGGTGGAGTGCCACGCTCTGGGACCACTGGGGGGCCTGTGCCAGCAGTGTTCCTGGCTATCGTATCCAGGGCCTCCGCCATCCGTGGGACGTACTCAGTCATGGTGGCCAGCTGTCGGGATATGCCTCCCAAAGCTTCGATGAGCTGGTCACCAATGTCTACTGTCCTCCTGGACAACTGAACCATCTCTCCGCTCTCATGTGGCGCTTATGGACCAGACCTGCCGCATCCACGACGCCTCCACAGCGTCAGCGCCTTCCTGGGGACAAATGGGGTGCCCTATGGGGAGGTGCTTGGGGCCGGTACCTCCAGAGTGCAGGTGGGAATGACCGGAGGAGCACTAGATGGCCTTGGGGTGGAATGGCTTCTGGAGAGTGGTGATGCAGGTTCCTCGAAGTCCACGCTCTCATCCGTAGAGAACAGACCCAGCGGATTGACGGGCGAGAATCGGAGCTCCTCAGCACCAGATGTAGGATCGTCTGGAGAGTTGGGCCCTGCGCCCCCACCTTCTGGCCTCTGTGGTCTTGCCTGGGGCCGTGCTGTTGGCTGAGCTGCAAAACACAAATGAGGTTATTGGAGGAGAAGGGGTGCTAGGGTCACAAGGCGAGTCCAGCGCTACACACAGCATATGTACGACAAAAGCACCACCGCTATCAAATTCATCACAGACATCACATTTCATGACCATCAACACATTGTGCATTGCAATGATTTTCATTAGGTCATCATTATGTCTAGGACAATTTTAGAAATCATCTATCATATATGATTGTTCGGATATGAGTGAGTGTGGCATCTATTGACTTTACATCACGCAATGGTGTAAACTTTACTCATGTGGCTTCACTTCAGGCTCTGCAGATACATCCGTGGCTGTCCGGGGGTGCTTCCCCACGAGTGCGAGCACCCGCGCCTCCATCTCAGTGATGTCGCTGGGGACTGGTGGCCCCCCCACCCGTTTGCCTCTGCACAGACCTCATCATCAATAGCTTCTTCTGTAAAAGGTAACAGGATGACATGGCATGAGGTCATTGCGTGATATCATTGCTAGGTACTGTCACAGAGACTTTATGATAATTATCATTCTTTACCTAAAGACGTACACCGTGACCGCAGGCTTTGATTACAACATTCCCGGTAAAAGTGAAAGACCTCATATCTGTTGATAGTCACTCATGATTCTTACAAATCAAATTATGTAAATACATAAGTACATGTAAATAAATGTAATACTCTTGTGGATCCCACAAGGTCGTTCCATCGTTTTCAACATTGGTTACCCTCACACACCTCGTTGGTTGCTGACAAGACCATCTCTGCTATCTTGGCCCATTTCTTCTGGTAGGCCTTTGGGGTGGGTTTCCCACACCCTCCCTGTGTTAAATCATCCCAGCGTAACTCGACCTCCTGCAGGAGGGAGGCACTTGCCTCATCCGAGAACCTCCTCGCTCTTTTCGCCCTCCAATGTGCTCCTCTCCGCTCTCTCCAGCGTCAGTCTCCACAGTGTGCTGTGATGCCTCCTCCTCTCCCTCCATTATAGGCCAAATTCGAGCAAATATGTGGCTGGTACCAGCTAATTTTTTTTCCTTATTTGCTCTAAAGCTCTAAACTGTCCCTCCTTCCTCCCAAAGCAGCCACACAACACCCAGCCACGCCTTCAATCCCTCTCAGCTCCCTCTCTCTCTGTCTCCTCTTCTCCGCATGTCACGATGACCCTTTATCTCCTGAATCGCGAGAATCGAGCATTGCGATGCCGTTGCTAAGGACCGCGATACTTTACTGCAAAAGGTCAGAGAGATTTAACGTGACTGCCCATTTCATATTGCTCACGGTAATGCCCAATTTCAAAAATGGAGACTAGATGCTTTGAGAATAGGCGAGAAGCCAACAATCTGAAAACCCATTTTTACCGCCCACGCCGGAAATAATGCCATTTTTGGGCGATTTGCACAAAAGTGCAAAATCTAGCCCCATAAGGGTAATCTGTGTGTGGAGGCGGGAGATGTGGATATGCTTCTTAATGAATACTTTACATTTGTTTTCACAAAGGAAAGGGGCAATGTAGATACTGCTGTCGAGGAGGAGTGTGAAATTCTGGATGAAATAGACATAGTGAGAGAGGCGGTATTAAGGGGTTTAGCAGCTTTGAAAGTGGGTAAGTCCCCAGGCCTGGATGAAATGCATCCCAGGCTGTTGAGCGAAGCAAAAGAGGAAATAGCAGAGACTTTGACCATCATTTTCCAGTCCTCTTTGGATTCAGGCATAGTGCCGGAGGACTGGAGGACTGCTAATGTGGTACCCTTGTTTAAGAACGGAGAAAGGGATAGGCCGAGTAATTACAGGCCTGTCAGCCTAACCTCAGTGGTGGGAAAATTATTGGAAAAATTCCTGAAGGACAGGATAAATCTACATTTAGAAAGGCAAGGATTAATCAGGGACAGTCAGCACGGATTTGTTAAGGGAAGATCATGTTTGACTAACCTAATTTAATTTTTCGAGGAGGTAACCAGGAGGGTCGATGAGGGTAGCACATATGATGTAGTATATATGGACTTTAGCAAAGCTTTTGATAAGGTCCCATATGGTAGACTGATCACCATGGGATCCAGGGCAAAGTGGCAAGTTCGATCCATAATTGGCTTAGAGCTGGGAAGCAAAAGGTAATGGTTGATGGATGTTTTTGTGACTGGAAGGATATTTCCAGTGGGGTTCCGTAGGGCTCAATACTGGGTCCCTTGCTTTTTGTGGTATACATCAATGATCTAGATTTGAATATAGAGGGTATGATTAAAAAGTTTGCAGATGACACTAAAATTGGCTGTGTGGTTAATAATGAAGAAGAACGTCATGGACTGCAGGAGGATATCAATCTACTGGTCAGGTGGGCAGAGCAGTGGTAAATGGAATTTAATTCGGAGAAGTGTGAAGTAATGCACTTGGGGAGGGCTAATCAGGAAAGGGTATACACATTAAATGGTAGGCCACTTAGAAGTGTAGATGAACAAGAGTGCTTGCCCACAGACCCCTGAAAGTAACAGTGGATCAAAAGGCATACAGAATGCTTGCCTTTATTGGCCGAGGCATAGAATACAAGAGCAGGGAGGTTATGCTTCAATGTATAATACACTGGTTAGGCCATAGCTGGAATACTGCGTGCAGTTCTGGTCGCCGTATTATAGGAAGGACGTGATTGCACTGGAGATGGTGCAGAGGAGATTTATGAGGATGCTACCTGGAATAGAGAAACTTAGCTATGATTATATAGACTGGGTTTGTTCTTCTTGGAACAGAGAAGGCTGAGGGAAGACCTCATTGAGGTGTATAAAATTTTGAGGTGCCTGGATATAGTGAATAGCAAGGGCCTATTTCCCTTGGTGGAGAGGTCAATTACAAGGGGGCATAGGTTTAAGGTGGTTGGTGGAAGGTTTAGAGAGGATTTGAGGGGAAGCTTCTTCACGCAGAGGGTTATGGAGGTCTGGAACTCACTGCCTGGAAGGGTGGTAGAGGCAGAAACCCTCATCACATTTAAAAGGTGTTTGGATGGGCATTTGAAGTGCCGTAACCTGCAGGGTTATGGACTTAGAGCTGGTAAGTGGGATTAGACTGGATAACTTCTTGTTGGCTGGTGCAGACATGATGGTAAGTACGTCATGGAATCTAATACAGCCAAAGTGTCTCCCGGACTAGTTTCAATCACCTGGATAGGTCAGAGAGGAATTTTCCCAGATTTTTCCCCCCCAATTGGCCTGGATTTTTATCTGTTTTTTTGCCTCTCCCAGGAGATCGCATGGCTCCGGTTGGGGTGGAGTGTAAACTGTTGCGGTGCATGGGATATTGCAGTTGTGTGGGGTGGACTGGTTGGGCTACCATTGTTCATTGTTCATAGGTTTATATGTAACCTTCAGGGCTGCTGACCAAGGGCCGAGTGACTTTTGGTCAGCCGGCGCGGACACGATGGGCTGAAATGGCCTCCTTCTGCGCTGTAAATTTGTATGTTTCTATGTTTCTAATGTTAAAACTAAGGGTTTAAACAAATTTTTTTTAAAGAGTACATATTGCAGAATAACATGATTACATTTATCCAAAGAATTTGCTTTTGTGTCTTTTAATGCCTGAATTATTTTTTTTTACTTAAACCACACTGAAAAGCCTGGGCTTGGATTTGCTACTTTAGCCCAGTGCTGTGATGCAGTTAGCTGTGTCCAAGAATGTATCGTGTGTCTAATTTCCCAGGAAGCATCAGTACCAGTCAACTGTACTGATGGAATACTTTTCTGCAGTTTTTAGAAGTTTCTGATCAGTTGTATTTTTTTATTATTTGATGATAAGCTGGAAAATACAGTTAAAATGAGTGCTTTTTTAAGCAAAGAGGCTGTGGGTGTCTGTGTGTGAAAGTTGTGATTAAAACTGCTCGGACCTGCTCCATGCAGGCTTTTGGGACGTGGCTGAGGCCGAGCTAGCAGCTGCCACCAAAAAGGTAAGTGAATAATTTGTTTTTTAACTTTCAATGGTGTCAGGAGGAACAGAAATGTTTCTTCAGCCTTGTCAGTGCTAAATGTCATTTGGCTGTCCCAACGAAAAGTTATACATTTTTATCAGCCAAATAGATTTATCTAAACTCTACATAGAAGAGTACAGTTTTGAATCAAATAATACAAAAAGCACAAACTTCACATCTCATAAAAGTATACTGCTCGGTATTTGAGATTTTGATTGAAGGAACATACATTTTATTCTTTCCTAGCAAGGATCATTTCAAGAAGAATATGCTTTGCAGGCTCATGGTTCTGATCTTTGCTGCCTTCACCCCTATATCCAAGGTAATGAGCAAACACAAAGGCTGCGACTTCGCCTACCGAGGCGGGTACTGGGAGGCCAAGGTCTGTAGCAAGGTCCTGGCCCGCTGCCAGCTCCACCCCATTCTCTATACGTGATTTTACATTGATTGGGCTTGTTAAGCCTGCCCAGCGAGGTTCCTAGCCAATTAAAAGGGAGCAGGTCTGATGAGGTCATTTGATCGCACGTCATCAGACGGTTTCTTTAATGGTACCATTTCCATATTGATTTTAACAGTTGTGCTGTTAGTGTTCTACAGCATTAAGGTGCTGCAAACACTGACAAGCACTGCACAGAGTGCAGGGCTGCACGCAGGCTCTCCCCTGACTCACTCCATATGCTGATGGAGAAAAACACAGCACACAGAGAAGTTCTCTTCCTTTCCCATGGGCGGAAGAGACCTCCTCAGGAGACCAACGTAGCTTGGTTGCATATTGCACAGGAGGGCACAAGTAGGGATGTCGTCAGGAGGACCTGGCTTTGTGGCACAAACCTTTCAATGATCTCAGTGGATCACAAAAGATTACTGCAAAGCCACACTCAGCCTCATCCTGCTGTGCCACTCATCACATCCCCATCACTCTGCCTTCCCTACCCTACTCCTGCACATCCATACTCACACCAACTTACCTTGCACCTCCACCCATTCCTCTGTATCTACATTATCACTTCCCCATCTTACTATCCTCCCCTCACACTCACCCTCATTCTAGTCCAATCATACCAGCTAACAGCACACAAGGGTAGGCACTTGGCTGTTATCGCCAATGTTCATGTAAAGTTTCTGTTAATATGCTGTCAAACATTGAAATCTTTATTTTGAACACTTTCTTGGACAGATTTTTGTGTGCACCTTTGTATGTGGCTTTGTGAGTTGCAGAGAATGGTGAGACATAATGGTACCTCCCGTAATGGTGATGAGTGTGAAAGGAATGGCTTGGGCATTGTAGGGATGCTTTATGATGTTGGTGTGGGGTGGTGCCAACCTGGCGCATTATGTAGCAGCCAGGGTGTACAGCGTCAAGTGAAGTAAATCTGGCCACGGTGAGGCCATCCCTGGCATCCCGGGCAGCAATGTGGTTGGGTGCTGATGCCCTGTGTCTGGTGCAGCATCAGGTGATTACCTGGTGGTGTTGTTGGTGATGTTGGTGTGCCTCGTGATGCTAGTGTTGGGGCTGATCGTGGTGGGATTCTGAGGACCAAGGTAAGGTTTTTTCAAGGGCATTGATGCTGATGGAATAGATGGCAGGTGAGGTTTAGATGACAGAAACGATCTGTCAATGGTGAGTGAGATTGTTCCAATGAGGTGTCACCAGATAGAGAGTTTGCTCCAAACACTTGCTAGCTGCATAAAGATCAATCTGTCTTCCAAATGCAGTAAGCAGCAGCTGCTAGCCTTGGAAAGTGAGCACCTATGAAATGGGAGCTTTTATAAACCATTTGCAGCTGTCAAGTTAGTAAATCATCTCAACCTCCTTACCTGACGTGATCCCCGAGCAGCAGGGAAGCCATTGGCAAGCTCTAAAAATCTAAAGGTGAGCTTAAAATAGTTTTTAAGTGCTTGTTAACTTGTTAAATTGCCTCCCCCCGCCGCTTGGTGTCGGGTTTCTTCAGCGCTGACAGATCTGACACCTGGGTGACGAGCATGGAGGGACAGCGGGCTCCCGACCCACTGCCAATCATTTCAATTTTGATAGCTGACCCGCCTCCAATCCTGCCCTCTCAGTGCTGGTGAAATTCTGACCAATTGCGTACTTCCCAAAAAATAAAATAACTTCAATTCATACATTTTTGAGGAGGTGAGGGAGAGACCTGCATGCAGTCTAGATCACAGGTGTTCAAACTGCAGCTTTTAAGCCAGATGCGGCCCAAGCCGTGGCAATACGGTCCACAAAGTCTGGGTACACAGTCCTATTTGCAATTATTTCTTATTTACTGCTTTGTCACTTTTGAATATTTTAGGCCGGGAGGTTTGGAAAGGCCGGGAGGTTCTAAACTGCAGCCACGTTCATCTTCCCACAGTACTCTCTCGTTGGTGACCATACCCTCAACTTTTGTGGCACAAGTACGATTCAGGAATACACAAGCAATCATTACAATATCAGGCATGCATTTTTCAGGTCACTGATGTCCTTTATAGGAGATCAGGCAAATTCCTCAATTTTACCATCAAAGATAGGCAGCAATGAGATCGGGACATCCACTTTTAAGGGGTTACTGGCTTTCCTAAGGACCAGAATGCATTCAATGGCACACATTCTGCTTTGACTGATCCCGCAGAACATTCCTTCAACTACATTAATAGAAGGGACTCTGCTCCCTTAATGTGCAGATTGTGTGTAACAGCATGCAGAGACTCTTCCATGTCAACACTGGATCTGCTGGACGTCGTCATGATGCCTTCATAATGTGAAATTCAACACTCCCAACCTCTTCAGAGAAGAAAATCACATCAACAGATTCTGGATGAAAGAGGATA
The DNA here is from genome assembly GCF_044704955.1 of Pristiophorus japonicus. Lineage (NCBI taxonomy): Eukaryota > Metazoa > Chordata > Chondrichthyes > Pristiophoridae > Pristiophorus > Pristiophorus japonicus. The sequence goes on from NC_091985.1 coordinate 62,740,170, forward strand.
CCCTTTGGTTCCATGGATAACGATACCAGTAAGAGTGTTGTTAATACCAGAAGAGCGCAACAACATGACATGGGGTCACTGGGGCCTTAAAGGCAGATTGAGGCAGATCGCTGCCATTTCCAGGAGTTTGCTCTTTGCCTTGTAACACCACTCACTCCTTCCAAGGCAAATGACAGCAAGGTACAGAAGCAGGAGTGGGGTCTCCCTATGCCAGGAGTTTCCACTCCTTTAGCGCATTTAGGACATGGCATATCAGTAGAGGGTGATGCAGCCAGTGAGATGAGGCGTACGGGCCTCTACAGCCTAGACGCCTGAAGAGACTGACTGTTTTTTTTTAAATTATGGCTCAGCCTTCCAGCTCAAGGTCCAAATACCTCCTTCTTGGGTATAGACGGGGAACAATATGAAAATTTGTAGAGACATAGAACTGGGAGCATGTTTAACTGCAGGGAGGACTGTAAATAACAACAAAAGGAAATACGCAAAGTAACTAATGTGTCAGCTGAAACTTAATGCGGTGAAAACATCAGTTGATTCATTTTGGGAGGATAAATAGGAGAGGATGTGTACACTAACAGGCACACTCTTCATGCATGGTAACATTTTAAAAGGATTCTAGGAGCAGAGAGACTTGGGTGCTCAAACTCACACATCTGTAAAACTGGGAGGAAAAAATGAAAAAGCTGTAAAGAATAGTAAATGGGTTTCATTAATATAGAGTACAAATACAAAGAACTAGTGGTAAACCTACACAGGTTATTGGTCAAGCAGCAGTCCAGTTTTGAGTGCTTTATTTTAGGAAAGACATCAAGGCCAGGGAGAAGGTACAGAAAAGATTCACCAAGATGTTACAAGAGATGCATGGCTATATATATGAGGAGAGGCTAGAGACACTTGAGCTTTTTCCTTTAGAAGGTTAAGAAGAGAACTGATAGTGGTATTCAGAATTGTGAGATGTTTTTGATAAGGTAAATTAACAAAAACTATTTCAACTAAGGTGACCAAGGCTGGGAATTAAATATTCAGGGATATGTGACAATTCGGAAGGACAGACAGGAAGGAAAAGGAGGTGGGGTAGCTCTGTTAATAAAGGATGAGATCAGTGCGTTAGTGAGAAACGATATTAGCTCAGAAGATCAAGATGTTGAATCAGTTTGGGTGGAGATAAGGAATAATAAGAGGGAAATGTTGCTGGTGGGCGTAGTCTATAGGCCCCTTAACAGTAGCTACACTGTTGGACAGAATATACATCAAGAAATAATGGAGGCTTGTAAAAAAGGAACGGCAATAATTATAGAAACATAGGCCCCAAGTTTCCCCAACCCCTTTTTCCAGCGCACTTACCCTGTTGCGCCGACTTTCTACTCCAAAAACGGCACCGAAAATGTAGCTGCTGATTCTCCCCGCTCCATGGACTGTCCTAGGATCTGGCGTGGTGTGGCAATCACAGTGGGGGGCGGAGCTACAGCCCTGCGCCAAAAACAGTGCCGGCAGCTGTGTGCATGCGCAGTGGAGTCAGCGCGCATGCTCGGTAGCTCCTCGCCCTCCTAGCACGTCCCGATGCTTGCTGCCTCTATCCCTAGCCGAAGGGGTGACCTGATGTTCGCCGCCTCTATCCCAGGCTGAGTGCCCTACCTGCCGCACAGGCCGGCCGCTGCCTTCTCGCAATCACTTAGACTCCAGTTCAGTGTGTGCGCGGTGTGTGCTGAGGGAAACTTGCCGGGGAGCCCGGGGGAGCAGAAGCTGGAGCAGGAGCTGGAGGAGCTCAGGGGAGCAGGAGCAGGAGCTGGAGGAGCCCGGGGGAGCAGGAGCTGGAGGAACCCGGGGGAGCAGGAGCTGGAGGAACCCGGGGGAGCAGGAGCTGGAGGAGCCTGGGGGAGCAGGAGCAGGAGCTGGAGGAACCCGGTAGGGGGGGAGGGAGAACGGGGGGGGGGGGGTGTGTGGCTTGAGTCCAATGTTTGCACCTTTCAAATAATTCCATTTGCATGCCCCGGAGGGCTCTCCTGCTGCTTGTTGCAAGCCTCCCGCCCCTAGCCCTGGCCGAAGGGCTTGCCGGTGTGTGCTGCAGTCAGCAAGTTAGAACTTTTTATTTTTTAGTAATTGATTTATTTTTAATTTATCATTGATGATGGTTTTTATGCATCTTTAATGATGTTGTGAAGGTGTTTAGTGCTTTGCAAAATCCTCTCCCCTTCCCCTCCCATCTCTGGCTACCTGCGCTGATTTTTTAATTCACCGCAAGATTTTTCTGAGTGGACACAAGTGGCCACATGCGCTGGCCTAAGTTAGTTTGGAGTAACTTTTAGCTGGCTAAACTTGCTTAAATGGCCAAAACAGGCGTAAGTGGCTGGTAATGCCCCCTTTTGAAAAAAAAACGAAACTAAAAAAAAACCTAACTCACTTACACTGGAGCAAATTAAATGGGGAGAATTGCGATTTTTAAGTTACTCCAAAATAATCTAGTTGCTCAAAAAAAAACAGAGCGCCTCCTTGAGAAACTTGGGCCCATAGAAACATAGAAATTTACAGTGCAGAAGGAGTCCATTTCGGCCCATCATGTCCGTGCCGGCCGACAAAGAACTGCTCGGCCCTCGGTCAGCAGCCCTGAAGGTTACATACAAACCTATGAACAATGAACAATGGTGGAAAGGTAAAGAGTACCCAGCCCAACCAGTCCACCCAACACAACTGCAACACACCTTGCACCAAATCTACACTCCACTCCAACTGGAGCCATGTGATCACTTGGGAGACACAAAATCCAGATAAAAACCCATATCATGGGCGATTTTAACCTTCATATTGATTGGACAAAGCAAATTGGCCAAGGTCGCCTTGAGGAAGAGGTCATAGAGTGTATCCGGGATAGTTTCCTTGAACAGTACATTGCGGAACCAGCCAGGGAGCAGGCTATCTTAGATATGGTAATGTGTAATGAGAAAGGATTAATAAAAAATCTCATAGTAAAGGATCTTCTAGGAATGAGTGACCATAACATGGTTGAATTTCAAACTCAGTTGGAGGGTGAGAAAGTTGGATCTCAAACCAGTGTCTTAAGCTTAAATAAAGGAGACTACAAAGGTATGAAGGCAGAGTTGGATAAAGTGGACTGGGAAAATAGATTTAAGTGTGGGACGATTGAAGAGCAGTGGCAGACATTTAAGAAGACATTTCATAACTCTCAACAAAAATATATCCCAATGAGAAGGAAAGACTGTAAGAGAAGGGATAACCATCCGTGGCTAACTAAGGAAATAAGGGATGATATCAAATTGAAAACAAGGGCATACAATGTGGCCAAGACTAGTGGGAGGCCAGGGGATTGGGAAATTTTTAAAGCCAGCAAAGAACGACTAAAAAAATAATAAAGAGAGGGAAGATAGATTATGAAAGTAAACCAGCACAAAATATAAAAACAGATCGTAAGAGTTTCTACAGTTCCATAAAAAGGAAAAGAGTGGCTAAAGTAAATGTTGGTCCCCTAGAGGATGCGACTGAGGAATTAATAATGGGGAACAAGGAGATGGCAGAGACTTTCAACAAATATTTTGTATCAGTCTTCATGGTAGAAGACACTAAAAACATCTCAACAGTGGATAATCAAGGGGCTATAGGGAGGGAGGAACTTAATGCAATCACAATCACTAAAGAAGTAGTCCTCGGTAAAATAATGGGACTAAAGGCGGACAAGTCTCCTGGATCTGATGGCTTGCATCCTAGCGTCCCAAAAGAAGTGGATGCATTGGTTGTAATCGACCAAAATTCCCTGGATTCTGGGGAGGTCCCAGCGGATTGGAAAAGCGCAAATATAACGCTCCGATTTTTAAAAATAGGCAGACAGAAAGCAGGAAACTATAGACCAGTTAGCTTAACATCTGTCGTTGCGAAAATGCTGGAGTCCATTATTAAGGAAGCAGCAGCAGCACATTTGGAAAAGCATAATTTATTCAATCAAGCAGAGTCAGCATGGTTTTATGAAAGGGAAACCGTGCTTGACAAATTTGCTGGAGTTCTTTGAGGATGTAATGAGCAGGGTGAATAAGGGGGAACCAGTGGATGTGGTGTATTTGGATTTTCAGAAGGCATTCGATAAGGTGCCACATAAAAAGTTACTGCACAAGATAAAAGTTCACGGGATTGGGGGTAATATGGATAATGGATTGGCTAACGAACAAAAAATAGAGAGTCGGGATAAATGGGTAATTTTCCGGTTGGCATACAGTAACTAATGGGATGCCGCAGGGATTGGTGCTGGGGGCTCAATTATTTATAATCTACACTAATGACTTGGATGAAGGGACCGAATGTAATGTAGCCAAGTTTGCTGATGCTGCAAAGATGCGTGGGAGAGCAAATTGTGAGGAAGACACAAAAAATCTGTAAAGTAATATAGACAGGTTAAGTGAGTGGGAAAAAATTTGGCAGATAGAGTACAATGTGGAAAAATGTGTGGTTATCCACTTTGGCAGTAAAATAGAAAAGCAAATTATAAGTTAAATGGAGAAAAATTGCAAAATGCTGCAGTACAGAGGGGGTCCTTGTGCATGAAACACAAACAGTTTGTATGTAGTTACAGCAAGTAATCAGAAAGGCAAATGGAATGTTGGCCTTTATTGCAATTTGGATAGAGAATAAAAGCAGAGAAATCCTGCTACAACTGTACAGGATATTGGTGAGGCCACACCCTGAGCACGGCGTAGTTTTGGTCTCCGTATTTAAGGAAGGATATACTTGCATTGGAGGCTGTTCACAGAAGGTTCACGAGGTTGATTCCGGAGATGAGGAGTTTGACTTATGAGGATAGGTTGAGTAGGTTGGGCCTATACTCATTGGAGTTCAGAAGAATGAGAGCTGATCTTATCGAAACATATAAGATAATGAGAGGGCTTGACAACGTGGATGCAGAGAGGATATTTCCACATATAGGGGAAACAAAACTCGGGGACATAGTCTCAGAATAAGATGCCGCCCATTTAAAACTGAGGAGGAATTTCTTCTCTCAGAGTGTTGTAAAATTATGGAATTCTCTGCCCCAGAGAGCTGTGGAGGCTGGGTCAGAGAAACATAGAAACATAGACAATAGGTGCAGCAGTAGGCCATTTGGCCCTTCGAGCCTGCACCGCCATTCAATAAGATCATGGCTGATCATTCCCTCAGTACCCCTTTCCTGATTTCTCGCCATACCCCTTGATCCCCTTAGCTGTAAGGGCCATATCTAACTCCCTCTTGAATATATCCAATGAACTGGCATCAACAACTCTCTGCGGCAGGGAATTCCATAGGTTAACAACTCTCTGAGTGAAGAAGTTTCTCCTCATCTCAGTCCTAAATGGCCTACCCCTTATCCTAAGACTATGTTCTGGACTTCCCCAACATCGACAACATTCTTCTCGCATCTAACCTGTCCAGTCCCGTCAGAATCTTATACGTTTCTATCAGATCCCCTCTCATGCTTCTAAACTCCAGTGAATAAAGGCCCAATTGATCCAGTCTCTCTCCTCATATGACAGTCCAGCCATCCTGGGAATCAGTCTGATGAACCTTCGCTGCACTCCCTCAATAGCAAGAACGTCTTTCCTCAGATTAGGAGACTAAAACTGAACACAATATTCCAGGTGAGGCCTCACTAAGGCCCTGTACAACTGCAGTAAGACCTCCCTGCTCCTCTACTCAAATCCCTAGCTATGAAGGCCAACATACCATTTGCCTTCTTCACTGCCTGCTGTACCTGCATGCCCACTTTCAGTGACTGATGAACCATGACACCCAGGTCTCGTTGCACCTCCCCTTTTCCTAATCTGTCAACATTCAGAGAATATTCTGCCCCCAAAATGGATAACCTCACATTTATCCACATTCTACTGCATCTGCCATGCATTTGCCCACTCGTCTAACCTGTCCAAGTCACCCTGCATCCTCTTAGCATCCTCCTCACAGCTCACACCGCCACCCAGTTTAGTGTCATCCGCAAACTTGGAGATATTACACTCAATTCCTTCATCTAAATCGTTAATGTATATTGTAAAGAGCTGGGGTCCCAGCACTGAGCCCTGCGGCACTCCACTAGTCACTGCCTGCCATTCTGAAAAGGACCCGTTTATCCCGACTCTCTGCTTCCTGTCTGCCAACCAGTTCTCTATCCACGTCAGTATATTACCCCCAATACCATGCACTTTAATTTTGAACACCAATCTCTTGTGCGGGACCTTGTCAAAAGCCTTTTGAAAGTCCAAATACACCACATTCACTGGTTCTCCCTTGTCCACTCTGCTCGTTACATCCTCAAAAAATTCCAGAAGATTTGTCAAGCATGATTTCCCTTTCACAAATCCATTTTTTTTTTTTTTTTTGAAATTCGTAGCCAATCGTTCCAATTCTTTGTCAAATCACAAACGCCAGAGGTCACCTTGGGCCCATTCAAGGATCACTCTGCGCCAATGCTCTTAGCCAAAAGGCCTAGAGCCACTGCACCGTTCCTGGAAGTACTGCAATACCAGGTTCGTGCCATGGAGGTGGATAGGTCAGGTCCCCCACACACCTCCGTGGAGGTAGATGGGTCAAGCCACCCCACCCACCTCCTATTTCCAAAAAAGCAAGCATATACCTTCCTGATCCAGGGAGACTTGGCCCGCTCCTGTTACTGCTTTCCAAATGCGCTGCTATTTCATTCTTAATGATTGATTCCAACATTTTCCCTACTACTGATGTCAGGCTAACCGATCTATAATTACTTGTTTTCTCTCTCCCTCCTTTTTTAAAAAGTGGTGTTACATTAGCGACCCTCCAGTCTATAGGAACTGATCCTGAGTCGATAGACTGTTGGAAATGATCACCAATGCATCCACTATTTCTAGGGCCACTCCCTTAAGTATTCTGGGATGCAGACTGTCAGGCCCCGGAGATTTATCGGCCTTCAATCCCATCAATTTCCCTAACACAATTTCTCGCTTAATAAGGATATCCTTCAGTTCCTCCTTCTCACTAGACCCACTGTCCCTTAGTACAGTCGGAAGGTTATTTGTGTCTTCCTTCATGAAGACAGAACCAAAGTATTGGTTCAATTGGCCTGCCATTTCTTTGTTCCCCATTATAAATTCACCTGAATCCGACTGCAAGGGACCTACGTTTGTGTTCACTACTCTTTTTCTCTTCACATATCTATAGAAGCTTTTGCAGTCAGTTTTGATGTTCCCTGCAAGCTTCCTCTCGGACTCTATTTCCCCCCTCTTAATTAAACCCTTAGTACTCCTCTGCTGAATTCTAAATTTCTCCCAGTCCTCAGGTTTGTTGCTTTTTCTCGCCAATTTATATGCCTCTTCCTTGGCTTTAACACTATCCTTAATTTCCCTTGTTAGCCATGGTTGAGCCACCTTACCCATTTTATTTTACTCCAGACAGGGATGTACAATTGCTGAAGTTCATCCATGCAATCTTTAAATGTTTATCATTGCTTATCCACCGTCAACCCTTTAAATATCCTTTGCCAGTCTATTCTAGCCAATTCACGCCTCATACCGTCGAAGTTACCTTTCCTTAAGTTCAGGACTCTAGTTTCCAAATTAACTGTGTCACTCTCCATCTTAATAAAGAATTCTACCATATTATGGTTATTCTTCCCCAAGGGGCCTCGCACAACAAGATTGCTAATTAGTCTTTTCTCATTACACATCACCCAGTCTAGGATGGCCTGCTCTCTAGTTGGTTCCTCGACATATTGGTCGAGAAAACCATCCCTAATGCACTCCAGGAAATCCTCCTCCATCGCATTGCTACCAGTTTGGTTAGCCCAATCAATATGTAGATTAAAGTCACCCATGATAACTGCTGTATCTTTATTGCACACATCCCTTATTTCTTGTTTGATGCTGTCCCCAACCTCACTACTACTGTTTGGTGGTCAGTACACAACTCCCACTCGTGTTTTCTGCCCTTTGGAATTCCGCAGCTCCACCCATACCAATTCCACATCATCCAGGCTAATGTCCCTCCTTACTATTGCAGTAATTTCCTCTTTAACCAGCAACGCCACCCCAGCTCCTTTTCCTCTCTACCTATCCTTCCTAAATGTTGAATACCCCTGGATGTTGAGTTCCCAGCCTTGGTCTCCCTGGAGCCATGTCTCCGTGATGCCAATTACATCATATCCGTTAACTGCTGTCTGCGCAGTTAATTCGTCCACCTTATTCTGGATACTCCTCGCATTGAGGCACAGAGCTTTCAGGCTTGTCTTTTTAACACACTTTGGTCCTTTAGAATTTTTCTGTAATGTGGCCTTTTTTGCTTTTTGCCTTTCTCTGCCCTCCACTTTTACTATTCTCCTTTCTATCCTTTGCTTCAGTCTCCATTTTATTTCCCTCTGTCTCCCTGCATAGGTTCCCATCCCCCTGCTATGTTAGTTTAACTCCTCCCTAACAGCACTAGCAAACACTTCCTCTAGGACATTGGTTCCGGTCCTGCCCGGGTGCAGACCGTCTGGTTTGTACTGGTCCCACCATCCCCAGAACCGGTTCCAATGTCCCAGGAATTTGAATCCCTCCCTTCTGCACCACTGCTCAAGCCACGTATTTATCTGAGCTATCCTGCGATTCCTACTCTGACTAGCACGTGGCACTGGTAGCAATCCTGAGATGACTACTTTTGAGGTCCTACTTTTTAATTTAGCTCCTAGCTCCCTAAATTCGTCTCGTAGGACCTCATCCCGTTTTTTACCTATATAGTTGGTACCTATATGCACCACGACAACTGGCTGTTCACCCTCCCTTTTCAGAATGTCCTGCACCCGCTCCGAGACATCCTTGACCCTTGCACCAGGGAGGCAACATACCATCCTGGAGTCTCGGTTGCGACCGCAGAAATGTCTATCTATTCCCCTTACAATCGAATCCCCTATCACTATCGCTCTCCCACTCTTTTTCCTGCCCTCCTGTGCAGCAGAGCCACCCACGGTGACATGGACTTGGCTGCTGCTGCCCTCCCCTGATGAGTCATCCCACTCAACAGTACTCAAAGCGGTGTATCTGTTTTGCAGGTGGATGACCACAGGGGACCCCTGCACTACCTTCCTTGCACTGCTCTTCCTGCTGGTCACCCATTCCCTATCTGGCTGTGTACCCTTTTCCTGCGGTAAGACCAACTCTCTAAACGTGCTATTCACATCATTCTCAGCATCGTGGATGCTCCAGAGTGAATCCACCCGCAGCTCCAGTGCTGCAATGCGATCCGTCAGGATCTGCCGGCAGATACACTTCCCGCACACTTAGTCGTCAGGGACACCGGAAGCGTCCTTGACTTCCCATATAGTACAGGAGGAGCATAACACGTGTCTGAGCTCTCCTACCATGACTTAACCCTTAGATTAATTTAATTTGGCAACAACAATGCTAAAGATTACTTACTGATAAAGAAAAGAAAAAGTAAAGCTACTTACCAATCACCAGCCAATCACTTACCCCCTTGGCTGTGACGTCACCTTTCAATTTTTTTCTACTTCTTTTTTGCCTTCTCTCCCTGCTGCAGCTGCACCGGTAGGCCTCTCCTCCGAACTCCTGCCTCTCGCCAACTGCGGCCGCCTCAGGAACTCCCGCTGGGCCTTTATACGCCTCTCCTCCGAACTCCTGCCTCTCGCCAACTGCGGCCGCCTCAGGAACTCCCGCTGGGCCTTTATACGCCTCTCCTCCGAACTCCTGCCTCTCACCAACTGCCTCCACTTCAGGAACTCCTGCTGGGCCTTTATACGCCTCTCCTCCGAACTCCTGCCTCTCGCCGATTGCTGCCACCTCAGGAACTCCCGCTGGGCCTTTATAGACCTCTCTTCCGAACTCCCGCCTCTCGCCGACTGCCCTGTGACTGGTCATTGAATATATTTAAGGCGGAGATAGACAGATTTTTAAGTGATGAGGGAATAAAGGGTTATGGAGAGCGGACAGGGAAGTGGAGCTGAGTCCATGATCAGATCAGCCATGATCTTATTAAATGGCAGAACAGGCTTGAGGGGGGTCAAATGGCCTTCTCCTGCTCCTATTTCTTATGTTCTTATGTTCTTAACTAGTCAGTGAGTCAATACCTAGAGGCCATAAATTTATGATCATTACCAAAAAATAAAGGGAGAGATTAGGAGATTGTTTGTACACAGGCGGTTGGTAGAACATAGAATGCCCAAGCAGAAACAATGGTGAAAGCAGAATCCATAATAGCTTTTATAAAGGAAGTGGATAAATAGTTGACAAAGTAAAATATAAATGGGTATGGGAAAATGAAATAAGTGGATATGTTTATCAGAAAGCTGACACAGGCATATTGGGCCGAATGGCTTCCTTCTGTGCTGTAAAATTCTATGATTCTAGTGCTTGAAGGCAACGCACAACAAACCTGGATTGGGGAAGGGGTGGAATTCACCTGTAATCAGTATGCAATTATGTAGCATAGAAACAAAATATTGCGGAAGCTGGAATCTGAACTAAAAACAGAAAATGCTGGAAATCACAACGGGTCAGGCAGCATCTGTGGGAGAAAAACAGAGTTAACGTTTCGGGTCACCGAACCTTCGTCAGAACTGGCGAATGTTTGAAAACAGCACATTCTTAAGCACTGAAAGGTGGAGGGGAAGAAAGAACAAAGGTCTGTGATAGGGTGGAAGGCAGGAGAGATTAGAGAGACAAAAGGGATGCTGAGTCGCATCAAAATGATAATGGCAGGTTAGAAAAAGTTCAGTCTAGATAAGGTGTGAATGGCGCAATTAATGACCAGCTGCCATTCGAGACAAAGAGAAAAAAAAATAAGCTCGGGGGCGGGGGAAAGGGAGCAAAAGATGGCCAGAGGCTATGCTCTGAAATTGTTGAACTCTATATTGACTCCAGAAACATAGAAACACAGAAACATAGAAAATAGGTGCAGGAGTAGGCCATTCGGCCTTTCGAGCTTGCACCGCCATTCAATGAGTTCATGGCTGAACATGCAACTTCAGTACCCCATTCCTGCTTTCTCGCCATACCCCTTGATCCCCCTAGTAGTAAGGACTACATCTAACTCCTTTTTGAATATATTTAGTGAATTGGCCTCAACAACTTTCTGTGGTAGAGAATTCCACAGGTTCACCACTCTCTGAGTGAAGAAGTTTCTCCTCATCTCGGTCCTAAATGGCTTACCCCTTATCCTTAGACTGTGACCTCTGGTTCTGGACTTCCAACATTGGGAACATTCGCCCTGCATCTAACCTGTCTAAACCCGTCAGAATTTTAAACGTTTCTATGAGATCCCCTCTCATTCTTCTGAACTCCAGTGAATACAAGCCCAGTTGATCCAGTCTTTCTTGATATGTCAGTTCCACCATCCCGGGAATCAGTCTGGTGAACCTTCGCTGCACTCCCTCAATAGCAAGAATATCCTTCCTCAGGTTAGGGGACCAAAACTGTACACAATACTCCAGGTGTGGCCTCACCAAGGCCCTGTACAATTGTAGCAACACCTCCCTGCCCCTGTACTCAAATCCCCTCGCTATGAAGGCCAACATGCCATTTGCTTTCTTAAACGCTTGCTGTACCTGCATGCCAACCTTCAATGACTGATGTACCATGACACCCAGGTCTCGTTGCACCTCCCCTTTTCCTAATCTGTCACCATTCAGATAATAGTCTGTCTCTCTGTTTTTACCACCAAAGTGAATAACCTCATATTTATCCACATTATACTTCATCTGCCATGCATTTGCCCACTCACCTAACCTATCCAAGTCACTCTGCAGCCTAATAGCATCCTCCTCGCAGCTCACACTGCCACCCAACTTAGTGTCATCCGCAAATTTGGAGATACTACATTTAATCCCCTCGTCTAAATCATTAATGTACAATGTAAACAGCTGAGGCCCCAGCACAGAACCCCACTAGTCACTGCCTGCCATTCTGAAAAGTACCCATTTATTCCTACTCTTTGCTTCCTGTCTGCCAGCCAGTTCTCAATCCACGTCAGCACACTATCCCCAATCCCATGTGCTTTAACTTTGCACATTAATCTCTTGTGTTTGACCTTGTCGAAAGCCTTCTGAAAGATGGCTGTAAAGTGCCTAAACGAAAGATGAGTTGCTGTTCCTTGAGTTTGCGTTGAGCTTCATTGGAACAGTGCAGGAGTCCAAGGACGGAGATATCAGAGTGGGAGTGGAGTAGAGAATTAAAGTGACAGGCAACTGGAAGCTCGGGGTCACACTTACGGACTGAATGAAGGTGTTCCGCAAAGTGGTCACCCAATCTACACTTTGTCTCCCCAATATAGAGGAGACCACATCGTGAGCAGCGAATACAGTATACTAAATTGAAAGAAGTCAAAGTAAATTGCTGTTTCGCCTGGAAGGAGTATTTGGGGCTTTGGACAGTGGGAAGGAAGGATGTAAAAGAGGAGGTATTGCATCTCCTGTGCTTGCATGGGAAGGTGCCTTGGGAGGGGGAGAGGGTGCTGGGGGTGACTGCAGAATGGACCAGGGTGTCGCAGAGAGAGAGCGGTCCCTTCAGAATGCTGAGAGGGGAGGGGAGGGGAAGATGTGATTGGTGGTGGGATCACGCTGGAGATGGCTGAAATAGCAGAGGATAATCTGTTGAACGTGGAGGCTGGTGGGGCAAAAGGTGAGGACAAGGGGAACTCTGTCGTGGTACTGAGAGGGAGGGGAAGGGGTGAGAACAGAGTTGCAGAAAATAGAATGGACACGGTCGAGGGCCATGTTAACCACGGCGGAGGGGAACCCTCGGTTGAGGAAAAAGGAAGACATGTCAGAGGCACGAATGTGAAAGGTGACGTCGTCAGAGCAGATGCGACAGAAACGGAGTAACTGGGAGAATGGAATGGAGTCCTTACAGAATGCGAGGTGAGAGGAAGTGTAGTCTAGGTAGTTGTGGGAGTTAGCTTATAGTGGATACTGGTCGAAAGCCTGTCCCCAGAAGTGGAGACAGAGAAGTCGAGGAAAGGAAGGGAAGAGTCGGAGATGGACCATGTGAGGGTGAGGGAAGGGTGGAAATTGGATGCAAAGTGAAATAAATTTTCTAGTTCAGGACGAGAGCAGGAAACGGCACCGATACAGTCATCGATGTATCATCCAAAAAGAGGTGAGTAGGACTGGAATAAAGAACATTCCACATATCCCATGAAAAGGCAGGCATAGCTAGGACCCATGCGGGTTCCCATAGCAACACCTTTACTTTGGAGAAAGTGAGTGGAGTTAAAGGAGAAGTTGTTCAATGTGAGAACAAGTTCAGCCAGGCAGAGGAGGGTGGTGATGGATGGGGACTGGTTGGGTCTCTGCTCGAGGAAGAAGCAGAGCGCCCTCAGGCCATCCTGGTGGGGGATAGAAGTGTAGAGGGATTGGATGTCCATGGTGAAAAGGAGACGGTTGGGGCCGGGAAACTGGAAACTGTTAAAGTGACGGAGGGCGTCGGAGGAGTCGCCGATGTAGGTGGGAAGAGAATGGACAACGGGAGAAAAAAGAGAGTCGAGATAGGAAGAAATAAGTTTGTGGGGCAAGAACAGGCTGAAACGATGGGTCTACCGGGGAAGTCCTGTTTGTGGATCTTGGGAAGGAGGTAGAAGTGAGCTGTGCGGGGTTGGGGATCTATAAGGCTGTGGAGGGAAGATCTCCAGAGGAGATGAGGTCAGTGACGATCTGGGAAGTGATGGCTTGATGTTCAGTAGTGGGGTCAGTAGTTGGTGTGCAACGGCCACCACACGTTAAAAAAATCCATGCACAGGCATCTTCCATCCTTCAGGGTATAGTTCAGGACCTGGAATATTAGGTCCTTCATTGAAACACCTGTGAACTCATCCTTTTTTGACGTGGAAGCAAGTCATCCTTGCTTCGAGGGACTATGATGATGAGTGGGGTCATGGTCCAGGGGCAGGTAGGAGGAGGTGTCAGAGAGTTGGTGATCAGCCTCTGCAAGGTAGAGGTCGGTTCGCCAAACTACAACAGTGCCACCCTTGTCAGCAAGTTTAATGATAAGGTTGGGGTTGGATCTGAGCGAGCAGAGTACTGCAAGTTCAGAGGGAGGTAGGTTGGGGTGAGTGAGGGGAGCAGAGAAATTGTGGCGGCCCATGTCCCTTTGGCAGTTTGCAATGAAAAGGTCCAGAGAGGGTAAGAGGCCAGAGTGAGGGGTCTCGGTAGAGCGAGAATTCTCAAAACGGGAGAAAGGGTCAGCTGTGCGGGGGGAGGATTCCTGGCCGAAGAAGCGGGCACGGAGGCAAAGACGGCGGAAAAAGAGCTCAACATCGTGGCCGAGCTCGAAATTCATTGAGATGGGGCGTAAGGGGATGAAGCTCAAGCCTTTGCTGAGGACTGATCGTTCGGGGTCAGAGAGGGGAGGTCACAGGGGATAGTGAAAAGGTGAGATTGGAAGCATTTATACAGCACCATTCACGACTTGTTATGAATGCACTCTGAAATTTGGAACTATAACCAAGTCTCAACATTTATCTTTAACATTATTATGCCTTCCTAATTCTCATCTTCAAATACTGTCACTGAATTTAACTATTTGCTGCTCATCCTATATTCCTAAATCTGCTGGCATATACAGAATGTCATAGCGAATTTATGAAACGGACTCAAAATTCAGATGCTGACATTTGTTCAAAATGTAACACTGCAAAGGCGGCAGTCCAACATCAACTGCCCCAGACAATAGCTTTTGAAATTTCAACCGTTACTCTCACTTTTATTTTAATTGTAACATTTTACCTGAAAAAAATGGTCCCATTCTAAACAACAGCTCGTCGATTCACTCATGTTTCGCGAGCCAGTGTGTGGGAATAGCTTCCTTTGTGTCTCTGCAGCCCATTTAATACTTGTAACAAGGTGTTTATTGTTCAACATAAAACATTTATTTTAACCACCCGCCATAAATCTGCCTGCTAAAATTGGCTGACCTGAAGAAACCTGTAATGTGCCTCCTGCTTTTGCTCTCCCTTCCTCTCTCCCTCGCTGGTGCTTTGAGGCAGCTGTTTCAAAGATTTAATCCCCATTTAATTTGAGCAATAAAGCACGCCTGGTCCATGACTGTGAGAGACGGGTCTCAGCTGTTCAGGATGTGCTCGTCTTTAGCAGAAATCAATATAGCTGCTTTGCCATATTGCGATTATATTACACAGATTGCAACCACAATCAAGCATGGTTCTAGCACTGGTATATTAACAGCTGCCCGTGCGTCTGACAGCTGACATCACAATCTGTTTACCGCAGGAAGACTTTTCACAGGATACTCTGGGGACAGAGGATCACCACGAGTAACACCATTAGAATGATTTATAAGTGGCAGTGGGACCCACTGGGGGAGGAGGTAATAATAACAAAGTATAGCTGATTTTAAAAAAGAACATTTTTAATCACCAATATTGATACTGAAAATTTAACTTTTGTAGCTGTGTTTGGAGAAATTGAGAATTGGGTGGCAGAATTTGTTTTTCTCTCCGTCTGAAGTATTGCCTTAGCTATAATCCTGGAAATTGTCGATATGCTATTTTAGGGTTAACTGTGGACCACCAAAGCTTTTCAGGAGAATTCTCATCTGCCTTTAAACCGCTGATATTCCTGTTTTCAACTGCATGTTCAAATTGTGGGATCTCCTGACCACCACTAGGCTGGCCAATACGCTGACGGGATTGATTACGCAGCTAAACAACAGTTAAATGGATTCAGCAGGCTCTTAGGGCCTGAAATTGTGTTACCTTGTGCTGGCATTAGAGGCAAAAAAGCAGCGCAGGAACTGTGGAAAATTGGGATTTTGATCTTGGCACCAGTGCTGGGTTTGGTGATCTCATCATTTATTTTGTTGCTGTTTGTGGGACCTTGCTGTGTGCAAATTGGCTGCCGCGTTTTGTAGAGTAAAACAGTGACTACACTTCATCAGCTGCAAAGTACTTTGGGATGTCCTGAGGTCATGAAAGGCCATTGTAAGCCTGTATTACCAGAATGCCAGCCAGCCAACAGCTTGTAGTATCTTGCATCACTCTCACTACCTATGCCAAGACCCGCATAAAAAAACATACCCTGAAAGATGCGAATTAGCAACTTGATCAGGTTACCCCAGGTTCATCATGAACGAGGAGGAGAAACTGGTGGTGCCAGATGAGTAACAGGTACATATTATAAGAACAAAAGAACACAAGAAATAGTAACAGGAGTAGGCCATACGGCTTCTCGAGCCTGCTCCGCCATCCAATATCATGGCTGATCTGATCATGGATTCAGCTCCACTTCCCTGCCTGCTCCCCATAACCCCTTATCCCCTTAGCGTTTAAGACACTGTCTATTTCTGTCTTAAATTTATTCAATGTCCCAGCTTCCACAACTCTCTGAAGCAGCGAACTCCACAGATTTACAACCCACTGAAAGAAGAAATTTCTCCTCATCAGTTTTAAATGGGTGGCCCTTTATTCTAAGACCATGCCCTCTAGTTCTAGTCTCCCCCATCAGTGGAAGCATTCTCTCTGCATCTACCTTGTCAAGTCCCCTCATAATCTTAAACGTTTCGATAAAATCACCTTTCATTCTTCTGAATTCCAATGAGTAGCGGCCCAACCCACTCAACCTTTCCTCATAAGTCAAACCCCTCATCCCCGGAATCAACCTAGTCAACCTTCTCTGAACTGCCTCCAAAGCAAGTACACCATTTCATAAATATGGAAACCAAAACTGCACGCAGTATTCCAGGTGTGGCCTCACCAATACCTTATATAGCTGTAGTAAGGCTTCCCTACTTTTATACTCCATCCCCTTCACAATAAAGGCCAAGATACAATTGGCCTTCCTGATCACTTGCTGTACCTCCATACTATCTGCTGTGTATCTGTAAAGCATGCACTCCCATGTTCCGCCATCAGGGAGCGCATCCCCTGAAGTCCCAAGGGATCCCAGCATCCCTTGGGACCACTGTATATAAGCCGACCCCTAAAGCCTGTAACTCACTCTGGAGTGCCTTATTAAAGACTGAGGTCATCTGTGTTAGGAACACAATAACTGGCGACGAGTATACAAATCCAACGCAAAGATGCAGCAAACTGTGGGCATCCTGGAGAAGTTCTCGGAGGGTGAGGATTGGGAAGCCTATGTTGAATGGCTAGACCAGTACTTTGTAGCCAACGAGCTGGACAGAGAAGGAAGTGCGGCAAAAAGGAGAGCGGTCCTCTTCATGGTCTGCGGGGCACTGACCTACAGCCTCATGAAGAATCTTCTGGCTCCGGTGAAAAACGTATGAGGAGCTGCGTACACTGGTTCGGGAGCATCTTAACCTGAGGGAGAGTGTGCTGATGGCGAGGTATCGGTTCTACACGTGCCAGCGATCTGAAGGTGAGGTATCGGTTCTACACGTGCCAGCGATCTGAAGGTGAGGTATCGGTTCTACACGTGCCAGCGATCTGAAGGTGAGGTATCGGTTCTACACGTGCCAGCGATCTGAAGGTGAGGAAGTGGCAAGCTACGTCGCCGAGCTAAGGCGACTTGCAGGACAATGTAAGTTTGATGGCTACCTGGAGCAGATGCTCAGAGACATTTTGTACTGGGCATTGGCCACAAGACCATCCTACAAAAACCTTTGACTGTAGAGACACCGACCCTCAGTAAAGCCATTACGATAGCACAGGCGTTTATGTCCACCAGTGATAACACCAAACAAATCGCTCAGCACACAAGTGCTAGCAATGTTCATAAATTAACTGGAACTGTGTTTGCGAGCAGAAATGTACAGGGCAGAAACCATGAGTCTGCAACTGCCAGCAGGCCTCAGGTGACCCAGATGACTCAGTGTCCGCAACAAAGGATGAATGCAAGGCAATTCACACCTTGTTGGTGTTGTAGAAACATAGAAACATAGAAAATAGGTGCAGGAGTAGGCCATTCAGCCCTTCGAGCCTGCACCGCCATTCAACAAGATCATGGCTGATCAACCACCTCAGCACCTCCCCCCATGCCCCCTCCAAACCCCCCTTACCCCTCCCAGCCGCAAGGACCACATCCAACTCCCTCCCGAAAACATCCAATGAACTGGCATCAACAACTCTCCGCGGTAGGGAACCCCACAGGCCAACAACTCCCCAAGTGAAAAAGTCTCTACCAATCCCAGCCCCAAACAGCCCACCCCCCATCCCAAGAGCGTGCCACCCCCGGCTCCGGACCCACCCAACACCGGGAACATTCACCCCGCACCCAACCCGCCCTGTCCCGTCAGAATCCTTCCCAAATGCCGAACACCCCCGGATGTCGAGCCCCCAGTCCCGGCCACCCCAGAGCCACGCCCCCGCGACGCCAACCATACCACATCCACCAACCGCCATCTGCGCAGTCAACCCGCCCACCCCACTCTGAACACTCCCCGCACCGAGGCACAGAGCCCACAGGCCCGCCCCTCCAACACACTTCACCCCCCTAGACCTTCGCTGCAATGTGGTCCCTCCTGTCCCCCGCCCTGGGTTTCTCTGCCCCCCACATCCACCACTCTCCCCTCCATCCCCTGCCCCCGTCTCCCCTCAACTTCCCTCTGCCTCCCCGCACAGGCTCCCATCTTGGGGCGGTAACCTTCTGGGGCAGGGAATTTTAGCCCCCAGCGTGGAAGTCCTGCTCCCGCCGCAGAATTGGCCTTACCACCCCTCAATGGAAGCGGAGTGCAATTTCCCACACTCCACTTCCCTTGGGGGCAGTTACCAGGACACGACTCGATGCTCCTGTGACAGTTTGAACTGGTGCTCTCCACTCTCTCTCCTGTGACAGTTGGAACTGGTGCTCTCCACTCTCCCATCCTGTGACAGTGGGAACTGGTGCTCTCCACTCTCCCGTCCTGTCTCAGTGGGAACTGGTGCTCTCCACTCTCCCGTCCTGTGACAGTTTGAACTGGTGCTCTCCACTCTCCCGTCCTGTGACAGTTTGAACTGGTGCTCTCCACTCTCTGTCCTGTGACAGTTGGAACTGATGCTCTCCACTCTCCCGTCCTGTGACAGTGGGAACTGGTGCTCTCCACTCTCCCGTCCTGTCACAGTGGAAACTGGTGCTCTCCACTCTCTGTCCTGTGACAATTGGAACTGGTGCTCTCCACTCTCCCGTCCTGTGACAGTTTGAACTGGTGCTCTTCACTCTCCCGTCCTGTGACAGTGGGAATTGGTGCTCTCCACTCTTTGTCCTGTGACAGTGGGAACTGGTGCTCTCCACTCTCTGTGGAGGCTTCCATTCAGCCAATTCATGCTGTTTCAAAGCAGTTATAATGGGTGACTTTAATATGCACATAGATTGGGCGAACCAAACTGGAAGCAATACGGTGGAGGAGGATTTCCTGCAGTGCATAAGGGATGGTTTTCTAGACCAATATGTCGAGGAACAAACTAGGGGGGAGGCCATCTTAGACTGGGTGTTGTGTAATGAGAGAGGATTAATTAGCAATCTCGTTGTGCGAGGCCCCTTCGGGAAGAGTGACCATAATATGGTGGAATTCTGCATTAGGATGGAGAATGAAACAGTTAATTCAGAGACCATGGTCCAGAACCAAAAGAAGGCTAACTTCGAAGGTATGAGGCGTGAATTGGCTAGGATAGATTGGCGAATGATACTTAAGGGGTTGACTGTGGATGGGCAATGGCAGACATTTAGAGACCGCATGGATGAACTACAACAATTGTACATTCGTGTCTGGCGTAAAAATAAAAAAGGGAAGGTGGCCCAACCGTGGCTATCAAGGGAAATCAGGGATAGTATTAAAGCCAAGGAAGTGGCATACAAATTGGCCAGAAATAGCAGTGAACCCGGGGATTGGGAGAAATTTAGAACTCAGCAGAGGAGAACAAAGGGTTTGATTAGGGCAGGGAAAATGGAGTACGAGAAGAAGCTTGCAGGGAACATTAAGACGGATTGCAAAAGTTTCTATAGATATGTAAAGAGAAAAAGGTTAGTAAAGACAAACGTAGGTCCCCTGCAGTCAGAATCAGGGGAAGTCACAACGGGGAACAAAGAAATGGCAGACCAATTGAACAAGTACTTTGGTTCGGTATTCACTAAGGAGGACACAAACAACCTTCCGGATATAAAAGGGGTCAGAGGGTCTAGTAAGGAGGAGTAACTGAGGGAAATCCTTATTAGTTGGGAAATTGTGTTGGGGAAATTGATGGGATTGAAGGCCGATAAATCCCCAGGGCCTGATGGACTGCATCTCAGAGTACTTAAGGAGATGGCCTTGGAAATAGCGGATGCATTGACAGTCATTTTCCAACATTCCATTGACTCTGGATCAGTTCCTATCGAGTGGAGGGTAGCCAATGTAACCCCACTTTTTAAAAAAGGAGGGAGAGAGAAAACAGGGAATTATAGACCGGTCAGCCTGACATCGGTAGTGGGTAAAATGATGGAATCAATTATTAAGGATGTCATAGCAGCGCATTTGGAAAGAGGTGACATGATAGGTCCAAGTCAGCATGGATTTGTGAAAGGAAAATCATGCTTGACAAATCTTCTGGAATTTTTTGAGGATGTTTCCAGTAGAGTGGACAAGGGAGAACCAGTTGATGTGGTATATTTGGACTTTCAGAAGGCTTTCGACAAGGTCCCACACAAGAGATTAATGTGCAAAGTTAAAGCACATGGGATTGGAGGTAGTGTGCTGACATGGATTGAGAATTGGTTGTCAGACAGGAAGCAAAGAGTAGGAGTAAATGGGGACTTATCAGAATGGCAGGCAGTGACTAGTGGGGTACCGCAAGGTTCTGTGCTGGGGCCCCAGCTGTTTACACTGTACATTAATGATTTAGACGAGGGGATTAAATGTAGTATCTCCAAATTTGCGGTTGACACTAAGTTGGGTGGCAGTGTGAGCTGCGAGGAGGATGCTATGAGTCTGCAGAGCAACTTGGATAGGTTAGGTGAGTGGGAGATGAAGTATAACGTGGATAAATGTGAGGTTATCCACTTTGGTGGTAAAAACAGAGAGACAGACTATTATCTGAATGGTGACAGATTCGGAAAAGGGGAGGTGCAACGAGACCTGGGTGTCATGGTACATCAATCATTGAAGGTTGGCATGCAGGTACAGCAGGCGGTTAAGAAAGCAAATGGCATGTTGGCCTTCATAGCGAGGGGATTTGAGTACAGGGGCAGGGAGGTATTGCTACAGTTGTACAGGGCCTTGGTGAGGCCACACTTGGAGTATTGTGTACAGTTTTGGTCTCCTAACCTGAGGAAGGACATTCTTGCTATTGAGGGAGTGCAGTGAAGGTTCACCAGACTGATTCCCGGGATGGCGGGACTGACCTATCAAGAAAGATTGGATCAACTGGGCTTGTATTCACTGGAGTTCAGAAGAATGAGAGGGGACCTCATAGAAACGTTTAAAATTCTGACGGGTTTAGACAGGTTAGATGCAGGAAGAACGTTCGCAATGTTGGGGAAGTCCAGAACCAGGGGTCACAGTCTAAGGATAAGGGGTAAGCCATTTAGGACCGAGATGAGGAAAAACTTCTTCACCCAGAGAGTGGTGAACCTGTGGAATTCTCTACCACAGAAAGTTGTTGAGGCCAATTCACTAAATATATTCAAAAAGGAGTTAGATGAAGTCCTTACTACTAGGGGGATCAAGGGGTATTGCGAGAAAGCAGGAATGGGGTACTGAAGTTGCATGTTCAGCCATGAACTCATTGAATGGCGGTGCAGGCTTGAAGGGCCGAATGGCCTAATCGTGCACCTATTTTCTATGTTTCTATGTTTCTATGTATGTTTGCAAGAGTTGTGGAACAATGGGGCACCTCCAACGAGCTTGCAGACGAGCTGCAACCTCTGCAAAACCTGCTAACCACCACGTGGCAGAGGAAGATCGGTCCATGGTGGATCAAAGCAATTTCGAGCCACAGAGAGGGGAAGGCAGATGCTGAAGTACACGGGGTGCACACATTTTCGACGAAATGTCCACCTATAATGCTAAATGTAAAATTGAAAGGCTTACCCGTAGCCATGGAACTGGACACTGGCGCTAGCCAATCCATCATGAATAAAAAGATGTTTGAGAGACTGTGGTGCAACAAGGCACTCAGACCAGCCCTGAGCCCCATCCACATGAAACTGAGAACGTACACCAAAGAGCTTATCACTTTCCTGGGCAGCGCCATGGTCAAGGTCACCTACGGGGGCACGGTGCATGAACTGCCACTCTGGATTGTCCCGAGCGATGGCCCCACACTGCTTGGAAGGAGCTGGCTGGGCAAAATCTGCTGGAACTGGGATGACATCCAAGCGCTACCACATGTCGATGAGGCCTCATGTACCCTGGTTCTGAACAAATTTCCTTCCCTTTTTGAGCCAGGCATCGGAAACTTTTCCAGGGCGAAGGTGCGGATCCACTTGGTCCCAGAGGAATGGCCCATGCACCATAAGGCGCGAGCAGTACCTCACATGATGAGGGAGAGAGTGGAAATCGAGCTGGACAGGCTGCAATGCGAGTGCATCATCTCCTCAGTGGAATTCAGCGAGTGGGCCAGTCCGATTGTTTCAGTACTCAAAAGTGATGGTATGGTCAGGATTTGCGGTGATTATAAAGTGACTATTAATCGATTCTCGCTACAGGACCAATACCCACTACCTAAGGCAGACGACCTATTTGCGACGCTGGCAGGAGGCAAGACATTCACCAAGCTTGACCTGACTTCAGCCTACATGACACAGGAGCTGGAGGAGTCTTCGAAGGACCTCACCTGCATCAACACGCACAAGGGACTGTTCATCTACAACAGATGCCCGTTTGGAATTCGGTCGGCTGCAGCGATCTTCCAGAGAGAGCCTACGCAAGTCGGTACCACACACGATGAATTTTTAGGATGACATATTGGTCATAGGTCGGGACACCGTCGAGCACCTACAAAACCTGAAAGAGGTCCTCCAGCGACTGGATTGCGTAGGGCTGCGGCTGAAGAGGTCGAAATGCGTCTTCATGGCAACAGAAGTGGAGTTTTTGGGGGGAAAGATCGCGGCGGACGGCATTCGGCAGATGCCAAGACAGAAGCTATCAGGAACGTGCCCAGGCCACAGAACGTCATGGAGCTGCAGTCGTTCCTGGGACTCCTCAACTCTTTTGGTAACTTCCTACCGGGGTTAATCACCCTCTTAGAGCACCTACATGTGTTATTGCGTAAAGGTGAGAACTGGGTATGGGGAAAAAAAACAGGTAATTGCTTTTGAGAAAGCCAGAAACATTTTATGCTCCAACAAGCTGCTTGTATTGTATAAACCGTGTAAAAGACTGGTGCTAGCATGTGATGCGTCGTCATACGGAGTTGAGTGTGTATTACAACAAGCTAACGTTGTAGTGAAGTTGCAACCTGTCGCCTATGCTTCCAGGAGCTTGTCTAAGGCCGAGAGGGCCTAAAGCATGATTGAGAAAGAGGCATTAGCGTGTGTGTTCGGGGTAAAGAAAATGCATCAGTACCTGTTTGGCCTCAAATTTGAGCTGGAAACCGATCACAAGCCCCTCATATCCCTGTTCGCTGAAAACAAGGGGATAAATACTAATGCCTCAGCCCGCATACAAAGGTGGGCACTCGCACTATCAGTGTATAACTGTACCATCCACCACAGGCAAGGTACCGAGAACTGTGTGGATGCTCTCAGTCGGCCACCATTGCCCACCACGGTGGTGGAAATGGCGCAGCCTGCAAACTTGTTGAGGGTGGCACAGCCCGCAGACTTGTTGATGGTCATCGAAGCGTTTGAAAATGATAAAATCACCCGTCATGTCCTGCCAGATTAGGACTTGGACCAGCCAAGTCCTCTGCTGTCCCAAGTAAAAAACTGTATACTGCATGGCAGCTGGGCCAGCATCCCCGTTGAAATGCAAGAGCTAATCAAGCCATTCCAGCGGCGAAAGGACGAGCTGTCCATTCCGGCAGACTGCCTGTTGTCGGGTAACCGTGTAGTGCAACCCAAAAAGGGCAGGGAGACGTTCATCTCGGATCTCCACAGCACACACCCGGGTATAGTAATGATGAAAGCGATAGCCAGATCCCACTTGTGGTGGCCCAGTATCGACTCTGATTTAGAGTCCTGTGTACGGCAATGCAGCGTATGTGCTCAGTTGAGCAACGCGCCCAGAGAGGCACCACTAAGTTTGTGGTACTGGCCCTCCAGACCATGGTCGAGGATCCATGTCGACTATACGGGCCCGTTTCTCAGTAAAATGTTCCTAGTGGTGGTGGATGCTTTTTCAAAATGGATTGAATGTGAAATAATGTCGGGAAGCACTGCCACCACCACCATTGAAAGCCTGAGGGCCATGTTTGCCACCCACGGCCTGCCTGACATACTGGTCAGTGGCAATGGGCCATGTTTCACCAGTGCCGAATTTAAAGAATTCATGACCCGCAATGGGATCAAACATGTCATCTTGGCCCCGTTTAAACCAGCCTCCAATGGGCAGGCAGAGCGGGCAGTACAAACAATCAAACAGAGCCTTAAACGAGTCACAGAAGGCTCACTCCAAACCCGCCTGTCCCGAGTACTGCTCAGCTACCGCACGAGACCCCACTCACTCACAGGGGTGCCCCCGGCTGAGCTACTCATGAAAAGGACACTTAAAACCAAACTCTCGCTGGTTCACCCCAACCTGCATGATCAGGTAGAGATCAGGCGGCAGCAACAAAATGTAAATGATGGTCGCGCCACTGTGTCACGTGAAATTGATCTGAATGACCCTGTATATGTGCTAAATTATGGACATGGTCCCAAGTGGATCGCGGGCATGGTGATAACTAAAGAAGGGAGTAGGGTCTTTGTAGTCAAACTAGACATTGGACAAATTTGCAGAAAGCACCTGGACCAAACGAGGCTGCGGTTCACAGACTGCCCTGAACAACCCACAGCAGACACCACCTTTTTCGAGCCCACAACACACACCCAAAGGATCAACGACACCACGCCGGACCAGGAAATCGAACCCATCACGCCCAACAGCCCAGCAAGGCCAGGCTCACCCAGCAGCCCTGCAGGGCCAACAACACGCCAGCCCAGCAAGGGCACAGCCAACACACCAGAACAGACATTTGTACTGAGGCGGTCCACCAGGGTAAGAAAGGCTCCCGACTGCCTCACCTTGTAAATAGTTTTCACTTTGACTGCGGCGGGGAGTGATGTTGTGTATCTGTAAAGCATGTACTCCCATGTTCAGCCAGCAGGGACCACATCCGCTGAAATCCCAAGCGATCCCAACATCGCTTGGAAGCACTGTATATAAGCCGGCCCCCAAAGCCTGTTACTCACTTTGGAGTGTCTTAATAAAGACTGAGGTCACTGTTACATTAACCTCCCTGTGTGCAGTCTCATCTGTGTTAGGAACACAATACTATCCTTTTGCATTTCATGTACAAGTACCCCCACGTCCCGCTGCACTGCAGCACTTTGCAATCTTTCTCCATTTAAATAATATCTTGCTCTTTGATTTTTTCTGCCAAAGTGCATGACCTCACACTTTCCAACATTATACTCCATCTGCCAAATTTTTGCCAACTCACTTAGCCTCACTATGTCCTTTTGCAGATTATGTGTGTCCTCCTCACACATTGCTTTTCCTCCCATCTTTGTATTATCAGCAAACTTGGCTACGTTACACTCAATTCCTTCTTCCAAGTCGTTAATATAGATTGTAAATAGTTGGAGTCCTAGCACTGTGTTACTGGTTGCAAATCAGAGAATGAACCATTCATCCTGACTCTCTGTTCTCTGTTATTTAGCCAATCCTCTATCCATGCCAATATATTACCCCCAGCCCCGTGAACGTGTATCTTGTGCAGCAACCTTTTATGTGGCACCTTGTCAAATGACTTCTGGAAGTCCAAATACACCACATCTATTGGTTCCCCTTTATCCACCCTGTTTGTTACATCCTCAAAGAACTCCAGCAAATTTGTCAAACATGACATTTATCAGGAGGGTCAGCACAGTTCCATCCTCAGTTGCAGTAACTAGGGATTCTGACCTCACAGGGATTGATTAGAAAAGGAATCTCATGCATGAGCAGGATCAACTACAAGATTCACTTGACACCATACAAATCATCATCATCATAGGCAGTCCCTCAGAATCGACGAAGACTTGCTTCCATTCCTGAAGTGAGTTCTTTGGTGACTGAACTGTCCAATATGAGAGCCACAGACTCTGTCACAGGTGGGACAGATAGTGGTTGAGGGAAGGGGTGGGTGGGACTAGTTTGCCACACTCTCTTTCTGCTGCCTGCGCTTGATTTCTGCTCTCGACGTTGAGACTCGAGGTGCTCAGCGCCTTCTCTGATGCACTTCCTCCACTTAGGGCAGTCGTGAGCCAGGGACTCCCTGGTGTCAGTGGGGATGTCACACTTTATCAGGGAGGCTTTGAGGGTGTCCTTGTAACAGTGCTGTGCGGTAAGGACAGGCTGGTCGAGGACCTTTGTCTTGCTGATGTTTCGTGTAAGGCCCATGCTTTTGTACGCCTCAGTAAATACGTCGATTATGTCCTGGAGTTCAGCCTCTGTATGTGCGCAGATGCAGGTGTTGTCCGCGTACTGTAGCTTGATGACAGAGGTTGCCGTGATCTTGGACCACCAACTCCAGTGGTACCCTACTCCTGACAAAATGTCTAGAGCACGAACTTGTCATCACCAATACCTTGTTCCACCAGAGGGACAAATACAAGGCATCATGGCAACACCCTCGCTCCAAGCCTTGGCACCTGCTTGACTATATCATCGTCCGAGCCAGGGATCGCAACAATGTGCGCATCACCCGCGCCATGACAGGAGCCGATGACCGCTGGATGGACCATCGCCTAATCCGATCCATCATCGACATCAACATAGCCCCAAAGCTGAGGGGGCAGCAGAAGCAGTGCTGCAAAAAAGTCAATGCCGGAGTACTTAAGGACCCAGCTAAGAGAGCCCTATACAGCCAGCAGCTCACAACTAAGCTGGCGTGCCTTGATGATCCGGAGACGCAGAATACCTACAGTGCTTGGTCTGCCCTCCAGGCCTCCATAACCAGTGCCTGCAAAGAGATGCTCAGTCACTCGACCAGGAAACACCAAGATTGGTTTAATGAGGATGATCAGGAGATCCAAGAGCTAATAGATCGCAAAGGCAGGGCATTTCTGAGCCTGAAGCAACATCCCAACTCGGGAGCAGCAAAGCAACATTATAGGCGACTCAAGGCTGAGGTCCAACAAAAAACTCAGGACCTAAAGAACAGATGGTGGATGGAGAAAGCACAGGAGATACAGCAGCTGGCCGACAACCATGATGTGCGAGGATTCTTCATCGCAGTCAAAGCCACCTACGGGCCAAACACCCAAGGCCCCACCCCACTGCTGGCCAAAAATGGGAAAACACTCATCAAGGACACCGAGGCAGTCAGGGCCCGCTGGAAAGAGCACTTCGAAGATCTCCTCAATCGAGACTCTGCCTTTGACTTGAGTGTTCTCGTCTCCATCCCACAGCATGCTACACCTCAGTGAGACTGCATGAGGTAGAAAAGTCCATAAGACAGCTTGGGCTAGACTTGCCACTTTCTGGCTAAGGCCAAAAAAAATGGGCTTTGTTCCAGCGATGCAGGACCTATCTATCGCCTGTGCTGATCGGCGGCTCAAGGCCCATTTTTTTTGCGATTTTCCACTCGGCCTTAGCCCAGCGATGTCAAATGGGCAATGTCATTTCTTGGCGATCTCCTGATCGCCCAAAGAAAACGGAAGTGAATGAAAAAAAAGCTTTCCTAGCAACGCATTACTGCGCATGTGCAGGTTGATTTTTTTTTCAGGTTAATGCTTCTTCCTGTGTTTTGAGAGGTCAAGGGTCTTCACACATGCTCAGAAGCTCTTGGTGGGTCTGGGAGAGAGAGTGAGAGAGAGAGGAGAAAGGAAGCAGGTCGGAAAGTCTTATCCAAATTACAGATAAATTTAAAGAATGGAGGGAGGTGCAGGAAAGAGAAGGGCCAAACCCTTCAGCGAAGAGGCAAATGAGGCCCTCGTAAAGGCAGTAAGCTCCAGGTGGGAGGATCTGACATGGGGTGGGCAAGATATTGCAGGATTTGGTCCGAAATAGCCGACGTAGTCACATCGGCCTCCAATGAAACGTGCACACTGGACCAGTGCCGCAAACGGTGGAACAGCCTACTGGCAGCTGTGAGAGTAAATTGAAATTAATATTTATGTATTATTTAATGATCTAAATAGTAACTAGAATCTGCAATGTTATTGGGTTACATTTAAACATAACTAAATTTTACGCAACCCAGCATAAAGTTAAATGTAGCGCGAAATATGCAATGTAATGCTAATTTGTAATAGAGCATTTAAATCTGTCAGTCTTAGATGTCTTCAATGTCTTAAAATGCCTGATCCATTTGCTTATGCCATGCAATGTTATCGTATCATTTACAGAAGAAGATTTCAATGAATAATCGGGAGCAACGGAGGACGGGTGGGGGTGCTGCCATGATGCACACACTAAGCCAGTACGAGGAGCTTGCGGTGTCCTTGGTGGGGCCAGAAAGCCGTTCAGTCACATCCCGTGGTGTGGCCGAACCCATCCTTGAGACATGTGAGTAATGAAAAATGTGCTTTGTGCAATGTGTGAATCATGAGTAAATATTGAAAATATCATAGTTACGCATGTAATGTTATGCAATTATAATATAATCTGATATATAATTGTGATGTACTATAGATCTTCGAATGAGGTCATGTTAGGTCATGTTAAACCTTGTGATCACTTGTGCATATGGGGTAATGGAAAGCATGCAATGTTTTCAGTTGGAGAAAAATTGTAATGTAATGATTTGAATTGTTAAACGTTGTTTATCAAATTAAAGGTCAAGTGGTCATCGAGTCGGTGGAATCCACTACCACCACTGAAACTTCGCCGAGATCATAGGAGACTGAGGAGGAAGGGGAGCCACTGCGGACTCCTGCTGCTGTGATATATCAGCAGGAGGAGGAGGAGATTGACGAGACGGAAGAAGAGGAAGAGATTTTTGTGGGGGGGGGGGGAACAACCTGCAGCCATCTCAGTTGAGATGCAAGAAGCACCGGGACCAAGCGGTGTGCAGGTGGCGACACCAAGGCACGTCATATTGCAAACGCCGACCCCACGGAGGTCCGGTCAGCAATCGCCTGCCTTGGAGGGCCAGACAGAGAGCTTGATTTCCCTGTGCAGGGAGACGGTTGTGATTGGTCGCGACCTTATCCAGAGGTTCACGGGATTCTCTGCGAACTGGAGCCAGTTTCCAGCATCCTGGAGCGAGTTCTGCCAGAACTTCTCGAACTGGTCTTCTGAGCAGTCACAGACTGCTCGGGAGACGTTGGAGACAATTCAGCAGCAGACAGCCGCAACCAATGCCCTACGGCATGCGTTGCTGACTGGACACACGCTGCACCCCAAGGTGTCGTATCTGCTCGCAGCGAGACCCCTAGCACGCAAACGAGTACGGAGGACACAGTTCCTCCGGACTCGGAAGTGGAGCCTCAGGCTTCCGCTTCCTCTCCATCACCTCCACCACGGCAGGAAGTCTTGACATCCCACTCTGCACGACGTCTTGGTGACGGTCTGCGTCAACCAAAACGGGCGGGTGGGGTGCGAATACAGGATGGGACTGGATCTGGAGGGAAACGTGGCCGCAGGTAGGGAGGGGGGAGTCCTTCTCTATAGTTCACTTGTTTTAAAATGTTCACTTGTTATTACCAATTTATTATACTCTTGTTATTGTTATTGTTATAAATTGGCCAATTGTATTCAATAGTTAAATAATCACTTACTCACTTGTTATCATTACTTAACTGTTCACTTTCCATTCTTTTTGAAATGGTCATTTGTTATCATGACTGAAATGGTCACTTGTTATCATGACTGAAATGGTCACTTGTTATCATCACTGATATGGTCACTTGTTAGCATGACTGACATGGTCACTTGTTGGCATGACTGAAATGGTCACATATTGTCATGACTGAAATGGTCACTTGTTATCATCACTGATATGGTCACTTGTTAGCATGACTGAGATGGTCACTTGTTGTCATCACTGAAATGGTCACATGTTGTCATGACTGAAATGATCACTTGTTGTCATGACTGAAATGGTCACTTGTTAGCGTGACTGAAATGATCACTTGTTATCATTACTTAAATGGCCACTTGTTCTTTAAAATGTTCAATAATTTTTTCTTCTAACGTTTTGGGGATTTTGAGGGAAGGGTAGGGTGGTGCAGGGGGTCGGGGCTTGGAGGGAGGGTGTTGTTCATTAATTCTTTATTAATAAAAAAAACATTTCTAAAACTTATGTACCTTCTCTCTTATTTACATAAATTTTACAATGTTACAGTTCTTCATGCAGATTTGTTTGTTAATTATGTTTCCCCACGGAATATGATTAAATAACTTCACTACGTAAAAGCTATTTAATACACAATTCCAATATATGAGATCTATTTAGCATAAATAAGGTGATAATACCTATTTATATTCCCTGTCCCAAATTTCTGAGTACAATTTGCATCAATTTTACTCTCTAAATAACTCAGAACAATTCTCCACCCTTCCTCAGAAGCTAAAAATGGCGTCCGTAGTGCCCATTTCCCTCTCTAAGGACCTGAAAAAGCAACTATTTTTGAGCACTCTTTTGGGCCTTGCATTGGTCCAGCGAAGTGCATGCTAAGTGCTGAAACTTGGGATGGGCCTTGTATGGGCAATCATTTGGGTGATCATCCCAGCAATCAAAGTGGAAACTTGAGGGTCTATTTTTCCGGCGATATTTTGGGCCTAGTTTCCAATTTTTGCTCAAAATGGGCGATAGAGGTCCGTTTTCGGCCATAGATGGGCGATGTGAAGTGAAAAGTCTAGCCCCTTAAAAATAACAAGGCTATGGGTGCGGACGGAATCCCTGCTGAAGCATTGAAGAATGGCAGAGAGGCACTGCTGGCACGAATACATGACCTCATTTCTCTCTTCTGGAGGGAGGAGAGCATGCCGGGAGTTCTCAGAGATGCAGTGATCATGACCATCTTTAAAAAAGGGGACAAGTCCGACGGCGGCAACTACAGAGGAATCTCCCTGCTATCAGCCACTTGGAAAGTCGTCGCTAGAATCCTCCTCAACCTTCTTCTTCTTCCCATGGCCAAGGAGCTCCTCCCAGGGTCACAGTGCGGATTTCATTCCCTACGGGGCACAATGGACATGATTTTTGCAGCGTGACAGCTGCAGGAAAAATGCAGGGAACAGCGCTAGCCCTTATGCATGGCCTTCTTCGACCTTACTAAGGCCTTTGACACTATCAGCCGTGAGGGTCTAAGGAGTGTCCTCCTCCGCTTCGGATGCCCCCAAAAGTTTGTCACCATCCTCTGACTGCTTCACGACAACATGCAGGCCATGATCCTTACCAACGGATCCATCACAGACCCAATCCACGTCTGCACCAGGGTCAAACAGGGCTGCCTCATCGCCCCAACCCTCTTCTCAATCTTTCTCGCTGCCATGTTCCACCTCACAGTCAACAAGCTCCCCGCTGGAGTGGAACTAAACTACAGAACCAGTGAGAACCCGCGCCATCTCCAGGTCAGGTTCAAGACCACCCCAACCTTATACAAAAGAGCCTTACGTCTAACTAAGAATTTTGGAGGCATCCACCAGCCATAACTGTGCAGCGATGAACTGCAGCACACTGAGAATTAGATAGCAAGAATGTGCTTCCAATGTTGCAATCTGCGCTCTAGTCAACCATGAAGCATGTGTTAACTCCAGGAATAGCTACAGCAGAGCTCTCTTTGGCACAGGGTTCTTCAAAAGGGCAACTTAGACAGTTACCTCAATGCATCTTGGATGAGCATCGTAATCAGTGTTCTTGGCTGCACTGATGTTCAGAAACTACATCTTGATAGTTAGTATCTACCTCCTGCTCTGTACATCAGTGGCAGGCCAGGGCCATAAAAGGAGCGGTGAGCGGTCCCTGGAACAGTGTGGTGGCATACCACTGCAAGGTACGGCGCGAGCTGGTGCAGAAGAGCAACGGCAGCGAAGAGTGATATCATCAAGGTCCAGTTCGGTGATTGGAGCGTGGGCAGGTACAGCAGGAGCGGCGAGGTCGGGGCGAAGGAGCAGCGATTGTAGAGGGACGTGATCAGGGCCCAGGAGAGGTGTGAGTTCGGGGCCCAGAAGAGGCGAGGGCCCAGGGGCAGCACGGGCCAGCCCACACTGTGATACGTGCGCGCAGTAGGTCCATGCAGCAGAGCTAGTCTCCAGTTGTCTTGGTTAATCTTTGCCACTGGACCAAGATCTAGCTCTGTCAAGCCCATGTGGTGGCTGGTGTGCAACGGCCACCCCATGTTAAAAAAATCCACGCACAGGCATCTTCAGGATGTAGTTCGGGATCTGGAATATTAGGTCCTTCATTGAAACACCTGTGAACTATCCTTTTTTGGTATGGAAGCAAGCCATCCTCGCTTCGATGATGATGATGATGCTCTATCCTTGGCCCTGGATTGGTCTCCTCCTGCTCCATGGTTAGGTTTCTTTCGATAGCAAAGTTATGGAGCATGCATCAGACGATTATACTCTTGGAGACCCTGGGTATATTATATCGTAATGCACCCACTGACCACTGTTCCATGTTTTTGAAGCAAAACAACAGAGTAGGCGGCCATTTGGCCCATAATGCTTATGCCTGTAACAGTGATCTTCAACTGGAGTTACCTACTCTAATTCAATTTCCTTGTCCTTCCCCCAATTATTTTTATATACTTTTTTCAAATACTTATCCAATTCATTTTAAGCGATATCATGGCCTCTGCATAGTCGACACTTGCAGTAAAGCAATCCATATTCTAAAAACACTTGTGAGAAAATATTTCTTCTAAGCTCCCCCTTAGCTGTTTAAGTGTTAATCCTGAGACCATGCCCCTTGTTACCAATTTGCCAACCACTGTCGACAATGTTTCACTATTCACCCTCGCATAACTTTTCATAATTTTGAAAACATCTATTCGAACTCCCCATAACATTCACTGTGTCATGTATCTTACATTATTATATATAACTGTATCCTAACATGCTATACATGACTGTAATAAGATATGACCTGTAACCACCAGCATACCTTACCACCAGGGGTGCACTTGCAAGAGACAGGTATATAAGGACAGGTCTCAGGCAAGTGCAGCATTCCAGAGCTGTGAAATAAAGGTGCAGGTCCATCGTGACCTTGACTTCACTACATGCCTCATGTGAATCTGTACTGAGGGGTCAGGACTTTACAGTGGCGACGGGTTACAGGATTACAGAATCCACAGAACGGCGAACAACGGATCAGATGAAAAGTACAATGCGGGAGACAATTGGGAGGACTTTATAGAAAGGCTCCAGCAAAGCTTTGCAACCAAAGACTGGTTAGGCAACGATAAGGCAGACAAGAGAAGAGCCCATCTCTTGACCAGCTGTGGCTCGAAAACATACGCTTTAATGAAGGATCTGTTGGCACGCGAGAAACCAGCAAGCAAGTCGTTTGAAGAATTGAGCACACTGGTAAGAGACCACCTGAAGCCAGTGAGCAGCCTATATATGGCCAGGCACAGGTTCTACAACTATAGACGCTGTGTGTACCAGAGCATACCCGACTTCGTGGCAGAACTTCGAAGGTTGGCTAGTTTATGTGAGTTCTCCGATGAACTGAGGAGAGAAATGCTGAGAGACTTTTTCATTGAAGGAATAGGCCATGCAGGCATATTCTGAAAGCTCATAGAGACCAAGAACCTGACCTTAGAGGCAGCAGCACTGGTTGCACAGACATTCTTGGGAGGGGAAGAAGAAAAACGAGGTTGATTTACAATGCAGGTACGACAACTAACAAAATATCAGAAGAAGAAGTTCACAGCATTAAACAAGCTGCTACCCCGACACACAGACAAAACCGGGAGAACAGGCTCTCAACAGCAGGCAGAGGCCATCAAGGGCCACAGAAACAGCCGTTCACACCTGTTCACATCCGTTCACATCAACCCACAATGCAAGCAATCAACTACAAACTGAGAGAAGCTCAAGAGAGATCAGCCAGACGCAGCTCATTCTTTGGGAACTCTTTGAACAATGGAACAGGTCTGTGCTGGAGATGTGGGGGTGGGCACTCGTCAAGGGGATGTCGATTTCAGCAGGCTGTTTGCAGAAATTGTGAATATACAGGGCATTTGGCCTGCATGTGCAAAAAAACGGCAGCTCGGCTGGTATACGAATCAGATGGGTCGGAAAGCGGACCAGAAGATGGTAGGGACAGTACCCGGGACACCGGTGTACAGCGGGTCAACACGATAAATGGCCGCTGCTCCTACAACAGGACGCCTCCTATAATGATGAGGGCCCTACTCAACGGGATATCTGTCAACATGGAGCTGGATACGGGAGCGAGTCAATCTCTCATGGGCGCTCAACAATTTGAACAACTGTGGCCGCATAAAAGAGACAGACCAAAACTCACAAGGGTCGACACCACACTAAGGACCTTTTTCAAAGAAATCGTACCAGTCCTCGGCAGCGCCATGC
The DNA here is from genome assembly GCF_044704955.1 of Pristiophorus japonicus. Classification (NCBI taxonomy): domain Eukaryota; kingdom Metazoa; phylum Chordata; class Chondrichthyes; family Pristiophoridae; genus Pristiophorus; species Pristiophorus japonicus. The sequence continues at coordinate 62,774,699 of NC_091985.1, forward strand.
TCTCTGTCACACACAAAGGGACAGTGAACCGACTTCCCCTGTGGATTGACCCCGGAGACCCCCCAGCACTGCTGGGGAGAAGCTGGCTGGCAAAACTAAACTGGAAATGGGATGATGTCCATGCCATGTCATTAGAAGAACGGACCTCCTGCTCAACAGTTATAAAGCGATTTGAACATCTCTTTCAGCCAGGTGTGGGCACTTTCAAAGGGGCCAAAGTCAAAATCTACATCACACAGGATGCTAGACCGGTCCATCACAAGGCCAGAGCTGTACCCTATGTGATGAGGGAAAAGATTGAACATGAACTAGACAGGCTTCTGTGGGAAGGCATCATATCACCTGTGGAATTTAGCGACTGGGCAAGTCCCATCGTCCCAGTCATGAAGACTGATGGATCTGTACGAATCAGTGGGGACTACAAATCTACCATAAATAGATTCTCCCTACAGGACCAGTACCCGCTGCCCAGAGCAGAGGACTTATTTGCCACATTGGCTGGAGGTAAACTTTTCTCAAAATTAGACCTCACATATGACGCAAGAATTGACCGAGGAATCCAAGCTACTCACCACCATCAACACACATCAAAGCCTTTTCATGTACAATCGATGCCCATTCGGCATCAGATCGGCAGCTGCCATATTCCAGCGCAACATGGAAAGTCTGCTCAAGTCCATCCCGGGGACGGTTGTATTTCAAGACGACATACTTATCACGGGCAGGGACACCGACTCCCATCTCCGTAATTTGGAGGAAGTACTAAAGCGGTTGGATCGAGTCGGCCTACGAGTCAAGAAATCCAAGTGCCTGTTTCTCGCACCCGAGGTTGAATTTTTGGGCAGAAGGATTGCCGCTGATGGAATCCGCCCAACCGAGTCCAAAACAGAAGCAATTCGCCTGGCACCCAGGCCCCGGAATGTCTCAGAACTGCGCGCCTTTCTCGGGCTACTCAATTACTTCGGGAACTTTATGCAGAACTTAAGCATGCTGCTGGAGCCTCTCCGTGCTACTCAGGAAGGGGTGCGATTGGTTTTGGGGGGACGCCCAGGAACGCGCCTTCAATAAGGCACTCAACCTTCTGTGTTGCAAAAGTGTTTTTGACTTTCTTTGACTCAGGTAAAAAGCTAGTTCTCACATGCGATGCGTCAGCGTATGGGGTCGGGTGCATTTTGCAACATGTTAATAGTGCGGGAAAATTACAACCCATAGCTTATGTCTACAAGTAAATTTCGCGGAGTGCGGATACGGAATGGTAGAGAAGGAGGCGCTCGCATGTGTGTATGGTGTCAAAAAGATGCACCAATACCTTTTCGGGCCCAAGTTCACGTTAGAAACCGATCACAAGCCCCTCACGTCCCTCCTATCCGAGAGCAAGGCAATAAACGGCAACGCCTCAGCGCGAATTCAACGGTGGGAACTCATGCTGGCGTCCTACGACTATACCATAAGGCACAGACCAGGCACAGATAACTGTGCCGACGCGCTCAGCAGGCTGCCCCTGGCAACCACGGAAGGATCTGACGAACAGGACTGTGAGATAGTCATAGCAATCAATGCCTTTGAGTCCACAGGTTCGCCCATGACGGCTCGCCAAATCAGAGCTTGGACGGCCAGCGACCCCACGTTATCCTGAGTAAAAAGATGTGTCCTAACCGGTGACTGGGCAGAGGCTCGCGATACCTGCCCCGAGGAATTAAAACCCTTTCACAGGCACATGCATGAGCTATCACTACAAGCAGACTGCCTGATGTGGGGCTCCACCGCGAGCACCCGGGGATCGTTCTCATGAAGGCCATAGCCAGATCCCACGTCCGGTGGCCTGGTATTGACGCGGACTTGGAGCTCTGCGTCCGAAGGTGCACCATTTGTGCCCAACTCAGCAATGCCCGCAGGGAGGCTCCACTGAGCCCCTGGCCCTGGCCTACCAAACTGTGGTCGTGAGTGCACGTAGACTATGCGGGCCCATTCATGGGCAAAATGTTCCTCGTAGTTGTAGATGCATTTTCAAAGTGGATCGAATGCACCATTTTAAACTCGAGCACAATCTCCACCACTGTGGAGAGCCTCGCAACCATGTTTGCAACGCACGGAATCCCTGACATATTGGTCAGTGACAATGGTCCGTGCTTCACCAACGCAGAATTCCAAGACTTTATAATTGACCACGGCATAAATCACGTCAAGACGGCACCGTTCAAGCCGGACTCCCAACGGCCAGGCGGAGAGAGCAGTGCAAATCATTAAACAAGGCATGCTTAAAATCCAAGGTCCCACGCTGCAGGGTCATCTGTCGCGACTGCTGCTGGCATACTGATCTCGTCCGCACTCACTGACTGGGATCCTCCCCACGCAACTGTTGATGAAAAGGACTTTAAAAACAAGGCTCTCATTAATCCTCCCAGACATGCACGAAATCGTTGAGGCAAAGCGTCGTATGCTGACTGAGTACCTTGACAGAAATTTGAGGGGGAGATGGAATGAGATAGGGGATAAAGTGTTTGTACTAAACTATGGCAGAGGTCTCAAATGGTTTACAAGGACAGTAACGGGCAAGGAAGGAAACAGGCTACTGGTAGTACAAATGGACAGTGGCAAAACCTGCCGGAGGCATGTAGACCAAGTCAAAAGCAGATTTACCAACAACACTGCGGAACCAGAGGCAGACTACAATGTGGAACTCGCACCACACCTGGTGGACAGACAGAGGAAACAACCTCAGGAAAGGGCAATCCCAACAGACAGCCCAGGCGAGTCAACAACAATCACACTAATTGAAACAGACAGCCCAGGCGAGATACCAGCAACCACACCCAAAGAAAAACAGACACCAAGGCAAACAACTGAACCACAACTCAGACGCTCCACGCGAGAGCGTAGACCACCTGAGACACTGAACCTAAAAAGACAATAAGACCTTGGGGGAGGGTGATGTCATGTATCTTACATTATTATATATAACTGTATCCTAACATGCTACACATGACTGTAATAAGATATGACCTGTAACCACCAGCATACCTTACCACCAGTGGTGCACTTGCAAGAGACAGGTATATAAGGACAGGTCTCAGGCAAGTGCAGCATTCCAGAGCTGTGAAATAAAGGTGCAGGTCCACAGTGACCTTGACTTCACTACATGCCTCGTGTGAATCTGTACTGAGGGGACAGGACTTTACACACTGTCTCAGTGACAAAAGCCCCAATTGTTCAAGCTCTGAGTGAGCATGGGGCCAGTTGCAGAGTTTTGAACTACCAGTGAGTTAGCAAGATCATTATTGTCCTCAAGTCTTTGTTGCTCATTCCTGTCGGGCACTGCAAGATCAGCTAACATGTTTCTCACACATGCATTAAACAGATGGCTGCATGGCCAACACTTTCATTTCTTTGTCCACTTAATAACATTATACGTCTGTCCATTTTTACTGCACTGGTGCATTTCCCAAAGTGTTGAGGATCATTGATCACCCAATTTGAAGCCCATCCATCACTAATTCTCATTAGTGACCTTGTTTGTGTTACAATTGTTTGATATATGAAGACCTTGGAATACGTGAGTATTAGGCTGTCAATGATAAATTGCACTTAAAGGGGCAGACTTTTCATTGATGTGTGCTTCTGCTTTCACCCCGGAGGGGTGGCAATGGCGGTGGTGAGCTCTTCTGGGCAGTCGGTCGGTCAGCTTCCAGCGCCCTGCGGAGGTTTTCAGGGCCGGCTCTGCAGGGTCGCAGAGCAGTACCGCCCGGAAGAGCTGTGCCAGTGTGCAACGCCCCTGGTTGCGACACCGGCTCGCTTTTTGACTCCCGCCTGACCTATACGCTCTGCAGCATGCCCTGCTGGGACTGCCTGTGAAAACGGGCAGTCCAACCTATACCAGCTTCAGTGAGGTAAGTAATGTCCACCTCAGGTAAATGTGATGGTTTTTTCTTTTATTTTTTTGCGATTTATGTTGTGGTGGCATTGATTATGTACTGGGGATGTTTTTGGTGTTGTTTTTTCAAGTTTTCTTCTTCCTAGGCCTCTCTCAGAGTGCTCCCGGGCCAGCTGTTTAGCTTGGGATTTTCACATGCTCAGCTGGTCTAATGCCCGAAGAGAGGTGTACAATGTCCCCCTTAGCGCTCCGCCCCACACTCGGGGCCCAACTGCCCAATTTGCTGACTCAGGCACAAAATGTTAAAGAGTGCAATTTACTGCCCCGCCCCCATTACCACCCCGAAATCAGCCAATCCGAACATCCAGCCCTAAGTGTTTTCCCGTTGAGCTATGGCTATGCATGAGATGCAATGAAAGAGTTGTCAGGTTGTGTGAAGACTAGGTGGTGATGAGCAGCAAATGTGGAACAGGGTGATAGACAACATTTTGTCCCTGGTATACTGAAGGGTGTGATGGAATTATTGAGAGTGGTGGGGAGGGGATGAAAGGAATTGTCAGGTATTGTTGAGAGAGATTGAGAGATGAAGAGCTGTACTCATATGAGCTCATTAAACCTCTTCCTACACTGAACCTAGTCCTGGAGGTGATGCTGGCGGTACTGACCCTGTCAGCCACCTCTGTTCAGAACTGCTTCATGGTAGCCATGGGGGCGCTCTTGCGGCTGCTGAGTAAAAATACCTCCCACATTGCCCTGACTTCATCCACTGCGGCCTCCATTGAGGCATTAAAGATGTAAGGGGGAAACCTTCTACTCATCTCAATAGCCAGGATAGCCTCCATTGTTCTTCCATTAAAAATCCAAATAGGGGAGGCAACCTAGCTTTAAGAGGTACATCTGTTTAAATAGACCTGTGGTGTTACACTGGAAATTGCGTGTGGTAGATAGGCGAGCTGTCCGATTCCCAACATGATCGGGAGGGAACCCATCAGTCAACTGGAAATAATTGCCTGGGCCTCAGGCCGACGACATCAGTTGCCCCCACCTGCCCAATTTTCAGCCCAAGTTAAAATTGGGGCTGGACATGTGCTGTGCAAGCAGGTTACAGCTAACCCACTGACATGGTGATGGGACCACGTCATTGGACCTTTAATCTCAAACCTCAGTATATTAAATTGATTTGAGATTAGAAAAGAAATTCCCACTGAATAGTAGATATTTGGAACAGACTCCATCAGATGCACTTAATGTTGCATCAAATGAACTCCTTTAAATGGCACTGTCCCAATGACAGCCCTTATATTGTTTGAGGAGGGAGAAGATTATTTTCACCACAATGTCATGCACTTTGATGCTATTTACATCATTCTGCTGTGTATATATGAAAAGAAACAAACAATAAGATCTGCCAACCCCTCTTTCAGGAGAACAGTTACCCTTTCAAAACAAACCTGACGAATGTTTGGTTGGAATGTGAGTCACGGTTATAAGGATTAATTATAGACTCAGGTGATAAACTATTATAAGGAGCATTATTGTTCCCATTCTGCTGGGGCATGCAAAGTGCCCTCTGTAGAATGTAACCAATCTGAATCAAGTAAATGGTGTTCTTAGTTAATTTTCATTCAACACCTTCTAGGGTCAGGAAAAGGTTCATAGCATTTAATCAAATTGGAATTTTTACTATCGGTTAAGTTATTTGGGTACGACCTTGGCAATGAATAATGAACACAACCTGTTGGTGGCTTTATGAGGCAAATAGCACTTTACTATTCCATACTTTCTAATGTGCCTATAGAAGCACAGATTTTACTTTCTCGTGGTAAATGTCTCGCTTCAGCCAACAAAAAATACGTCTCAAAAATGATATATTCCAGTGAGGAGGAAAGGGTGTAAGAGAAAAGATAGACATCCGTGACTAACTAAAGAAATAAAGGACGGTATCCAACTAAAAACAAGGGCATACAAAGTGGCCAAAACTAGTGGGAGGACAGAAGACTGGGAAGCTTTTAAAAGCCAGCATAGAACGACTAAAAAAATGATTAAGAAAGGGAAGATAGACTATGAAAGTAAACTAGCACAACATATAAAAATAGATAGCAAGAGTTTCTATAGATATATAAAAAGGAAAAGAGTGGCTAAAGTAAATGTTGGTTCCTTCGAGGACGAGACCGGGGAATTAGTAATGGGGAACATGGAGATGGCAGAAACTCTGAACAAATATTTTGTATCAGTCTTTACAGTAAAGGATACTAACAATATTCCAACAGTGGATAGTGAAGAGGTTATAGGGGGGGGGGGGGGGAGGAACTTAAGACAGTCAAAATCACTAAGGAGGTGGTACTCAGTAAGATAATGGGACTAAAGGCAGATAAATCCCCTGGACCTGATGGCTTGCATCCTAGGGTCTTAAGAGAAGTAGCGGCAGGGATTGTGGATGCATTGGTTGTAATTTATCAAAATTCCCTGGATTCTGGGGAGGTCCCAGCAGATTGGAAAACTGCAAATGCAACACCCCAATTTTAAAAAGGAGACAGACAAAAAGCAGGAAACTATAGACTAGTTAGCCTGACATCTGTGGTTGGGAAAATGTTGGTGTCCATTATTAAAGAAGCAGTAACAGGACATCTAGAAAAGCATAATTCGGTCAGGCAGAGTCAGCATGGATTTATGAAGGGGAAACCTTGTTTGACAAATTTGTTGGAATTCTTCGAAGATGTAACGAACAGGGTGGATAAAGGGGAACCAGTGGATGTGGTGTATTTGGACTTCCAGAAGGCTTATGACAAGGTGCCACATAAAAGGTTACTGCACAAGATAAAAGTTCACGGGGTTGGGGGTAATATATTAGCATGGATAGAGGAATGGCTAACGAACAGAAAACAGAGAGTTGGGATAAATGGTTCATTCTCGGGTTGACAACCAGTAACTAGTGGGGTGCCGCAGGGATCAGTGCTGTGACCCCAACTATTTACAATCTATAGTAATGACTTGGAAGAAGGGACTGAGTGTAACTTAGCCAAGTTTGCTGACGATACAAAGATGGGAGGAAAAGTAATGTGTGAGGAGGACACAAAAAATCTGCAGAAGGACATAGATGGGCTAAGTGAGTGGGCAAAAATTTGGCAGATGGAGTATAATGTTGGAAAGTATGAGGTCATGCACTTTGGCAGAAAAAATTCAAAGAGCAAGTTATTATTTAAATGGAGAAAGATTGCAAAGTTGCGCAGTACCTGGGGTACTTGTGCATGAAGCGCAGAAGGATAGTATGCAGGTACAGCAAGTGATCAGGAAGGCCAATAGTATTTGGCCTTTATTGCAAAGGGGATGGAATATAAAAGCAGGGAAGTCTTGCTACAGCTATACCTGGTGAGGCCACACCTGGAATACTGCGTGCTGTTTTGTTATCCATATTTACGAAAGGATATACTTGCTTTGGAGGCAGTTCAGAGAAGGTTCACTAGGTTGATTCCGGGGATGAGGCGTTTGACTTATGAGGAAAGGTTGAGTAGGTTGGGCTTCTACTCATTGGAATTCAGTAGAATGAGAGATGATGTTATCGAAACGTATAAGATTATGAGTGGGCTTGACAAGGTGGATGCAGAGAGGATGTTTCCACTGATAGGGGAGACTAAAACTAGAGGGCATGATCTTAGAATAAAGGGCCGCCCATTTAAAACAGAGATGAGGAGAAATTTCTTCTCTCAGAGAGTTGTAAATCTGTGGAATTCGTTGCCTCAGAGAGCTGTGGAAGCTGGGACATTGAATAAATTGAAGACAAAAATAGACAGTTTCTTAAACGATAAGGGGATAAGGGATTATGGGGAGCGGGCGGGGAAGTGGAGCTGAGTCCATGATCAGATCAGCCATATTCTTATTGAATGGCGGAGCAGGCTTGAGAGGCCGTATGGCCTACACCTGTTCCTATTTTTCTATGTTTCTATTTCTTATGTTCTTATGTTATGCCACATGATGGTGAGTCGGACAGAGGTAGTATTTTATACATTATTTCAGTAAGGCCACAACTCCTTAGAACAGAACAAAAAAGGAGAATTCACATTCTAAAACCCAAATAAAACCTTTGCTTGGAAACAGATAGAAAAACAAATCGGGATTTTAACCTCTGGCTGGGCACTGGGAAATGTGGCAGACGTATCCACCTGGGAACAGCAGCAGGCAGACTTGGCCGATTATAATGACCAGGCATCATTAGCTTGAGACTGGCTAACTTTCTGACTAATACGGCCAGAGAAGTCGGTGGGAAGCAGCTGGTCGGCCATTAAAATCGGGCAACAGAAGGCCGTTGCCGGGGACTCAGGGGAACGATCCCCGGCACAAGGCAAGTGTTCCAAGAGGGAAACGTTTGTGGAAAGTGGTGCAGGAAGCCCAGGGTAGGGAAGGCCTAGAGTGCCAGAGGAGCACTTACCTTGCTGGGCCTCTTCTGGCGCTGACTGCTGGTGTCATCAGGTTTGGTCTGCCAGGGAATCCACCACTGCTCGCCTGCTCAGGCCTCAGGTTAAAATGGCAATTCAGGCTCTATTGATGTAATAGAAGCCAGATTTTAAATTGCACACTGCAGTTTGGGGCAGGTGTCCTTGCCGACTGCAATTTAAAATTGCAGTCGGTCAGATCGGGGCAGGAAAGGAGTGGCTATGTCCCCCACTCCAGTTTAACTGCCCTCCCTGCTGGATTTCCACAAATAATTGTCCACTGCAGGACTGTCAGTTCCTATTTATTTCCAAAGGCTGTATCTTCTTTTCTGAAAAAATATAGCTTCTTTCTGTATTTCCCAAAGTAAAGAAAAATCTCTGTTCATTTCAAAGGGTTTTTGCAGATGTGTTGCTGTTTCCTCAAACTCTCAAACGGTTGGACCTTGGCAGTTTTCCATAACATGCAAATGAATAGGCCGCACTGTGGAAGAAAGCAATTTGAGCTGATTGAAACACCCAGCTACCACCTTATGCTTTAATCATCATGTTGCCTTCTCAACTCAACCATGCGCTATAGTCTCAATCAGTGCTCTAAAATAGTTATTTTTCAAAATTAAAATTATGAGTTTTACTAAAATTTACATGCATTCTTAGGTCATGCTACAACACAGAATAACAGAATAGATGCTATGCAATAATTGAAGATACATAAATTGAGGGTCCCATAAAGTTATACAGTTCTTCACACTTGGCTGGATCATCAATAGATGGGAGCGCATTTAATGATAAAACACTAAGGGCTGGATTTTCGGCTGATTTGCGCCCCATTTAGCGCCTCGGTGGGGCGCAAAACTGATTTTTTTTGGGTGAAAACGAGGCGCACAACATTTTGCGCCCAGGCGGAACTTTCACCAATGGGTTTGCGGCGGCGCTAAAACTTACCGCTGCTGATTTGACCGTTGGGATGACGTAAAGCATTGTGCATCGCTGCACTAGCACCCCAGGCGGAACTTTCGGACATATCGCCCGATTTAGCGTCTGCCTGAGAACTAACCCAGAAAAACCAGATGGACCCAGGGTGCACCAGGTGCTAATGGCACCATGTTGAAATCGGAGGAGAAAGTCAGAGTTGTCAGTGATTGAAAGGATTTGGAGACAAACATTCCGTTACTGCATACTTTTGATTGTGGAGTTTATGTGAGTTTCTAGTTTGTTTTATAAAGGACATTTAAGATCATTAAAAAAATATGGGGGCAGGCTAGGTCGGGAGCCAGTAATCCTGGCTGCAATATTCATACGGCTTCAAGCTGGAAGAAGGCTTATTGTTGATCATTTGCAACGTAATTGAAGAGGCCACAGGGGAGGCCTCGAGGAGATTTCACCACTGCAAAAGCCTTACATCGGCAGCTCATAATTGAACACTTTGCTTGAAGAGTGAACGGCATGTTTGACCATTGCCTGCCCACTCTACCCCACCATGTTGACTATTCCCCCTCGTATTCTGCAAATGAGGCACGGCACAGGAATGGTTAAGGTGAACAAAAAATGTATTAAACATTGTAACATTGTAAACTTTGTAAACTTTATTGTGAGACTTCAATTAAATTAATTTAAATTAAATAAGCTGCATCCAGCTGAGAGATCATTCAACAACATTAACAACATTGCAAGACTTACCCTCAGTATCCGAGCGGGGGTCAGCGCCCCCAGTGGCAGTTGTCCAACCAATGACGCCGATGAGGCCTGCCACTCTGTCCTTGATGTCCGTGAGTGGCAGGGTCTGAGATGGGCTGCCGCCTGTCCGCGCCTGTTCGCGGCGGTTATGAGACTTCTTTGCCTGCAAAGATAAAAATGGGAATGGTTACAAGAGGATTCAATGGCTCTTATGGCACAGATAGCCACCAAAGCACTTATACCATACTGTGTGAATGTAATAAAGTCCTCTGTTTAATGGTCTTAGAAGTTTCACATGGTTCATCAGGAGGACATTGAAGTGGGGAGCAATCTTATGAGAGCTCAGAAAGCAATCTTAATAATGTGTAAAGATCATTCATGGCAAATAGGGTTCCGAACTAAGACTACCTATGTGTCATGCATTTTAGGAGGCAACCCACAGAGTGCTGAGAGGCACCAACAGCATGAGAACAAATAGTGTGTCAGATTATCCTTGAAGTAATGAAGGAGTGCATGAATTAAAATTGTACTCACTCTGACCACCCTTATCAGATCATTAAATTTCTTTCTGCACTGTGCGCCTGTTCTCACCACAGTGTCTGAGGCACAGACCTCCTCAGCGATTTGCCTCCAGATCCTTTAAATATAGATGGCAGTGGTCTAGATTCACCCCGAAGATGCAACTCCTACCATCTTCTTTCCATAACCCCCACTAAAGCTTCATTAGCCTCGTGGCTGAATCACCTGGCACGCTGTCTGGAATCGTCGTCCTCCATCATCAAAATCCAAATGTAAAATGGCTGATTGAGCCCCAGTTGTACTGCGCATGCGCGTGGCAACCTGCATTGGCATTTGCGACTGGAGAGCAGACCAGAAGCGCAGGAAGAAAAATAAATAAATATTTGCACATGCGCAGAACAGCTGCTTTTTCAGTGGTGGAACTTTCGGCAATGCCGGAGTTAACGCTAACACTTCTCATGAACTTTCATTCAGTGAAATTGTGAGCTCTGGCGCTAACACTAACTTTTGACTCCACCGCGAATTGCGCCCAGAAACAGGTGAAAACGCAAAAAGCCGAAAATCAAGCCCTAAGAGGCAAGTGTAGCCGTACTAAATTTGCTCAATAGAATTTAAAAATAAAATATAAAAATCAATCCTACACACCTTTCCTTTTCCTTCAGTCCTTGCTGTGTTGAGCTCACCATACTATCTCCTACTCTTGCTCCAATACTTCTTCATCAAATTTGTCATCTCTCCCACTATATTCAGCTATGGTCTTTCCTGCAATAATCACATTGGTCCTTTACCAAGATTTCTGAGCAGTAGATAATGATCAAGTGGAGCAAGAAAGCAGAGATTTGGAAAGAGAGGGGTAAACCCACTGATGTTACAGGATGACAAGCTGCTTTCTTTCTCAGCTAAATCCTCGGCCCATGTTAGTGATTGGTATTTTTCAGCAACACCATCAATATTGTTGCAGTAGTAAACTCAACAGGAGTTCATTAGTTACTGTCTAATGTACTTCAGAACAGATTTGCAATATCATTACAAGCTAATACTAAGCATAAGTTGAAAAATGAGTCTTACTTTAGCAGTTTTCCTTTGCTTGAATTACTACATGAGGTCACCACAGTTCATTGCTAGACTAGCGAGGTGTTTATTGAGGGATGGTAAGGTTCACTGGATTATTAATACCCTGTATGACACACAAGTCATCATCTGATTGGTCAGCTGAGCATAATTCAAGTATATCAGAAATCATTTTATTTAGATCTTTGCAGTCTGCTTTAATTTTAATAGTAGATTTTTAATTTAGGTTGGTTATTAAGTGGATAAAAACATTTGAAGATATTTTTTCACTTTTAATATGTTTTATATGATAATATATTCTTTCTCATGGTAAGCACTTCTAAGTAATGGTTTTATGCATGTTCAGTTCATTCTAAAATATCAAATTAATTATAAATCCCCCAAAGGATAAGTTGAATAATCCCATTGGAGCCATTTGAGAAATAGAAAAAAGATGTACAAAAGTGAAAATAGTGTAGATCCAGAGGACTGGGATAGATATAAAGAACAGCAAAGGAAAAAAAATAAGATAGTAAGAGCTGTAAAAAGGAATATGAAAAGAAACTTGCAAGATATGTCAATATTAACACAAGTTTTTACAATTATATTCGAAGAAAAAGAGTAGTCAAGGTTAATGTGGGCCCTTTAAAAACCGATGCGGATAATGGAAATAAGGAAATGGCAGACTTGTTGAATAATTACTTTGCGTCAGTCTTCAAAGTAGAGGAAGAGAATAATATACCTGACCTTCCAGGGAAACTAACAATGGAACTCATTAAAGTTAACATAAGCAAGAAAGCAGTTTTAGAAAAAATAATGGCACTAAAGACTAAGAAATCCCCAAGACTTGATGGGATTCCATCCCAGGGCTTTCAAGGAAGTAGGTGAAGAAATTGCAGGTGCTTTAGCCATAATCTTCCAAAGCTCCCTCGATTCAGGGGAATTGACCCTTTAACTTGGAAAATTGCAAATGTAACTCCATTATTTAAGAAAGGTGAGAGAGAGAGAAACCAGGAAATTATAGACCTGTTAGTCTAACATCTGTTGTGGGGAAGTTATTGGAATCCATAATTAAATACAGAGTGACTGAGTACTTAGCGAAATTTGAGCTGATTAGAGAGAGCCAACATGGATCTCTGTAAAGGGTAGGTCATGTCCAACGAACCTAATTGAATATTTTGAGGTAGTAACTAAAGTAGTAGACTATGGATGTAGTTTATATGGGCTTCCAGAAGGCATTTGACAAAAAAGACTGTCAGCTAAAATTAAAGCTCACAGGGCTAGACTTTCCATTATTGTGCAGATCACCCTAAAATGGGTGTTATTTCCAGCATTGGTGGTAAATATGGGTTTTGAGATTGCCGGATTATCGGCCATTTTCAAAACCACAACTTTCCATTTTATAAAATGGCTGTTACCGCGAACGATCGGAAATGGGTGTCAGCGTTAAAATGTTTTGACCTTCTGTCGTAAAGTGTTGGCGTCCACAGCAGCGGTATGGCAATGGTTGTTTCCCACATTTCCCGCGTTTCAGGAGATCAGGGGTCATCGATACATGCGCAGAAGAGGAAAGAGAAAGAGAGAGAGAGAGCAGAGAGGAACTGAAAGCGTGTGTGGGTGTGTTGTGTGCTTGTTTGGCTGTTTTGGGAGGCAGGAGGGAGATTTACCAGCAGCAAAAGGCCTACTGAGCACAAATAACATTGTTGCCACTGAGTTTCTGTCAAAACAATAATATTTAAAATGGAAGGGATGGAGGAGGTGACCCAGTATGCTGTGGAGACTGATACTGGTGAAAGCAGTTAGGTGGGAGAGGAACAATTGGGAGGATGCAAAATAAGCGAGGAGATTCTCCGACGAGGCAAATGCCTCCCTCCTACAGGAGGTGGAGTCACGTTGGGGTCAATTGACCCAGGGTGGGCATAGGAAGCCCACCCCAAAGGTCTACCAGAGGATATAGGCCGAGATAGCCGAGGTGGTCTCGTCGGCGACCAACGAGGTGCGTGAGGGCAGCCAGTGCCGCAAGCGCTGGAATGACCTTGTCGGATCCGCCCGAGTCTTACATTTATTTACATGTACTTATATATTTATATAATTTGATTTGTAAGTGTAATGATTGATTAAAATCAGGTGTGATGTCTTGCACTTATACCGGGAATGTTTTACTCGAAGTCTGCTTTTACGTCTTTAGGTAAAGAATGATAATTATCAAATAATGATGATTACATCTGTAGGTTATATGTTGTATGTGTGACAGTACCTAGCAATGATCTCATGCAATGATCTCATGGCATGACGTGCTGATGTTACCTTTTACAGAAGAAGCTTTCGAGGAATAGGGCCAAGCAGAGGCGAACGGGTGGTAGGCCACCGGTCATCATCGAGCTCACCGACATCGAGGAGCGGGTGCTGGCACTATTGGGGAGCCACCTCCGGTCGGCCATGCATGCAGCTGTAGAACCTGATGAGATGCCACGTGAGTAAAGTATACACCATTGCGTGATGTAAAGTCAATAGATGCTACATCCATTCATATCCACCAATAATATATGCTATATGATTGATAAAAATGTTCTCTAAATAATGATGGCCGCATGAGAATCATTGCAATGCAGAATTTGGCCATGGTCATGAAATGTGATGTCTGTGATGATTTTGATAGTGGTGGTACTTTTGTCATGCCTATGCTGTGTGTAGCATTGGAATCACCTTGTGACCCTACCACCCCTTCTCCTCTAATAACCTCATTTATGTTTTGTAGCTCAGCTAGCATCGCGGCCCCATGCAACACCAATGAGTCCAGAACCTGGGGGTGCGGGGCCGGACTCACCAGACGATCGTGCATCTGGTGCTGAGGAGCCCCGATTCGCGCCGATGGATCTACTGGGTGCCTTCTCCACGGATGAGAGTGCAGACTTCGAGGAGCCTGCATCGCCAAGCTCCATAATGCAGTCGATACACATGACATATAGTGTTCCTGCGGCCTTCCTTCCTCCTGCATGGAGGTACCGGGCCCAAGCACCTTGTTGCAGGGCACCCGAGTGTCTCCAGGATAGCGCCAAAAACATGGAGGGTGGTTTGACGCAGCAGATCTGCTCCATGAGCAACAGATCTGAGTAGCAACATGGTACACTTGATCAGGAGGATTGTTGACATAGGTCAGCAGATCCTACAGACAATGGGGGGCATAATCCCAAAAAATGGCCAGCATGTTCGCCATCATAAGTGAGTATGTGCCATGGATGGCGGAGGCCCTGGAGGTGATAGCCAGGAACACTGATGCCAGAGAGCTCCCAGTGGTCCCGGAGCACGGCACTGGACCCCAAAGTGCTGCACCCCCATTGCCAACGACACATGAGAGCCAGGAGGAAGATCTTGCTTCTGGCTCAGAGCATGTTCCCACCTCGGGACCGTCCTCTCCCATATCCGTCCAAGCAGCGGTTCTGCCGTCATCACCCCCAATGAAGCATCATCTGAGGAGCTCCTCGACCACGTGGCTTGAAGTCAGGAGGGGAGGGGGAAGGGATAGAGGTGGAGAGGAGAAGCGGGGAAGGGGAGAAAGGAAAGTGAGGTGCATAGCCGCAGGTGTTGTCTTGCTCACAGTATTTTAATGTTGTTGCTGCTATTTTGTTGGGAGGTTGGGGGGGGCGGCACCTTGTTTTCTTGCATTTGTGTTCGATGTTTATGAAGTGTTGTTGGAAATGTGAAAGATTTAAATGTTATAAATTTGATGTAAGGTGGGGTGGGGGTGGGGTGGGGTGTTTTTTACAGTTATAAAATTATGATTTCATACAAATGTTCTCATTAAATGTTTTTTATTTAACATAACCTTGTTGCACATTGTCTCAGATAGATGCACCGTTACACACTGGTGATTGTTTAACATGAAAGGGGATAATTAAACTTAACTTGAATCAACTTAAGCTTTAACTGTCATGAAGGTGATGCACACCATTGATGTATGAACTGCAGACACAGCAGTGTTGCAGCTTTGTAAATATCACCAATGTTATTTCAAGCAAAGCGCTCATTTATGAGCTGCTGAAATAAGAGTCTTGCAGCTATGTAGCCACCACGGGCCTTTTCCAGCGGTCTAGAGGGGGGCGAGGGCATGGTTTCATCGTCAGCCTGATTGTCTGGGCCGAGTTCAACGTCCACCTCCTCGTCCTCCTCTTCCTCTCTCTCCTGAGGTGGACTGGCAGTCCCTTCTGGCAATTCTTGTCCCCTCCTGATAGCCAAGTTGTGCAGCATGGAGCACACCACCAAGAATTGTGGTGGTATTGTAGCTCGCCTCCTGAATGGTCCAGGCATCTAAAGTGCTGCTTAAGCACTCCAATGGTTTTCTTGACGATATTGCCTGTGGCTCTGTGGCTCTCGTTGTATCGCTTCTTGGCTTCTGTCTGGGAATTACGCAGGAGAGTCATCAGCCAGGTGGTGAGGCTATATCCTTTGTCACCAAGCATCCAACATTGACCTTGTGGCTGACTGATAAACGTGTCAGATACAGCGCTCTCACGCAGGATGTGAGCATAATGGATGCTGCCCGGAAAATTTTGCACTCACTGCCATAATAATTTGCTGGTGGTCAACAACGAGAAAAACCTCTGCATCCTGAAAAGATGCCCGCATGGCGATGTGTGTACAGTCTATTGCTCCCTGCACCTTGGGGAAGTTAGCAATTTGGTAGAGTCCTAGAGCCCTCTCAGTCTGAGCCTCCCTGGTCATAGGGAAGCTGATAAAGTCCATCCTGCATGCGTAAAGGGCTTCAGTGACCTGACAAATGCAGCAATATGTGGCATGCTGAGATATACCGCAAATGTCACCAGCTGAGGCCTGAAAGGAACCCGATGCGTAGAAGGAAATTGCCGCAGTGACCTTGACCTCGACGGACAATGTGGCCCTGTCGGTGCTGGCAGGCTGCACATCTCCTCTGATGAGCTGGCATATCTCACTGATAACCTCTTTGCGGAAGTGCAGTCTCCTCAGGCACGTGTTATCAGACAAGTTCAGGTAAGACCGCTTCTCCCTGTAAGTGCGTGGTGTCTAAGGTCTTGTTCTCCTCAACAGTCTGGCACGTCTTTAATTGGGTACATAATGCTGTTGAATATAGGGATAGTGTTAAATCCAAGGAAGAGGCATAAATTGGCCAAAAAAGCAGCAAATCTGAGGACTGGGAGAAATTTAGAATTCAGCAGAGGAGGACAAAGGGTTTAATTCGGAGGGGGGAAATAGAATATGAGAGTAAGCTTGCAGGAAACATAAAAACTGACTGCAAAAGCTTCTATAGATAAGTGAAGAGAAAAAGATTAGTGAAGATAAATTTAGGTCCCTTACAGTCAGAATCAGGTGAATTTATAATGGGGAACAAAGAAATGGCAGACCAATTGAACAAATAATTTGGTTCTGTCTTCACTAAGGAAGACACAAATAACCTTCCGGAAATACTAGGGGAATGAGGGTCTAGCGAGAAGAAGGAACTAAAGGAAATCCTTATTAGTCAGCAAATTGTGTTGGGAAATTGATGGGATTGAAGGCCGATAAATCCCCAGGGCCTGATAGTCTGCATCCCAGAGTACTTAAGGAAGTGGCCCTAGAAATAGTGGATGCATTGGTGGTCATTTTCCAACATTCTATAAAATCTGGATCAGTTCCTATGGAGTGGAGGGTAGCTAATGTAACCCCACTTTTTAAAAAAGAAGGGGGAGAGAAAACAGGGAATTATAGACCGGTCAGCCTGACATCGGCGGTGGGGAAAATGTTGGAATCAATTATTAAAAGATCGGTTCAAGTCAGCATGGATTTATAAAAGGGAAATCATGCATGACAAATCTTCTAGAATTTTTTGAGGATGTAACGAGTAGAGTGGACAAGGGGGAGCCAATGGATGTGGTGTATTTAGATTTTCAAAAGGCTTTCGACAAGGTCCCACATAAGAGATTAGTGTGCAAAATTAAAGCACATGGTATTGCGGGTAATGTACTGACGTGGATAGAGAACTGGTTGGCAGACAGGAAGCAGAGAGTAGGAATAACCCGGTCCTTTTCAGAATGGCAGGCAGTGACTAGTGGGGTACAGCAAGGTTCAGTGATGGGACCCCAGCTATTTAAAATATACATTAATGATTTAGACTAAGAAATTGAATGTAATATCTCCAAGTTTGCAGGTGACACTAAGCTGTGTGGCAGTGTGAGCTGTGAGGAGGATGCAAAGAGGCTGCAAGGTGACTTGGACAGGTTAGGTGAGTGGGCAAATACATGGCAGATGCGGTATAATGTGGATAAATGTGAGGTTATCCACGTTGGTGCTAAAAACAGGAGGGTTGATTATTATCTGAATGGTGACAGATTGTTAAAGAGGGAGGTGCAACGAGACTTGGGTGTCATGGCACATCAGTCAGTGAAAGTTGGCATACAGGTGCAGCAGGCGGTGAAGAAGGCAAATGGCATGTTGGCCTTCATAGCGAGAGGATTCAAGTATAGGAGCAGTGAGGTCTTACTACAGTTGTGCAGGGCCTTGATAATGCCATACCTTGAATATTGTGTACAGTTTTGGTATCATAATCTGAAGAAGGATGTTCTTGCTATTGAAGGAGTGCAGCGAAGGTTCACCAGACTGATTCCAGGATGACAGGACTGACATATGAAGAAAGATTGGATCGACTAGGCTTGTATTCAATGGAATTTAGAAGAATGAGAGGGGATCGCATCGAAACATATAAAATTCTGACGGGATTGGACAGGTTAGATGCAGGAAGAATGTTGTCGATGTTGGGGAAGTCCAGAACCAGGGATCACAGTCTAAGAATAACGGGTGAGCCATTTAGGATTGAGATGAGGAGAAACTTCTTCACTCAGAGAGTTGTGCGCATGTGGAATTCTCTACCACAGAAAGTTGTTGGGGCTAGTTTGTTAGATATATTCAAAAGGGAGTTAGATGTGGTCCTCACAGCTAAAGGGATCAAGGGGATGGAGAAAAAGCAGGAATGGGGTACTGAAATGCATGATCAGCCATGATCATATTGAATGGTGGTGCAGGCTCGAAGGGCCGAATGGCCTCCTCCTGCACCTATGTTTCTATGTTTCTATGTTTCTGCCATTTCTAGTCTGCAGCATGTGCATAGTCATCAAGACAGGCTGAGAAATTACAGGCCCCATTACAATAGCTATCAGTGTTATACCTATTGTTCACAAACATAAAATTTTCCCACTAAGGCACCTAAACTAAATTCCAATCGTCCACAGTACGATAAGATGTTTGTTCAGATGTTGAAATCACCGTAAAAGAACTCCTCAGTACATCAAAGCTCCCCAGGAGTTGAAGCAACCTTTTAAATGAAGCGACCTGCGAGTTACAGAATAGTATCTATACTGCTGTGATTAGTTCAGGCGAGGGCAACTTTTTCACAGTGGTTTTTTCGGCGATACATATTTTCGGAGATATGTGTGCGAGGTGCCAAAAGTAACGCCCGCCGATATTTTGGCCGTTAATTTCATCAATTCTGATCTTTATGACAAATAAAGTGGGCGGGCGGTATTATTATTTCTCAGCGTTAAGTACATGCTGAAAGTAACGCTGGGCGAGAAATGGGCATTATTTTCCATTTTCTGCCTAAATGGGCGATAGCTGTGCGTTATATCTCAACTCAACGTACAAATGGACGTTAAGTGCGATATCGATGCAAATAAAGTGGAAATTCAAGCCCCATGGAATTGAAGGCAAATTATTGATCTGTTTTGAGATTGGTTAGGCAGTAAAAGACAGAGAGTAATGATAATGGATATGTAATCGAATTGGAAGGAAGTGACTAGTGGTGTCCCACAAGGAACTGCACTGGGGCCTCAACTATTCACAATATTCATTAATGACTTGGATAACACAACAGTGAGCTATATTTCTAAGTTTGCTGATCAAACAAAGTTCAGTGGCATAAGCAAGTGGTGGAGACAGGAGCATAAAATTACAAAGAGACATTGATAGACTAAGGACGGAATTTTCCCCTAAAACACTGGTGGGTTTGGAGCGTGGGGGTAGTTAAACTGTTAAAAATGGGACTCCCCCCTGCCGATCCCTGGTCAACCCCCGCACTGTGATCCCTGGCCTCTCCGCCCGATCCCTGGTCGAACTCCCTCTCCACAATCCCCGACCCCTGCTGATGGTCTCTCCTCCTTCCCGAGACCCAACCCCTGCCTGTTGTGTATCTGTAAAGCATGCACTCCCATGTTCTGCCACCAGGGAGCGCATCCCTTGAAGTCCCAAGGGATCCCAGCATCCCTTGGGAGCACTGTATATAAGCCAGCCCCTAAGGCCTGTTATTCACTCTGGAGTGTCTCAATAAAGACTGAGGTCACTGTTACTTTAACCTCCCTGTGTGCAGTCTCATCTGTGTTAGGAACACAACAACTGGTGTCAAGTACACGAATCCAACACAAAGATGCAGCAAACTGTGGGCATCCTGGAGAAGTTCTCGGAGGGTGAGGACTGGGAAGCCTATGTCGAATGGCTAGACCAGTACTTTGTAGCCAACGAGCTGGACGGAGAAGGAAGCACTGAAAAACGAGAGTGGTCCTGCTCACAGTCTGCGGGGCACCGACCTACAGCCTCATGAAGAATCTTCTGGCTCCAGTGAAACCCACAGATAAGTTGTATGAGGAGCTGTGTATACTGGTTCAGGAGCATCTTAACCCGAGGGAGAGCATGCTGATGGCGAGGTATCGTTTCTACACATGCCAGCGATCTGAAGGTCAGGAAGTGGCGAGCTAAGTCGCCGAGCTAAGGCGACTTGCAGGAGGACCTATGTGAGTTTGATGGCTACCTGGAGCAAATGCTCAGAGACTCTTTTGTACTAGGCATTGGCCACGAGACCATCCTACAAAAACTTTTGACTGTAGACACACCGACCCTCAGTAAGCACTGGCTAGCACAAGCGTTTATGTCTACCAGTGATAACACCAAACAAATCTCTCAGCACACAAGTGCTAGCAATGTTCATAAATTAACTGGAACTGTGTTTGCGAGCAGAAATGTACAGGGCAGAACCACGAGTCTGCAACTGCCAACAGGCCTCAGGTGACCCAGATGACTCAGAATCCACAACAAAGGATGAATGCAAGGCAATTCAAGCCTTGTTGGTGTTGTGGAGGCTTCCATTCAGCCTATTCATGCTGCTTCAAAGGGTATGCTTGCAAGAGCTGTGGAACAATGGGGCACCTCCAACGAGCTTGCAGATGAGCTGCAACCTCTGCAAAACATGCTAACCACCACGTGGCAGAGGAAGATCGGTCCATGGTGGGTCAAAGCAATTTCGAGCCTCAGAGAGAGGAGGCAGATGCTGAAGTACATGGGGTGCACACATATTTGACGAAATGTCCACCTATAATGCTAAGCGTAAAATTGAATGCTTTACCCGTAGCCATGGAACTGGACACTGGCGCTAGCTAATCCATCATGAGTAAAAAGATGTTTGAGAGACTGTGGTCCAACAAGGCACTCATTCCAGCCCTGAGCCACATCCACACGAAACTGAGAATGTACACCAAAGAGCTTATCACTGTCCTGGGCAGCACCATGGTCAAGGTCACATACGGGCGCATGGCGCATGAACTGCCACTCTGGATTGTCCCGGGCGATGGCCCCACACTGCTTGGAAGGAGCTGGCTGGGCAAAATCTGCTGGAACTGGGATGACATCCGAGCGCTATCACATGTCGATGAGGCCTCATGTACCCAGGTTCTTAACAAATTTCCTTCCCTTTTTGAGCCAGGCGTTGGAAACTTTTCTGGGGCGCAGGTGCGGATCCACTTGGTCCCAGAGGCATGACCCATTCACCACAAGGTCAAGCGGTACCTCACATGATGAGGGAGAGAGTGGAAATCGAGCTGGACAGGCTGCAACGCGAGGGCATGATCTCCCCAGTGGAATTCAGCGAGTGGGCCAGCCCGATTGTTCCAGTGCTCAAAAGTGATGGCACGGTCGGGATTTGCGGCGATTATAAAGTAACTTTTAATCGTTTCTCGCTACAGGACCAATACCCGCTACCTAAGGCAGACGATCTATTTGCGACGCTGGCAGGAGCTCAAGCTCGACCTGACTTCGGCCGACATGACGCAGGAGCTGGAGGATTCTTCGAAGGGCCTCACCTGCATCAACATGCACAAGGGACTGTTCATCGACAACAGATGCCTGTTTGGAAACATGGAGAGCCTACTCAAGTCGGTACCATGCACGGTGGTTTTTCAGGACGACATATTGGTCACGGGTCGGGACACCGTCAAGCACCTACAAAACCTGGAGGAGGTCCTCCAGCGACTGGATCACGTAGGGCTGCGGCTGAAGAGGTCAAAATGCATCTTCATAGCAAGAGAAGTGGAGTTTTTGGGGAGAAAGATTGTGGCGGATGGCTTTCGGCCCACAGACGCCAAGACAGAGGCTATCAGAAACGTGCCCAAGCCACAGAATGTCACGGAGCTGCGGTCATTCTTGGGACTCCTCAACTATTTTGGTAATTTCCTATCGGGGTCAAGCATCCTCTTAAAGCCCCTACATGTGTTATTGCGTAAAGGTGAGAGCTGGGTATGGGGAATAAACCAAGTAACTGCTTTTGAGAAACCCAGAAACATTTTATGCTCCAACAAGCTGCTTGTATTGTATAACCCGTATAAAAGACTCGTGCTAGTATGTGATGCGTCGTCATACGGAGTCGGGTGTGTATTACAACAAGCTAACGTTGCAGGGAAGTTGCAACCTGTCGCCTATGCTTCCAGGAGCTTGTCTAAGGCCGAGAGCGCCTACAGCATGATTGAGAAAGAGGTATTAGCGTGTGTGTTCGGGGTAAAGAAAATGCATCAGTACCTGTTTGGCCTCAAATTTGAGCTGGAAACCGATCACAAGCCCCTCATATCCCTGTTCGCTGAAAACAAAGGGATAAATACTAATGCCTCAAAGGTGGGCACTCACGCTATCAGCGTATAACTATACCATCCGCCACAGGCCAGGCATCGAGAACTGTGCAGATGCTCTCACGGGGGTGGAAATGGCGCAGCATGCAAACTTGTTGATGATGGCGCAGCCCGCAGACTTGTTGTTGGTCATGGAAGCATTTGAAAATGATAAATCACCTGTCACGGCCCGCCAGATTAGGACTTGGACCAGCCAAGATCCTCTGCTGTCCCTAGTAAAAAAACTGTGTAATGCATGGGAGCTGGGCCAGCATCCCCGTTGAAATGCAAGAGCTAATCTAGCCGTTCCAGCGGCGAAAGGACGAGCTGTCCATTCCGGCAGACTGCCTGTTGTGAGGTAACCACGTAGTACTACCCAAAAAGGGCAGGGAGACGTTCATCTCGGATCTCCACAGCACACACCCGGGTATAGTAATGATGAAAGCGATAGCCAGATCTCACGTGTGGTGGCTCGGTATCGACTCTGACTTAGAGTCCTGTGTATGGCAATGCAGCGTGTGTGCTCAGTTGATTGAATGTGAAATAATGTTGGGAAGCACCGCCACCGCCACCATTGAAAGCCTGAGGGCCATGTTTGCCACCCATGGCCTGCCTGATATACTGGGTCAGTGACAATGGGCCATGTTTCACCAGTGCCAAATTTAAAGAATTCATGACCCACAATGGGATCAAACATGTCACCTCGGCCCCGTTTAAACCAGCCTCCAATGGGCAGGCAGAGCGGGCAGTACAAACAATCAAACAGAGCCTCAAACGAGTCACAGAAGGCTCACTCCAAACCCACCTGTCCCGAGTTCTGCTCAGCTACCACACGAGACCCCACTCACTCACAGGGATGACCCCGGCTGAGCTACTCATGAAAAGAACACTTAAAACCAGGCTCTCGCTGGTTCACCCCAACCTGCATGAGCAGGTAGAGAGCAGGCGGTAGCAACAAAATGTAAACGATGGTCGCGCCACTGTTTCACAGGAAATTGATCTGAATGACCCTGTGTATGTGCTAAATTATGGACATGCTCCCAACAGGATCGCGGGCACGGTGATAGCTAAAGAAGGGAGTAGGGTGTTTGTAGTCAAACTAGACAATGGACAAATTTGCAGAAAGCACTGGACCAAACGAGTCTGCGGTTCACAGACTGCCCTAAACAATCCACAGCAGACACCACCTTTTTCGAGCCCACAACACACACCCAAAGGATCAACGACATCACGCCGGACCAGGAAATCGAACCCATCACGCCCAACAGCCCAGCAAGGCCAGGTTCACCCAGCAGCCCTGCAGGGCCAACAACACACCAGCCCAGCGAGGGCACAGCTAACATACCAGAACAGACATTTGTACCGAGGCGGTCCACCAGGGAAAGAAAGGCTCCCGACCGCCTCACCTTGCAAATAGTTTTCACTTTGACTTTGGGGGGGGAGTGATGTTGTGTATCTGTAAAGCATGCACTCCCATGTTCTGCCACCAGGGAGCGCATCCCCTGAAGTCCCAAGGGATCCCAGCATCCCTTGGGAGCACTGTATATAAGCCGGCCGCTAAGACCTGTTCCTCACTCTGGAGTGTCTCAATAAAGACTGAGGTCACTGTTACTTTAGCCTCCCTGTGTGCAGCCTCATCTGTGTTAGGAACACAACACTGCCGATTGCCGATCCTCCTCCCATGATCCCTCTCACAGAGCAGCCGCTTGCTTCTGAGGCCTACCCACCCACAGCCAGCCAGCCTCTCAATCTGAGGCTTCAGAATCAATTCAGGCCCTGCCATTAAGGTCAGCAGGGCCTGCAGGAAACCTGGCCACCTGACCGGGATTCCTGACCACCTCAGAAGCTCCACGCCCCAACCCGCCTCTCTTGAGAAAATTCCGGCCTTATAAGTGACTGTACAAAACTGTGGCAGATGGATTTCAGCACAGGTAAGTGTGAGGTCATCCATTTTGGACCAAAAAAGATAGATCCTAGTATTTTATAAATGGTGAATAGTAGACTTGACCATTCCAACACATTCCTGGCTGGCCTCTCACATTCTACCCTATGTAAACTAGAGGTGATCCAAAACTCAGCTGTCCGTGTCCTAACTCGCACCAAGTCCTGCTCATCCATCACCCTTGCGCTCGCTGACCTACATTGGGTTCCGGTTAAGCAACGCTTCAATTTCAAAATTCTCATCTTTGTTTTCAAATCCCTCCATGGCCTTGTCCCTCCCGATCTCTGTAATCTCCTCCAGCCCCACAACCTCCCGCGATGTCTGCGCTCCTCTAATTCTGCCCTCTTGAGCATCCCTGATTATAATCGTTCAATCATTGGTGGCCGTGCCTTCTGTTGCCTAGGCCCCAAGCTCTGGAATTCTTGGCCTAAACTTCCCTGCCTCTCTACCTCTCTTTCCTCCTTCAAGATGCTCCTTAAAATCTATCTCTTTGACCAAGCTGTTGGTCATCTGCCCTAATTTCTCCTTATGTGGCTCGGTGTCAAATTTTTTGTCTCATACTCCTGTGAAGCGCCTTGGGACATTTCACTATCTTAAAGGTGCAATATAAATACAAATTGTTGTTGTACGTTATACCTTCATAAGCACAAAATTCGACCTCAAAAAAGGAAACATTGGTGATTGTATGCAGTATAAGATAAGGCCCACTTGTTCACCTAAAAATAAACCACCCAGTGAATCAGCCCCATGTAACTCAAACTGTCTTTGACCTCATAAAATGTCCATAATTTATCAGATATTTGGTTTGATCTTCCACTAAAACCCTGAATTTCACATGTATCCTCTATAGGTTTGTATCTCCAATAGTAAATGTAAAAAAAAATCAAGCATTTATCAATTTCACTGCATCCCCATGAAAGCTGTGAGTGGCAGCCTTAACATTGCTTCGTCCTTTAATCTCACATAAATCCATTTGAGACATTTGCAAGAATTGCTTTATTTGAATAAAATCCACTTAGAGTGCCTGAGTGTACAAGGTATTGCAAAGCTCAGGCACTGACCTAAGGGCTGAAGAATAAGGTGCTTGTACAGCTCACAAGAGCAGAGTTATGTTAAATGCGATTTAGGACTGTAAAGATATATTGCCATTACAGTCCCTGTAAATTTATCATGCTTTCACTGTTTTGGAAGTATGTTTTCTGTTGCAGTGAGTAATTAAGAAACAAGTAATGACAGTTTCTCAGGTAGTGGTTTGGACGCAGTGAAGTGTGAGATTTAGTGGGCCTCAATAATCAATGGCAAAATGTGTTTTTAATTGCCCATTGAAATCTAAGTCAGAAATATACAGCCAAACTCGATGGGAAAAATAAAGCAGAATAATTGGTAGAAAGATGAATGATAGTTGTAGGTCTTAACAGAAGTAGCTTTAATGCTGGAAATATTTCATTACAAATATTTTATTGTAATTTAGCATTTTAAAATAATTACAAGGGTAGCATTTTTCACTAAAATTCACAAAACGATACCACTGTGCAAACAAAGTGGAAATGTGTAACATTTAAGTTACTGTTCTCCTTCTTCCCAGTGAAAAGTAACATTTTCAATATTTACAATAGAATATCTCTGTCGATCCTGATCCTTGGAACTGCTGTACTTCATTTTCCACTTATTTTAATGCCTTATGAGGTCATGGCATTGTAATGTTTTCAATTAATTATCATCAACAGCAAAACAAACCTCATAATTCAAGCCACAATACCATGCCGTGACCCACTCCAATCCTACCCCATCTATTTTTGGAATTAGACCTTTTAGATGAAACGTTAAACCGAGGCCCCGTCCGCCCTCTCAGGTGGCCGGAAAAGATCCCGTAACACTATTTTGAAGAAGAGTAGAGAAGTTATTCTCATTGTACTGGCCAATATTAATTCCTCAACCAACACCACTAAATCAGATTATCTGGGCACTTATTTCATTGCTGTTTATGGGACCTTGCTGTGCGCAATTTGACTGCCGCATTTCCCATATTAAAGCAGTGTTTACACTTCAAAAAAAACTTCATTGGTTATAAAGTGCTTGAGACTGAGTGGAGAAGAACTTTGTATACCAAATTACATGACTTTAAAAAGAGTGGGGAGTTCTCCTGTGTTCTGGCCAACATTCCTCCGCTAACCATCATGAAACAGTTTGTCTGGTAATTAATCTCATGGCTGTTTGTGGGAGGCTGCTGGTGCAGAGTAGCTGCATGGTTGCTTAAATTACAACAATTCATGCATTTCAAGAAGTAATTTGTTCTGTGAAGTATGCTGGCACATTCAAATGTGAAAGGTGATATATTAGAGCAAGTATTAATTATTATTATTTTTTGTTCATTAGGACAGGTTAACAAATGTCAGCTTGATAGCGCAGCCCTTAAAGTGCTCAATATCCAGAAATTCAGATAAAAGCCTGGTTGAGATTTGAAGCCAATATGTAATGCGTTTCCATCGGGCCTTGGGATTGGGCTACTAAGATGGGGTCCTCGCTGTTGCAGAGAAAGTGACGTGCCCACATCTCACTTTGACAATTTGAATCTACTGTCAGTGAAGCTATGAGGTAATGTTGGTTTCAAATATGACGAACAAGCCCACAACTCATTTACACATTTTCCAGCCAAAGAAAATTGTTTGAAAGGGGAAGGAGTGGAAAATATAATTTAATTTTGTTTTCTAAAAAAATCTAAAAATAACATAAAGGAACCATACTTTCACACAGCAAGCATTTCATAAAATTCCATAAATATGCTGTTATGTTCAGTACGTTTTACAGAGTGTCTAAAATTCTGCGTGCTTCCATTTATTAAATTCACCCCAAACAAAACAGACCATTTGGCCTTTGCCTCTTAGGTCAGCAGCCCTGTCATTGGCAGTTTATAAGTCAACAGACTCTGCAGGTGGTTAAACACACAGACATTGTATTTTCTATTTCTGTATTATAGGGGAAGGTCAACTGCTGTAGGTGAATGGGGTCACAGGTCAATGGATATAAATGCAGGACCACAGCACTTCCACAACACGCACTTTCTGCCAGTAGTCGATGGATAGCGAACTGGAACAGGAAGCACGCTTGATTTTTTTTCTTTCATCTACAAAGCACTAAATTTATGGTATTGCTTTTAAACATCAGGTTCCACTAATGTCAGTCACCCTTTCATTTTACCAATACATCCGTCATTTGAGAAGGTAATTTTACTGCGGATTTTTAGCCTTAGTTTGTATTTTATATAATACTCGGCAGAAATAAAACGTTCAAAGCAAAGCAAATAAATTTCTGGTTTCGCCAGTGAGAATTTATGAGTCATGTGTGCTGCTATGCTTTAAAAAAAAATTAGGGACAAAGGCCAGGACTGAAAACGATCGCCACCAAGGTTGAAAACAATAGAAGATTTAGTAATAGTAGTTAGGTGACATCAAGCCTTGGGTTTCTAATGTCTGTCAATTGTTGGGAGAAAAGGAAGACTGAGGCAGATGAAGCTTTCCATGGCTTTGAAGTCCTGGGAAAGAATTTGTTTAGAAGACAGAAAATTAAGTCCCGATTTCAGCAGTGACAAGGCAGGGAGGAGCAAGAGCAAGTTCGTCCTTATATTAGCATAGACCCATGTATCGGACTGGAATTAACACCAACAGCATCGATCAATGTATGGTTTGTGCTGTCACCTTTTTCCGCTATCATTAATATTTTTGGTTTTTGGTATAGTATGATGCAAATTGAGTAAACTTGCAACAGAAGTGATTCGTTAGAAACATTTAGCGCAATTACTAAAAAAATGCTTTGCAGTGGGAAATTTATATTATATCATATTGGAGTATAGAGTCTATCAGTATTGTATAGAGTTCTTTTTTTAAAATTCTGTAGTTTTCGCGCCCACAGCCAGCCTGATTGACAGGCTGGAGACCTGTCGGGCGGGAAATCCCACAGCACAAGGCCGCAGCCAAGCTGGGTTGAGAGCAGGTAGGTCTAGTGTGGGGGGGGAAAGATCGTGAGAGGGGGGGGCGATCATTTGGGGTGGGGGGGGTTCCGATCATGCAGGGGGTTTTCTTGTCATGCAGGAGGACTTCCGATCGTGTGGGAGTTCCGATCGCGGGAGGGGTACCGATCGCAGGTGAAGGTTCTGATTGCAGAGGGGGTTCCAACCACAGGGGTTTCCAATCATGGGGGTTTCTGATCGTGGGAGGGGGCAGATGGTGGTTGGGGAAGGGTCCGATGGTGCTCAAGGGGATCCGATGGTGGTCAAGGGGAGGCAGATGGTAGTCAGGGAGGGGGGTCCATTGGTGGAGTGAGGGAGAGCAGACAAATCGCAGGGCCAGTAAGCTTGTTCGGCCTGGCGGAAACACTCCTGCTCCTCCTGGCCCACAAGCAATGCTGTAAAGGCACTTACCTCATGGATTCAGCCCTTTTCACCTTCTTTCACCTGCCAAGTTTCCTGCCGGGAATCCTGGTCACCTGTGGTTAAAAATAGAATCACCGGTAAAATGAAGGCACGCAGTCTCATTAAAATATTTAAATGACCAACCTGGCTCCTGCGAGTGGATTGGTCACCCGCCCCTCGTCCCGCCTCCGTTTAAACCAGAAGTGGGTGGGTTCGAGGTGGGTTGGGTTCCTGTTTCACATTTTTTGAATATTAATCTCTGACCCGACCACGACCCACAAGTTTTTGGGAGTTAAGATTCAGCTCCTTGTCTTGCTTCGACATCTATTATGGTTCATTTGAAATCTAACATATATCAGATATGTTCATGTTTATACTTCTTGCACTCTTTTAAATGCATTCTTGCCGTTTGAGAGACCAATCTGCGAGGCTAAAGCAATTACTTGCACAATGGGGCGCAATGTATTTACATGTACAAGAGGTTTGTTGAAGTGCAGCTCCATGGGTAGGGGGAGAGTGTTCAATGAGAGTTGTATATATTACTGAGTAGATTCTGACATCAATTATTTGCTTGGTGATGCATTTTACTGTTCGAGCACTTGGATCATTGCTTTCCTCAGATACTATGGGATAGAATTTTAGAATTTCCACAGGAGTTTCCCGTAACTTTGGCAGAGGCATGCTCGGAAGTTATTGGCATATGGCGATTAGTAATCAACAGTTTCACTGGTTTCTTTTCGAAATGCCTGAGGCAGGGCTGGAGAAGCCTAGTCAAATAGACCAACATGTAGTGGTAGAACTCACTTTGAGAGTGGAACCTCTCTTAAAAGAGCCAGCTTTTTAAAACTATGTTGTATAATGCACAGAGAAGATTTACAATCTATGGACAAAAATACTCCATTTGTCATATCATCATCTTTATACAACACTGATACAGCATCCTTAACATTCCAAGGCACTTCACAAATGTTCGGAATGAAAACTACTTACTTGCTTATTGTGCTTATTGATTTTTGGCACATAAGACAGAAATTTCTATTCTAATTGCAGCTCTCAAAGAATTTGTGGTCTGCAATTCATATACTTGATAAAACATTGGAGACACTGTCTGGATTTAAACTACAGTACAAAATATCATTAACCTAATGTGCTCCTACTGTCCAACTCATCTCGCTAATGCAGAGCAATACACCCTCACATGAAATATAGGAGCATCTGTCCATGTGTCCCACGTCCAACTTTTTCCGAACTGATTATCGTTGAGAGTTTGACATGTCAGGGGTAACTTTTATATGCTATGAACTGATTTGGAGCCTCTTTGTTGTTACTTTTCTTTAATAAGCTGTATTCATAATATTAAGGAGCTTTTTAAACTTGAATTGACTCTGACCATTAACTGGAGAGTACTACATCTGTACTAGGAGGGGCTAAACAGCTGTGGATGATGGTTCTTGGGAATAGGTGAACTGACCGAGTATAAAGTATGGCATGGGCCTCTTGGTGAAAACATATTATCCAGTTTCTACAAGTCATTTAATTTATAGAGATTGGACACATACATAGGGACAGAAATTGGTCAACTACATGGTCCGCCCGTTTTTCGGTGGTCTCCGAGCATCATTTTTTACCACCCGGTATAGCTGGGGCTGAGTGGGCGGGAATTTCATCCCACTTTTCTCGGCGGTAAGCTAAGCGGAGTTCAGCGGGTGGGAGCGCAGTGCAGCCGGCGGTGTGCGGCGGAGGAGGCCTTTTGACTCGGGAATCTTCGGTTCCTAAGTTGTGCACATGCGTGCGCACGGCTCTCAAACTCCGCCCCGACAGGCATTGATGAGAGGCCAGAGACTGTTGGCCTGAGATTGCTGTGTGGGGGGTGGGGGGTGGGGTGGAGGGAGAGATTGCTGTGGAGTGGCCTGAAATCGCTGAGGAGGAGGGGAGATCGCTGTTGGGGGGGGGGGGGAAGTGATCGCTATGGGGGGAAGAAATCGCTGTGGGGGGGAAAGAGACTGAGGGGGTGATAGAGACTGGGGGGTGAGAGAGAGAGAGACTGAGGGTTGAGAGAGACTGGGGGCAGACATAGACTGGGGGGTGGTAGAGGCTGAGGGATGAGAGACACTAATAAATGTTTTATTATAATTCATTAATAAAGAATTAAATAAGGCTTTATTAGACCATTTATATTATTGCCTAACACTAGAAAATACTACAATCCATTTAAAAATACATCAAACTGTGGAGAACTATCAATATCAAACAAACCTGTCTGCTCTGTGCACATACCGTCCACTTAAGATGCACTTAAAAGTAACTTCTCCAGGACAGTATGTATTTCCAGCGGTATTTCATGAATTTTGCACTTTTGGGCGGTATGTCGGCGATCTGCATGGGCGGGCGATGTGCACACCGCCAGGTGGTATTTCACTGAGGAATTTTCAATCGTGCGGTATGTCGGTGGTATGTAGGTGTTTTTTCACCAACATTGCATTTTTAGGCGGTACACGGTCGGTACCACCAATTTCGGGTCCATAATATTTTTCAAAATCATGGTATCTGTCTACCAGTTCAATTTAAGAACATAAGAACATAAGAAATAGGAGCAGGAGTCAGCCATTTGTCCCCTCGAGCCTGCTCCACCATTTAATAAGATCATGGCTGATCTGCTCATGGAATCAACTCCACTTCCCTGCCCGCTCCCCATAACCCTTTATTCCCTTATCGCTCAAAAATCTATCTCTCTCCGCCTTAAATATATTCAATGAACCAGCCTCCAAGCTCGCTGGGGCAGAGAATTCCATAGATTTACAACCTTCTGAGAGAAGAAATTTGTCCTCATCTCAGTTTTAAATGGGCGGCCCCTTATTCTGAGACTATGCCCCCTAGTTTTAGCTTCCCGTATGATTGGAAATATCCTCTCT
This sequence comes from Pristiophorus japonicus, assembly GCF_044704955.1. Lineage (NCBI taxonomy): Eukaryota > Metazoa > Chordata > Chondrichthyes > Pristiophoridae > Pristiophorus > Pristiophorus japonicus. Next base: position 62,806,436 of record NC_091985.1, read on the forward strand.
GTATCCAACTTGTTGAGCACCCCCATTATCTTATATGTTTTGATAAAATCACCTCTCATTCTTCTGAACTCCAATGAGTATAGGCACAAACTACTCAAACTATCTTCATAAGTCAACCCCCTCATCTCCGGAATCAACCGAGTGAAACTTTTCTGAATAGCCTCCAATGCAAGTATATCCTTCCTTAAATACAGAGACCAAAACTGTACACAATACTCTAGGTGTGGCCTCACCAATACGCTGGACTTCTCTGCTTTTATACTCTATCCCCCTTGCAATATAGGCCACCATTCCATTTGCCTTCCTGATTACTTGCTGTAACTGCTTACTAACTTTTGTGTTTCATGCACAAGGACCCCCAGGCCCCTCTGTACTGCAGCATTTTGCAATTTTTCACCATTTAAATTATAATTTGCTTTTCTATTTTTTCTGCCAAAGTGGATAACCTCACATTTTCCTACATTATACTCCATCTGCCAAATGTTTGCCCACTCACTTAGCCTGTCCATATCCCTTTGCAGATTTTTTGTGTCCTCCTCACAATGTGCTTTCCCACACATTTTTGTATCATCTGCAAACTTGGCTACATTACACTCGGTCCCTTCATCCAAGTCATTAATATAGATTGTAAATCGTTGAGCCCCCTGCACTGATCCCTGCAGCACCCCACTAGTTACTGTTTGCCAAATGGAATATGACACGTTTATCCCGACTCTCTGTTTTCTGTTAGTTAGCCAATCCTCCATCCATGCTAATATATTACCCCAACCCCGTGAACATTTATCTTGTGCAGTAACCTTTTATGTGGCACCTTATCGAATGCCTTCTGGAAATCCAAATAAACCACATCCACTGGTTCCCCCTTATCCACCCTGCTTGTTACATCCTCAAAGAACTCCAACAAATTTGTCAAACACGATTTCCCTTTCATAAAACCATGTGAACTCTGCTTGATTGTGTTGTGGAAAGCATGCACTCCCATGTTCCGCCACCTGGGAGCACTGTATATTAGCCGGCCCCTAAGGCCTGTTACTCACTCTGTAGTGTCTTAATAAAGACTGAGGTCACTGTTACTTTAATCTCCCTGTGTGCAGTCTCATCTGTGTTAGGAACACAATAACTGGCAATGAGAATACGAATCCAACGCAAAGATGCAGCAAACTGTGGGCATCCTGGAGAAGTTCTTGGAGGGTGAGGACTGGGAAGCCTATGTCGAACGGCTAGACCAGTACTTTGTAGCCAACCAGCTGGACGGAGAAGGAAGCGCTGCAAAAAGGAGAGCGGTCCTCCTCACAGCCTGCGGGGCACCGACTTACAGCCTCATGAAGAATCTTCTGGCTCCGGTGAAACCCATAGATAAGTCGTATGAGGAGCTGTGTACACTGGTTCGGGAGCATCTTAACCCGAGGGAGAGTGTGCTGATGGCGAGGTATCGGTTCTACACGTGCCAGTGATCTGAAGGTCAGGAAGTGGTGAGCTAAGGCGACTGGCAGGACAATGTGAGTTTGATGGCTACCTGGAGCAAATGCTCAGAGACTTTTTTGTACTGGGCACTGGCCACAAGACCATCCTCCGAAAACTTTTGACTGTAGAGACATGGACCCTCAGTGAGGCATTGTGATAGCACAAGCGTCCACCAGTGATAACACCAAACAAATCTCTCAGCATACAAGTGCTAGCAGTGTTCATAAATTAACTGGAACTGTGTTTGCGATCAGAAATGTACAGGGCAGAACCCACGAGTCTGCAACTGCCAGCAGGCCTCAGGTGACCCAGATGAATCAGAATCCCCAACAAAGGATGAATGCAAGGCAATTCACACCTCATTGGCGTTGTAGAGGCTTCCATTCAGCCTATTGATGCCGCTTCAAAGGGTATACTTGCAAGAGCTGTGGAACAATGGGGCACCTCCAACGAGCTTGCAAACAAGCTGCAAGCTCTGCAAAACCTGCTAATCACCACGTGTCAGAGGAAGGTCGGTCCTTGGTGGATCAAAGCAATTTCGAGTCTCAGAGAGAGGAGGCAGATGCTGAAGTACACAGGATGCACAAATTTTTGACGATATGTCCACCTATAATGCTAAACGTAAAATTGAATGTCTTACCCGTAGTCATGGAACTGGACACTGGCACTAGCCAATCCATCATGAGTAAAAAGATGTTTGAGAGACTGTAGTGCAACAAGGCATTCAGACCAGCCCTGAGCCCCATCCACACAAAACTGAGAACGTACACCAAAGAGCTTATCACTGTCCTGGGCAGCGCCATGGTCAAGGTCACCTACGAGGGCACAGTGCATGAACTGCCACTCTGGATTGTCCCGGACGATGGCCCCACACTGCTTGGAAGGAGCTGGATGGGCAAAATCCGCTGGAACTGGGATGACATCCGAGCGCTATCACATGTCAATGAGGCTTTTTGTACCCAGGTTCTTAACAAATTTCCTTCCCTCTTTGAGCCAGGCATTGGAAACTTTTCTCGGGCAAAGGTGCGGATCCACTTGGTCCCAGAGGCACGATCCATTCACCACAAGGCGTGAGCGGTATCTCACATGATGAGGCAGAGAGTGGAAATCGAGCTGGACAGGCTGCAATGCGAGGGCATCATCTCCCCAGTGGAATCAGTGAGTGGGCCAGCCCAATTGTTCGCAAAAGTGATGGCATGGTCAGGATTTGCGGCGATTATAAAGTAACTATTAATCGTTTCTTGCTACAGGACCAATACCCGCTACCTAAGGCAGACGACCTATTTGCGACGCTGGCAGGAGGCAAGACATTCACCAAGCTCGACCTGACTTCAGCCTACATGACGCAGGAGCTGGAGGAGTCTTCGAAGGGCCTCACCTGCATCAACACGCACAAGGGACTGTTCATCTACAACAGATGCCCGTTTGGAATTCGGTCAGCTGCAGCGATCTTCCAGAGAAACATGGAGAAGCTACTCAAGTCGGCACCACACATGGTGGTCTTTCAGGACGACATCTTGGCCATGGGTTGGGACACCGCCGAGCACCTACAAAATCTGGAGGAGATCCTCCAGCGACTGGATCGCGTAGGGCTGCGGCATAAGAGGTCGAAATGCGTCTTCATGGCATTAGAAGTGGAGTTTTTGGAGAGAAAGATCGCGGCGGACGACATTCGGCCCACAGACGCCAAGACAGAGGCTATCAGAAACGCGCCCGGGCCACAGAATGACACGGAGCTGCGGTCGTTCCTGGGACTCCTCAACTATTTTGGTAACTTCTTACCGGGGTTAAGCACCCTTTTAGAGCCCCTACATGTGTTATTGCGCAAAGGTGGGAACTTGGTATGGGGGAAAATAAACAAGTAATTGCTTTTGTGAAAGCCAGAAACATTTTATGCTCCAACAAGCTGCTTGTATTGTATAACCCATGTAAAAGACTTGTGCTAGCATCTGACGCGTCGTCGTACAGAGTCGGGTGTGTATTACAACAAGCTAACGTTGTAGTGAAGTTGCAACCTGTCGCCTATGCTTCCAGGAGCTTGTCTAAGGCCGAGAGGGTCTACAGCATGATTGAGAAAGAGGCATTAGCGTGTGTGTTCGGGGTAAAGAAAATGCATCAGTACCTGTTTGGCCTCAAATTTGAGCTGGAAACCGATCACAAGCCCTTCACACCTCTGTTCGCTGAAAACAAGGGGATAAATACTAATGCCTCAGCCCGCATACAAAGGTGGGCACTCGCGCTATCAGTGTATAACTATACCATCCGCCACAGACCAGGCACCGAGAACTGTGCGGATGCTCTCAGTCGGCTACCATTGCCCACCACGGGGGTGGAAATGGTGCAGCCTGCAAACTTGTTGATGATGGCACAGCCCGCAGACTTGTTGATGGTCATGGAAGTGTTTGAAAATGCTAAATCACCTGTCACGACCCGCCAGATTAGGACTTAGTCCAGCCAAGATCCTCTGCTGTCCCAAGTAAAAAACTGTGTACTGCATGGGAGCTGGGCCAGCATCCCTGTTGAAATGCAAGAGCCAATCAAGCCATTCCAGTGGCGAAAGGACGAGCTGTCCATTCAGGCAGACTGGTTGTTGTGGGGTAACCGCGTAATGCTACCCAAAAAGGGCAGGGAGACATTCATCTCGGATCTCCACAGCACATACCCGGATATAGTAATGATGAAAGCGATAGCCAGATCCCACGTGTGGTGGCCCGGTATCGACTCTGACTTAGAGTCCTGTGTACGGCAATGCAGCGTATGTGCTCAGTTGAGCAACGCGCCCAGAGAGGCACCACTAAGTTTGTGGTACTGGCCTTCCAGACCATGGTCGAGGATCCATGTTGACTATGCGGGCCCATTTCTCGGTAAAATGTTCCTAATGGTGGTGGATGCTTTTTCAAAATGGATTAAATGTGAAATAATGTCGGGAAGCACCGCCACCGCCACCATTGAAAGCCTGAGGGCCATGTTTGCCACCCACGGCCTGCCTGACATACTGGTCAGTGACAACGGGCCATGTTTCACCAGTGCCGAATTTAAAGAATTCATGACCCGCAATGGGATCACACATGTCACCTCGGCCCCGTTTAAACCAGCCTCCAATGGGCAGGCAGAGCGGGCAGTAAAAACCATAAAACAGAGCCTTAAACGAGTCACAGAAGGCTCACTCCAAACTCGCCTGTCCCGAGTACTACTCAGCTACCGCACGAGACCCCACTCACTCACAGGGGTGCCCCCGGCTGAGCTACACATGAAAAGGACACTTAAAACCAGACTCTCGCTGGTTCACCCCAAACTGCATGATCAGGTAGAGAGCAGGCGGCAGCAACAAAATGTAAACGATGGTCGCGCCACTGAGTCACGGGAAATTGATCTGAATTACCCTGTGTATGTGCTAAACTATGGACATGGTCCCAAGTTGATCGCGGGCACAGTGATAGCTAAAGAAGGGAATAGGGTGTTTGTAGTCAAACTAGACAATGGACAAATTTGCAGAAAGCACCTGAACCAAACGAGGCTGCGGTTCACAGACTGCCCTGAACAACCCACAGCAGACACCACCTTTTTCGAGCCCACAACACACACCCAAAAGATCAACGACACCACCCCGGACCAGGAAATCGAACCTATCACGCCCAACAGCCCAGCAAGGCCAGGCTCACCCAGCAGCCCTGCAGGGCCAACAACACGCCAGCCCAGCGAGGGCACAGCCAACACACCAGAACAGACATTTGTACTGAGGCGGTCCACTCGGGAAAGAAAGGCTCCCGACCGCCTCACCTTGTAAATAGTTTTCACTTTGACTTTGGGGGCGGGGGGGAGTGATGTTGTGTATCTGTAAAGCATGCGCTCCCATGTTCCGCCACTAGGGAGCTCATCCCCTGAAGTCCCAAGGAATCCCAGCATCCCTTGGGAGCACTGTATATAAGCCGGCCGCTAAGGCCTGTTCCTCACTCTGGAGTGTCTTATTAAAGACTGAGGTCACTGTTACTTTAACCTCCCTGTGTGCAGCCTCATCTGTGTTCGGAACACAATAGATTGAATTATGCTTTTCCAAATGTCCTGCTACTGCTTCCTTAATAATGGACTCCAGCATTTTCCCAACGACAGATGTTAGGCTAACCGGTGTATAGTTTCCTGCTTTCTGTCTGCCTACTTTTTTAAATAGGGGCGTTACATTTGCGGTTTTCCAATCCGTTGCAATCTCCCCAGAATCCAGGAAATTTTGGTAGATTACAACCAATGCATCCACTATCTCTGCAGCCACTTCTTTTAGGACCCGAGGTTGCAAGCCATCAGGTTCAGGAGACTTGTCCGCCTTTAGTCCCATTATTTTACCGAGTGCTACTTTAGTGATAGTGATTGTGTTAAGTTCCTCCCTCCCTATAGCCCCTTGACGATCCACTATTGAGATGTTTTTAGTATCTTCTACCGTGAAGACCGATACAAAATATTTGTTGAAAGTCTCTGTTATTTCCTTGTTTCCCATTATTAATTCCCCAGTCTCATCCTCCAGGGGACCAACATTTACTTTAGCCACTCTTTTCCTTTTTATGTACATGTAAAAACTCTGACTATCTGTTTTTATATTTCGTGTTAGTTTACTTTCATAATCTATCTTCCCTCTCTTTATTATTTTTCTAGTCATTCTTTGCTGGCTTTTAAAATTTTCCCAATCCTCTGGCCTCTCACTAGTCTTGGCCACATTGTATGCCCTTGTTTTCAATTTGATACCCTCGCTTATTTCCTTAGTTAGCCATGGATGGTTATCCCTTCTCTTACAGTCTTTCCTTCTCATGGGGATATATTTTTGTTGAAAGTTATGAAATATTTCCTTAAATGTCTGACACTGCTCATCAATCGTCCCATACTTTAATCTATTTTCCCAGTCCACTTTAGCCAATTCTGCCTTCACACCTTTGTAGTCCCCTTTATTTAAGCTTAGGTCACTGGTTTGAGATCCAACTTTCTCACCCTCCAACTGAATTTGAAATTCAACCATATTATGGTCACTCGTTCCTAGAGGATCCTTGACTAGAGGACCGTTTATTAATCGTGTCTCATTACACAGTACCATATCAAGGTTGGTTCCGCAACGTACTGTTCAAGGAAACTATCTCGGATACACTCAATGACCTCTTCCTCAAAGTTACCCTGGCCAATTTGCTTTGTCCAATCAATATGAAGGTTAAAATCGCCCATGATTACTGCCATCCTTTTTTAACAAGCCTCCAATTTGATTTGATTCTTTCATGGAACCAGTCCATTCAGAGAAATATTTTACATATTTCACAGTCTTCACAGATTTTTCTATATACCACAGATCACGGTGTTATTTTTATAAAATCGTCTAATTTGTAACTGTCATGTATTCAACTGTCATTGTAACCCATGTATAAACTGATCTAAATTGTACACTGTGAGAACACTGACCACTAGGTGGTGAACTTGTGGGAGACACTCCTAACCTGGACTTTCAGGTATAAAAAGGGAAGCTCCACCCACCTTCTGCACTTCAGTGCTGGCTAATAAAGGTTACTGGTCACAGAGTGACCTTCTCTCAAATATGGGACTCGTGTGTATTTATACTGTATAGTAAGGACATATTATTGGCGACGAGAAACTGGGATTTAAACCATGCGAGCATGGCCACTAGCAGCACAGACTAGAGGTACTGTGTTGGTGATGATTGGGCCGATTTTATTGAGAGACTACAGCAAAGTTTCAACACTAAGGAATGGCTGGGACAGGATTCGGCCGACAAACGCAGGGCTCATCTCCTGACGGTTTGTGGATCCAGGACGTACTCCCTGATGCAGCACCTTCTAGCGCCAGAGAAGCCGGCTGACAAGACTTTTGAAGAGCTCAGTAAGTTGATCGTGGAATACGTTAAACCGGCGAGCAGCATGCACATGGCGAGACACCGGTTTTACACGCACCGGCGGCGAGAAGGGCAAAGCGTTCCAGACTTTGTGGCAGACCTCCGACGACTGGTGAGCCTATGTAAGTTCCCAGATGCATGCAGAGCGGAGATGCTGCAAGACTTTTTTATTGAGGGCATCGGGCACGCTGGGGTTTTCAAAAGACTTGACCCTGGAAACAGCGGCTTTGATGGCCCAGACATTTATCTCAGGGGAGGAAGAGACCAGAATGATGTTTAACAAAAATCTTGGTTTAAATGCAGCAAGTGGACAGGGAGTCAACATTGTTAACGCAGCACACAGTTCTGCAGGCAGACAGGGGCAATCGGACATGCCCGAGCATGTAGTCGCACCCAAAGGGGGAATTCAACAGAGACAATGGCTAGCTGAACGGTGATTCATGCCATCGCAAGGGACAATGCGGCCAGTAATGGGGCCATCAACACCTGTCAATGGTGTGCTTAAGGACAGTTACAGAGACAGTCAGAGACGATCGACTGGTAATGGACCTTTTGTTTCCAACAATGGCTCATGTTGGAGGTGTGGAGGCAAACACACAGCCAGAACTTGCAGGTATCAGCAATATATCTGCAGAAACTGCAACGTCAGTTAGTGCTCCTCAATGGCATCCCAGTATCAATGGTGCTAGACATGGGGGCCAGCCAGTCCCTGATGACTATCAAACAGTTCGACAAGTTGTGGGTGTCCAAGGCCAGGAGGTCAAAATTAGTGCCGATTGACGCACAGCTGCGGACATATACAAAGGAGATCATTCCGGTGCTAGGCAGCGCCACGGTAGTCGTGACCCACAAAGATTCGGAGAACAGGTTACCACTCTGGATTGTCCCGGGGGACGGTCCCGCACTGCTGGGGAGGAGTTGGCTTGCTGTCATGAACTGGAAATGGGGCGATGTCAATGCAATTTCTTCTGTGGAGCGACTATCATGCTCACAGGTCCTGATCAAATTTGACTCACTATTTCAACCCGGCATTGGCACTTTCATGGGGACCAAGGTAGTGATTCACATAAACCGGGACGCCAGGCCAGTACACCACAAGGCCAGAGCGGTGCCGTACGTGATGCGGGAAAAGATAGAAGGCGAATTGGACCACCTGCTGAGGGAAGGCATCATCTCGCCAGTCGAATTCAATGACTGGGCGAGCCCGATTGTGCCGGTGCTCAAGGTGGATGGGTCATTCAGAATATGTGGCGATTACAAGGCCACCATCAATCGGGTGTCACCCCAAGACCAGTACCCGCTACCGAGAGTGGAGGACCTCTTTGTGACGCTATCCGGTGGAAAACTTTTTTCAAAATTGGGCCTAACCTCAGCTTACATGACCCAGGGGCTGGTGAGTGAGTCGAAGAAGCTGACTACCATCACGGCACACAAGGGGTTGTTTGAGTACAACAGATGTCCGTTGGGGATTCGCTCGGCCGCCGCGATCTTTCAGCAAAACATGGAAAGCCTCCTCAAGTCGATTCCAAGGACGGTGGTTTTTCAAGACGACATCCTCATCACGGGTTGTGATACTGAAGAACACCTCCACAACCTGGAGGAGGTGCTACGCAGACTGGACCGGGTAGGTCTGTGACTGAAAAAGGCGAAGTGCGTCTTCCTAGCTCCAGAGGTAGAATTCCTGGGGATGAGGGTAACAGCAGACGGGATCAGACCTACTGCGTCCAAAACGGAAGCGATCCAGAGAGCACCCAGACCCCGTAACATGCCGGAGCTGTGTTCGTTCCTGGGGCTCCTGAACTATTTTGGTAACTTTCTTCCCAAATTGAGCACGCTGTTAGAGCCGCTACACGTGCTCTTACCAAAAGTCGCGAATGGGTCTGGGGGGACAGCCAGGAAAGGGCTTTTGATAGAGCACGCAATTTATTATGCTCCAACAATCTGTTAACGCTGTATGACCCATGTAAAAAACTTGTTCTAACGTGCGATGCGTCGTCCTATGGGGTTGGGTGTGTGTTGCAGCATGTTAATGCCAAGGGTCAGTTACAGCCGGTAGCTTATGCCTCCAGAAGTCTGTCCCAGGCAGAAAGGGGCTACAGGATGGTAGAAAAGGAAGCGCATGTGTATATGCAGTAGAAAAAATGCACCAGTACCTGTTTGGCAGGAAATTTGAGCTGGAGACAGATCACAAACCCCTAACGTCCCTTTTGGCCGACACCAAGGCCATAAGTGCAAATGCGCCGGCCCGCATACAGAGCTGGGCACTCACGTTAGCCTATGACTACACAATTCGGCAAGACCTGGCACTGAAAACTGCGCCGATGCACTCAACAGGCTCCCACTAGCCACCACCGAGGGGGCAACCGAGCATGCTGCTGAGATGGTCAAAGGCTCACCCGTGACAGCCCGTCAGATCAAAGTCTGGACAAATAGAGACCCGCTGCTGTCTTTAGTTAAGAAATGTGTCCTGAATGGGGACTGGGCAGCCACGTACGGGGCATGCCCTGAGGAATTTAAACCGTTTCACAAGAGCAAGGATGAACTCTCGACTCAGGCCGATTGCCTACTATGGGGAAACTGAGTAGTCATGCTCCAGAAGGGCAGAGAGGTGTTCATCAGAGAACTCCACAATGGGCACCCGGGCATTGTCATGATGAAGGAAATTGGCAGGTCACACGTTTGGTGGCCAGGGATAGATGCAGACCTGGAACTTTGTGTTCGCAGGTGCAACACGTGTGCCCAGCTGGGCAATGCGCCTAGGGAAGCCCCCCTTAGCCCCTGGTCCTGGCCCGCCAAGCCATGGTCACGCATCCATGTGGACTACGCAGGTCCTTTCATGGGAAAAATGTTTTTGGTTGTAGCAGACGCCTACTCCAAATGGATCGAGTGTGACATTCTCAATTGAAGCACATCCTCTACCACGGTAGAAAGTCTACGGGCAATGTTCGCCGCCCATGGTCTACCGGACGTCTTGGTCAACGACAATGGCCCGTGCTTTACAAGCATTGAATTCCAGGACTTCATGGCAGGAAATGGTATCAACCATGTCAGAATGGCACCGTTCAAGCCGGCCTCAAACGGCCAGGCGGAACGAGCAGTGCAGATAATCAAACAGGGGATGCTCAGAATCCAAGGGGGTTCCCTACAAAGCCGCTTATCACGCCTCCTGTTGGCCAATAGATCCTGACCACACTCGCTCACAGGGGTTCCACCCGCAGAGCTGCTAATGAAAAGGACGCTCAAAACCAGATTATCCCTTATACATCCCACCATGAAAGAAATTGTTGAGAGCAGGCGCCGGTCACAATGTGACCAGCATGACGGGAATGCGAGGACGTGATGTATTGATGTCAATGACCCTGTCTTTGTCCTCAACTACACTGCAGGGCCCAAATGTCTCGCAGGCACTGTGATTGCTAAAGAGGAGAACAGGATTCTGGTAGTTAAACTTACCAATGGACAAATCTGCCGCAAACACGTGAATCAAACAAAAAGGAGGTTCAGCAACCCCATAGAAGAAGCAGAGGAAGAACACGATGTAGAGTTCACTCCACCACAGGTGACCGAACACCAGAACCAAGTGGAGGAGAGCCCAGTCACTGTGGGCAGTCCGGACAGGCCTGAGGCACCGCAAACAGCAGACACTCAGGCCAGCGCCCAACAAGCGGAGCCCCAACTCAGGTACTCTACAAGGGAGCGTAAACCACCAGAGAGACTTAACCTGCGATCCCAATAAAACTTTGCAGGGGAGGTGATGTCATGTATTCAACTGTCATTGTAACCCATGTATAAACTGACCTAAGTTGTACACCGTGAGAATACTGACCACTAGGTGGTGAACTTGTGGGAGACACTCCTAACCTGGACTTTCAGGTATAAAAGGGGAAGCTCCACCCACCTTCTGCACTTCAGTGCTGGTTAATAAAGGTTACTGGTCACAGAGTGACCTTCTCTCAAGTATGGGCCTCGTGTGCATTTATACTGTATAGTAAGGACATATTAGTTACTATCACTGCATTTTATTACAACAGTCTCTCTGGTATCACATTTGTTTCTTTGTATAGTCAAAAAAGCAACTTAATAGCTTTTACTATCTCACTGTTTCAACACATTGGTGTGTTTCTAAATTTTCATCTGTGATGTAAACAGAATGCATGAAGGTGTACACTGGAACACCTATTCAATTCCATTCTAAAGAAAGACCTTTACACTCTTCACTTTGGCACTCATGAGTTATGAGTTCTTCCTCATGGAATACTTCCCTATTGTTTATCCATGGTATGTTCAACGGTGACACTAACTATGTGACTCCCACAACCAGTGCAGTCCCTTGCATCCAGAATATAAAAATCAATACTTCTAAACCTTCCCATATTTAGTGTATTTTTCTGGAATGTTCTTAGAAGAGTTCAAAGCTTGAAAGCTATGTTCTTAAACCATTAAGTGGCAGTGGAAAAGTTAATACAGCTCATAAATTTTCCTTGCGACCAGCAAAATGGATTTCAAAAAGTAGCTTTGTAAAAGCCACTGAACTGATACTATTCTTTCACAGCACAAACCACATCTGTTTCCTGCCTCACCATCAGATGGTTTTGTTTTATTCTTAACCCTCTAATTTATCCCACAGCTAATTTAAAAATAACAGTGAGCTGAAACACATGGGCTCTCAAAACCGGGAGATCTCTCTGTTCTGAAAAGAACAGCTTCCCTGGGTCAGTTCACAGAGCCTGATACATGAAATGCACTTTAAAAAATGTATTTCAGTATCTTTAGAAAGAAATTCTCTGAAAAATTCTCACTTATTCTCCATACCCCTTTTTAAACCTTTTATCGGCGGCAGTATCTTTCCCCCCCGCTGCCCCCTTCCCCGCCGCCAATATTGTGTCAAAAGTCTAATTTACTGCCATGCCAATGAGTGGGGCAAGGGAGGGGAAGCTGCACTAGGACTCGTGTAGCAGTTCAAAGGTTAAAGCTGGAGCATCCCATAATCACAATATTGTGTGTATAGATCGGAGCTAAAGAAGCTTACATGACCTACAGAAAGAATTCTGTTCCAAACATGATTCACTTTCAAAATATTTAACTTTGCATAGTGGGGATTAAGAACTGGAAATCTGCGGTTTTTGTACTTGTACTGCCGACGTCTCCTTTTACCCATGATTCCTGTCTCCGTATCTGATCAGGTCATGAAGGTGAATTACTGTGTTTTATTGCGCTATTCGATTTCATATCCCTTTTGTTTGGATTGGAATTTTGTGAAAAATATTTTGCTCTTTAATTTAAAGGCGCCTACTTTCATTTTGAAGTCTTCCTTGAGACTGTTTCTTGTTTGGTCAATTTGCCTAGAAAAGAGGCTTCTTTGTCTTGTGGGATGTGTGTAGAAGTTCCTGGGGCTGTCAGTTGCTCCAAGATGTTCTGGAATGAATCCCTCTCTGATACTGGCGCAAAGGAGACTCTGCTGCCATCCTTGTCATCTATGACACATCGTCGGAGAGTCGTTGTTCTGCCTTTATATTGTTCTGATGCTCTGCAAGAATTTGTCTTTTTATGGCTGGACCCCTGAGATCATTGCCTGAATGCTCAACAGTAAGGATCTGACATCGCCTAAGCTTCCACTCAGATACATTATGCTCTATCTCTAGTAGCTCATTCCTGGGCTTCCGTGTGAGTTGTGCACCACCCTGACAGATCCTCATTTAGACTAGCTGTATCACCCTGAGTTAACCTATCTGGGCTGCTGACTGCAAGCAATAGGATTCACGATGAAGCAGGTCAATTTATGCCCCCAGTGCCAGATGTTGATGGTCATAATTCTGCTTCTCTCTCTCTCTCTCTCTCTCTCTCTCTCTCTCTCCAGCACCTTTCTTGCTTCCAGTTTCTGTGGTGATAAGAAGAATTAGGAAGATAATAAGTTGCCTGCTGTCCACGTTTTCCTTCTGGTTAAACTCACGTTACAGTGTCCTCAGAGTATTAGCCTGAAAAAAGAGAAACCATTTCTGATCTTTGACCATTAACACTTAATCAGCACAAACCATTTGTGGATGCAGATCCTCCCATGTCTCCATCCCCCACAGCATTGGTTTAGTGATTTGCAATGCCTCCTCCTCTTGCTGTTTCCTTCTCCTGCAGCCTGTCTTTCTCTGTTTTATTTGACAGCTATTTGAGAATTCTCATCAATTATGCGTATGGAATTCCCACTGAAGTAGTGAGGTTTCGATGGATATGTGTGCACTGCAGGATGTGGCATCCGTTTAATAGAAGATTTTCACATACAGTTGTCATGACACATCATTTAATACACAGGAGGTACCCTTAGATTTGTGAATGGATTTTAGGGTAAATATGTGCGAGACTTATAAAATATACATTAATGCCACCTGGCAGCCATCTCACTTATCTTTGTTGATCTTGTGAGGTCATCAAACCCTGATCTGCAATGGTTTGGGAGTTGCCATTCACTACCTGTGCCATTTCCTTTCACATGGTCCTAGCTGTCATATTGACCGGTGTCTTGGCATCACTCCCACAATTTCATTAACCTCCCCTCTGTCTAATGTCAGTTAAAATAATAATTACATCACTTTCTCTTCTTCCTAGTTTTTTATTGATCCTTGGCTTCAAAGTGTTGCATGCTGGTACTGCTTTAAGAGCAGAACATATTTAAATGCAGAACTACTGCCTTTACTAGTGTTTCCTCTGCACCCCCGCCACCCTCACCATCCCCCCCTCCCACCGCCCACCCCATCCCCAACCCCGATAAAATATCCGGGTCTCTTTGTGTAAGTAGGCAATTGTTGGGGGAACATGGGCCATTGTCCTGCCCAGCAATATTTCTGATGAAAAGTCATTGACCTGAATTATGTTAACTCTGTTTCTCAACAGATGCTGTCTGACCTGCTAAGTGTTTTCTAAAATCATCGTACACTATATTTTACTTCAGCAATATGTGAATTTGCTGACCCCGGGATTTCAGATCTATCAGTCTGGTTGGATGAACATGAGTACTGTACTACCATACTTAGGGCCTGGAATTCTGGAGCATTGATCATTCATTAAGCTCCTGCATGTTTCCAGCAGGAACACTGGCAGCACTTTCAACATTGGTATCCAAGTCGACCCGAGAATCGGACTGGGCGGACCTCCAGCAGTAAGTCGGCAGCTTTCATTTTGCAATTTTTGTTCTGCTATCATCACAGTTAGACGGGTAAACGGGACAGTAGTGAGACAAAAATAGGGCCCACTGTGTAAAAAAGCCACAGTGTAGCTGTTCTTTTCTCCTTGATGGCGCACAGTCAGAATGTGCTTTCAAGGACAATAATTGCACTCCTGTAGCAAAATAACCAGATATCAAGGCAGTATGGGCAAGAAATTGGGCTCAGTAGCACCCGTTGTTTGGGCGCTATGAGTGCCCTTAGCATTCCAAAATGGCCTCTGCGGCACGCAAACACACTTCTGACACGAAGTGCACCGGATGCCATCTTGTTAAAGGGGTTCGCACACGTGCTGTTAACGTCCGCCAGAAGTATGCAGAATCAGCAGATTATAACATCAACGCTGATTTGACGCCAGCGCTGCCATTTTGGAACTCAATGCTCCAGCTGACGCTCTCTCTTCAGAGCTGGATTAAGGCTGTGAGGGGCCTGAGGCTAATAGGAGGGAAGGGCCTATATATGTACTATATATAGCATACAATTCATAAAATCATCAAACAAATATAATTGTATACTTATCCAAATTTAACAACTAACAAAAATCAAAGTTATGTACATTAAAAAAACAGCATACAGAAAATGGTTTCTTTCTGGCTTTAAACAGTGATATATAATAAATGATTGATGATGATGATTTGATAAACATGATGTATGGCCTTTTCCACGATTTCTATGCTCATTGATGTGCTGAGACACGAAAGGGTTGAATTTAGCAATCATTTACAGAATGCCAAGATAGTTGCCACTGTGTTTTGATCCAATAGTCTGATCTGAGCTACGGAATGGCAGACCATGCTCAGCAAGGAAAACAATGGTTTCAATTACACGTCTCAGGACATTCTTCCAATGCGATCGAGCTTCCACTTGAGAATCAATTCTGTCGCTGACTTTCTTTCGGGCATGATAGAGACCCACTGACAATGCATATTGCTCACACATTGCATGATTTTCTATGTCTGCAGTATTCTTCCAATCATTGAAGCCTTCACAGAACATGACACACTTTTTGTCTTCAGAAAACAAGCGGCAATAAAAACAGTGCACTTTTTTCGTAGAAAGTGAATAGATGAGCCATTCTTGTTTGCCAGTCTGTTTGTTAAACATATATTCAAACATTTATTTGGTCAGATAACGATTCTGTTTGGTGTACTCAGGTTTTGTGGAATTAATAGGAAAAAGAGAGCTAGGGGTCAATATTTATGCATTTATCCGATGAACAGCATACATAACTCTCTGGGTGAATTTTTTGGGGCTATTTATACATTTCGCAGAATTTTATACACACTTTGAGCCATAAGGATACAATATTTTACACCTTTGAAGATATAATTATGCAGTTATATATAATATTGCTTAATCAATCTTGTGACAAAGATTTAGGGTTAATGATATAAAAATTAGGGCCTAAAGTCGAGGGCCTAAAAAATATAGGCCTATTAGCCTATGGTTAAGTCAGCCCTGCCTCTCTTAAGCTCGCACAGCTAAACACGCGTTAAGCAGCAGGAAGGAACCTCCACTAGTGCTATTTAAAGGGATCATCAGCTGCTTACAAGTTAGTTCCTGGTTGATTTCTTCTGGCTATATCTACAATTCTACACGTTTTTAGTGCTTTTCATAGTTGTTGCAGGTTTCAAAAGTCTACAGGGAATGGTAAGGCAAGTACTGAAGATTTTTTGCTGACTACAATGCTTCTGCACAAACCACTTGCTCCCCGACATGGGTGGACTAGTAGACCTTCCTCTTGGAATAGAGTATGACTAGCAGAATGAGCAGAGGCCATGCAGAGCAGGCCAAGTTGTTAGAATAGGGAGGAGGAGGAGGTGGAGCAGGGCACTCAGCAGGAGTCCATATCCTCCCAGGGTGTTCAGGGAGCAATTTTCCTACCTGAACCTCAGTGACAGCCAATGTTTGAGACATCTGTGCTTCACTAAGGAGGTCTTTGAAATCTGCCAATTGCTGCAGCCACAACGCCGACCTCAGAGCAGGGCAAGGGCTGCATTGCCATTGGTTGGGAAGGTGACTGTGGCTATGAACTTTTATCCACCTGGATCCGCCCAGGAGATATTAACAACATCCCGCAGTTTGCAGTCCACTGTTCCACTGAGGCTCTTTATTCAAAGAGAGATAACTTCATTTCATTCCCTCTTGCCAGAGACAAGCAGGCAGAGCAAGCATGAGGGTTTTCAAGGTTTGCAGGCTTCCCCATGGTGCAGGGTGCCATTGACTGCATGCATATTGCTTTGCGGGTGCCGCATGTCAACTCTGCCATGACAAACCAAAGGGTGGCTATTGGGTGAGAAGGGCTATCTGCTGACGACATGGCTCATGACTCCAGCTGGAAATCCATGCACACGTGGGCTGCATATATACAATGAAAGCAATACAGCCTCAAGAAATGTGATAGAGCAGACCATTGGCTTGCTGAAGCAACGATACCCCTGCGTAGAGCACTCTGGAGGAGCCCTGCAGTACTTGGCTGACCAGATTCCAAGATTCATGGTGGTAAGCTGCATACTGCACAACTGTGCCATCACGAGGGGACAGCCCTTGTCACCACTTATCAGGTGAGAAGCTGAGGATCAGGAGCACGTGGAAGAGCAGAAGGATTAGGAGCACGAGGAAGAGGAGGAGGCAGAAGAGGAGAAAGATGAAGGGAGGCGTCAACCTAGGCAGCCTCTTTGTAGCTGGACTGTACATGAAGAATTAATTCAAGAGCAATAACCAGTAACCTCAACTCCAACTCCCCATTCACCAACAGTCCCACACTCCTTGCCTTCCCTCTGTCACTGACTATCACATTTTCTTCTTGGCCACAATGCAAAAATAAAAGCCAACACAAAATAAACATCCCAAACCAAATTTATAAATCAAGTCATGCCATATTGCATACAAACTTAAATTAACCATCCCTGCGCATTCCTTTAGTGCCTGTCTTCCATGTGCCTTTGCCTGTCCTAGTGCTACCATGCAGTGCTACCCTAGTGGCTGCAGCATGGCTGGTGGAAGGCTGCTGGCATTCAGTGGAAGAGACTGCAGATGACCTTGAAGGACAACCTCAAAAGGTTCTGGGCATAGAAGGCTTGGATTCAGACTGCACTATCTCAGCATGGGCAGCAGCGGTCTGGGTTGGCTGGCTGACAGGCATTATAAGAACATAAGAATTAGGAGCAGGAGTAGGCCATTTGGCCCCTTGAGCCTGCTTCGCTATTCAATTAGGTCATGCCTGATCTTCTACCTCAACTCCACTTTCAAGGGTCAAGGATGTCTCGGAACGGGTGCAGGGCATTCTGAAAAGGGAGGGTGAACAGCCAGTTGTCGTGGTGCATATAGGTACCAACGATATAGGTAGAAAAACAGGATGAGGTCCTACAAGACGGATTTAGGGAGCTAGGAGCTAAATTAAAAAGTAGGACCTCAAAAGTAGTAATCTCAGGATTGCTACCAGTGCCACATGCTAGTCAGAGTAGGAATCGCAGGATAGCTCAGATGAATATGTGGCTTGAGCAGTGGTGCACAATGGAGGGATTCAAATTCCTGGGACATTGGAACTGGTTCTGGGGGTGGTGGGACCAATACAAACTGGAAAGTCAGCACCTGGGCAGGAACGGAACCAATGTCCCAGCGGGAGTGTTTGCTAGCACTGTTGGGGAGGAATTAAACTAATATGACAGGTGGATGGGAACCTATGCAGGGAGACAGAGGGAAGTAGAATGGGGGCAGAAGCAAAAGATAGAAAGAAGAAAAGTAAAAGTGGAGGGCAGAGAAACCTAAGGCAAAAAGCAAAAAGGGCCACATTACACCAAAATTCTAAAAGGGCAAAGTGTGTTAGAAAGACAAGCCTGAAAGCTCTGTGTCTCAATGCGAGGAGTATTCAGAATAAAGTGGACGAATTAACTGCGCAGACAGCAGTTAACGGGTATGATGTAATTGGCATCACGGAGACATGGCTCCAGTGTGACCAAGGCTGGGAACTCAACATCCAAGGGTATTCAACATTTAGGAAGGATAGACAGAAAGGAAAAGGAGGCGGGGTGACATTGCTGGTTAAAGAGGAAATTAATGCAATAGTAAGAAAGGGCATTAGCTTGGATCATGTGGAATCTGTATGGATGGAGCTACGGAATACCAAAGGGCAGAAAACGCTAGTGGGAGTTGTGTACAGACTACCAAACAGTAGTAGTGAGGTTGGGGATAGCATCAAAAAAGAAATTAGGGATGCATGCAATAAAGGTACAACAGTTATCATGGGTGACTTTAATCTACATATTGATTGGGCTAACCAAACTGGTAGCAATGCGGTGGAGGAGGATTTCCTGGAGTGTATTAGGGATGGTTTTCTAGACCAATATGTCGAGGAACCAACTAGGGAGCTAGCCATCCTAGATTGGGTGATGTGTAATGAGAAAGGACTAATTAGCAATCTTGTTGTGCGAGGCCCCTTGGGGAAGAGTGACCATAACTGACTGCAAAAGCTTCTATAGATATGTGAAGAGAAAAAGATTAGTGAAGACAAACGTAGGTTCCTTGCAGTCGGATTCAGTTGAATTTATAATGGGGAACAAAGAAATGACAGACCAATTGAACAAATACTTTGGTTCTGTCTTCACAAAGGAAGACACAAATAACCTTTTGGAAGTACTAGGGGCCGAGTGTCTAGTGAGAAAGAGGAACTGACGGATATCCTTATTAGGTGGAAAATTGTGTTAGAGAAATTGATGGGATTGAAGGCAGATAAATCCCTGGGGCCTGATAGTCTGAGAGTACTTAAGGAAGTGGCCCTAGAAATAGTGGATGAATTGGTGATCATTTTCCAACAGTCTATCGACTCTGGATCAGTTCCTATGGACTGGAGGGTAGCTAATGTAACACCACTTTTTAAAAAGGGAGGGAGAGAGAAAGCGGGTAATTATAGACCAGTGAGCCTGACATCAGCAGTGGGGAAAATGTTGGAATCAATTATTAAGGATGAAATAGCAGTGCATTTGGAAAGCAGTGACAGGATCGGTCCAAGTCAGCATGGATTTATGAAAGGGAAATCATGCTTGACAAATCTTCTGGAATTTTTTGAGGATGTAATTCGTAGAGTGGACAAGGGAGAACCAGTGGATGTGGTGTATTTGGACTTTCAAAAGGCTTTTGACACGGTTCCACACAAGAGATTAGTGTTCAAAATCAAAGCACATGGTTTTGGGGTTAATATACTGACGTGGATAGAGAACTGGTTGGCAGACAGGAAGCAGAGAGTCGGGATAAACGGGTCCTTTTCAAAATAGCAGGCAGTGACTAGTGGAGTGCCACAGGGCTCAGTGCTGGGACCCCAGCTCTTTACAATATACATCAATGATTTGGATGAAGGAATTGAGTGGAATATCTCCAAGTTTGCAGATGACACTAAACTGGGTGGCGGTGTGAGCTGTGAGGGGGACGCTAGGAGGCTGCAGGTTGACTTGGATAGGTTAGGTAAGTGGGCAAATGCATGGCAGATGTAGTATAATGTGGATAAATGTGAGGTTATCCACTTTGGGGGCAAAAACGCAAAGACAGAATATTATCTGAATGGCGGCAGATTAGGAAAAGGAGAGGTGCAACAAGACCTGGGTGTCATGGTTCATCAGTCATTTAAAGTTGGCATACAGGTACAGCAGGTGGTGAAGAAGGCAAATGGTATGTTGGCCTTCATAGCTACGGATTTGAGTATAGGAGCAGGGAGGTCTTACTGCAGTTGTACAGGGCCTTGGTGAGGCCTCACCTGGAATATTGTGTTCAGTTTTGGTCTGATCTAATCTGAGGAAGGACATTCTTGCTATTGAGGGAGTGCAGCGAAGGTTCACCAGACTGATTCCAGGGATGACAGGACTGACATATGAGGAGAGACTGGATCAACTGGGCCTTTATACTTTGGAGTTTAGAAGGATGAGAGGGGATCTCATAGAAACATATAAGATTCTGACAGGACGGGACAGGTTAGATGCGGGTAGAATGTTCCCGATGTTGGGGAAGTCCAGAACCAGGGGACACAGTCTTAGGATAAGGGGCAGGCCATTTAGGACTGAGATGAGGAGAAACTTCATCACTCAGAGAGTTGTTAACCTATGGAATTTCCTGCCGCAGAGAGTTGTTGATGCCAGTTTATTGGATATATTCAAGAGGGAATTAGATATGGCCCTTATGGCTAAGGGGATCAAGGGGTATGGAGAGAAAGCAGAAAAGGGGTACTGAGGGAATGATCAGCCATGTACTTATTGAATGGTGGTGCAGGCTCGAAGGGCTGAATGGCCTACTCCTGCACCTATTTTCTATGTTTCTATGTTTCCTGCACTATCCCCATATCACTTGATTCCCTTAGTATCTAAAAATCTATTGATCTCTGTCTTGAATATACTCAACGACTGAGCCTCCTTGGCCTTCTGAGGTAGAGAATTCCAAAGATTCACAACCCTTTGAATCCTAAATGGCCAACCCCTTATTCTGAAGCTGTGACCCCTGGTTCTAGACTCATCAGCCAGAGGAAACATCCTCCCTGCATCTGCCCTGTCAAGCCCTGTAAGAATTCTGTATGCTTCAATGAGCTTACCTCTCATTCTTCTAAACTCTAAAGAATATAGTCCTAGTCTACTCAATCTCTCCTCAGAGGACAATCCTCCCATCCCGGGAAACAGCAAAGGCACTGGCGGAGTGGAAGGGATGGGAGCACGAATGCTGCCTTCCTGAGAGAGGACAGCAGACTCATGCTCCATGGAACCACGGCCACTCTCCCGGGTCGGCGCCTCACCAACCCTAGAAATCTGTTGAGACATTGGCCTTCACGCATGGCATCATGGTTGGGTTCACAAGTATGTTGATGGAGTGCGGGAAAGGATGGGCTCCAAGTTCTGCGCAAAGTCCTGTGCCAAGTTAGTGCTGGATTCCTCCATGCTCATTGACATTGAATGCAGGCTTCCTGGCAGGCCTGCCAATGCACCAAGCATTTGGTTGTGTACACCATCAACCATCTTCTGTAGACTGGCCCATCGAAGTCCTCATCTGAGTCCTCTGCAGCAGAACTCATGTGCGACCTCGCCCTCCGGTGAGCTGGCAATTGCGCTATCCTTGTCCCCTGCCCTGGCTGCAGGGCACTTGTGCTCAGTGTCTCACCACATGCAGATCCCGCCTCTATGATATGCTCTAAGATACATGCAGTGTCCATATCTGAGCTGATGGCTGCGAGTGTGAAATCAAGTGATGGTGTATCTTCATCATCACTGTCGTCTTGGTCTTCCTCCATTGCCTGGCCAGATTGCACTTGGGTATCTGAAAGGAAAAAGGTATAAGGGGGAAAGTAAGAGGTGCATGCTTACACCATATGCAGCTTTTAAGTCAGAAGAGATTGTGGTTCAGGGGAAGTGAGATGTGAGAAGGAGCATTAGGTATGAGGATACCATTATCTTCAATGGATTCAGCTTACTGCTGGCCTCAGCAATGGCCTTTCTGATGATAGCCAGCACCGTCTTCTCCATGGGAGCTAGAACCTGCAGGCATGCCTCTCCAGTTAGTTCCTGCTGCCTTAGGTTGTATGCCATCTTCTCCTGCAAGAGAGGGGGAAGTGTGTCAGTGAGTGTTATGCAATATGTTTGGGTGATGTGGCTGTCATGGTTGAATAGCAGGGTATGTAAATTGTGAGGTGTAGATGTGAGACTTGCAACAGTGCTAAGTGTGAGGAAGAGGTGAAGCATATTAGATATGAGTCCTGATTGATGGATATTATTGGTAGGTGAGTGATGGGGGTGTGTTGATTTGAGCAGTAGCTGAGGCTAGTGGTGCAGTTGGTAGGATGTGGCATTTGATGATGCATTCACTGACCTTGACCACTCGTGTGAGGTCATTAAACGTCTTGCGGCACTGCATCCAGGTCCTTTGGGCATTGACCTCCACGGCTATCTGCTCCCACTGCCTTTTCACTGTGTGTCTGGAGGTGTCTTCAGGCCCCCTGCGGATACAGCACATCTCCTTTCCCCTTCACCTCCTCCACAAAAGCCTCCAGTGCAGTCTTGGAAAATCTGGGTGCCCGCTCTCTCCCATGTTCAGCCATTTTTCTGTCTTTCCCAGGTCAGATTCAGCTCACAAAGGACTCCCAGCATCTGTCCCAGCCACAATGCACCTCCCCTTTAAGATGTGCAGGCTAGTTTTAAGCAATTTTAATTGCTGCTAGCAAATATCAATTTTGGGCCCCCTGCTTATGTGTGGAGCCCATCAACAGCGTGGCTAGGGCTGGCTGCATGCAGAAAACATGTACATGAGTAGGCAGCATGAAGATGCTGTGCTGCCTGCATTACATCGAAGGGGCATGGGGTAATTGCATATCGTGTTCACCGCGCCCTTTTTCAGAGCTATCCAATTTAGCTCTCTTAGCCTTTCCATTTAGTATAGGAAATGGAGCAATGGGAAACAGCACCTGCCTCATCTGCTGCCCTTGGGTCACTTTGGAATCCAACTTTAATGTTGCTTACAAAAGTCGAATAAGTTTTATTTTACATAAGAAAAAATTCCTGTATCTGCTATCTGTAACAAGACTCTCAACTTGTTTATGAACCCTATATATTTTTTTAATTTTGTTGCAAATAGCATACAGGGGATATTTTCCAAATTCTACTTTCATATCATAGTAAATTAAATGTTCATCAAATTTTTGTTCGTGCAGTTATGTAATCGACAATGCATTTATGCATATAACTGTGATCCTTTATTCTTGCTTCCATGATACTGACAGTATTGGGTTCAGTGTCAAAACAAAAACTCCAGAAGTTAAAGAGTTAACATGAATTTTCTGCAAAAGCTTTCAGTTAAGGAAAGGGGAAACCTAATGAAAATTAATAACTAGAAAATGGAATGGTCTCACGTGAGTCCTTGTCCTTATAACCTTTGCAATGTTCCTGCCAGGGGCCCCAGTTACTGTAGTTCCCGAAAGATCAAGATCAATTATTTTTTTATATATCAAAGCCATTTAGAATTCCCAAGATGGTAAAGCTTTGCTCTCGACAACATTGAAAAATAATAAGAAACAACTGAAATTTTCGACATTTCATAATATTTAACACACACACTTGTTCATTCACGCCAGTCAGCATGTGCACTCACTGTAATCCCAGATGTGCTCTCTTTCCTGTAAGCTGACAGCTATCAAACCCACCTTATAACATACATATTATACAAAATCTTGCATTGGTTTTCTAACCATTCTTACATTGTCATTAGCCTTCAGCTTCTAACTTCTGTGATGTGGATTTTGTTATCTGGCATTACCATAATATAATATGGACACTGATCTGAGATGATATAAAGAAAGAAAGACTTGCATCTATATAGAAACGTTCACGACCTCAGGATGTCCCAAAGCACTTTACAGCCAATGAAGTACTTTTTGAAGTGTAGTCACTGTTATAATGTGTGAAGCGCTGCTGCCAATTTGCACACAGCAATCTCCCACAAACAGCAATGTGATAATGACCAGATAATCTGCTTTAGTGATATTCGCTGAGGGATAAATATTGGCCATACAGGAAGATGGGTATCACTACTGCTCTGTAGACCATGAACTTGGTGCCAGTGTACAATAGGCACCTCAAAGCACTGGAGAAGTACCACCAAAGTTGCCTCCTCAAAATTCTTCAAATTAATTGGCAGGATATCATCATCATTATAGGCGGCCCCTCGAAACGAGGATGACTTGCTTCCCACCAAAAAAAGGATGAGTTCACAGGTGTTTCAATGAAGGACCTAAACTACATCCTGAAGGGTGGAAGATGCCTGTGCGTGCATTTTTTAACATGGGGTGGCCGTTGCACACCAGCCATCACATGGGCTTGACAGAGCTAGGTCTTGGTCCAGTGGCAAGGATTACCCAAGACAACTGGAGACCAGCTCTGCTGCATGGACCTAGCGCGCACATGTTTTGCAGTGTGAACTGGTCCGTGCAGCCCCTGGGCCCCTGGCCCTGAATTCGCACCTCCCCTGGGCCCTGATTACGTCCCTCCACAGTCTCTCGCCGCTCCTTCACCCCTCTCGCTGCTCCTGCTGTATCTGCCCAATCATCGACCTGGATCTTGATGACGTCACTCTTCACAGCCGTTGCCCTCCTACATCAGCTCGCGCTGTAGTGGCCTCCACGCTGCCCATGGCTGTCGCACGCTGCACCTCTTATGGCCCCGACTTGCCGCTGATGGTCCCTCACAGGTCAGGCTCTTCACATCAGCGTTCTCTCTCAGGCCAACATCCCCAGC
The DNA here is from genome assembly GCF_044704955.1 of Pristiophorus japonicus. Classification (NCBI taxonomy): domain Eukaryota; kingdom Metazoa; phylum Chordata; class Chondrichthyes; family Pristiophoridae; genus Pristiophorus; species Pristiophorus japonicus. The sequence goes on from NC_091985.1 coordinate 62,831,248, forward strand.
ATTGAGGCATTGACCACGCTCAATCAGCTCCATTAGATGGGCCAAATAGTCCACATGCCCGATACTGGACTCCTGAAATAAGCACTCTACTCCGAGCTATGTCACGGCAGGTGAGCCCCAGGAGGGCAAAGAAAATGCTTCAAAGACACCCTCAAAGCCTCCTTGAAAAAAATGGAACATCCCCACTGACTCTTGGGAATCCCTTGCCCAAGAATGCTCAAATTGGAGGAGAAGCATCCGAGAAGGCGCCGAACACTTCGAGTCTCTTTGCCAGGAGCATGCGGAAGCCAAATTAAACAGAAGCGTATGACAAATCAAGCACCCCGCCCACCCGTCCCTTCAACCAACATCTGCCCCACCTGTGACAGAGACTGTAGATCCCGCATTGGTCTCATCAGTCACCTTAGAACTCATTTTAGTGTGGAGGCAAGTTATCCTCGACTTCGGGGGACTGCCTAAGAAGAACAAATATTGGCCAGGAGACCAGAGATAACTCCCCTGCTCTTCTTTGAAATAGTGCCATGGGATCTTTTACTCCCGCCTGAGAGAGCAGACGGAGCTTTGGTTTAACATTTAATCCAAACGACGGCACCATCGACAGTGCAGCACTCCCTCAGCACTGCACTGGAGTATCAGCCTAGATTTTTGTGCTCAAGTCTCTGGAGTGGAACTTGAACTCACAACCTTCTGACTCAGAGGTGAGTGTGCTACCCACTGAGCAAAGATTGTTTTTTGCTACATTTTTGTGCAGAACAATCCCTAGATATGTCTATTTGTGAGCCTTTCTTTCTGCAACCAACATGGTGTTGAAATTTATGGGGACACAATCCTCCCCCCGAGACTTTGTGAAATCTGTGGGTGGGCACCTACCTTGCATAGGGCAGGTTGGTGTAAAGGCCACAATGAGCACCATTACACCCTTCTGTCCCATGCAGCTGGAAAAAGTGCCATTCGCCCACTATTAGGTTTTGGGATTTCCCTTGCTTGACCTCAGCCATGTCCCTCTCAGCCCCTGCATAAGGGGAGCAATTAGAAATACTTTTTCTTTAAATGCCCCTGGCCTGGACCCCACTGGTGGAGTCTACTATTGCCCATGTGGTCGCTGATGCACCTCAACTCACCTGGCTTACTGGCCTCCGGAGATGCACCACGTCCGACTGAATCAGATAAGTGGGAGCTCCTGGGATACGGAATCCGCAGCCATGGCTCCACTTCTTGATGACATTTGCCTTGTAAGGAGCAGACAGAGGGTCACGACAACCGCCCCCCCTCCCGCCCCCCCCACCAAACCTCCGCCCACTTGCAAGGCATGTTGGAAACTCCCAGGAATGCTACCATTTATCAGGGGGTTCTGCTGGTTTACCCCAGATTGTTGAGTTGCCATATCCTAGCAACAAATTTAAACGTCTAGTGCAACTCTGATATATTTCACTATTTGTTATTGATTTCAACATCATTATGTGAAGTATTACAGCAAAAATGTAATACATTCATATTTAAACAGAGGAACAACCAAATCACTTTCACAGGGAACAATTAAGACAATAATTGGCTTTTTATATTTGCAAGACCATCTACTGATTTAATTTTCATCTACAGGGAGCTAAAAGTAAGTGTTAATGAAGAGTTGGTGGGCACTCCATGATCTTGCACCTGTAACAAGAATACAATCGATGGTTTGTTTATTGCTGAAGTGCCAGGAAACTCCAGACAGTATTGTTGCTTGTTTCCATATGTAACTTCTGCAAGAGTTATCTTCTTGTGCATGATGTATATTATCAAACTATATCTCCTACCATTAATAATAGTTTTAATAAACTAGATAATCTCATGCGGTTTTGCTGACAGACAAAAGCAAACAAAAGTATCTTTCTCTTTTCCTGTAATTGTCTCGCTGCTGTCTGCCACTCTCTAATTCTTTCTGTCTGTTTGTCTGACCTGGTTTTCCATGATTTCTGTCTCCCTTTGTCTCTCTCCCTCTCGCTCCATCACCTTTCTCTCTATCTCTGTTGCTCTCACACACTTTCTCTTTATCATAGCTGTTCAACTCTTTTTCTCCATTTTTCTACTTTGTTGTAAGAAAAACAGGAAAACTTTACCTTTTAAATAAACTTATCAGATCTTTATGTGATCTGGTTGAAGTTGTTTGCTTGTGACTCTTGCTTAAAAAAAGTTTTTTTTTCGGCAAATATACACACATCACTTTCCTCAATCTAAATGCTCTTTTCCCTGTCAGTCTGCTGGGAAGTTTGCTATCAACTGAGCCAATTAGGCAGCTCAGATTATGGGCCCAAGTTTCGGGACACCCGTTTTTCGCGCCACAAAGTGCGCCTAAAAAAAACTTACCTATTCTCCGGCTCCCTGCAGGTCCTCTGGAGCTGGGCGCGGCGCAGCACGAGCTGTGGGGGGCGGAGCCAGGTCCCTGCGCTGAAAACAGTGTCAGGACCTCTGCACGTGTGCTACAGTGCAGTAGCTCCAGGCGCCCAAAACTGTGGGAGGGGCCCGAAGCACGCAGCCCCTAGCCCTGGCCGAATGGCCTCACTGGGGCTGCGTGGATAAGGCTCACCTCCCATGCCCAGCTCCCTCCCGATTGGACCCGACCCGACTTGACTCCAGCTCCCCCACCCCCCCCGACCCGACCCGACCCCTGGACCCGACCCGACCCGACCTTCCCCCACACCCCCGACCTCCGCTCCCACCCCCGCCCCGGCGACCCGACCTCCGCGACCCTCCCCGACCTCCGCGACTCTCTCCCCCCCGACCTCCGCGACTCCCCACCCCGACCTCAGCGACTCCCCCCCTCAACCTCCGCGACTACCCCCACGACCTCCGCGACTCCCCCCCCGACCTCCGCGACATCCCCCCCTGATCTCCACGATCCCCCCCGGGACCCGACGCCACCTACCTGTAAATCCAGCCCGAAGTCTTGGGCCCGGCCCGTTCTCTTTCTCTCTCTCCTCTCTCTCTCTCTCTCTCTCTACTCTCCTTCCCTCCCTCCCCTCTCCTCTCTTTCCCTCCCTCCCCTCCCCTCTCCTCTCCTTCCCTCCCTCCCTCCCTCCCCTCTCCTTCCCTCCCTGCCCTCTCCTCCTTCCCTCCTTCCCTTCCTCCCCTCTCCTCCTTCCCTCCCTGCCCTCTCCTCCTTCCCTCCCTCCCCTCTCCTCCTTCCCTCCCTCCCCTCTCCTTCCCTCCCTCCCTCCTCCTTCCCTCCCTCCCCTCTCCTTCCCTCCCTCCTCCCCCCTCTCCTTCCCCCTTCTCCTCCTCCCCCCCTCTCCTCCCCCTACCCCATCTACCTCCCCCCACCCCCTCCTCCCCCTTCCCCCCCCACCCTCCTCCTCCCTCACCCCTCGCTGTCAGAAACACAGACACTGACAGACAGAGAGTGAGAGACACACACACAGACAGACAGAGAGATAGAGACACTGACAGAGACACACTGGGGGGGCCGTCCCAGCACGCTGTTGGAGGACTCCCGGTGCTGCAGTCGGTAAGTAGAAAATGTTTTATTTATTGATTTTTTTAATTTGTTTTATTTTTTATTAATTTTTTTTGATTGATTTATTGGTTGATTTATTGATGTATTTATCATTTATTATTGATGATGGCTCTTTATTTGTAAAACTGAAGTATTTAATGTTTGTAAACTTCCCTTTAAACCTCCCCCGCCCCATTCCCTACGCCTGATTTGTAACCTACGCCTGATTTTCTAAGTGTAGGCAAGGTTTTTCTGAGCGTACAAAAATCTACACTTACTCCATTCTAAGTTAGTTTGGAGTATGTTTTCACTGCCTAAACTTTCAAAACAGGCGTAAGTGGCCGGACACGTCTCCTTTTGAAAAAAAAAATCTGTTCCAAACTGAAACTGTTCTAACTGACTAGAACTGGAGCAAACTAAATGCCGAGAATTGCAATTTCTAAGATATTCCATTCTAAACCAATTGCTCCCAAAACACAGGAGCAACTCAGGCCGAAACTTGGCCCCTATATTTCTGCTTTTCTGTGGGGTACAAATGTTCTAAGGGAAGATAGGCTATCTGAACTGTTACTATCTCCCTCGTCCCTCACCACCTCCACCATGGGTACTGCCATTCTCAAGAAGTTAACAGCATATTTTTTCTCTGTCTGTCCACGCAATTCGCCATTTTCGACCAAAATGTTTATACTGTTTCAAATGAGCTCAATCATTAATAACAACCTCTTTCAAATTGCCTTTCAGTTTGTTACTGTATCCTAAAGTTCGTCACCATCCTCTGCCTGTTCCATGACAACATGCAGGCTGTGATCCTTACCAACGGATCCATTACAGACCCAATCCACATCCGGATCGGGGTCAAACAGGGCTGTGTCATCGCCCCAACCCTCTTCTCAATCTTCCTTGCCGCCATGCTCCACCTCACAGTCAACAAGCTCCCCGCTGGAGTGGAACTAAGCTACAGAACCAGTAGGAACCTGTTCAACCTCCGCCGTCTCCAGGCCAGGTCCAAGACCACCCTGACCTCTGTCGTTGAGCTACAGTACGCGGACAACGCCTGTGTCTGCGCACATACAGAGGCTGAACTCCAGGACATAGTTGACGGATTTACTGGGGCATACGAAAACATGGGCCTTACGCTAAACATCAGTAAGACAAAGGTCCTCCACCAGCCTGTCCTTACCGTACAGAACTGTCCGCCAGTCATCAAGATCCATGACGCAGCCCTGGACAACATGGACCACTTCCCATATCTCTGGAGCCTCCTATCAACATTGACGACGAGATCCAACACCGCCTCCAATGCGCCAGTGTAGCCTTCGGCCGCCTGAGGAAAAGAGTGTTTGAAGACCAGGCCCTTAAAACTGCCACCAAGCTCATGGTCTACAGGGCAGAAGTGATACCCGCCCTCCTATATGGCTCAGAAACATGAACCATATACAGTAGACACCTCAAGTCGCTGGAGAAATACCATCAACGATGTCTCCACAAGATCCTACAAATCCCCTGGGAGGACAGATGCACCAACATTAACATCCTCAACCAGGCCAACATCCCAGCATCGAAGCACTGACCACACTTGATCAGCTCCGCTGGGCAGGCCACATCGTTCGCATGCCAGACACGAAACTCCCAAAGCAAGCGCTCTACTCGGAACTCCTTCATGGCAAATGAGCCAAAGATGGCCAGAGGAAACGTTACAAGGACACCCTCAAAGCCTCCCTGATAAAGTGCAACATCCCCACTGTCACTTGGGAGACCTTGGCCAAAGACCGCCCTAAGTGGAGAAAGCACATCCAGGAGGACGCTGGGCACCTCGAGTCTCATCGCCGAGAGTGTGCAGAAATCAAGCGCAGGCAGCGGAAAGAGCACGAGGCAAACCTGTCCCACCCACCCCTTCCCTCAACGACTATCTATCTCACCTGTGACAGAGACTGTGGCTCTCGTATTGGACTGTACAGCCACCTAAGACCTCATGTTAAGAGTGGAAGCAAGTCTTCCTCTGAGGGAGTGCCTATGATGATGATGGTATCCTAGTGTGATATGCTGATGTAATGCTATAATGTAAGAGGGATGCTGAACTCTGAGAGAGATAACTCTCGGCAAATTATATCCACTATCCACTAATACAAACTTTAGGAGGTGAAATTCATCTTGGACGGTAGCGAAAAATGGGCAACAGCAAATGGACAGCCCATTTTACATTCCGCCTGAAATCAATGAGAAAGAAAATCGGGCAGAGTGTTAAACAGGCTGATGATTTGTTAGTGCCCATTTTGCGCTACCACCTAGGATGAATTTCACAGCCCCAAGAAACTGATTGGAAACTGGGACATTTCCAGACAGTTCTTCTCTTGATCCCTCTGATGTTGCCGATCCTTCCGTCTTTTGCATTATGCCTCCACATCGGCACGACATTAAAGCTCAAAGCACCTCACTCCTTCTCTCACTTCAGTACACCATTGGCATCTGTCGGTGGCCAGGGTTTCCTAAGAATCAACTACCATGTTGCAATGCTTCAGGTGAAACTTCACTGTCTTTGCAGTGCCTAGCTGTCAATCCTGCTTTTACTGACATCCACCAGTTCTCCATAAAGTACCTGCTTCAGCAACCATACATTGTCCATCCTAGCAATGTCCAGGCTTATGAGCTGAGTATTGATCATCATAGGCTCAATACTGGTACGTTCAGCATGTTCCAGTACTTTGTTTTTGTGATTTTGTCTTGCCACCTAATACAAAATAGGAAGCAAAGGTGTGTTTGGTGAAATCTTTCCAGAGTGTACTTTCTTTGCTGATCCCAGTTCAATGACCAAAAAGGCTGCTTATTGAGACCTTTGCCATGAAGTGCAGATCAGCTTTTGCCAAAAGCAAGATCGCTGGTGGGAAGATAAGGTAGCAGAGTTGCATGGATGTGCCGCTTAGCCATCACATGAGACTGTTTAAGGGTTCAATTTTCCCCAAAGCTGTTTTTTGGCGTACTTGAAGAGTTACGCCCGTTTTTTGGAGGCCCAACTACGCCAAAAATAAAATCCAACTTTCCCCGTTTGAATTGTTCATTTTGGCGGTGCCTAGCCTGTCCTTTAACTTTGGGGTGGAGCCTAAGATCTACGCCAAAAAAGATCGGGTTGCCAGGGTAATCGGGGACACACACTGCGGGCTAAGGCTGGAAAGTGACACATACAACACATTCTGGCCAGCTCACAGCAACCTGCACAAACACCTTCCACATTGCAGCAACTTACCAGCATTAAATTATTGAAGTGTTTATGCCAAAAGTCTATGCCCCTCCACCACCCTCCCCTGCCCCCCCCCGATGCCCGGTGCCCACTACTAACCCTGGCTGAAGGGCCTCCCGATGCCAGTACCCGCTACTCTTCTTTTCTTAGGCGGTCCTTCGTATCGAGGATGACTTGCTTCCACACCAAAAAGGGATGAGTTCACAGGTGTTTCAATGAACGACCTGATATTCCCGGTCCCGCACTACATGTTAAAGGATAGAAGATGGCTGTGCGTGGATTTTTTTAACGTGTGGTGGCCGTTGCACACCAGCCACCACACGGGCTTGACAGAGCTAGGTCTTGGTCCGGTGGTAAGGAATTACCAAGACAACCGGAGACCTTCCACTAGCCCTGGCCAAAGGGCCTCTCTCCTCCCGGTGCCGGTTACCGCTCCTCTAACTCTGGTTGAAAGGCCTCCCCCCCTCTCTCCTCTTTCCTCTCCCCTCCCGCTCTGCTGCTGCTGTCCCGGTCGTGGAACTGCATTTGCTGCACTGATTCTCTTAACTGCACCGATTTTGTTAACTGCCCAGAAGGTTTTTCCACAGTGGTCACATACGCCATCCTAAGAAAAATCGGAGTAAATTGGAGCTGGCCAAACTTGCTTAAATGGCCAGAATTGGCATGGGTAGCAGAGTATGCCCCTAATGAGGTAAAAAAAAAAAAAACCGAAAAAAATTGTAACTAACTGAGTTACACTGACGCACAATCTTTGGGGAAACTTGGATATTTTAATTTAGGCCAAAAAGAGTGTCGCGCGCCTAAAAAAACAGCACAAATAATTGGGGAAAATTGAGCCCTATGAACCATGCTTTCTTAAGGTGACACTAGTACTGCTGAGCTGCACTGCAACTCTGCAGCACTCTCTGGCCAGGCAAGCCAAAAATCTGTACATGCACATTTTCACTCTAGGGGTGACCGAATAGAGGTCTTTAAAATTATGAAAGGATTTTGATGGAGTGGATACAGAGAGAATGTTTCCACTTGTGGGGAAGAGCATAACTCGAGGCCATTAATATAAGACTGTCACCAAGAAATCCAAAAAGGAATTCAGAAGAAACTTCTTTACCCAGAGAGTGGTGAGAATGCGGAACACGCTACCACAGGGAGTGGTTGAAGTGAATAGTATAGATGCATTTAAGGAGCGGCTAGACAAGCATATGAGGGAGAAGGGAATAGAGGAAAGACAGGAAGAGGCTCAAGTGGAGCATAAACATTGGCATGGACTGGTTGGGCCAAATGGCCTGTTTCTGTGCCATATATCCTATGTAATCCTATATAATTACAGATCTAACTCACAAGCCTCTAAATGCCAGTTAAAAAATTAATGTTAGTGAGAGCCATTGGGACATTTTGCTCTCTGCTAACATTAAGAAGCTTACAAATCATGTTTAAAATCCCCTCAGGACCCCAATCTGCCCAGTAACTTGTTAAAGTTTGGTTTGCATAAGTTACAGTTATACGTCAGACATTCTGAAGTTAAAGCAGTGTGAGATGGTCTAATGTAGCTTGCCAGAATTCAGATTTGATGATTTCAGTCCAGAATTATGCTGCAGACTTTGCAGTTATATGTGAAGTAGTTCTTGTTTCATATCAACGCAAAGGGGCAGATTTTAAATTTACTGCCTGGATGTAAAAGAATTGACTTCAATGGAAATTAAAATCGTGCGGTTTCTAATCCATTTCTATGCAAGGGTCCCAAACTATGTATATTGACTGGCATGTTAACCAATTGTAAGCCTTATAATTGAAAGTGTTTTGTCTGCAGTCATGTTACCATCTAGTTATTATTTATTGCAATCCATATATTTGGTGGTAACATTACTTTTGGCAGCATTATTATAAATTGACATTGTTTACAATGAACTAAACACAATGTAGAGAAAGACTGAAATACTGGCATGCCACGGATTCAGAAAGGAACCAATCAACCAGCCACTTTCCTCATTAAAGCTTAAAAATATCAATTATGAGCCAGCATATTGGAGAAGATCAGCTACACTGCCTGCAATGTTACCATACGCACTGGTGACAGATGGTGTTACTCTCGGCACAGACTAGGACAATATAACCCTAAATAATATTATACTTCACCTAAATTATAAGTCATGTTGGTTTAATTACACTAGCACAGACTGACTCTTTTAGCCACATGTTTAAGTAAAAGCAAGAACATGCATTTATACTGCGCCTTTCACGACCTCAGGACGTCCCAAAGCACTTTACAGCCAATGAAGTACTTTTGAAATGTAATCACTGTTGTAATGTAGGAAATGCGGCAATATTTCATGTGAATGAATTATTCATTTTGGTAGCAGCAGACTCAAGGATCAGAGAAAATAAGAGAGCAGAAGGAGACTGTGGAGGAAAAGCAATGATCCTATTTTCACATCAATAGAGATATACCATTTGACATGACATCAGTTATATGCCAACCTACAATCCTCTTATTTCATTTCCATTGCACAACCTGCAGCTGTGAAGCTAACAGCAGTCATGAATTTCTTTTACACTCCTCTTCCTTCTCTCCTGAAGGCATTGATTTCCTTTTGGGGTAGATTGCTGATAGCCATTCATCATTTATCAAAGGCTGGCTAGTTGGCTTTTTAAAAATTTATTCACAGGATGTGGATGTCTCTGGCAAGGCCAGCATTTATTGCCCTTGCGAAGGTGGTGATGAACCTCCTTCTTGAACTACTGCAGTCTGTATGGCGAAGGCACCCCACAGTGCTGTTAGGGAGGGAGTTCTGGGATTGTGACCCAGCGACGATAAAGGACCGGTGATATATTTCCAAGTCAGGATGGTGTGTGGCTTGGAGGGGAACTTGGAACTGATGTTGTTCCCATGCGCCTGCTGCCCTTGTCTTTCTAGGCAGTGGAGGTCGTAAGTCCCATGCTATGCAACCCAATCATTTATCTGGAAATTGGAGCTTCAACCTGTGTGGGCTCCTATCGCAGAGCAATCTACATGGCAATGAGGATTGAGGACCAATATCCTGGCCTCCTCGGGCCTTCACATATGCAGTATTATGGCTTTGAATGGTTCGAGGGAATCTTGAAGGTATTGACTGGAAAATTCAATGGACACCTATACCAATAGCTAAATTGGCATGTTTTGCATATATTTTATGCCCAAAGAAATGGCTGCAGCACACACCAACTTCTACCTCTAGATCCTCTAGTGGAGTAATCCAGAATAAGGGGCCATAAGCTTAAATCAGAGCTAGGCCATTTACAAGTGAATCCAGGAGGCACTTTTTCACACAAGTGGTAATAGATATCTGCAAATCTCTCCTCCAAAGGCTAAGTCAATTGAAATTTTGAAGACTGAGATCAATAGTTTTTTAGTTAGGTATGGGTATCAAGGATATGGTGCAGAGTTGGGTAAATGGAACTGAGGTATAGTTCAGCCAAGAAACAAGCTTGAGGGGCTGAATGGTCTACTCATATTCCTATGCTCCTATAACCCTTGACAAGGGCACTTTTACACAGTGGATTCATACACCTTCTCTCCTGTCAACCAGAGATTATGGGGCCATCCATTTTTCTGCCACAGCACCCAATAATGTAAACCCAGGTGCCGAGATAAGTGAATGCAACCGCTATTTGTTTTTATTATAGTCTTCATGAGCCGATAAATGGAAAGCTGTTTCATTAACATTTTAGTTTTTATGGGAACGTTTTTACGCAGCAGCAGTTAAAGAAAGCAAAAGCAATCACTTCAATGTTGAAGGAACATTTTAAGGAGAAAAGATAATAAGCAGAATCTTAAATCAGCCATTTTAGATTTCTTAAATAAAATGTCAACTTCTGCATTCCTGAAATTAACCCTAACAATTCCATTTCTGTGTAAATTAATTTGCAAAAAGGATTCTCTTCCCACACCAACATAACATTTTAATCTTGGAAGATTTACAAAGTGCACAATCAAATTGTGCTGAAAAGTAAAATAATTATTGTGCTTTATTTAACTGTAGGACTGTAACCCAATCATTTTCAAGGTGTACATCTGGAAAACACATCTTTTATTCTTTCAATAACCTTGAAGATGTTGACTTTCACATCATTCTTTGATTAAGCATCGAAGGAAAGTCTCCTAGTCCAAATCCATAGAGGGTTGCAGATCAGAGTTGGCCCACATCTCCTGCAGTGCTGGAATTTATTTCAAGGACTATAAAAAGTAGCTGTAAAGGTGTGTCATATATCATAGCAGCTCTTTTAAAGTTTCAAATGAGCACATTTACAGTTACAATAATCTGTTAAATTGGAGCTATTGTACAACACATTGAGCTGCAACCGTTGTAAATGACCCTGCCTGTTCCTCACTCCTTTGCTGTCTTGTCAGTTTGTAATGATTTGTGCTTTATTCACAGACAATATATAACTAAGTGTGTCCTGGAGAGCTGCTGCACTACTGATGAGGTAATATTTAATAATGATTTCTATTGCCTTATAATGCTTTCATTGTTTTATGTGTGCAGTCAAAGAATTCTTCAAAGATATCAGGTAATGGTCGGTCTTTTTAGGATGCTGAAGAGAATTGCCAGAAAGCCCTTTTTATCATCAGATTACTTTAAGGGATTATTATATTATCCCTTTAAGGGAAATAATAATCACATCTCTATAAGAGCTGTAATTAATATATACAGTCTTATTTATAAAGAACTTTCATGAAGTAAAAGTCCATATTCACTGAGTCACTACACATCATGACTGTAATATGAATTATGTGACTCCAATTGAAATAAAAATCGAGAGAGATGTAAAATGGACTGTCAACTCACTATTGCACAAAGTTACAATCTATCTCAAAGAATAATATGGGCACAGTGCGGAGGGGATATCATGAAAGGAGGATTAAACATCTGTAATGGAAACAGCTCGATTTTCCTGTGATTCTTTATGCCCAGAGCCATAGGAGAAAAATCTGCATCACTGTCTTTTCCAAATACCAACACTAAACAACAACCCTCTTAGGCTGACCCTCAAATCAAGGATGACTTGCTTCCACGCCAAAAAGTGATGAGTTCAATGAGTTCACAGGTGTTTCAATGAAGGATCTAATATTCCAGGCCCCGAACTGCATATTGACGGGTGGAAGATGCCTGTGCATGAATTTTTTTAACGTGTGGTGGCCGTTGCACACCAGCCACCATGCGGGCTTGACAGAGCTAGGTCTTGGTCCAGTGGCAAGGGTTAACCAAGACGACCGGAGATCAGCTCTGCTGCACGAACCTAGTGCGCACACATATTGCAGTGTGGGCTGCAATATATATCGTATTTATTTCTATATCACTATTACTAAAGGAATATACTTCAGTTGAAAAATATAGGTGTTAATCAATCAGCTGTTTAAAAAATATATCTGCTAGTTAATAAAAATGTTCGACTGCCCCGAAGTGGCTGGACTCCTGATTTGGAATTGCCATCTCCTCGGCAACTAGCTGAGACAGGAGTTTGGAAACATTGCATCCTATTGCTGAATTTCAGCTACTTGCGCAGTGAACTCAACCTCATAGGCAGCATCACATGACAGGCTATCACAGAATTTCAGCCTGTCTGAGAACTTCTCAGTGGTGCTCCTTTTGAGATCTATCATTCACTACAACAGTGACTACATTCTAAAAGTACTTCATTGGCTATAAAGTGCTTTGAGACATCTGGTGGTGTGAAAGGCACTATATAAATACAAGTCTTTCTTTTCTTTCTTTCTAATGACCTAACAAAGCTGACTTTATCTCTCTCTTAGGCGGTCCCTTGTATCAAGGATGAATTCATTCCACACCAAAAAGGGATGAGTTCACAGGTGTGCTGCACAGTGAATGCAGACCAAATTGCCACTATATTCTTACTATCTGATATTTTTTCTTTATTTTCTCCTACAAGCATATCGCTTCATCCCCACATGACCGCCCTTCAGATAGATAGCAGCACGTGTCTGTGTGGGAGAAATCCGTGCTGCTCCATGACCAGCCATTTGAGTGAAGGATATCATCGAGTGCCATTTTAATCTTCATCAAAGCTGAAACGCCGTACAGTGCTTCACCAAGTCCAACTGACAACTGATCAAATAAAAACCTATTCAGCAGATGTGATCAGCTTGGTGAGAATCACACGTGAACTTTTATTTGGGAATGAAGTGTTCAACTGCATGAGCTCATAGGCAACCAACGTTGTTCTCCTATAAGACAGAATCCCAGTAAATAGTAAACAAATGACTGGAAATGGAATTTGGATCAGAATTTTGTAATGTAAACTCCAGATAAAAAAAAATGATTTGATCATTTGGTGTGCAAATCCAAACAAGTAAAATAAACAACAACTTGTATTTATATAGTGCCTTTAACAAAGTAAAATGTTCCAAGGTGCTTCACAGGAGTGTTATAACACAAAAATTTGACACCAAGCCACATAAGAGACATGGCTACAGAAAAATCTAGAAGGGGAATTTAACATTGCTGGGTATAACATATTTAGAAAAGATAGAGAAGGATAAAGGGGAGGGGGAATAGCTGTACTTATTAGGGATAACATAAAAAAGTGTTGCAGCTATCAGCAAGACAGAAAAAGAATCCATATGAATAGAGATAAAAGGTAATAAAAGATCAATTACATTAATAGTCTACAGACCACCTAATAGAGGAAGGAAGGTGGAGGAAGAAATATGCAAACAAATGAGGCAAAATGAGTAAAAAACATAATCATGGGTTATTTCAACTAGAAAGAAAGACTTGCATTTATATAGCACCTTTCACGACTATCGGACGTCTCAAAGCTCTTTACAGCCAATTAAGTACTTTTGGATTGTAGTCACTGTTGTAATGTGGGAAACACGGCAGCCAATTTGTGCACAACAAGCACCCACAAACAGCAATGTGATAATGAGCAGATAATCTGTTTTTGTTTTGTTGATTGAGAGATAAATATTAGCCAGGACACCGGGGATAACTCCCCTGCTCTTCTTCGTGCCATGGGATCAATTACGTCCATCAGAGACAGCAGATGGGGCCTCGGTTTAACATCTCAGCATCCGAAAGATGACACCTCTGACAGTGCAGCACTCCCTCAGCACTGCCCCAGATTGTCAGCCAAGATCTATATGCTCAAGTTCCTGGAGTGAGACTTGAATCTACAACTTTCTGACACAGAGGCAAGTGTGCTACCCACTGAGCCAGAGCTGACACTACCCCGATAATAATTGGACAGAAGAGGTAGGTAAAGCGGATAAGGGAATGGAGTTCCTACAATGTGTACAGGACTCTTTTATAACCCAATACAAGCCCAACAAGGGAAGATTCACTATTAGATCTAGTGATGAGGAATGAACCAGAGCACATAAGAGGGGTAAAAGTAAGGGAACATCTAGGCAATAGTGATCATAATATAATACGCTTAAAAAAAATAATGGAGAAGGATTTAAGTAATACGAAGACCAAGATAGTAGATGGGAGAAAAAATTATTTTGAGGGACTGAGAAAAGAAATTGGAAAAATAAAATGGACAACAATATTGGCAAACAATGACATAGAACAACAATGGGAAACATTCAAAATGGTGTCCAACAGAGTCCAGGAGAAATATATTCTGCTAAAAAACAAGAATAAGATAAAAACTGGTGAGACACCATGGATGAATAAAGCCGTAAGGGAAAAATTGAGGGTAAGGAAAGATGCATGCATTAAGCACATGGTAAGGGAGACTATGAAGAGATTAGGGGCCGGAAATTCAGTGCAGCCAGGAAGCTGGTGGTGTCAAGGCCTTTTTTCTCTGATTAGCGCCGCAAAGTTTGCGGCGGCCATTGGATCCAAATTCAGCTTTTTGACCACAAAAAAGTGTTCCAGTCTTACAAAGCTGAAATTTGCAGTCTTAATTGGGGTGTTATTCCCATGCGAAATTCACGCTTAGGATGATGTTGCAGCACAGGCGCGAGGGAACGAGCGTATTGGTGCTGCTTTGGAGAGGATGGCTGCGGCTCTGCAAGAGTCGACGGTGCTTCTAAGTGCTGTCATATCTGGTGGCTTTCATACTGTGGTTGCTCGCATGCAGTCTCAGCTGGATGTCCCCCCGAGACCTCAGTGTTGCTTTCGTAGCTGGGTCCACCACGGGCCATGGGGGACCTTCCGATGAGGCGCCACAGCACCGACCTGAGCTCCCTCAGATTGGTGGAGGTGGTATTGTGCCACCCCTGGTGAGTTATTCAGGCTCCTCAGGCCAGAATACGGATGATGCACTCCCTCCGGCTCGCAGCATTCTTGGCCTCAGACCTGTCACTCAGCCAGTGCCTCCACGCATGGCCTCGCCCAAGCCAAGTCAGACTGAACCGTCCCAGGAGAGTGTTGACCAGTCTCCAGCCGGCCCTTCCAGGCCCACAGCTGCTCGAGGGCATCCTAGAAGGACATCTGCTGCTTCCACACAGGGAATACAGCAGCCTTCCCAGACTCCTGAGTCAGCCACAGGGGAGACACGGAGGCGAAGTCATAGGTTAGGCTAAGATCATCATAGGCAGTCCCTCGAAGTCGAGGATGACTTGCTTCCACTCTAAAAGTGAGTCCTCAGGTGGCTGAACAGCCCAATGCAGGACCTACAGTCTCTGTCACAGGAGGGGCAGACAGTGGTTGAAGGAAAGGGTGGGTGGGGAGCCTGGGTTGACGCATGCTCCATCTGCTATCTACACTTGGTTTCTGCATGCTCTCGGCGACAAGACTCGAGGTGCTCAGCGCCCTCCCGGATGCTCTTCCTCCACTTTGGGCGGTCTTGGGCCAGGGATTCCCAGGTGCCGGTGGTGTAAGATTCCAAAATTCGTGGAAACTCCCCAGTGTTTGGACTCACTGAAAAGGAAATTCGATTTGGCCCTATTAAACAGAAAGTTTGGGATCCTAAAATGCATACGGAAGAAATTTACGAGTTTTAACCAAGTTTGGGATTTTAAAAGGTATGCTTGGGCCTGTGGGGAAAGCTGCAGAGACAGAGGGGCAGGATCAACCTTTACCTTTAGAATTTGGATATTGTAGCTAATCAGTTTGTCTCAGGGAGCTGTTTAACCATAGTAAGGCTCCCAGAAAACATTAGCATTTAAACAATCGACCACAGAAGAAACATTATCCACCCCACCCACAGGACCCAAATATCACATACATATTCCAACACCTTTTTCAACATACATAGAAATATCTGGCTCAGCCCAGACTTCCCAAAGCCAAAGCAGTGCTATCGCAATGGACAAGAATTCATCAGCTCATAAGTAAGGGGTATCACAATCCCAAGGTCTATCAACACCAGATTAAAACATTTAATCAAGTTTCAATTAGCTAGCCCACTAAAAGAAGACCACTTAAAATCAATTGGGCAGCAAAACGCAAACAAAAGAAACGTTAGATTTGGCGCGAAGATTAAGCAGCCTCTCAGAGTATAATTGAGGGCCTATCGTACCAAGAGAACTACTTCTACTCTAATCATCACAGGAAGAACTAGTTCTGACCATCATAGGAAAACTTTTCTGACCAAGCACTTCGGAATAACAAGATCAAGATCGAGAGCAGACGGCGCGAAACCACAGGAAGAAAATCGCAACATTGGAGAAAAGAACTGCAAAAACCAATCAGTGGAACATCAATACCAACTGACTTGATAGGCCTAGACTATCCAGCGGGTAAAAATTACATAAAGAACTTAAAACCCTATTGCTAACAAAGGAAATTGGGTACTCACCAGAGATAAATCCAAAATGCGTCTAACCGCATCAGCGGACTCAACCCAACTGGCTTCAATACGCAGCAGAGGTCTTCTACCACGTCCTGGGTACAGCAAGACAAACCGGCTATAACAAAGGAACCCTGAAACCGCGAAACAGCCCTAGCTGTCAAAGGAAGGATCTGGTGAGCATGAATCCCTGGAGCCCTAGAGTTTGACCTAGTTAGGGAGTAAGTGGGAGGTGGGAGATATTTCTGTGGTGTTTATTACCTGTAATAAAGTATTCCCCATTGTTTCGAACCTTTTTGTAAGATTTTACAGTTTTATTGGAGTGTATTTGTGTTATTTGCTTTCTTGAATAAAATCCATACCTTCTTTGTACAAAACAGTTGTCTGCTGTACTTTATCACACCCCGATTAATAAATCCAAGCTTGAGAACCAGGGAGTGGGAGTGACTTGCAACCTCTCTGGTCAGGAAGGCAAGCTGACAGACCCATCAGCCCCGACAGTGGGGATGTTGCACTTTATCAAGTAGGCTTTGAGGGTGTCCTTGAAGTATTTCCTCTGCTTGCCGTGTCAAGGCTTCGAGAAGAGCGTTTGCTTTGGGAGTCTCGTGTCAGGCATGCGGATGATGTGGCTCGCCCAGTGGTCAGTGCTTCAATGCTGGAGATGTTGGCCTGAGCGAGAACACTTACGTCGGAGCGACCAGTTGAGCCCAAAGCGACGGCCATTCAATTTTGACAAATGGTCGCTGCAAATGGGCAGTAACGGTCCTTCCCGGGGCCGTGAATTTTGGGGTCTAGGAAAGAAGTCAAGAAAATAATTAGAAAGGCAAAAAGGAACTATGAAATTAAATTATCAAAGAGTATAAAACAAAATAGTAAAATATTTTACAGGCACATAAATAAAAAAGGATGATCGGGATGATAATCGAGCCACCAAGGGATGGACAGGTTAACACCGCAGGCACGATAGAGAGATGGCAGAAATATTAAACAATTATTTTGCTTCAGTATTTACCAGGGAGATAGAACAGGTGGACATGACATTTAATCATGAGATTAGTAATGAAATAAATGCATTTAAAATAAAAAGAGGAGATATATTAAATAAACTCATCAAACTCAAAGAGGAAAAACATCCGCGCATTTAAAAGAATCTAAGGAAGAGATAACAGAGGCATACTGCACATATTTAATAATACAATAAAAAAGGTGTAGTGCCAGAGGACTGGCGGATAACTAGCATAATACCTATATTGAAGAAGGGGAATAGAACATGTTATGTTTGTTAAGTACTTATGAATGACTCCACGAGGCAATGTTTTGTACTCAAACTGTAGTGACCTCGGTCCTTTATTCGTAACTCCAGAGGGAGGCACAAGCATGGTGGGCAGCCTTTTATACTGGGCCCTGCACACCTATGCAGGTGACCCTCAGTCTCCCATCAGAGTGCTCTCTGGTGGACAGCCTCTGCCACAGGGGCAGGAAACCCCGGTCTCCACCAGTTGCACCCACTAGTGGTGCCAGCATAGTATATACACAGTGTAAACCTTATTGATAGTACGTCAGGTAACAAGTCTCCATCTTATGCAACTATACAGTGACTACACAGAGAGTATATCTATAGTCTGCATATATAACAGAACATGTGCAGAGAACTATAGACCAGTCAGCTTAACATTGGTGGTAGGAAAAATACAGGTTGAACCCCACTTATCCAGAACTCCCGTATCCGGAACCACCCCTCATCCAGAACCATTCCCGGCCACCGGGTGGCACATGCACAGAACTCCGACATAAACCAATTGAAGAAATTGAAGCCCTTCCTCGCTGCTAACTCCCGCAATCGCTGGCCTGACCCCATGATCCACTGCCCCCCCCCGCCACCCATGATCTCTCTGCCGCACTCCCAGCCCCAAGCCAGCCAGCCAGCCCCGATATCTCCTTGCTCAGTACCTGTACCATCCAATTTAATGTGACCACCCCTCGTCCAGAAAAATCCCTTATCCAGAACAAGCCAGGTTCCAAGAGTTCCGGATAAGGGAGGTTCAACCTGTAATGGAATCCCTACTAAAGGAGAAAATAAAAGAACATCTAGAAACCAAAAAATATAATAATGAGTAGTCTACATGGATTTTAAAAGGGAAATCTTGAACCAACCTCATTGAATTTTTTGAAGGGATAACAGAGAAATGAGTAAAAGGTAATGCAGTAGATGTGCAGTAATGTGGCACCTGCCACGGTACCGAAATAAAGTCACAAATAACATCCTTTCTGATTGTGACAAAGGCAAACTGTCTCTCCTCATCCTTCTTGACTTGTCTGCAACCTTTGACATGGTTGACCATTTTATCCTTCTCCAACGCCTCACCACCGTCATCCAGCTGGGTGGGACTGCACTCGCCTGGTTCCATTCTTATCTATCTAATCGTAGCCAGGGAATCACCTGCAACGGCTTCTCTTCCCGCCCCCACATTGTTACCTCTGGTGTCCCCCAAGGAATATCCTTGGCCCTTTCCTATTTCTCATCTACATGTTGTCACGTGACAATATCATCCGGGTATGGAGAGAAAGCAGGAAAGGGATACTGAGGTGAATGATCAGCCATGATCTTATTGAATGGGGGTGTAGGCTCAAAGGGCCAAATGGCCTACTCGTGCACCTATTTTCTATGTTTCTATGTTTCTATGAACCACAACATCAATTTCCACATGTACGCTGCTGACACGCAGCTTTACCTCACTACCTCGATACTTAGTGTCCTCGATCAGGCCAACATCCCCAGCATCGAAGCATTGACCACACTCGACCAGCTCCATTGGGCTTGCCACATCGTATGCATGCCTGACACAAAGCTCCCAAAGCAAGTGCCCTACTCGGAACTCCTACACGGCAAGCGAGCCCCAGGTGAGCAGAGGAAACATTTCAAGGACACCCTCAAAGCCTCCTTGATAAAATGCAACATCCGTACCGACACCTTGGAGTCCCTGGTCAAAGACCGCCCTAAGTGGAGGAAGAGCATCCGGGAGGGCACTGAGCGCTTCGAGTCTCGTCGCCGAGAGCATGCAGAAAGCAAGCGCAGGCAGCGGAAGGAGCATGCGGCAAACCAGATTTCCCACCCACCCTTTCCTTCAACGACTGTGTGCCCCACCTGTGGCAGAGACTGTCATTTCCGTATTGGACTGTTCAGTCACCTAAGAACTCACTTTTAGAGTGGAAGCAAGTCTTCCTCGATTTCAAGGGACTGCCTATGATGATGTTGATTACCTCACTATCACTTCTCTCGACCCTTCCACGGTCTCTAAATTGTCAGACAGCATGTCCGACATCCATTTCCGGATGAGCAGAAATTTTCGCCATTTGAATATTGGGAAGACCGAAGCCATTGTTTTCAGTCCCCGCCGCAAACTCCATTCCCTAGCCATTAACTCCATTGCTCTCCTGTTTGAGGCTGAACCAGACTGTTCGTAATCTTCGTGTCATATTTGACCCTGAAATGAGCTTTCGACCACATATCCACAGCATAACTAAGACTGCCTACTTCCACCTCCGTAAAATTGCCCATCTCTGCCCTTGCCTCAGCTCATCCGCTGCTGAAGCCCTCATCATGCCTTTGTTACCTCTAGACTTGACTATAACAGAGCACTCCTGGATGGCCTCCCACATTCTACTTTGCATAAACTAGAGGTGATCCAAAACTCAGCTGTCCATGTCCTAACTCGCACCAAATCCCGCTCACCCATCACCCCTGTGTTCGCTAACGTACATTGGCTTCCTGTTAAGCAATGCCTCGATTTCAAAATTCACATCCTTATTTTCAAATCCCTCCATGGCCTCTCCTCTCCCTATCTCTGCAATCTCCTCCAGCCCCACAACCCCCTGAGATGTTTGTGCTCCTCTAATTCTGCCCTCTTGAGCATCCCTGATTATAATCGCTCAACCATTGGTGGCCGTGCCTTCTGTTGCCTCGGCCCCAAGCTCGAACTCCCTGCCTAAACATCTCTGTCTCTCTACCCTTCTTTCCTTCTTCAAGACACTCCTTAAAGCATACCACTTGGACCAAGCGCTAATTTCTACTTTTGTGGATCGGTGTCAAATTAATACCTCATAATACTCCTGCAAAGCGCCTTGGGACGTTTCACTACATTAAACTAATGAAAGGGGGTGGAAGGATTCAGGAAAGAGTAACTTTAAAAGCAGCAAGAGAAATGTCGAGAGCAGAGAAGAGTTTTGGGTAAAAATAAGCAGAGTGGGTCAGGAAGGGACAGAGCGAGAGGAATAAAAGTAATAAGGCATTACTGACTAAGGAGACATCAGGGAAAAATAGAAAAACATCAAAGCTAAAGGCACTATATCTGTCTGCATGAAGCATTCACAACAAAATAGATGAATTAATTGCGCAGATTTAAATGAATAGGTTTGATCTAATAGCCATTACGGAGACGTGGTTGCAAAGTGAACAAGGTTGGGAACTAAATATTCCAGGATATTTAAGTTTTAGAAGAGATAGGCAAATTGGAAAAGGAGGAGGGGTAGCTCTGATAATAAGGGATGGGATAAAGATTGTGGAGAGAAAGGAACTTAGCTCAGAAAATCAAGAAGTAGAATCAGTTTGGGTGGAGCTAAGAAACAGGAAATCAAGAAATTAGAGGTGCATGTAACAATGGTAATACAATAATCACAGTGGACTTTAATCTACATTTAGACTGGGCAAACCAAATTTGCAATAATAGTATAGAGGACTAATTCATAGAATGTATACAAGATGGTTTTCTCGATCAGTATGTTGAGGAACCAACTGGAGAACAGGGGACCGAATTGCCCCTCCGGAAAGCGATGGCCACAAGACAGAATGGCCACCAACTCTCTGTGGAGGGGCTACCATTTTAGAAATTGTCCTACCTCAGGAGCGAAGCGATGTCCGGGACCACTCCGCCCGTTGCCCCACCGCGGCGTGCACGCGTCAACCCCTTACAATCTGGCGGGGACCCCCTCACAAAATTGCCCTCGCGAAATTGCCCCTTACCCGAAATTGCCCCATGGGAGAGGCCCCATTGTTGGCCGGTGCCCCCGACAGCTTTTGCTGTTGGTGCACTCTGTGTGAAATGGCGTCATGGCTGCCCTTAAAGGGGAGGGCGCATTGCCGCAGCTGCCATGTTATTTTGTTTTGTCGGCCGACTGCCAACAATTATACCCCCCGGGTTCGGCCATGCTGCCAAATGGCAGCCTGGCACCCCACCCCCACAAACATCCCTTTATGGCATCCACAGATTCTAGAACGGTTCCCACAGACTGCAAGGTAGTTAATGTAACCCCACTATTTAAGAAAGGAGGGAATGAGAAAATGGGGAACTACAGACCAGTTAGTCTGACATCAGTAGAAGGGAAAATGCTAGAATCTATTGTTAAGGATGTGGTAACAGGGCACTTAGAAAATAATAATAATGTGATTGGGCAGAGTCAACATGGATTTATGAAATGGAAATCACATTTAACTAATCAGAATTTTTTTAGAGTTGGTAAGTAGTAGAATAGATAAGTGGGGACCAATGGATGTGATGTATTTGGATTTTTAGAAGGCATTCGATAAGGTGCCACACAAGAGGTTATTGAGCAAAATTAGAGCTCATGGGAGTATTTTATATTACAATCTCTCTCTATTTATATGGGAGATCTCAGACAGCCATGTGGAGCTTAAGATGGCATTCCATCACAGACCCTCTCTCTCGATACTGCTCCCTATACCTCCTAGCTAGAGGGTGCTATACATTATCTCGATACAATGGGATTGGGGGTAATATACTAGCATGGATTGAGGCTAGGTTAACGGACAGAAAACAGAGAGTAGGAATAAACGGGTCATTTTCAGGTTGGCAGGATGTAACTAATGGGGTGCCTCAAGGATCACAATTAATTTGAATGAGGGAACTAAATGTAATATATCCGAGTTTGCTGATGATACAAAGCTAGGTGGGAATGTAAGTTATGAGGAGGATGCAAAGTGGCTTCAAGGGGATATAGACAGGCTAAGTGAGTGGGCAAGAATATGGCAAATGAAATATAACGTGGAGAAATGTGAAATGATCCACTTTGGTAAGAAAAATAGAAAAGCAGAGTATTTTTTAAATGGTGAAAAATTGGAAAATATTAGTGTTCAGAGGGACCTGGGTGTCCTTGTACACGAATCACTGAAAGTTAGCATGTAGGTACAGCAAACAATTGAGACAGCAAATGGTATGTTGGCCTTTATTACAAGGGGAATTGAGTATAAGAGTATAAAGATGTCTTGCTCTATTCTCCTATGAGAAGATGCATATAGGTACCAACGATATAGGTAAAAAAATGGGATGAGGTCTTACGAGACGAATTTAGGGAACTAGGAATTAAATTGAAAAGTAGGACCTCAAGAGTAGTAATCTCAGGATTGCTACCAGTGTCACGTGCTAGTCAGAGTAGGAATCGCAGGATAGCTCAGATGAATACGTGGCTTGAGAAATGGTGCAGGAGGGAGGAATTCAAATTCCTGGGACATTGGAACCGGTTCTGGGGCAGATGGGACCAGTACAAACCGGACGGTCTGCACCTGGGCAGGACCGGAACCAATGTCCCAGGGGGAGTGTTTGCTTGTGCTGTTGGGAAGGAGTTAAACTAATATGGCAGGGGGATGGGAACCTATGCAGGGAGACAGAGGGAAATAGAAGCGGGGCAGAAGCAAAGTATAGAAAGGAGAATAGTAAAAGTGGAGGGCAGAGAAACCCAAGGCAAAAAGAAAAAGGGCCACATTACAGCAAGATTCAAAAGGGGCAAAATGTGTTAAAAAGACAAGTCTGAAGGCTCTGAGCCTCAATGCGAGAAGTATTTGGAATAAGGTAGATGAATTAACTGCGCAGATAGCAGTTAATGGATATGATGTAATTGGCATCACAGAGACGTGACTCTAGGGTGACCAAAGCTGGAAACTCAACATCCAGGGGTATTCAGCATTTAGGAAGGATAGACAGAAAGGAAAAGGAGGCGGGGTGGCTTTGCTGGTTAAAGAGGAAATCAATGCAATTGTAAGGAAGGACATTAACCTGGATGATGTGGAATCGGTATGGGCGGAGCTGCGGAATTCCAAAGGGCAGAAAACGCTAGTGGGAGTTGTGTATAGACCACCAAATAGTAGTAGTGAGGTTGGGGACAGCATCAAACAAGAAATAAGGGATGTGTGCAATAAAGGTACAGCAGTAATCATAGGTGACTTTAATCTACATATAGATTGGGCTAACCTAACTGGTAGCAATGCGGTGGAGGAGGATTTCCTGGAGTGTATTAGGGATGGTTTTCTAGACCAATATGTCGAGGAACCAACCAGGGAGCTAGCCATCCTAGACTGGGTGATGTGTAATGAGAAGGGACTAATAGCAATCTTGTTGTGTGAGGCCTTTTGGGGAAAAGTGACCAGAATATGGTAGAATTCCTTATTAAGATGGAGAGTGACAAAGTTAATTTGGAAACTAGGGTCTTGAACTTAAGGAAAGGTAACTTCGACGGTATGAGGTGTGAATTGGCTAGAATAGACTGGCAGAGGATACTTAAAGGGTTAACGGTGGATAAGTAATGGCAAACATTTAAAGATCACATGGATGAACTTCAGCAATTGTACATCCCTGTCTGGAGTAAAAATAAAACTGGCTCAACCATGGCTAACAAGGGAAATTAAGGATAGTGTTAAATTCAAGGAAGAGGCATATAAATTGGCCAGAAAAAGCAACAAACCTGAGGACTGGGAGAAATTTAGAATTCAACAGAGGAGGACTAAGGGTTTAATTAAGAAGGGGAAAATAGAGTACGAGAGGAAGCTTGCAGGGAACATAAAAACTGACTGCAAAAGCTTCTATAAATATGTGAAGAGAAAAAGATTAATAAAGACAAACTTAGGTCCCTTGCAGTCGGATTCAGGTGAATTTATAATGGGGAACAAAGAAATGGCAGGCCAATTGAACCAATACTTCGGTTCTGTCTTCACGAAGGAAGATACAAATAACCTTCCATAGAAACATAGAAAATAGGTGCAGGAGTAGGCCATTCGGCCCTTATAGCCTGCACCGCCATTCAATGAGTTCATGGCTGAACATGCAACTTCAGTACCCCATTCCTGCTTTCTCGCCATACCCCTTGATCCCCCTAGTAGTAAGGACTTCATCTAACTCCTTTTTGAATATATTTAGTGAATTGGCCTCAACAACTTTCTGTGGTAGAGAATTCCACAGGTTCACCACTCTCTGGGTGATGAAGTTTTTCCTCATCTCGGTCCTAAATGGCTTACCCCTTATCCTTAGACTGTGACCCCTGGTTCTGGACTTCCCCAACATTGGGAACATTCTTCCTGCATCTAACCTGTCTGAACCCATCAGAATTTTAAATGTTTCTATGAGGTCCCCTCTCATTCTTCTGAACTCCAGTGAATACAAGCCCAGTTGATCCAATCTTTCTTGATAGGTCAGTCCCGCCATCCCAGGAATCAGTCTGGTGAACCTTCGCTGCACTCCCTCAACAGCAAGAATGTCCTTTCTCAAGTTAGGAGACCAAAACTGTACACAATACTCCAGGTGTGGCCTCACCAAGGCCCTGTACAACTGTAGCAATACCTCCCTGCCCCTGTACTCAAATCCCCTCGCTATGAAGGCCAACATGCCATTTGCTTTTTTAACCGCCTGCTGTACCTGCATGCCAACCTTCAATGACTGATGTACCATGACACCCAGGTCTCGTTGCACCTCCCCTTTTCCGAATCTGTCACCATTCAGATAATAGTCTGTCTCTCTGTTTTTACCACCAAAGTGGTTAACCTCACATTTATCCACATTATACTTCACCTGCCATGCATTTGCCCACTCACCTAGCCTATCCAAGTCACTCTGCAGCCTCATAACATCCTCCTCGCAGCTCACACTGCCACCCAACTTGGTGTCATCCGCAAATTTGGAGATACTACATTTAATCCCCTTGTCTAAATCATTAATGTACAGTGTAAACAGCTGAAGCCCCATCACAGAACCTTGCGGTACCCCACTAGTCACTGCCTGCCATTCTGAAAAGTACCCAATTACTCCTACTCTTTGCTTCCTGTCTGACAACCAGTTCTCAATCCATGTCAACACACTACCCCCCAATCCCATGTGCTTTAACTTTGCATATTAATCTCTTGTGTGGGACTTTGTCGAAAGCCTTTTGAAAGTCCAAATACATCACATCAACTGGTTCTCCCTTGTCCACTCTACTGGAAACATCCTCAAAAAATTCCAG
Organism: Pristiophorus japonicus; assembly: GCF_044704955.1. Taxonomy (NCBI): domain Eukaryota; kingdom Metazoa; phylum Chordata; class Chondrichthyes; family Pristiophoridae; genus Pristiophorus; species Pristiophorus japonicus. Next base: position 62,856,975 of record NC_091985.1, read on the forward strand.
AAGATTTGTCAAGCATGATTTCCCTTTCACAAATCCATGCTGACTTGGACCTATCATGTCACCTCTTCCCAAATGCGCTGCTATGACATCCTTAATAATTGATTCCATCATTTTACCCACTACTGAGGTCAGGCTGACCGGTCTATAATTACTTGTTTTCTCTCTCCCTCCTTTTTTAAAAAGTGGGGTTACATTGGCTACCCTCCACTCGATAGGAACTGATCCAGAGTCAATGGATTGTTGGAAAATGACTGTCAATGCATCTGCTATTTCCAAGGCCACCTCCTTAAGTACTCTGGGATGAAGTCCATCAGGCCCTGGGGATTTATCGGCCTTCAATCCCATCAATTTCCCCAACACAATTTCCCGACTAATAAGGATTTCCCTCAGTTCCTCCTCCTTACTAGACCCTCTGACCCCTTTTATATCTTTAGTGAATACCGAACCAAAGTACTTGTTCAATTGGTCTGCCATTTCTTTGTTCCCCGTTATCAGTTCCGAATGTACTAGGGGACAGTGGGTCTAGTGAGAATGAGGAACTGAAAGATATCCTTATTAGGTGGGAAATTGTGTTAGGGAAATTGATGGGATTAAAGGCCGATAAATCCCCGGTCCTGATAGTCTGCATCCCAGAGTACTTAAGGAAGTGGCCCTAGAAATAGTGGATGCATTGGTGATCATTTTCCAACAATCTATCAACTCTGGATCAGTTCCTATGGACTGGAGGGTAGCAAATGTAATGCCACTTTTTTAAAAAGGAGGGAGAGAGAAAGCGAGTACTTATAGACTGGTTAGCCTGACATCAGTAGTGGGGAATATGTTGGAATCAATCATTAAGGATGAAATAGCAGCCCATTTGGAAAGCAGTGACAGGATCGGACCGAGTCAGCATGGATTTATGAAAGGGAAATCATGCTTGACTAATCTTCTGGAATATTTTGAGGATGTAACTCGTAGAGTGGACAAGGGAGAACCATGGGATGTGGTGTATTTGGATTTTCAAAAGGCTTTTGACAAGGTCCCGCACAAGAGATTGGTGTCACAAGAAATCAAAGCGCATGGTATTGGGGATAATGTACTGACATGGATAGAGAACGGGTTGGCAGACAGGAAGCAAAGAGTCGGGATAAACGGGTCCTTTTCAGAATGGTAGGCAGTTACTAGTGGGGTGCCGCAGGGCTCAGTGCTGGGACCCCAGCTCTTTACAATATACATTAACGATTTGGATGAAGGAATAGAGTGTAATATCTCCAAGTTTGCGGATGACACTAAACTGGGTGGCGGTGTGAGCTGTGAGGAGGACGCTAAGAGGCTGCAGGGTGACTTGAACAGATTTGGTGAGTGGGCAAATACATGGCAGATGCAGTATAATGTGGATAAATGTGAGGCTATCCATTTTGGGGGCAAAAACACGAAGGCAGAATATTATCCGAATGGCAGCAGATTAGGAAAAGGGGAGGTGCAATGAGACCTGGGTGTCATGGTTCATCAGTCACTGAAAGTGGGCACGCAGGTACAGCAGGCAGTAAAGAAGGCAAATGGTATGTTGGCCTTCATAGCTAGGGGATTTGAATATAGGAGCAGGGAGGTCTTACTGCAGTTGTACAGGGCCTTAGTGAGGCCTCACCTGGAATATTGTGTTCAGTTTTGGTCTCCTAGTCTGAGAAAGGACGTTCTTGCTATTGAGGGAGTGCAGCGAAGGTTCACCAGACTGATTCCAGGGATGGCTGGGCTGACATATGAGGAGAGACTGGATCAACCGGGCCTTTATTCACTGGAGTTTAGAAGGATGAGAGGGATCTCATAGAAACATATAAGATTCTGACGGGACGGGACAGTTTAGATGCGGGAAGAATGTTGTCGATGTTGGGGAAGTCCAGAACCAGGGGACATAGTCTTAGGATAAGGGGTAGGCCATTTTGGACTGAGATGAGGAGAAACTTCTTCACTCAGAGAGTTGTTGACCTGCGGAATTCCCTGCCGCAGAGAGTTGTTGATGCCAGTTCATTGGATATATTCAAGAGGGAGTTAGATATGGCCCTTACGGTTAAGGGGATCAAGGGGTATGGAGAGAAAGCAGGAAAGGGGCACCGAAGGAATGATCAGCCATGATCTTATTGAATGGTGGTGCAGGCTCTAAGGGCCGAATGGCCTACTCCTTCACCTATTTTCTATGTTTCTATGTTTCTAAGAGATTGAGCAGACTAGGCCTATATTCTCTAGAGTTTAGAAGAATGAAAGGTGATCTCATTGAAATATACAAAATTCTTACAGGGCTTGACAGGGTGGATGCAGGGAGGATGTTTCCTCTGCCTGAGGAGTCTAGAACCAGGGGTCACAGTTTCAGAATAATGGGTTGACCATTTAGGACTGAGATGAGGAGAAATCTCTTCGCTCATAGAGTGGTGAATCTTTGGAGGGCCATGGAGGCTCAGTCTTTGATTATATTCAAGACAGAGATCGATAGATTTTTAGATATTATGGGAATGAAGAGATATGGTGATAGTGCAGGAAAATGGAGTTGAGGTAGAAGATCAGCCATGATCTCATTGAATGGTGGAGCAAGCTCGAGGGGCCAAACAGCTTGCTCCTGCTCCTAATTCTTATGTTCTTATTTTCTTATGTTCTTATGTTAAAGGTGCTATATGAATACATGTTGTTGTTGTTGTTGTAGATGTCATTTATCTAGATTTTCAAAAATCTTCGATAAGGTACCACATAATAGTCTAGTGAATAAGGTCAGAGAATGCAAAGCCAGGAGATAAGTAACAGAATGGATAGCTAGCGGGCTTCAAGACAGAAAGCAGAGAGTCGGGGTGAAGGGTAGCAACTCATAGTGGCAGAAGATGGGTAGTGGTGTTCCATAAGAATCAGTGCTGGGACCACTGTTACTCAAAATTTATGTTAACGACTTGGACTTTGGAATCAAAAAACAATTTCTAAATTTACGGATGACACCAAATTGGGGGGATCGTCAATACTGAGGAAGACTGCAACAAATTACAGGAGGACATTAATAAACTTACAGAATGGGCATATAATTGGCAAATGAAGTTCAACACAGATAAATGTGAGGTATTGCATTTTGGTAGGAAGAATCTTGGTTAGAACACACTTAGAGTTTTAGAGTACTGCATACAATTCTGGTTGCCAAATTATAAAAGGGATATGGAGGCACTGGAAAGGGTACAGGGAAGATTTACAAGAATGATACCAGAAATGCGAGGGTATACATATCAGGAAAGGATGAACAGGCTGGGTCTCTTTTCTCTTGAAAAGAGAAGGCTGAGGCGTGACCTAATAAATTAAGAAAGGTTTTGATAGAGTAGATACAGAGAGACTGTTTCCACTTGTGGGGAAGGGCATAACTAGAGGCCATCGATATAAGATAGTCATCAAGAAATCAAAAAGGGAATTCAGAAGAAACTTCTTTACCCAGAGAATGTAGAACTCACTACCACAGGGAATAGTTGAGGCAAATAGGATAGATGCATTTAAGGGGAGATTAGATAAGCATTTGAGGGTGAAGGGAATAGAGGGTTATGCTGATAGGGTTAGATGAGGAAAGACGTGAGGAGGCTCGAGTGAGCATAAATGCCGGCATGGACTTGTTGGGCTGAATGGTCGGTTTCTGTGCTGTATATCCTATGTAATTCTATGTAATAAGGAGAAATTAGGCAGATGAGGTAGGTTTTAAGGAGCATCTTAAAGGGGGAAAGAGAGGTAGAGAGATGGAGAGGTTTAGGGAGGAAATTCCAGAACTTAGGGCGTTTGCAACAGAAGGCACGGCCATCAGTGGTTGAGTGATTATAATCAAGAGGGCAGAATTAGAGGAGCGCAGATAGCTCGAGATGTTATAGGGCTGAAGGAGATTACAGAGATAGGGAGGAGCGAAGCCATGATGGGATTTGAAAACATGGATGAAAATTTTGAAATCGAGACGTTGCTTAACTGGGAGTCAATGTAAGTCAGCGAGCACAGGTGTGATGGGTGAACAGGACTTGATGCGAACCAGGACATTGACAGCCGAGTTTTGAATGACCTCGAGTTTACAGAGGATAGAATGCGGGCGGCCTGCCAGGGGTGCATTGGAATAGTCAAGTCTAGAGCTAACAATGGCATGGATGAGGGTTTCAGCAACAGATGAGCTGAGGCAGGGGCGGAGTCAGGTGATGTTACGGAGGAGGAAATAGGCCTTAGTTATAATCCGGATATGTGGTCAGAAGCAAAACATGTAAATGTTCTGATCAAATGTTAACCTGGCCAGATGTTGGTTGATGTGCTAATCACACCTCCCATCGCATAGTGTGCTGACCCTGTGCAAATTTACAGGTGAGCTCCAGCAGAGAAAACATAGATTGTGAGCTTAGTACAGTAGCACAAACACTATTGTGTATTTTCCATTCTGTGTGTTTAGGCACAAAGTCGTGCTGATAGTAAACAGTACATTAACTGGGAGGGGGTGTTAATGGCACTCTGAAATTTTCCTTTCACCATCCAGTGTTAAAACCTGGTGTTAATTAAACCAATTTTCACCTGGTCTTAATATGCCAGAATTATATGAAAGATTCTTCAGTAAACAAGACACATCCTGACAATATTCTGATGAGACGTGCCTATGGCAGCTGCTACTGGGCAAAGAATACACTGGGAAAAGTGAATATCCTTTGTAGTGGGTTTATCAGTCCCACAGGAATTTCCTGACATTTAATGAAAGTCAGTGGATATAGATTTAGACTGATGATGTAAAGGACTAGGCAATGCCGTAAACTAACTCAGCAGTCCAGATTTTCCAACATCATAGAATCATAGAATATAGAATATTACAGTGCAGAAGGAGGCCATTCGGCCCATTGAATCTGCGTCAGCTCAGAGAGCAATCCAGTGAGTGTCACTCACTCGCTCTTTCCCCATATCCCTGTAATTTTTTCTCCTTCAAGTATTTATCCAATGTCACATATAAAACTATTTATTTTCAACATTTTCCGGTTATGCCCATTTTTGTCTGCTAGTTTGGAAGTGGCTTAGTGAGTTGGAGTGAATAGTCAGAGATAACATTACCTCCAGCAATGGGGGTTAGTATGAAAAGAATGGCTTGGTCATTGTAGGGATGCTTTATAGTGTTGTTGGGGTCGAGGGGGTGGGGGAACCTGGCACAGCATGTGGCAGCCATATGGGTGTAATGTAGGAAATTAAGTAAATCTGGCCATAATGAGTCCATCCCTGACCTCCCGAGCAGCAATGTGCTTGGGTGCTGGTGGGGTCTGCAGCTCAGATTCCTCCTGCTCCTCCTCCTCTTCTTCCAGCTGATGTTTTTCCACCTCTTCCTCCTGCTTCAAAAAGACTGTGTGCTCTGCGCCTTATTCCTCATGCAGCACTAATCCTTGTTGTTCGTTATGTTGTGCAGCGCGCAGCAGACGATGGCGATCCTGAATACCCTGGCTGGTGCTGTCTGAAGGGCTTCTCCAGATCTGTCAAGGCATCTGAAGCGCATTTTCAGCATGCCTACTGTTTGCTTCATGACACATTGGGGCCAAAATTGCCCCTCCCGATAAGGCCTCTGGCTGCCTGAAAGCGGACTGGCTGACGTTCGCGGAATTGCCCTCGGGTTTTTGCTGTGGACTAAGGATCCACCCTGCTCCTGCAGATGCGTCCTTAATTAAGTCAACAGAACGCGCAGCGCAGCAGCTCCGCCCCAGAAGGTAAATTCAGATCAAAAAGTCTTCCGGCCGCCTGTCGATACTCCTGACATTGGCGAAAATTGGAAACTGAGGATTTCACACCAAAACATATTTGGACGCCAAAAAATGGCGCACAATCGTGGCGAAAATAGGGGCCATAATCATTTACCACCCTTGTGCATCTCCTTATAACCCTTCTTCTGCAAGTCTATTCTCGAACTTCAAGTGTTGAAACTACAGATGTCCTTCTAAGATGCCCTCGGCCAGCTCTGGCTCTGGAAAGGCCAGTTGCACACTGAGCAGCACCCTCCTCGGTGTGTTTGGTCAGCCTTGGCTCGGGCGATTCCATGCTTGTCGGCAATGGCGGAGTGACAGGTCTAGGGGCTATAGGGGGGAACTATATATCTAATAATATTCCAACAGTGGATAGTCAAGGGGCTATAGGTGGGGAAAACTTAACACAATCACAATCACTAAGGAGGTGGTATTCAGTAAGATAATGCAACTAAAGGCAGATAAATCCCCTGGACCTGATGGCTTGCATCCTAGGGCCTTAAGAGAAGTAGTGGTAGGGATTGTGGATGCATTGGTTGTAATTTACCAAAATTCCCTGGATTCTGGGGAGGTCCCAGCAGATTGGAAAACTGAAAATGTAATGGCCCTATTTAAAAAAGGAGGCAGACAAAAAGCAGGAAACTATAGACCAGTTAGCCTAACATCTGTGGTTGGGAAAATGTTGGAGTCCATTATAAAGAAGCAGTAGCAGGACATTTGGAAAAGCAAAATTCGGTCAGGCAGAGTCAGCATGGATTTATGAAGGGGAAATCATGTTTGACAAATTTGCTGGAATTCTTTGAGGATGTAACGAACAGGGTGGATAAAGGGGAACCAGTGGATGTGGTGTATTTGGACTTCCAGAAGGCATTTGACAAGGTGCCACATAAAAGGTTACTGCACAAGATAAAAGTTCACGGGGTTGGGGGTAATATATTAGCATGGATAGAGAATTGGCTAACGAACAGAAAACAGAGAGTCGAGATCAATGGTTCATTCTCGAGTTGTCAATCAGTAACCAGTGGGGTGCCGCAGGGATCAGTGCTGGGACCCAAATTATTTACAATCTATATTAACGACTTAGAAGAAGGGACCGAGTGTAACGTAGCCAAGTTTGCTGACGATACAAAGATGGGAGGAAAAGCAATGTGTGAGGAGGACACAAAAAATCTGCAAAAAGACATAGACAGTGAGTGGGCAAAAATTTGGCAGATGGAGTATAATGTTGGAAAGTGTGAGGTCATGCACTTTGGCAGAAAAAAATCAAAGAGCACGTTATTATTTAAATGGAGAAAGATTGCAAAGTGCTGCAGTACAGCGGGACCTGGGGGTACTTGTGCATGAAATGCAAAAGGTTAGTATGCAGGAAGGTCAATGGAATCTTAGCCTTTGTTGCGAAGGGGATGGTGTATAAAAGAAGGGAAGTCTTGCTACAGTTGTACAAGGTATTGGTGAGGCCACACCTGGAATACTGCGTGCAGTTTTCGTTTCCATATTTACGAAAGGAGGCAATTCAGAGAAGGTTCACTAGGTTGATTCCGCAGATGAGGGGGTTGACTTATGAGGAAAGGTTGAGTAGGTTGGGTCTCTACTCATTGGAATTCAGAAGAATGAGAGGTGATCTTATCGAAACATATAAGATTATGAGGGGGCTTGACAAGGTGAATGCAGAGAGGATGTTTCCACTGATAGGGGAGACTAGAACTAGAGGGCATAATCTTAGAATAAGGGGTCACCCATTTAAAACTGAGATAAGGTGAAATTTCTTCTCTCAGAGGGTTGTGAATCTGTGGAACTCACTGCCTCAGAGAGCTGTGGAAGCTGGGACATTGAATATATTTAAGACAGAAATAGACAGTTTCATAAGCGATAAGAGGATAAGGGGTTATGGGGAGCGGGCAGGGAAGTGAACCTGAGTCCATGATCGGATCAGCCATGATCATGTTAAATGGCGGAGCAGGCTCGAGGGACCATATGGCCTACTCCTGTTCCTATTTCTTATGTTCTTATGTCTGGGCTCAGGACTGCTGTGATCCTGAGAGAGCACATCATCATTCTGGTCTGAGGAGCCTGTACCACTCCCCTCGGGCAGCTCCTCACCATCATCACTAATCTTATGGAGCACAGGTCGGTGGTGTGGCGCGACACCGGAATGTCCCCCGTGGACCGTGATGGACCCAGCCGCGATGGCAACAGTCAGAGCTCGCGTGGCCTCCAGCTGAGACTGCACGAGAGCAGACACAGTCTCGATGCCACCAGAGTCGACAGCAGTAAGATGCTCCATGGACTGTTCCCCAGAGTGCATAAGAGCATTCTGAACTTCCAGGGCCACGGCCATTCTCTCCAAACCAGCATCGATACGCTCGTTCACTTGCACCTATGCTGTAATGGCAGCTGTCACATCACCAACAACACGCAGCATCACAGCTGGATCTGCACGGTCTCTCTGGGAGTCCACCATTGCCTGCACACTGGCATTGATGGGCTCTATGGTGTGCGCAGAGCTGTCCACAATGCGGGAGACAGACTCCTCCACGCTCCTGACCATGTGAGACAGTATCTTGCCACTATCCCCAACATCTGGGAATGCATGGCCTGCACCCTTCTTTCATAAGCCCCAACATCGATGGGCTCGTCTGAGTCCTCTTCAGCAGAACTCGCGTGCGAACTCGCACCTGCTGGAGAGATGGAACCCCGAGGTTGCCTTTGCCTTCACCATGCTGCAGCCCACTCGGCCCCTGTGCATCACCCAGTGCACACCCCTCTGCTAAATCGAACATTCCTGACCGCTTACTCCCAATATCTGAGCTGGCGCGTGCGAGTGTTGGAAGCAGTGGTGCGGTGCTGCCAGCAGTCCCCCTCTTCCTAGGCCTCATCGGACATGCCGCGAATAGATGGAGTATCCTCTAGGGTGTCATAGAAACATAGAAACATAGAAATTTACAGCGCAGAAGGAGGTAATTTTGGCCTATCGTGTCCACGCCGGCCGACAAAGAGCCACACGGCCCTTGGTCAGCTGCCCTGAAGGTTACATTTAAACCTATGAACAATGACGTAAAGGCAAAGAGCACCCAGCCCAACCAGTCCGCCTCACACAACTGGGACACACCTTATACTGAAACATTCTATACTCCACCCCAACCGGAACCATGTGATCTCCTGGGAGAGGCAAAAACCAGATAAAAACCCAGGCCAATTTAGGGAGAAAAAAATCTGGGAAAATTCCTCTTCGACCCATCCAGGTAATCGAACTAGTCCAGGAGATCACCCTGGCCGTATTCGATTCCCTGCAGTACTTACCATTAATACTGCGCCGGCCAACGAAAGGTCATCCAGTCTAATCCCAATTATCAGCTCTAAGTCTGTAACCCTGCAGGTTATGGCACTTTAAGTGCCCATCCAACCATCTCTTAAAAGCGGTGAGGGTTTCTTCCAGGCAGCGAGTTCCAGATCCCCACAACCCTATGCATAAAGAAATTCTCCCTCAAATCCCCTCTAAACCTTCCACCAACCATCTTAAAACTATGCCCCCTCATAATAGACCCCTCCACCAATGGAAATAGGCCCTTACTATTCACTATGTCCAGGCCCCTCAATATTTTGTACACCTCAATGAGGTCTCCTCTCAACCTCCTCTGTTCCAACAAGAACAATCCTAGCCTATCCAATCTGGGTTTGATAACTAAGATTCATAACTAAGATTCTCTATTCCAGGCAGCATCCTAGTAAATCTCCTCTGCACCCTCTCTAGTGCAATCACGTCCTTCCTATAAGACGGCGACCAGAACTGCACGTAGTACTCCAACTGTGGCCTAACCAAAGTATTATACAATTTAAGCATAACGTCCTTGCAATTATATTCTATGCCTCGGCCAATTAAGGCAAGCATTCCATATGCCTTCTTAACCACCTTATCCACCTGGCCTGCTACTTTCAGAGGTCTGTGGACAAGCACTCCAAGGTCCCTTTGTTCATCTACTATTAAGTGGCCTACTGCTTACTGTGTATACCCTTTCCTTATTAGCCCTCCCAAAATGCGTCACCTCACACTTCTCTGAATTAAATTCCATTTGCCACTGCTCTGCCCACCTGACTAGTAGATTGATATCCTCCTGCGGTCCATGACTTTCTTCTTCATTATCAACCACACAGCCAATTTTAGTGTCGCCTGCAAACAATCATACACCCTATATTGAAATCTAAATCGTTGATATATACCACAAAATATATGCAAGGGACCCAGTACTCAGCCTTGTGGAACCCCACTGGAAACATCCTTCCACTCACAAAAACATCTATCAACCATTACAGTTTGCATCCTACCTCCAAGCCAATTTTGGATCCAACTTGCCACTTTGCCCTGGATTCCATGGGCTTTAACCTTCTTGACCAATCTACCATGTGGGACCTTATCAAAGTCCATATACACTACATCGTATGCACTACCCTCATCAACCCCCTTGGTTACCTCCTCAAAAAATTCAATCAGGTTAGTCAAACACGATCTTCCCTTATCAAATCCATGCTGAATGTCCCTAATTAATCCCTGCCTTTCCAAATGTAGATTTATCTTGACTTTCAGGACTTTTTCCAATAATTTTCCCACCACTGAGGTTAGGCTGACAGGCCTATAATTACCCAGCCTATCCCTTTCTCCCTTCTTAAACATTAGCAGTCCTCCAATCTTCCGGCACCATGCCCAAATCCAAAGAGGACTGGAAAATGATGGTCAAGGCCTCTGCTATGTCCTCTTTTACTTCGCTCAACAGCCTGGGATGCATTTCATCTGGGCCTGGGGACTTATTGACTTTCAAAGCTGCTAAACCCCTTAATACTTCCTCTATGTATATTTAATCCAGAATATCACAGTCCTCTTCGAAAGCAGTATCTGCATTACCCCTTTCCTTTGTGAAAACAGATGCAAAGTATTCGTTAAGAACCTTACCAACATCTTCCGCCTCCACACAAAGATCACCCTCATCGTGTCGTCATGGCTTTGGCTCCCAGTGGCCTCAAGGCTGTCCTCCTGACCTTGCCTCTCACTCGCAACAGCAGTCTCTCTCTGGCTTTGGCTGCCAGTGCCCACAATACTGTTATTCTGGCTTTGGCTCACACTCGGGGTCTCATCTGCAATCATAAATGGCACAAGGGCTCCCATGAGGTACGGCGTTGTACCTCTTGGATAAAGGGTCAGACGAGATATTGCAAGCTGAAAGTAAGTGTGACCGTAGTCCTTTATTACAGGTCTCAGAGTGCCTCTCCAGCCTGTGAGGCCTCCTTATATACAGGCGCTCCCAAGGGATTGTGGGATCCCTTGGGACTCCAGAGGATAAGCCCTCTGGTGGTTAGACATGGTAATTACAGGTTTACATACATAACAACACTCCCCCCCCCCCCCCAAAGTCAATAGTGTAACTATTTACAATGTGAGTCGATGTGGGGCCTTCCTTTCCCTGGTTGATCGTCTCGGTGCAAATGCTGATGTTCGTGAGTCGTTTGTTGGGCCTTTGCTGAGGTGCTGCGCAGCTGGCCTTGCTGGACTGCTGGTGATGGTGAGGCTTGCTGGGCTGCTGCGGGTGATGGGTTCTGCTTCATGGTCAACTGCTGGGTTGGTTGCCACTTGTGTGTGTGTTGGAGGGTCGAAAATGTAGAATCTATTGTGGGTTGTTCTGGATAGTCCGTAAATCTGAGTTTGGTTTGGTCCAAGTGTTTTCTGCAGGTGAGTCCATTTGCGAGTTTGACCACAAACACCCATCTCCCCTCTTTGGCCAAAGGAGTGCCAGCAATCCACTTGGGATCTTGTCCATAGTGCAACACAAATACAGGATCATTTACTTCAATTTCGCGTGACACATTTTCGCTATCATGATATGTACTCTGTTGAAGCCACTTTCTCTCTACCTGTTCGTGTAGATCAGGGTGGACTAACGAGAGCCTTGTCTTAAGTGCCCTTTTCATGAGCAGTTCTGTTAACTCCTGACTCTAATGTACTGACTTACACGAGACACATGCTGAAGTCAAGGTCACTCAGGACCTGCACCTTTAATTCCAGCTCTCCAGTGCTGCACTTGCCTGAGACCTCTCTTTATATACCTCACTGGGACTGATATGGAGTGTCTCCTGCAAGTGCACCCCTGGTGGTAAGGTATGCTTATTGACAGGTCATACCCAGTTACAGTCATGTATAGCATGGTAAGATAGAGTTATATACAGTAATGTGAGATTCATGCCATCACTCTCCCCCAAGGTCTTATTGCCTTTATAGATTCAGTCTCTCAGGTGGTTGCGCTCTCGCGTGGAGCATCTTAGTTGTGGTTCAGTTGTTTGCCTTGGTGCCTGTTTTTCGTTCGGTGTGATTGCTGGTATCTCACCTGGGCTGTCTGTTGAGACTGCCCTTTCCTCAGGTTGTTCCACCTGTCTGTCCACCAGGTGTGGTGTGAGTTCCACATTGTAGTCTGCCTCTGGTTCTTCAGTGTTATCAGTGAATATACTTTTTACTTGGTCTACATGCCTCCGGCAGGTTTGGCCATTGTCCATTTGTACAACCAGTAGCCTGTTTCCCTCTTTGTCTCTTACTGACGCTGCAAGCCTAATGGGGCCCCAGCCACAGTTTAGCACAGAAATGTTGTCCCCTATCTCATTCCACCTCCCCGTCGAATTTGGGTCATGGTACTCAGTTAGCTTTTGACACTTAGCCTCAACAATTTCATGCATGTCTGGGAGGATTAACGAGAGCCTGGTCTTTAAGGTTCGTTTCATCAATAGTTGTGCGGGGGGAACCCCAGTCAACGAATGCGGACGAGATCTGTATGCCAGCAGCAGTCGCGACAGGCAGCTCTGCCGCGTGGGACCTTGGATTCTGAGCATGCCTTGTTTAATGATCTGCACTGCTCGCTCCGCCTGGCCATTGGAGGCCAGCTTGAAAGGTGCCATCTTAACATGATTTATACTGTGGTCAACTATAAAATCGTGAAATTCTGCGCTGGTGAAGCACGGACCTTTATCACTGACCAATATGTCAGGAATGCCGTGAATTGCAAACATGGTTCTAAGGCTCTCCCCAGTGGTGGAGGTGGTGCTCGAGTTTAAAATGTTGCACTCAATCCATTTTGAAAATGCATCAACAACTACGAGGAACATTTTGCCCATGAATGGGCCCGCATAGTCTACATGCACCCGCGACCACGGTTTGGTGGGCCAGGGCCAGGGGCTGAGGGCGGCCTCCCTGGGGGCATTACTGAGTTGGGCACAAATGGTGCACTGACGGACGCAGAGCTCCAAGTCGCATCAATGCCAGGCCACCAGACATGAGATCTGGCTATGGCCTTCATAAGGACGATCCCCGGGTGCTCGCGATGAAGCTCCCGGATAAACGCCTCCCTGTCTCGTAAGGGCATAACTACTTGGCTGCTCCACATCAGGCAGTCTGCCTGTAATGAGAGTTCATGCATGTGCCTATGGAAGGGTTTGACCTCCTCGGGGCAGGCATCACGAGCCTCTGCCCAGTCACCGGTTAAAACGCATCTTTTAACTAGAGATAACATGGAGTCGCTGGTCGTCCAGGCTCTGATTTGGCGAGCCGTCATGGGCGAACCTGTGAATTCAAAGGCATTGATTGCCATGACCATCTCACAGTCCTGTTCGTCGGACCCTTCTGTGGTCGGCAGGTGTAGCCTGCTAAGCGTCGGCACAGTTGTCTGTGCCTGGTCTGTGCCTTATCGTGTAGTCGTAAGCCGCCAGCATGCGTGCCCACCGCTGAATGCGCTCCGAGGCGTTGGCGTTGATTGCCTTGCACTCGGATAGTAGGGACGTGAGGGGTTTGTGGTCGGTTTCTAATGCAAACTTGGCCCTAAAAAGGTATTGGTGCATTTTTTGACACCATACACGCACGCAAGCGTCTCCTTCACAACCATACCGTACCCGCGCTCAGCCTGCGAAAGTGACCTGGAGGCATAAGCAACCGGCTGCAATTTACCCGCATCATTGATGTGCTGTAAAACGCACCCGACCCCGTACGCTGACACATCACACATAAGGACTAATTTTTTACCTGGATCAAAAAAGGCTAAAACACTCTTGGAACATAGAAGGTTGCGTGCCTTATTGAAGGCGCATTCTTGGGCGTCCCCCCAAAACCAATTGCACCCCTTTCTGAGTAGCACATGGAGAGGCTCCAGCAGCGTGCTCAAGTTCTGCTTGAAGTTCCCAAAGTAATTGAGTAGCCCGAGAAAGGCGCACAGTTCCGAGACATTCCGGGGCCTGGGTGCCAGGCGAATTGCTTTGGTTTTGGATTTGGTTGGGCGGATTCCATCAGCAGCAATCCTTCTGCCCAAAAATTCAAACTCAGGCGTGAGAAACAGACACTTGGATTTCTTAACTCTAAGGCCTACCCGATCCAATCGACTTAGTACTTCCTCAAGATTGCGGAATTGAGAGTCGGTGATGAGTATGTCATCTTGAAACACAACCGTCACCGGGATGGACTTGAGCAGACTCTCCATGTTGCGCTGGAATATAGCAGCTGCCGACCTGATGCTGAATGGGCATCGATTGTACACAAAAAGGCCTCGATGTGTGTTGATGATGGTGAGTAGTTTAGGCTCTTCGGTCAGTTCTTGCGTCACATACGCAGATGTGAGGTCAAGTTTCGAGAAAAGTTTTCCTCCAGCCAACGTGACAAATAGGTCCTCCACTCTGGGCAGCGGGTATTGGTCCTGTAGGGAGACTCTGTTTATGGTAGACTTGTAATCCCCACAGATTCGCACGGATCCATCAGGCTTCATGACGGGGACGATGGGGCTTGCCCAGTCGCTGAATTCCACAGGAGAAATTATGCCTTCCCGCAGAAGCCGGTCCAGTTCGTTTTCAATCTTTTCCCTCATCACATAAGGCACAGCTCTTGTGATGGACCGGTCTGGCATTCTGTGTGATGTAGATTCTAACTTTAGCCCCTTTGAAGGTGCCCACACCTGGCTGAAAGAGATGTTCAAAACGGCTTAGAACTGTTGAGCAGAGGTCCATTCCTCTGACGACATGGCGTGAACATCATCCCATTTCCAATTAAGTTCTGCTAGCCAGCTTCTCCCCAACAGGGCTGGGAAATCCCCGGGGACAATCCACAGGGAAAGTCAGTTCACCATCCCTGTGTGTGTGACTGAGAGCATGGCGCTGCCAAGGACTGGGTCGATTTCTTTAGTATAGGTCCTTAGTTTGGTGTCGACCTTAGTGAATTTTGGTCTGTTGCTTTTGTGCAACCACAGCTGTTCAAATTGTTGAATGCTCATGAGGGATTGACTGGCCCCCGTGTCCAATTCCATGTTGACGGGTATCCCGTTGAGTAGAACCCTCATCATAATTGGAGGCGTCTTGGTGTAAGAACAGTGGACATTGATCGTGTTAACCCGCTGTACCTCGGCATCCCGTACACTGTTCCAACCGTCTTCCGGTCCGCTTTCCGACCCTTCCGATTCGTATACCAGCCGAGCTGCTGTTTTTCTGCACATGCGAGCCAGATGCCCTGTGTAGTTGCAGTTTCTGCAAACGGCATGCTGAAATCGACACACCCTGGTTGAGTGCCTTCCCCCACATCTCCAACACAGACCGTTTCCATTGTTTCCGAAGGATGAGCTGTGTCTGGCTGATCTCCCTTGAGCTTCTCTCAATCTGTTGTTGATTGCTCGCATTGTGGGTTGATGAGGTGTGATCGGCCGTTCATGTGGCCCTTGATTTTGATGGCTTCTGGCGCCACTGTCTGCTGTTGAAGGCCTGCTCTCCTGCCTTTGTCTGTGTATGGGGGTGAACCTCGTTGGTTGTTGTACCCGAAGTATAGATCAGCCTCGTTTCTTCTTCGCCTGCCAAGAACGTCTGTGCGACCAGTGCTGCTGCCTCTAGAGTCAAGTTCTTAGTCTCTATAAGCTTTCAGAATATGCCTGCGTGGCCTATTCCTTCAATAAAAAAAGTCTCTCAGTACTTCTCTCCTTAGTTCATCGGGGAACTCACATGAACTAACCAGCCTCCGAAGTTCCGCCACGAAGTCGGGTATGCTTTGGCCCACACAGCGTCTGTAGTTGTAGAACCTGTGTCTGGCCATGTGTAGGCTACTCGCTGTCTTCAGGTGGTCTCTCACCAGTGTGCTCAACTCCTCAAATGACTTGCTTGCTGGTTTCTTGGGTGCCAGCAGGTCTTTCATTAAAACGTATGTTTTCGAGCCACAGCTGGTCAAGAGATGGGCTCTTCTCTTGTCTGCCTTATCGTCGCCCAGCCAGTCTTTGGTCACAAAGCTTTGCTGGAGCCTTTCTATAAAGTCATCCCAATTGTCTCCAGCATTGTATTTCTCATCTGAGCTGTTGGTAGCCATTCTGTGGATTCTGTGATCCCGTAACTCATCGCCACTGTTAAGTCCTGACTCTAATGTACTGACTTACACGAGACACATGCTGAAGTCAAGATCACTCAGGACCTGCACCTTTAATTCCAGCTCTCCAGTGCTGCACTTGTCTGAGAGCTCCCTTTATATACCACACTGGGACAGATATGGAGTGTCTCCTGCAAGTGCACACCTGGTGGTAAGGTATGCTTATTGTTACAGGTGATATCCAGTTACAGTCATGTATAGCATGGTAAGATAGAGTTATACACAGTAATGTGAGATACATGAGATACTTGCCAAATCAGAGCCTGGACGACCAGCGACCCCACATTATCTCTGGTTAAAAGATGCGTTTTAACCGGTGGCTGGGCAGAGGCTCGCAATGCCTGCCCCGAGGAGGTCAAACCCTTCCATAGGCGCATGCATGAACTCTCATTACAGGCAGACTGCCTGATGTGGGGCAGCCGAGTAGTTATGCCCTTACAAGACAGGGAGGCGTTTGTCCGGGAGCTCCATAGCGAGCACCAGGGGATCGTCCTTATGAAGGCCATAGCCAGATCTCATGTCTGGTGGCCTGGCATTGATGCGACTTGGAGCTCTGCGTCCGTCAGTGCACCATTTAAGCCCAACTCAGTAATGCCCCCAGGGAGGCCCCCCTCAGCCTCTGGCCCTGGCCCACCAAACCGTGGTCGCGGGTGCATGTAGACTATGCGGGCCCATTCATGGGCAAAATGTTCCTCGTAGTTGTTGATGCATTTTCAAAATGGATTGAGTGCATCATTTTAAACTCGAGCACCACCTCCATCACTGTGGAGAGCCTTAGAACCATGTTTGCAATGCACGGGATTCCTGGCATATTGGTCAGTGATAAAGGTCCGTGCTTCACCAGCGCAGAATTTCACGATTTTATAGTTGACCACGGTATAAATCACGTTAAGATGGCACCTTTCAAGCTGGCCTCCAATGACCAGGCGGAGCGAGCAGTGCAGATCATTAAACAAGGCATGCTCAAAATCCAAGGTCCCACGCTGCAGAGCTGCCTGTCGCGACTGCTGCTGGCGTGCAGATCTCGTCCGCATTCGTTGACTGGGGTTCCCCCCGCACAACTATTGATGAAACGAACCTTAAAGACCAGGCTCTCGTTAATCCTCCCAGACATGCATGAAATTGTTGAGGCTAAGTGTCAAAAGCTAACTGAGTACCATGACCCAAATTCGAGGGGGAGGTGGAATGAGATAGGGGACAAAATTTTTGTGCTAAACTGTGGCTGGGGCCCCATTAGGCTTGCAGCATCAGTAAGAGACAAAGAGGGAAACAGGCTACTGGTTGTACAAATGGACAATGGCCAAACCTGCCGGAGGCATGTAGACCAAGCAAAAAGTATATTCACTGATAACACTGAAGAACCAGAGGCAGACTACAATGTGGAACTCACACCACACCTGGTGGACAGACAGGTGGAACAACCTGAGGAAAGGGCAGTCTCAACAGACAGCATAGGCGAGATACCAGCAATCACACCGAACAAAAAACAGGCAGCAAGGCAAACAACTGAACCACAACTAAGACGCTCCACGTGAGAGCGCAGACCACCTGAGAGACTGAATCTATAAAGGCAATAAGACCTTGGGGGAGAGTGATGCCATGTATCTCACATTACTGTATATAACTGTATCTTACCATGCTACACATGACTGTAACTGGATATGACCTGTCAATAAGCATACCTTACCACCAGGGGTGCACTTGCAAGAGACACTCCATACCTGTCCCAGTGAGGTATATAAAGAGAGGTCTCAGGCAAGTGCAGCACTGGAGAGCTGTGAATTAAAGGTTACAGGTCCTGAGTGGCCTTGACTTCAGCATGTGTCTCGTGTAAGTCAGTACATTAGAGTCAGGACTTACAGTATGGGAGGGACCCCGGTGAGCGAGTGGGGTCTTGTGCATAAACTAAGCAGGACTCGGGATGAGTGAATCTGCAGTGAGCCTTCAGTTCCCCTTTTCAAGCTCTGCTTGATTGTTTGAACTGCTTGTTCTGCCTGACCATTGGACACTGGCTTAAACGGGGCAGAGATGATATGTTTGATCCCATTGCAGGTCATGAATTCCTTGAATTTGGCACTGGTAAAATACGGCCCATTACCACTTAAAAAAACATCAGGCAAACATGGCCCATAGGCTTTCAATGGTGGCAGCGACATGCCGTGCTTGCCGACATTATCACGCATTCAATCCACTTGGAGTACGCATCTACAACCACTAAAAACATTTTTCCCAAGAATGGGCCTGCATAGTCGACATGAACCCTAGACCACAGATTGGAGGGCCAAGATCATAAACTGAGTGACGCCTCCCTGGGTGCATTGCTTAACTGGGAACGTGTATTATATTTGTGCACACAGGACTCTGTGTCTGCATCGATACCGGGCCACCACACGTGGGATCTGGCTATCGCTTTCATCATTACAATGCCTGGGTGGATATGTGGAGATCACTGATGAAAGTGTCCCTGCCCTTTATTGGCACAATTACCCAATTACCCCATAGGAGGCAGTCTGCCTGTATGGACATTTCAGCTTTGCGCCACTGGTACGGCTTTATTTCTTTCTGAATCTCTAACGAGACACTAGACCAACTCCAATGGAGCACACAGTTTTTTACTAAGGACAGTAAGGGGTCCTGGCTCGTCCAGGTTCTAATTTGTCGGGCGGTAACAGGTGATTGCTCACTTTCAAATGCTTCAATTACCATAACTAAATCTGCAGGCTGTGCCATCTCCACCCCGGTGGTGGGCAATGGTAGCCTACTGAGAGCATCGGCACAGTTTTCTGTGCCTGGCCTGTGGCGGATGGCGTAGTTGTGTGCGGACAACATGAGCGCTCATCTCTGGATGCGGGCCGATGCATTCGTATTTATCCCCTTATTTTCAGAAAAGAGGGATATAAGCGGCTTATGGTCAGTTTCCAATTCAAATTTGAGCCCGGACACATATTGATGCAATTTCTTTATCCCGTAAACACACGCTAACGCTTCTTTTTCAATCATACTGTCGATCCTCTAGGCCTTAAACAGAATTCTGGATGCATAAGCAACCGGTTGCAATTTCCCAAATTCATTAGCTTGTTGCAATACACACCTGACCCCGTATGACGACACATCACATGCTCGTACCAAACGTCTACATGGATCGTACAACACAAGTAATTTGTTTGAACATAACAGCTTCCTAGCTTTCTCAAAGGCATTTTCTTGGCTTTTATCCCATACCCATTCATCTCCTTTATGCAGTAAAGAGTGCAGGGGTTCTAACAATGTGCTAAGGCCCAGTAAGAAGTTACCAAAATAGTTCAGGAGTCCTAGAAACGACCGCAGCTCCGTCTGTGGTCTTGGCGCATTTTTGATTGCCTCCGTCTTCGAATCGGTGGGCCTGATGCCATCCGCCACGATTCTTCTCCCCAGGAACTCCACTTCAGGCACCAGGAAAACGCACTTCGAGTGTTTTAGCCTGAGCCCCACACGATTTAGCCGACTAAGAACCTACTCCAGTTGCTGCAGGTGCTCAACGGTGTCCCAACCTGTAACCAAGATATCATCCTGGAAGACCACGGTGCATGGGACCGACTTCAGCAAGCTTTCCATGTTCCTCTGGAATATCGCCGAGGACGATCAAATCCCAAACGGGCATCTTTTGTAAATGAAAAGGCCTTTGTGCGTGTTGATGAAGAATCCTCCAGCTCCTGCGTCATGTAGGCCGAGGTCATGTCCAGCTTTGTGAACGTTTTCCCTCCCACCAGCATCACAAATAGGTCGTCTGCCTTTGGTAGCGGGTATTGATCCTGCAGTTAGAAACGATTGATAGTTACTTTGTAATCACCACAGATTCTGATGGTGCCATCTCTCTTGAGAACAATCGGACTGGCCCACTCATTGAATTCGATTGGCGAAATGATGCCCCCTCGTTGCAGCCTGTCCAGCTCGATCTCCACCCTCTCTCTCATCATGTAAGGTACCGCTCTCGTCTTGTGATGGATGTGTCGCGCCCCCAGAATCAAATGAATCTGCACTTTTGCTCCTTGGAACTTCCCAATGCCTGGCTCGAACAGTGAAGGGAACTTGCTTAGGACCTGGGCACATGAGGTGGAGTTGACGGACGAAAGCGCTCGGAGGTCATCCCAGTTCCAGCGTATCTTTCCCAGCCAGCTCCTGCTAAACAGCGTGGGGCCATTGCCCGGTACCACCCAGAGTGGTAAATCCTGCACCGTTCCATCCGAGGAGACCTTTACTGTAGCACTACCAATTACGGGAATCAGTTCCTTTGTTTACGTTCTAAGTTTGGTACGAATGGGAGTCAGGACTGGCCTTGAAGCCTTGTTGCACCACAACTTATCGAAAGTCTTTTTACTCATTATGGACTGGCTTGCGCCCGTGTCCAGTTCCATGGACACCAGGAGTCTATTTAATTCAACCTTCAGCATTATCGGGGCCACCTTGTGGTAAATATGTGCACCCCATATACCTCTGCCTCCTCAGTCTGAGGCTCTGGTTCGTCATGATCCACCGTGGATCTGTCCTCCTCTGCAACATGGTGATTTGCAGGATTAGCAGGATTTGCAGCTCGCGTGCACATACATTGGATGTGTCCCATTGTTCCACAGCCCTTGCAAACGTATCCTTTGAAGCGGCATGAATGGAATCGATGATCACCCCCGTAGCGCCAACAATGTGTTAATTGCCTTGTATTCATCACCCTTGATGGCGGAGTCATCTGCGGATGTTCAGCTGCAGGCGTGTAAATCCTGCCATTACATTTCGATTCAAAACAACGTTACTTTGTTCACAGTATTTGCAACAGCACTAGTGTGCTGGGAAATTTGCTTGGTGTTTTCACTGGTGGAGATAAACGTCTGGGCTATTGCTATGGTTTTACTCAAGGTTGGGGTCTCTACAGTCAAAAGTTTGCGAAGTATTACTACATGGCCAATGCCAAATACAAAGAAGTCCCTGAGCATATGCTCCAAGTGTCCTTCAAATTCGCAATATCCTGCAAGGCGCCTTAGCTCGACGACGTAGCTTGCCACTTCCTGGCCGTCAGACCTCTTGTACGTGTAGAACCGATACCTCGCCATCAGAACGCTTTCCTTCGGGTTTAGATGCTCCCGGACCAGTGTGCACAACTTATCATATGACTTGTCTGTGGGTTTTGCTGGAGCGAGCAGGTTTTTCATGACGTCATTCGTTGCTGCTCCGCAAACGGTAAGGAGGAGCGTCCTTCGTTTGGCAACGTTCCCTTCTCCTTCCAGCTCGTTGGCCACGAAGTATTGGTCAAGTCGCTCCACGGAGGTTTCCCAATCATCTCCCTCTGAAAATTTCTCCAGGATTCCCACAGTTCCCTGCATTGATGCATTGGGGTTCGTCATCTGTGTCTCATCGCCGGTTGTTGTAGCTTGGATAAAGGGTCAGACTAGATACTGCAAGCTCAATGTAAGTGTGACTGTAGTCCTTTATTACAGATCTCAGAGTGCCTCTCCAGCCTGTGAGGCCTCCTTATATACAGATGCTCCCAAGGGATTGTGGGATCCCTTGGGACTCCAGAGGATAAGCCCTCTGGTGGTTAGACATGGTAATTACAGGGTTACATACATAACAGTACCATGCAGCCTGCAACTTGCACACTATCATAAGCAAACGCACGATCGGCGCTGGCACTTTCAGGGAGAGATGACATTGAAGGAAGGCTTTCACTTACCGATGCTGTCCCCAGCGGGATCCACACGACTGCCGACCACAGGGAAGGCAACATGTGGGCCCACTAGCCGCTGAACCCTTTCTTCCAGCTGC
Organism: Pristiophorus japonicus; assembly: GCF_044704955.1. Classification (NCBI taxonomy): domain Eukaryota; kingdom Metazoa; phylum Chordata; class Chondrichthyes; family Pristiophoridae; genus Pristiophorus; species Pristiophorus japonicus. Next base: position 62,878,917 of record NC_091985.1, read on the forward strand.
TGGATCTCCTCCACTAGTCCTCTGTTGCTCTATACGGTTGTAAGAAACCTTCGCCTGCAAAGCAAATAAGGCTTGCTGAGTCGCAGTGTCATGAGGCCTCGGCAATGAGTGCAAGTTTGGATCCATTACATGCAGGTGTAACTGTGACATGAAAGGGAGCCTCCATTGCGAGAATGCACACATATATATACAGGCCTCAATAATCAAATGGTGCTTCAGTGACTATATAATGAAGGTTAGAAATAAGAGAAGGTGAAGGAGAGGCTTGCAGTTGGAAGGTGAGGAGTTGGGGACCATGTACTCACTTTCATCAGGCGAATTATGTCATTGAGCCTTTTGCGGCATTGGGTGGCGGTGCAATCATGAATGGAGGTCCCCGACATCGCCACAGCAATCTCTCTCCAGGCATTACGGAACACAACGCGAGTCGGTCTGCCTATGTCTGGGTGGAGAACGCGCATCCTTCCCTCCACAGTCTCGATGAGGATCTCGAGTTCCGCATCAGAAATTCTGGTGGCCCTTCTTGCTCCTCCTGGATTCGCCATGCCATCACACGAAACTGATTCCCTGCTCAGGGCCTCGCTGCAAACCTGCCCTTTAAGAAGGCCAGAGAGCAGCTGGCTGGTTAGCAGCAAATCGGCACCAGCTGAATTTTGCGACCCAATTGGTCACTCCGCACCCACACCACTGCAAACAGCCCGTTCCCACCACCAATTCTGCACCACTCCTTTTTTTCAGCAAAAATGCTGAATTTCGCTCCAATGGCCTCCGCATCCATTGCAGCAGTAATGAATGGCAAAAAGCGGTAGATGTGCCCCGTTTCTGGCGGAGGTGAATTTCTATCCCATCTGGTGGACATGTGGCTTTCATTATATCTCTCCTAGGCCTGAGTAAATTGACTCCTCAGGGGTGTCATGAGCCACATCTTCAGTGGATTCCCCTTGTCTCCAAGCAGCCAGCCGATAAGTCTATTTGGCGGTACAAAGAGCTGAGGGATTGGCGCAAGACGAAAGAATCATGGCAGCTGCCAGGGAATTTGGCGCACACATGCATAATCATCTTTTTATTGTTGCAGACCAGCTGCAAATTGAGGGAATGGAAGCCCTTGTGTTTCACAAACACTCCTGGGTGATGATGGGGGTGTTGACACTTGTGCGCAGTCGATGATGCCCTACACCCGTGGGAAACCAGCCGGAGCCACAGGGATCAGTGCTGGGTCCTCAACTATTTACAATCTATGTTAATGACTTGGATGAAGGGACCGAGTGTAAAGTAGCCAAATTTGCTGATGATACAAAGATGGGTGAGAAAGCAAGTTGTGAGGATGACACAAAAAATCTGCAAAGGGATATAGATAGGCTAAGTGAGTGGGCAAAAATTTGGCAGATGGAGTATAATGTGGGAAAATTAGAGGGTATCCACTTTGGTAGGAAAAATAAAAAAGCTAATTTTTATTTAAATGAGGAGTGATTACAAAATGCTGCGGTATAGAGGGATCTGGCATCCTTGTACATGAAACACAAAAGGTTAGTATGCAGATACAGCAAGTAATCAGGAAGGCAAATGGAATGTTGGCTTTTATTGCAAGGGGGATGGGGTATAAAAGTAGGGAAGTCCTGCTACAAGTGTACAGGGTATTGGTGAGACCACACCTGGAGTACTGCGTACAGTTTTGCTCTCCTTATTCAAGGAGGGATATATTTGCATTGGAGGCAGCTCAGAGAAGGTTCATGAGGTTGATTCCTGAGATGAAGGTATTGTCCTGTGAAGAAATGGTGAGCAGGTTGGTCCTATACTCATTAGAGTTTAGAAGAATGAGAGGTGATCTTATTGAAACGTATAAGATTCTGAGGGGGCTTGATAGGGTAGATGCAAAAAAGATGTTTCCCCTCATTCGGAAATCTAGAACTAGGGGGCATAGTTTCAGAATAAGGTGTCGCCCATTTAAAAGAGATTAGGAGGAACTTCTTCACTCAGAGGGTCGTGAATCTTTGGAATTCTCTACCCAAGAGAGCTATGGAGGCTGGGTTATTGAATATATTTAAGGTGGAAATAGACAGATTTTTAAAGGGATATGGGGAGCAGGCAGGAAAGTGGAATTGAGGCCAAGATCAGATCAGCCATGATCTTATTGAATGACAGAGCAGGCTCGAGGGACCAAGTGGCCTACTCCTGCTCCTATTTCTTATGGTGAAGAGTCAACCACATTGCTGTGGGTCTGGAGTCACATATAAGCCAGACCAGGTAAGGGCAGCAGATTTCCTTCCCGAAATGACATTAGTGAACCAGATGGATTTTTATGACAATCCGGTAGTTTTATAGTCACCATTATTGATACAAGCTTTTTAATTAATTAATTTAATTAACTGAATTCAAATTCCCCAGCTGTCGAGGTGGGATTTGAACTTCTATCTCCAGATTATTAGTTCAAGCCTCTGGAATGCTAGTCCAGTAACATAACCACTATGCTATCATTCCCGTAAACTTTATTCATCATCATCATAGGCAATCTCTCAAAGTGAGGATGACTTCTTCCACGCTAAAAAGGAATGAGTTCACAGGTGTTTCAATGCAGGACCTAATATTCCAGACCCCGAACTACATCTTGGAGGGTGGAAGATGCCTGTGCTTGGATTGTTTTAAATGTGTGGTGGCCGTTGCACACCAGCCACCACATGGGCTTGACAGAGCTAGGTCTTGGTCCAGTGGCAAGGATTACCCCAGATGACTGTCGACCAGCTCTGCTGCATGGACTGAGCGCGCACATATATCGCAGTGTGGGCTGGCCCGTGCTGCCCCTGGGCCCTCGCCTCTTCTGGGCCCCAGACTCACGCCTCTCCTGGGCCCCGGTCACTTCCTTCTATAAACTCTTGCCGCTCCTTTGCTCCTCCTGCTGTTCCTGCCCGCACTGCAATCTGCACCTGATCTCGCAGCCATCGCCCTCCTGCAGTGGTATACTGCCGCACGCTGCTCCCTCTGATGGCCCCAGCCTGCTGATGGTCTTGCAGGCCGGGACCGCGCCACTGTACGCTGCTCCCTTTATTGCTCTCCTTTTAAATTACCAAGCGCTCTGGACCGAGGAACTTTCCCAGGACAAACTTCAGCACTGGGCTAATTTTTTTAAGTTCCTCTGGGCAAATCTGGCAGATAAGCTTCCATTCTTGCAGGTTGGCTCACAGCATGAGCTGGTCCTCCTGTCCTGCTGAGCTCAAGCACCACATGTCATGGTGTGGCCATGAACTTGTAAGACAGGGTGAGGAAGCCTTTGTCAATTCTGAAACCTGAGAACAGAAAAACTGGATGGCAGGTCCAAAGTGGTGATTGCCTGAATAAAACACGAGAGGTTAACCTATATAATGGATCTATCTCATGATATTTATAGTGCATTTTGCAATGTGGATCTTTTCTTGGCAGTTATTGGTTTAGTACCTTCACAGGTCACATGGCTCATTTTGACAATCCAGCCAGCCTCATTAGCAAGCTGGTGAGTCTGTCTTTTACTTATATGTTGGGCCACAAATTGTGGCCTAGCCAGGTGAGTACGAAGTGCGCATGGACCCGGCGAGGCCTTGCAAAAGCTGGTTCTCGGGGCGCGATGCGCATGCGCCAAAAAACAGCTTTTCCGATCTGTCAAAATTTCTTCAGACAGATCCAATGCATCCCCACAGGAAGGACGTCCGCTTGGCAGAGATTGGGCTATTTGCCCAACTCTTACCCAACGAATGTCCTTCAAACTTTTCCGCCTGGTAAAAGCAGGCGCACAGCTTATTTTTACCAGCGTAATACTTTTAAAACATAGAAAAATTAAATTTAATCAATCATTTTTATGTTAAAAACGCTGTCCATTAAGGTAAGTTTATTTTTAAACAAGTTTATTATTAAAACACATTAAAAAAAATTCCAAAAAATATATTTTTTTCTAAAACATTTAATTACATTTGATTTCAATTAATTTTGAATATGTGAGGTGTTTTTTTAATTTATTGTGCAGTGTTTTGATGTTTTGGGGGTTATTCGCATTGTTAGTAATGGAATCTTGTACAAATGGAGTTCCCATTTTTATCAATAAGAATACTAGTTAGTGATTGGTGATCCAGGTCCACATGATGGCAACATAGATGTCCGTACGTGGAAGACAGGTCCCCGTACGCTGCACAGCGAATGAAGGCCTCAGACCGGAATTGTACGTTTCTCCGGGACCAACAGGTAGTTTCGTAGATTTCTTTCAGGACGGATGTGTTCGTACGAAGGAAGCCTCCGACCGCAATTTCCGCCCCGTTATTTTTGCTGTGCAGTGCCAGCTGTGGCTCAGTGGTAGCACTCTCTATGTGGGAGGCGCTAGGAGTGAGCAGGTGCTGCTGATTACTGCAGGAGTTGGAGTGAGTTTGTAAAAAGTTGGTGGTGGATTTTGGGGTTGTTTTGTTTCAAAGTTTAGGGCCTTTCTGGCCCATAAACAGCAGCAGGTGGCTGCTGAGGGGCCTGAAGTGCCAGGTCCCTCAGAGGATAACGCTCCCAGGTTGAATTTAATCAGGGGAGAAAATGTTGGGAGAAGGGAGAATAAACGGCCGAAAGATTTGTGCCAGGACCCCAGGAGGTTTGGTAAAGAAAACACGGTGGTGGTTCACTGCCAGGATAAGGAAATACAAGCTTGGGATATCATCCAGGCGGCACATGAGGACTGCGGTGAGGGAAGCTGCTTTGCTTGCTGACCAAAGCCGAATGTTGACTTCGAGGTGACAGTCAGTGGCTGAGAGGAGGCGGAAAGACTTTTACTGAGCCTGAAGGTGGGTTAGAAGAACTTGGATGTATCTCTGCTGTATTCTGAAGAGCTGGTGGTCTCATTCTTAAACCTGCTGGTTTATGTTGAGGACGATGTGCTGATAAAAAGGTTGGAGTTGTGGGACATTAAACTTTGCTCGGTAATAAAGAGGAGATACTATCCAGGAACGCAGGTAACAGATGGAACCTGTTATGTAAAGGTGCGGTTCCCAGGGGGTGGTGAAGTCATTACCCTACAGCATGAAATTCGAGACAATGGAAGAAGTGCAGTACTTATGGGTACTGCATGATAACTAGGTCAAGGTTTGCTATTACTGTCTTGGACACAACCAACTTGTATGAAGCTGTCCAGACCTGTACTGTTATAACTGCGGCGAGTCTGGACACATCAATCGAAACTGCAAAGCAGAGAGCGATATGGTTTAACATAAGAACATAAGAAATAGGAGCAGAAGTAGGCCATATGGCCCCTCGAGCCTGTTCCACCATTTAATACGATCGTGACTGATCCGAACATGGACTCAGGTCCACTTACCTTCCCGCTCCCTATAACCCCTTATTCCCTTATCGGTTAAGAAACTGTCTATCTCTGTCTTAAATTTATCAACATCCCAGCTTCCACAGGCAGCGAATTCCAAAGATTCACAACCCTCTGAGAGAAGAAATTCCACCTCATTTCAGTTTTAAATGGGCGGCCCCTTATTCTAAGATTATGCCCCCTAGTTCTAGTCTCCCCCATCAATGGAAACATTCTCTCTGCATCCACCTTGTCAAGCCCCCTCATATACGTTTCAATAAGATCACCTCACATTCTTCTGAATTCCAATGAGTAGAAGCCCAACCTACTCAACCATTCCTCATAAGTCAACCCCCTCATCTCCGGAATCAACCTTGTGAACCTTCTCTGAACTGCCTCCAATGCAAGCACATCCTTTTGTAAATATGGAAACCAAAACTGTATGCAGTATTCCAAGTGTGGCCTCCCCAATACCCGGTATAATTGTAGCAAGACTTCCCTACTTTAATACTCCATCCCCTTTGCAATAAAGGCCAAGATTCCATTGGCCTTCCTGATCACTTGTTGTACCTGCATACTAACCTTTTGCGTTTCATGCACAAGTACCCCCGGGTCCCGCTGTACTGCAGCACTTTGCAATTTTTCTCCATTTAAATAATAACTTGCTTATTGATTTTTTTCTGCCTAAGTGCATGACCTCACACTTTCCAACATTATACTCCATCTGCCAAATATTTGCCCACTTACTTAGCCTGTCTATGTCCTTTTGCAGATTTTTTGTGTCCTCCTCACACATTGCTTTTCCTCCCATCTTTGTATCGTCAGCAAATTTGGCTACATTACACTCAGTCCTTTCTTTCAAGTCGTTAATATATATTGTAAATAGTTGGGGTCCCAGCACTGATCCCTGCAGATCCCACTAGTTAGTTATTGCCAACCCGAGAATGAACCATTTATCCTGACTCTCTGTTCTCTGTGAGAAACATAGAAACATAGAAAATAGGTGCAGCAGTAGGCCAGTCAGCCCTTCGAGCCTGCACCGCCATTCAATATGATCCTGGCTGATCATGCAACTTCAGTACCCCATTCTTGTTTTCTCTCCCTACCCTTTGATCCCTGGTTCTGGACTTCCCCAACATCGGGAACATTCTTACTGCATCTAACCTGTCCAATCCCGTCAGAATTTTATATGTTTCTATGAGATCCCCTCTCATTCTTCTAAATTCCAGTGAATATACGCTTCGTCAATCCAGTCTTTCTTCATATGTCAGTCCTGCCATCCCGGGAATCAGTCTGGTGAACCTTCGCTGCACTCCCTCAATAGCAAAAATGTCCTTCCTCAGATTAGGAGACCAAAACTGAACACAATATTCCAGGTGAGGCCTCACCAAGGCCCTGTACAACTGCAGTAAGACCTCCCTGCTCCTATACTCAAATCCTCTCGCTATGAAGGCCAACATACCATTTGCCTTCTTCACCACCTGCTGTACCTGCATGCCAACTTTCAATGACTGATGAACCATGACACCCAGGTCTCGTTGCACCTCCACTTTTCCTAATCTGTCACTATTCAGATAATATTCTGCCTTCCTGTTTTTGCCACCAAAGTGGATAACCTCACATTTATCTACATTATACTGCACCTGCCATGCATTTGCCTACTCACCTAACCTGTCCAAGTCCCCCTGCAGCCTCTTAGCATCCTCCTCACAGCTCACACCGCCACCCAGCTTAGTGTCGTCTGCAAACTTGGAGATATTACATTCAATTCCTTCGTGTAAATCATTAATGTATATTGTAAATAGCTGGGGTCCCAGCACTGAACCTTGCAGTACTCCACTAGTCACTGGCTGCCATTCTGAAAAAAACCCGTTTATTCCTACTCTTTGCTTCCTGTCTACCAACCTGTTCTCTATCCATGACAATACATTACCCCCAAAACCATGTGCTTTAATTTTGCACACTAATCTTTTGTGTGGGACCGTGTCAAAAGCCTTTTGAAAGTCCAAATACACCACATCCACTGGTTCTCCCGTGTCCACCCTACTAGTTACATCCTCAAAAAACTCTCGAAGATTTGTCAAGCATGAGTTCTCTTTCATAAATCCACGCTGACTTGGACCGATCCTGTCACTGCTTTCTAAATGTGCTGCTATTACATCTTTAATAATTGATTCCAACATTTTCCCCAACACCGATGTCAGGCTAACCGGTCTATAATTCCCTGTTTTCTCTCTCCCTCCTTTTTTAAAAAGTGGGGTTACATTAGCTACCCTCCAATCCATAGGAACTGATCTAGAGTCTATAGAATGTTGGAAAATGACCACCAATGCATTCACTATTTCTAGGGCCAATTCTTCAAGTACTGTGGAATGCAGACTATCAGGCCCTGGGGATTTATCGGCCTTCAATCCCATCAATTTCCCGAACACAATATCCTGACTAAAAAGGATTTCCTTCAGTTCCTCCTTCTCGCTAGACCCTCGGTCCCCCATTATTTCCGGAAGGTTATTTGTGTCTTCCTTCGTGAAGACACAACCAAAGTATTTGTTCAATTGGTCTGCCATTTCTTTGTTCCCCATTATAAATTCACCTGAATCTGACTGCAAGGGACCTACATTAGTCTTCACTAATCTTTTTCTCTTCACATATCTATAGAAGCTTTTGCAGTCAGTTTTTATGTTCCCTGCAAGCTTACTCTCATACTCTATTTTCCCCCTCCTAATTAAACCCTTTGTCCTCCTCTGCTGAATTCTACATTTCTCCCAGTCCTCAAGTTTGCTGCTTTTTCTGGCCAATTTATATGCCTCTTCCTTGGATTTAACACTATCCCTAATTTTCCTTGTTATCCGCGGTTGAGCCACCTTCCCCGTTTTATTTTTACGCCAGACAGGGATGTACAATTGTTGAAGTTCATCCATGTGATCTTTAAATGTCTGCCATTGCCTATCCACCATCAACCCATTAAGTATCATTCCCCAGTCTATCAGCCTTCAGGCTTTTTTTTTAACACTCTTTTTAGAATTATGTTGTAATGTGACCCTTTTTGATTTTTGCCCTTGATTTCTCTGCCCTCCACTTTTCCTTATCTCCTTTCTACCTTTTGCTTCTGCCCCCATTTTACTTCCCTCTGTCTCCCTGCATAGATTCCCATCCCCCTGCCATATTAGTTTAAACCTCACCAACAGCACCAGCAAACACTCCTCCTTGGACATCATTTCCAGTCCTGCCCAGGTGCAGACTGTCCGGTTTGTACTGGTCCCACCTCCCACAGAACCGGTTCCACTGTCCCAGGAATTTGAATCCCTCCCTCTTGCACCATTCCTCAAGCCACATATTCATCTTAACTATCCTGTTATGTCTACTCTGACTAGCACGCGGCACTGGTAGCAATCCTGAGATTACTACCTTGAGGTCCTACTTTTTAATTTAATTCCTAGCTCCCTAAATTCAGCTTGTAGGACCTCATCACTTTTTTACTCATATCGTTGGTACCTATATGTACCACGACAACTGGCTCTTCACCCTCCTCCTCCAGAATGCCCTACAGCTGCTCCAAGACATCCTTGACACTTGCACCAGGGAGGCAACATACCATTCTGGAGTCTCGATTGCAGCCGCAGAAACGCCTATCTATTCCCCTAACAATAGAATCCCCTACCATTATAACTCTCCCACTCTTTTTCCTGCCCTCTTGTGCAGCAGAGCCACCCATGGTTCCATGAACTTGGCTGCTGCTGCCTTCCGCTGATGAACCATCTCCCCTAACAGTATCCAAAGTGGTATATCTGATTTGGAGGGAGATGACTGCAGGGGACTCCTGCACTACTTTCCTACTCCTACTCTACCATTGGTCACCCATTTCCTATCTGGCTGTGTAACCTTTACCTGCGGTGTGACCAACTCACTAAATGTGCTATTCATGACATCCTCAGCATTGCGGATGCTCTAGAGTGAGTGCATGCGCAGCTCCAGTGCCGCAATGTGGTCTGACAGGAACTGCAGCTCGTTACACTTCTCGCACACGTAGTAGTCAGGGACACTGGATGTGTTCCTGATTTCCCACATAGCACAGGAGGAGCATGACACGGGTCTGGGTTCTCCTGCCATGGCTTAACCATTAAATTAACTTAATTTGGCAACAATGCCAAAGGTTTCTTACTGATACGAAAAAGAAAAAGAAAAAGAAGAAAAACTACTCACCAATCAACCAGCCAATCACTTACCCTCTTGGCTGTGATGTCACACTTCGATTTCTTTTTACTTCTTTGTTTTAACTTCGGCCTCGATCTTCCGTTCCCGACTGCTGCTGCTCCTCCCGTACTCCACACCCTTTTATCAGGGCCTCGATCTCCCGAATGCCAATCCTCTATCCATGCTAATATATTACCCCCAACCCCGTGAACTTTTATCTTGTGCAGTAACCTTTTATGTAGCATCTTGTCAAATGCCTTTTGGAAGTTCAAATACACCACATCCACTGGTTTCCCTTTATCCACCCTGTTCGTTACATCCTCAAAGAATTCTGTCAAACATGACTTCCCCTTCATAAAGCCATGATGACTCTGCCTGACCGAATTAGGCTTTTCCAAGTGCCCTGCTACTGCTTCTTTAATAATGCACTCCAACATTTTCCCAACCACGGATGTTAGGCTAACTGGTCTGTAGTTTTGTAGTTTCCTGCTTTTTGTCTGTCTCCTTTTTTAAATAGGGGCGTTACATTTGCAGTTTTCCAATTTGCTAGGACCTCCCCAGAATCCAGTGAATTTTGGTAAATTACAACCAATGCATCCACTATCCCTGCCGCTACTTCTCTTAAGACCCTAGGATGCAAGCCATCAGGTCCAGGGGATTTATCCGCATTTAGTCCCATTATCTTACTGAGTACCACCTCCTTAGTGATTGTGATTGTGTTAAGTTCCTCGCCTCCATAGCTCCTTGACTATCCATTGTTGGAAAATTGTTAGTGTCCTCTACCATAAAGACTGATACAAAATATTTGTTCAGAGTTTCTGCCATCTCCATGTTCCCCATTACTAATTCCCCAGTCTCATCCTCTAATGGACAAACATTTACTTTAGCCACTCTTTTCCTTTTTATATACCTATTGAAACTCTTTCTATCTGTTTTTATATTTTGTGCTAGTTTACTTCCATAATCTATCTTCCCTTTCTTAATCATTTTTTTAGTCATTCTTTGCTGGCTTTTAAAAGCTTCCCAGTCTTCTGTCCTCCCACTAGTTTTGGCCACTTTGTATGCCCTTGTTTTAATTGGATACCATGCTTTATTTCTTTAGTTAGCCGTGGATGGCCATCTTTTCTTTTACACCCTTTCCTCCTCACTGTTCATCAACTGTCCTACACTTTAATCTATTTTCCCAGTTCACTTTAGCCAACTCTGCCCTCATACCTTCGTAGTCTCCTTTATTTAAGCTTACTATGCTGGTTTGAGATCCAACTTTCTCACCCTCCATCTGAATTTGAAATTCAACCATGCTATGATCACTCATTCCAAGGGGATCCTTTACTAGGAGATTGTTTATTAATCCTGTCTCATTACACAGGACCAGATCTAAGATAGCCTGCCCCCTGGTTGGTTCCGTTACATACAACTCAAGGAATCCGTCCCTTATGCACTCTATGAACTCTTCCTCAAGGCTCCCCTGACCAATTTGATTTGTCCAATCAATATGGAGGTTAAAATCACCCATGATTATTGCTGTTCCCTTTTTACAAGCCCCCACTATTTCCTGGTTTATACTCCGGCCAACAGAGTTGCTACTGTTAGGGGGCCTATAGACTATGCCCACCAGTGACTTTTTCCCCTTATTATTCCTTATCTCCACCCAAACTGTTTCAACATCCTGATCATTTGAGCCAATATCGTTTCTCACTATTGCATTGATTTCATCCCTTATCAATAGAGTTACCCCACCTCCTTTTCCTTTCTGTTTGTCCTTCCGGATTGTCAAATACCCCTGAATATTTAATTCCCAGTCCTGGTCACCTTGCAACCACGTCTCTGTAATGGCTATCAGATCATATCCATTTGTATCTATTTGTGACGTCAACTCATCTATTTTGTTACGAATGCTACGTGCATTTAGACAAAGTGCCTTTAAATTTGTATTTTTACCCTTTTTTCCTGCATGTTTTCTCTCTCCTTCAAACTCAAACTTGCTTTATTTTTGCTTTCTAATTCCAGCTTTACTCCCCTCCCTACTGAATCTATTTTCAGCTTCCTATTCCCCTGCCAAGCTAGTTTAAACCCTCCCCAACAGCACTAGCAAATCCCCGCCACAAGGATATTGGTCCCGGCTCTGTTGAGGTGCAACCTGTCTGGCTTGTACAGGTCCCACCTCCCCCAGAAGCGGTCCCAATGCCTCAGGAAACTAAAGCCCTCCCACCTGCACCATCTCTCCAGCCACATATTCATCTGCTCTATCCTTCTATTTCTGTACTCACTAGCTCGTGGCACCGGGAGTAATGCGGGTGTTGATGAAAAAAAAATAAAATCTTTGTTACAATAATTTTTTTTATTGAATTTAACAATTGTTGTGCATTGTCTTATAATAACACAAGGTAAGTTAAGCATTAATGCAAATGTTGTACAACAATGGACAGACCAGGCCAGTGCAGACAAGGCTAAAATGTAACTCAACGTAACTCAATGCAACTTCAACTTTTTTTAACCGTAACTGTAACTGTCCGCAATGTAAGTTCATGCAAAGCGTTCATTTATGAGCTGCTGACGCAACAGCTTTGCAGCCTGATAACTCCCACGGGTATCTCTGATCTTCTGGAGGTGGGCGGGGGGAGGAGAGGGGGGGGGGGCGGGGTGATGGTGGGACCATGGCTTCATCGCCAGGCTGATTGTCCTCCCCGGGATCCTCACCAGCCTCCTCCTCCTCCTCCTCTTGCTCCTCGCCGGCTAGCTCTTCCGCCTCCCCTCCTTCTAGAGGTGGAACTTCAACCCCATCTGGCATTTGTTTTCCTCTCCTTATAGCTAGGTTATGCAACATGCAATACACCATAATAAACTCAGCGACCTGGTCAAGGTGGTACTGTAGGCTGCCACCAGAGTGGTCCAGGCATCTGAAGCGCTGCTTTAGGACTCCAATTGTCTTTTCGACGATGTTGCGTGTAGCTATGTGGCTCTCGTTGTAACATTTCTCAGCTTCATAAGAACATAAGAACATAAGAAATAGGAACAGGAGTAGACTATACAGCCCCTCGAGCCTGCTCCGCCATTCAATAAGATCATGGCTGATCTGATCATGGACTCAGCTCCACTTCCCCGTCCGCCCCCCATAATCCCTTATCCCCTTATCGTTTATGAAACTGTCTATTTCTGTCTTAAATTTATTCAATGTCCCAGCTTCCACAGCTCTCTGAGGCAGCGAATTCCACAGATTTACAACCCTCTGAGTGAAGAAATTTCTCCTCATCTCAGTTTTAAATGGGCGGCCCTTTATTCTAAGATCATGCCCTCTAGTTCTAGTCTGCCACCAACAGTGGAAACATCCTCTCTGCATCCACCTTGTCAAGCCCCCTCATAATCTTATTGTATAAGATCACCTCTCATTCTTCTGAATTCCAATGAGTAGAGGCCCAACCTACTTAACCTTTCCTCATAAGTCAACCCGCTCATCTCTGGAATCAACCAGTAACAGTAACAGGATTACACAGTGGGGTCATCATCCAGCTGGCAAGGCCATATCCTTTATCCTCCAGCATCCAACCGTGACCTTCTGGCTGATTGACCAACAGGTCAGGGATAGCACTCTCACACAGGATGTGCGCATCATGGATGCTGCCAGGAAATGTAGCATTTACTGTCATGATAATTTGGTTGTGGTCAACATCGAGCTGCACATTCAAGGAGTGGAATCCCTTTCTGTTACGAAACACCTCCGGATTCTGTAAAGGGGCTTTCAGCGTGATATGCGTGCAGTCTATTGCTCTCTGCACCTTGGGGACGTTTGCTATTCTCAAGAAACCCAAAGCTCTCCCGGTCTGTGCCTCCCTGGTCATAGGGAAGTTTATAAAGTCCATCCTGTGAGTGTAAAGGGCTTCAGTTACCTGTGGAATGGAACAGTGTGTGGCGTGCTGAGAGATACCACAGTTGTCGCCAGCTGAAGCCTGAAAGGATCCAAATGCGTAGAAGGATAGTGCCGCAGTAACCTTTATCTCAACGGGCAGTGCAATTCTGATAGTGCTGGAAGGCTGCAGAACCCCCCTGATGAGCTGGCATATCTCATCAATGACCTCCTTCCGGAAGCACAGCCTCCTAAGACACGCGTTTTCAGACAAGTTGCGGTAAGATTGTTTTTCCTTGTACCTTCGTTGGCTGTACGCTCGCCTCCTCTGTCCCCTCTGTCTCCGCATTACCCTGCCACCACTTCGATTGATCCTTTCAGAAAGCAGCATGTGAGCAATTACGAGTAATGGCAGAGAAACCACAGGCCTCATCACGATCAATAATTATTTTCACTTGCTATAAATGCACTTTTTAGTAAAAAAAAGCCTAATCTACAAAGCTAATGTTAGTATAATTAAATATAAGTATAAATGTGAGTGGATCTATCTGTAAAAGTCACTTAAATAACTCACAATATATCAGCGCGAGTTTTTTAGCTGCCTCCTCCCTTCTTCCAAAATTCAAAATGGCATCCATAGTGCCCAGTTCGGTGAGGAAGGCCCGGGAAAAGCAACTATTCTCAAGCGATGTTCTCGGCGAGTGATCAGCCTGGCGACGTGCCGAAAGTTCCACTCGGCGATGTGTGGACGATCACTTCAGCGATCAGCTTGGCGATGTGAGCCGAAACTTGGGGCTTAATTTTCCAGCGCTGTTCCAGCCTGAACTTCCACTTTTTGCTCAAAATGGATGCATTCCGTATGCCTTGGGCGGGCTAACAAGGAAAGGGAACGCACATTAAATGGTACGATACTGAGAAGTGTAGAGCAACAAAAGGACCTTAGAGTGCATGTCCACAGATCCCTGAAAGTAGCAAGCCAGGTAGATAAGGTGGTTAAGAAGGCATAAGGAATGCATGCCTTTATTAGCCGAGGCATGGAATACAAGAGCAGGGGGGTTATGCTTGAAATGTATAACATAGAAACATAGAAAATAGGTGCAGGAGTAGGCCAGTCGGCACTTTGAGCCTGCACCACCATTCAATATGATCATGGCTGATCATGCATTTCAGTACCCATTCCTGCTTTCTCTCCATACCCCTTGATCCCCTTAGCCGTCAGGGCCATATCTAACTCCCTCTTGAATATATCTAATGAACTGGCATCAACAACTACCGACGGTAGAGAATTCCAGAGGTTAACAACTCTCTGATTGAAGAAGTTTCTCCTCATCTCGGTCCTAAATGGCTTATCCCTTATCCTTAAACTGTGACCCCTGGTTCTGGACTTCCCTAACATCGGGAACATTCATCCTGCATCTAACCTGTCCAGTCCCGTCAGAATTTTATGTGTTTCTATGAGATCCCCTCTCATTCTTCTAAACTCCAGTGAATACAGGCCCAGTCGATCCAGTCTCTCCATCCCGGGAATCAGTCTGGTGAACCTTCGCTGCACTCCCTCAATAGCAAGAATGTCCTTCCTCAGATTAGAAGACCAAAACTGAACATAATATTCCAGGTGAGGCCTCACCAAGGCCCTGTACAACTGCATTAAGACCTCCCTGCTCCTATACTCAAATCCCCTAGCTATGAAGGCCAACATGCCATTTGCCTTCTTCACCGCCTGCTGTACCTGCATGCCAACTTTCAATGACTGATGTACCATGACACCCAGATCTCGTTACACCTCCCCTTTTCCTAATCTGCCGCCATTCAGATAATATTCTGCCTTCCTGTTTTTGCCACCAAAGTAGATAACCTCACATTTATCCACATTATACTGCATCTACCAAATATTTGCCCACTCACCTAACCTGTCCAAGTCACCCTGCAGCCTCTTAGCGTCCTCCTCACAGCTCACACTGCCACCCAGCTTAGTGTCGTCTGCAAACTTAGAGATATTACACTCAATTCCTTCATCTAAATCATTGATGTATATTGTAAATAGCTGGGGTCCCAGCACTGAGCCCTGCGGCACCCCCACTAGTCACTGACTGTCATTCTGAAAAGGGCCCGTTTATCCCGATTCTCTGCTTCCTGTCTGCCAACCAGTTCTCTATCCATGTCAATACATTACCCCCAATACCATGTGCTTTAATTTTGCACACTAATCTCTTGTGTACTACCTTGTGAAAAGCCTTTTGAAAGCCCAAATACACCATATCCACTGGTTCTCCCTTGTCCACTCTACTAGTTACATCCTCAAAAAATTCTCGAAGATTTGTCAAGCATGATTTCCCTTTCATAAATCCACGCTGACTTGGACTGATCCTGTCACTGATTTTCAAATGCGCTGCTATTTCATCTTTAATAATTGGTTAGGCCACAGCTGAGTATTGCATGCAGTCTGGTCACCGCATTACAGGAAGGACGTGATTGCACTGGAGAGGGTACAGAGGAGATTTATGAGGATGTTGCCGGGAGTGGAGAATCTAAGCTATGCGGACAGATTAGATAGGTTGCATTTGTTTTCATTGAAACAGAAGAGGCTGAGGGGAGACCTCATTGAGGTGTATAAAATTATGAGGAGCCTAGATATAGTGGATAGAAAGAGCCTATTTCCCTGAGTGGAGGAGTCAACAACCAGTGGGCGTAAATTTAAAGTAATTGGTGGAAGGTTTAGAGGAGATTTGAGGGGAAATTTCTTCACACAGAGGATTGTGGGGGTCTGGAACGCACTATCTGAAAGGCTGGTAGAGGCAGAAACCCGCAAAACATTTAAAAACTACATGGATGTGCACCTGAAGTGCCGTAACCTGCAGGGTTACAGACCCAGAGCTGGAAAGTGGGATTAGGGTGGATAGCCTCTTGTTGGCAGGCATGAACACAATGGGCTGAAATGGCCTCCTTCCGTACTGTAAACTTCTATCATTCTGTAATATGTTTAAGCATAACCTCCCTGTTCTTGTGTTCCATGCCTCTGTTATGTATTTATGCTTGGGGTCACCAGACACCAGGGGGCGCCACTGTCGGAGGCCATCGGGCTGTAAGTGTGCGTGCGCGGTCACTGGTATATAAGCGTGAGTACCATGTCACGTGGGTTGCTTTGGGTGTGAATAAAGTTGGATCAGGTTTACACCCGAGGCAGTTTACAGTACAAGTCTTTTGAGTCATTACATTCACTACATTTGGCGACGAGGTAACTTAAGAACCTTTGCATGTACAATCGGCATTATTGGAATTCTGGAGAGATTCGCGGATGGTGAGGATTGGGCGGATTTTATCGACCGCCTGGATAAGTATTCTGTGGCCAACAAAATGGAGGGAGATGCTGACGCAGTTCGGTGCAGGGCAGTTTTCCTCACCATTTGTGGTCCAAAAATTTATTGGCTCATGAAGAATCTTCTCTCGCCTTTACATCCAACAGACAAAGAATACGGAGATTTGTGTGTTTTGGTGCGTGACCATCTTAAGCCCAAAGAGGTGATCATCATCTCACGCTATCGCTTCTACACGCATGTTCGTGCTGAGGGCCAGGATATGTTGGGATTTGTCGCCGACCTGCGATTTCTTGCTGAGCCGTATAAGTTCGGGAATGTGTTGGAAGACATGCTGTGAGATTTCTTCGTGATAGGCATCAACCATGATGTGATTCTTTGGAAGTTATTGGCTGAAGAGAAGCTGGATTTGAGAAAGGGCATTGCGACTGCCCAGGCATGCATGACGATTGATGATAATTTGAGGCAGATATCATTGAAGAGTCGGAGCTCCACGGCAAGTACTGTAAACAAGATTGTGTCATCATCTGGCAGAGCTGCTTATGGCAGGGCCTACTCAACTGCTTATGTGAAACCTGTAGCTGCTCAAAGTCCGCCAACTGGTACGAATCCTATTTCACCCTGTTGGCATTGTGGCGGCAATCATCGGCCTCACTAGTGTCGGTTTAAACAGTACTCCTGTAATGGCTGTTCGAAAGTGGGGCATCTACAGAGAATGTGCCCACAACTGAGCAAACGTGCTGCCGCTCATCACATTGCTGATGATGAACAGTCCAGTGCTGGCCTGGATACACAACCCGAGGAGGAAGTGTATGGTCTGTATTCGTTCTTGGGAAAGAGCCAGTCGATAAATCGTTAATGTGAAGCTGAATGGCGTGCCTGTATCAATGGAGCTGGATACAGGTGCGAGTCAGTCGATAATGAGCCAAAGGACATTCAACAAGCTGTGGGACACTGAGGCAGTGAAGCCTAAGCTGAGTCCAGTCAATGCCAAGTTGCGTAATTACACTAAGGAACTCATACCAGTGATTGGCCGTGCAGTAGTCAAGGTGTCATATGATGATGTGGTTCATGATCTGCCGTTATGGATCGTCCCAGGTAATGGTCCAACGCTGTTTGGCAGGAATTGGCTCAGGAAAATAAAGTGCAATTAGAATGATATCAAAGCGTTGTCATTGGTGGATGACACTTTGTGTGCTCAAGTGTTGAAGAAGTTTCCTTCTTTGTTTGAACCAGGCATTCGTAATTTTACTGGAGCCAAGGTGCTGATTCACCTGGGTTCTGATGCAAGGCTTGTCTATCATAAACTCGGTCTGTTCCCTACATGATGAGGGAGAAGGTTGAAATTAAGCTTCACAGTCTCCAACGTGAAGGGGTCATATCACCGGTCAAGTTTAATGAGTGGGCCAGTCCTATTGTTCCTGTGTTAAAGAGTGATGGCACTGTCAGGCTTTGTGGAGACTACAAGGTTACAATTAACCGATTTTCGAAACAGGATCAGTACCCGTTACCGAAGACTGATGACCTGTTCGCCATGCTATCTGGTGGAAAGTCGTTCACTAACCTGGATCTGACAAAGTGGGACTCAGCCTGAAATGTTCGAAGTGTGTCTTCATGGCACCTGAAGTTGAATTCCTGGGGAGGAAGATTGCTGCTAATGGCATCAGGCCTTCTGATACGAAAACCAAGGCCATCAAAAATGTACCCAGGCCTCAGAATGTGACGGAGCTGCGATCATTTCTTGGGCTACTCAACTACTTTGGTAATTTCTTACCCAGGTTGAGCACTTTGTTAGAGCCACTGCACGTGCTACTCAGAAAAGGCGACAACTGGATCTGGGGTGTGTCTCAAGACAGAGCCTTTGAGAAAACTAAGAATCTGCTCTGTTCAAACAAGTTGCTTGTTCATTATGACCTTTGTAAGTGTCTTGTATTGGCCTGTGATGCTTCATCATATGGGGTTGGCTGTGTACTCCAACAAGCAAATGAGTTGGGTAAGCTACAACCTGTTGCGTATGCTTCGAGAAGTTTGTCAAAGACGGAAAGAGCTTACAGCATGGTGGAAAAAGAAGCTTTGGCCTGTGTGTATGGTGTCAAAAAGATGCATCAGTACCTGTTTGGTCTTCGTTTTGAACTGGAAACGGATCACAAACCACTTATTTCATTGTTTTTGGAAAACAAAGGTATTAATACCAATGCATCATCCCGTAGGTGGCCGTTAACATTGTCTGCCTATGATTATGTTATTCGTCATCGACCTGACACTGAGACCAAACCTTAAAATCGTCACAAAGATGAACTGCCCATTCAGTCAGATTGTTTACTGTGGGGTAATCGTGTTGTTATGCCTAAGAAAGGTAGAGAAAAATTTGTACGTGAACTACATAGCACTCATCCTGGTATTGTCATGATGAAAGCCATTGCTAGGACTCATGTAAGGTGGCCTGGAATTGACTCTGATCTGGAATCAAGTGTGCATCAGTGCAACACTTGCATGCAGCTAAGTAAAGTACCAGCGGAATCTTCGCTGAGTCTTTGGTCGTGGCCATCTAAACCATGGTCGAGGATCCACATCGATGCAAACTTCTTAATCATACTCCCTATATTCAAATCTAATTGTTGAAATATACCACAAAAAGCAAGGGTCTGTGGAACCCCACTGGAAACATCCTTCCTGTCACAAAAACATCCATCATCCAAAACATCCATTACCCTTTGCTTCCTACCTCTAAGCCAATTTTGGATCCAACTTGCCACTCTGCCCTGGATCCCATGGGCTTTTACCTTCATGACCAGTCTGCAATGTGGGACCTTATCAAAAGCTTTGCTAAAGTCCATACACCCTACATCGTACGCACTACCCTCATCGATCCTCCTGGTTACCTCCTCTAAAAATTCAATCAGGTTAGTCAAACACGATCTTCCCTTAACAAATCCGTGCTGACTGTCCCTAATTAATCCTTGCCTTTCTAAATGTAGTTTTATCCTACCCTTCAGGATATTTTCCAATAATTTTCCCACCACTGAGGTTAGGCTGACTGGCCTGTAATTACTCAGCCTATCCCTTTCTCCCTTCTTAAACAAGTGTACCAGATTAGCAGTCCTCCAGTCCTCCAGAACCATGGCTGAATCCAAAGAGGACTGGAAAATGATGGTCAAGGCCGCTGCTATTTCTTCTTTTGCTTTGCTCAGCAGCCTGGGATGCATTTCATCCAGGCCTGGGGACTTACACACTTTCAAAGCTGCCAAACCCCTTAATATCTCTGACTATATTTATTTCATCCAGAATTTCACACTCCTCCTTGATAGCAATATCTGCATCGCCCCTTTCTTTTGTGAAAACATAGAAACATCGAAACATAGAAAATAGGTGCAGGAGTAGGCCATTCAGCACTTCGAGCCTGCACCACCATTCAATAAGATCATGGCTGATCATTCCCTCAGTACCCCTTTTCTGCTTTCTCTCCATACCCCTTGATCCCTTTAGCCATAAGGGCCATAAGTAACTCTCTCTTGAATATATCCAATGAACTGGCATCAACAACTCTCTGCGGCAGGGAATTCCACAGGTTAACAACTCTCTGAGTGAAGAAGTTTCTCGTCATCTCAGTCCTAAATGGCCTACCCCTTATCCTAAGACTGTGTCCCCTGGTTCTGGACTTCCCCATTATCGGGAACATTCTTCTCGGATCTAAACTGTCCATTCCGTCAGAATCTTGTAAGTTTCTATGAGATCCCCTCACATCCTTCTAAACTCCAGTATATAAAGGCCCAGTTGATCCAATCTCTCCTCATACGTTAGTCCCGCCATCCCAGGAATCAGTCTGGTGAACCTTCGCTGCACTCCCTCAATAGCAAGAACGTCCTTCCTCAGATTAGGAGACCAAAACTGAACACAATATTCCAGGTGAGGCCTCACTAAGGCCCTGTACAACTGCAGTAAGACCTCCCTGCTCCTATATTCAAATCCCCTAGCTATGAAGGCCAACATACCATTTGCCTTCTTCACCATCTGCTGTACCTGCATGCCAACTTTCAATGACTGATGAACCATGACACCCAGGTCTCGTTGCACTTTCCCTTTCCTAATCTACCACCATTCAGATAATATTCTGCCATCGTGTTTGTGCCCCCAAAATGGATAACCTCACATTTATCCACATTATACAGCATCTGCCATGCATTTGCCCACTCACCTAACCTGTCCAAGTCACCCTGCAGCCTTTTAACATCCTCCTTACGGCTCACACTGCCACCCAGTTTAGTGTCATCTGCAAACTTGGAGATATTACACTCAATTCCTTCATTTTTCAGTTCGACCCATGTGGCTTCATTTGATGATCCCTCCAACGTATCACCCCTCCTTACAGCTGTAATAGTTTCTTTAATCAATACCGTGCACCCCCCCTCCCTTTTTACCCCGCTCTCTGTCTTGTCTAAAAATCCTGTAACCAGGAATATTGAGCTGCCAAACCTGCCCCTCTTTCAGCCATGACTCTGTAATGGCTATAATGTCATGCTCCCAAGTGTTTACCTGTGCTCTCAGCTTATCCGTCTTGTTCGCTATACTCCTTGCATTGAAGTATATATCATTTAGCACAGGAAGACTTCCTTGATTACTACTTACTAACCTTTGTTTCCTCTGTCTTACAGATTCACTTTCTACATTCTTGCTTTCTAATTTCAGCTTTACTTCCTTCCCTATTGAATTTGTTCTCAAACTAGTTTAAACAGAAAGTTTACAGATATCCATAAAGCAGTTGACAGGGGGGATAAGGGAGCAGAGACGAAGTGGAAGGTTTCAAAGGAAGAGTGGGAATTATTGCAAGCTGAAAAATGCAAAGGGCCATTCTCTGTGCAAAGGCTAAAGATGCATTGGAGGGAGAAAGATGCACTAGGTATTTTCTAGAGCAAGAGAAGTTGTGACAAAGGTTATCATTAATTGGAGAGCTGAAGGTTGGGGAAAAGATCGTTAATGAAAGTCAGGAGATTATGGAGGTGGCTGGTAACTTTTATCAAGCATTATATACAAAAGAAGTCATTTCCAAATTGGCAATGGAGAAAGTTAGCGTTTTTATTGAAAAGGGTTTAAAGGAGGATGAGAGAAGCATGTATGACAAAGAAGTCGGATTCGCGAAAATAAAAGTAGTAATAATTAGAATGAAGGGAGGTGGGGGAAAGCCCAGGGTCCGATGGACTAAGTGCAGAATTTTATAAATTTTTAGAGATTTTATGTCCATTGGTCTTAGCGGTTTTTAATGGGGATTAAAACTGAGGGAAGCCTGGACCCATCTTTGAGGAGAGGTATAATAAGCTTAGCTTAGCTTATAAAAATAAAGGGGAAAGAAGGGATCTGAAGAATTGGAGGCCCATCACACTATTACATCTGGATTATAAGATCTTGGCGAAGGTTATGGCAAATTTTTTGAAGGGGATGATGCCGCAGATAGTTTCTCTCTCTCAGTCCAATGAACATTGCAGACTCTGTGGTCTTAATCCGAGATGCGATAGAGCTCATGGAAGAGAGTGGGAGGGAAGCTTATGTGCTAAAGATAGATCAAGAGAAAGCCTTTGATAGAGTCTCTCCTGAGGTTTTATTGATGGTTTTGGAAGCATTTGGTTTCGGGAAAAATTTAATTGAGTGGATAAGGATTTTTTATTCAAACATATTAAGCTGTGTTAAATGTAATTTTTTTTATCCAAGTATTTTCCGATATAGGAGTCAGTGAGACAGGGTTGTCCCTTCTCCCTATTGTTGTACACATTGATAGCAGAACTATTAGGTTACAATATTCGCCGCACCTCCGCCGCGATCTCTCATCGCTCCTCCGCCACGATCCCTCGCCGCTCCTCCACCACGATCTCTCATCGCTCCTCCGCCTCGATCTCTCACCGCTGTAGTATTCTGTCCTTCACCACCTGGCTATCCGACGTTTACAGTAGTACCGTGAATAAACCAATTAAAACTGATCAGAAAATAAATGAGGTCTTGAGAAGATGTGAGGTGCATTCTGTGAGACTGAAGCTGCCAGCCAGGCATGCTCGTTTCAGGAGTAAAGCTACTTCACTTCATCAGGAGATTTATCATTCCATCATTAAATGGAAATCTCACAGCTTGCAGGCTGGAATCAATACTGTAATATAATAAACCTTGGGTTTCACAGATTGTTGTACACATTGATAGCAGAACTATTAGGTTACATGATGCGAAAGGAACAAAGCATAGTCAGGATTGAATTCCCAGTTCCCGGTAGGTGTTGGTGATACACCAATATGCAAATGACACAACTTTAACGTTGAGAGATGGGGATTCAGTGAGGAAAGCTATGGGAGTAGTGGAGGAGTATTGTAGAGCATCATGAGCCAAAGTGAATATGTTAAGTCCCAATGCCAGGTTGTGAGAAGGAGTAGAGGGGAGTGGTTGGAAGAAAGCCTTTTTAAGATGGTGGAGGTTTTGGAAGTTCTGGGGGTGCATATGGGGTGCAAGAAGGATAGGGATGAAGTGGATTGATTAAATTGGGAACCGAAGGTTATGAAAATTAAAAAGATTTTGGGAAGATGGGAAAAGAGGTGGTTGAAAGTGCAAGGACGAGCAACAGTGGTGTCAGTTCTCCTGCTATCTAAACTATGGTACTTATTGATGGTGGAGGATATTCCTGAATGGGTGGAAAAGTCCATCCGAGAGGCTTGTGTGAGGTTCTTATGTGAAGGGAAACCAGCCTTGATTGCTTACAATACCATCATTGGACAGCAAAATCAGGGAGGACTCAATTTCCCAGATATTGATTTGAAGAAAAAATCCTTTAGAAACATAGAAACATAGAAAATAGGTGCAGGAGCGGGCCATTCATGCAACCTCAGTACCCCACCCCGACCTTCTCTACATTAGAATTAAATGGGTGAAGCGATTTCTTCAGAAGTCAAATACAAGTTTTTGGAAGAGTTGTTTTCAGCATTTTTTTTAATTAAGTGGGATGGGATGGAATACAATAATATCTTTTTGAAATTGGTTAAACCTTTCCCTCGGTTTTTTAAGGGTATTGTAGAGACTTGGGCCCAATTTTTTTTAAAGTGTGCAGTTTATGCCCAAAGGTGCTGAGGAATTTTTAGAACAGCCCTTATTTTTGAACAGATGGGTCAACATTGATTGAGGGGTATTATTTAATCAAGCTTTGATAAAAAATTGGTATTATATATGTGAAAGATGTAGGACCCGAATTTGATGGACTCACCGCCCACTGCCGCAGACATTCCTCTTCGGGTTCCGCCCAGTGCCACTTTCCATTTGGGTTGGAGCGGGTGGGAGGGGAGAGCTGCCGGTAACCACCCGCTGATGTCAGAAGATGGCCGAGTGGCGTAAGTGGACTCCTGTCCATGGAGATGCCGTATTCATGCGGGCAGGAGTCAGCGGAAGTTGGCCCCAGAACGGGGATGGACCGCTGCGAGGAGGCTGGTCTGTCCCCGACAGTAGGTATGAAGATCCTGAAAGAAAGGTTAGTAAACTTTAAAAAAAATGTTCACAGCGACTTACCGCAATGGTGTCCCCTGAAGATCTTCCGATGGATTGTTTGTTTCTGATGATTTTAATTTTCAGCTCTTTGACCCTCCGTGGGCCCAACTCCATTCTCGGCAGCACTTGGGCGGCAAGTGCCTCTGCCGTCGAGAATGAGAGCTCCTGCCCGCTGCCGCCCAGATTGGCAGCGTACATCGCAGATTTGCCACCCGCCGAACTTTGAGGGACCTGAGTGATGAAAACCCCACCCAAAGAACCGTCAGGTACCTCGGCGGCCATCGGTGGTCCTTTGGGCGGCACTTGGACGGGCGGGGGCCTTCATCAAATTCGGGCCTGTATTATATGAGGTCATTCCGGTTGGTTGCCAGGTGTGGTAGTGAGGGCCATGGTTTGGGAGGAGGATCAGGAGGTAGAGGAAAAAGCAATTATGATGTATGAGAATATTGTGAGGGCAATGACGCAGGATTAGATGGAAGAAATAAATGCGCAAAGCTCCAAAAGAGGTAAAATGCGTCCCGCTTTTCCAAGCTTTCTGTTGGAGAAAGGGAGGAGTTGGACCAATTTGATATCTGTAATACTCGAGATTTTTATGGAGTTTTAGAGAATGGAGATTCCAGACACCTGCTGGTGAGGAGTTTTGACAGAGTATGTACACACAGCTGGACTTCAACAGGATTTAGAAGGGAGTCTGGACGAATTTTAAATGTCTGGAGTGGATTGAACTGGATTTTAAATTGGCTCCTAACTAAATTTTTACCATAATAGTCTTATGTAAGATTGGACAAGTAGAGGTGGGACCTTGTCCAGTGTGTGGGACGCGGGATGAGACTCTGTCCCATTTATTGGTGTTATGTCCACAGTTAAACGGTTTTAAGTACAATGTTCGACAGTTGTGTGAGGTTTACTTGCTGGGTGGGGACTGAAGAGCAAGAATGGGAATCCTGTGGGACACAATTTTGAGATGGGGATTGCAGGAGAATCTGCCCGAGTCTAGCGGAGTGGCAATTAAGTTAATGTTCAGTTTGGCTAGATTTGTGATTGTGCAAAGAAGGAATTCTCTGTTTTTTTAAGGGGAGGAGAATAAGCCTAAGAGTATTTTAAATATAAGCTAAAAGATTATTATAAGGCTCTGTGGATGTTTTATTCAGAAAAGGATTTAAAGATAATATTATATGATTAACTTTTAAAGTATAATAGATTAATATATGTTACAGGTGACGAATTAAACTTTAGGTTTTAATGTTAGTATATGTTGGAGGAGCGGCTTTGCAGAGTGGCGGAAAGGATTTTTATGATACAATGGAATGATCACGATGTTGTAAATGTTCTCAATGTTCAATAAATATTAATAATAAAATAAAGTGGGTAATACACTCGCCTCTGAGTCAGAAGGTTGTGGGTTCAAGTCCCACTCCAGGAACTTGAGCACGTAAATCTAGGCTGACACTCCAGTGCAGTGCTGAGGGTGCGCTGCACTGTCGGAGGTGCCGTCTTTCGGATGAGATGTTAAACCGAGGCCCTGTCTGCCCTCTCAGGTGGATGTATAAGATCTCATCGCATTATTTAGAAGAAGGTCAAGCGAGTTATACCCAGTGTCCTGGCCAATATGTATCGCTCAATCAACATAACATAAACAGTTTATCTGGTCATTATCACATTGCTGTTTGTGGGTGTTTGCTGTGCGCAAGTTGGCTGCTGTGTTTCCCACATTACAACAGTGATTACTCTCCAAAAGTACTTCATTGGCTGTAAAGCACGTTCAGATGTTGTCTGGCTTAAAGCATTGCTGTCGTCTGGTTTAATATTGACCAAATATTGATTTTGTATCATGAGATACATAGCATAGGTTTATGTCATGATTGGTAATAAGAGTAAGAAAGAGGGAAATCAAGTCAGTGTCTTAATCTCTTCACAGATTTTATAACAAGATGTTTAAAATCGCGAGCTTCCCAAACAATTCACACCTAATGATAATAAACTAATTATAAATTGTCCACTTATTCCTGAATATCTCTGAGGCCACACAACTCAAATAAATAAATGATGGCATGAGTTCAACAAGGGATAAAATACCAGCAATCCAACAGATGTCAGTGACCGATTCCAAGCCAACAAAGTAAGCAACCGAGTAATCTACTCCACCCCCAACTGCTACAAAACTGCTGCATTGAGTACAGTGCAACCAAGTATCAATTCAACACACAAATAAACAAATTATAATAAAAATGATTTTTGATATTCACAATAACATTATTTTAACAGAACACTTCACTTCGTCAAAAGAGAATCAATAATTAACAACTAGCTACAAAAACAATCCTATGAAGTGTTCGAATTAAATCACTGTAATTTACAGTACTGTGGCCAATATCACTTAAGTTTTAACTAGCAGTTGATGTTTTTAATTAAGGCTTTGGAAAGTTTCAAGTGGTGTTTTCTATTTTCAAATTATGATAATTCTATTGCCGTTAAGTAAGTCTAAACAGAAGATTTATCTCTACCATTTACTCTCTCCATCTCTTAAGCTTGTTCGCTCCAGGGCTTGTGATTTAGGGCATGTCAATATGCTGAAGTCCACATGTGCCTGTAAAGCGCACTGAGTACAAACATATGCTCAGTTTTGTTTTACTGTTAGACACTTTGGAAAGTTCAATTCTTTAATGCACGACATTGAAGTAAAACTCTGTTGACAGGTTGTGCAGTTAATGGAATCTGTTGCATCTATGGAGAATCAGCAAATGATAAATAGCCAAATAGACCAAAATACAAAGTTTCTAAAAAGTTGTCCTAAACACACTGGTGATGTCACCATCCTGTTAGAAAATTCGATAGATAACTACTTGATCCCTCTGTGGCATTGCTCATAAGTAGTCTAGGGTCTGGGGCACAGTTGTAGGGAGCGAAATTGGGATTGGTAACGTCCATTGTTTGGGCTGTTTGGGGATCAAAATGGCATCCGATACGCGCGCACACTTGTGTGGCAAAGCGCGCTGGGCGCTGTATTGGTGAGAGCATTAGTGCGGGTGCAGTAATGTTCATCAGAGGTAGGCAGAGCCGGCAAATCATGATGTGCGCACTAATTTGACGGCAGTGGTGTCATTTCTAGAGCTCAACGCTCCAGCACAGCTAACACGTGTTAAGCAGCAGGAAGGACACCCCCTCCCCCACCAGCAGTATTTAAAGGGATCATGAATTACTTACAGGTTAATTGTTGGTTGATTTCTTCTGGCTGTTGCTACGATTCTATAACTTTTTGGTGCTTTCTATTGTTGTTTGAAGTTGCAAAAGTCTATATGGAGTGGTGTGGCAGGGACTGAAGGACTTTTTGCTGATTTCAAGGCTACTGCACAAGCTACTTGCCGCCAGACATGGGTTCACTAGTAGACATTACCCTTGGAATGCAGCATGACTTGGAGAATGAACAGAGCCTGCGCAGAGCAGAACAAGCTGCTGGAAGAGGGAGGAGGAGAAGGGGGAGAAGGGCTCTTAGCAGGAGGCCATTTCCACCCAGGGTGCTCAGGAAGCAATTCTCCTATTTGAAGCTCAGCGAGGAATAATGTGTGAAATACCTACGCTTCACTAAGGACGTCCGCACTGAAATCTTCCACCTGCTGCAGCGATAACTGCAACCTCAGAGCAGGGCAAGGACCACACTGAAAGCTGTGAAGGTGACTATGTAATTGAACTTTTATGCACTGGGCTCCTTCCAGGCTGGTGCTGGAGATATTTGCAACAACTTGCGGTTTTCCAGCCACTGCTGCGTAAGGGAGGTCACTGAGGCTCTCGATTACATTTAATTCCCTCTTGCCTGAGACAAGCAGGCTGATCGAGCACATGGATTCGCTAGGATGTAAGGCTTCCTCATGGTGCAGGATGTCATTCACTGCCACATCACTTTGCTGGCATCGCATGTCAACTCTGCCCACTACCGGAACCGAAAGGGATTCCACTCCCTCAACGTCCAGCTGGTGTGTGACCACAGGCAGCGCATCATGCAGGTCAATGCCCGCTATCCTGACAGCGGTCATGATGCCTTCATTCTTCAGCAGTCCGTTGTGACATCTGCATTTCAGCCACCATGGCAAACCAAAGGGTGGCTATTGGGTGACAAGCGCTATCCGCTGATGACATGGCTCATTAATATGGTATACAACCCGCACACACATGCACAGCATGCATACAACGGGCTCAAATTTCCCCAGGAGTTTGGAGAAAGTAGCTTTTTTTGGAGTAACTTAAAATCTCAAATTTTCCCATTTAACTTGCTCTAGTATAAGTCAGTTAGTTAGGTTTTTTTTTAGTTTAGTTTTTTTTTCTCCAAAAGGGGGCATGACCAGCCACTTATGCCAGTTTTGGCCATAGAAGCAAATTTGGCCAACTAAAAGTTATTCCAAACTAACTTAGGCCAGTGTATGTGGCCACTTTTGTAGGTACAGAAAAACCTTACCTACATTTAAGAAATCAGCGCAGGTAGACAGAGATAGCAGGGGGGCGCGGTGGCGAGGGGAAGGTGAGTTCGAGGTTTCTAAAGCACTAAACACCTTCACAGCATCAGCACAACATCACAACATCTCCAGCACAGCATCTTCACAACATTGTCAAAAATAAAGGAAAGATAAATCAGCTACTGAAAGTAGAACAGTCCTGCCTTGCTGACTGCAGAATGTACCGGCTAGCCCTTCGGCTAGGGCTAGGAGCAGCAGACACGCATGACTGTAGGGGTGAGGGATTTTTTTTTTTTTTTTTACAGTTGTTCCTAAATGTTGTAAGGTGATAATGGAACATGATTCAGTCTTAATGCAAAATATCTTTTATTGGAAAGTTTACAATGCACTTCAACAACAACAACAACAACAGCAACAGCAGCAACAACAGCAAACAAAGGCTGCACCTATCCCTCACCCACATCTCAGGGAAAGTGCACTTCCTCATAGGGTCGGTGATGGTGGTGGCGGGATTGGGGGCACGGCTTGGGTCTCACCGGTGGCTGGTGCGTGGATTGAAGTGGGAGTGGCATTTGAGTATCCGACCTTTGTGTCCTTATTGCAGCAGTTAGCTCCCTCATGGCATCTGCCATCGTTTGCACACCCTCTGAAATGCCCGCCCTCAGTTCCCATCTCAGTGCTGATATTTCTGCCGATAGTGTCGCTACCTCATCACGCACCCCACTGACGGTCGCCACGAGTGATCTTGTAAGGGCATTGGTCTGCTCACCCAATGACATAACCTGATTAACATCTGATGAAGGCTGCATCTCAGGAGAGACTGGTCGGCTTCTCTTTCCCCTTGCTGTGGGTCTGCCTGTTGGCATTCCTCCAGTGCGAGGCGCAGGCTGGTACCGTGGGGAACTGGGTGTTCCAACATGCATTTCACCACCACCGGGACCCACAACCTCAGAAGGTGTGAAACCCCTTTAAGAGGTGCAGGCTAGTTTTAAGCAGTAAAGCCTAGCTTTAACTGGTGCTTGCCCGCTGCTGATGCGTCCATCCAATAAACAGTGCTATTAGCGCTGGATGGATGCTGAAATTATTCAAATGAGCAGGCAACACAAAGTTGGAGTGCTGCCTGCATTTCAATCAACGGGCCTGGATTAATTGAACATCATGATTCCCACAACCATTTTCGGGGGCTATCCATTTTAGCAGCTATCTGGGTTTTCTTTTTAAGACCACTGCTCCAGAGCTAGATTTATACAGCATGCTTTGGAATCTCAACCTGATGTGAGACTGTCTCCTAGCAAGGATGTCACACCTCAGGGCTATAGAGCCCTCATTAGCTAGACAAACACTTTTGTGTTGATGTGCACCCAAAAGCAGTCTGTCCCAATGGAAAAGAGACAACCTTAGTTGGCAAATCAAGAATTTTTTTCTTTGTTCCTGGGATGTGGTTGTCGCTGGCAAAGCTAGCATTTACTACCCACCACTAATTGCCCATGAGAAGTTGGTGGTGAGTCGCCTTCTTGAACCGCTGCAGGTCATGTGATGAAGGTATCCCCACAGTGCTGCTAGGGAGGGAGTTCCAGGATTTTGACCTAGTGACAATGAAGGCATGGTGCTATATTTCCATGTCAGGAAGGTATGTAACTTGGAGGGTGATACGTCCTTACTATACAGTATAAATGCACACGAGGCCCATGCTTGAGAAAAGGTCAGTCTGTGGCCTATCCTTTATTCCATAGTACTCAAGTGATGGAAATGGGTGGAGCTTCCCCTTTTATATCTGAAGGTCCAGGTTAGGAGTGTCTCTCAAAAGTTCACCATCTAGTGGTCATTGTTCTCACAGTGTACAACTTAGGTCAGATTATACATGGGTTACAATGCTGGTTGAATACATGACAGAGGGGAACTTGGAGGTGGTGTTCTCATGTGTCTGCTAACCCTGTAACACTTGTCCTTTTCGGTGGTAGAGGTCACGGGTTTGGGAAGAAGCCTTGGTGTGTTGCTGCAGTGCATTCTGTAGATGGTACACTGCAGATATGGTGCACGGTGGTGGAGTTAGTGAATGTTTAAGGTGGCACGATGACCGGGCCTCCTGCGGCGACGACCTGAACCTCTTCCCCCCCTTCGGAGGCCTCCTCCTTGGCATCGACTCACCTACCTCACCCGATCCTTGATCCCCGACGACGCCCGGCGAGCCAGGTGATCCCCCGACCAGGCAATTGGGCCTTCATCCCTGCAGCGGCGATCGGGCCTTCACCCCTGCAGCTGCAGGAAAAATGCAGGGAACACAGGCAGCCCTTATACATGGCCTTCTTTGACCTTACAAAGGCCTTTGACACTGTCAGCCACGTGTTTATATAGAGCGTCCTCCTCCATTTCGGATGCCCCCAAAAGTTCGTCACCATCCTCCGCCTGCTCCATAATGACATGCAGGCTGTGATCCTTACCAACGGATCCATTACAGACCCAATTCACATCCGCACTGGGGTCAAACAGGGCTGCATCATCGCCTCAACCCTCTTCTCAATCTTCCTCACTGCCATGCTCCACCTCACAATCAACAAGTTCCCCACTGGAGTGGAACTAAACTATAGAACCAGTAGGAACCTGTTCAACCTTCGCCGTCTCCAGGCCATGTCCAAGACCATCCAAACCTCTGTCATCGAGCTACAGTATGCGGACGATGCCTGCGTCTGCGCACATAAAGAGGCTGAACTCCAGGACATAGTCGACGTGAGGCGTACAAAAGCATGGGCCTTACACTAAACATCCATAAGACAAAGGTCCTCCACCAGCCTGTCCTCACTGCACAGTACTGCTCCCCAGTCATCAAGATCCACGGCGTGGCCCTGGACAACGTGGACCACTTCCCATATCTCGGGAGCCTCTTAGCAACAAGAGCAGACATTGACGACGAGATTCAACACCGCCTCCAGAGCACCAGTGCAGCCTTCGGCTGCCTGAGGAGAAGAGTGTTTGAAGACCAGGCCCTCAAAACTGCCACCAAGCTCATGGTCTATAGGGCTGTAATAATATCTGCCCTCCTGTATGGTTCAGAGATATGGACCTAGTACAGTGGACACCAAGTCACTGGAGAAATACCACCAACGATGTCTCCGCAAGATCCTACAAATCCCCTAGGAAGACAGATGCACCAACATTAGCATCCACATCCCCAGCATTGAAGCACTGACCACACTCAATCAGCTCTGCTGGGCAGGCCACATTGTTCGCATGCCAGACATGAGACTCCCAAAGCAAGCGCTCTACTTGGAACTCTTTCACAGCAAACGAGCCAAAGGTGGGCAGAGGAAACATTACAAGGACACCCTCAATGCCTCCCTGATAAAGTGCAACATCCCCACTGGCACCTGTGAGTCCCTGACCAAAGACGGTCCTAAGTGGAGGAAGTGAATCCGGGAGGGCGCTGAGCACCTCGAGTCTCATCGCCGAGAGCATGCAGAAATCAAGCGCAGGCAGCGGAAAGATCATGCGGCAAACCTGTCCCACCCATCCTTTCCCCCAAGACTATCTGCCGCACCTGTGACAGAGACTGTGGCTCTCGTATTGGGCTGTTCAGCCACCTAAGGACTCATTTTAAGAGTGGAAGCAAGTCTTCCTCGATTCCAAGGGACTGCCTATGATGATGGGAGGTGTGCCAATCAAGAGGGCTGCTTTGTCTTGATGGTGTCGAGCTTCTTGAGTGTTGCTGGAGCTGCACTCATCCAGGCAAGTGGAGAGTATTCCATCACATTCCTGACTTGTGCCTTGTAAATGGTGGAAAGGCTTCAGGGAGTCAAGAGGTGAGACACTCGCCACAGAATACCCAGCCTCTGACCTGCTCTTTAAGCCACAGTATTTATGTGACTGGTTCAGTTAAGTTTCTGGTCAATAGTGACCCCCAGGATGTTGATGGTGAGGGATTCAGCAATGATAATACTGTTGAATGTCAAGAGGCGATGGCTAGACTCTCGCTTGTTGGAGATGAAGGTTACTTGTGGCACAAAGGTTACTTGCCACTTATCAGCCCAAGCCTGAATGTCGTCCAGGTCTTGCTTCATGCGGGCATGGACTGTTTCATTATCTGAGGTGTTGCAAATAGGCCTGAGCACTGTGCAATCATCAGCGAACATCCCCACTTCTGACCTTATGATGGTGAAAAAGTCATTGATGAAGCAGCTGAAGATGGTTGGGCCGAGGACATTTCTCTGAGGAACTCCTGCAGCGATGTCCTGGGGCTGTGATGATTGACCTCCAACAACAACAACCATCTTCCTTTGTGCTAGGTATGAATCCAACCAGTGGAGAGTTTTCCCCGATTCCTATTGACTTCAGTTTTACTAGGGTTCCTTGATGCCACACTCAGTCAAATGCTGCCTTAATGTCAAGGGCAGTCACTCTCACCTCAACTCTGGAATTCAGCTCTTTTGTCCATGTTTGGACCAAGGCTGTAATGAGGTCTCAAGTTGAGTGGTCCTAGTGGAACCCAAACTGGGCATCGGTGAGCAGATTATTGGTGAGTACGTGTCACTTGATAGCATTGTGATGATACCGTCCATCACTTTGCCGATGATTGAGAGTAGACTGATAGGGAGGTAATAGGTCGGATTGGATTGTCCTGATTTTTGTGGCTAGGACATACCTGGGCAGTTTTCCACATTATCGGGTAGTTGCCAGTGTTGTAGCTGTACTGGAAAAGCTTGGCTAGAGGCATAGCTAGTTCTGAAGCATGTCTTCAGCACGACAGCCAGGATGTTGTTGGGGCCCATAGTCTTTGCTGTATCCAGTGAGTTCAGCCGTTTATTGATACTTATAAACTGCTGAGATCAATCAGAAGGCAGTTGTGACTGCTTGTAGGATGCAAGTTGCAGGTCAAAGGCTCGCTTTCTTTCTCCTTTTTTCAAATACTACACCATGGAAATAGCAGAATCCCCGAGGAATCTCATAAGTGGTTAAGAATAGCCACTTAACTCTGTTTCTCTGAGCATCCCGCCAATCTCCCACCAAAGTTACGGAAGGAGATCAGGGGCACCTTCGGAAATGCTGCACCTGTATTTTATATCTGTAATAAATATAAGACTTAAAGGTGCAACTTCTGGAGTGGTACTAAGGAGGAGTGATTTCATAACTGCCTACTTGGTGAAAATTGGGCAGACAGGCATGGGACTCCCCTACCAATGTCCCTCTCTCTTCCCGCTCTCTGACCAGGCGAGAAGGACACCCACCAGAAATCAGATCCGCCAGATCTACCTCACAGGTAGAGGAGCTTGGGGCCAGAAGAGGTCCAAAGAGGTAAGTGTGTTTACTTGGTTTTTTTACTTTCCTTGTGGGGCCAGGAAGATCACGAGTGCTCCTCTGGGCCTCGAAAGAAAAGTTCAAACTTCCCCTGCCCAAAGCTTCCAACACCAGCAGCCCCACCCCCGCCCCCCCCCACTCCATCTCCCACCTTCCCCAGACTGCAAGACTCTCTCAAAAGCACGTCTATGTGACTTACCTGAGTACCGGGGCCATTCCTTCACCAGCTACCATTTCCTGCTGTTTTCAGTTGAGAATATGACTGAGGATATGCAGGTGAGGCTTGGTTAAAATCTGTCAGACCTCAGCCCTAGCCCAATTTAAAATCGGGGCACAAGATTTTATAGGCACTAGCAGATTTCTTGTGTTGTTAGTCATGATGAGTCAGATGATACACTGTTCATAATGCCAGGAAAGTTATCTAACATAACACACAATGTATTATAGCTGTTCTTCCAATGTCCTGGCCAATATTTATCCCTTAATCAACATCACTAATAACAGATTATCTGGTCATTATCACATTGCTGTTTGTGGGAGCTTGCTGTGTGCAAATTGGCTGCCATGTTTCCTACATTACAACAGTGGCTACACTTCAGAAAGTACTTCATTGACTGCAAAGCACTCTGGGACGTCCGGTGGTCATGAAAGGTGCTATATAAATGCAAATCTTTCTTTTCTTTTTATAATGTGGACCTTTCTTCCATGGCATTGCTTGTGGCCAAAATCAAACTTTCTCTCTTCCTGTAACTGTCTTTATTTTCATCCCCACACCAATTATTTTTGTGTCATTCTCTGTTTTTGTATTCTACCCTTTCTCTCTCTCTGTCACATATTTTTACTTTTATTTTCTTATTTTTCCTATGTAAAATACCACCCTAGCGCTAGACTTATTTGCCCCCTGAGTATGCAGGGCTGCTCCTCCTGGCTCCAAATTAAAACTGCGAGCTGCTGTCGGCTAGCACTTGCCCCCCCTCCCGATTACCTCACCCACTGCACCTCCCTCCAAAGTTACCTGCTGCTCTTCACCGGCACCTCACTGGCCCATCACGCCACTCCCCCTCCCCCGCCGACCGCCGATCTATCTCTGGGACCGCGACAGGTGTCCACAGCTCGCTGGTAATGTACAAACGAGGCTGTCAGCCCAATTTCTCGTGGCCCTGCCGTTGGCCTCTTTAGGTGAATTCGGGCATGATCCAATTTTTAGGCCAAGATCATCTCTAAGGTCAACTTTATTTCCCGCAAGTACAAATAAATCTTAAGCAACCTCCGCTGCAGCAACTTGTCCCCCCTCTGTAGTATAGGAGGAAGCAATTCTCAGAGATAATTTATGAGAATTGTTCTTTCTCGAACTTCTGTCTGCCAGATGGTAAAATAATATACAATTAGCAGGGATATTGGGCTTTAATAGAAAGCTAATTTTTAATCACACTCAATTAATGTTGAAAGATTTGATGACTATTATTAAATTAATTTTATTTCCTGCCATCATAGGCATACTTCAGCTGTAATAATAAACTAGATATTTGACAAGTAATATCTCTTCAAATACGTGCAGTTACATCATCAATAAATTCATCCATATGTATGCAATCAAGGATGGTGCAAATATGTTCAAACAGCAAACATTTAATACTCTAGATACCATTTCATACTTACTGGCAATCTCACTTTAAATGAGCAATCATTACAGTCATTAAGGATGAGCGTTTTAAGATCTGGCTTTGGTATCAAAGCCCTTAAGATTCAGCCATGAACACTGATGCAATCCCAATGGCTGCCATGTGACTAATCACAGAACACAACTAAATACACTCCCTGCATCTCAAAGGAAGGTGGAAGCATATTCATCCTGACAACATTAGGGAATCAATATGTAGATACTTGCAGCCCCCAGCAAGAGTAATCATTCTATCACACAATTAGAGAAACTTGATGCGTGACTAGGCTGCTGGGGATCAGACAGCACTACCCCTGCAAATAGATTCCCAGTCATTATATAGCCCCTCCCAAACTAAATGACTAAGTAAGTAAATACAAAAATTTGATATATTAAAGTACTTATTGTTGTTGCTGTAGCTCCAGCTCCAGCTGCACACAACAATTTCTTGATTTACAATCACTATAATGGTAAGAAAATTAATGGCAGGGTATATAAAATGGTATACGTATGGACTGACTTTTCGGCCGGAATTTTCCCTACCAAGTCGGGTTGGGTGTGTGCAGACTGCGTGGCGGGTTGGAACTGCATTGTTCTAATGATCCCACTTCTCGGAGCGACTTTCAGTTAATGGCGCCAATTAAAACAGACAGGCGCGATACCCAGCCCTATTAAATGATGACATCGTCGACGACTAATTTCCAGTGGGGTTATTTAAAGCAGCCTTGGCCACATTGCATTTAAAGGTTCATCTCGGAGTGTGCAGGGAGCATATTGCAGGATCTTCTTATTGCTCACACTTCAAAGCAGCGAGAGAGAGCTGCACCCAGGTTTTCAGATGACTCCGTACATATTCTTGTGGAGGGAGTTAAAGCATGCATGGAGGTCCCCTTCCCTGCTGATGGGCGCAAGAGACCTTCCTAAGAGACAAAAAGAGCCTGGCTCCAAATTGCAGAGGAGGTGAACAGCAGGGATGTGCTGAGGCGGGCCTGGATGCAGTGCCGGAAGCGTTTCAATGATCTCATGAGGTCAGAACATGTGAGTGCAAAGCCACACTCCCCTTCATCCTGCTGTGCCTATCACCACATCCCCATCACTCTGACTTCTCAAGCCTACTCCTGCACACCATTACTCACACCAATATACTGAGATAAGTGCATTTAAAATTTAAAAAGTGGATATATTAAATAAACTAATCAAACTCAAAGAGGATAAAGCCCCTGGTCCGGATGGATTGCATCCACGCATTTAAAAAGAATCTAGGGGAAAAAAAGCAGAGGCGTTACTACACATATTTAATAATTAATTAGAAAAAGGTGTAAAGCCAGAGAACTGGAGGATAGCTAACATGATGGGCTGAAAATTCTGGCCTTGCCGGGTCCATACGAAGTGTGCACGGACCCTGTGAGGCTTTGCAAAAGCCGGTTTTCGGGACGCGATGTGCATGTGCCCAAACCCGGCTTTTCTGAACCAGATCCTCCGTATCCCCAGAGAGAAGGACATCCGCGCGGGAAAGATTGGCCTATTTCCCAACTCATGCCCAGCGAATGTCCTTCAAACTTTTACATCTGGTAAAAACAGGCGCATAGCTTACTTTTACCAGTGTCACACTTTTAAAACATATAAAAATTAAATTTAAACACTCATATTTACATTAAAAACTCTGTCCATTAAGGTAAGTTTATTTTTAACCCTATTAAAACACATTAAAAAAATTTCAAAAACTATTTTCTTTTTCTAAAACATTTAACTAAATTTAATTTCAATTAATTTTAAAAATGTGCGTTGTTTTATTTATTTATTATGCTGTGTTTCAGTGTTTTAGGGGGTTATTCTCATTGATAGTAATGGAAACTCATACCAATGGAGTTCCCATTTTTATCAATGAGAATACTACATAGTGCTTGGTGGTCCAGGACCACGTGACTTCAGCATGTCCATAAGTACCTGAAAGATATCTTCCCATGCGTTATGCAGTGAATTCAGGCCTCCAACCAGAATCCTACGTTCCTCCGGGACCACCAGATACTTTCGTAGATTTTTTTCGGGTCAGAGGCGTTTGGACAAAGGAAACCACCGACTGCAATTTTCCCCCCATTACCTATATTTAAGAATGGGGACAGAACATGTCCAGGAAATTATAGACCAGTCAGCTTAACATCGGTGGTTGGTAAAATAACGGAATCCTTACTAAAGAAGAAAATAGAAGAACATCTAGACACCAAAAATATAAAACATATAGTCAGCATGGATTTCAAAAGGGAAAGTCTTGTTTGACCAACCTCATTGAATTTTTTGAAGAGGTAACAGAGAGAGAACTCAAAGATGTTTTACAAATATATTAAGAGCAAGAGGATAACTAAAGAAAGGATAGGGCCTATTCGAGACCATGAGGGTAATTTGTATGTGGAGGCGGAAGAGGTGGGTATGGTTCTTAGTGAATACTTTGCATCTGTTTTCACAAAAGAGAGGGGCGATGCAGACACAGCTATCGAGGAGGAGGAGTGCAAAATATTCGATGAAATAAACATAGTGAGAGAGGAGGTACTAAGGGGTTTAGCAGCTTTGACAGTGAATAAGTCTCCAGGCCCAGATGAAATGTATCCCAGGCTGTTAAGCAAAGCAAAAGAGGAAATAGCAGAGGCTTTGACCATCATTTTCCAGTCCTCTCTGGCTTCAGGTGTGGTGCCAGAGAACTGGAGGACTGCTAATGTGGTACCTTTGTTTAAAATGGAGAAAGGGATAGACCGAGTAATTACAGGTCAGTCAGCCTAACCTCAGTGGTAGGAAAATTATTGGAAAAAATCCTGAAGTACAGGGTAAATCGACATTTAGAAAGACACGGATTCATCAAGGACAGTCAGCACGGATTTGTTAAGTGAAGGTCATGTCTGACTAACTTGATTGAATTTTTCGAGGAGGTAACCAGGAGGATCGATGAGGGCAGTGCACATGATATAGTGTATATGGATTTTGGCAAAGCTTTTGGCAAGGTCCGACATGGCAGACTGGTCACAAAAGTAAAAGCCCAGGGCAAAGTGGCAAGTTGGATCCAAAATTGGCTCAGAGGCAGGAAGCAAAGAGTAATGGTTGATGGATGTTTTTGTTATTGGAAGGATGTTTCCAGTGGGGTTCCACAGGGCTCAGTACTAGGTCCCTTGCTTTTTGTGGTATACATCAATGATCTAGACTTGAACACAGGGGGTATGATTAAGAAGTTTGCAGATGATACTAAAATCGGCTGTGTGGTTGATAATAAAAAAGAAAGCTGCGGACTACAAGAAGATATTAATTCTGGTCAGGTGGGCAGATCAGTGGCAAATGGAATTTCATCTGGAGAATATCTTGCACGTTCACCCATCCCCCTCGCTCTCTCTGTACATACGTATATCCCCATCTGATAAACCACCCGCCTCATGCACCCTCATCTTAATCCAATCACACCAAGTAACACCACACAAGGGCCCCAAGTTTCCACATGATTTGCTCCTGATTTTTAGGAGCAACTGGTGTAGAACGGAGTATCTTGGAAATCGGAATTCTCGTCATTTAGTTTGCTCCAGTTCTAGTCAGTTGGAACAGTTTCACTTTGGAACAGAATTTTCTTTTCAAAAGGGTGTGTGTCCGGCCACTTGCGCCTGTTTTCAAAGTTTCATCAGTGAAAACTTACTCCAAACTAACTTAGAATGGAGTAAGTGAAGATTTTTGTACGCTCAAAAAAACCTTATCTACACTTTAGAAAATCAGACGTAGGTTACAAATCAGGCATAGGGAATGGTGGGGGGGGGTGTTTAAAGGGAAGTTTACAAACATTAAACACTTCAGTTTTACAAATAAAGAGCCATCATCAATAATAAATGATAAATACATCAATAAATCAACCAATAAATCAATCAAAAAAAATTTATAAGAAATAATTTTTTTTTAAGTCAATAAATAAAACATTTTCTACTTACCGACTGCAGCACCGGGAGCCCTCCAACAGCGTGCTGGGATGTCCCCCTCGGTATGTCTCTGTCAGTGTCTCTATCTCTCTGTCTGTCTGTGTGTGTGTCTCTCATTCTCTGTCTGTCAGTGTCTGTGTTTCTGACAGCGAGGGGAGAGGGAGGAGGGGGGTAGAGGGAGAGAGGGGGGGAGCAGAGGGAGGGAAGGGGGAGGGAAGGTGGAGAAGGGTGAGGGATGGGGGAGAAGGGGATAAAGGGGAGCAGGGGGAGAAAGGAGATTGGGGGGAAGGAGATTTGGGGGGGAAGGAGATTGGGGGGGTGGGGGAGAAGGAGAAGGGGAAGGGAGGCTGAACGGGCCGGGCCCGAAACTTCGGGCAGGGCCCGTCCCCAGCACCAGATTTACAGGTAGGTGGCATTGGGTTGGGTCGGGGGGGTGGTGGGAGGGAGGTCGGTTCAGTTCGGGTCGGGGGGAGGGAGGGAGGGAGGGAGAGGGAGGTCAGGTCAGGGGCAGGGATGTCAGGTCGGATCCAGTCCGGGGGCGGGGGGGGGGGGAGCGGGAGTCGGGTCCGGAGGCGGAGGTGGGGGGGGGGGGTGTGTGGGTGCCGGTCCGGTCCGGGGGCGGGTGGGGAGGGGGAGCGGGTGTCGGGTCCGGTCCGGGGGCGGGGGGGGGAGCGGGTGTCGGGCCCGGTCCGGGGGCGGGGCGGGGTGGGGGAGCGGGTGTCGGGTCCGGTCTGGGGGCGGGGGGGGGTTAGCGGGTGTCGGGTCCGGAGGCGGAGGCGGGGGGGGGGGAGAGTGGGTGTCAGTCCGGTCCGGGGGCGGGGGGTGGGGAGCAGGTGTCGGGTCCGGTCCGGGGGCGGAGCGGGGTCGGGTCCGGTACGGGGGCGGGGGGGGGGGGGTGGGGTAGCGGGTGTTGGTCCGGTCCGGGGGCGGGGGGTGGGGAGCAGGTGTCGGGTCCGGTCCGGGGGCGGAGCGGGGTCGGGTCCGGTACGGGGGCGGGGGGGGGGGTGTGGGGGAGCGGGTGTCGGGTTCGGTCCGGGGGCGGTGGGGGGTAGCGGGTGTCGGGTGTCGGGTCCGGGCCGTGGGGGAGGGGGGGGGTAGCGGGTGTCGGTCCGGTCCGGGGGCGGGTGGGGGGTGGGGAGCGGGTGTCGGGTCCGGTCTGGGGGCGGGGGGGGGTTAGCGGGTGTCGGGTCCGGAGGCGGAGACGGGGGGGGGGGGTGGGGAGCAGGTGTCGGGTCCGGTCCGGGGGCGGGGGGTGGGGGAGCGGGTGTCGGGTCCGGTCCGGGGGCGGAGCGGGGTCGGGTCCGGTACGGGGGCGGGGGGGGGGGGGGGTGGGGGAGCGGGTGTCGGGTTCGGTCCGGGGGCGGTGGGGGGTAGCGGGTGTCGGGTCCGGTCTGGGGGCGGGGGGGGGTTAGCGGGTGTCGGGTCCGGAGGCGGAGGCGGGGGGGGTGGGGGAGCGGGTGTCGGTCCGGTCCGGGGGCGGGGGGTGGAGGAGCGGGTGTCGGGTCCGGTCCGGGGGCGGGTGGGGGGTGGGGGAGCGGGTGTTGGGTCCGGTCCGGGGGCGGGGGGTGGGGGAGCGGGTGTCGGGTCCGGTCCGGGGGCGGGTGGGGGGGGTGGGGAGCAGGTGTCGGGTCCGGTCCGGGGGCGGGGGGTGGGGGAGCGGGTGTCGGGTCCGGTCCGGGGGCGGAGCGGGGTCGGGTCCGGTACGGGGGCGGGGGGTGGGGGAGCGGGTGTCGGGTCCGGTCCGGGGGCGGGTGGGGGGGTGGGGAGCAGGTGTCGGGTCCGGTCCGGGGGCGGGGGGTGGGGGAGCGGGTGTCGGGTCCGGTCCGGGGGCGGAGCGGGGTCGGGTCCGGTACGGGGGCGGGGGGGGCGGGTGGGGGAGCGGGTGTCGGGTTCGGTCCGGGGGCGGTGGGGGGTAGCGGGTGTCGGGTCCGGGCCGTGGGGGAGGGGGGGGGGGAGCGGGGGTCGGGTCCGGTCCGGTCCGGAGGCGGGAAGCGGGAGTCGAGTCGGGCCGGGAGGAAGCAGGAGCTGGCCGTGGGAGGAGACATATTCACGCAGCCCCAGTGAGGCCATTCGGCCAGGGCTAGAGGCTGCGTGCTTCGGATGCCTCCCACACAGTTTTGGGCGCCTGGAGCTACTGAACATGCGCGCCCACTGTAGCGCGCATGTGCAGAGGTCCCGGCACTGTTTTCAGCGAAGGGACCTGGATCCGCCCCCTACAGCTCCTGCTGCGCTGCGCTAAGGGCCAGAGGACCTGCAGGGAGGTGGAGAATCTGGAGGGTTTTTTTAGGCGCACTTTGTGGCGTGAAAAACGGGCGTCCAGGTCGGGACTGCGCCGTTCTAGGCGCGGCTCGAAACTTGGTCCCAAGGAGACCATTTGGCATTGGCACTTTGACATTGGCACCACACTGCCTCAGAGCCACTCTCTACAGATGTACCCCACACATTCCTTACACTTCTGCCATCACTCTCACTCAAACTTCTCTTCTTTCCTTCCTTGCAGGAGAAATGAGCGAACAACAACAGGGAAAGGGAGAGAACTGTAGGTAGCCCACTATCCTTCACCACTTTAATTCCAGCTGAGGAGGTCATCTTGGAGGTTTCAGGAGTTGCAGAGCTGCTGGTGATAGGAGATGGTGAGAGGGGGACCTCTCAGCAACCTGGTGACAGAATTACATCACATACAGCCACATGGCACACAGCACTCACTCATATGGTGACTGATATCAACAGCCAGTGAATGTTCATCATGTGCATAATGGTAGTGTTACCCATTCTTAATATAACATTTCTAAATCATCTCTCTGCTCTCCCACAGATCCATCAAAAGCTGCCCCCCCCCCCTTTGTCCAGTCAGAGGAGGAAGATGACTCCTCAGAGGAGCCTCCAGGCTCTGAGGGTGCATCATCACCAGACCCAAGCGCACCCAGCATCAGCGCAGATATGCACACCTCAGTGGGTCCTATGCGAGATAGAGTAGTGTTGTCACCTGGTGTCTCACAAGTCATAAGTGAGCAAGAGGAGATGGTATAGACAGGGACAGCAGTGCAAACTCCTCGCCATGGTATCTGATGTGCATTTTCAGCATGCATACTGTTTACTCTATGACACATCTGGTGGACATGTGGCTTTCATTATAGCACACCTTAGCCTTATTGCTTGGCTTCCTCAAGGGTGTCATGAGTCACGTCTTCAGTGGATAGCCCTTATCTCCAAAGCAGCCAGCCGGTAAATGTTTTTGGCGGTGCGAAGAGCTGAGGGAAGGTAGACTGGAAAAGGAAGAAAGAGTCATGGCAGCTGCCAGGGAATTTTGGCCACACATGCATGATGATCTTCCTATAGTTGCATTAGCCGTAGTCCTATAACTGTACATTGAAGGAGTGGAAGCCCTTGCAGTTGACAAACACACCTGAGTGATGATGGGGTGCCCTGATGGACACATGTGTGCAGTCGATGATGCCCTGACCCATGGGAAGCCAGCCAGAGTGGCAAAGCCGAGCACCCACTTAGTAACACTGGCTTCATCAGTGGCAAAGTTCACATAATTGGCTGACTTGTCAAACTTGGCATCGGTGCCCTGTGTGATGCATTTATGGTCAGCCGACTGCGAGATGCCACAAATGTCTGCTGCAGATCCCTGGAAGGAGCTTGAGGCGAAGAAGTTGAGGGCGCTGGTGACTTTGACAGCTACTGGCAAGGCGTGTCCACCAGCTCCTCTGGGCTTCAGATATTG
Organism: Pristiophorus japonicus; assembly: GCF_044704955.1. Classification (NCBI taxonomy): domain Eukaryota; kingdom Metazoa; phylum Chordata; class Chondrichthyes; family Pristiophoridae; genus Pristiophorus; species Pristiophorus japonicus. Next base: position 62,922,145 of record NC_091985.1, read on the forward strand.
CTAGCAAGCTGCAAAATGTCTGTGACGACCTGGTACAATAGCCTGAGCCTCCTTTGGCACTGCTGCTCAGTCATGTTGAGGAAGCTCATCCTCTGCTTGTATACCCTGTGTTAGGAGTAACGCCTCCAGCGCAGTGCAGCCCTGCACTGATGCCCCTTGACCTGTAGAACATCAGGTCATTGAGCAGAAGGTTGTTGGTGTTGTTGTTGCTCCTGCTATTGTTGGGACTCATCCTGGTCCTATTCTGAGGACCAAGGTGAGGCAGTATAAGCGGCATCCATGCTGATGTAATAGATGGAAAGACAGTGGAGATCAGAGGAGCAATCTGTCAGTGTTGTCATGGTTACTAGCAATGTGGGTGAGAGTGGCTTCCTAGATGTCAGAAAAGACTTGCAAATTGTAGACACCTAAATTTGTGCTCAAATGGAGTCAGCAAGAGCCTTTGCATAGGCAAGTAATCAGCTGTCATGTGGGATTATTTATTGTGCTTTCCATGCTCTGAATTAATGACATTGATCAATGGCCACTGAGTTTCTGCCTCAGGTTGACAGACGTAGTTTGCGTGGTTTGCGTAAATGCAAAATGTCTGCTGAGCTTAATTTGGTGGCCCTCTGCCATTCGAGTCTGTGGCGAGCTGGCAAACTCGCCCGAGTTAAAGATACAAGGAGGCAGGATCACAGTGCTTCCCGACCCACTCCCATCTTCTACAAATGTTAGTTCCGGACTGCCTCTGAACCCGCACGCACAGCCACCGGAAAATTCCGGCCTTCATTTCTCTATGCATGTGCACTGCATTTTTTCAAAAAGTAGTCCAGCCTCAACCCCAAGTCATCTAAGTTGCACAAAATTCAAGTTTTCACAAATGAACTCAAAATTACCCAAGTTAGGTCACTTTAAACGGCACCGAGGAAGGGCTCTACATACTTTCGAAGTGCAATGCTAGTGTAGGCCTCTCTGATTTGGTCAACAGGCGAAGCAATCCTGAAGAACACAACAGAACAAAGGGTGGAATTCTAAAAAAAAATTGTATATAGTCTGGGCGAGGAGGTGCACTTAATGGGCTAAATAGCCTTTTCCTGTTTCATGCTTTTTTGTTCTTCCTGTTCTTCATGTTCTTCCCTGGTTAACGTATATAGAGATTTTTTACTTCTTAAAGTTCAATTTGAATCACAATGGAGAATTTAATAAATACTGGCCGAGGTTTTTGCACCAGTTATAACAGGGACATTGTGACAATCGGCCACATGGTGATTTTTCAGCCCATCAATAACAACAGTGATATGCTCCTGGCAAGCAGTCAATTGGCCATCTTAGCTGCAGCAAAAAGAGAGTAGGATGGTCCGCAAGATCAGAGTAGTTCCATTAACAATGTTCCCTTGGTACTGTCGATTACAATTCGTGCTTTCCCAACCATGCTTAATTAAGTTCACAGCAAAATGCAGTTTCCTAGCACACCCACGTTTTCTATAGGCTGGAACAAATGCCTTTACAAATATTTTGCATCTGTCTTAGAAACATAGAAACATAGAAAATAGGTGCAGGAGTAGGCCATTCACAGTAGAAGACACAAAAAACATAGCTAAAATAGTGGGGAACCAAGGGACTAGTGAGGGTGAGGAACTTCATGTTATAATATAAGTAGAGAAAAATTACTAGAGAAACTAATGGGACTAAAAGCCAACAAATCCCCTGGACCTGATGGCCTACATCCTAGGGTTCTAAAAGAGGTAGCTGCAGAGATAGTGGATCCCATTGGTTCTGATCTTTCAAAATTACTTACATTCTAGAACTGTCCCAGCGAATTAGAAGATAGCAAATGTAACTCCGCTATTCAAGAAAGGAGGGAGAGAGAAAACAGGGAACTACAGGCCAGTTAGTCTGACATCGGTCGTCGGGAAAAGGCTGGAATCCATTGTTAAGGAAGTGGTATCAGGGCACTTAGATTAGGCAGAGTCAACGTGGTTTTATGAAAGGGAAATCATGTTTCACAAATTTATTAGAGTTTGTTGAGGATGTAACTAGCAGGGTAGATAAACGGGAACCAGTGGATGTAGTATATTTGGATTTCCAAAAGGCATTCGATAAGGTGCCTCATAAAAGATTATTACACAAGATAAGGGCTCAGGGGATTGGAGGTAATGTATTAGCATGGGTAAAGGATTAGTTAACGGACAGAAAACAGAGAGTATGGATAAATTAGTCTTTTTCAGGTTGGCAGGCTGTAGCTAGTGGGGTGTTGCAAGGATCAGTGCTGGGGCCTCAGCTACTTACAATCTATATAAATGACCTAGATGAAGGGACCGAGTGTAATGTATCCAAGTTTGCTGATGATACAAAGCTAAGTGGGCCAGTGCGCCAGTGCAGCCTTCAGCCACCGGAGAAAAAGAATGTTTGAAGACCAGGCCATCAAATCTGCCACCAAGCTCATGGTCTACAGGGCTGGAGTAATACCCACCCTCCTGTATGGCTCAGAGACATGGACGATGTACAGTAGATACCTCAAGGCGCTGGAGAAATACCACCAACGATGTCTCCTCAAGAGCCTACAAATCCCCTGGGAAGACAGACACACCAACGTTAGTGTCCTCGACCAGGCCAACATGCCCAGCATTGAAGCACTGACCACACTTGATCAGCTCCGCTGGGCAGGCCACATTGTCCGCATGCCAGACACGAGACTCCCAAAGCAAGCACTCTACTCGGAACTCCTTCACGGCAAATGAGCCAAAGAAAGGCAGAGGAAACGTTACAAGGGCACCTTCAAAGCCTCCCTGATAAAGTGCAACATCCCCTCTGACACCTGGGAGTCCCTAGCCAAAGACCGCCCTAAGTGGAGGAAGTGCATCCAGGAGGGCACTGAGCACCTCGAGTCTCATCACCAAGAGCATGCAGAAATCAAGCGCAGGCAGCAGAAAGAGCGTGCAGCAAACCAATCCCACCCACCCTTTCCCTCAAAGATTATCTGTCCCACCTGTGACAGGGACTGTGGTTCTCGTATTGGACTGTTCAGCCACCTAAGGACTCATTTTTAGAGTGGAAGTAAGTCTTCCTCGATTCTGAGGGACTGCCTATGATGATGATGATGAAGTGGGATAGTAAGCTGTGAGGAAAACACAAAGCATCTGCAGAGGGATATAGATAGAGTTAGTGAGTGGGCAGTAAGGTGGCAGATGAAGTATAATGTGAGATTATTCACTTTGGTAGAAAGAATTAAAAAAAATACAATCTTTTTTAAATAGTGAAAAGCTTTTAAATGTTGATGTTCAGAGAGATTTGGGTGCCCTTGTTCAAGGAAGCTAGCATGCAGGTACAGCAAGCAATAAGGAAGGCAAATGATATGTTGTCCTTTATTGCAAGTGGGTTGCAGTATAAGAGTGAGGAAGTCTTGCTACAATTGTACAGGGCTTTGGTGATACTGTCATGTATGTAACCACAATGTAACACCACTGTATTACTGTATACACTCAACCTAGATGCACACCTTGACCACAAGGGGTGAACTTGTGGGAGACACTCCTTACCTGATCACTCAGGTATAAAAAGTGAGGTCCCACACAGGGTCACTGTCTTTGGAGTCCTGTGAATAAAGGTTTCAGGTCACAGAGTGACCTTGTTCTCAGAAGGTGCCTCGTGTGGTTTCATACTGTAGAGTAAGGACTTTACAGATACCACACCTGAAGTGTTATGCGCAGTTTTGGTCTCTTTATCTAAGGAAGGATATACTTGCCTTGGAGGCGATACAACGGAGGTTCACTAGATTGATTCCTGAGATGAGAGGGATGTCTTATGATGAGAGATTGAGTAGAATGGGCCTATAGTCTCTGGAGTTTGGAAGAATGAGAGGTAATCTCATTGAAACATACAAGATTCTGAAGGGGATTGACAGGGTAGATGTTGAGAGGGTGTTTCCCCTGGCTGAAGTGTCTAGAACTGGGGGGCACAGTCTCAGGATAAGGGATAGGACATTTAAGAGAGAGAAGAGGAGGAATTTCTTCACTCAGAGGGTTGTGAATCTTTGGAATTCTCTGCCCTAGAGGGTTGTGGTAGCTGAGCCTCTGAATATATTCAAGACTGAGATAGATACATTTCTGGAGTCGAGGGGAATCAAGGGATATGGAGATCGGGCAAGAAAGTGGTGAGGTCAATGATCAACCATGACCTTATTGAATGGCGAAGCAGGCTCAAAGGGCCGAAGAGGCTACTCCTGCTCCTATTTCTTATGTTCTTATGTTCTTACATGTGTCGTGGAAGGGAGCTGGGTGTTACAGAAGGTACTGACTGATTTAGCCCCAGAAGTTCCATGAGCTGCCCACCATACACTCCTGACTTTTACAAAAGATGGAAAACACCATTCTGTCTAACCGTGCTGTTCAGCCTAAAACTAGTCATTGAACTTTATAATTACATTAAAGCAAGAGTAAACACCATCAATACTTATAAAACAACAACGATTGAATCCAGCCACAATGGTTTAAAAAATATTATTCAAAGCATATTCTTACGCTGCATGACTTGTGGAGGACAATAATTTTTTTTATATAGACCTCCTTGAAAGTGATATTCCTAGCTTTTGCCACAGAACTCAGTTGTGAGCTTGAGACACAATCAAAACTGAGCTTCAGACTACAGGACCAGCTGCCTGATTCATACACTCTGTATTCAGCCTCTGAATACAGAACTGTCAATAAAGTCAGATCAAAAAATACAATAATGCAAATTCTGGCCCGATAATACATTTTGTGCCATAAAACAATATGAACTATTGTCATTTATACCTGACCTAGGTTCACATATCTAATGCATGCTTTTGCATATCTTACTCTGATTAGCCCTAAGATAAGTTCTCCACATCCTATCTGATCTGTAAAAAGTCTTGTGGACTCGTTGGCATGTGTCCTCCATTTTGTAGCTAGCAATGTAAGACAGCTTACATCTTACCACTAGTAAGTTGAATATCAACATATTACTACAATGTATTGTGCTTTTATATAAGAATTATTCAATATAGTTTGTTTTAAGTGTAATGCAATTTTGCTTGTGTGTGTTTGAAGACCCAGGAAATAATGTTACAAGAATGTCCCTTTTAATTAAATCAGGGTTTCACTGCTGGAATGTAAAGCGTCAGGTTATCATTTGAAACTTCTGAAAATTATTTTCTTCAGCATCAATCATTTCTTTAGTCATGCATCCATTTTAAACCGAACAGGTTCTCAAGAATGCCATTTGCCATGTCACATTCTCCATGCATACGCCTCTTAAAAGCAAATCTGTTGATTTTGGTGGCCTGTCCTGCCTGGCTGCACAGTACACGATCCACTGCATGTGGCCTTTTTCTACATCACAATTGTCATTCATACCTTGAATTTCCTCTGTATTTGCTCCCAGAGGCATGCGTAACCTGGGCACAAACCAATTACGTGCCTGATAAGATCACAGAATTTGGAGCATAAGAACATAAAAACCTAAGAAATAGGAGCAGGAGCAGGCCATACGGCCCCTCGGGCCTGCTCCACCATTTAATATGATCATGGCTGATCCAATCATGGACTCAGGTCCACTTCCCTGCCCGCTCCCATAACCCCTTATTCCCTTATCGGTTAAGAAACTGTCCATCTCTGTGTTAAATTTGTTCAATGACCCAGCTTCCACAGCTCTCTGAGGCAGCGAATTCCACAGATTTACAAACCTCTGAGAGAAGAAATTCCTCCTCATCTCAGTTTTAAATCGGCGGCCCCTTATTCTAAGATTATGCCCCCTAGTTCTAGTCTCTCCTATCGGTGGAAACATCCTCTCTGCATCCACCTTGTCAAGCCCCTTCATAATTTAATACATTTCGATAAGATCATCTCTCATTCTTCTGAATTCCAATGAGTAGAGGCCCAACCTGTTCAACCTTTCCTCATAAGTCAACCCCCTCATCTCCGGAATCAACCGAGTGAACCTTCTCTGAACTGCCTCCAAACCAAGTATATCCTTTCTTGAATATGGAAACCAAAACTGTATACAGTATTCCAGGTGTGGCCTCACCAATACCCTGTAAAACTGTAGGAAGACTTCCCTGCTTTTATACTCCATCCCCTTTGCAATAAAGGCCAAGATTCCATTGGCCTTCCTGATCACTTGCTGTACCTTTTGTGTTTCATGCACAAGTACCCCCAGGTCCTGCTGTACTGTGGCACTTTGCAATTTTCCTCCATTTAAATAATAACTTGCTCTTTGATTTTTTCTGCCAAAGTGCATAACCTCACACTTTCCAACATTATACTCCAACTGCACACAAGAGATTAGTGTGCAATATTAAAGCACATGGTATTGGGGGTAATGTGTTGACGTGGATAGAGAACTGGTCGGCAGACAGGAAGCAAAGAGTAGGAATAAACGGGTCCTTTTCAGAATGGCAGGCAGTGACTAGTGGGGTACTGCAAGGTTCAGTGCTAGGACCCTAGCTATTTACAATATACATTAATGATTTAGATGAAGGAATTGAATGTAATATCTCCATGTTTGCAGATGACACTAAGCTGGGTGGCAGTGTGAGCTGTGAGGAGGATGCTAAGAGGCTGCAGGGTGACTTGGACAGGTTAGGTGAGTGGGCAAATCCATGGCAGATGCAGTATAATGTAGATAAATGTGAGGTTATCCACTTTGGTGGCAAAAACAGGAAGGCAGAATATTATCTGAATGGTGACAGATTAGGAAAAGGGAAGGTGTAATGTGACCTGGGTGTCATGGTACATCAGTCACTGAAAGTTGGCATGCAGGTACAGCAGGCAGTGAAGAAGGCAAATGGCATGTTGGCCTTCATAGCGAGAGGATTTGAGTTTAGGAGCAAGGAGGTCTTACTGCAGTTGTACAGGGCCTTAGTGAGGCCACACCTTGAATATTATGTACAATTTTGGTGAGGGAGTGCAGCGAAGGTTCACCAGACTGATTCCCAGGATGGCAGGACTGACATATGAAGAAAGATTGGATCGACTAGGCATATATTCACTGGAAGTTAGAAGAATGAGAGGGGCTCTCATAGAAACATATAAAATTCTGACGGAATTGGACAGGTTAGATACAGGAAGAATGATCCCGATGTTGGGGAAGTCCAGAACCAGGAGATGAGGAGAAGCTTCTTCACTCAGAGAATTGTGAATCTGTGGAATTCTCTACCACAGAAAGTTGATGAGGCCAGTTCATTAGGTAAATTCAAAAGGGAGTTAGATGTGGCCCTTATGGCTAAAAGGATCAAGGGGTATGGCGAGAAAGCAGGAATGGGATACTGAAGTTGCATGATCAGCCATGATCATATTGAATGGTGGTGCAGGCTCGAAGGGCGAATGGCCTACTCCTGCACCTATTTCCTATGTTTCTATGTTTCTATGCCAAATTTTTACCCACTCACTTAGCCTGTCTATGTCTATTTGCAGATTTTTTGTGCCCTCCTCACACTTTGCTTTTCTTCCCATCTTTGTATCATCAGCAAACTTGGTTACGTTACACTCAGTCCTTTCTTCCAAGTCATTAATATATATTGTAAATAGTTGGGATCCCAGCACTGATCCCTGCGGCATCCCACTAGTTACTGATTGCCAACCTGAGAATGAACCATTTATCCCGACTCTCTGTTTTCTGTTTGTTAGCCAATCCTCTATCCATGCTAATATATTACCCCCAACCCCATGAACTTTTATCTTGTGCAGTAACCTTTTATGTGGCGCCTTGTCAAATGCCTTCTGGAAGTCCAAATACACCACATCCACTGGTTCCCCTTTATCCACCCTGCTTGTTACATCCTCAAAGAATTCCAGCAAATTTGTCAAACATGACTTCCCCTTCATAAGTCCATGCTGACTCTGCCTGACTGAATTATGTTTTTTCCAATTGTCCTGCTAATGCTTCTTTAATAATGGACTCCAACATTTTCCCAATCACAGATGTTAGGCTAACTGGTCTATAGTTTCCTGCTTTTTGTCTGCCACTTTTTTAAATAGGGGTGTTTCTGTTGCAGTTTTCCAATCTGCTGGGACCTCCCCAGAATCCAGGGAATTTTGGTAAATTACAACCAATGCATCCACAATCCCTGCCGTTACTTCTCTTAAGACCCTAGGATGCAAGCCATCAGGTCCAGGAGATTTACCTGCCTTTAGTCCCATTATCTTACTGAGTACCACCTCCTTAGTGATTGTGATTGTGTTAAGTTCCTCCCCCCCCCGCCATAGCCCCTTGACTATCTACTGTTGGGATATTGTTGGTGTCCTCTACCGTAAAGACTAATACTAAATATTTGTTCAGAGTTTCTGCCACCTCCATGTTCCCCATTACTAATTCCCCAGTCTCGTCCTCTAATGGACCAAGATTTACTTTAGCCACTCTTTTCCTTTTTATATACCTATAGAAACTCTTGCTATCTGTTTTTATATTTCGTGCTAGTTTACTTTCATAGTCTATCTTCCCTTTCTTAATCACTTTTTTATCATTCTTTGCTGGCTTTTAAAACCTTCCCAATTTTCTGTCCTCCCACTAGTTTTGGCCACATCGTATGCCCTTGTTTTTAATTGAATACCATCCTTTATTTCTTCAGTTAGCCACGGATAGCTATCTTTTCTTTTACACCCTTTCCCCCTCAGTGGAATATATTTGTCTTCAGAGTTGTGAAATACCTCCTTAAATGTACGCCACTGTTCATCAACCGTCCTACACTTTAGACATAGATATAGAAAATAGATGCAGGAGTAGGCCATTCGGCCCTTCGAGCCTGCACCACCATTCAATATGATCATGGCTGATCATTCACCTCAGTACCCCTTTCCCACTTTCTATCCATACCCCTTGTTCCCTTTAGCCGTAAGGGCCACATCTAACACCCTCTTAAATATATCCAATGAATTGGCATCAACGACTCTCTGCGGTAGGGAATTCCACAGGTTAACAACTCGCTGAGTGAAGAAGTTTCTCCTCATCTCAGTCCTAAATGGCCTACCCCTTATCCTAAGACTGTGTCCCCTGGTTCTGGACCTCCCCAACATAGGGAACATTCTTCCCGCATCTAACCTGTCCCGTCCCATCAGAATCTTATACGTTTCTATGAGATCCCCTCTCATCCTTCTAAACTCCAGTGTATAAAGGCCCAGTTGATTCAGTCTCTTCTCATGTGTCAATCCAGCCATCCCTGGAATCAATCTGGTGAACCTTCGCTGCACTCCCTCAATAGCAAGAACGTCCTTCCTCAGATTAGGAGACCAAAACTGAACACAATATTCCAGGTGAGGCCTCACCAATGCCCTGTACAATTGCAGTAAGACCTCCCTGCTCCTATACTCAAATCCCCTAGCTATGAAGGCCAACATGCAATTTGCCTTCTTCACCACCTGCTGTACCTGCATGCCAACTTTCAAAGACTGATGAACCATGATACCCAAGTCTTGTTGCACCTCCCCTTTTCCTAATCTGCCGCCATTCAGATAATATTCTGCCTTTGTGTTTTTGCCACCAAAGTGGATAACCTCACATTTATCCACATTATACTGCATCTGCCATGCATTTGCCCACTCACCTAATCTGTCCAATCACCCTGCAGCCTCTTAGCATCCTCCTCACAGCTCACACCGCTACCCAGATTAGTGTCATCTGCAAACTTGGAGATATTACACTCAATTCCTTCATTCAAATCATTAATGTATATTGTGAAAAGCTGGGGTCCCAGCACTGAGCCCTGCGGTACTCCACTAGTCACTGCCTCCCATTCCGAAAAGGACCCGTTCATCCCTACTCTTTGCTTCCTGGCTGCCAACCAATTCTCTATCCACGCCAGTACATTACCCCCAATGCCATGTGCCTTGATTTTGTACACCAATCTCTTATGTGGGACCTTGTCAAAGGCCTTTTGAAAGTCCAAATACACCACATCCACTGGTTCTCCCTTGTCCACTCTACTAGTTACATCCTCAAAAAATTCCAGAAGCTTGGTCAAGCATGATTTCCCTTTCATAAATCCATGCTGACTTGGACCAATCCTGTCACCACTTTCCAAATGCGTTGCTATTTCATCCTTAATAATTGATTCCAACATTTTCTCTACTACTGATGTCAGGCTAACCGGTCTATAATTACCCGTTTTCTCTCTCCCTCCTTTTTTAAAAAGTGGTGTTACATTAGCTACCCTCCAGTCCATATTTTAGTCTATTTCCCCGTCCACTTTAGCCAACTCTGACCTCATATCTTCATAGTCTCCTTTATTTAAGCTTAGTATGCTGGTTTGAGATCCAACTTTCTCACCCTCCATCTGAATTTGAAATTCAACCATGCTATGATCACTCATTCTAAGGGGATCCTTTACTCGGAGATTGTTTATTATCCTGTCTCATTACATAGGACCAGATCCAAGATAGCCTGCCCCCTGGTTGGTCCCGTTGCATACTGCTCAAGGAACCTGTCCCTTATATACGCTATGAACTCTTCCTCAAGGCTACCCAGATCAATTTGATTTATCCAATCAATATGGAGGTTAAAATCACCCATGATTATTGCTGTTCCCTTTTTACAAGCCCCCACTATTTCCTGGTTTATACTCTGACCAACAGAGTTGCCACTGTTAGGGAACCTATAGACTACGCCCACCAGTGACTTTTTCCCCTTATTATTCCTGATCTCCAACCAAACTGTTTCAACATCCTGATCATTTGAGCCAATATCATTTCTCACTATTACAGTGATTCCATCCTTTAATCACAGAGCTACCCCGCCTCTTTTTCCTGTCTGTCTGTCCTTCCAGATTGTCAAGACCCCTGAATATTGAGTTCCCAATCCTGGTCACCTTGCAACCACGTCTCTGTAATGGCTATCAGATCATATACATTTGTATGTATTTGTGCTGTCAACTCATCTATTTTGTTACGAATGCCATGTGCAATTAGACAAAGAGCCTACTAAATAGCATAAGTGAGTTGCACACATAACTACAATACGCCCAAATTTCCTCGCTCTTTTACAGCCGTCTATTGATCCCTTGGCCCGATTGCCTCTACGACCATAAAACTAGCCCCGCCCCCAAGTTACAGAGTTTCATAGACGCGTTTCCTGCAATTGCACTTACTCAGAGACTCTCTTCAAATTACAACCAGATTTTCAGGCGCAGCAGGAAATAAAGTCATTTTTCTGGTGTTTTATTGCAATTTTTTTGAGCAATTTTTAATTTATCCTCATTGAGACATGCTCTGTATTTACTGCTTTTCATGCATTTTTATGGCATAAGCCATATTAAAAATTGAAAATCTTCCCCGCTTGTAGGTTCTTAAACATGCTGTGCCGAATGTGCATGAGTGATGGTTAAATAAGTTGTAACTTTAATTTTCAAACTTAAAGAAGGATTATATATGGTGCTCCAATTGTTTACGTCAATTTACACCCATTTTTATGCTTGGGCGTATTCTAATTAATTTGCCAGGAAATTCTGGTGTATTTTGAGATTGGGAGAATGGGCGCAGGAATGGGTGCATTGTCGATTGAACCTCCGGGATGCTTCCACACGGGAAATTCAAGGCCAGAGAGTGAAAGAGCTTTAGTGCATGTTATTTTGATTAGGTCATTAAATCCCTTTATTTTGTTTGGAACGCAGCATTTATACAGGCCCACTGTATTCACTGAGGAGCAATAACTTTGTAATCTTTCTAAATGCCTATGGTAACAAAGTTATGTTTTTGTGCTAGTATTAGGGGACAAAAGGATATATATTTTTTGGCAAGTGAAATTATATTTTGTTTGATATACTGTACCTTGTCCTGTGAAGACATTTATGGTTCAATTTTCTCTGTTTGTGACAGCATTATGTGCACTTAACGAAAGTATAAACAGGGGTTTAGTAGAAGCAACAGCCTGTGGGGATGAGTGCAAAACCGGATTGAGCTACTTTACATCAAATCTGAAAACAACCCAAGTCAGAGATCTTCTTGTTTGGATCACTTCAAACGGTTAAAAAAATTCCTAAATGAGGATTTTTATTTCCTTCCACCCATCAGAAACTGGGGAGTATGGAAATTAAAATCCATGCAGTAGACTTTCCACTGGTTTTCCACCTCACCACCTATTGCTTTAATAGGTGACTGAGATGCCTGCCTGATTCAGGCGGGAGCCTCATAAATACAGTTAAATTGGGGTCCTATTCCTCAGATAAAACCCCAATGGCCTTTTTACAGCCTACTGGGCAGGCATCCGCTGTGAACACTCCACTCAGTAGAACCTGTTAGCCAAGGAGCGAAGACCCTCAAAGGTAGGTTAGAAAAATAGAGTTTGTGATGCCGGAAGAAGAAGGAGTGCTATTTAAATGAGGCTTGGCCTACAAAATGATCTGGACCTTCAAATGTACCTGCGTTCCACCAGCCATCCATCCAAATGATACAATACAGCGTGATAAAACATCCTTCTCTGTATTTGCACTAGCATTGGCTAATTGTCCCTGTGTGTATGTCCACACTGAGTTTTCATGGCTTGTGATAGGAGAGCAACTCCGAACTATGGCTTGACAACAATAAATATCGGAGAATTTGATGAAAAGAAAATGTTTCAGTTTATTCCTCCCAGTATAATAGAGAGGAAAGGGGGTATCCAATCCCCAAACGTCTGTCGAAAGGTGAACATACAATCCTTAACAATCTCATAGCATAGTATAGATGTTTATTCATTAGTAGTATAATAGGAAGGTATGTGTCCATGCTTCTTCTGGTCACCAAGGTTCACACAGTGGAATCAGACTTGAAACTTCAAAAATCCAAATTTCACAGGTGTCGAATCCCAAATCCTCCAATAGCCTGAATCTTTATTTCTAGTATGAACCTTCAAATGTTGATATCCCTGGTAGCAGCTGAAAGAATCTAGCACCAAGAATGGGGAGCAGGCAGGGAAGTGGAGCTGAGCCCAAGATCAGATCAGCCATGAACTTATTAAATGGTGGAACAGGCTCGAGAGGTCAAATGGCCTACTCCTGTTCCTATTTCTTATGTTCTTGTATATCGGCCAGGAAATTTGTTTGCATCCAAAACACATATCAATTTCTACACCTCTAATAAGAAATAAGGAAGGAATGAATCATCAGGCATGTATCTGAGTGATGATAGTGATGGTGCATCAATAAAGAATTGTCTAATATCAAATATTGGCATCTTCTCACAAAAGATTCATGGGGAAGATTTCTCTGTGTGCTATCTGTAGCAAAATTATAAATACTTTTTACAAAGAATACTTTTATCATTAGGCAAAAATAGAAAACAGGAGAAATATACATCTGTGGTCTCAGCATTTTGGAATTTAATTTGTGACATATTTATTTGTCACTTCAGATTATCTATTATATATTAAAAATGCTTAGCTGGTCGCAACATTTGATTTCGACATGCATTGAGAATTCTGACATCAGATTCAGTTTGTGGGAAAGAAAACATTGTAAAAATGTTAACATGTACTTACAGCATCAGGTAAATGATGGTAAAGGTCTTGAGGCCACCTTTGAAGTGGCCTATTTTCCCCCTTCCTCTCCTCCCTCCTTCAGGCCCCCATTTACCTCCTTGTATAGGCCTGGATCCCAAGTACAAATAGGCATATTACAATGCGGTGGTAACGATAGAATGATGGAATTATATACATTTTCTGTCATTACTGCCATAGTAACATTGGATGCAAATAACACCAGCATCATACTGGCATCATCCAGTGCTGCTAAGGCAGGAGGAATGAGCCTTAAATATAAAAAACATAAGAACATTAGAATTAGGAGCATGAGTAGACCGTTCAAGCCTGCTCCGCCATTCAATAAGATCAAAGCTGATCTTCGACTTCAACTCCACTTTCTCGCCTGATCCCCACATCACTGACTCCCCTAGAATCCAATCTGTCCCCTGCCAGTGAGTGTTCTATGTGATCTGGAATACATGAAAATCTTCCAGGATAATTAATGAAAGGGAACAGGTGGGTGAGTCTCTTGGCAGCTGCAACGCCTGCCATCACCCTGCCCCCAACTCCCGCCATGTTGGGCTCTCAGGGCAGGCAGAAACACTGCCTGAAAAATATTCTAATTAGACTGACCCTGGATACCTGCCAGAGTGAGTTCCAAGATTGGCAGGTCAGCAGAACTCCGGCCATCAGACCCCGGGCAGCCTTGCCGTTGGAGAAGAAGCTCCCAGCCAGCCAGCCAATGTGTTATTGTTCAGCTATAGTGTAGGTATGTGTTCTCCTCAGGCTAAAAATCTAATTGGTGTTCAGTAAATATCGACGTGAGTTCATTCAAAAGGGTAATTGCTAAACAGACTGGCGATCAAACCCCTGGCTTTGATTGTGGGAAGGTGCAGACACTCTGACTCCTGCTGAATTTCGCTATAGATTCCAAATAACTGCCTTTGTTTATTTATGTCTTGTTCAAGGGAGACACAGAAATTTGCATTCGTCTGTGACACTTGAAGTGTGACAGGCATCTGGAGCATGATGGGCTGGAGGTGGGTGACTATGAAGAGCTGTTACAACAGTATAGATGGTAACAGTTATCAAGGCCAAATGTAGTCAGTCTCAATTCTGTAAGATTAACCACAGCCTCTCTCTACAGGCGGACATTTCTTCATACAACAGCTCACCCAATGGTAATTGCAATGTCACAGAAAACATTTACGAAGTATCTTTTACTGCAATGTGTTCCCAGTCAATGTTCAAATGATGATTCCCTTACCATCAAAAAATGTAATGCTCTATAAAAGGTGAATGTGTCATGCTGTAATCTCATACTGTATTTAGCTTGGAAAGAAACCTCAGCATGAATCATACAAAACTGCTAACTAATTCTTTTGCAACTCAATAAAAACCTTCCTGCACCATCCCTAGGGCATGCAAAGGAAGGTTTAACGTCTGGAATTTGTCTTTCATATGTTATTATTAAAAGAGTCAGACAGTTCCCTCTGACATGGCAAATCAGGAAATTCAAAAATTCTTAATTTTGACAAAGTGAATCTGAAGAAATGCATGTCTTTGAATTCAATAAAAGCTGATGAAGCACTTTTCCTGTTATGCACGAGAAACACAGTTCCACATGGCTCTTAAAGTCATAAAAAAAAGTGCAGGAAGCAGTAGAGGAAGGACTGCACTTTGATGATTTATGACACAATATTACAATGAGATGAAAGTTCAAATATAGTACACAAAGGCAGAATGACAGTTAAATGGTGTAAATGCACAGAATAACATTCAATTCCAACTTTCATAAAAGCTGCAGTTTATTGCAGTGATATATTATTGCCACACTTTATACAGCTAATGCTCCGAGCAAATCAATTGCTTTTTAAAAAAAGTATTTTGGATGGAGATCTTCATCGCTTCACCTATCTTCTGACGAATGTCTCCTCCCCCAGAAATGTCAACCAGTCCATTTCTGTCAGATCAATCTGCTGTGCATATTCATAATGTTTCAATTTTTATTTCATATTTCCAGAGCTTATTGTTTTTCTTTTTTATTAGACTGTTAAAAAGGAAGTTAACTCTTAAGATCTTTTGCAATCAAGCACTATTTGAAAAAAAAATGATGTTAGGGAATGAAACACAGTCATTCTCTCTGAATGAGATTATCAATTTAGGAGCCGGTTTGTGCTGTGGGTGCATGAACATTAGGAACTGGATTGAGATCCCGCAAATTTATTTTGCATATAATCCTTAAAGCCAGTACAAGAGGCATCTGTTCCATCAATCTAGCCTAGATTTGACCGAAAATCCCAGAAATAACGGCCAGTATCTAAATCACTGCACCACCCAGTTCCTCAATTGATATCTAGAACACGAAACTTCAACATTCATTTTGTTCTTTTAGTCTGTTTCTATTGGTATTTGAATGACATTATTGGGAAGTAGGCAATTGCTCGGGGAGAGATTTTAACTCTACCTGTTCAGCGGAAACTGGGCAGATGGACAGTTAAATTAACCAAGCTTACTTAACCACCCTGGAATCGCCGGAAGCTGACCAGAATTATAACCTGCTCAACTGAGCAGATGCCAAGGACATGTGCCCAAAGCCGGCAGGGTTCTTTTTTATATAAGCATCTTTGGTCCCAGTAGCGTCATTAGGACCCGACTGCAATTTTAATTTGCCAGCCTGAATGGGAAGCTGCGGTGAGGTTTCATCCAGGCCACCCAAGCGGAGAAGAAGATCGGGGTCAGAAGAGACCCAAAAAAGTAAGTTTTAAAATTTGTTTTCCTTGTTAGGCCAGGAGGAACAAGGTTTTCTAGACTAATATGTCGAGGAACCAACTAGAGAGCTGGCCATCCTAGACTAGGTGTTGTGTAATGAAAGAGGATTAATTAGCAATCTTGTTGTGCGAGGCCCCTTGGGGAAGAGTGACCATAATATGGTAGAATTCTTTATTAAGATGGAGAGTGACACAGTTAATTCAGAAACTAGGGTCCTGAACTTAAGGAAAGGTAACTTCGATGGTATGAGGTGTGAATTGGCTAGAATTGACTGGCAAATGATACTTAAAGGGTTGACGGTGGATAGGCAATGGCAGACATTAAAAGATCACATGGATGAATTTCAACAATTATACATCTCTGACATAAAAATAAAACAGGGAAGGTGGCTCAACTGTGGATAACAAGGGAAATTAGGGATAGTGTTAAATCCAAGGAAGAGGCATATAAATTGGCCAGAAAAAGCAACAACCCTGAGGACTTGGAGAAATTTAGAATTCAGCAGAGGAGGACAAAGGGTTTAATTAGGAGGAGGAAAATAGAGTATGAGAGTAAGCTTGCAGGGAACGTAAAAACTGACTGTAAAAGCTTCCATAGATATGTGAAGAGAAAAAGATTAGTGAAGACAAATGTAGGCCCCTTGCAATTAAGATCAAGTGAATTTCTAATGGGGAACAAAGAAATGGTAGACCAATTGAACAAATACTTTGGTTCTGTCTTCACTAAGGAAGACACAAATAACCTTCCAGAAATACTAGGACACCGAGGGTCTAGCGAGAAGGAGGAAGTGAAGGAAATCCTTATTAGTCAGGAAATTGTGTTTGGGAAATTGATGGGATTGAAGGCTGATAAATCCCCAGGGCCTGATAGTCTGCATCCCAGAATACTTAAGGAAATGGCCCTAGAAATAGTGGATGCATTGGTGGTCATTTTCCAATATTCTATAGACTCTGGATCAGTTCCTATGGATTGGAGGGTAGCTAATGTAACCCCACTTTTTAAAAAAGGAGGGAGAGAGAAAACAGGGAATTATAGATCGGTTAGCCTGACATCGGTAGTGGGGAAAATGTTGGAATCAATTATTAAAGATGTAATAGCAGCGCATTTGGAAAGCAGTGACAAGTCAGCATGGATTTATGAAAGGGAAATCATGCCTGACAAATCTTCTAGAATGTTTTGAAGATGTAGCTAGTAGAGTGGACAAGGGAGAACCAGTGGATGTGGTGTATTTGGACTTTCAAAAGGCTTTTGACAAGGTCACACACAAGAGATTAGTGTGCAAAAGTAAAGCACATGGTATTGGGGGTAATGTATTGACGTGGATAGAGAACTGGTTGGCAGACAGGAAGCAAAGAGTAGGAATAAACGAGTCCTTTTCAGAATGGCAGGCAGTAACTAGTGGGGTACTGCAAGGTTCAGTACTAGGACCCTAGCTATTTACAATATACAATAATGATTTAGATGAAGGAATTGAATGTAATATCTCCATGTTTGCAGATGACACTAAGCTGGGTGGCAGTGTGAGCTGTGAGGAGGATGCTCAGAGGCTGCAGGGTGACTTGGACAGGGTGGGTGAGTGGGCAAATGCATGGCAGCTGCAGTATAATATAATGCAGTACATGTGAGGTTATCCACTTTGGTGGCAAAAACAGGAAGGCAGAATATTATCTGAATGGTGACAGATTAGGAAAAGGGGAGGTGCAACGAGACCTGGGTGTCATGGTACATCAGTCTTGAAAGTTGGCATGCAGGTACAGCAGGCGGTGAAGAAGGCAAATGGCATGTTGGCCTTCATAGCGAGAGGAATTGAGTGTAGGAGCAGGGAGGTCTTACTGCAGTTGTACATTGCCTTGGTGAGGCCACACCTTGAATATTGTGTACAGTTTTGGTCTCCTAATCTGAGGAAGGACATTCTTGCTATTGAGGGAGTGCAGCGAAGGTTCACCAGACTGATTTCCGGGATGGCAGGACTGACATATGAAGAAAGACTGGATCGACTAGGCTTACATTCATTGGAATTTAGAAGAATGAGAGGGGATCTCATAGAAACAAATAAAATTCTGACGGGATTGGACAGGTTAGATGCAGGAAGAATGTTCCCGATGTTGGAAAAGTCCAGAACCAGTCTAAGGATAAGGGGTAAGCCATTTAGGACCGAGATGAGGAAAAACCTCTTCACTCAGAGAATTGTGAACCTGTGGAATAATCTACCACAGAAAGTTGTTGGGGCCAGTTCGTTAAATATACTCACAAGTGAGTTAGATGTGGCCCTTATGGCTAAGGGGATCAGGAGGTATGGAGGGAAAGCAGGAATGGGGTTCTGAAGTTGCATGATCAGCCATGATCATATTGAATGGAGGTGCAGGCTCGAAGGGCCGAATGGCCTACTCCTGCACCTATTTTCTATGTTTCTATGAGAGCGAGTGGAAGGTGGGTGGTAGGAGGAATAGTAGGAGAGGACGGGGAAGGAAAAGGGGGAGAAAAGAAGGCAGTAGAGAGAAGGAGAGGGGGGTAAAGGAGCAGGGGGAAAAAGGAGGAGGGAGTGGAGGAACCTATGTGCAGAAGTGGTGTTGGGAATAACCTCTTTACGGCTATCTCTGGTCACTTGAAATAATCAGGTATGAGTGCAAACCAATATGGTGGATTGACGCACGTGAGCAATTCTCTGAGTGGCTTGTCTTCCTTTTGTCTAGAGCTTCCTCTCTCTCTTCCTCCGTCTGTGAGGACAAGCTCACAGGAGGTAACTTTTATTCTATTTTTAGGGGTGGGCCTGAAAAGGTAGTTTGACAAGACCTTTTGACCAATCGAGATTCCCTTAAAATCTCAACACACAAAGGGGCAACTGTAATATAGAGCACCCCTTAGTGGACTACTGCTCCACCTAGTAGACTACAGTGGTAATGCAACTACTGCTGTAAATATAATAAAAGAATCATGTGACAAGATCACATGACAAGTTCCTGTAGAGCCATCTTGAGTCTGTGTGTTTTTTATGATGTCATAAAGAATATATCGCATTTGGTGACGACGATAGGATAATCGGATTCCCAAACTAAAATTTTTGTGGGTGGATCATCCAGTCAAACAACAGAGACTTTGATAGGTTCTTTGTTTTGTAGCACAGCTAAAAATCCAAGGTAAATTTCAAGCACACTTGGCTGAACTGAAGAGTCCAGATGGCCGTGCCTATGGAACCAATAGGCTGCTTGGGTGACTTCCATCATGACCGAGAGACTTTCGAAGCATATGTGGAGAGACCAGAAATGTTTTTCACTGTGAACAGTATCGTCAAAGTTGCCGATGATGAAAACCATAACCAGGTAGTGTTGGAAAGAAATTCTTGACTGAAACAGGCCCCGATGTGTATGAAACCCTAAAAAATGTGCTTCTTCCCATCAAGCCGAAGGACACACCACTGACGGAGATTCTAAACAAGTTAGAACAACACTACAGTCCTGAGCCCCTGGAAATTGCTGAAAGTTATCATTTTGCAACACAAAATCAGTTGAATGATGAGGGTATCAGTGAGTACATTATAATTTTTAAAAGTTATCTATTCACTGTCATTTCGGAAACTTTCAGGCCCGCATTGCGTGACCACTTTGTTTGTGGGAAGAGGAATGAAGCAATCAGAAGAAAGTTGTTGGCAACCCCTAACTTGACTTTGATTTATCTTGTCAGGCAGGTATGCCGATGGATATGGCCGACCAATAATCCCAAGAATTTCATGTTATTTTCAGTCGTTACACAACCGAGGTGAATCGCCTGCACGTTAAAAGTAAAAGGCAGTTGGGCCCCAAGGCCTCAGCAACTGGCCAAGGGAACAGTGCATTGAAGTCGTGCTATCGATGCCTGGGACAACACATTGCTCAAAGCTCTTCATATGTAAAGGCAAAGTGTTTCTTCTGCAAGAAAACTGGGCATCATGCAAAGGCATGCCGACTGAAGAGTAAAGCGATGTTGGCCTGAGCGAGAACACTGACGTTGGTGCGTCTGTCCTGCCAATGGATTTGCAGGATCTTGTGGAGGCAGCGCTGGTGGTACTTCTCCAACAATTTGAGGTGTCTGCTATATACAGTCCACGTCTCTAAGCCATATAAGAGGGGAGGGTATCACTACTGCCCTGTAAACCATGAGCTTGGTGCCGGATTTGAGGCCAACATCCCCAGCATCGAAGCACTGACCACGCTCGATCAGCTCCGTTGGGCAGACCACATCATCCACATGCCCGACACGAGACTCCCAAAGCAAGTGCTCTACGTGGAGCTTCGACACAGCAAGCGAGCCCGAGGTGGGTAGAGGAAACGCTTCAAGGACACCCTCAAAGCCTCCTTGATAAAGTGTAACATCCCTACCGACTCCTGGGAATCCATGGCCCACAACCACCCAAAGTGCAGGAAGAGCATCCAGGAGGGCGCTGAGCACCTCGAGTCTCATCGCCAAGAACAAGCATGAACCAAGCGTGGACAGCGGAAGGGGCGTGTGTCAAACCAGGCTCCCCGACCACCCTTTCCTTCAACCACTGTCTGCCCCATCTGTGACAAAAACTGTAGATCCCACATTGGACTCCCCCATCACCTAAGAACTCATTTTTAGAGTGGAAACAAGTCATCCTCGACTCCAAAGGACTACCTATGATGATGATGATGATGAAACCAATGTTCAATGCTAGAAGTAGTAATCGCCAGAGACTACATAGTATTGAAGAGATGCAACAGAACGAGGAGATTCTGGAGATACACGTCATCAGGAGCACCAGGTTATATAACAACGATTCGTGATGTATCGTCATCCAATTAGACATTGCAGGAACCAGGATACCCATGGAAATTAACACTGGTGCATCCATGAGCGTAGTACCGGAATCGCTATATCTTGAGAAGTTGCGTGATTTTCCATTGGAGAAATCGAAGATAGAGCTGCGAGGCTACTCGGGAGAACAAATTCCTGTTGTAGGATGTAACATCATACCGGTGAAATACAAGGATCAATTTCAGAGCTTGCTTCTCCTAGTAGTGGCAGGAAACAAGCCTGCCTTGATAGGTAGAAATTGATTGAGATCACTGAAGCTGGATTGGAATGAGATTTTTCTTGAGGAAACAAAATTTGGATCGAAAGATGATGTCCTTAAGCAGTATCCGAAGGTGTTCCACGAAACAGGCAGTCCGATCCAAGGTTTCAAGGCGAGTGTCAGCATGCAGAAGGATGTTAGACCAGTTTACTGCAAGCTATGTCCCATACCATATGCATTCAAGGAGAAAGTTGAGCAAGAATTCAAAGGACTAGAAACTGAGAACATTATCTCTAAGATAGATCTAAGTAGTTGGGCTACAACCATTGTTTTTGGACCTAAGTCAGATGGTAAGGTATGGTTGTGTGGTAATTATAAAGTAACCATCAACCACTTTCAAGAGAGTAATTTACCGAATATATTGCCAAATGTAGAAGATTTGTTCACAATACTAACAGGTGGTCTTCTCAAAGTTCAATCACACAAATGCCAACTTCCAACTTGAAATGGATGAGGAGTACAAGTCATGCTTGACTATAAATACTCACCTAGGCCTATATCAATTTAATCGGCTACCATTTGGAGTGTCTTCCATCTCCGCCATATTCCATGGGGTGATGAACCAGATTTTGCAAGGCATTGAAGGGATAGTATGTTATTTAGATGACATACTCATTTCAGCACCAAACAGGTAAATCCATAATAATGTATTGAATGAAGTGCTCAAATGGCTAGAGAAGCATTGAGTACAAGTGACTGCTCACAAGTGCGAGTTATTTAAAATCTCAGTGGAGTACTAAGGGCACAGAGTAGACAAAGATAGACAAAGGGAAAGCTGGATGCAATCAGAAATACTCCCACTCCCAAAAATGTTACTTAATTTTGATCATTTTTAGTTCTTTTGAACTATTATGGGAAGTTCCTACCAAATTCGACTGCAGAATTACATCCACTGAGCTGTTGAAAAAAACAGGTCCATTGGAAATGGTCAGAAGAATGCGACGCAACATTCAAGGAGTGTAAAAGCCAGTTGGTAGAGAGTACCATGTTAGTTCACTATGATGTATCTAAGGAAATCAGGCGAGCATGTGATGCCTCGCCATATGGAGTTGGGGCAGTGATCTCTCATGTACTAGGAGAGATCAAATGCTTATGCTTCACGCACTCTCAGTGCCAGTGAGCATAATTATGCGCGGATTGAAAGGGAGGCTTTGACGTTGATTTATGGGTCAAGAAGTTCCACAAATGCTTGTATGGTCAGAAGTTTACCATCGTTACTGACCATAAGCCCCTGACAGCAATCCTCCATCCAAAGGCCCCAAATTTCCCCAGCCACTTAGAGTGGCGTATCTCGACTTCCTGCAGGAAAAAAAGCGCCAAAAATCTACCTCAGAATTTGGCCACTCGCTCGTTGTCCGGATCCATCGGCGTCACGCAGCAGAGTGTGGGGGGGGGGGGTGGAGCTTCGGCCGCGCTTGCTCAGTGCGGCCAGCAGGGGGGCGGGGCTTGGTCCCAGCGTGTTGTGCAGTGCCGGCAGGGGCACGCATGGCTGTTTGAGTATGCGTGCATGGGCGGTTCAGTCCACGCGCATGCGCAGTGTAACAGGAAGCTTGGCAATCGGCCAATTAAAGGGAAAGCGTCCTCAGAATAAGTGGCTATGCAGCATATATAAAGGTGAGGTTTGAATATTGATTTTTGTGTGGCTGAGGGAGTGGAAAGGAGTGCGGGATAGGTGTAAGTGTGATCTTTGAACATTACCTGCGTTTGAGTCCAATAGACAAATGGCACAAGAGCGTGCAAGAAGAACCAAGAATTTCCTCCATGAGGAAGTGGAGAAATTAGTGACAGTTATTGAGGAGAAATGGCTGGAGCTGGATAGCAGCAAGAGTGGTCCGTCAAAGGTCTCCCCCAAGGAAATGAGGAAAAGGTGGAACCTCGTTGCCGAAGAATTCTCCGCTGGGGTCAACACCGCAAGATCTGGAAGCCAGTGCAAGAAGAAATGGCAGGACATTGGTCAAGTGGTGAGTGTAAGTATTATCTTCATCTTTAAATTGAATTGCAGTGGAAAATGTGACCATCTATATGTGTCCCACCCATCAGAAGTGCACCATGTCTGACAATTAATATTTTCATCTTTGCAGAAGAAATTGGCCCACAACAAGAGGAAGAGAACTAGAACAGGAGGAGGGCCACAAAATCTGCACCAACTGACACCCCTGGAACAGAGGGTTGCTGCCTTGCTGACTCGCACTGGCAGAAAAATAATAAGCTCTGTACAAGCTGGATCCACACGCGAGGGTGCGGTTGAGTCATTAAAATGCATATCAAATCAACCTGCTGATGGCCTGCTACGCATGAGACTACTCATGCCACCCATCCTGCCCCCTCCTGTGCTGCTAACCATTTGACTGTTGTGTTGTCTTTTGCAGAAGAAGACGACACTCCTCAAGATCCTGAGGATCCAGATATGTGCGCTCCAGACCAAGGCGGGTGGAGGGAGGAAGGGTCCATGGAAATGTGTGCTCAGAAGAATGCTGACCGTGATATTGATCAGGACATAGCACAGGGCATTACACAGCCAGAGCCCTCCATTAGCTCCTCGGCAATCTTCCTTGGGTTCACACCTTCTGAGGTCGTGGGTCTGAGTGTCAGTCGGGAAATGCATGTTGGGACACCCAGTCCCCCACCGTTCCAGCCTGCGCCTCGCACTGGAGGGGTGCCACTTGGTAGACCCACGATGAGGGGAAGGAGAAGCCGACCAGTCTCTCTTGAGAGGCAGCCCTCAGCAGAAGTTAATCAGGTTTTTTCATTGGGTGAGGAGACCAATGCCCTCACAAGATCACTTATGGTGGCCGTCAGTGGGGTGCGTGATGAGGTCGCCACACTATCGGGTGAAATCTCTGCACTAAGATGGGAAGTCAGGGCGGGCATTTCAGAGGGTGTGCAGACGATGGCAGATGCCATGAGGGAGCTGGCTTCTGCAATAAGGGCACAAAGACCGAGACTCAAATGTCACTCCCACTTCACTCCACGCACCAGGCACTGGTCAGACCCAAGCCAATCCCCCAACCTCCCCCCCCCACCACCATAACCGACCCTATAAGAAAGTGCATTTTCCCCGAGATGTGGGTGAGGGATGGGTGCAGACGTTTTTTCCTGTTGTAGCTGTTGCTGTTGTTGGTATCGTTGAAGTGCACTGTAAAATTCACAAGAAAAGATATTTTGCATCAAAACTAAATCATCCTCCATTAGGACCACGCAACATTTAGGGTCAACTGTAAAAAGTAAAAATCCCTCACCCCTACAGTCATGCATACCTGCCGCCCCTAGCCCTGGTGGTAGGGCTAGCCGGTGCATTCTGCAGTCGGCAAGGTAGGACTGCTCTATTTTCTGTATCTGATTTATCTTTCATTTATTTGTGGTGATGTTGTGCAGCTGTTGTGCTGAAGATGTTGTAATGTTGTGCTGATGTTGTGAAGGTCCTTAGAGCTTTGGAATCCTCTAACTCACCTCCCCCTCCCCACCCCGCACCCCCACCCCCCTCCCCCATCTCTGGCTACCTGCGCTGATTTCTTAAATGTAGGTAAGGTTTTTCTGTGCCTACAAAAGTGGCCACATACACTGGCCTAAGTTAGTTTGGAGTAACTTTCAGCTGGCCAAATTTGCTTCTATGGCAAAGTGTAAGTGGCTTGTCATGCCCCCTTTTGGAGAGAACAAACTAAACTAAAAAAAACCCTAACTGACTTATATTGGAGCAAGTTAAATGGGGAAATTTGAAATTTTTAAGTTACTCCAAAAAAAAACTACCTACTCTAAAAAAAAACGGGGCAACTCTTGTGGAAATTTGAGCCCAAAGTCTTCAGTTCCAACCCTAGCTGCAGCCCAAATGCAGAGATGGGCTTTGATTTTGTCAGCATATATGTATGACATTGAGTACAGACGATCAACTGATCACAGTAATTTCCAGATACCATCGCCATCACAAGTTACACCCAATATGAAAGAAGTGTTCTATTTTTCATACATTGATGAACTGCCAGTCACAGCTGAAAAGATTGGTAGAGCAACCAAACATGACCCAGTTATGTCAAAGGTGTATGATTACATAGCAAATGGTTGGCCAAACCAGGTATCAGACAAAGATATTCATCCATACTTTGTTGATAGGAATGAATTATCAGTGAATGAAGATTATATCATATGAGGTGCAAGAGTAGTTATTCCAAATAAGTTCAGGTCCAAATTATTAGGAGATCTTCATGAGCAGCACCTGGGATTGGGCTTGACCAAGAATTTTGCATGCAGTTACTTATGGCGGCCATGTTTAGATAAAGATATAGAGTACATCATTAGTCAGTATACAACATGTTAATCAGTAAGCAAGAACCACCATCAGTACCATTACAGCCATGGAAATGGCCTCCCAGGGTGTGGCAAAGGTTACATGTAGATTTTGCTGATCTAGAAGGACAGCAATTGTTCATTCTGACTGATAGCCATTCAAAGTGGGTAGAGGTATTTCCAATGTGGAAAATAACAACAATAACAACACTAGACAATTTGCAAAGATTGTTTTCTTCATATGGGTGTCCCAGAAAAATTTCGACTGATAATGGGCCGCAAGTTTGTTCAGAAGAATTTGCACAGTTCATGAGCAGATATGGTGTGAAACATACCAAGGTTCCACTGTACCACCCTACTTCAAATGGTGCAGCAGAGCACATATTACAACTTGTAAAACGTGCCCTTATCAAGTAAATGTTGGATCCAAATTCAAGGGAACGGCAGTTGTCATTGGACCACAAACTAGCAAATTTTCTGATTACTTATCATAATACTCCTCATACAGCTACTGGTAGATAACCAACAGAGATGTTTCTCAAACGACAGCCACACACCAGGTTCTCGTTGTTAAAGCCAAATTTGGCACTGTCCGTCGAATAGAAACAATTAAGACAGAAAGAGAATCATGATAGTGGTAAAGTAAGAGAGACAAGTGTGAAAGTGAATCAGAAGGATAGAGTGAAGAACCATTACCATAAATGGTTAAAGTGATTACCAGGAAGAGTAATGAAGATATATGGCCTTCACATATATTTGTTCAAGATGTTTGATCAGGGAAAGGTGAGGTTTGTTCACATTGATCACATTTCACCTACAGGTGTAGAAGGAGTTGAAAGTTGGAATGATTCGATTATTTCTGATGAGTCAGATAGTCTTGTTACAAGTAGAGTACCAGTAGCAAATCTTACATCAGTTGTACTAGAAACAAGTCCAAGAGAAAGTCAGAGTTTGTTTGAGTCCGAGTCAGGCAGACAAATAGTCTGAAGTTGTAGAGTCCAAATGTAAATCAAGAGATACCCTTGGAAAAAAACTCTCCTTGGGGTCAGCCGAGAATGAGTCTAAGTTCGACACTAAGTTTGGAAAGTTCTGTTCGAGAGCGAAGGTATCCTCTTCGAGACAGAAAACCAGTGGTTAAGTTTGATTTGTAAATATGGAAAAATAAGTCCATGGGCTTGAACCTCCACTTTTTTTGCATGCTTAATGTCCACTTAAAGCCCATTTTACTGCTGAAATGACGTAAAACGCCCATTTATCGCTCATTTAGCCACAAAATAGAAACCGATGGGGATTTCTTGGAAACTTATCGCCGAGCGTTACTTTCCCTATGTGCTTAACGCCGGGAAAAAATAATACCGCCCGCCCACTTTTTTTGGGCGGAATCATCAGAACGGGCGAAATCAATGCCCATAATATCGTCCCGCATTAATTTCCGCACTGATTTAACGCCGAGACTCAATAATACCGCCCGACCACATTTTTTTAATTGTAAAGACCATATTTACTGAAACTAGCGACCATGAGATCGCGCAGTGTCACTTTCATCACCTTGCACACACATCGCCTACAATATCGCTCGCCCCAAAAAACGCCCAGAGTAAGTGGAACTAACTGGAACTAATCACAGCGTTATGGACGCCATGTTCTACATCACATGTCGCATCCTTTAAAAGGCTGCTGTGCTTCAACCTCGGCGGAGTTCGGATGTACTCTGGAGGTCGTTAGAGTTGATGTGAACATCTCTACAAACATCTTGACCACACTGTGACCAATTGGAATTGAATAGGTGTCTTCGTTGGGAAATTCAGTCTTTGTGACCAATCGGTAGAAAACAGAGAGTTACTGCAATGGGGCCTGTCCTTTCTCACCCTTTATTGGTGACAAATTACATGCAGCAGACTCGAGATCGGCGAAGGTACGCTCCACAGCATTATGTGCCCAATGTAAGCCATACCAGATTGATGAGGACCAGACATTACACCCCCCCACCACTACAGGGAGAAGCATTCTTACCTCGACTTGTCCGACACCACCTGCCTTTGGAGACTGCGCTTCCACAAAGATGTTATCACTGAGGTATGCCAGCTGATAAGGGCAGATCTGCAGCCTGTCAGCACCATCAGTACTGCACTGTCCTTCAAGGTCAAAGTCACCGCGGCACTGTCGTTCTATGCCTCGGGTTCTTTTCAGGCCACAGCTGGCGACATTTGAGGACTTTCTCAGCATGCCACACATCACTGCATTAGACAGATCATTGAAGCCCTGTACGCACGCAGGAGGGACTTTATCAGCTTCCCTATGACCAGGGAGGTACAGAGTGAGAGGGCTCTAGGATTCTCCAGAATTGCAAACTTCCCCAAGGTGCAGGGGGCAATAGACTGTACACACATCGTGATGCGGGCATCTTTTCAGGATGCTGAGGTTTTCAGGAACCGCAAGGAAGTCCACTCCCTGAATGTCCAACTGGTTGTCGACCACCTGCAAATTATACTGGCAGTGAATGCTCAATTTCTGGACAGCATCCATGATGCTCACATCCTGCATGAGAGCACTGTAACTGACTTACTTAACAATCAGCCACAAGGTCAATTCTGGATGCTTGGTGACAAAGCATGTGGCCTCGCCACCTGGCTGATGACCCTCCCCCTGCGTGACACCCAGATCAAAGCCGAGAGACGATACAATGAGAACCACAGAGCAACTCGCAATATCGTGGAGAAAACCATTGGAGTGCTAAAGCAGTGCTTCAGATGCCTGGACTACTCAGGAGGCGAGCTCCAATACTACCCTGAGCACGTAGCTCAATTCATGGTGGTGTGCTCCATGCTGCACAACTTGGCTATCAGGAGGGGACAAGAATTGCCTGATGAGTCTGAAAGTCCACCTCACTAGAGAGAGGAAGAGGAGGACGAGGAGGCGGATGCTGACATCGGCCCAGACAATCAGGCTGACACTGAAGCCATGCCCCCGCCCCCCTGCAGACCGCATGAAAGGGCCCGTGGTGGCATGATAGCTGCAAGAGCCTTACGTCAGGAGCTCATCAATGATCACTTTGCCTGAAGGAATGTTACTGTTATTTACAAGGCTGACACACTGCTGGGTGTGCAGGTCATACATCAATGGTGGGCATCACCTTGGTGACAGTTAAAGTTTAAGTTGATACTTCAACTTTAATTAAGTGTAATTATACCCTTTGATGTTAAGGAATCAGCAGCGTGTAACAGTGCCGCTATCTGAGCCAATGCGCAACAAGGTTTTGTTAAAATAAAAAATATTTAAATCGAACATTTTTCTGAAATCATCAGTATTTCTGTAAAAACCAATCCTTTCCCGCCCGCCGCCCCCAGCTTCTTCTCCCCACCTCTACCCCTTCCCCTTCCCATCCTGACTCCAAGCCGCCTGATCGAGGAGCTCCTCAGGCGATGCTTCATTGGGGAGGGGGTTGACGGCCGAACCACTGCTTGGATGGATACGGGAGAGGACGGTCCTAGGTGGGAACGTGCTCCGAGCCAGAAGCAAGATGTTGCTGCTGGCTCTCATGACTGGCTGGCAAAGGGGGTGCGGCATCTTGGGGTGCAGTGCCGCGCTCCGGAACCACTGGGAGCCCTCTGCCACCAGTGTTCCTGGCTACCAGTTCCAGGGCCTCCACCATCCCTTCCATGTTATATATTATTTGTTGGACAAAAACTCGGTGTCAACTATGTTCTTGGTGCTTAGTAGGCTTTTTGTTGCTGGTGAATCTCCCTCGTGCCTCGCACAGCAGCCAAACAAGCACATAGCACAGCCACACACGCTTTCAGTCCCTCTGAGCTCCCTCTCTCTCTGTCTCCTCTTCTGTGCATGTTATGATGACCCTTGACCTCCTGAATCGCGGGAATCGAGCGTTCCCATGCCATTGCTAAGGACAGCGACACTTTACGGCAGAAGGTCAGAGAGATTTAATGCTACCACCCATTTCATATCGCTCGCGGTAACACCCATTTTCAAAAATTGAGACTAGGCGCTTTGAGAATGGGCGAGAAGCCGCCGATCTATAAACCCTTTTTTTAATGCCCACGCCGGAAATATCGCCCATTTTTGGGCGATCTGCACAAAAGTGGAAAATCTAGCCCATCTTTTGTTGTGTATAACCATGCAAGTTATGTATTATGATTATTTTGGAAAGAAAGACAGACAGACAGAGGGCGAAATTTTCCATTTTTTTTGCACGCTTAATGCCCACTTAACATCCATTTTATCGCTGAAATGACGTATAATGGCCAGATATCGCCCATTTAGCCACAAAATGAAAACTGACGGGCATTTTTCAGACACTTATCGGCGAGTGTTACATTCCCCATATGCGTAATGCCGGGAAAAAATAATACCCCACGCCCATTTTCTTTGGGTAGAATCATCAGATTGGGTGAAATTAGTGTCCATAATATCGCCCAGTGTTAGTTTCCGCACGGAATTAACGCCGAGATTCAATAATACCAACCGCCCACTTTTTTTGTTGTAAAGATCACATTTGCTGAAACTAACGCCCAGGAGATTGCCCAGCGTCACTTTCACCACCTCGGACACATCTCGCCCACAATATCGCTCGCCCAAAACACCGCTCAGAAAAAGTGGAACTGTCCTGAACTAATCACAGCGGTGTGGGTACCATTTTTTAAATCGCAGGTCGCTTCATTCAAAAGGCTGCTTGAACTTCAGGGGAGTTTGGATTGACTCTGGAGTTCTTCTCAGGTGAAGTGACCATCTCAACAGACATATTTTCAGACTCTGGACTATTGGGGTATTTTAGTAAATACTGTAGGTGTATTTTAGTGAGGAAATTATTGCTTCTGATCACTCGCTATTATACTTCCATTGCAATGGGGCCAGCCATTTCTAAGCCTGCATCGATTAATACACAGATGCTGCAGAATGCAGATGGCTCAGTGTGTGATGCACATCATTATGTGCCCAATTTAAAATGTGCAAGAATGAGGAGGAGGGCTAGACCATACACACCCCACACTTACAGGGAGAAGAGGTCTTACCTCGACATGTCCGAGCACACCTGCCTTCGGAGACTGCGCTTCCACAAGGTGGTGATCAATGAAATATGTGAGCTCATCAGGCCACATATGTAGCCTGCCATCAGGACATCAGTGTCGGTCGAGGTCAAAGTCACCACGGCACTGTCTTTCTACGTGTCCGATTCCTTTCAGGCCTCTGCGGTCGAGATTTGCCCTCTGTCTCACCATGCCACCCATCACTGCATTAGACAGGTCACGGAGGCCCTGTACGCACATAGGATGGACTTTATCAGCTTCCTCATGACCACGTAGGCTCAGACTGACAGGGCTGGAGCATTTTACCGCATTGCTAAGTTCCCCAGGGTACAGGGAGCAATACAGTGCACTCACATCGTCATGCGGCCACATTCTCAGGACCCAGAGCTTTTTCCTAACAGAAAAGGATTTCACTCCCTGAAGGTCCAACTAGTTGTCGACCACAACCAGATCATCATGGCAGTGAATGCCAAATGTCCGGACAGCTTCGATGAGGCTCACATCCTGCGTGAGAGTGCTGTCTCTGACATGTTTAAGAGTCAGCCACAAGGACAATGCTGGATGCTTGGTGATAATCAATATGGCCTAGCCACCTGGCTGATGACACCCCTGCATTACAAATTTGGCAGATGGAGTATAATGTTGGAAAGTGTGAGGTTATGCACTTTGGCAGAAAGAATCAAAGAGCAAGTTATTATTTAAATGGAGAAAGATTGCCAAGTGCCGCAGTACAGTGGGACCTGGGGGGGGGGGGGGGAGGTACTTATGCATGAAAATCAAAAGGATAGTATGCAGGTACAGCAGGTGATCAGGAAGGCCAATGATATCTTGGCCTTTATTGCAAAGGGGTTAGAGTATAAAACCAGAGAAGTCTTGCTACAGCTATATAAGGTATTGGTGAGGCCACACCTAGAATACTGTGTGCAGTTTTGGTTTCCATATTACGAAAGGATATACTTGCTTTGGAGGCAGTTCAGCGAAGGTTCACTAGGTTGATTCTGGGGATGAGGGGGTTGACTTATGAGGAAAGGTTGAGTAGGTTGGGCCTCTAATCATTGGAATTCAGAAGAATGAGAGGTG
The DNA here is from genome assembly GCF_044704955.1 of Pristiophorus japonicus. Classification (NCBI taxonomy): domain Eukaryota; kingdom Metazoa; phylum Chordata; class Chondrichthyes; family Pristiophoridae; genus Pristiophorus; species Pristiophorus japonicus. The sequence goes on from NC_091985.1 coordinate 62,953,819, forward strand.
ATCTAATCGAAACGTATAAGATTATGAGGGGGCTTGACAAGGTGGATGCAGAGAGGATGTTTCTACTGATGGGGGAGACTAGAACTAGGCATGATCTTAGAATAAGGGGCCGCCCATTTAAAATAGAGATGAGGAGAAATTTCTTCTCTCAGAGGGTTGTAAATCTGTGGAATTCGCTGCCTCCGAGAACTGTGGAAGCTGGGACATTGGAATAAATTTAAGGCACAAATAGACAGTTTCTTAACCGATTAGGAGATAAGGGGTTATGGGGAGCAGGCGGGGAAGTGGAGCTGAGTCCATGATCAGATCAGCCATGATCTTATTGAATGGTGGAGCAGGCTCAAGGGACCGTATGGCCTACTCCTGTTCCTATTTCTTCTGTTATGTTAAGGAATCACCAGTGTGTAACGGTCCAGCTATCTGAGAAAATGCACAACAAGGTTATGTTCAATAAAAAAAAATTATACCAACATTCGTCTGAAATCATAAGTATCATGGGCAAAAACTCCCAACCCCCACCCACACCCTACTTTTTCCACCATTGACATCAATCAAATGTTCAACATATCCAGCAACACAGAATACAAAGGCAAAGCAGGAGAGTGGTCCCCTCCCCCCATACATTGCAACAAATTGCATACACCCAGATGGAGATATAACACAGCCATCACCTGCGGACATGCACCTCACTTTCCTTCCCCCTCTCCTTCTTCTCCCCACCTCTACCCCTTCCCCTCCTCACTCCATGCCGCCTGGCCGAAGAGCTCCTCAGGCAGTGCCTCATTGGGCGGGGGGGGGGGATGAAGGCAGAGGCGGTGGTTGCACGGGTACGGGAGCGGGGGGTGCCGAGGGTCGAACATTCTCTGATCCAGAAGCCGGATCTTGGTCCTGCCTCTCATCTGTCATTCGCAGTGATGATGCGGAAACTAGGGGAGGAGTGCCATGCTCTGGGACCACTGGGAGGCCTGTGCCAGCAGTGTTCCTGGCTATCGCATCCAGGGCCTCCGCCATCCACGGAACGTACTCAGTAATGGTGGCCAGCTGTCGGGATATGCCCCCCAATGCTTCGAGGAGCTGGTCACCAATGTCTACAATCCTCCTGGACAACTGTATCATCTCTCCGCTCTCATGTTGCGCTCATGGACCAGACCTGCCGCGTCCACGAGGCCTCCGCGAGGTCGGCGCCGTCCTGGGGACAAATGGGGTGCCCAGTGGTGAGGTGCTTGGGGCCGGTACCTCCAGAGTGGAGGCGGGAATGACCGGAGGAGCACTCAATGGCTTTGGGGTGGAATGGCTTTTGGAGCGTGGCGATGCAGGTTCCTCGAAATCGGCACTCTCATCTGTAGAGAAGAGAGCCGGCGGATTGATGGGCGAGAATCGGAGCTCCTCAGCAGATGTAGGATCGTCCGGCGAGTCCGGCCCTGCCCTCCCACCTTCTGGCCTCTGAGGTCTTGCCTGGGGCCGCGCTGCTGGCTGAGCTACAAAACACAACTGAGGTTATTAGAGGAGGTGCTAGGGTCACAAGGTGATTCCAGCGGTACACACAGCATATGCAATACAAAAGCACCATCACTATCAAGATCATCACAGACATCACATTTCATTACCATCAACACATGGTGCATTGCAATGATTTTCATTAGGCCAGCATTATTTCTAGGATAATTTTAGAAATCATCTATCATATATGATTTTTCGGATATGACTTTACATCTCGCAATGGTGTAACCTTTACTCACATCGCTTCACTTCAGGGTCCGCAGATGCTTGCATGGCTGTCCGGGGGTGCTTCCCCACGACTGTGAGCACCCGCTCCTCCATTTCAGTGATGTCGCTGGGGACTGGTGGCCCCCCACCCGTTCGCCTCTGCACGGACCTCATCATCGATAGCTTCTTCTGTAAAAGGTGACAGGACGACATGGCATGAGATCATTGCGTGATATCATTGCTAGGTACTGTCACAGAGACTGATAACACATAACCGACAGAAGAAATCATGATTATTATGATAATTATCAATCTTTACCTAACGACGTGCACTGTGACCGCAGTCTTTGACTACAACATTCCCGTTAAAAGTGAAAACCTCACATCTGTTGGTAGTCACTCATGACTGCAACAGATAAAATTATATAAATATATAAGTACATGTAAATAAATGTAATATTTACTTTTGCGGAGCCCACAAGATTGTGCTATTGTTTGCGGCATTGTTTGCCCTCATGCACCTCGTTGGTCGCCGACGAGACCACCTCTGCTATCTTGGCCCATATCTTCTGGTAGGCCTTTGGGGCGGGCTTCCCACGCCCTCCCTGTATCAAATCACCCCAGCGTAACTTGACCTCCTGCAGGAGGGAGACATTTGTCTCATCTGAGAACCTCCTCGTTCTTTTGCGCCCTCCAATGTGCTCCTCTCCCAGCTCACTGCTCTCGCCAGCATCAGTCTCCACGCCTCCTCCTCTCCCTCCATTATAAGCCAAATTCGGGCAAATATCTGGCTGGTAACAGCTACTTTTTGCTTCCCTATTTGCTCTAAAGCTTTAAACTCTCCCTTCCTCCTCCCAAAGCAGCCACACCACACCCACACACGCCTTCAGCCACGCTCAGCTCCCTCTCTCTCTATCTCCTCTTCTGCGCATGTCATGATGACACTTGACCTCCTGAATCGCGGGAATCGAGCATTGCCATGCCGTTGCTAAGGACGGCAGCACTTTACGGCAGAAGGTCAAAGAGATTTAACGCTACCGCCCATTTCATATCGCTCGCGGTAACGCCCAATTTCAAAAATAGAGACTAGGGGCTTTCAGAATGGTCGAGAAGCCGGTGATCTGAAAACTCATTTTTACCGCCCACATCAGAATTAACGCCCATTTTTGGGCAATCTGCATAAAAGTTTAAAATCTAGCCCAGAGTCTTCCACGACCACCGGACGTCGCTAAGCACTTTACAGCCCATGAAGTACTTTTGGAGTGTAGTCACTGTTCTAATGTAGGAAGCCAAATTGTGAACAGCAAGCTCCCACAAAAAGCAATGTGATACTGACCAGATAAATGTTTCCAATCATTCCAGTTTCCAGCTGCTGCAATTTTTCCAGTTCTTTCTGTTTCCAGGTGTTGCAATGTTTCCAGCTGTTGTTACTGTTTCCAGCTGTTACTGTTTCCAGCTGTTGCAATGTTTTCAGATGTTACAGTTTCCAGGTGTTGCAATGTTTCCAGATGTTGCAATGTTTCCAGGTGTTGCAATTTGTCCAGATGTTACAGTTTCCAGGTGTTGCAATGTTTCCAGCCATTACAATGTTTCGAGCTGTTGCAATTCAGAGGGAGAAGTGTAATATAGAGCTACTATTATATATGTAAACTTGTAAATATCTTGTTTAACCACCAGAGGGCTCATCCCCTGGAGTCCCAAGGGATACCACAATCCGTTGGGAGTACCTGTACTTAAGGAGACCTCACAGGCTGGAGAGGCACTCTGGAGACCTGCAATAAAAGACTAAGGTCACACTTTACTTTGAGCTCACAGTATCGGGTCAGACTCTTTATTCATACACCACAACTGGCGATGAGATACAGATGACGAACCCCACCGCAACAATGCAGAGAACAGTGGGCATCCTGGAGAAATTTTCGGAGGGAGATGATTGGGAAATCTTCATGGAGCGACTCGACCAATACTTCGTGGCCCATGAGCTGGAAGGAGAAGCGAACACTGCCAAACGAAGGGCGATTCTCCTCACCATTTGCGGGCCACCAACATATGGCCTTATGAAAAATCTGCTTGCTCCAGCAAAACCCACAGAGAAATCGTATGATGATTTGTGCACACTGGTCCAGGAGCATCATAACCCGAAGGAAAGCGTTCTGATGGCGAGTTACCGGTTCTACACTTGCAAGAGGTCTGAAGGCCAGGAAGTGGCGAGCTATGTTGCCGAGCTAAGATGCCTTGCAGGACATTGTGTATTTGAAGGACATTTGGAGCACATACTCAGGGACTTCTTTACATTTGGCATTGGCCCTGAAGTAATACTTCGCAAACTTTTGACTGTAGAGATCCCAATCTTGAGTAAAGCCATATCGATAGCCCAGGCGTTCATCGCCACCAGTGACAATATCAAGCAAACCTCTCAGCACACTAGTGCTGCTGCAAGTACTGTGAACAAAGTATTGTTGTTTTCAAATCGTAATGTAGAGGGCAGGTCACACATACCTGCAGCCGCACGTCCGCAGGTATCTCAGAGTTCACCATCAAGGGTGATGAATGCTAGGCCATTAACACCTTGTTGATGCTGCGGGGGTGATCATCGTTTCCATTCATGCCACTTCAAAGGATACATTTGCAAGGGCTGTGGAACAATGGGACATCTCCAACGTATGTGCAGTCGAGCTGCAAACCCTGCTAATCCTGCAAACCACCATGTTACAGAGGAGGACAGATCCACAGCGGATCACGACGAACCAGAGCTTCAGACCAAGGAGGCAGAGGTATATGGGGTGCACACATTTACCACAAAGTGTCCCCCAATAATGCTGAAGGTTGAATTAAATGGACACCCAGTGTCAATGGAGCTGGACACGGGCACGAGCCAGTCCATTACGTGCAAAAAGACTTTCAATAAATTGTAGTGCAGCAAGGCCTCAAGGCCAGTCCTGACTCCCATTCATACTAAACTGAGAACTTACACAAAGGAACTGATTCCCGTAATCGGCAGTGCTACTGTAAAGGTCTCCTACAGTGGAATGGTGCACTAGTTACCACTACCGGGCGATTGCCCCACGCTGCTCGGCAGGAACTGGCTGGGGAAGATACGCTGGAACTGGGATGATGTCCGAGCTCTCTCGCCCGTCAATGACACTTCGTGTGCCCAGGTCCTAAAAAATTTCCCCTTGCTGTTTGAACCAGGTATCGGGAAGTTCCAAGGAGCAAAAGTGCAGATCCACCTAATTCCGTGGGGTGCGACGCATCCATCACAAGGCGAGAGCAGTTCCGTACATGATGAGAGAGAGGGTGGAGATCGAGCCGGACCGGCTGCAATGAGAGGGCATCATTTCGCCAATCCAATTCAACGAGTGGGCCAGTCCGATTGTCCCAGTCCTCAAGGGAGATGGCACCGTCAGAATCTGTGGTGATTACAAAGTAACTATCAATCGCTTCTCCCTGCAGGATCAATACCCACTATCACAGGCAGACGACCTTTTTGTGGCGCTGGCGGGAGGAAAGACATTCACGAAACTGGACTTGCCCTCGGTCTACATGACGCAGGAGCTGGAGGAATCATCGAAGGGCCTCACCTGCATCAACACACACAAAGGTCTCTTCATTTACAACAGATGCCTGTTTGGGATTCGATCGGCCGCAGCGATATTCCAGAGAAACATGGAAAGCTTACTGAAGTCGGTCCCGCGCACCGTGGTCTTCCAGGACGACATCTTGGTTACAGGTTGGGACACCGTCGAGCATCTGCAGAACCTGGAGGAAGTTCTTAGTTGGCTTAATCGCATGGGGCTCAGGTTAAAACACTCGAAGTGCGTTTTCCTGGTGCCTGAACTGGAGTTTCTGGAGAGAAGAATTGCGGCGGACGGCATCAGGCCCACCGATTTGAAGACAGAGGCAATCGAGTACGCACCGAGGCCACAGAACGTTATGGAGCTGCGGTCGTTTCTAGGACTCCTGAACTACTTTGATAACTTTTTACCGGGTCTCAGCACACTGTTAGAACCACTGCGTAAAGGAGATGAATGGGTATGGGGTAAAAGCCAAGAAAATGCCTTTGTAAAAGCTAGAAAATTGTTATACTCAAATAAATTGCTTGTGTTGTACGATCCATGTAAGCGTTTGATACTAGCATGTGATGTGTCGTCATACGGGGTCGGGTGTGTATTGCAACAAGCTAATGAATCTGGGAAATTGCAAACGGTTGCTTATGCATCCAGAAGTCTGTCTAAGGCTGAGAGGGCCTACAGTATGATTGAAAAAGAAGCATTAGCGTGTGTTTATAGGGTAAAGAAAATGCATCAATATCTGCTTGGGCTCAAATTTGAATTGGAAACTGACCACAAGCCACTGATATCCCTCTTTTCTGAAAGTATGGGGATAAATACGAATGCATCGGCCCGCATCCAGAGATGGGCGCTCACGTTGTCCGCACACAACTATGTCATCCGCCACAGGCCAGGCACAGAAAACTGTACCGATGCTCTCAGTAGGCTGCCATTGCCCACCACGGGGGTGGAAATGGCACAACCTGCAGATTTAGTTATGATAATCGAAGCATTTGAGAGTGAGCAATCACCTGTTACCGCCCGACAGATTAGAACCTGGATGAGCCACGACCCCTTACTGTCCTTAGTAAAAACACTGTGTGCTTCACAGGAGCTGGTCCAGTGTCCCATTAGAAATGCAGTAAGAAATAAAGCTGTACCAGCGGCGCAGAGATGAAATGTCTATACAGGCAGACTGCCTTCTGTGGGGTAATCGGGTAGTGGTACCCAAAAAGGGCAGGGAAATTTCATTAGTGACCTCCACAGTACCCACCCAGGCATTGTAATAATGAAAGTGGTAGCCAAATCCCACGTGTGGTGGCCCGGTATCGATGCGGACTTAACGAGTCCTGCGTAACACATGTTCACAGTTAAGCAATGCACTCAGGGAGGCGCCACTAAGTTTATGGTCTTGGCCCTCCAAACCGTGGTCTAGGGTCCATGTCGACTATGCAGGCCCTAGTGGTTGTAGATGCGTACTCCAAATGGATTCATTGTGAGATAATGTCGGCAAGCACGTCCGCTGCCACCACTGAAAGCCTGCAGGCCATGTTTGCCACGCACGGCTTGCCTGATGTCCTTGTATGTAACAACGGGCCATGTTTCACCAGTGCCGAGTTCAAAGAGTTCGTGACCCGTAATGGGATCTAACATGTTACATCTGCCCCGTTCAAACCAGCATTCAATGGTCAAGCAGAGAGAGCAGTGCAAACAATCAAGCAGAGCTTGAAGAGGGTAACTGAAGGCTCACTGTAGACTCGCCTATCCCAAGTCCTGCTTAGTTACCGCACGAGACCTCACTCGCTCACTGGGATCCCATCCACCGAACTGCTCATGAAAAGGGCACTTAAGACAAGGCTCTCGTAAGTCCACCCTGATCTACACGAACAGGTAGAGAGCAGGAGGCTTCAACAAAGTACATATTATGATAGCTCAAATGTGTCACGTGAAATTGAGATTAATGATCCTGTATTTGTGTTGAACTATGGACAAGGTCCCAAGTGGTTTCCCGGCACTGTCGTGGCCAAAGAGGGGAGTAGGGTGTTTCGGGTCAAACATTCAAATGGACTCATCTACAGGAAACACTTGGACCAAACCAAACTCAGATTCACGGACTACCCAGAACAACCCACAATAGACTCCATCTTTTTTGACCCCCCAACACACACACCAGTGGTAACCGACACAGCGGTTGACCACGAAGCAGAACCCATCACCCGCAGCAGCCCAGCAGGACTCACCACACCAGGCAGCCCAGCAAGGCCAGCTGCACAGCAGCCCAGCGAGGGCCCAACAAATGACTCACCAAAACCAGCATTTGCACCGAGATAATCAACCAGGAAAAGAAAGGCCCCAGATCGACTCACCTTGTAAATAGTTACACTATTTTCTTTGGGGGGGAGGGGGGGGGAGTGTTGTTATATATGTAAACCTGTAAATACCTTGTTTAACCACCAGAGGGCTCATCCCCTGGAGTCCCAAGGGATCCCACAATCCCTTGGGAGCACCTGTACTTAAGGAGGTCTCACAGGCTGGAGAGGCACTCTGGAGACCTGCAATAAAAGACTACGGTCACACTTTACTTTGAGCTCACAGTATCGGGTCAGACTCTTCATACACCACAGCTCCCCCTAGTGGACTACTGCTTCACCTAGTGGACTAATGTGGTAATGCAACTACTGCTGTAAATATAATACAGGCAACTCTCGATTATCCGGGTCCCTCGGGGATTGGGCTATTCCAGGTAAACGATTTTTCCATTAGGATGAGTCTACATTTTAAAGTTAAAACTTTAATGAACAATCATTAGGGCGAGTTTACATTTATAAGTTAAAACTTTAATGAATCAATACAATTAGCTACAAACAGTAACAAAAGATGAACATTACCAGCATGCATGTACAGGTTCTGTGCCTGGAACCCGGTGACGGCACTGTCCCCGTTCCCAACATCAGCGGCAGCCGCTGGAGACAGCAGCTACAGCAGTGCGCACACACACACACCAGCAAAGTAAGGGCAGAGGAGGGCGATTTTTACGGTGAGAGAGAGAGAGAGTGTGTGAGAGAGAGAATGAGCAAATACAAATGAGTACAGTGTTTCGAAGGCGATTTTTCCAAATTATTTGGAGCTGTCTTTTCACTTGTTAGCAACAGAATTTTAAATCCCGTTACAACGGTTTCCCATTGGATTCGTGTACGGATAATCGAGAGTTGCCTGTAAAAGGATCATGGGACAAGGTCACATGACAAGTTCCTGTAGAGCCATCCTGTGTATGTGTGTGTTTGTGATGTCATAAAGAATATATCACAGCTTCGAGTTCTTTGTCTTGATTCTCGAAACAAAGGCACACCCTAAAGATGTCTCACAGTCTGTCCACATGACTTTTCCTTACTATAAGTTCTTCCTTTGGAAATTGTCTTTTCTCTCTCGTCTCTATCCTCTCGGGTATAATCAGTACAAGGCTCAGTCCTCTACCCTTCCAACTATGAGGCCCAAATCAGAGCTTTCTCACTTCAACCGATCGTTACTTCCTTTATGACCTAGCGAACTGCTTTGTGTTTACTCTAACTTCCCCAACTTACTTCCATTATCTTCGCAAGCAGTTCTGTTAAGCTAACTTCAATTCTTACCTCAGCATTATACATAAAATACATAAACAAGGTTCAAGTCTGAACTTGAAAACATCAGAAAATCGCTTAGCAACTGGGAAATTGTATATAGTACATAATACTATACCCTCCGTAGGAAACCAAAACATTAGCGCTTCTAAGTATCTATCTAGTCTGAGAAGTCTTGCCATCTTCATTTCAAAAATAACCATTTAAACACAGCATTGTTCGCGTCACAGTTTTACTCGCATAACCATATACATTTTTAGACATCTTTAGTTTCTAACAGTGGGAGAGAAAAGTCATCTGCTGCAGCAGTGGTAATGGGAGTTAGCTTGCAAGCCTACTGGCTGAAAGAAAATAATGACCTACCTTTATTTGGCCTGCAGATTTTTCTTCCTTCTCTTCTCAATTCCTTCAATCTGAGGGGCTGGTAGCAAGCAGGAAAGCCTACTAATTTTGGGTACTCCTGTCTTTGGGCCTGTACCAAGCAAATACATAGAGAACTGAGGTAGGAAGTGCATCATTTGAATCACATTTAAATGCTTTTGCTTGCTCCAGCATTCCCTGGGTGCGAAAACTAGACTACATCTACTCCTAGTCTTACCCTAGAATGAGCCAGATATATACAAATTGAAAGCTGCGGTAACCTTGGCCACTGTTGACAGAGAGTATCCTTGTCTGTAGATCTTGCTGAAGGAGGCAACACAGCCTCCCTATTATGCCCCAGCCGCCATTGGCATATATCTTCGACCGGCATTACCCGACTGTATGTCTTGTGTGCCACCTAACATCATGGGAAGTCCTTTCTCCATCTTGCTGATCTTGTGATAGACTGGGGGGTAATTCTCAGCTTCTTCGCCCGGACAGTAACCTGGCGGAACGGATAGCCCACCCATTGCAGAATCCGCGCGATTTTTAGTCCGTCGATTAAAATGGGTTGAATACTGGATGGGATCTATAACAAGGAAGCTTTGCCACATTACTGCCCAGGCAGGGAAGTTGAAAATTAAGCCCACTGAATCTAATCCTTGTAGCATCCAAAAAGTGTAAGTTTCAGCTCAAGTATTTAGCAGCTCATATATCCGCAAATAGTCAGGCAAGCAGACTGAGCCCCTATAGCAATGTTGTCTCATAGGACGATTAGTAACATATCACATTCACCTTGAACTAAGTGCTTTCTATTTAAGAATCTATTATGCTGGCAATAATAAGCTCAACTGCCTTAATGCACAGCTTCAGCAATAGTGCACAGAAGCCACTTGGCAGCATGCAATAGTGTGCGCTACATTGCAATCCTGAAATTACAGCTGTGTAACTCCAATGAGTTACAGCCAGCACAGACAGTTGCTACCAATGATAATTTGCCCACTCACGTTATTGACTGTAGAGAATTGTCCCAGCTAGTTCTTTTTATTATGTCATAAGCAACCACTCACCCCACAACTTGAACAAGAATAATTTTAAATTAGTAACACCAAGAGATGGAAAAGAATATTTTTTATTATTTTTGGTAAATCATTAAATACTTTGAAGGGTGAGATGCTTTCTTAATGAGCAAGCTGTTTTTCAGCAAAATATCAGTGACAAAAATAGCCCCAATAAGCTCATCCTTTTCTGACAGATTTCATACCCCACTTACTTGCTTTCTCATAATAGGTGCCAATCCAGTCTTTCTCCAAAAAGGTACAGCTTGAACATATTTATATTATTTACTTCAATTGCTTTCCCTGGTAATTTATTCTACCAGAATGGTGGAAGAGATATGTCAAAGGAAATCAGGCAGGATTTGTCTTTTTCCACTCTCGTTCTGCCCAACATCCTTTCTTACTCCTAACTTTCTCATTTTTAAACGTCTGGCAGCTGGTATTTGAATCCTCTGTCTTTCAGATGAGACGTTAAACTGAGGTCCCGTCTGTTCTCTCAGGTGGATGTAAAAGATCCCATGCCAATATTTTGAAGAAGAGCAGGGAGTTCTCCCCGGTGTCCTGGCCAATATTTATCCCTCAATCAGCATCACCAAAACAGATTATCTGGTCATTATCACATTGCTGTTTGTGGGAGCTTGCTGTGCGCAAATTGGCTGCCGTATTTCCTACATTACAACAGTGACTACACTTCAAAAGTACTTCATTGGCTGTAAAATGCTTTGGGACATCCCCAGGTCGTGAAAGGCGCTATATAAATGCAAGTCTTTCTTTTTTCTCACCAAAGTGAACAATTTATCTCGATCTACTTGTCAGTCATTCCCTGCAAGCATAGGTTCTACTGTTACTTTTGGTTTGGGCAGGATACTTACTTCCAAGCTTTTGCCATTGCTCTGCAATTGTTTTTCAGCAGGTGTATGAGAACAGTATATCATTGACTCACTTCCAAGGTTCATGTTTTCATGTAGGGAAGTGGGCATGTGAGACACTTCCAAGGCTGAGATTGGGAGTTTGGTGTGCGGAGAATCATAACCATGTCCCCTTATCCTAATACTATGTAGAGCAATGCTTACTGTCTGCCCTCATACTAATGGTTGGGAGGGACCGACGAGGTCCGGAGGTCGGGACAGGTGAGGTCCAAAGGTCGGGATTGGCACAGTCCGTAGATCGGAAGCGGAGAGGAGAGGACGGACGAGGCACTGAGGAGCTGAGATGTCGGAGCCCAGAGGTAGAGCAATGTGGACAAGACCAAGGGAAGATGCAGCACAGGCCAATAGTGAGGTTGTGAGGTCGTGAGGCTCACATTGCGTACTATGAATTCCACGTAGAGCGAGGTCCTGTGGGAAAGAGGAAGGAAGGAGGACAGTAGGAGTATGTTTGAGTTTGTGTGTATGTATTGGCGGAGCCTGGTCTCCAGTCGTCTTGGATCCCCTTGCCACTGGACCAAGACTTTGCTCCACCAAGACCATATGGTGGCTGGATTGCAATTCCTTTAATAATTAAAATAGAAAATGCTCGAAGTGCTCAGCAGCAACTGTGGATAGAGAAACAGAGTTAACGGTTCAGGTCAATGACACAAGGATTTTGCCAGCGCTCAAAGAGCAGATTCGTAGTCAGATCTGCTGTCAAAATCAAAAAGATTGACAGCGGGGCGGTATCCCGCTCTGAACCTGCCTCCGTGTCAGTTTCCCAAGTGCCGGCTCTGCCTGTGCTTTACAGACCTGGCAATAAGTGGTGGGTGAGCCAATTGAAATAGTTAAGAGGGTATTTAAAGGTAGTTGAACAAACAGCATTTTGCAACCTACTAATCATTTTTCCAACTTTTTCACAAGGTTCGCATCGCTCAGGGATCACGTCAGGTAAATAGGTCAGGTTTTCAACAACTCTCCATTATGTTAAATAGGTGACAGCTGAAAAAGTGGTATAAAAGCTATCATTTCACAGCTGTTCTCTTTCCAATTTTAGAAGCTGGAGCCTTCGGGATTTGGAAGAGACTTTTCAGCTTTATGCATTTTGAAAGTGTTTGGAGTAAACTCTCTGTTCACTGTCACCTCCTTGGAACAACATATCTCACCATTGCCAGATCGCTTCTGTCATCTTAACTTCAGCTGAAATCTCTTCCAGCAGCATCAGTGCCCTTGAATAAAACTCACCTTGGTCCTCAGAATCCCACCTCGATCATCTGCAACACCAGCATCACCAGGCACACCAGCAGTACCAAAACCAACAGCACCAACCTTGCCGCAATCACCTGATGCTGCACAGGACACAGGGCATTAGCACATGACTACATTGCTGCCCGGGAGGCCAGGGATGGACTCGCCATGGCCACATTTACTTCACTTGTCGCTGTCCACCCTGGCTGCCACACGATGCACCAGGTTGGTACCACCCCACACCAGCACCATAAAGCATCCCTGCAATGCCCAGGCCATTCCTTTCACATTCATCACCATTGTGGGGGAAAACCGTTATGTCTCACCATTCACTGCAACTCACTAAGCCACTTCCAAATGTGCACACAAATCTTTCCAAGAAGGCAAAGTGTTAAAAATAAAGATTTCAATATTTGACCTTAGCAGAAACTCTACGTGCACATTGGTTAAATGACCCAGGTACCTGACCTTGTGTGTTGTTAGTTGGTATGACTGGACAAGGATGACGGTGAGTGTAAGGGGTGGCTAGTGAGATGGGGATGTGATAATGTAGATAGAGAGGGATGGGTGGGGGTGCAAGGTAATTTGGTATGAGTAAGGATGTGCAGGAGTAAGGTTGGGAATGCAGAGTGATGGGGATGTGATGAGTGGCACAGCAGGATGAGGTTGAGTATGGCTTTGCAATAGCATTTCATGATCTACTGAGATCATTGAAAGGTTTGCACCACTGCAGCCAGGTACTCCTGACAACATCCCTGCTTATGTCCTGTACAATGTGCAACCAGGCTGCGTTGGTGTCCTGAGGAGGTCTCTTCCGCTCATGGGAAGGGAAGAGAACCTCCTTACATGCTGTGACTCCCTCCAGAAGCTTATGGAGGGAGACGTGGGAGAGCCTGGGTGCAGTCGTGTACCTCTTTGCAGTGTTTGTCAGTGTTTGCAGCACCTCAATGCTGTAGAACACTGACAGCACAACTGTCAAAATGAATGTGGCCATGGTCCCTTTAAGGAAACCGGCTGATGACGCATCATCAAATGACGTCATCAGATCTGCTTCCTTATTATTGGTCGGGAACCTTGCAGGGCAGACTTAACTAATCATTCTGGGCAAAATCACTTCAATAGAGCGTGATGGAACCGGGAGTGGGGTCGTTATCCACCACCTACCTCGGTCCCACTTGCTCACCTCGGTAGGTGAATTCGTGGCCTAGAACTCTGTTCCTCTCTCCACAGATGCTGCCTGACCTGCTGAGTATTTTTAACATTTTCTGTTTTTATTTCAGCATCCACAGTATTTTACTTTTGTATTAGTGCAGTTCCTTTAGTTTGACACACAAAGTTAAATGTGATAGAGTGGAATGAATTAAAAATTGAAACATGTTCTGCTACTATTGTCTTTCTCTTTCTACCACCCTATATTTTCCCTCATTTTCTGTAGATGCGGTCCCAGGCTAAGGTATCAGCTGCCCTCTGGCGACTCCCCGAATTGGCCACTTTTCATTCTGAGTCTAGCTGTTGTGAGTGTCAGCAGGATATTCAGCTGTGGGGACAATCCTATTCTTACCGTCAGCTCCACAATACATGAAAGTAGCACCCTGACTCATACTACTGAAATCTGGGAAAATTAAAGGGTCAATACTGGAAATCTGGGAGAACCAAACATCTCACAAGAAAACCCACAAGGAACTCACACACAGACAAGCAACAAATGTTTAATTAACCTGAAGGTCTGATAAACCTCTTGAAATAGCAACCTAAGTGGCTAATTGGTGGGTCAACTTGCTTGTGTAGGCAGAAACTGGAACAAGTGCAAAAGCTTTTAAGAAGACATTAAGGTCAGAATAATGGCCCTCTGGCTATAGTATAATTGCTGGGAAAGCTAGAGTTTTAGACCAAAGGTATTTGAAATTTGACCAGCACAGTGTCTGAAACATTCCTGTCCAATTGATTGACACCTTGTAAAGATCTGTGGGACAGAGAAAAACCTACGGTTTGGTCCCAGAAACAGGTTTATCTTGATAGAATTATGGTATAAAACCATGCGCTTTGCCACCTCTAAAGCTGAAAAGAAGAATCCAAAAATAAAGAAGAAAATCAGGCAAACAAAGGTGAAGGAGGGAGAACGAGCAGAGGAGGAAAAGACCAGAACCTTTGAGGCAGAAAGATCATAAAGAAGAATTTCAAGGGAATTCTCAAAACATCTGATGGCCTGGAAACTAAACTGAAACACATTTATTCTTCAGGCATGAAAGGGGCGCCCAGGAGTCCAATATAGCGGGCAGCTGTTTACGTGCTGATTGCACAGCAGCAGTGTGCCACCCGCCATAGTGGATCAGGTGCCCCAGGATACCGGGAAGCTGTCAAAGACGAATTATAATGAAATAAGGGTCTTACACTGATTATAGGATGCATTTGTGAAAATGATCTGTCCCAGTGCCTGACATGCCACGTGAAAACAAACAAACCATGGCGATATAGGTGAAAAATGGGATGAGGTCCTACAAGCTGAATTTAGGGAGATAGTAATCTCAGGATTGCTACCAGTGCCACGTGCAAGTCAGAGTAGGAATCGCAGGATAGCTCAGATGAATACGTGGCTTGAGGAGTGGTGCAGAAGGGAGGGATTCAAATTCCTGGGGCATTGGAACCGGTTCTGGGGGAGGTGGGACCAGTACAAACCGGACGATCTGCACCTGGGCAGGACCGGAACCAATGTCCTAGAGGGATTGTTTGCTAGCGCTGTTGGGGAGGGGTTAAACTAATATGGCAGGGGGATGGGAACCTATACAGGGAGACAGAGGGAAGTGAAATAGGGGCAGAAGCAAAAGATAGAAAGAAGAAAAGTAAAAGTGGAGGGCAGAGAAACCCAAGGCAAAAAATCAAAAAGGGCCACATTGCAGCAAAATTCTAAAAGGGCAAAGTGTGTTAAAATGACAAGCCTGAAGGCTCTGTGTCTCAATGCAAGGAGTATTCATAATAAGGTGGACGAATTAACTGCACAGACAGCAATGAATGAATATGATATCATTGGCATCACGGAGACATGGCTCCAGGGTGATCAAGGCTGGGAACTCAACATCCAGGGGTATTCAACATTCAGAAAGGATACACAGAAAGGAAAAGGAGGTGGGGTAGCGTTGCTGGTTAAAGAGGAAATTAACGCAATAGTAAGGAAGGACATTAGCTTGGATGATGTGGAATCTGTATGAGTGGAGCTGCGGAATACCAAAGGGCAGAAAACACTAGTGGGAGTTGTGTACAGACCAACAAACAGTAGTAGTGAGGTTGGGGACAGCATCAAACAAGAAATTAGGGATGCATGCAATAAAGGTACAGCAGTTATCATGGGCGACTTTAATCTACATATATAGATTGGGCTAACCAAACTGGTAGCCTTTCCTTGAGTGTATTAGGGATGGTTTTCTGGACCAATATATTGAGGAACCAACTAAAGGGCTGGCCATCCTAGACTGGGTGATGTGTAATGAGAAAGGACTAATTAGCAATCTTGTTGAGCGAGGCCCCTTGGGGAAGAGTGGTTATAATATGGTAGAATTCCTTATTAAGATGGAGAGTGACACAGTTAATTCAGAGACTAGGGTCCTGAACTTAAGGAAAGGTAACTTCGATGGTATGTGAGACGTGAATTGGCTAGAAAAGACTGGCAAATGATACTTAGAGTTTTGACAGTGGATAGGCAATGGCAAACATTTAAAGATCACATGGATGAACTTCAACAATTGTACATACCTGTCTGGAGTAAAAATAAAACGGGGAAGGTGGCTCAACCGTGGCTAACAAGGGAAATTAAGGATAGTGTTAAATCCAAGGAAGAAGCATATAAATTGACCAGAAAAATCAGCAAACCTGAGGACTGGGAGAAATTTAGAATTCAGCAGAGGAGGACAAAGGGTTTAATTAGGAGGGGGAAAATAGAGTATGAGAGGAAACTTGTCTGCAAAAGCTTCTATAGATATGTGAGGAGAAAAAGATTAGTGAAGACAAACATAGGTCCCTTGCAGTCAGATTCAGGTAAATTTATAATGGGGAACAAAGAAATGGCAGACCAGTTGAACAAATACTTTGGTTCTGTCTTCACGAAGGAAGACACAAATAACCTTCTGGAAGTACTAGGGGACCGAGGGTCGAGTGAGAAGGAGGAACTGAAGGATATCTTTATTAGGTGGGAAATTGTGTTCGGGAAATTGATGGGATTGAAGGCCGATAAATCCCCGAGGCCTGGTAGTCTGCATCCCAGAGTACTTAAGGAAGTGGCCCTAGAAATAGTGGATTCTTTGGTGATCATTTTCCAACAGTCTATCGACTCTGGATCAGTTCCTATGGACTGGAGGGTAGCTAATGTAACACCACTTTTTAAAAAAGGAGGGAGAGAGAAAACGGGTAATTATAAACCGGTTAGCCTGACATCAGTAGTGGGGAAAATGTTGGAATCAATTATTAAAGATGAAATAACAACGCATTTGGAAAGCAGTGACAGGATCGGTCCAAGTCAACATGGATTTATGATGGGGAAATCATGCTTGACAAATCTTCTGGAATTTTTTGAGGATGTAACTAGTAGAGTGGACAAAGGAGAACCAGTGGATATGGTGTATTTGGACTTTCAAAAGGCTTTTGACAAGGTCCCGCACAAGAGATTGGTGTACAAAATTAAAGCGCATGGTATTAGGGGTAATGTACTGACGTGGATAGAGAACTGGTTGGCAGACAGGAAGCAGAGAGTCGGGATAAACGGGCCCTTTTCAGAATGGCAAGCAGTGACTAGTGGAGTGCCGCAGGGCTCAGTGCTGGGACCCCAGCTCTTTACAATATATATTAACGATTTAGATGAAGGAATTGAGTGTAATATCTCCAAGTTTGCGGATGACACTAAATTAGATGTGGTGTGATCTGTGAGGAGGACGCTAAAAGACTGCAGGGTGACTTGGACAGGTTAGCTGAGTGGGCAAATGCATGGCAGATGCAGTATGATGTGGATAAATGTGAGGTTATCCATTTTGGGGACAAAAACACGAAGGCAGAATATTATCTGAATAGTGGCAGATTAGGAAAAGTGGAGGTGCAACGAGACCTGGGTGTCATGGTTCATCAGTCACTGAAAGTGGGCATGCAGGTACAGCAGGCGGTGAAGAAGGCAAATAGTATGTTGGCTTTCATAGCTGGGGGATTTGAGTATCGGAGCAGGGAGGTCTTGCTGCAGTTGTATCGGGCCTTAGTGAGGCCTCACCTGGAATATTATGTTCAGTTTTGGTCTCCAAAAGGAAGGATGTTCTTGCTATTGAGGGAGTGCAGCGAAGGTTCACCAGACTGATTCCAGGGATGGCTGGACTGTCATATGAGGAGAGACTGGATCAACTGGGCCTCTATTCACTGATTTTAGAAGGATGAGAGGGGATCTCATAGAAACGTATAAGATTCTGACGGGACTGGACAGGTTAGATGCGGGAAGAATGTTCCCGATGTTGAGGAAGTCCAGAACCAGGGCACATAGTCTTAGGATAAGGGGTGGGCCATTTAGGACTGAGATGAGGAGAAACTTCTTCACTCAGAGAGTTGTTAACCTATGGAATTCCCTGCTGCAGAAAGTTGTTGATGCCAGTTCATTGGATATATTCAAGAGGGAGTTAGATATGGCCCTTACGGCTAAGGGAATCAAGGGGTATGGAGAGAAAGCAGGAAAGGGGTACTGAGGGAATGATCAGCCATGATCTTATTGAATGGTGGTGCAGGCTCAAGGGGCCGAATGGCCTACTCCTGCACGTATTTTCTATGTTTCTATGTTTCTATATTCTTATGTTCTTATTAGGTGGCTACTATGGACAGATCATGCATGAATCAAAGCTTGCATTTGAATTCTTAGCCTGCAGTTGGGATTGATATTAGGTGGTCTTTCTATACTGGTGGTCTGCAAGACAGGTTTCACTATCTGTGTATAATATATCAACATCACTTATTGGAAACATGATCCCAAAGTTTATTTTTACTTATGAACATACAATGGGAAAAGCAAAGTCTTCAGAGATAAGCCAAAATTAGTTTCCACAATAGACTGTGAAAGAGCACAGAGTTGATTGCCATATTACTGCTGATTATGTTTCAGATAATTAGAAATTGCAAAATGTAATAATCTATTTGTTCCTGTATTTTTAACACTAACATTATTATTTTGCCTGCTGATGTAATGGTACTCAGACCACAACTTTCTTTGGAAACTCAGCTTTATTTCTGTAACTATGCTAAATCTGCTGCTAGCCGTGGCTTATTATTTTGTTAAAAACTTGTCTCAGGCAATCATCTGCCACAGAATAAGTAGAGTGCAGAATTCCTTTTCACTGACCAGCAGCTCTAATGCTAGACGACAGATTTGGCCTGATTGCCAGGTCCAAGCATCTTTCAATCTCAGATACTCACCATTTGCTTGTTGCAATGAGGAACCCCTTCCTTGAGGATTGTAAAAATTAAAAGGAACTTTAAAATGTGCCTGCTATCAGCACACAAAATCAATCCCATCCTCCCAGTGCGGAGAAAAATGATAGAAAATTGAATACAGTTGTTAATTGACAAAAGAAACTAAAACTTCAGTAACGTTTTCCAGATAATCTTGATAATTATCTAAATTAGTTTCCCGTAACACTATTTACATTAATTGTTCTCCCATTTTAATCTCCCGCTCTCCTATAGACAGTGAGAGAGAAATTAAAACCATGACTATTCATTTTGTGCATAAAAAACTGGGAGCCAGGAATTGAAAATTGTGCTAGCCCCTCAGCCATCCATTTACACCCAAGGCCCACCTGAATGCCATATTCAGGTGGGCCTGTAAATAGATGAGTAGCGAGCCTGCCTCAAGCAGGTTGCTTTTCAATGCAAATCAGGGTCCTACTTCGATTGTAGGACACCAATGCAAAATTTAGCTCGAGATGCTACCCGTAAGCCAGGGATGTCAATGTTGCTTAACTGTACTGTGGCTTCATGAGCCTCTTGGGACCAAGGAGACCCTCAACAAAACAACAATAACAACTTGGATTTATATAGTGCCTTTAACGTAGTAAAAAAGTCCCAAAGCAAAATTTGACACCAAGCCACATGAGGAGATGACCAAAAGCTTGGTCAAAGAGATAGGTTTTAAGGAGTGTCTTAAAGGAGGAAAGAGAGGTAGCGAGATGGAGAGGTTTAGGGAGGGAATTCCAGAGTTTAAGGCCTCGGCAGTTGAAGGCACGGCCACCAATGGTGGAGCGATTAAAATCAGGGGTGCGCAGGAGGCCAGCATTGGAGGAGCGCAGATGTCTTGGAAGGTTGTAGGGCTAGAGGAGATTACAGAGATAGCGAGGGGTGAGGCCACTGAGGGATTTAAAAACAAGGATGAGCATCGAGGCATTGCTTAACCGAGAGCCAATGTAGGTCAGCCAGACTTGGTGTAAGTTAGGATATGGGCAGCAGGGTTTTGGATGAAGTTTATGAAGGGTGGAAGGTGGAAGGCTGGCCAGGAGTGAATTGGAATAGTCAATTCTAGAGATAACAAGAGCATATATGAGAGTTGCATCAGCAGATGAGCTGAGACAGGGCAGAATCGGGCAATGTTTCAGAGATGGAAATATGCGTTCTTCGTGATGGCGGGGCCATGTGTTCGGAAGCTCATCCCGGGGTCATATACAACACCAAGCTTGTTAGGTTCAGTTTCAGACAGATGCTAGGGAGAGGGATGGAGTCAGCGACAATGACTTCGGTCTTCCCAATATTAAGTTAGAGGAAATTTCTGCTTTCCCAATACTGAATGTCTGACAATTTCAAGACAGTGGACAGGTCGAGAGAGGCGGTGGTGAACTAGAGCTGGGTGTCATCAGCATACATGTGGAAACTGACACTTTTGGATGATGTCACCGAGGGGTGGCATGTAGATGAGAAATAGGAGGAGCCAAGGATAGATCCTTGGGGGGACACCAGAGGTAACGAACGGGAGGAGAAGCCATTGCAGGTGGTTCTCTGGCTACGACTGGATAGATAAGAGTAGAACCAGGCGAGTGCAGTCCCACCAGCTGGATGACAGTGGAGCGGCGTTCGAGAAGGATCGAGTGGGCAACCGTGTCAAAGGCTGCAGACAAGTCAAGAAGGACGAGGAGAGAAAGTTTACTACGGTCTCAGTCACATCGGATATCATTTGTGACTTTGATGAGAGCTGTTTCTGTACTATGGCAGGGATGGAACCCTTAAGGGATTCAAACATGGAGTTCTGGGAAAGATGGCCATGGATTTTGGAGGTCACAACATATTCGAGGACTTTGAAGAGGAAAGGGAGGTTGGATATGGGTCTGTAGTACGCAACAACAAGGGGTCAAGCGCTGTTTTTTTGAAGAGGGGGTGATGATGGCAGATTTGAAGGGGAGAGGGATGGTACCTGAGGAGATAGAACCAATAACAATATTAGCTGACATAGGGGCCAGGAAGGGAAGTTGAATGATCAGCAGTTTAGTGGGAATAGGGTCAATGGAGCAGGAAGTGGGTCTCATGGACAAGATGAGCTCAGAGAGGGAATGATGGAAGATAGGAGAGAAGCTAAAAAAAGATGCAAGTTCAGGGCTAGGGCAGGGGGGAACCTTAGAGGAAGTTTGGCCCAGTGGGCTAGGAGAAGGGAGCGAAGTGGCAGAGGCAGCTGAATGGATGGTCTCAATCTTAATAACAAAAAAGTCCAGGAGCTCCTCACACTTGTTGTTGGAGGTGAGGGTGGAGGAGGCAGGGGAGAGAAGTTTAAGAAGACAGTTTGCAGTGGAGAAAAGAGGCCTGGAGATTATCTTTGCATTCCAGGATGATCCTTGAATAGTGAGCAGTTTTGGCAGACGAGAATAGGACCCAATAGTGTTTTATGTGGTCCAGCCATGTCTGGCGATGAATGGCTAAACCAGTTGTCTGCCATATCCGTTCAAGTCTGCATCTCTTGAACATAAGGGAGCGGAGATAAGTGCCGTACCGGGGTGGGGGGGGGGGGGGGTGTAGGGGGACCAGGGTGAGAGAGAGCAATGTCTTTAATGGGGACTAGGGCATCAAAGGTGGTGGTGACTGTTCTGAATCTCAGGGAGACTCTTCGGCAAGCTACAATACTAATGCAGGTACATAGCCAGCCTGGTCCTGTAACCTTGCCACTTGGATTTGAGAAAGCTGAATGGAAAGTTCACATGAGCTGTTATCAGGAGAGGACAGGATATCATGAAGGTGGACTTTAGCCACATCAATTGTGCTTGGTCCTGGATCTGAGTCCCCACGATTACCCCACAGTAAACAATCTGACTTAATGGATAGTTCGACTTTGCGACAGTTGTAAGGTTTGGTCTCATCACCCATTTGCTTGGGTATGGCAGACCAATCACCACTAAGGACACAACATTTCACAACCGATAATATCAGGTCCTGGCTGGTCCAGGTCTTAACTTGTTGAGCCGTGACAGGGGTTCCTTCACTTTCAAATGCATCCATAACTAACAGTAGATCTGCAGGTTGTGGCGTCTCCACCTCCGGTGGGGGCAACAGCAGATGGTTCAGTGCATCGGCACAATTCTCGGTGCCAGGTCTATGGCGAATGACATAATCATAGGCAGATAATGTCAGTGCCCATCTCTTGATGCAGGACGATGCATTGCTATTGATAGCTTTGTTTTCCGAAAACAATGAAATGAATGGCTTGTGATCTGTTTCCAGTTCAAACTGAAGACCAAACAGGTACTGATGCATCTTTTTAAACCCATACACACAGGCTAATGCTTCTTTTTCTACCCTGCTGTAGGCTCTTTCCACATTTGACAAACTTTTAAAAGCATACGCAACAGTTTGTAGTTTACCCGACTCATTAGCTTGTTGGAACACGCAACCAACTCCATATGACGAAGCATTACAGGCCAATACTAGATGCTTACATGGATCATAATGTACCAGCAGCTTGATAGAGCAAAGCAGATTAGTCGCTTTCTCAAAAGCTCTATCTTGAGATGCATCCTAAACCCAGTTGTCGCCTTTTCTTAGCAGCATGTGCAGTGGCTCGAATGAAGTGCTCAATCTAGGTAGGAAATTACCAAAGTAGTTGAGTAGACCAAGGAACAAATGCAGCTCCATTGCATTCTGAGGCCTGGGTGCATTTTTGATGGCCTTGGCCTGATGCCGTTGGCAGCAATTTTCCTCCTCAGGAATTCGACTTCTGGTGCCATGAAGATGAACTTCGAACGTTTCAGTCTGAGTCCCACTTTGTCCAGATGATGTAGAACCTCTTCCAGGTTGTTCAGATGTTCGGCGGTGTCATGACCCGTGACCAGGATGTCATCTTGAAACACAGTGGTTCTAGGGACGGACTTCAATAGACTCTCCATGTTCCTCTGAAATATGGCTGCAGCCGAGCGAATTCCGAAAGGACACCTGTTGTAGATAAACAGTCCTTTATGAGTGTTAATGCACATAAGTTTCTTCAACGTCTCGACCAGCTCCTGTGTCATGCAGGCCGACGTCAGATTGAGTTTAGTGAACGACATTCCCCCGGGTAGCGTTACAAACTCGGTTGATCGTAATCTGAAAGTCTCCACAAATCCTGGCAATGCCATCACTCTTCAACACAGGAACATTGGGGCTGGCCCATTCGTTAAATTCGACCGGTGATATGACACTTTCACGCTGGAGTCTGTCCAGCTTGATTTCGACCTTCTCCCTCATCACGTACGGAACTACCCAAGCTTTATGATGGATGGGTCTTGCATTCGAGTCCACATGGATCTGCACCTTGGCTCCCGTGAAATTGCCGATGCCTGGTTCAAACAGCGAGGGGAACTTGCTCAGCACTTGAGCACATGGAGTATCCTCTGACGACAACACTTTGATATCATTTCAATTTCATTTGATTTTTTCTAGCCAATTCCTGCCGAACAGCATTAGACCATTTCCTGGAACAATCCATAACGGTAAATTATGAACCGCATCATCATACGACACCTTGATTACTGCACTGCCAATCACAGTTATGAGTTCTTTAGTGTACGTATGCAACTTGGCATTAACTGGACTCAGCTTAGGCCTCACAGCCTTAGTACCCACAGCTTGTTGAATGTCCTCAGGCTCATTATTGATTGACTCACACCCGTGTCCAATTCCATCAATACAGGTGTTGTGTATCTGTAAAGCATGCACTCCCATGTTCCGCCACCAGGGAGCGCATCCCCTGAAGTCCCAAGGGATCTCAGCATCCCTTGGGAGCACTGTATATAAGCCGGCCCCTAAGGCCTGTTCTTCACTCTGGAGTGTCTTAATAAAGACTGAGGTCACTGTTACTTTAACCTCCCTGTGTGCAGTCTCATCTGTGTTAGGAACACAATAACTGGCAACGAGTACACAAATCCAACGCAAAGATGCAGCAAACTGTGGGCATCCTGGAGAAGTTCTTGGAGGGTGAGGACTGGGAAGCCTATGTCGAATGGCTAGACCAGTACTTTGTAGCCAACGAGCTGGACGGAGAAGGAAGCGCTGCAAAAAGGAGAGCAGTCCTCCTCACAGTCTGCGGGGCACCGACCTACAGCCACATGAAGAATCTTCTGGCTCCAGTGAAACCCACAGATAAGTCGTATGAGGAGCTGTGTACACTGGTTTTGGAGCATCTTAACCTGAGGGAGAGCGTGCTGATGGCGAGGTATCGGTTCTACAAGTGTCAGCGATCTGAAGGTCAGGAAGTGGCGAGCTACGTCGCCGAGCTAAGGTGACTTGCAGGACAAATTGAGTTTGATGGCCATCTGGAGCAGATGCTCAGAGACTTTTTTGTACTGGGCATTGGCCACGAGACCATCCTACGAAAACTTTTGACTGTATAGACACAGACCCTCAGTAAGACCATTGCGATTGCACAGGCGTTTATGTCCACCAGTGATAACACCAAACAAATCTCTCAGCACACAAGTGCTAGCAATGTTCATAAATTAACTGGAACTTTCTTGCAAGCAGAAACATACAGGGTAGAAACCACGAGTCTGCAACTGCCAGTAGGCCTCAGGTGACCCAGATAACTCAGAATCCACAACAAAGGATGAATGCAAGGCAATTCACACCTTGTTGGCGTTGTGGAGGCTTCCATTCAGCCGATTCATGCCGCTTCAAAGGGTATGTTTGCAAGAGCTGTGGAACAATGGGGCACCTCCAACGAGCTTGCAGATGAGCTGCAAGCTCTGCAAAATCTGCAAACCACCACGTGGCAGTGGAAGATCGGTCCATGGTGGATCAAAGCAATTTTGAGCCTCAGAGAGAGGAGGCAGATGCTGAAGTACACAGGGTACACACATCTTCGATGAAATGTCCACCTATAATGCTAAATGTAAAATTGAATGGCTTACCCGTAGCCATGGAATTGGATATTGGCGCTAGCCAATCCATCATGAGTAAAAAGATGTTTGAGAGACTGTGGTGCAACAAGGCACTCAGACCAGCCCTGAGCCCCATCCACATGAAACTGAGAACGTACACCAAAGAGCTTATCACTGTCCTGGGCAGCGCCATGGTCAAGGTCACCTACGAGGGTACGGTGCACGAACTGCCACTCTGGATTGTCCCGGGCGATGGTCTCACACTGCTTGGAAGGAGCTGGCTGGGCAAAATCCGCTGGAACTGGGATGACATCCGAGCGCTATCACATGTCGATGAGGCCTCATGTACCCAGGTTCTTAATAAATTTCCTTCCTTTTTTGAGCCAGGCATTGGAAACTTTTCCGGGGCGAAGGTGCAGATCCACTTGGTCCCAGAGGCACGATCCATTCACCACAAGGCGCGAGCGGTACCTCACATGATGAGTGAGAGAGTGGAAATCGAGCTGGACAGGCTGCAACGCGAGGGCATCATCTCCCGAGTGGAATTCAGTGAGTCGGCCAGCCCGATTGTTCCAGTACTCAAAAGTGATGGCACGGTCAGGATTTGCGGCGATTATAAAGTAACTATTAATCGTTTCTCGCTACAGGACCAATACCCGCTACCTAAGGCAGACGACCTATTTGCGACGCTGGCAGGAGGCAAGAAGTTCACCAAGCTCTACCTGACTTCGGCCTACATGACGCAGGAGCTGGAGGAGTCTTCGAAGGGCCTCACTTGCATCAACACGCACAAGGGACTGTTCATCTACAACAGATGCCTGTTTGGAATTCGATTGGCTGCAGCGATCTTCCAGAGAAACATGGAGAGCCTATTGAAGTTGGTATCACGCAGAGTGGTTTTTCAGGACGACATATTGGTCACGGGTCGGGACACCAATGAGCACCTACAAAACCTGGAGGAGGTCCTCCAGCGACTGGATCGCCTAGGGCTGTGGCTGAACAGGTCGAAATGCGTCTTCATGGCAACAGAAGTGGAGCTTTTGGGGAGAAAGATTGCGGCGGACGGCATTCGGCCCACAGACGCCAAAACAGAGGCTATCAGGAACACGCCAAGACCACAGAACGTCATGGAGCTGCGGTCATTCCTGGGACTCCTCAACTATTTTGGTAACTTCCTACCGGGGTTAAGCACCCTCTTAGAGCCCCTACATGTGTTATTGCGTAAAGGTGAAAATTGTGTATGGGGAAAAAAAACATTTTATGCTCCAACAAGCTGCTTGTATTGTATAACCCGTGTAAAAGACTTGTGCTAGCATGTGATGTGTCGTCGTACGGAGTCAGGTGTGTATTACAACAAGCTAACGTTGCGGGGAAGTTGCAACCTGTCGCCTATGCCTCCAGGAGCTTGTCTAAGGCCGAGAGGGCCTACAGCATGATTGAGAAAGAGGCATTAGCGTGTGTGTTCGGGGTACAGAAAATGCATCAGTACCTGTTTGGCCTCAAATTTGAACTGGAAACCGATCACAAGCCCCTCATATCCCTGTTCGCTGAAAACAAGGGGAAAAATACTAATGCCTCAGCCCGCATACAAAGGTGGGCACTCGCGCTATCAGTGTATAACTATACCATCCGCCATAGGCCAGGCACTCAGTCGGCTACCATTGCCTACCACGGGGGTGGAAATGGCGCAGCCTGCAAACTTGTTGATGGTGGCACAGCCCGCAGACTTGTTGATGGTCATGGAAACATTTGAAAATGATAAATCACCTGTCACGGCCCTCCAGATTAGGACTTGGACCAGCCAAGATCCTCTGCTGTCCCTAGTAAAAAAACTGTGTACTGCATGGGAGCTGGGCCAACATCCCCGTTGAAATGCAAGAGCTAATCAAGCCGTTCCAGCGGCGAAAGGACGAGCTGTCCATTCAGGCAGACTGCCTGTTGTGGGGTAACCGCGTTGTGCTAGCCAAAAAGGGCAGGGAGACATTCATCTCGGATCTCCACAGCACACACCCGGGTATAGTAATGATGAAAGTAATAGCCAGATCCCACGTGTGGTGACCCGGTATCGACTCTGACTTAGAGTCCTGTGTATGGCAATGCAGCGTGTGTGCTCAGTTGAGCAACGCACCGAGACAGGCACCATTAAGTTTGTGGTCCTGGCCCTGCAGACCATGGGAGAGGATCCATGTCGACTATTCGGGCCCGTTTCTCGGTAAAATATTCCTGGTGGTGTTGGATGCTTTTTCAAAATGGATTGAATGTGAAATAATGTCGGGAAGCACCGCCACTGCCACCATTGAAAGCCTGAGGGCTATGTTTGCCACCCACGGCCTGCCTGACATACTGGTCAGTGACAACGGGCCATGTTTCACCAGTGCCGAATTTAAAGAATTCATGACCCACAATGGGATCAAACATGTCACCTCGGCCCCGTTTAATCCAGTCTCCAATGGGCAGGCAGAGTGGGCAGTACAATCAAACATAGCCTTAAACGAGTAATAGAAGGCTCACTCCAAACCCGCCTATCCCGAGTACGAGACCCCACTCGCTCACAGGGGTGCGCCCGGCTGAGCTACTCATGAAAAGGACACTTAAAACCAGACTCTCGCTGGTTCACCACAACCTGCATGATCAGGTACACAGCAGGCGGCAGCAACAACATGTAAATGATGGTCGCGCCACTGTGTCACGGGAAATTGATCTGAATGACCCTGTGTATGTGTTAAACTATGGGCATGGTCCCAAGTGGATCACGGGCACGGTGATAGCTTTAGAAGGGAGTAGGGTGTTTGTAGTCAAACTAGACAATGGACAAATTTGCAGAAAGCACCTGGACCAAATGAGGCTGCGGTTCACAGACTGCCCTGAACAACCCACAGCAGACACCACCTTTTTCGAGGCCACAACACACACCCAAAGGATCAACGACACCACTCCGGACCAGGAAATTGAACCCATCACGCCTAACATCCCTGCAAGGCCCGGCTCACCCAGCAGCCCTGCAGGGTCAACAACACGCCAGCCCAGCGAGGGACCAGTCAACACACTAGAACAGACATTTGTACCGAGGCGGTCCACCAGGGAAAGAAAGGCTCCCGACCGCCTCACCATGTAAATAGTTTTCACTTTGACTTTGGGTGGGGAGTGATGTTGTGTATCTGTAAAGCATGCACTCCCATGTTCCGCCACCAGGGAGCACATCCCCTGAAGTCCCAAGGGATCCCAGCATCCCTTGGGAGCACTGTATATAAGCCGGCCCCTAAGACCTGTTCTCACTCTTGAGTGTCTTAATAAAGACTGAGGTCACTATTACTTTAACCTCCCTGTGTGCAGCCTCATCTGTGTTAGGAACACAATAACCTGCACACCATTAAGTTTCACATTCATCATTATCGGTTGACTCTTTGTTAGGAACAAATACAGTCCACACATTTCCTCCTCCTCAGATTGCATATCCGGATCTGCGCTATACTGGTCATCATCCTCCACGTGGTGTGTTGCAGCATGCTTACTCAGTTGCGGACACATGCGCTGGAGATGCCCCCATCTCGAACAGCCTTCACAAACGTAATGTTTAAACCGACACTGATGAGGCCGATGATTTCCCCCACAACACCGACACGGTGAAATCGGATTCATTCCCGTTGGCGGACTTTGGGCAGCCACAGGTTTCGCATATGCAGTCGAGTAGGCCCTGCCATATGCAACTCTGCTAAACGATGATACAATCTTGTTTACTGTACTTGCCGAGTTCCGATTTTTCGATGATATCTGCTTTAAGTTTTTGTCCGTCGTCATGCATGCCTGGGCAATCGTGATGATCTTCCTCAAATCCAGCGTCTCCACCGCCAATAGCTTACGCAGGACCACCTCGTCGTTGATGCCGATTTCAAAGAAGTCCGGCAGCATGTCTTCCAACGAGTTTTCGAACTTACAGCTAGATGTCTTAGGTTGGCAACGAATTCCGACACATCCTGGCCCTCAGAACGAAAGTGCTTGTAGAATCGATATCGTGAGATGGTGATGCCTTCATCTGGTTTGAGATGGTCATGTACCAGAGCACACAATTCCTCATAGTCCTTGTCCGTTGGACTTGCAGGCGAGAGAAGATTCTTTATGAGTCCATAGATTTTCGGACCGCAAACCGTGAGGAAGACTGCCCTGCGTCAGTGTGTTCCTCCATTTTGTTGGTGACCAAGTACTGGTCCAGGCAAGCTACAAAATCTGCCCAGTCCTCTCCCTCCATGAATCTCTCCAGAATTCCAATTGTGCTCATTTTTGCATGCGAAGGTTCTTAAGTTACCTCGTCGCCAAATGTTACGTGTGTAATAACTTGATAGACTGAATACTATAAACTAACACAGGTACAAACCTGGCTCTGCTTTATTAGGGCCCAAAGTGATTACATTACATGATGGCTTGCCTTTTATACCTGGGCCGCACACACGTGCGTACAGCCCAATGACCTCCAACAGTGGCGCCACCTGGTGGCTAGTAATCCCAAGCATACATACATGACACCCTCCACCATCGTCATAGCATGATTGCTGTGTGTCCTATATATAGGATGCACTGAAGCAACTTGTCAAGGCTTCTGCAACAGCACATTCCAAGCCTGCGACCTCCACCACCAAGAAGGATCAGTGCAGCAGGTGCATGGGAACACCACAACCTCAAAGTTCCCCTACAAGTCACACACCAAATCAACATGGACATATATCGCCGTTCCTTCATCCTCACTGGGTCAAAATGCTGGAACTCCCTATCCAACAGCACTGAGTGAGTACCTTAACCACACGGAATGCAATGGTTCAAGAAGAAGGCTCACCACCACCTTCTCAAGGGCAACTAGGGATGGGCAATAACTGCCAGCAAGGCTGATGTCCCTAGAATGAATAAAAAATATGTTGTTTTTGATAACTGGACTACAGAACCATTGGGGGGGGGGGGGGAAATTTTAACCCCCAAAATAGGTGGGTTTGCATCGGGTGGGAAGTAAAAATTTAATAAATCTCAAACCCGAACTCAACTTGCCTCGAACCGGCCCACTTGCAGTTATAACGTAGGTGAGACATAGAGGTGGGGTGGGGGGGGGGGGTGGGGTGTGGGGGCAACCAACCCTATCCCAAGAGATGGGTCGCTCATTTAAATATTATTAATGAGGCTTCGTGACTATGATTTAATGCTGGCCGGCCGTGTTTCCCAGGCCTCTGGAAACGGGGCAGCTAAAGGGAGACGAGGACTGCTGCATGGAACAGGTACGGGCTTTTCCAGAACTGCTTGTGAGACAGGAAGAGCAGGAGTGCTTCCCCCCGGCCCGCCAAGCTAAACTATTAACCCACCAGTGATCAGACCCTTGTCCCCTGCAATCACCGAAACCAAAATCACTGACCCCCTCCCGCAATCACCAATACCCCTTTGCGTTCACCACCTCCCCTTTGATCACCAACCTCCCCCCTCCTGCAATCAGCGATCACTCCCCACAATCACCAACTCTCGCCCAACTCCCACCTCGCCATCTTCCCCTCCGATCTCTCCCTGACCGTCCTTTGATCTCACATTTGACCAGCAATCCCTGCCACTGATCTCTCTCCAACTCCCTGTGATCTCACTGTCCAAACCTGGCCAGCTCCACTGCTGAACAGCAGGAAACCTACCTGCTCCTGGGCTGCAGCATTCCCTGTCTGTCAAGGAGCCAAGCCTGCGAATTAGGCTGGCTTTCAGGTGGAGAATCTGTTAAAAAAAAACACACATGCCATGGCGATAAAACTCCACAGTGTTCAGGGATACTGACCAGATCTCCTTCCCCCACCCCCCACCGGCTTGGAAATCCTAGACCAGTAAATATCGGGGCCCAACAATGGTAATCATATCCTGCCATTAAATTCAGCAGGACCTGAGGGAAAACCTGTCATGTATGTAACCTTTATGCAACAACACTGCAATACTGTATATACGTAAGAATGCACACCTTGACCACAGGGGGTGAACTTGTGGGAGACACTCCTCACCTGGTCACTCAGGTATATAAAGGGAGGACCCACGCAGGGTCATCACTTCTGGGTCCTGTGAACAAAGGTTCAGGTCATGGAGTGACCTTGTCCATAGAATGTGCCTCGTGTGGATTTGTGGTATTGTGTAAGGACTTTACATTGGCGACGAGAAATGGGAATCAACGACCCACAAGAATGGCCACCAGCAGCACAGATAAACGGTACTGTGTTGCTGAGGACTGGGATGATTTCATTGAGAGGCTCCAGCAGAGTGTTGTCACGAAGGACTGGCTGGGAGACGCAGTGGCTGACAAGCGAAGGGCTCATCTGCTGGCCAGCTGTGGACCTAAGATTTACGCCCTCATGAAAGACCTGCTAGCACCCGAGAAGCCGGCGGACAAAACCTTTGAAGAGCTCAGCAAACAAATCGGTGAGCACCTCAAACCGGCGAGCAGCGTACACATGGCCCGACACAGATTCTATACACACCGATGTCGGGAAGGACAGAGCATACCGGACTTCGTTGCAGACCTCCGGCGCTTGGCCAGCCTCTGTAAGTTCACAGATGCCTGCAGGGGGGAGATGCTAAGGGATTTCTTTACTGAGGGCATCGGTCATGCTGGGATATTCAGAAAGCTAATTGAGACCAAGGATTTGATCTTGGAAGCGGCGGCGTTGATGGCTCAGACTTTTATGGCGGGGGAGGAGGAAACCAAGATAACATACGCGCGCAATTCTGCCTCTAACGTGGCGATGGATCAGGGAGTCAATATCATAAACACGACACAGAGCCCTACAGGCAGGCAAGGGCAGTTCGAGACACCCCAGGCAGCAATAGACCCAAGAGTAAGTCTCCAACAGAGACAATGGCAGGCTGAACGGACATTTACACCCCCCCAGTGGACAATGCGGCCCAGGATGGGGCCATTGACACCCACTAACAGGGTGCTCAAGAGCAATCAAAGGGACAATCAGCGAGGAATTCCTTGCAACAGCTCTTTTGTTCACAACAATGGGAATCTCAGTTCATGCTGGAGGTGTGGGGGCAGACATGCTGCCAGGACTTGCAGGTTTCAATAGTTCGTCTGCAGAAATTGTAACCTCAATGGCCATTTAGCCAGAATGTGCAGAAAGCCTGTAACCAGGCTAATATAAGAGGTGGATGAACCAGGTGAAGGGTCTACGAGGCAGGATAATGCTTGGGGCAAATCAATGGACGCTGAAGTTCAGCGGGTTCATGTGGCAAACATTCACAGCTCATATACCAAAACGCCACCTATGATGATAAAAGTCCTATTAAACGGCATCCCTGTATGGATGGAGCTGGACATGGGGGCCAGCCAGTCACTCATGCGTGTTCAACAATTCGAAAAGCTGTGGCCACTCAAAGCCAGCAGACCCAAATTAGAACGCATTGAGACGCAAGTACGGACGTACACCAAAGAAATCATTCCAGTGCTAGGCAGTGCAATATTGGCGATCACACACAATGGATCGATAAACCGGCTGCTGCTTTGGATTGTCCCGGGCAGTGGTCCCGCACTGTTGGGGAGGAGCTGGTTAGCTGGGATGAACTGGAAATGGGGGGATGTGCACGCAGTGTCATCTGTGGAGCGAAGTTCATGCTCACAGGTCCTACAGCAATTTGAGTCACTATTTCAACCTGGCGTCGGGACGTTCAAAGGTACCAAAGTAGTGATACGCATCACCCAGGATGCCAGACCAGTGCACCACAAAGCCAGAGCTGTGCCGTATGTGATGCGGGAGAAAATTGAGAGCGAGTTGCACCGGTTGCTGAGAGAGGGCATCATCTCGTCCGTTGAATTCAGCGACTGGGCAAGCCCCATCGTTCCAGTCCTAAAAGCGGATGACTGGATCAGGATCAGTGTCGACTACAAGGCCACTATCAACCGGTGTCCCTACAAGACCAATGTCCACTCCCGAGAGCAGAGGACCTTTTTGCCACGCTGGCAGGCAGCAAGCTGTTCACCAAGTTGGCCCTCACTTCAGCCTACATGACCCAAGAACTGGCCGACGAATCTAAACTACTGACCACCATCACCACGCACAAAGGACTGTTTGTTTACAACAGGTGTCCGTTCGGCATTCGAACAGCGGCTGCGATTTTTCAAAGAAACATGGAAAGCTGCTCAAATCCATTCCTGGAACAATCGCATTTCAGGACGACATCCTCATCACGGGTCATGACACCGAGGGACACCTCCACAACCTGGAGGAGGTGCTACGCTGACTGGACCGGGTAGGCCTACGCCTCAAGAAGTCTAAGTGTATGTTTTTGGCTCCCGAGGTCGAGTTTCTGGGTTGCTGCAGACGAGATTCGGCCTACCGAATCCAAAACGGAGGCGATTCGACGAGCGCCCAGACCCTGCAACACATCGGAGTTGCATTCATTTCTGGGACTCTTGAACTATTTTGGGAACTTTCTGCTGAACTTAAGCACATTGTTGGAGCCGCTACACATGCTCCTGCGTAAGGGTTGTGATTTGTTTTGGGGGGACTGTCACGAACGGGCTTTCAATCGGGCATAGAACCGACTTTGTTCAAATAAGTTGTTGACCCAGTACGACCCCCGTAGGAAATTGGTTCTGACATGTGATGCATCGTCTTATGGGTTGGGTGCGTGTTGCAGCAGAGTAATGCTGAGGGCCAACTACAACCTGTGGCTTATGCCTCCAGGTCGCTCTCTCAAGCTGAACGGGGATATGGGATGGTTGAGAAGGAGGCACTCGCATGTGTCTATGGGGTGAAAAAAATGCATCAGTACCTTTTTGGCAGGAGGTTCGAATTAGAAACAGACCACAAGCCGTTAACATCCCTGCTGTCAGACAGCAAGGCCGTCAATGCCAATGCCTCAGCTCGCATATAGCGATGGGCTTTCATGCTCACTGCGTATGATTACACCATCCGGCACCGACCCGGCACCGAAAATTGCGCTGACGTGCTCAGCAGGCTTCCACTGGCCACCACCGAGGGGGCAGCGGAGCAAAGTGCTTAGATGGTCATGGCTGCCGATGCTTTTGACAGCGCAGGCTTCCCCATCACAGCCCGCCAGATCAAAATCTAGACCAACAGAGATCCCCTCCTTTCCCTGATTAAGAAATGTGTCCTGACTGGGGATTGGGCGCCCGCACACGGAGCATGCCCTGAGGAGGTCAGACTGTTTCACAGACGGATGGATGAGCTCTCCATCCAAGCCGACTGCCTACTATGGGGCAGCCGGGTAGTCATGCCCCAGAGGGGCAGGGAAGCATTCATCAGGGAACTCCACAGCGAGCACCCAGGCATCGTGCTGATGATGGCCATTGCCTGGTCACATTTGTGGTGGCCAGTAATTGATTCAGACCTGGAACACTGTGTTCGCAGGTGCACGATGTGTGTCCAGCTAGGTAATGCCCCCAGGGAGGCCCCACTCAGCCCGTGGCCCTGGCCCACCAGGCCATGGTCACGTATTCACGTAGCATACGCGGGCCTGTTCAAGGGAAAAATGTTTCTCATTGTGGTTGATGCGTACTCGAAATGGATTGAGTGCATCATTTTGAATTCGTGCACGACATCCACCACCGTGGAGAGTCTGCGCAAGGTCTTTGCGACCCACAGCTTGCCGGACATCCTTGTTAGCGATAATGGCCCATGTTTCACAAGCTACGGATTCTGGGAGTTCATGTCGGGTAATGGCATTAACCATGTCAGGACAGCACCGTTCAAGCCGGCCTCCAATGGCCAGGCGGAACGTGCGGTCCAAATCATAAAGCAAGACATGCTCCGGATTCAAGGACCCTCCCTTCAATGCCGCCTATCGAGCCTCCTGCTGGCCTATAGATCCCGACCGTACTCACTCACGGGGGTCCCACCCACGGAGCTACTCACGAAACGAACACTCAAAACTCGGCTGTCCCTCATTCATCCAGTCCTGTCCGACATTGTTGAGGGCAAGCGCCAGTCCCAAAACAGGGACCATGACCGAAATTCAAGGGGGAGATGTATGGAAATTGATGATCCCGTATTTGTTCTCAATCACGCTTTGGGGCCCAAATGGTTTGAGAGTACTGTAATAGACAAAAAGGGGAATAGGGTCACAGTGGTTAAACTTAACAATGGGCAGATATGCCGTAAGCATCTGGACCAAGTAAAAAAAAGATTCAGCGTGGACACTGAGGAACCTGAGGAAGATCATGAGATGGTATTCACGCCACCGCCAGTGAACGAGCAACAAGAACATTCAGCAGCAGGCACAATCCCTGCGGTCAGCCCGGACAGGCCAGAATCACCACAGGTGACAGACACGCATGCCAAGGCTCAACAACCAGAGCCCCAACTGCGGCGCTCCACGAGAGACCACAGACCACCCAATAAGATGTTGAGGGGGAGGTGATGTCATGTACGTAACTTTTATGTAATAACACTGAAATACTGTATATATGTAAGAAATGCACACCTTGACCACAGGGGGTGAACTTGTGGGAGACACTCCTCACCTGGTCACCCAGGTATATAAAGGGAGGTCCCACGCAGGGTCATCACTTCTGGGTCCTGTGAATAAAGGTTCAGGTCATGGAGTGACCTTGTCCATAGAATGTGCCTCGTTTGGATTTGTAGTATTGTGTACGGACTTTACAAAACCCATTCTTTCATGTTTACCGTCCACAGAACTACCCTGTCGTTTCCTCCCCACCTCTCTGTTATTATCGGGGACCATTGATTCAGTCAGTGAAAACAAACCGACAATGTTTTTTTTTATATTCAGAGATTTTTTTTCTGTCACACTTAGTTTATAAATTGATTTCCATCATATTTTAGCCATTTTTATAAAAATTTTAATTCACTTGATTTGCCATAGAATTTCACGTGACACTGATGAAACATGACATGAGTCAAAACAGGCATTCTCCAACAATCTGTCACAGCTGATATAGAATTTTCAATAGTTTATGGTTAAAGTATTGACTAAAATGTTAATGTTTGCAGAACTAATACTATGTAAGGCTTTTTGTTTTTCAAAAGGTGTCTCAGTGTTAGTTTAGCTTCACCAGAGGCTGCTGTCTCATTGATGCCAAAATGGTATTCACTCATCTGAAAATTTATGGGAGGTTACACAGGCTGTGACTTTTGAATGAATTCCACCTTTGAGAATTTTTATCAAAGCACGTACACCAAAGACTGGGAAAACACTTGCTTGACAGCTAGGGATGACCTCACAAGGCAGCTAGACAAACAGGGTATCTAACATACCAGCTCAGAACACTATTGGGACCCTGCTAAAAGTTACAGCATTAAGAAAACTAATTTCCTGGAGCAGACAAACAGTATAATCCTGCTGAGACTCTACTTGTATGTGAAATGGAGATTTCAAAAGTTGTTGGGAACATCGTTGTAATTGTATTAATTGATTGCCGTACTCAATTTAGTGTAGAATAGGTAAATTTGAACATGCCAGCGTAAAATTGGCTGAAGGCTGTCCTTTCAAACATGATTGGGGGTACCCTGATATAATTGAGGATACCTTCATGAGACAGTCTGACAACACAGTTGGAGTTAACAGTTCATTGAATTAACAGCAGGTGCCATTTTACGATACCCAGAATTTACTTCTGAAACCTAAAAGGAAGAAAATCAATATTTCTGATTGAGTTATTTCTCTTTAGGGAAGTAAGAGCAAATATAAAAACACAGTTCAACTTCTATTGCACTGGGGAATTGAAGATATAGCCCAGAATGGAAAGCCTAGGCCTTCAATCTAGTGATCCGTTCCACGCATGTTTCAGCTAATTAATCAGTATGTTAAAATCTGAGTTAAAAACTCGCGTGCCGCACACTGTGGGGGTCTGGACAGTTTGCAGCCTGCATTGGCTCCCATATGCTGCATTCTCACCTCAGGTTAAAACCAGGGCTGTAGAGTCAGCTTATTCTCTCTCATGTGGCAACAAATTTCGTGAGATAAAGAAGAGAAAGCATGAATGCTGGAAATCTGAAATAAAAGCAGTAAAATTTTGGAACTGGCCAGGACATCAGCATCTTCAAGTAGGACCTTTCATCAGAATGACTCTTCGTCTTGAGTTCTGATGAAGGGCCTCAGGTGACGTATAAAGCCTGTTTACCTATTTTTCTTCTTCAGATCCTGACTGACGCTGCACATTTTCAAAACGTTGGGGGAGAAATTGGCATGGTTTGTGACTGTCATTAGCACCTCCGTGCTCCAGGGGGTGCTAACGGGGTGCAAACCATTTCTTGTTCGGGGGAGAAAGGGGCGCTAGTGACTCCCGCAAAATTGCACAGGAGTTAGCGGTGCCGCAAAACCGGGAATGCCCCGCTCCCGCCGGTAGAACCCTGGGCTACTGCGCCACCGCCAATGACATCATTGCCGTGCGCAGTGCCCCAGTTTCGCCCCGCGGGCTATGTCAGCCCCAGCCTTGCGGGTCGCAAACCGGGCCGCAGTCCGCTCGGGGGGCAAAATTTAAAGGGGAGGCGCGCGGTGCCATTTTGAATTTTCGGTCTTCCATGATATTTTTCGCAGGGTCCGTGCTATGGCGCAGCACGACACTCCGCTTCTATGTCGGGCTGCGGCCAAGGCACTCCCCATCCACGGTGGCCTAGTGGAGGCCTCTCAAAACCACAGCAGAGCTCGCAACATGCCCTCCCCTTTACCGGAATGAGAGTTCTCTGTGATTGCGTCAGCCCTACACGCAGAGGCCGTGTAGCACTCCGACCTTCCCGACCTTAGCGCCCACGACCCGCTCCCGAGAGGAAGTGGAGCAGCCGACATGCGCTCCACTTCCTCTCGGGGGCGGTAACTCCAATTTCGGTCGCGCGGCGAGACTTCAGTAACCGGGCGCAGAATGTCCCGACTTGCCAAGGTTACCGCCTCCAAATGGGGCGATACGCAATTTCAGCCCGTTTCCCTTTTTATCGCATATATTTTGTGTCGTACTTTTAGCCACATCAGTCTTGTTATGCAGTTTATCACAAGAAAGTCCAAGAAACATGACTGGAGATGTAATTATATCATCAAGCACTGATGGAATTATGTGCAGTTTGACAGTAAAATTTGTAAACTTGCAAGATAGTTTCATGCAAAAGAAACATCCCCCTCAATTGATTTAGTGGGGATTGGGCCTTGGAAGAAAAGCATAGAATCATAGAAGTTTACAACATGGAAGGAGGCCATTTCGGCCCGTCGTGTCCGTGCTGGCCTACAAGACGTTATCCAGCCTAATCCCGCTTTCCAGCTCTCGGTCTGTAACCCTGCAGGTTACAGCACTTCAAGTGCTCATCCAAATATTTTTGAAATGTGGTGAGAGTTTCTGCCGCTTCCACCCTTTCAGGCAGCGAGTTCCAGACCCCCACAACCCTCTGCGTGAAGGAATTTGCCTTCCAATCCCCTCTAAACATTCTACCAATTACTTTAAATTTATGCCCCCTGGTTGTTGACCCCTCTGTTAAGGGAAATAGGCCCTTTCTATCCACTATATCTAGGCCCCTCATAATTTTATCCACCTTAGTGAGGTCTCCCTCAACCTCCTCTGTTCCAATGAAAACAAATCCAGCCGATCCAATCTGTCCTCATAGCTAAGATTCTCCACTCCCGGCAACATCCTCGTAAATCTCCTCTGTGCCCTCTCCAGTGCAATCATGTCCTTCCTGTAATGCATGTGGACAGCTTGAATACACTTGAAGCATGAAAGTAGTGAGATGAAAAATAATAGGAGTTAGTAAAATGGCAGCAACTAAAGTTAAAGAGGTTACTGCCAATGGACCCTGTACAGCATAAGAAACAGAAGATGCATCACAGACGACAGTGAGTATTAATTCCGATGATCCATTTATCCAGAACCTGAAAGTTCTAGTCGGATTGAAAGAATGCCTGGAATCCACCATCACAAGAAAGATAGTCTGTTTATTTTTTGAGTGTAAATGTTGTTAAATAAATTCTTTAACTCAGGATACTGCAGCCAATTGTTAAATTCTCGGCTCGTGATTAATCTTACATGTTTGAAATACGTGTGAGGGCTGTGGGAAGTGGAATTACCAGTAACACACACGGGAGGCTCGAGTTGCAGGACACCAGCAATGTTGAAAAATGGAAACAAAAATTAAGACTTGCATGTAGCTCGGTATTACATCTCTCAAAAACATCCTGAAGTGCTCCACATGCACTGAATTACTGTGAAGCACAGCTACCGCTGTTATGCAGCAAATCCATCGTACATTTGTACACAAGAGCCCACAGAAAGCAATCAGTTAATCAATTTTTTGATGGTTGAGGGAGAAATAATGGCCAGGACAGTGAGGGAACTCACTGCTCTCATTTGAATAATGTGATGGGCTTTCCACATCCATTTAAACCACTGAAACGGGCAGAGTGGGGCTTGGTTTAACATCTCATCGAAAAGACAGTGTCTGGAATTTTGCCGACCTGGGCAGGTCTGGTGCGAGCTATGAACAGGGTGGGTCATGACCGCTGCTGGCTCCATCCCGCTGCGGTAAACAACTTTCCCTTAATAAGGCCTATTAAGCCCGTCTTGGGCGTTACCTGGCCCAATTAAATGGTGAGGGTATGGTGACATCATCAATGACCCATTTTCGGCCAGGATCTTGAAAGGGGTCACGGCCACATTGGATTTGTATGACAATATAACATGGTGCTGTCAGTGCACTGCATCACTGACAATGACAACACAGAGGCAGAGGGCTGCACCCAGGTTCTCCGATCACTCCCTCCATATACTTGTGAAGGAAATCAGAGCACACAATGGGTGGAAAGGTCCTCCCCAAGGGACCAAAACTAGCTGGTTAGAGATTGCAGAGGAAGTCACAAGCAGGGATGTGTTCAAGAGGACCTGGGTGCAATGCCAAAAACGTTTCAATCATCTCATTAGATCAGGAAACGTGAGTGCAAAGCCACACTCACCTTCATCCTGCTGTGCCTCTCATTACATCTCCATCACTCTGCCTTCCCTACCCTAACCCTGCACATCCTTACTCACACCAAAATATCTTGCATGCCCAACCATCTCTCTCTCTCTCTATCTGCATTATCACATCCCCATCTCACTAACCACCCCTCACACTCAAACTCATCCTAGTGCAATCATACCAACTAACAACAAACAAGGAGGCCACTTGACTTTGGCACCTCACTCCATCATAGTCACCCTCTAAAGGTCTAAATTATCCATTCCTTACACTTGTTCCATCACTTTTACTCAGCCTTCTCTTCTTTCCCTCCTTGCAGGGAAAGAGAGCCCAAAATAAGAGGAAGGGGTGGGGGGGCGGGGGGGCGGGGTGTGTGTGGGGAGGCGGGGGGGGGGCAGGGGGACCGGCGGTGGCCCTCCATCATTTGCAAATCTCACAACAGCCGAGGAGGCTGCTTTAGAAATATCTGGTCGCCGAGCAGCTGGAGGTGGAGACGGAGAGAGGGGGACACCTCAACGACCTGGTGACAGAATTACATGTCATACAGTTACATGGCACATATCAGTCAACCATATGGGCACTGATGTCAGCAGCCAGTGACTGACATGAGCATAATGGTATCTGTACCCATTCTTCATATGACATATCTAACTCATCCCTTTACTCTCCCAGAGGTCCATCAAGAGAACCCCCCCCCCTCCCCCACCCACCCCACTGTCCAGGAGGAAGAGGAAGATGACTCGTCAGAGGAGCCTCCAGCCTCTGAGGGTGCACCGTCACCAGATTTAAGCACACCCAACCCAACACCAGTGCAGATATGCACATCTGGGTGGGTGCAACGCAAGATAGAGCAGTGTTGTCACCTGATGTCTCACAACTCACCAGTGAGCAAGAGCAGGTGGTGTTGACAGGGACAGCAGCGGAGACTCCTCGTTGGAGGGTGCACGAATCTCCCAGCTCTGCTCAGCTGCATACGGATGCTGAGCCTCAGGCGCCATCCAGAAAGAGGGCGATCCTGGAGGTGAAGGAAGAAGCGCAGCAGACTCTGACAGTTTTTGTGAGAGCAATGTCTGCAAATGTTTAGAGAATGGAGGAGTCCATCTCCAACATGACCACCACCAAGTTGCAGGTAATTGGTGACTGTAAGCTCCTCCATGGATAGGATGACCACCTACATGGAGCAGCTAATGCACCACTCACATAAGCACATGGTCTCTATGGAGAATAGATGACTATATATGGAGGATAGATGGCCGTGTATGGAGTACAGATGGCAGAGTCTCATAGACCTCCTCTCTAGAAGGGATGTCAGCATGGACGTGAGTCCTCATGGCCACACTGATGTGCAGCAAGGTGCTCTCCAACTCCTTGACAGCAGGGAAGTGAGCAGGCTGCCTCTACGTCTGCTGAAGCCACAGGGCTAGCACCTCATCAAAGCACGTGGAAGAGAAAGATGACAACCAGGTAGATTCACAAGGGTAGGCACTTGAGTGTTTTAGCCAATGTTTATGTAATGTTTCTATTAATGTGCTGTCAAACATAAAAATCTTTATTTTCAACACTTGAATAGATTTGTGTGCACCTTTGTAAGTGGCTTAGTGAGTTGCAGTGAATGGTGAGACATAACGGTACCTCCAGAAATGGTGGTAAGTGTGAAAGGAATGGCTTTGTTATTGCAGGGCAGGGATGCTTTATGGTGTTGGTGTGGGGGTGGTGCCAACTTGGTGCATCATGTGGCAGCCAGGGTGTACAGCATCAAGTTAGGTAAATCTGGCCATGATAAGGCCATCCCTGGCATCCCGGGCAGCAATGTGCTCGGTGCTGATGCCCTCTGTCCTGTACAACATTAGGTGATTGCGGAGAAGGTTGGTTTTGTTGTTGGTGATGCTGGTGTACCTGGTGCAGCTGGTGTTGAGGCTGATCATGGTCGGATTCTGAGGACCAAGATGAGACAGTATAAACAGCATCCATGCTGATGGAATAGGTGGCAACTGAAGTAGAGAATGGTGAGAGAGGTTCTTTCAATAAGGTGATGCTGGATGGGGACTTTGCTGAAAAGACTGCAGCCTGCAGAACCTTTGCTGGGAATGCAGTGAGAAACAGCTTAGCTTTTGCTGAGGAGAGTAATCATCTGTCAGGTGAGAACTGTTAGAGTACATTTGATGCTGTCAAGTAATCAGCTGGAGCAATGACCACGGAACTCTCGCCTCAGGTTGATAGATGTGGTTCCCGAGCAACGTATTTCCCGTGGCCACGCAATTACATTTAAAAGATAAAGTTGAAACCACTGTTAAGGGTCTGACAACTAGCTACTAATAATTTTAATCAGGTCGCTTGCCTTTGCTGGTTGGGTCGGGTCCACGCTGATAGACGTACCTGGAGGAAAGGCGTGTGGGAGCGGGATGATAGCGGGCTTCCGACCTGCACCCAAAGATAACAACTTTCCCACCCGACCCACCTCGGATCGCGCCCACTACCACCCCGGAAAATTCCGGCCAGTAGGTCTGACAATGCAGCACTCTCTCATCATCATCATCATCATAGGCAGTCCCTCGAAATCGAGGAAGACTTGCTTCCACTCTAAAAATGAGTCCTTAGGTG
Source organism: Pristiophorus japonicus (assembly GCF_044704955.1). Classification (NCBI taxonomy): domain Eukaryota; kingdom Metazoa; phylum Chordata; class Chondrichthyes; family Pristiophoridae; genus Pristiophorus; species Pristiophorus japonicus. Next base: position 62,996,131 of record NC_091985.1, read on the forward strand.
ACTGAACAGTCTAATATGGGCATTACAGTCTCTGTCACAGGTGGAACAGACAGTCGTTGAAGGAAAGGGTGTGTGGGACTGGTTTTCCGCACGCTCCTTCCGCTGCCTGTGCTTGATTTCTGCATGCTCTCGGCGATGAGACTCGAGGTGCTCAGTGCCCTCCTGGATGCACTTCCCCCACTTAGGGCGGTCTTTGGCCAGGGATTCCCAGGTGTCGGTGGGGATGTTGCATTTTATCAAGCAGGCTTTGAGGGTGTCCTTGAAACGTTTCCTCTGCCCACCTTGGGCACGCTTGCTGTGAAGGAGTTCAGAGTAGAGCGCTTGCTTTGGGCGTGATCCGAGGTGAGTTGGGTGGGAAAGTTGTTATCTTTGGGTGCAGGTCGGAAGTCCGCTATCATCCCGCTCCCACACGCCTTTCCTCCAGGCATGTCTATGCTTTGGGAGTCTTGTGTCGGACATGCGGACAATTTGGCCCGCCCAGCGGAGCTGGTCGAGTGTGGTCAGTGCTTCGATGCTGGGGATGTTGGCCTGGTCGAGGACGCTAACATTGGTGCATCTGTCCTCCAAGGGGATTTGCAGGATCTTACGGAGACATCGTTGGTGGTATTTCTCCAGCGATTTGAGGTGTCTACTGTATATGGTCCACGTCTCGAAGCCATGCAGGAGGGCAGTTATCACTGCAGCCCTGTAGACCATGAGCTTGGTGGCAGATTTGAGGGCCTGATCTTTGAACACTCTTTTCCTCAGGCGGCTGAAGGCTGCGCTGGCGCACTGGAGGCGGTGTTGAATCTCATCATCACTATCTGCCCTTGTTGATAATAGGCTGCCAAAGTATGGAAAGTGGTCCACGTTGTCCAGGGTTGCGCCGTGGATCTTGATGACTGGGGGGGTAGTGCTATGTGATGGGGTCAGGCTGGTGGAGGACCTTTGTCTTACAGATGTTTAGTGTAAGGCCCATGCTTTCATATGCCTCAGTGAAGATGTTGATTAAGGCTTGGAGTTCTGTCTCTGAATGTGCGTCGTCCGCGTACTGTAGCTCGACGACAGAGGTTGGGACGGTCTTGGACCTGGCCTGGACATGACGAAGGTTGAACAGGTTCCCACTGGTTCTGTAATTTAATTCCATCTCTTTTCCCAAGGTGGCCACCGGGGTGGCAGCTCCCTCAGGAGCTTCTCTACTGAACAACTTTATCCCTTGCCATCTGTTGCCATCCGACACCCTTTCTCCCCCAATTTCCCCCTGTTTCCCCTGGCCTTAATAAGGGGTGCATTTCTTACCTCTAAAGCACAAATCCATGCAGCACTCCCTCAGTACTGCATTGGAGTGTCATTAAAATTGTGTACTCAGGCCCTGGAGTGGACTCAGAATGGAGTGTTCCACTAAGAAGATGAGCTAACTCAGGAAGTAGTGATTAAATGACACCTAAAGGTCGTTTTTAACCCTACAGCAGGTGGGCAATTTAAAATGAACGGGTTACTTATCCACTCAGATCCCAACCATTTCCAACTGTTTGTGTTATTAATCTACAGGGCTCATCAGGCAGATGGGGCATATAAGAATATAAGAAATAGAAGATGTAGACCATTCGGCCTCTCGAGTGTGCTTTGCCATTCAATAAGATCATGGCTGATCTTACATCTCAACTTCACTTTCCTGCACTGTCCCCATATCCCTTGATTCCCTTAATATCCAAAAATCTATAGATCTTTAGGCACCTGCCTAAAGCAGGCAAGAAGCTGGTAAATGTATGCGAATTGGGGTCCATTTACATCATTAGGGTCCGATACAATTTTATCCAGGGTCGTGCTCTTTCCAATAGGTAGAAGCAGGTCTGCAGCTAGTCTGAATACAGTAGAGGCCTGTCTGATAAGTCTAAAACTGTCTTCCTCTGAGCCCCACAAGGAAAGCTGCGGTCTGCCCTGACTCTACCTCCCACTCCCCACTCTTCTCTCCCATGGGACCCTCTCTAAACCCCATTACCACCACTTACTTTGAAGCCAGCAGCGACCAATGACTGCCCAATCTTTACCTGCCAGCAGCCACATTACACCCTCTTCACTCCTGTTCCAGATAGGACTGACAGCATCTAAATAACGCCCAGAGGGCAAAATCGCCATGGCAACCTACTGTCTCTGCCCGGCAGAAAATCAACTTGCCGGAGCAATTTCCCGCCGGATGCCCACTCCGAGTTAAAATCCATCCCAATCAAGACCTCCGGTTTCAACACAATTCTCAACACAATCATTCTTCACCTTTTAATGAACACAAAGTTCACAACACATGCCATAAAATGAATAACACTATTGCTTTCAAGCGCAAGAGCATTTGCTTAGAATTGTTAATTAAAAAATCCCAAGATTAAATATCCTTGAAGGAGCCTCAATTGTTGAACAAATTTACTCTATAATTGGAACTGTGACACAGAATTTGTATGGATATGGTATAATAAATAATTTCAGTTTTACTATTTTAAATAACATTGAGTTAAGATTAATTTACTCTGCCTGTTATACTGGAGTTCAGCTTCATCATGAGCTGATGACATGTCACATTTGTGTGACAAAGAGAGACTTAATACACATCATGGTTCCTTGACTGTTTTTCAATGGCATCTGCTATTGCCTGTTATGCTCAGATAGCACGGTTACATTATCAATCTGATCAAGGCCAAGACAGTGAAGGCCATCCTGGCTCAGAGCTCAAGGCTAAGATTTATGGTCAGAAAATGATTATCACAGGCTCAAAAGAATATAATATAATGACAGCAGCAGCTATAAAACATTAGGTGTATATGATTTTTCCATAACATAAATTTTAGCTGGCATACACTGTAATAAAATACTTCATGCAGCACACCCAGTGGGATTAATTTTGATTAGCTAGGGAAGTACAGAGTCTTTCTGGAATGGGAGGGCAATAATGTAAAATGAGGCAGAAATGTAAAAAGATATTTCCTAATTGCCGATGTTGAAAAGAATCAGAATAAAATCATGTGCATTAGGATCTTTCTGAGGGTCTTTACGAGCAGCACAAAAAATGCTTTAGAATAAGAAGTGTGCTACAAGAGAGCATTCATATGGTTTGTGTATTACAAAGGAAGGCAGAAAAAACTAGGAAAACTTTAACTTTCATTATACGGGCAGTAATCTGGCAGGGTAGATCTCTAGCCCATTATAATACATTGATCTCCATAACGGGGCGAGCAATCTGCATTGCCAGATTACCCCAATGCATGAAGACAAAAATTTACTTTGATATGTTTTATATCAGATATCACGGCATACAGAGTCTTATAATGAGGGGGTAATCTATCAGCACAAATAGTTGCATTAGTATTTGTGGAATTTATACTTTTGGATGTCTGTTTTTGTGCTCATCAAATTGAGGAATAGCATTGCTGGGAATGGAGTATTTTCCACTTTTGGCTTCAATGTTAGGATCAAGTATCTAGGTCAGGTAGAGCATGTTAATAGCATCCAACTATCCTCCAGAATTGTATCTTCATCCCAATTTCAGAAAAGTGTCCTCGGCCCAAAGTATTCTAGACCCAACCATCTTCAGCTGCTTCACCAAAGATGTACTTTCTATCATAAAGTCAAAAGTGGGGATGTTCACTGATGATTGCAGTGTTCAGTTCCATTCGCAACTCCTCAGATAATGAAGCAGTCCATGCCCACATGCAGCAAGACCTGGAAAACATTTAGGCTTGGGCTAATAAGTGGCAAGTAACATTTGCGCCACACAAGTGCCAGGCAATGACCATCTCCAACAAGAGAAAGTCTAACCACTGACCACTTGACATTCATTGGCATTATCATCATCGAATCCCCCATCATCAACATCCTTGGGGTCACCATTGACCAGAAATTAAACTGAACCAGCCACGTAAATACTGTGGCTACAAGAGGTCAGAGGCTGGGTATTCTGTGACAAGTGACTCACCTCCTGACTCCCCAAAGCCTTTCTACCAACTACAAGGCACAAGTCATGAGTTTGATTAAATACTCTCCACTTGCCTGTATGCGTGCAGCTCCAACAACACTAAAGAAGCTCAAAACCATTCAAGACAAAGCAGTCCCCTTGATTGGCACCCCATTCATCATTTTATCTTTGAGGATATAACGAGCATGGTGGGTGTACCGATGGATGTAGTGTATTTAGATTTCCAAAAGGCATTCGATAAGGTGCCACACAAAAGGTTACTGCAGAAGATAGAGGTACGCGGAGTGAGAGGAAATGCATTAGCATGGATAGAGAATTGGCTGGCGAACAGAAGGCAGAGAGTCGGGATAAATGGGTCCTTTTCGGGTTGGAAATCGGTGGTTAGTGGTGTGCCACAGGGATCGGTGCTGGGACCACAACTGTTTACAATATACATAGATGACCTGGAAGAGGGGACAGAGTGTAAAGTAACAAAATTTGCAGATGACACAAAGATTAGTGGGAAAGCGGGTTGTGTAGAAGACACAGAGAGGCTGCAAAGAGATTTGGATAGGTTAAGCGAATGGGCTAAGGTTTGGCAGATGGAATACAATGTCGGAAAGTGTGAGGTCATCCACCTTGGGAAAAAAAACAGTAAAAGGGAATATTATTTGAATGGGGAGAAAGTGCAACATGCTGAGGTGCAGAGGGACCTGGGGGTCCTTGTGCATGAATCCCAAAAGGTTAGTTTGCAGGTGCAGCAGGTAATAAGGAAGGCGAATGGAATGTTGGCCTTCATTGCGTGAGGGATGGAGTACAAAAGCAGGGAGGTCCTGCTGCAACTGTATAGGGTATTGGTAAGGCCGCACCTGGAGTACTGCGTGCAGTTTTGGTCACCTTACTTAAGGAAGGATATACTGGCTTTGGAGGGGGTACAGAGAAGATTCATTAGGCTGATTCCAGAGATGAGGGGGTTACCTTATGATGATAGATTGAGTAGATTGGGTCTTTACTCTTTGGAGTTCAGAAGGATGAGGGGTGATCTTATAGAAACATTCAAAATAATGAAAGGGATAGACAAGATAGAGGCGGAGAGGTTGTTTCCACTGGTCGGGGAGACTAGAACTAGGGGGCACAGCCTCAAAATACAGGGGAGCCAATTTAAAACCGAGTTGAGAAGGAATTTCTTCTCCAAGAGGGTTGTGAATCTGTGCAATTCTCTGCCCAAGGAAGCAGTTGAGGCTAGCTCATTGAATGTATTCAAGTCACAGATAGATAAATTTTTAACCAATAAGGGAATTAAGGGTTATGGGGAGCGGGCGGGTAAGTGGAGCTGAGTCCATGGCCAGATCAGCCATGATCTTATTGAATGGCGGAGCAGGCTCGAGGGGGTAGATGGCCTACTCCTGTTCTTAATTCTTATGTTCTTATGTTCTTATTCACTCCCTCCACCACCGGCACACTGCAGCTGCAGTTTGTACCATCTACAAGATTTACTATAGAAACTGGCCAAGGCTTCTTCCACAGCACCTCCCAAACCCGTGACCTCTAATAGCTAGAAGTGCAAGGGCAGCGGGTGCGAACACCACCACCTCCACGTTCCCTCCAAGATAAACATCATCCTGATTTGAAAATATATCGCCGTTCCTTCATCATCGCTGGATCAGAATCCTGGAATTTCCGACCTAACAGCGCTGTCGGAGTACCTTCACCACAAGGACTGCAACAGTTCAGGAAGGAGGCTCACCACCATCTTCTCAAGGGCAATTAGGGATGGGCAATAAATGCTGGCCTTGCCAGCGACGCCCACATCGCATGAATAAATAAAAAATATATATACAGCGATACAGTAAATTTGCAGATCCCAGATAACATTGATTATTCAAGCAGAAAAGGTCAGTGAAAAGATTAAAACTCTCAAGAATATAATAAAATTGCTGAGGTCCTACAATTCAACACAGATTAATCACAGCATTTGCTTCTATATTTCTTCATAAAATTTTGGATAATTAGTATAATAGTAACAAGCTTAGTAATCCAGGGCAATAATTATTCATCAAATAATGGTTCTTCAATACTAATAACTGAGCTTGTAACTTTGCGTTGCTTCAATATACAGGAGATGGGTATTCATTTGTTTGCTGTTAATATGACTAAATTTATTACCTAATCTAACTGGCAAGACACAAGGGTAAATTTTCCAGTCCCGGTGCCTGGGCTGGAGGACAAGTGCACTGCGAACTTTGAACCCAAAACAGCTGACCCTGCTGGATCTTCCAAGGGTCGGCCTAATTATATTATTCAATGGGGAGGTGGGAAATCTGGCACGGCTCCAACTCATAAATAGGCTGCAACTGCAAGTTCAAGTTGAGTTCATTTCTTCATGCATGAAGAAAATAGAAGGCAGGAAATTATTGCAGTTGTTGAAGAATGGTTAAGTGCCCAGCAAGTCACCTCCATTCAGCTCTTTTTCAAAGTGGACAAAATAAGGGTTTCCCTGTTTGGAGCGGAAGGGCACTGGTCCCACAGGATTACAGTGCCCATTAATGGGAAATCAACATACAAAGGAATGATGGTGTGTTCAACACCCAAAGGATCTGGGTGCAGGTGAGAAAGACGTTTGCCAGCATCACAACATATGCCAAGGTAAGGCAACCCAATATTCCCCAATACAAATAGATGGGCAAAATATGTCTATCACAATGTGTCTCCTCTCAACCTGTTACATCTGTATTCAAAACACTTAGAGATCTGTGGAAATGTCCACTAACTGCATTTGTGCAGTAATTCTTTATTGCTTTTCTTCATTCTTTTGATAACGATCTTAAATTTATGCCCTCGAGTTATCAACTTACTGACCAGCACATGTAGTTTTTTTTCCATATTTACATTACCATACCCCATATAATTTAAAACACTGTGATAAGATTTCCTCTTAACATTCTATGTTCTAATGAAATGAGCTTTGCTCCATGGTTATGTTATGTATGCAATAAAGGTTCAAACTGAGTACTGTTTAACTAACCAAGGTACAATCTTGGCTCTGCTTTATTTAGGCCTAAAGTGCCCCGACTCTCAAAATAGCTGGCCTTTTATACCTAAGCAGCACCAACAATGACGCCATCTGGTGGCTACAAACAGAATGAACATACAAGACAATATCCCCCTCTGAGATCTTATCACAGTCTTTCACAAGTTGAGACGGTCTGGTGCTTTGTGCTCCCGGGTTGACCGTTTCAGTTCAATTCCAGCCTTGGGTGAGTGTATGGGGTCTGTTGTGGCTGATGGCTGGATGACTGACTTGTTGGGGGTGGCAGTGGCCATGTCAAGAATTGCAAGTCCATTTTTATTGAACAGGTCCGTGATGGAAATTCCGGGTTCACTGATGACCCTTGAGTCCTCTAAAGACTGCTGGTAGGTTGGTTGGTCGTCGACGGTTTCTTCGTCCAACTGCTCTGGCTCTTCTGTGTGCCTCAGCTTTGTCAGATCCATGTGTTTCCTGCAAGTTTGCCCATCTTGAGCTTAATAATGAATACTCTGTTGTCCTCCTTGGCCATGACCGTACCAGCGATCCATTTGGGACCCTGACCATAGTTCAACACATATACAGGATCATTAACAGAAATCTCGCGTGACACAGTTGCGCGATCGTGGTACCCTTGTTGACTTTGTCTTCTGTATTCAACATGATTATTTAAATCCGGGTGTACCAGAGATAACTTGGTCTTCAGACCTCTTTTCATCATGAGTTCAGCAGGCAAGACCCCTGTAAGTGTGTGGGGTCTTGTCCTGTAACTCAGCAGTATGCAGGACAAGTGGGTCTGCAGTGACCCTTGGGTTACTCTCCTCATGCTTTGCTTGATAATTTGTACTGCATGTTCAGCTTGCCCGTTGAACGCAGGCTTGAACGGTGCTGACCTTACATGTTTTATGCCGTTAAGTTTCACAAACTCCTGAAACTCCTGACTGGTGAGGCACAACCCATTGTCGCTCACCACTATGTCAGGCAGACCATGTGTCGCAAACATGACATTGAGATTCTCTATGGTTGCTGTGGACGTGCTGGATTACGTGATTATGCATTCTATCCACTTCGAATAAGCGTCCACCACCACTAAAAACAACTTGCCCAGGAAGGGACCTGCAAAATCTACATGGATCCTGGACCAAGGTTTGAATGGCCATGACCACAGACTCAGCGGTGATTCTGCTGGTGCTTTGCTGAGCTGCATGCAAGTATTGCACTGATGCACGCATACTTCCAGCTCAGAATCAATTCCTGGCCACCATACATGGGACGTGGCGATGGCCTTCATCATCATTATACCCGGATGTGTGTTGTGTAACTCACGCACGAACTTCTCTCTCCCTTTCTTGGGCATTACAATGCGATTGCCCCACAATATGCAATCTGCTTGAATAGACAGTTCGTCCTTGCGACGAATGTACGGTTTGGCCTCCTCACACACTTGCTTAGGTATGGCAGACCAATTCCCTTTGAGGATGCAATCCTTTACCACCGATAAAATCGGGTCCTGGCTGGTTCAGGTCTTAACTTGTTGAGCCTTGACAGGGGTTCTTTCACTCTCAAAAGCATCCATGATTAACATTAGATCCACCGGTTGTGACCTTTCCTCCTCTGTTGTGGGCAACGGCAACCGGCTCAAAGCATCGGCACAATTCTCTGTGGTGGATGACATAATCATAGGCAGATAATGTCAGCGCCCAACTTTGGATGCGGGATGAAGCATTGGTATTGATACCTTTGCCTGCAGAAAACAATGAAATGAGCGACTTGTGATCAGTCTCTAATTCGAACCTCAGACCAAACAGGTATTGATGCATCTTTTTAACATCGTACACACGCGCTAAAGCTTCTTTTTCTACCATGCTGTAAGCTTTTTCCACTTTAGACAAACTTTTGGATGCATACGCGACAGGTTGAAGTTTCCCCGACTCATTGGCTTGTTGTAACATACAACCAATTCCATATGACAATATGTCACAGGCCAAAACTAAACATTTACATGGGTCATAATGTACCAGCAGCTTGTTCGAGCAAAGCAGATTGGTGGCTTTCTCGAAAGCTCTGTTTTCGATGCGCCCCACACCCAGTTGTCGCCTTTTCTCAATAGCATGTGCAGTGGTTATAATAAGGTGCTCAATTTAGGTAGGAAGTTACCAAAGTAGTTGAGTAGACGCAGGAACGAATGCAGCTCCATCACATTCTGCGGCCTGGGTGCATTCTTGATGGCTTTGGTTTTCACGTCATTAGGTCTGATGCCATCAGCGGCGATTTTCCTCCCGAGGAATTCGAACTCCAGTGCTATGAAGAGGCACTTTGAGCATTTCAGTCCGAGTCCCACTCTATCCAAATGCAGTAGAGCCTCTTCCAGGTTGTTCAAATGTTGCTTGGAGTCACGACCGGTGATCAGGATGTCATCTTGGAACACAACGGTTCTGGGAACGGACTTCAGTAGACTTTCCATATTCCTCTGGAATATTGCTGCAGCCGAGCGAATTCCGAAAGGGCACCTGTGGTAAACAAACAGTCCTTTGTGCGTATTAATGCACGTAAGTCTCTTCGACGTCTCGACCAACTCCTGTGTCATATAGGCCAACGTCAAGTCCAGTTTTGTGAACGACTTCCCTCTGGCTAGCATCGCAAACAAGTCATCAGCCGTTGGTAACAGGTACTGATCTTGTTTCGAAACCCTGTTGATCGTAGCCTTGTAGTTTCCATAGATTCTGACTGTGCCATCACTTTTCAGCACAGCAACAATAGGGCTGGCCAATTCATTAAATTTGACCGGTGATATGATCCCTTCACGCTGGAGTCCAGTTCAATTTCAACCTTCTTCCTCATCGTATACGGCACTGTCCGAGCTTTATGATGGACGGGTCTTGCATCTGAGTCCACGTGGATCTGCACCTTGGCTCCTGTGAAGTTGCCAATACCCGGTTCAAACAGCGAGGGGAACTTGCTCAATACTTGGGCACTTGTATCTTCCTTCGATGACAACGCCTTTATGTCGTTACAGTCGCATCTGATTTTCTCCAACCAGCTTCTGCCGAGCAGCGTTGGGCCACTGCCTGGAACAATCCACAGTGGTAACTCATGAACTGCACCGTTATATGACACGTTAATTTGTGCACTGTCAATCACCTTTACCAGTTCTTTGGTGTATCTGTGCAGCTTGGCGTTAACAGGGCTCAGCCTGGGCCTCACAGTCTTAGTATCCCACAGCTTATAAAATGCCCTCTCATTCATGATCGATTGACTCGCCCCCGTGTCCAGTTCCATTGATACCGGTATCCCGTTAAACTTCACATTAATCAAAATTGGTTTACTCTTGGTTATGAAGGAATACAGACGATACACTTCCTCCTCTGGCATCTCAGATTGCATATCCGGATCGGCGCTAGTCTGACTCTCATCCTCCACATGGTGTGTCGCAGCTCGCTTGCTCATCTACGGACACTTACGCTGGAGATGCCCCACTCTCAGACAGCCTTTGGACTGGGAACTAAATATTTAGGGGTATTTGACAATTCAGAAGGACAGACAGAAAGGAAAAGGAGGTGGGGTGGCACTGTTAATAAAGGATAAGATCAGTGCGTTAGTGAGAAACGATATTGGCTCAGAAGATCAAGATGTTGAATTAGTTTGGGTGGAGATAAGGAATAATAAGGGGAAAAAGTCGCTGGTGGGTGTAATCTATAGGCTACACTTTTGGATGGAGTATAAATCAAGAAATAATGGAGGCTTGTAAAAAGGGAATGGCAATAATCATGGGCAATTTTAACCTTCATGTTGATTGGACAAAGCAAATTGGCCAAGGTAGCCTTGAGGAAGAGTTCATAGAGTGTATCCGGGATAGCTTCCTTGAACAGTACGTTGCAGAACCAACCAGGGAGCAGGCTATCTTTGATTTGGTACTGTGTAATGAGACAGGATTAATAAATGATCTCCTTCTAAAGGATCCTCTAGGAATGAGTGACCAAAGCGTGGTTGAATTTCAAATTCAGTTGGAGGGTGAGAAAGTTGGATCTCAAACCAGTGTCCTAAGCTTAAATAAAGGAGACTACAAAGGTATGAAGGCAGAGTTGGCTAAAGTTAATTGGGAAAATAGATTAAAGTATGGGCCAGTTGATGAGCAGTGGCAGACATTTAAGGAGATATTTCATAACTCTCAACAAAAATATATCCCAATGAGAAGGAAAGACTGCAAGAGAAGGGATAACCATCCGTGGCTAACTAAGGAAATAAGGGATGGCATCAAATTGAAAACAAGGGCATATAATGTGGCCAAGACTAGTGGGAGGCCAGAGGATTGGGAAACTTTTAAAAGCCAGCAAAGAATGACTAAAAAAATGATAAAGAGAGGGAAGATAGATTATGATAGTAAACTGGCACGAAATATAAAAACAGATGGTAAGAGTTTCTACAGGTACATAAAAAGGAAAAGAGTGGCTAAAGTAAATGTTGGTCCCCTAGAGAATGAGACTGGGGAATTAATAATGGAGAACAGGGAAATGGCAGAGATGTTGAACAAATATTTTGTATCGGTCTTCACAGTTGAAGACACTAAAAACATCCCAATAGTGGATAATCAAGGGGCTGTAGGGAAGAAGGAACTTAATACAATCACTATCACTAAAGAAGTAGTACTCAGTAAAATAATGGGACTAAAGGCGGACAAGTCCTCTGGACCTGATGGCTTACATCCTAGGGTCTTAAAAAAAGTGGCTGCGGAGATAGTGGATGCATTGATTGTGATCTACCAAAGTTCCCTGGATTCTGGCGGTGACCCAGCGGATTGGAAAATAGCAAATCTAACGCCCCTATTTAAAAAAGGAGGCAGACAAAAAGCAGGAAACTATAGACCAGTTAGCCTAACGTCAGTCGTTGGGAAAATGCTGGAGTCCATTATTAAGGAAGCAGTAGTGGGACATTTGGAAAAGCATAATTCAATTAAGTAGAGTCAGCATGGTTTTATGAAGGGGAAGTCATGTTTGACAAATTTGCTGGAGTTCTTTGAGGATGCAACGAGCAGGGTGGATAAGGGGGAACCAGTGGATGTGGTGTATTTGGATTTCCAGAAGGCATTCGATAAGGTGCCACATAAAAGGTTGCTGCACAAGATAAAAGTTCACGGGGTTGGGGGTAATATATTAGCATGGATAATGGATTGGCTAACTAACAGAAAACAGAGAATCGGGATAAATGAGTCATTTTCCAGTTGGCAAACAGTAACTAGTGGGGTGCCGCAGGAATCAGTGCTGGGGCCTCAACTATTTACAATCTATATTAATGACTTGGATGAAGGGACCGAGTGTAATGTCGCCAAGTTTGCTGATGATACAAAGATGGGTGGGAAAGCAAATTGTGAGGAGGGCACAACAAATCTGGAAAGGGATATAGACAGGCTAAGTGAGTGGGCAAAAAATTGGCAGATGGAGTATAATGTGGGAAAATGTGGCAGAAAAGATAGAAAAGTAAATTATAATTTAAATGGAGAAAAATTGCAAAGTGCTGCAGTACAGAGGGACGTGGTGGTCCTTGTGCATTAAACACAAAAAGTGAGTATGCAGGTACAGCAAGTAATCAGGAAGGCAAATGGAATCTTGGCCTTTATTGCAAGGGGGATAGAGTATAAAAGCAGAGAAGTCCTGCTACAGTTGTACAGGATATTGGTGAGGCCAGACCTGGAATACTGCATACAGTTTTGGTCTCTATTTAAGGAAGGATATACTTGCATTGGAGGCTGTTTAGAGTAGGTTCACTAGGTTGATTCTGGAGATGAGGGGGTTAACATGAAGATAGGTTGAGTAGGTTGGGCCTATAATCATTGGAGTTCAGAAGAATGAGAGGTGATCTTATCAAAACATATAAGATAATGAGAGCACGAGATAAGGTGGATGCAGAGAGGATATTTCCACTCATGGGGGAAACTAAAACTAGGGGACATTGTCTCAGAATTTAAAACTGAGATGAGAAGGAATTTCTTCCCAGAGGGTTGTAAATCTATGGAATTCTCTGCCCCAGAGAGCTGTGGAGGCTGAGTCATTGAATATATTTAAGGCGGCGATAGACAGATTTTTGAGCGATAAGGGAATAAAGGGTTATGGGGAGCGGATAGGGAAGTGGAACGGAGTCCATGATCAGATCAGCCATGATCTTATTAAATGGCGGAGCAGGCTCGAGGGACCAGGTGGCCTACTCCTGCTCCTATTTCTTATGTTCTTATGTTCTTTGCAACTATATTGCTTAAATCGGCACTGCTGGTGCCGACGATTTTCCCCACAACGCCAACACAGAGAAGTCGGATACATTCCCGCTGGCAACAATAGGTTTCGCGAACGCAACCGGATAGACCCTACCATGTGCTGCTCTGCCGAACGCCGAATCAATCGCATTTACAGTACTTGCCGAGGTTCGGTTCTTTACCGCTATTTGCTTTAGACTCCTGTCCGTCGTCATACATGATTGAGAGATCTGGATGGCCCTTTTTAAGTCCAACTCCTCCACTGCCAGAAGTTTGCGCAGGATCACCTCATGGTTGATACCGATAACAAAGAAGTCCCGCAGCATGTCTGCCAACACCGTCCCGAACTTCCACGGTCCCGCTCGACGTCTCAGGTCGGCAACGAATTCCACCGCGCTCTGGCCCTCCGATCGAACGTGTGCATAAAACCTGTATCTCAAGATGATGATGCCGTCGTCTGGCTTAAGGTGCTCCCGTACCAATGTACATAATATTATATTTGTACTCTGTCTATGAATGACTCCACGAGGCAATGTGTTGTACTCAAACTGTAGTGACCTTGGTCCTTTATTCCCAATTCCAGAGTGAGGCAGCTACTTTTATTCAGCCTCTGCCACCAGGGCAGGACAGGAAACCCCGGTATCCACCAGTTGCACCATCTAGTGGTGCCAGCATGTATATACACAGTGTAAACCTTATTGAGAGTACATCAGATAACAAGTCTCCATTTTATGCAACTATACAGTGACTACACAGAGAGTATATCTATAGTCTGCATATATAACATCACTCTCCACCAAGTCCTTTGTGCCAATTACCTTTGCACTATGTGTTCTGGCTTAGCTCTCCCCAGACTTAAGTGCCAATAGCCCTTGCACCTTGGCTGTGCTTTGGCTTGGCTCTCTCCCTGTTAACCCCCAAGTCCTTTTGCCACATCATTGGGTAGTGGTTGCCAGTTTGGATGGTTCAATGATGCAGTGGAGGTTCCAGAGGGTTCTGGGTGTGATCCATGCATGTGTCCATGGCTACATACATCCATTTCCCCCCCCCACCCCCACAGCGAGATCATGCAGCTGGCCCGTTACGTAAACATCATCATAGGCAGTCCCTCGGAATCGAGGAAGACTTGCTTCCACTCTTAGCATGAGTTCTTACGAGAACCACAGTCTCTGTTGCAGGTGGGACTGATAGTCGTTGAGGGAAAGGGTGGGCAGGGAGCCTGGTTTTCCGTACGCTCCTTCCGCTGCCTGCGCTTGATTTCTGCATGCTCTTGGCGACAATACTCGAGGAGCTCAGCGCCCTCCCGGATGCACCTCCTCCACTTAGGGCGATCTATGGCCAGTGGCCAGGGACTCTCAGGGGTCAGTGGGGATGTTGCACTTTATCAGGGAGGCTTTGAGGGTGTCCTTAAACATACAGGATCAGACACAGTGCAAGTACAAAGAAAGGAAGAATTTTTTTTTTTTTACAGTTTGTATCGTGACACCTTGGTTCAGAGTCTTACATTGTTTACGTTATACGGTCGTGCGCCAGGATTGGGTAGATTGCATAATTAGTTCAGTCATGGTCAGGACTGAAGTAGAAGTACAGGTATGCGAGGACGTTAATTGCAAAGCAACCGGGCAGGGTCCTAGTCGTCTGATAGCGGCGCTGCGCCCCCTGCTAGCGGGGTGGGCTTGGTTCACTCAACTTGCCAGGACTCAGGGCCTTTGCCGTGCCTAGTGGTGGGCAGAGCCACAGATGTGTGTGGCCTCCCTGTCCTCCTTTGAGGGCTGTAGAATCTTCTGCCTGCTCTCTAATGGTGTTGGGAACCTGGCTGTTCCAGGTCCTGTTTGGGGAACTCATTGGTTCTGACCTTTCGCTCCCGGACATGGCCGAGGTAGCGACTGGGTCTGGGGGCTGCGCTGTCTCCACCCGGGTGGTGGGGAACGGCGGCTGACTGCACGTATTGGCGCTGTTTTCGTTTCCAGGTCCGTGGCGAATAGTGCCATCGGGTGCCTGCAGCGTGGGATAGACCAGGGGCAGGGTATCAGGATCTGTGCCTTCACCCTCCTGAGGTCGCTGGCCTATAACTTGTGGGGACACCTGGGGCAGGGCATCTTTACCCTCCCGAATTCGCTCACTTGCTACTTTTGGGGACACTCTGTTCCCGACATCTCGCAACATTTTGTCCTTTACATTCGTAATCGGTTCGTTACATTGATTGCCATGCATACAATGTCTCTTTAAATTCAGTTGGTTTTAGGTTTCATTTAAGAGAACGCTGCCATGCCACGCTGCTCCTCGCTGCAGCAGGAATGCCACCTTGCCTCTGTCCTTGAAGTGGACTGCCCTGATCCTTCTCTCCCGCAATTCTGCCACAAAAACTGGAAGAATGCCTGTGAATTCGATCTTCCTCCCCAGGAGTCCTGCAACTGGAGCTGGGAAGGTACTTTCAGGTTGTTCCAGTCGGATCATTGCCACACAGTCATGATGGACAGTCTGTTCCTCAGGTGCTGCACTGGTCTTTTCTCTGGTGACTGGCCCAAGCGAAGGTGAGGTTTTGCTCTGCCTCTGAGCACGGGGGACATCAATTGCTGGAGTGAAGAGGTCTTCCCATTTCCACTGGATCTTCCCCATCCACCTTCTTCTGAGTAGCGTTGGACCATCACCTGCAACAATCCACAGAGGTAACTTGTGCACCTCGCCATTATGGATTACACTCACATCCGCATTACCAAGGACTGGGATCAGCTCCTTGGTGTAGGTGCGCAACTTTTCCTGTACAGGAACCAGCTCGGGTCGTTTTTCACTCCATAGCCTCTCAAAGGCATCCTGGTTCATCACTGACTGGCTCGCTCTCGTGTCCACTTCCATGAAGACTGGAATGCCATTTATCTCAACTTCCATCTTCACTGGAGGACAATCGGTGGTGCAGGTATACACTCCATACACTTCTTCTTGGGGCTGAGCTGCCCCTCTGCCCAAATCATCATACTCCCCGCTGGATTCAAAGTCATCTAACGACTCCTCTGCTAGACGGTGAGTTGTATTTCTTTTACACATACGCTGGAGGTGGCCCTTCATGTTACAGGCTTTGCATACATACTCAGCAAACCGACACTGGTGAGCCCTATGGTTTCCTCCTACGGCAGCATGGTGCTATTTGATTAGCACCCCTCGGCGGACTCTGAGTTCTGGAACCCTGAGGTCTGTGCTCTCTGCCCTGGGCAGAGCCACATTCTACAGTCTTGCCTGTGAAAGGCACCATTCTGTGTACAGTACTTGCTGGGTTTGAGTCCATAGGATGAATAATTTGCTTGGTGCTGCAGGTCGAGGTCATGAACGCCTGACTGATGCTGATGGCTTTATGCAGGTTGACTGTGGTGTCGGCAGATAATCGCTTGTGTAGGAGGCCCTCGTGGCCAATTCCTATAATGAAGATGTCTTGCAATGCTTCGTTGAGATGCGTGCCAAAATCACACGGTGCTGCAAGTCTCCTGAGGTCGGCTGCATATTTTGCAATCTCTTGGCCCTCAGATCTGCGATTGTAGAATCTGTGCCTGGCCGTGAGGATGCTTTCTTTTGTTTTAAGTTGGCCGTGAATTAGTTCAGTCAGCTCATTGTATGTCTTGTCCTTGGCCTTCGTGGGTGCCAGCAAGTCCCTGACGAGGTGGTAGGCTATACTGCTGACAACTGGTCAGCAGTATAGCCTTGCGCTTCTCCGCCAATGTGTCCATCTCCCCTGCCAGGTCGTTTGCCACGAAATATTGCTCGAGCCTTTCCATGAAGGCATCCCAATCATCACCCTCTGCAAAGTCTTTTAGTGTGCCAAAGGTAGCCATAATATCGCATGAAAGTCCTTATTCTCGTCGCCAGTTATTATCTTTGTACTGAACCTATGAATGACTCCACGAGGCAATGTGTTACACTCAAACTGTAGTGACCTTGGTCCTTTATTCCTAACTCCAGAGTGAGGCAGCCACATGGTGGCTCCCCTTTTATACAGCCCCTGCCACCAGGGCAGGACAGGAAACCTCGGTCTCCAATAGTTGCACCATCTAGTGGTGCCAGCATGTATATACACAGTGTAAACCTTATTGACAGTACATCAGGTAAATAAGTCTCCATCTTATGCAACTATATAGTGACTACACAGAGAGCATCTCTACGGTCTGCATATATAACACATAACTCCTCGTACGTTTTCTCTGTTGGATCACTAGGCATGAGTACATTCTTTAATCAAACCATAGATCTTTGAACCGCAAACAGTAAGGAACACGGCCCGGCGCCGATCTGCATCGTTGACCCCCCTTCTATTTGTTGGCCACAAAGTACTGGTTCAAACGGCTCACAAAGTCTGCCCAATCTTCTCTCTCCACGAAGCGCTCTAAAAATCCAATCGTGCTCATTTTGCAATCAAAGGTTCTTGTTTTCTTGTCACACAATATTATGTATGCAATAAAGGTTCAAACTGAGTACTGTTTAACTAAGAAAGGTACAACCTTGGCTCTGCTTTATTTCGGCCCAAACTGCCTGACTCTCAAAATGGCTGGCCTTTTATACCAGAGCAGCACCATGTGCATGCTGCTCAGTGGCCTCCAATAATGATGCCATCTGGTGGCTACCATCAGAATGTTTAGGCCTGTTTGAATGCATAGTTGTGTAGCATGTAACAGAAAAAGATCAGCACTGAAGAAGGTAGCCTTTGATTGAAGTCTGCTTTCCCTTTCAAATAGCCATGGCACAGAGCATATTAGGCGGGAAATTGTGTTAGGGAAATTGATGGGATTAAAGGCCGATAAATCCCCGGGGCCTGATAGTCTGCATCCCAGAGTACTTAAGGAAGTGGCCTTAGAAATAGTGGATGCATTGGTGATCATTTTCCAACAATCTATCGACTCTGGATCAGTTCCTATGGACTGGAGGGTAGCTAATGTAACACCACTTTTAAAAAAGGAGGGAGAGAGAAAGCGGGTAATTATAGACTGGTTAGCCTGGCATCAGTAGTGGGGAAAATGTTGGAATCAATCATTACGGATGTAATAGCAGCCCATTTGGAAAGCAGTGACAGGATCGGACCGAGTCAGCATGGATTTATGAAAGAGAAATCATGCTTGACGAATCTTCTGGAATTTTTTGAGGATTTAACGAGTAGAGTGGACAAGGGAGAACCAGTGGATGTGGTGTATTTGGACTTTCAAAAGGCTTTTGACAAGGTCCCGCACAAAAGATTGGTGTACAAAATCAAAGCGCATGGTATTGGGGGTAATGTACTGACATGGATAGAGAACTGGTTGGCAGACAGGAAGCAGAGAGTCGGGATAAACAGGTCCTTTTCAGAATGGCAGGCAGTTACTAGTGGGGTGCCGCAGGGCTCAGTGCTGGGACCCCAGCTCTTTACAATATACATTAACGATTTGGATGAAGGAATAGAGTGTAATATCTCCAAGTTTGCGGATGACACTAAACTGGGTGGCGGTGTGAGCTGTGAGGAGGATGCTAAGAGGCTGCAGGGTGACTTGGACAGGTTAGGTGAGTGGGCAAACGCATGGCAGATGCAGTATAATGTGGATAAATGTGAGGTTATCTATTTTGGGGGCAAAAACACAAAGGCAGAATATTATCTGAATGGCAGCAGACTAGAAAAAGGGGAGGTGCAACGAGACCTGGGTGTCATGGTTCATCAGTCACTGAAAGTGGGCATGCAGGTACAGCAGGCGGTAAAGAAGGCAAATGGTATGTTGGCCTTCATAGCTAGGGGATTTGAATACAGGAGCAGGGAGGTCTTACTACAGTTGTACAGAGCCTTAGTGAGGCCCCACCTGGAATATTGTGTTTAGTTTTGGTCTCCTAGTCTGAGGAAGGACGTTCTTGCTATTGAGGGAGTGCAGCGAAGGTTCACCAGACTGATTCCCGTGATGGCAGGACTGACATATGAAGAAAGGCTGGATCAACTAGGCTTATATTCATTGGAATTTAGAAGAATGAGAGGAGATCTCATAGAAACATATAAGATTCTGACGGGATTGGACAGGTTAGATGCAGGAAGAATGTCCCCGATGTTGGGGAAGTCCAGAACCAGGGGACATAGTCTTAGGATAAGGGGTAGGCCATTTAGGACTGAGATGAGGAGAAACTTCTTCACTCAGAGAGTTGTTAACCTATGGAATTCCCTGTCACAGAGAGTTGTTGATGCCAGTTCATTGGATATATTCAAGAGGGAGTTAGATATGGCCCATATGGTTAAGGGGATCAAGGGGTATGGAGAGAAAGCAGGAAAGGGGTACTGAAGGAATGATCAGCCATGATCTTATTGAATGGCGGTGCAGGCTCGAAGGGCCGAATGGCCTACTCCTGCACCTATTTTCTATGTTTCTATGTAGTCTTAAAATGAAGGAATCATGGATTTCTGCTTGGGAAATCCGCGCTACTGGTCACTGACCACCTTCACACTGATTGATGTTCATAAAGGTCAAGGAATTGTGTGACACATAGGTGCCATCAATAATGCCCTGGACTTTGGGGAATACTGTAATGTTGTAAAATTGCTAGGCCTTCTCATACTACTACAACAAAAGCAAAATACTGCGGATGTTGGAAATCTGAAATAAAAGCAGAAAATGCTGGAAATACTCAGCAGGGCAGGCAGCATCTGTGGAGAGAGAAACAGAGGTAACATTTCAGATCAATGACCTTTTGTCAGAACTGGAAAAAGTTAGAGAAATAACAAGTTTTGAGCAAGTGCAGAAGCAGGGAAAGGGGAAGGGGATGAAGAAACAAAAGGGAAGGTCTGTGATAGAGTGGAAGGCAGGAGAGATTAAATGACAAAAGGTTTGAATGTACAAAGCAAAAGGAGATAGTAATGGGACAAGTAAATAAATAAAAGATAAGTCTAGAAAAGGTGTAAATGGGAATAGCAGCATTATTAACAGCTGCCATGTGAAAAGTCGGGACAGAGGTTATGATCTAAAATTGTTGAACTCGATGTTGTCCAGAAGATTGTAAAGTGCTTAATTGAAAGATGAGGTGCTGATTCTCAAGCTTACGTTGAGCTTCATTGAACAGTGTAAAAGGCCGAAGACAATGAAGTCAGAGTGGGAGTGGTGCGGAGAATTAAAATGACAGGCGAGCAGAAGTTCAGGGTCATAATTGCGGACTAAACGGAGGTGTTCTGCAGTGCGGTCACCAATCTACGTTTGCTCTCCCCAGTGTCTTCTCACATTACTGCCAGCTTTCCACGGAGAAATGCTTTTGGCCCTTGTGAGCAACACATCACCTGCTTGATGCATCGGTACACTACAAATGGACTGATAGTGCTAATGTCGCCTGAGACGAGTTTTGCAATGAGCCTGAGTTTCATAAATGCAGCAGTGTTGCTCTGGCGGTGGGTTTTGTCCACGGGTCAGATTACAGCACAATGATCATAACTTCTCTGGTGAAAAGGAGCTTGTGAAGGCAATTGGCCTTGGCCATTCCTGGGTATGTGTGCCTATGTATATGGTTGTGTGTGGGAAGTCGATGCAGGCAGTCTATCTGTGGGTACAAGTGAAACTGCCTTGCAAATGTCCATTCATGCTTTTCTTGCTACTTTCAAAGCCACACATAGAGATGAACACTCATAGGAATTCTCCTTTAACTGCAATGTTATTCTTGTTATCCAAAGCACCTTCCGATAGCTTAATCCACTCAAACGCATTTTGCTCACGCAGAATTTTTAAAAGTAATTTTAGGACAATTTGACATCATTTTCTTTCCTTCCTCTTAGATCTTTCTAACGTCTGAATTCAGTATGTAAAGAACTCAATAGCTCATTATTCTGCACTGCATTAAGATAAAACCCCTGGAGAGATGGGGAAGGTGAGAAAAATAGCCAAAAGTTATTGTTTTTGGCTCACAGTTTTTATATGTAAAATTATTATCTGCAGGAGTTGATGCATAAAGATAACACAAATTTATGATATACAAGCTATTCAATTCATTTTCCTTAACAGTTTTCATGTGAATAATGTATTCAGCTAAAGGCCATGGCTACCTTGGGACGACCTTGGATCTAGCCTTGGAGGTGGCGAAGGTTGATCAGGTTCCCATTGGTTCTATAGTTTAGTTCCACTCCAGCAGGGAGCTTGTTGAGAGTGAGATGAAGCGTTGCAGCAAGGAAGATCAAGAAGAGCATTGGTGCGATGATGCAATCTTGCTTGACCGCAGTACGGTCGTGGATTGGGTCTGTGGTGGATCCGTTGGTCAAGATCACGGCTTGCATATCATCGTGGAGCAGGTGGAGGATGGGGGCAGCTGAAATGGAGGAGGATGCTCCATAGTCCCTCATGGTTGACAATGTCAAAGGTCTTTGTGAGGTCAAAGAAGGCCAAGTATAAGGTCGTCCCATCCTCTGTCGTCGAACTACAGTATGCGGACGATGCTTGCGTCTGCGCAAACGCAGAGGCTGAACTCCAAGCCATCGTCAACACCTTCACTAATGCGTACAAAAGCTTTACACTAAACATCCATAAGACAAAGGTCCTCCACCAACCTGACCCCGCCACACAGCACTGCCCCACCAGGTCATCAAAATCCACAGCGTGGCCTTGGACAATGTGGACCATTTTCCATACTTCGGGAGCCTACTATCAGCAAGGGCAGACATCGATGACGAGGTCCAACACCACTTCCAGTGTGCCAGCGCAGCCTTCGGTCACCTGAGGAAGAGAGTGTTTGAAGACCAGGACCTCAAATCTGGCACCAAGCTTATGGTCTACAGGGCAGTAGTGATACCCGCCCTCCTATATGGCTCAGAGACGTGGATTATATACATTAGATACCTCAAAGCGCTGGAGAAATACCACCAGCGCTGCCTCCACAAGATCCTGCAAATCCACTGGGAGGACAGACGCACCAACGTCATTGTTCTCGCTCAGGCCAACATCCCCAGCATCGAAGCACTGACCACACTCGACCAGCTACGTTGGGCAGGCCACATCGTTCGCATGCCCGACACGAGTCTCCCTAAGCAAACGCTCTACTCGGAGCCCCGACATGGCAAGCGAGCCCCAGGTGGGCAGAGGAAACATTTCAAGGACACCCTCAAAGTCTCCTTGAAAAAATGCAACATCCCCACCGGCCCCTCGGAATCCCTGCCCAAGACTGCCCAAAGTGGAGGAAGAGCATCCGGGAGGCCGCTGAGCACCTCGAGTCTCATCGCCAAGAGCATGCAGAAACCAAGCGCAGACAGCGGAAGGAGCGTGTGGCAAACCAGGCTCCCCACACACCCTTTCCTTCAACCACTGTCTGTCCCACCTGTGACAGAGACTGTAAATCCCGTATTGGTCTGTTCAGTCATTTGACAACTCACATTTAGAGTGGAAGCAAGTCTTCCTCGAATACGAGGGACTGCCTATGATGATGATGATGACTACTTTCTTATACTAATTATACTAATTAATTAGCCAATTAATACATTTGAAAAAGTAGCTTATAATAATTTGCTAATTAAGCTAATTTAAGTTCTCCTGGACTAATTTCAATCGCTTGAGAGGGTGAGGGGTGGTGGAGAGGAATTTTCCAGGTTTTTCACTGTCCCAAGAGATTATATGGCTCCTTGTGGGTAGGAAATGTCTAAATCATGATGCATAAGGCATCATGACTGCATGGGACGGGATAGATGAACCAGCTGGTCTTTTTCCTGGCTGACGTTTTCGTATGTTCATATGTAAATTTCCAGCCCTATGAACTTAATAATCGCAAACTACGTAAAGAAATATATGTTAACTTGACAATAATACTGTTATAGGCTAGGATATGGTTTCCACTTCAGTTCTCCACTTGATGCCTTCCCCACTTGTTCAATGCAGGTTCCCACAAATGAGTGAGCTGTAAATCGATACGGCAGCATTATTAAAAATGTTTTTATTTTTCGAATGTTTGCAGCGTCGGTGATAACTCGTGAAGTAAGAGGTGTGAACAAGCTCTGCAAAAAGTTAGTAAGACATTTTGGCCCCTGAATTTCCATAGGCAGCAATCGGGATAGTTGCTCTGGGATCGTGCCCACACTTACCTCCACCGGAGTCTGTGGGGTCAATGGGAGAACATCTCATTTGAATGAGGCAGGTGGGCACAAGAGCCACTTGGTGCTCAAGCTGACTCATGCTAGCAGGAATTCAGCCATGGGGATGGGGGGTCTTTCCCTGTCAATGCTCTGAATGGCCCCCAATAGATCAAAATGCTTTTTCCTCCTCGGTGACCCAGGTCACTTGTGGAGGACACCATGCCTCATCTTTCAGCCCCGACAAAGCAGCAAGAAAACTCCCAGAAATGGCAGAGACCCCATATAACTGAATCTCCCTGGTTTCCTTGGGTATTCTGTCAGTCACCCACCAGAGTTATGGTGGAAGACCAATAGAACCCCTGCTGAATGGTTGGGTCACTGCATGTGTAATTTCCAACTTTAATCCCCAAAGGGGATTTCAAGATGGCAGAGAGCTAAAAGGCAGCTTATTGAGTGAGGATTATTAAAAGGGGCACCGTCTAAATAAAAACAATAGTGTTCTTTGAGGTGAAGGCGAGAAGGACCAGAAGATTCTTGTGTCATATGGCCATGACTTGTGTTATTATCTTGTCTGTTAACAAATGCCTTTTAAACTATTTACCAAACGTTTTGTATAAGGAAAGTTCCCCCTTTAAGTTATCTGGATACTTACCATGGCCCTTATTAATATTAAATGAACATAATAAATACAAATGTTACTATCGGTAATGAAGCTCTTGTGGCCTTGCATGGCTTCCACCCCCCCCTCCAACAGCGCTGGAATCCCGGCCCAGTTTCCTGTGTAAGGCGCCTGTCGGAATGAATGTCACAAAAAGGAGCCCGCCCTACGGAAGAGAGAAATGTTGCCAGTGCTGCAGCTGCTAGAAGAGACATGAGTGGAATTAAAGGGAGTGAAGCACCTCGAAGATTGCAATACCATCCCAGATCAGGGCCTTCAGCAGGTAAGTGCTGGGATGAAATAGAGGGAGAGGAGGCCGCTACACCATCCTTTCTTTCTATGCAGGCACCTCAGTGTCATTGCCGCTAACTTGTCCATGGCGGCCTCAGGAAGCAGTGATAAAACACGCAGATGGAAGGGAAATCATCAGCTACCGTCTGTGCACTGCAAAAACAAAACTGTGGTGGCCGCAATGAGATCTGGTTTTATACCTTTGATTCTGTTAAAGTCAATCAATCATAATCAAAGTGACAAATAGCACGGACCCTCGTAACACTAAAATGTAAAATTATGATGATGTTTCCAGTAAATTCCAGTGGAAAGATAAACCTCTTGTTTGGCACCTTTCATCATCATAGGTATATCTGACAGACATCATCATGAAACAATAGCAAACAACAGCCTTCTTATAAATAAAATTCTGGCAACAAAACTTTGGCTGGGAAATTCCTCGAAGCTAATCCTATAAACAGCATTTCTGCTCTGTTCCCAGTGAAGTTACGGTGGCTGAGTGGGAACAGCTCAAAGGAAGTTCCTGACCTACAGGTTGCGACAGGATGCAAAACTTCACACAGCTGAGGACAATTTCCTCCCTTCAAATAGAGCTCTCTAATTATGCTAAGTCAGGATTGGCTACTTAGGCCCCATTGAAATAAGAAAGACCAGTCCACCGATGGGTCGTGATTTTTTTTTGAACCCTTAAAAAGAAACTACCACAAATTTTCGATTTATGGCAGTAGATATTAGATTTCTTTAGCAGTGAGACATCAGTATAACATCATCATCCTCAGTATTTGATATACTGGGGCTGCCAGCTGTTCAGCTTTGGACCAGACAGTCTGGCTTTTGAGTAATTACTAAGATGTAGAAAAGCATTTTTCCACTTCTGTTCTCAAGATGTGAAAGCAATAGTTATTAAGGTTACTAAGGTTTTCAATGCATATTCATCACCGGCAAATCAAGCTTCAGGACTCCAGAGAGGATCTCACCCACCCTCTCTCCAGCTGTAGACAGGACAAAGCTAACTTGTCAATGCTAACTTGATAGTCACCAGTACCAATCCTTGACTTTCTTTTACCGAGAAGGGCCAAAAGATACCATGACATGCTCTCTAAAAACCACTAAAGGCAGCTCTGACAGTCACCTAAACCCCGATTTTAACCAGGAGCAGGAATTGGGAGGGGTCGGGCCAAAGCGGGTGGCAATCCGACCGGCCCTCCCAAGTAGTGATGCTCGGAGGAATTTAGCCCCCGAGCCTTATTTAAATCCCACCTCCCTGATATCCACCCGAAGCCAGCTGGGATGAAATATAGGCTATGAGGGCAGGAGCGGGAAATCGTGCAGGCACCACAAGGGATCCACAGAAACGGTCCTCGGCAAGGCAAAAAGGGAGGTCTGGGCCAACTGCAGTTGGAGGAGAGCAGGCCCAAGGTTTCCTTGTTGAACCATGAGGAGACCTCCTGCTCCTCCTGGTCCACAAGGAACTGCATCAAAATTAATTTAAAAAGTCTTACTTATCGGGACCTCCTGCACCTGCGGGCTCCGCATGGCTGCCATTTTAACCACCCACCCGCAGTGTTCCCACCAGGCAGGCAGGGTTAAAATCTATTTTGCATCTGTAATTTTTTATTACAAAGTGGTCGCCAGATGCTGATGTCAAGAGGCTACGTGTTGCTAACTAAAAATATTCCTGAAATTATATAGGTGAAAATTTTAATCATATTTCATAAAAATAATTTTGCTCGTGATTGGAAGAGTTGCTGTAATGGTCATGCTGCTGCACGCTGAGAAAAATAAAACTCATTTTTTTAAAAAGGCAGTGCTCTGTTTCTTAAATCAGACAGATTCCTGACAAGTACATTCCTAATATCAGTATTTGGTAACAAAATGCTTTCAATGGTCTCTCCAAGGTAAGTAGAAAACATCCATTCTGAAGCTTGATTTTACTGTTCCTGAAAATACAATTTAAAATAAAAATAGTGTCAGCAATTAGATGTTGGAGGAGTGTTTTGGGTATAAATTTGTTGTGCAAAGCCTAGGTGAGACTGTGGTATTTTTGGTGTGTGAGAGGCTGAAAAACTCTAATGCTTTACTTGTGAGTTTTAACAGCAAAGGTCTCCTTCAGTGCTTAACGTGCAGTTCAAAGATCAAGCCAATTGTAGCATACTTGGTTATTGTATCCTTTCTGATTTAAGAAGATTCTACTTTTTGTTCCCGTTAGTCTGAATGGGTGGCAACAGCTGGCAATAACTCCATATGTGTTTTTTCTGAGATGTAACTCTTTGTACTGCGTTTTTTTTGCGCATGCGTCTGTCAAGCTCCGCCCCCCGCCACCGAATCATTCACTCCTCGTGGTGCCGAGAAGCAGGATATGAGGCCCGAGATTGCCGAACTGATCTCGGCAGGGGGCCGAGAGGTCCCGCGGGTGGCCAAGAGCAGCGGCGGGCAGAGAAGTTGGTGGTAGAGAGAGAGAGACTGGGGGGAGACTGGGAGAGAGAGCAAGACTGGGAGAGAGGGCAAGAGAGAGGCTGGGGGAGAGAGAGAGAGAGATTGTGTTATGTATGTTAACTGGGTTTTACCTGCCACCGGAGGGCGCGACTGTCGGAGTCCTAATGGTCACTGGCAGACGTGTACATAATGTTGGCAGCCATGTTGAACCCTCACTTTGAGAGTAACTAAACTGGAGTAAGGTCATGCCTGAACTAGCACTCCATTCTTAGCCCCGTGGAGTTATTCGATACTTAACAATTGGCGATGAGTTAAAAATACGAACTTTCACACAACCATATCTGTTGGAATTTTGGAGAGATTTGTGGTAGGGGAAGACTGGAAAGATTTCACTGATCACCTCGACCAGTACTTCGTAGCCAACGGATTGGAAAGATCCGATAACACAATTAAGCGCAGGGCGGTTCTCCTCACCGTTTGTGGGTCAAAAATTTATGGCCTTATCAAGAATCTACTCTCACCGACTCGACCAATGGATAAGACTTACGCTGAATTGTGTACGCTGGTTTGGAACCACTTTAAACCCAAGGAAAGCATCATCATGGTGAGGTATCGTTTCTATACACACAATCACTCCGAGAGCCAGGACGTGGTGGAATTTGTCGCCGACCCGAGACGTCTCGTTGGGCCGTGCAACTTCAGAGCTGCATTGGAGGAAATGCTGCGGGATGTTTTCGTGCTTGGCATTGGCCACGAGGTCATCCTTCGAAAGCTGCTGGCTGCTGAATCTCTAGACCTGAGCAGGGCCATCATGATCGCCCAGGCATGCATGTCCACGGACGAAAACTCAAAACAGATATCTTCCCAGCATCGAAACTCATCAGCAAGTACTGTGCATAAAATAATATCATTGATAGGCAGAGCTGCACATGGTAGGGCCTACTCGTCTGCGTTCGTAAGACCTGTAACTGCTCAAAGTCCGCCATCAGGGCTGAATCAAATCTCGCCTTGTTGGTGTTGCGGGGGCTATCATTGGGCCCATCAATGCCGATTCAAGCAACATGTGTGCAAAGGCTGTGCAACAATGGGGCACCTTCAGTGAATGTGTCCGCAACCGAGCAAGCGTGCTGCGACACACCACGTGGCTGAGGATGATCGATCCAGCGTGGATCAAGCGGCACAGGCAACTCAACCCGAGGTACAGGACGAAGAAGTGTATGGGATGCATTCTTTTACCAAAAGTCCTCCGATAATGCTGGAAGTTAAATTAAATGGTGTTCCAGTATCCATGGAATTGGACACGGGTGCGAGTCAATCAATAATGAGCCAGAGGGCTTTCAAAAAGCTGTGGGACACGAAGGCAAAAAGACCCAAACTAAGCCCAATCAATGCGAAGCTGCATACCTGCACCAAAGAGCTCATACCAGTCATTGGCAGTGCGGCAATAAAGGTTTTGTATGATGGAGCTGTGCATAATTTATAGTTGTGGATCGTTCCAGGCAATGGCCCAATGCTGTTCGACAGGAGTTGGCTTGAGAAAATTGAATGGAACTGGAATGATATTAAAGCATTATCATCAGTGGATGACGCTTCGTGCGCTCAAGTGCTGAGCAAGTTTCCCTTGTTGTTCGAACCACGCATCGTCAACTTCAAGGGAGCCAAGGTGCAGATCCACCTAGGCTCGGATGCAAGAACCGTCCATCACAAGGCTTGGGCGGTTCCGTACATGATGAGGGAGAAGGTCGAGATCGAACTGGACAGACTTCAATGGGAAGGAATCATATCACCAGTCGAGTTCGGCGAATGGGCCAGTCCAATTATCCTGGTGTTGAAAAGTGATAGCACGGTCAGGATCTGCAGAGACTACAAGATAACGATCAACCGAGTCTCGATACAGGATCAGTACCCGTTACCCAAGGCTGACGACCTATTTGCAACACTAGCGGGGGGGTAAGTCATTCACCAAATTGGACCTGACCTCCACTTATATGACACAGGAACTGGTCGAATCTTCGAAAAAACTGAGGTGCATCAACATGCACAAAGGACTGTTTATATACCACAATCGGAATTCACTCGGCAGCAGCAATATTTCAGAGAAACATGGAGAGTTTGCTGACGTTCGTCCCGAGAACCGTCGTGTTCCAAGATGACATCCTGATCACCGGTCACGACGCCACCGAACACCTGCACAACCTGGAAGAGGTTCTACGTCGTCTGGACAGAGTGGGACTCAGGCTAAAACGCTCCAAGTGCATTTTCATGGCACTAGAAGTTGAATTCCTGGGGAGAAAGATTGCAGCAGACGGCATCAGGCCTACAGACTCAAAGACAGAGGCCATCAAGAATGCACCCAGACCCCAGAGTGTGACAGAGCTGCGTTCGTTCCTGGGTCTTCTCAACTATTTCAGTAACGTTTTACTTAGTTTGAGCACATTGCTAGAGCTCTTGCACATGCTGCTTAGAAAGGGTAACGACTGGGTTTGCGGCAAATCTCAAGACAGAGCCTTTGAGAAGGCCAGAAACCTGCTATGTTCCAATAAATTACTGGTACACTATGACCCATATAAGCGGTTAGTGCTGGCCTGCGACCCCTCATCATATGGTTGTGTGCTCCAGCAAGCCAATGTATCAGGCAAACTCCAATCAGTTGCATACACGTCCAGAAGTCTGTCTAAGGCTGAAAGAGCCTATATTATGGGAGAGAAAGAGGCTTTAGAATGCGTATATGGGGTTAGGAAAATGCACCAATACCTGTTTGAGCTTCGGTTTGAGCTTGAAACAGACCACAAGTCGCTCATTTCATTGTTTTCTGAGAGCAAAGGTATAAACACCAATGCCTCGTCCCACAAATAAAGATGGGCACTGACATTATCCGCTTATGATTATGTCATCTGCCACAGACCAGGCACTGAAAACTGTGCTGATGAGCTTACCCAGCTACCATTGTCCACAACCGGGGTGGAAATGCCGCAGCCCACAGACTTGCTGCTGCTGATGGATGCCTTCGAGAGCGAGGGGTCACCCATTACGGCTCGCCAAATTAGGACCTGGACCAGCCGGGATCCTGTACTGTCAAGCGTAAAAAGATGTGTCCTAAATGGAAATTGGTCTGCCATTCCCAGGGAAATGCAGGATGAAATTAAGCCTTATAGTCGCCGCAAAGATGAATTGTCTATTCAGTCTGATTGTCTGTTATGGGGTAATCGTGTTGTTATACCAAAAAAAGGCATGGAAACGTTTGTGCGAGATTTACACAGTACCCACCCAGGCATTGTCATGATGAAGGCCATTGCCAGGTCTCACGTTTGGTGACCCGGCATTGACTCGGACTTGAAGTCATGCGTGCATCAGTGCAACACTTGCATGCAACTAAGTAACGCACCTGTGGAGGCTCCACTGAGTCTGTGGTCATGGCCATCCAAACCGTGGTCAAGGCTCCACATAGACTTTGCTGGCCCCTTTCTCAGCAAAGTGTTTTTAATGGTAGTGGACGCTTACTCCAAATGGATTGAATGCGTAATCATGTCATCCAGCACTTCCACAGCCACTATTGAAAGCCTCCGGGCCATGTTCGCCACCCATGGCCTGCCTGACGTCCTTGTCAGCGACAACAGACCGTGTTTCATTAGTTCGGAGTTCCACAAGTTTATGATCCATAATGGCATCAAGCATGTCAGGTCTGCCCCTTTCAAACCCACGTCTAACGGTCAAGCGGAGCGGGCTGTCCAAACTATTAAGCAGAGCCTAAAACGCGTGACTCACGGCTCCCTACAGACCTGCTTGTCCCGCATTCTGCTCAGTTACCAGATGAGACCCCACTCGCTCACCAGGGTCCCTCCTGCCGAGCTGTTAATGAAGAGAGGCCTCAAAACCAGACTCTCCCTTGTACACCCGGATCTGAATGACCATGTCGAAACCAGAAGACAACGGCAGCAATGGTACCACGGTCGCATAGCCGTATCACGTGATATTGCTGTTCCTGACCCTGTGTTTGTCCTGAATTATGGTCATGGTCCAAAGTGGGTTGCTGGCACGGTTTTGGCCAAGGAGGGGAAAAGGGTGTTTGTAGTCAAGCTGTTAAACGGCCAAACATGCAAGAGGCACATCGACCAAACCAAACTACGATTCACAGACAACCCAGAACAAATTGAAGATGACATCATCATCAACCAACCAACACACATCCAACCATCAGTTGACCCTTGTGTCATTCACGAAGATGAACCTACCATCCCCGACAGTCCTGTCAGACCGACTGTTCCACAATGCAGCAATGGTCCTACTAACTCACCCAAGCTTGGGTTCGAACTGAGAAGATTAACCAGGGAGCGGAAGGCCCCGGACTGTCTCAACTTGTAAATACAACCTGTACCAAGGACTTTGAGGGAATGATGTAATGTATGTTAACTGGGTTTTACCTGCCACCGGAGGGCGCGACTGTCGGAGTCCTAATGGTCACTGGCAGACACGTGCAAGCCATGTATATAATGTTGGTAGCCATGCTGAATCCTTATTTTGAGAGTAAATAAATTGGAGTAAGGTCATGCCTGAACTAGCTCACCATACTTAGCCTCGTGGAGTTATTCGGTACTTAACAGACTGGGATAGAGGGAGAGAGGGAGGCTGGGGGAGAGAGAGAGAGAGAGAGAGAGGCTGAGGGGGGAGAGAGAAAGAGGCTGGGGGGGAGAGAGAGAGACTGAGGGAGGGAGATGGAGAGAGAGATTGACTGGGGGAGGGAGAGAGAGGAAGAGACAGGCTGTGGGAGAGAGAGATGCTGGGGGAGAGAGAGAAAGGCTGAGGGGTGAGAGAGAGAGGGAGAGAGAGACTGGGAGGGAGAGAGGCTGGGGAGAGAGAGAGGCTGGGGGGATAGGAGGGGAGAGAGGGAACTCAGGGAAGACGGATCACATTCTTCCAACCCCCTACAAGGAACATTGTTGGAATGGATGAAATCCAGAAGTCACAACACTATCACTATTCACTTCATACCCAATAAACTTGTTAACAATCCACAATGCCCCATCCATGGGGGGGGGGGGGGGCGGAGGAAGGGTGCACTTGCAGTGGGGTAAGGCACTTTGGCTGGAGGAGGCACACACTTGAACTGGGGTAAGGCACTTCGGCTGGCCTTTGCTGTCTTCTGGGGAGCTCTGTCCTCTGTTGCTTCAGGAAGTCAAAGTGGATCGAGTTACAATTTGCAAAGTCAGTGAGAACTTGGGATAGGCAGTTCCAGTTACAGATTCCAGTGAAACTTCAGGGTGTGGCATATCCTCCAAGGGGACCAATCATAGACAAAGGGTGGAGCATGGCGACCATTTTGGCAGTACAAATAAGCATGTCCTTTTTTTGTACCTATCTGTCACTGGGAGTAATTGGCAACTTAGTCAATGTAGTTAAAAACAGAGTGCTGGAAACTCAGCAGGCCAGGCAGCATCTGTGGAGAGAGAAACAGAGTTAACGGCCTGCATATTAACAGGGACGGGTTACTTAGGTGGTGGGGGCGGGGGGGGGGGGGGTGCGGAATTCCAGGTGGGAAACCAACTCAAAGCATGATTCCTTTGGCTCTGATAGGTTACCCGCCCGGAAGTAAGCCTGATTGATGGACTTGCCTTCCAGGCGTGCGGGGAACGCTCCAGAGCAAACCACAGGACC
This sequence comes from Pristiophorus japonicus, assembly GCF_044704955.1. Taxonomy (NCBI): domain Eukaryota; kingdom Metazoa; phylum Chordata; class Chondrichthyes; family Pristiophoridae; genus Pristiophorus; species Pristiophorus japonicus. Next base: position 63,028,386 of record NC_091985.1, read on the forward strand.
CAAGGGGGTGTCCGATCACCGGCCCTGGGGGCCTTTGTATGGGGGATGGTTCTATTCAGGCGCGATCTTGGGGTGCCGGGGATAAGCACACCTGCTTCCCCTGGCCCACAAGCAGTGCTGTGAAGGCAATTACCTTCTCCCCAAAGTTGTCCTCACCTCCCTTCAACTGTTAGGTTTCCCGAGGTCTGAGAATTCCGACGAACCATTGTAGAAGCCTGCAAAGCAGGTTAAGTCAGAGGCTGCCAGACATTAAAATATCTAAATTGCCAATCTGCCTTCTGGGAGTGGGTTGGTTGCCCCTTGTCCCGCCTCCATAAAAGCCGGAGGTGGGCAGGTTAGAGGCAGGTTGCGGTTGGGGTTCAGATTTTTTTAAATTTTAACATCTGACCTGAACCCAACGCACCAATTTTGGTGCGAAAATTCACCCCAAGGTTTCAGGTCAATGACCTTTCGTCAGAATCTGAAACAGTGTTAACTCTGAATCTCTCTCCACTGATACTACCCATTCTGCTGAGTATTTCCAGTATTCTGTTTCTATTTCACAGTATTTTGCTTTTATTTTAGTTAATGTAATTGTCCACTTGCAATAGTCTGGTGTGACTACCAGTGACAGTCATGGGAAATCAGAAGATCTACCCGAACAGCAGGTAGAGTCAGTAAGTAACATTTCAGAACACTCCAACCAAAGCTGCAATATGACACATAAACGTTTCTGAACTGTTTTATATGGGCATGAGTGAAGTCGGGTGCAGCCCTAAGGTAAATGCTGCAATTTCTGACAGATCACATCATCCTGTCATTATCCCATCGTTTCATACATGAGCCACTTTGGGAGCAAATGTTTCTTCTTCCAGCCTTCACTTCCATCAGAATTTACTGTGCACGACTGAAGGGATGTGTCACATATGTACATTCTGTTTGTAGCCACCAGATGGCATCATTGTTGGAGGCCACTAAGCAGCACGCACATGGTGCTGCTCAGGTATAAAAGGCCAGCCATTTTGAGAGCCAGGCACTTTGGGACTAAATAAAGCAGAGCCAAGGCTGTACCTTGCTTAGTTAAACAGTACTCAGTTTGAACCTTTATTGCATACATAACATTTGGCGATGAGAATACAAGAACCTTTGTTTGCAAAATGAGCACGATTGGATTTTTAGGGTGAGTCATGCAAGGAGAAGATTGGGCAGACTTTGTGAGCTGTTTGAACCAGTACTTCGTGGCCAACAAAATGAAGGTTGACAATGCAGATCGGCGCCGGGCCGTGTTCCTCACTGTGTGCGGTTCAAAGATCTACAGTCTGATAAAGAATCTACTCATGCCTAGTGATCCAACAGAGAAAACATACGAGGAGTTATGTACATTGGTACAGGAGCACCTTAAGCCAAACAACGGCATCATCATCATATAGGTTTTATGCACACGTTCGATCGGAGGGCCAGAGCGCAGCGGAATTCGTTGCCGACCTGAGACGTCTAGCGGGACCGTACAAGTTCTGGACGGTGTTGGCAGACATGCTGCGGGACTTCTGTATTATCGGTATCAACCATGAAGTGATCCTGCGCAAACTTCTAATGGTGGAGGAGTTGGATTTAAAAAGGGCCATCCAGATTGCTCACTCATGTATGACGACAGACAGGAGGCTAAAGCAAATAGCGGTGAAGAACCAAACCTCGGCAAGTACTGTAAATGCGATTGATTCGGCGTTCGGCAGAGCGGTACATGGCAGGGCCTACCTGGCTGCGTTTGCAAAACCTGTGGTTGCCCAAAGTCCGCCAACAGGAATGTATCCGACTTCTCCGTGTTGGCGTTGTGGGGGAAATCATCGGCATCAGCAGTGCCGATTTAAGCAATATAGTTGCAAAGGCTGTCTGAGAGTGGGGCATCTCCAGCGCAAGTGTCTGCAGATGAGCAAGTGAGCTGCGACACATCACGTGGAGGGTGAGAGTCAGACCAGCGTGGATCCGGATACGCAATCCGAAATGCCTGAGGAGGAAGTGTATGGACTGTACTCCTTCATGACCAAGAGTAAACTAATTGTGATTAATGTGAAGTTTAACGGGATATCGATATCGACGGAACTGGAGACGGGGGCGAGTCAATCGATCATGAATAAGAGGGCATTTAATAAGCTGTGGGACACTAAGACTGTGAGGCCCAGGCAGAGCCAAGCTGCGCAGGACCACCAAAGAACTGATAAAGATGGTTGGCAGTGCACAAATTAACGTGTCATATAACGGTGCGGTTCACAAGTTACCGTTATGGATTGTTCCAGGCAATGGCCCAACGCTGCTCGGCAGGAGCTGGTTGGAAAAAAATCAGATGCGACTGGAACGATATAAATGCGTTGTCATCGGAGGAATTTACATGTGCCCAAGTATTGAGCAAGTTTCCCTCGCTGTTCGAACCGGGTATCGGCAACTTCATGGGAGCCAAGGTGCAGATCCATGTGGACTCAGATGCAAGACCCGTCCATCATAAAGTGCCATATATGATGAGGGAGAAGGTCGAAATTGAACTGGACAGACTCCAACGTGAAGGGATCATATCACCGGTCGAATTTAATGAGTGGGCCAGCCCCATTGTTCCTGTGCTGAAAATTGATGGCACAGTCAGAATCTGTGGAGGCTACAAGGCTGCGATCAATAGGGTTTCGGAACAAGATCAGTACCCATTACCGAAGGCTGATGACTTGTTTGCGACGCTAGCCAGAGGGAAGTCGTTCACAAAACTGGACTTGACGTCAGCCGATATAACACAGGAGTTGGTCGAGACGTCGAAGAGACTTACGTGCATTAACACGCACAAAGGATTGTTTGTTTACCACAGGTGCCCTTTCGGAATTCGCTCGGCTGCAGCATGGAAAGTCTACTGAAGTCCGTCCCCAGAACCGCGTGTTCCAAAATGACATCCTGATCACCGGTCGTGACTCCAAGGAACATTTGAACAACCTGGAAGAGGTTCTATTGCATTTGGATAGAGTGGGACTCAGACTGAAATGCTCGAAATGCCTCTTCATGGCACCGAAGGTCGAATTCCTCCGGAGGAAAATTGCCGCTGATGGCATCAGACCTACTGACGTGAAAACCAAGGCAAACAAGAATGCACCTAAGCCGCAGAATATGACGGAGCTGCATTCGTTCCTGGGTCTACTCAACTACTTTGATAACGTCCTACCTAAATTGAGCACCTTACTAGAACCACTGCACATGCTATTGAGAAAAGGCGACAACTGGGTGTGGGGCGCATCGCAAGACAGAGCTTTCGAGAAAGCCACCAATTTGCTTTGCTCGAACAAGCTGCTGGTACATTATGACCCATGTAAATGTTTAGTTTTGGCCTGTGACATATTGTCATATGGAATTGGTTGCGTACTCCAACAAGGCAATGAGTCGGGGAAACTTCAACCTGTCGCGTATTCATCCAAAAGTTTGTCTAAAGCAGAAATAGCCTGCAGCATGGTAGAAAAAGAAGCTTTAGCGTGTGTGTACGGTGTTAAAAAGATGCATCAATACCTGTCCAGTCTGAGGTTCGAATTGGAGACTGATCACAAGCCGCTCATTTCATTGTTTTCTGCGGGCAAAGGTATCAATACCAACGCTTCATCCCGCATCCAAAGGTGGCCGCTGACATTATCTGCCTATGATTATGTCATCCGCCACAGACCTGGCACAGAGAATTGTGCCGATGCTTTGAGCCGGGTGCCATTGTCCACATCGGAGGTGGAAAGTTCACAATCGGTGGATTTAATGTTAATCATGGATGCTTTTGAGAGTGAAGGTACCCCTGTCACGGCTCAACAAGTTAAGACCTGGACCAGCCTGAACCCGATTTTATCGGTGGTAAAGGGTTGCATCCTCAAAGGGGATTGGTCTACCATACTTAAGTAAATATGTGAGGAGGCCAAACCGTACATTCGTCGCAAGGACGAACTATCTATTCAAGCAGATTTCATATTGTGGGGCAATTGCATTGTAATGCCCAAGAAAGGGAGAGAGAAGTTCGTGCGTGAGTTACACAACACACATCCGGGTATAATGATGATGAAGGCCATCGCCACGTCCCATGTATGGTGGCCAGGAATTGATTCTGATCTGGAATCATGTGTGCATCAGTGCAATACTTGCATGCAGCTCAGCAAAGCACCAGCGGAATCGCCGCTAAGTCTGTGGTCACGGCCATCCAAACCTTGGTCCAGGATCCATGTAGATTTTGCAGGTCCCTTCCTGGGCAAGATGTTTTTAGTGGTGGTGGACGCTTATTCGAAGTGGATAGAATGCATAATCATGTCATCCAGCACGTCCACTGCAACCATAGAGAATCTCAATGTCATGTTTGCGACACATGGTCTACCTGACATAGTGGTGAGCGACAATGGGTCATGCTTCACCAGTCAGGAGTTTCAGGAGTTTGTGAAACTCAATGGCACCGTTCAAGCCTGCGTCCAACGGGCAAGCTGAACATGCAGTACAAATTATCAAGCAAAGCATGAGGAGAAGTTAACCCAAGGGTCACTGCAGACCCACTTGTCCTGCATACTGCTGAGTTACAGGACAAGACTCCACACACTCACAGGGGTCTTGCCTGCTGAACTCACGATGAAAAGAGGTCTTAAGACTAAGCTATCTCTGGTACACCTGGATTTAAATAATCATGTTGAATACAGAAGACAAAGTCAACAAGGGTATCACGATCGCGCAACTGTGTCACGTGAGATTTCTGTTAATGATCCTGTATATGTGTTGAACTATGGTCAGGGTCCCAAATGGATCGCTGGTATGGTCATGGCCAAGGAGGGCAACAGAATGTTCGTTTTTAAGCTCAAGAATGGGCAAACACATGGATCAGACAAAGCTGAGGCACACAGACAAGCCAGAACAGTCGGACGAAGAAACCATCGATGACCAACCAACCTACCAGCAGTCTTCAGAGGACTAAAGGATCATGGGTGAACCCGGAATTTTCTATCACGGACCTGTTCAATAAAAATGGACTTGCAATTCCTGACATGGCCACTGCCACCCCCAACAAGTCAGTCATCCAGCCATCAGCCACAGCAGACCCCGCACACTCACCCAAGGCTAGAATCGAACTGATTCGGTCAACCCGGGAGCGCAAAGCACCGGACTGTCTCAACCTGTGAAAGTCTGTGATAAGATCTCAGAGCAGGGTATTGTCATGTGTGTACATTCTGTTTGTAACCACCAGATGGCGTCATTGTTGGAGCTGCTCAGGTATAAAAGGCCAACCATTTTGAGAGTCAGGCACTTTGGGCCTAAATAAAGCAGAGCCAAGGTTGTACCTTGCTTAGTTAAACAGTACTCAGTTTGAACCTTTATTGCATACATAACAGGATGGAACTCTGGAGTCCCACCCCAAATCTTGGAGACACAGTAAATTGCGTGGATGAGAGCATGAAATTTCAAAGGGACATAGACAGATTAAGTGAGTTGGCAAAACTATGGCAGATGGAGTTTAGTGTGGGGAAGTTTGAGGTCATCCACTTTGCATCGAAGAAAGACAAGTTTCCAAGTTTCACACCATTAAAAATAATTTCTTAATGGTGAGAAACTAGGAACTGTGGGGGAGATAGTGTCTCATCCTTGTTTTCAAATCCCTCCATGGTCTCGCCCCTCCCTATCTCTGTAATCTCCTCCAGCCCCACAACCCCCGAGATGTCTGCGCTCCCCTGATTAGAATCACTGAACTGTGCCTTCTGTTGCCTCGGCCCTAAGCTCTGGAACTCCCTCCCTAAACCTCGCCACCTCTCTACCTCTCTTTCCTCCTTCAAGACGCTCCTTAAAACATACCTCTTTGACCAAGTTTTGGTCACCTGCACTAATTTCTCCTTAAGTGGCTCAGTGTCAAACTTTTGTCTCATAATACTCATGCGAAGCGCATTGAGATGTTTCACTATGTTAAATGTGCTATATAAATACAAGTTGTTGTTGTTGTACAGGTACAAAAAGTAATTTAAAAAGCTAATAGAATATTCGCCCTATCTCAAGCAATTCAGTATGGAAGAAGTGATACTTCAGTTGTACAGAGCCTTGGTTGGACCCCATCTGGAGTACTGGATCAGTTCTGGGCCTCAGAAAGGATATATTGGCTTTGAAAGGGTTACAGTGCAGATTCTCCAGAATGATTTCAGTGCTTACAAGGTTAAATTATGTGGACAGATTGCATAAACTTGGCTTGGATTCTCTTGAGTTTAGAAGGTTGAGAGTGATTTAATCAAGGTGTTTAAAATGACAAAAGGATTTGATAGGATACATACAGTTAACTGATTTCCTCTGATGGGGGAATCCAGAACAAGTAGGCACAACTTTAATATTAAAGCTGTAAATTCTGGAGTATCAGAAAATCAGGGATACAGGTAACAACTTCTTATAGGAGTTTATGTCCTACAAGCCTGGGGGTGTGACTTATGTATACAACATTTTAATGGTGTATTTTCCTGTGTTCATTTTTGTGGAAAAAGTAGACACGAGTATAAAACAGGTGAATGAATATGGGAGAATGGAATAGATTTTACAAATTAGTATTGGCGGCACAGAGCTTTGCACAGCAGGAGTGCAATTTAGAGAATTTGACCGTGGAGGTCAGCATATCTGAATTCCCAAAATGTGATCCTGTTACAGAAAACTCTGCACCAGGAGCATTAATTTGTAACATCTACTCAGATACTCTTACTGATTTTACCTACTGAGCAAACAGGCACTCCAACTGGGTCATTAAAACTGTCTTTGCAAACACAGACGATCTGTCTAATACAGAGCACTTTAGGTACAGATCACATGTCTCTGTTAGATTAAAATGGAGACAAATAAGGGTCAATTTTCAGGTCTGTGTGGGGCCTAGGCAGGATGTGAACATAGCAGGGTATGAACCCATTTGATTGGAGGAGGGCTGACTCCATCAGAACTTCCAGGGTCAACCCAATTTGCTTATAATAATACAGTCCCCAAATCCATATTGAGGGCTTGATTTTTCGTACTGGGTCGGGAGAGAGGCGGGCGGCATGGGGTGCGGATGCGAACTCCGCTCCTGGCTCCATGTCAACTTCTCACACAAATTTCCCCATTGGGTTTGTTAAGCCCACCATGCTAGGTTCTCAGCCAATTAAAAAGAAGTGGGTCTGATAATGTCATTTAATGATGTGTCATCAACCGGTTTCCTTAAAGGGACCATGCCCACACTATTTTCAACAGTTGTGCTGTCAGTATTCTGCAGCATTGAGCTGCTGCAAACACTGACAAGCACTGCACAAAGGTGCATGGCTGCACACAGGCTCTCCCATAACTCCCTCCCAGCATGCAGGGAGGTTCTCTTCCCTTCTTATGGGCGGAAGAAACCTCCCCAGGACACCTACTCAGCCTGGTTGCACATTGTACAGGAGGGCACAAACAGGGATGTCATCAGGAGGAGCTGGCTGCAGTGGTGCAAACCTTTCAATGATCTCAGTAGATCACGAAATGTTACTGCAAAGCCACACTCAACCTCATCCTGCTGTGCCACTCATCACATCCCCATCACTCTGCCTTCCCTACCCTACACCTGCACATCTTTACTCACATCAACTTACCTTGCACCTCCACCCATCCCTCTCTCTCTAGCTACAGTATCACATCCTCATCTTAATAGCAACTCCTCACACTCACCCTCATCCTTGTCCAATCATATCAACTAACAACACACAAGGGTCTTTTAGCCAAAGTTCATTTAAAGTTTATATTGTTGTGTTGCTAAACATTTAAATCTTTATTTTCAACACTTTGCATTTTTGGCAGATCTGTGTGCATCTTTGGAAGTGACTTAGCGAGTTGTAGTGAATGGTGAGACATAACAGTACCTCCCACCCCAATGGTGATGAGTGTAAAAGGAATGGCTTGGGCATTGGAGGAATACATTATGGTGCTGGTGTGGGGTGGTGCCAACCTGGCACATTATGTGTACAGCGTCAAGTGAAGTAAATGTGGCCATGGTGAGGCCATCCTTAGCGTCCCAGGCAGCACTGTCGTCAGGTGCTGATGCCCTGTGTTCTTTGCAACATCAGGTGATTGTGGAGAAGGTTGGTGCTGTTGGTTTGGTACTGCTGGTGCACCTGGTGATGCTGGTGTGCTGGTGTTGGGACTGATTGTGGTGGGATTCCGAGGACCAAGGTAAGATTTTTTTCAAGGGCACCAATGTTGATGGCAGCTGAAATTGAGATGACAGAACTGATTTGTCAATGGTGAGAGAGGTTGTTCCAAGACGGTGACAGTTGATAGAGAGTTTGCTCCAAACACTTCAAACCTCCATAAAGCTGAAAAGTGTATTCCAAATCCTGAAGGTGCCAGCTTCTGTTCAGAAATTAAACAGCTGTGAAATGGTAGCTTTTATACCACTTTTGCAGCTGTCAATTATTCACAGCATTGGAGAGTAATTGAGAACCCAACATACTTACGTGACATGATCCCCGAGCGCCGCGAACCTCATAAAAAAGCTGGAAAAATGGTAAGAACTTGGAAAAATACTTATTAATTACCTTTAAACACACTGTTAATGATCTCAGTTGGCTCCCCCGCCGCTTGGCGTCTGGTCTGTGAAGCGCAGGCAGACCCGTCACTTGGGAAACTGACATGGAGGCGGGCTGAAAGCGGACTTCCGCCCCGCTGCCATTCACGACCATCTTGATAGCTGAGCTGCCACCAAACTCGCACTCACAGCGCCGTTAAGATTCCAGCCTGTGTGTGGACCAGAAGGACTGCTGATAAAGCAGGCCAGAAAAGATTAAATGGAGGCAGCCACTTAAAGGTACGTTGGGGTGAAAAGGCTGAAGCTGATCCAAATGGTCTTTTTTGAAAAGGCTGCAAAATATTTCATATTGTTAATTCAGCCCTTCCAAAGGGTTTTTGCAGTAATGCCAACCCTATCGTCTCATAAATCATGAGACAAAATCTCAAAAATCATGAGATTTGGTATAGAAATCATGTTTGACAAATTTGCTGGAATTCTTTGAGGATGTAACGAGCAGAGTGGATAAAGGGGAACCAATTTGATGTCATATATTTGGATTTCCAGAAGGCATTCGATAAGGTGTCACATAAAAGGTTACTGCACAAGATAAAAGTTTACAGGGTTGGGGGTAATATATTAGCATGGATAGAGGATTGGCTAACTAACAGAAAACAGAGAGTCAGGATAAATGGGTCATTTTCCGGTTGGCAAACAATAACTAGTGGGGTGCCACAGGGATCGGTGCTGGAGCCTCAAATATTTACTGTCATGCATCCTACATGGTTACTGCTTGTACTATTACAAGGTATGCCACCAGAGGATGCTGCAGTGGGAGACTTGTAGGTTACCTGTACAGGTGTGCCAGGCCCAGTATAAAAGGCAGGCCGCCAAGTGTGATCATCACTCTGGAGTTACATTAAATGGATTAAGGTCACAACAGTTCAGGTACAACACATTGTCTCGTGGAGTCATTATCAGAACATCTGAAGACATAACAATTGCCGACGAGATTACGGACTTTCACGCGAAAATGGCTAACTTTGGTATGTTGCAGCAGTTTGCCGATGGTGATGATTGGGACGCCTTTGTGGAGAGGCTAGACCATTTCTTCACAGCAAACGACCTGGCAGGAGACGACCTGGCCACACTGGCTGATAAGCGCAGAGCTATCTTGCTAACCAGTTGTGGGCCCACCGTCTATGACCTCGTCAGGGACTTGCTGGCACCAGCGAAGACAACGACCAAGACGTACGAGGAGCTTGTAACGCTGAGCCAAGAACAACTCAAGCCCAAAGAGAGCATCCTCACAGCCAGACGCTGGTTTTATACACACCAACAGCCCGAAGGCCAGAAAATTGCGAAATATGCTGCAGACCTCAGGAGGCTGGCGGCTCTGTGTGATTTCAGCGACCACCTCACCGAAGCGCTGCGGGATACCTTTGTCATTAGAATCGGCCATGAGGGCCTTCTTCATAAGCTACTATCTGCGGATACCACAGTCACACTGCAGAAGGCCATCTCCATGTGCCAAGCATTCATAACCTCGACCTGCGGCTCTAGGCGGATGACTCATCCTCAGGACTCAAACCCAGCAAGTACCGTTCACAGAATGGTGCCTTTTAGAGGCTGGACTGTAGAACGTGAATCTCCTCAGGGGAGAGAGAACAGGCCCCCGAGTCCCTTAACTCAGAGTCCACCGAGGGGGGCTAATCGAGTAGCACCATGCTGGCGATGCGGAGGAAATCACAGGGCTCACTAGTGCAGTTTTAAGGACTGTGTGTGTAAAGGCTGCAGCACAAAGGGCCACCTCCAGCGAATGTGTAAAACAAATATGACTCACTGTGTTGATGAAGAGTCTGCAGATGGCCATGAATCCAGCGCGAATTATGAAGCGATAATCAGCGAGGCAGTTCAGCCCCACGATGAGGTGCACGGCATATTTACCTGCACCATAGACTACTCCCCATTGAGGATGGAAGTCGAGATAAATGGTGTTCCAGTCTTCATGAAAGTAGACATGGGGGCGAGCCAGTTAGTAATGAATCAAGAAGCCTTTGGGAGGCAATGGGACAATCAAGCTGAATGACCCAAGTTGGTCCCGGTTCAGGCAAAGCTGCACACCTACACCAATGAACTTATCCCAGTCGTTGGTAGTGCGGATGTAAAGGTACTCCATGATGGCGTGGTGCACAAGTTACCCCTGTGGATTGTTGCAGGTGATGGACCAATGCTACTCGGAAGAAGGTGGATGGAGAAGATCCATTGGAGCGGAAAAGGCTTCATCCCTCCAGCTATCGATGTCCTCCGTGCTCAGAGGCAAAACAAGCCCTCACCTGAGGTTGGATCCGGCACCAGAGAGCAGAACAGCACAGCACCCGAGGCACAGACTGCTCAGCATGACTGCGTGGAGATGATCCAGCTGAGACGACCCGAACACACCTTCCGGGCTCCAGTGACAGGACTTCGGAGGAAGAAAATCGGATCCAGAGGTGACTTCCCAGGCTCGGTGGCAGAACCCGGGGAGAAGAAGATCACAGCAGTCGACATCGTGGATGGAAGAAAGATGGCGCCCAAACCACAAGTTGAGGCGCTGAAGAAAAAGATGGCAGCGGCCGGACCACGAGGTGCAGCGCTGCTGGAGCAACATGTGGCACCAAACGAAGAAGAGGTTTGGGGTAAAGAAAGCAAGGCTCTCTTAAACGAGGCCTGCAACTCACCATACTTAAAGGGACAGTTCCACATTCTCAATCAATGTAATAGCAACTTTGAGTTAGATGTAAAATGTGTAATTGATGATCAGAGTTGTGTACATGAAATAAGCAAAGAAAAATCACGCGATTGCGATCAGAGCTACAGGTTATTTACAATTTAAGTAATGAAACGTTGTGTGATGTAGGATTTCAACTGCATACAGTCAATGCAGTGGGCAAACACCCATCGGGAGCACACAGGTCCAGTGAGCTACCCAATGCTGTAGCCTGCGTCCCTGGGACCAGATTTATGCACCACGGAGTATGGCCACAAGCAGCTAATATAAACAAACTGCAGAGCAAGCGATCTCAGGAGGGCAATGGCACCGGTGTCGATACCCTGCCCCCGATCGGCTCCACCTCTCAGACACCCGATGGCACCAACCGCCATGAGCCTGAAATAGCAAACTGCGCTAAGGCGCAGCCCCCAGACCGTATCGCCACCAAGGCTACACCCGGGAACGAAGGGTCACCCGTAACGGTTCTCACAAATGGGACTGGGACCAGCCAGGATCCCAAACCAAATAACGCCCAGGCAAGCGGGTTCCCTGTGCACTGCTAGACGACTGTTGCTCAGGGAGCAGCAGCGAACCTGGGACGCAAGAAGAGGACAGGGAGGTCACAGGCATCTGTGAACTTGCCCGGTGCTAAGAGCAATGGCAAAAACCCCGAGAGCAGGCAACTTGAGCCAACCGGGTTCCCACTGGGCACCGCGTGGCCACCAGACTACCTGGACACCATCCAGCAGTCCTGACACTAGTTTGTCCTCACTCACCGGTACTGACCCCAAGTATATTCTAAGTATGTATCTCAACATTCAAATGTACTTGCCTCTCTACGGTACCACGAATGTAATACTGTAAATGCAATTTTTTTTTTGGACTTGAATGTCTATGAATATAATGAGCCAACGGCACAATCTGTATGTGTGTGTGTGTGTGGGGGGGGGGGGGGGTGGGGGGAGAGAATGAAGTGGTCATGAATGCACAAACAGAAACCAACAGTACCTCTACTGCCAACGAAACACCACCTACTCACCCAAGATGGAAACGACCCTCCAAGGGTTAACCAGATAGAGCTAAGCCCAGAGCACAGTCAATGCAAAGGTAATTTGCACTAAGGACTTGGGGGAGAGTGATGTCATGTATCCTATATGGTTACTGCTTGTACCATTATAAGGTGTGCCACCAGAGGGCACTGCAGTGGGAGACTTGTAGGTTACCTGTACAGGTGTGCCAGGCCTAGTATAAAAGGCAGGCCACCAGGTGTGATCCTCATTCTGGAGTTACATTAAATGGACTAAGCTCACTACAGTTCAAGTACAATACATTGTCTCGTGGAGTCATTATCAGAGCATCTGAAGACATAACATTTACAATCTACATTAATGACTTGGATGAAGGGACCGAGTGTAATGTACCCAAGTTTGCTGATGATACAAAGATGGGTGGGAAAGCAAATTGTGAGGACACAAAAAATCTGCAAAGAGATATAGACAGGCTGAGTGGGCAAAAAGGTGGCAGATGGAGTATAATATGGGAAAATGTGAGCTTATCCAATTTGGCAGAAAGAATAGAAAATCAAATAAATTTTTAAATGGAGAAAAATTGCAAAGTGCTGCAGTACAGAGAGACCTGGGTAGTATGCAGATACAGCAAGTAATCAGGGAGACAAATGGAATGTTGGCCTTTATTGCAAGGGGGACGGAATATAAAAGCAGAGAAGTCCGGCTACAGGGTATTGATGAGGCCACACTAAGAGCACTGCATACAGTTTTGGTCTCCGTACTTCAGAAAGGATATATTTGCATTGGAGGCAGTTCAGAGAAGGTTCACTACGTTGATTCCGGAGATAAGAGGGTTGACTTCTGAAGATAGGTTGAGTAGATTGAGCCTATACACATTGGAGTTCAAAAGAATGAGAGATGATCTTATCGAAACATATAAGATAATGAGGGGACTCGAAAAGGTGGATGCAGCGAGGATATTTCCACTCATAGGGGAAACTAGAACTAGGGGGCATAGTCTCAGAATAAGGGGCCGCCCATTTAAAACTGAGTTGAGGAGGAATTTCATCTCTCAGAGGGTTGTAAATCTATGGAATTCTCTGCCCCAGAGAGCTATGGAGGCTGGGTCATTGAATATATTTAAGGCGGAGATAGACAGATGTTTAAGCGATAAGGGGATAAGGAGTTATGGGGAGCAGGCAGAGAAGTGGAGCTGAATCCATGATCAGATCAGCTATGATCTTATTAAATGGAGGAGCAGGCTTGAGGGACCAGGTGGCCTACTCATGCTCCTATTTCTTATGTTCTTATGTTCTTATCATGAGTTGCTATTTTTTCCTGAGCTGACCTCTCACTGACCTTTGCTCCAGGACAGGAAGCACATTCTGCAACCATTGCTCCTGGACAGGAAGTGCCTTCCGCGACCATTGCTCCTGGACAGGAAGCGTATTCAGCCGTCACTAACTGATTACTGACATAAAAACGTAAGAAATGGGCACCCTGCACTTCTGATCAAAGAAAGTAAAAAAAAATAAGGATTTTGCACGTGTGGGGTGTGGATCTAATTTCCCCACAATAGTTACTCAGCCCTCTAGTTATAAATGATCAATAATAATTACCATGCAATTTGTTTTTTGCTTGCTTGTTAGCTTCGGACCTAGCCTTTTTTTCTTGCGGTGACTGTCCTCAGGTATTAATGATGGTGTTGTAACATAAATGCAATTGTGCTGAAAAATGTTAAGGAAGAAACACACATCGATCCGATGCACATTAATACCTTTAAATCTCTCTCCCTCACACCCACCTCCAGAATAAAAAATCCAGTTACACAGTGCTGGGATGGTTATGTTCAAAATAAATCCACAGGACTGTATTGCAAGCTCAAATTGTTGTGACCTTGGTCTCTTTATTCAGACTCCAGAGTGGAGAAGCAGCATGGTGAATCATCTTTTATACCTGCTTGCCCCAGGGTGCACAGGTGACCCTTAGGTCTCCCACAGGTGTACCCCCTAGTGGCAAGTCTTACATATTGGTGAGGTTTACATACATACATAACATCACTCCCCCTCAAAGTCTTATGTGCAAGTTATTTGCAAGTTGAGGCGATCTGGTGGCCCCGCGTCCCCAGGTCGATCGCTTGGGTTGAAGTCCTCGTGGTTGACGGTGAGGCCGATTGTGTTTGTGGGTCGCTGGGGGCCAGGTCCTTTCACAGTGGTTCCTGGTTATCTGTAGTTCGCAGTTTGGTCTGGTCCAAATGCTTTACATATTAGCCCAGTACATGGTTTCATAAACACTCCATTTTCATCACATACACTCCATTCCCCCCTTGGCTAATGCGGTGCTAACGGCCCAACTGGGGCCCTGAACATGGTCTATATCACTTATTCTGATGTTGCGTGGATGGGCCGTGCAATAATGGTGCATTCTCTGCTGATGGCATATGGAAGGCTCGGTTCTGAGTGATTCTGCCTAGTGACTGCATAGCACCCGGGATAGCCGGGTCTGTAGGGAGTCTACCATGACATGTGTGGTGCTTGGTTTAGTGATTTGGGCTGCCTGCTCCGGGCTATTGTCGCTGACCTTGAGGCCTAGCAAGCCCAGGATGGCCGCAATGGCCTTGAGACTTTCGGTAGTGGCGGGAGGCCTGGTGGTCCCAGTGGATCCTGGGCCGTAGTATGGGGACCCCGGACCACCGACTATGTGTAGCCGCCCTGCCTTACTTTGCAACGTTGGGATGGGCCTTTCGTCTTTGCGATGAATAGGTTGCAACATCCTGTCTAGCAGTTCACCTTTGGCAGGTGGTAACGTGGGATCCTGGCTGGTCCAGGTTCTGAACTGGGGGGCCGTTACGGTTGACCCCTCGCTTTCTAGCACTTCCACGACCACAAGTGGGTCTGCAGGCTGCACCGTTTCCACCCCAGTGGTGGGCAATGGTGGCCAACTGAGGGCATCAGTACCGTTCTCAGTGCCTGGCCCGTGGCGGATTATGTTACAGTGCACAGACAGTGTTAGACATTCTCGAAACAACGCATCGATAATGGTGCTTCTGCTTTCCCAAGCTTGTGGGATGAGCAGCTTGTCTGACTTGAGCACATATTGGGACACTCTTTGGTACGTCTCTTTAGACCCGTGAATACAGGTTGCTGCCTTGGTTAACTTACTGAATACATGTTCAAACGTTTGGGGCTCGCCCGCTACTTTTGCTTGCTGCACAACACTCCCGACCCCGTGCAGTAACATCTCACTTGTTACAAGTACTTTGTTAAATACATATACAACTGATTGGGGTTCGCCCGCTACATTGGCTTGCTGTACAACACACCCGACCCCATGTGATAACACATCACTCGTTACAAGTACTTTGTCAGATACTTATACGACCGGTTGGTGTTCGCCCGCTACTTTGGCTAGTTATAAGGTCCCTCCGACCCCATATAATGGTACATCATTGGCCGCGAAAGACCACTCACATTGGTTACATAGTACAAACAACTTATTGGAACGTAGTGGGTTCCTGGCCTTCTCAGCAGCCGCCCCTTTACCTTTGCCCCAAACCCAGTCATCTTCCTTGCTGGGCGACACATTCCTCCGTTCCGTTGCGGTGACCTCCTGTGGTCTGGACACTCTCTCATCCCGTGGTCTGGATGCTCTCTCGTCCCGTGGTCTGGACGTTCTCTCATTCCGTGGTCTGGATGCACCTTCGTCCCGTGGTCTGGATGCACTCTCGTCCCATGGTCTGGACGTTCTCTCGTTCCGTGGTCTGGATGCACCTTCGTCCCGTGGTCTGGATGCTCTCTCGTCCTGTGGTCTGGACGTTCTCTCGTTCCGTGGTCTGGATGCACCTTCGTCCCGTGGTCTGGATGCACTCTCGTCCCATGGTCTGGATGCTCTCTCGTCCGTGTCCGTGATGCCGACTGCCGCGATGTTCCTCCCCAGGGATTTGGCCTCTGGCATCGGAGAGACGCATTCGGATCATTTCGGCCGGAGTCCCACTCCGCATGGTCGACCTGGAGCCTCTTCTATCGTCGCGAAGAGGTCGTCGGCTTTGGGTGGTGGGTACCGTGCCTGTACCACTGCTCAGTTGATCTTCACCTCCTCGTGGTCGTGATGAGTGGTCTGTGACTCGGGGATCTGCAAATGGATCTGCACTTTGATGCCTGGTTCAGCTGAAGGTGGGGGTTTGCTCAGCCTTTGAGAAGGGGAGACGTCATTCGCCGGAGAAGGTACGCTTGAGATCTTCCCAGTTCCATCGAATCTTCCCCATCCACCTCCTACCAAGCAGCGTTGGCCCATCACCTGAAACAATCCACAATGGTAAATCGTGCACTGCTCCCTCATGGAATACTCTTATGTCCGCACAACCAATAACTGGTATCAGTTCCTTGGTGTAGGTGCGCAGCTTTGCCTGAATCGGGATCAGCTTGGGTCGCTGTGTTTCATCGCCCCACTGCCTCTTGAATGCCTTCTGGCTCATATCTGATTGACTCGCTCCCGTGTCTAGTTCCATGGAGATGGAGTGCCTTTAAGTTCAACTTTTAACATTATTGGAGAGCTATTGGTGGTGAAAGTGTGTATCCCATATACTTCCTCTTTATCCTCAGGTTCAGTTGCCTCTCCTGCTCATTCAGCATGATCCTCGCTGGATCGGCCATCCTCTGCCACGTGGTGAGTCAGAGATCGTTTGCACATTCGCTGGAGGTGCCCCATTGTTCCACAGCCCTTGCACACATAGGGCTTGAATCGACATTGATGAGCTCTATGGCTGCCCCCGTAGCGCCAACATGGTGCTAATGGATATGCATTCACGCCCCACGGCGGACTCTGAGTCACGCTAGGCCTAGGTCTGGCCTCTGCAGTCGTGTGGGCCCTGCGCTGTACCGTTCTGCCTGCTGAAAACATTATTTTATGCACAGTATTTGACAGTGAGCTTCGATTCTGTGAAGATAGCTGTCTCATGTTATTGCTCGTGGATATGAAGGTTTGGGCTATCGTGATGGCCTTGCTCAGATCTAGAGATTCGGCAGACAGCAGTTTGCAAAGAATGACCTCGTGGCCAATTCCAAGCACGGAAAAGTCCCACAACATTTCCCCCAAGGATCCTGCAAATTCACACTGTCCCGCAAGGCGTCTTAAGTCAGCGATAAAACTCGGCAGGTTCTGGCCCTCGGAGCGATGGTGCGTGTAAAAGCAATACCTCGCCATCAAGATGCTCTCCTTTGGCTTGAGGTGTTTCCGAACCAGCATACACAGCTCTGTGTAAGACTTGTCTGTTGGTTTGATCGGTGCAAGCAAATTTTTGAGGAGGCCATATATCGAAGACCCACATACGGTGAGGAGAATCTCCCTGCACTTGATCGCCATCTCAGCCTTGTCCAATTCGTTGACCACAAAGTACTGGTCGAGGCGCTCAACGGAGGCTTCCCAATTATCACCCTCAACAAATCTCTCAAGAATACCAATGGCAGCCATTACCGCGTGAAAGTTTGTGATCCGTTACTCATCACCAATTTGTTATGTTCTGAATAAATCCACAGGATTGTATTGCAAGCTCAAATTATTGTGACCTTGGTCTCTTTATTCAGACTCCAGAGTGGAGAAGCAGCATGGTGAATCACCTTTTATACCTGCTTGCCCCAGGGTGCACAGGTGACCCTTAAGTCTCCCACAGGTGTGCCCCCTAGTGGCAAGTATTACATTTTGGTAAGGTTTACATACATACATAACAGAGATGGCTGCCAATGAAATGCAATGGTTGCTCTCTCTCACACACACTCACTTTGCAGCTCCTTTCCTCTCACTCTCTCTCTCTCTCCCTCATTCCCGCCTTCCAGATCACTTTAATTCAGTCCCATTGATTTTATTATCCTTTCACCTCGATCTTTTTTGCAAACTGCATCCTGTGTTGTTTTCTTTTTTTAAATTCTTCCCTCCTTGTTTTTTTGCAGTACGATCCCTTCCCGGTTATAGTATTGATTTGGATGTGCAAATAATGACTGGGGCAAGAAATGGAGTCTGTGGGCTAGTGATGAAGTGTGCCTGCCCTTAAACATCCTCTTAGTTGGCTAAAAATGTGAATGTAGTGCTGCATGAATTGGGGGCACGGAGGGTTGCCCTGTTTGCCACTCCAGATTATCCACCCCACACGACAGCAGTGCAGTATGTCTGAAGGAGAAGGCAGAGGCCAGGTTCAACACTGTGTGCACTACCTACAAAACATGAGAACGTATTGCAAGAATATAGCACACTTTAATGAAGCTGCCAAGGTAAGCCTACCCAGCGCCTTCAGATAATTGGCTCAAGTATACGTGCCAGGCAATCTGTTGCATATTCACTGCAGGTCCATGCCAAGCCCTCACACTACCTTACAGCTTTGTTGTGGCTGATCAGATGTAGTCGTAGCAAGGCACACATTCAAGCTGCAACTTTTATTTGAAACCCTTGGTACACTGACATCTGCAAACAGAGAAGTAATATTGACGTGATGTAAAATGAAGGAGTATATACACAGTGAAAAACAAGCATAACTGTGTGGGAATAAGTGAGGAGAAGGTAATTGGTAGAAGGTTTAGAGGGGCTTTGAGGGGAAATTTCTACACCCAGACGGCGGTGGGGGTCTGGAACTCACTGGGGTCATCGACCCAAAACGTTAACTCTGCTTGCTCTCCACAGATGCTGCCTGACCTGCTGAGATTTCTAGCATTTTCTGTTTTTATTCTGGAACTCAATGCTTGACAGGGTGGTAGAGGCAGAAACCCTCACCACATTTAAAAAGTACTTGGATGTGCACTTGAAGTGCTGTAACCTTCAGGACTATGGACCTAGAGCGGGAAAGTGGAATTAGGCTGCCCTTGTATATAAAGAAAGCCTCCATGTTTAATCCTCACTTTGAGAGCTAATAAAGTAGAGTCAGGTCGCACCTGATCGAGTTCACGGTATTAAGCCGACTGAGTTATTGCATACGCAACATTTGGTGACGAGGCACATTACGAACTTTCACGCACAAAAAAAATGAGCACCATTGGAATCCTGGAGCGATTCGTGGAGGGAGAAGACTGGGAGGATTTTACAGATCACCTCGACCAGTACTTCGTGGCCAACAAGATGGATGAAGACGCTGACGCAGTTAGGCGCAGGGCGGTTTTCCTCACAGTTTGTGTTCCAAAAATCTATCGCCTCATAAAGAATCTGCTCTCACCTGCACATCCAACAGAAAAGACCTATGAGGAAGTGTGTGCTCTGATTCGGGACCATCTCAAACCTAAAGAAGGCACCATTATCTCAAGATATCGCTTTTACAAGCATGTTCATTCTGAGGGCCAGGACGTGGCGGAATTTGTTACCGACCTGAGATGAATTGCTGGGCCATGTAAGTTTGGAACCGCGTTGGAAGACATGCTACACGACGTTTTTGTAATAGGCATAAACCACGAGGTGATCCTGCGGAAGCTGCTGGCTGCGGAGATGCTGGATCTGAGTAGGGCCATCACAATCACCCAGACTTGCCTGACCACGGTCGATAGCACAAAGCAGATATCCTCGCAGAGTCAGAACTCCACGGCACGTACTGTGCACCAGATTGTGTCGTTGGTTGGCAGAGCTGCACCTGGCAGGGCCTACCTGACTGTGTTTGCGAAACCTGGAGCTGCTCGAAGCCCGCCATTTGGCATGAATCCAATTTCACCCTGTTGGCATTGTGGGGGCATTCATCGGCCTCATCAGTGCCGTTTCAGACAGTATATTTGTAGGGGCTGTGCGAAAATGGGACACCTTCAGCGGATGCGTCCGCAGCTCAGCAACCGTGCTGCGACACACCACGTGGTTAAAGTTGACCGAT
The DNA here is from genome assembly GCF_044704955.1 of Pristiophorus japonicus. NCBI lineage: Eukaryota > Metazoa > Chordata > Chondrichthyes > Pristiophoridae > Pristiophorus > Pristiophorus japonicus. The sequence goes on from NC_091985.1 coordinate 63,048,473, forward strand.
CCGGAGCGGATCTGGCAATGCAATCCAAGATACCTGAGGAGGAAGTGTATAGTGTACATTCGTTCCTGACAAAGAGCCAACCGATAATGATTGAAGTAAAATTGAATGGCGTGCCAGTATCTATGGAATTAGACACGGGTGCGAGTTAGTCAATTATGAGCCAGAGGACTTTCGAAAAGCTGTGGGATACCAAGGTCATGAAACCCAAGCTGAGTCCAGTAAATGCAAAATTGCGTACCTACACCAAAGAGCTCATACCAGTGATTGGAAGTGCAGCAGTCAAGGTGTCGTACGATGGGGTGGTTCATGTTCTATCGCTGTGGATCATTCCAGGCAATGGTCCAACCTGTTCAGCAGGAGTTGGCTCGAAAAAATGAAGTGGAACGATATTAAAGCTTTGTCATCAGTGGATGATGCTTTGTGTGCTCGTGCTGAGCAGATTTCCCTCGCTGTTTGAACCTGGCATCGGCAACTTCACGGGAGCCAAGGTGCAGATCCACCTGGACTCAGATGCAAGACCCATCCATCACAAAGCCCGGGCGGTCCCGTACATGATGAGGGATGAAGTCGAAATTGAACTGGACAGACTTCAGCATGAAGGGGTCATTTCACCGGTCGAATTTAATGAATGGGCTAGTCCCATTGTTCCTGTGCTGAAGAGTGATGGCAGTGTCAGGATTTGCGGAAACTACAAGATTACGATCAACCAAGTTTCGAAACAGGATCAGTACCCGTTACCAAAGGCTGATGACCTGTTTGCAACACTAGCCGGGAGAAAGTCATTCACCAAATTGGATCTGACATCGGCCTATATGACACAGGAGCTTGTCGAATTGTCGAAGAAACTTACGTGCATCAATATGCATAAAGGGCTGTTCATTTACAACAGGTGTCCTTTCGGAATTCGCTCGGCTGCAGCCATATTTCAGAGAAACATGGAGAGTTTATTGAAGTCTGTCCCTAGAACCATGGTGTTCCAAGACGACTTTCTGGTCACAGGTCGTGACACCGCCGAACACCTGCACAACCTGGAAGAGGTTCTACGTCATCTGGACAAAGTGGGGCTCAGGCTGAAACGTTCAAAGTCCATCTTTATGGCACTGGAAGTCGAATTCCTGGGAAGGAAGATTGCTGCAGACAGCATTAGGCCTACGTACTCGAAAACAGAGGCCATCAAAAATGCACCCAGACCCCAGAATGTGACCGAGCTACATTCATTCCTTGGTCTTCTCAAATACTTCGGTAATTTCTTACCTAAATTGAGCACATTATTAGAGCCACTGCACATGCTGCTCAGAGAAGGCGACAACTGGGTTTGGGGTGTATCTCGACAGGGCCTTCGAGAAGACTAGACTTCTACTTTGTTCCAACAAATTGCTGGTACATTATGACCTGTGCAAGCATTTAGTATTGGCCTGTGACACTTCAGCACATGGAGTTGGTTGCATGCTCCAACAATCCAATGAGTCGGGCAAACTACAACCCATTGCGTATGCATCGAGAAGCATGTCTAAAGCGGAAAGAGCCTATGGCATGGTAGAGAAATAAACTTTAGCCTGCGTATATGGGGTTAAATACCAGTATCTGTTTGGGCTTCGTTTCGAGCTTAAAACTGATCACAAGCCGCTCATATCGTTGTTTTCAGAGCATAGACGTATCAATACTAATGCATCGTCCTGTATCCAGAGGTGGGCGCTGACATTAGCTGCCTATGATTATGTCATTCGCCATAAACCTGGCACTGAGAATTGTGCCGATGCATTGAGCCATTTACCGTTGCCCATGCCGGAGGTGGAAACGCCACAGCCCGCAGACCTAATGTTGGTCATGAATGCCTTTGAGAGTGAAGGGTCGCCTGTCACTGCTCAACAAGTTAGGACCTGGACCAGCCAGGATCCGATCTTATCGGTTGTAAAACATTGTGTACTTAATGGTGATTGGTCGGCCATTCCCAGGGACGTGTGTGATGAGACCAAACCTTACAACCATCACAAAGACTAACTATCCATTCAAACTGATTGTTTGCTATGGGGTAATCGTGTTGTTATGCCCAAGAAAGGCAGGGAGAGATTTGTACGGGATTTACACAGTACCCATCCTAGTATTGTGATGATGAAGGCCATTGCCAAGTCTCATGATCGCACTGCCGTATCACGCGACATCTCTATTAATGATCCTGTGTATGTGCTAAATTATGGTCACGGCCCCAATTGGGTCACTGGCACTGTTACGGCCAAGAAGGGTAACAGGGGGCTTATTGTCAGGCTTACTAATGGGCAAACATGCAGGAGGCACATTGATCAGACAAAATTGCGGCACACAGACGAACCGGAACAGTTTGAAGAAGACACCAACCGATTCATATTCAGCCATCAGAAGACCCTGCAGTTGTCAATGAATCTGGACCTTCAATCCCCGACATGGACACTGCTATCATTAGATCGGCTACCCAGTCTCAAGTCATGAATGACTCGGAGAGCTCACCCAGATCTGGAATTGAACTGAGACGATCAACTAGGGAGCGGAAAGCCCCGGACTGTCTCAATTTGTAAATAGGACTGATACCAAGATCTTGGGGGGTAATGTATGTATGGCTGGGTTTACCTGCCACCAGGGGGAGCGACCATCGGAGATCATTGGGCCACAGACACACACGTGCAGCCCTTGTATATAAAGAAAGCCTCCATGTTTAATCCTCACTTTGAGAGGTAATAAAGTAGAGTCAGGTCACACCTGATTGAGTTCACGGTACTAAGCCTATTGAGTTATTGCATATGCAACAGGAACAGACCTGAACTGGAGAAGATTTTGCAATTATAAGCACTTGAGTCCCTTGGAGCAAGCCACCGGGACATTCTTGTCTATAAGAAACACAAAGTGGTAAGAGAAAGTGGTGTCACAGACTTCCCTCAACATATGTGCTTTTACCATCCAGTTCCCTTACTCACTTATTCCCCCACAGGCTTACACACACCACATAAGCAGTATACACAATTAGGGTCCGAAATTCATCGACATACCCCAGTACCGCCCACTTACCGCTGAAAAATACAAGTTTCGTCAAAAAACAGGTACCTACCGCCAACATATCGCTTGGCGGAAGATTCACCATTGACATACCGGCGAGCAGTATGCACACCATCCACCATGTAGAACCGCCTGCATACCGCTCAAAAAATGCAAGTTTCATGACATATCACCGGATCTGCATACTGTCCTGGAGAAGATGGTTTTACTCGATCTTAAGTGGGTGGGAATGGGCGATAGTGGGCGGGAACAGTCATCAAAAGCAGCACCTCAGTATTTCAGAGGTGAACAATGACTTTACAATGGGATTTACAGTGGGAAAGTTATTTATTTTGGTACTGAGTACATTATCAAGATAGAAGTCATTTGAGTTAATATTTTTTCATTGAACAATCATTTGAGTTTATCTCAGGATATTTGAGGAGATTCTGGAGATTTAAAAAGAATGGGGCCTGTACTATCTCAGCCTGTATTGCTGACTACTTGTCTAATGCAGAATCCAGATGGGAGAAGGTTTATTGAGCAGAATTATCAGGGTAATGGAGGAGGTTGCAGACTGAGAAGGAGGCCTTACCCCCAAAGGATTTTCAGGGAGAAGCGCTCATACTTGGACCTGACCGATCGGCAGTGGGTTCGAAGGCTGCGCTTCCAAAAAGAGGTGATCAATGAGATTTGCCAGCTCATTAAGGCAGACCTGCAGCCCAGAACCAGCAACATTACTGCACTCTCTGTCGAGGTGAAGGTGACTGTGGCACTTTCCTTTTATACATGCGGCTCTTTCCAAGCATTAGCTGGGGACATATGCTGCATTTCTCAGCACGCTACTCATCGCTGCATTCAACAGATAACCAAAGCACTGTATGCACGCCAGATGGAATTTATAAACTTCCGAATGACCAGGCACAGAGTGAGAGGGCTTTGGGTTTTGCACACATTGCCAGCTTCCCCAAGGTGCAGGGTGCTGTTGACTGTACCCATATTGCCCTGCAAGCACCACTACAGGAGGTGGAGGTGTACCGAAACCATAAGGGATTCCACTCCCTCAACGTGCAGCTCGTATGCGACCATACATGGAACATAATGGTAGTGAATGCCAACTTTCCAGGGAGCATCCATGATGCACACATCTTGCATGAGAGCACTGTGTCTGACCTATTGAAGTCTGAGCCACAAGGTAAATGCTGGGGGACAAAGGGTACGGCCTCGCCACCTGGCTCTTGACCCACCTGCGGAATCCTCGGACAGAGGCCGAGCAATGATATAATAAGAGCCAAAAAGTCACATGTAATATTATCGAAAAGATAATTGGAATACCGAAGCAGCATTTTCAATGCTTGGACCACTCAGGAGGCAGGCTACATTATCACCCTGAGCAGGTTGCTCTGTTCACAGTGGTGTGCTGCATGTTGCATAATTTAGCAATCATGCAGGGATAGGAATTGCCACAGGGGACTGCGGGACCACCTGAGGAGAGAGTGCAGGAGACGGGGGAGGAAGAAGAGGAAAATGAGGGGGAGGAGGATGAGGAGGAGCTTCCAGATGGCACCACGCAGCCTCCCCCCCCCGCCCCCACAACCCCCAACACCACAGCAGAGGGCACACGGAGCGTATGCCACTGTAAAATTGTTACGTCAGCAGCTCATGAATGAACGCTTTGCTTGAATGTGGAGAGCTGCGTTATGGGTCCCTGATGACTCTTACCCTAAAAGTTTGATACTATACAAGTGTGCTTAAATTCAATTGAAACATTTATGTAAAATGTAAAAAATATAGAAAATTGTAAAACTTTGTAAAACTTATAACTATAACTTTGAACAACTGTAACAACTGTAACAACTTTAACAACTTGAAATAAACTTTTAAAAATCAAACTTCAACTATTTTACATTAACAATGAACAATTGACTATACAACAAAGCACCCTTTACTGTCCTCGACCTCGACCGCGTACTCCCCCACCCTTCGGACTCAACCCCCCCTTTCTTACTCCCGCCTTTCCCTTTCCCACTGCCCCTGAGCCCGGACCGCCCCGTGGTGGTACCAAGCCGATATGCAGCAGTGCACCCCGAGTGCTGTTGCTGTTGTTGTGGGTGAGACATTGCAGGCACAATGAATGGGGCCTCAGGAGAAGCTCATGATCCAGAAGGCATGGCTTCAGGGCTGGAAGCTGCTGGCAGCTCCCCACCCTCGGGTGCTGTCGACCCGACTACTATGGCACGGGGGGATTCTGCGCTACATCTCAATCCCAACGATTGCCGCAAAGCATCGATGGAGTCGGCGGTTCACTCCATCGCAGTGATCAGACGCGACATATCCTCCGACTGCCGTTCTGATAGCACCACGATGTTTCCGGCTATCATAGCCATGGCCTTGAGCAGATCTTGACCGATGTCGACGCTGGCCTGTAACAGATGCCCCATGTCCTGGTACACACCTATCTGTCTTGCAGCAATGGACCTTTACTGCACCAACCTCGGTCGCTGCGGCAAAGGCACTGCAATGCTGGGGGTGCGTTGCTGCGCACCGCTTGATCCCACAGAATCAGAGGAGGCATGGGGGAATCCCCTGAATATAGGGTCAGTGATGGAGGATGTTCCAGCTGGTCCAGATGTAATTGTTATCTCCTCCTCCGTCTCCATTCCCATCTCCAACTCCACCGGCTCCAGGATGAGCTGCTCTTCCTCTTGCTGTTCCTCTTCCTCGTCCTCATCCTCTTCATCTGCCAGGGGTGAAGTCAGGAGAGGGCTGGGTGACGCCAGAGGTGGTGACTGTGGGTCTAGCGTCTGGTCTCTCTGCGGAGGTCTGGTTTGAATCTTCCGAGTCTGGAAGTACAAAACAATATTTAAAAGTACTTGGCACCAAGGGAAGGGTCAGTGTTACATAAGAACATGAGTACAGTCACATAGCGCAGTCTTACTTAAATGCCCACCACTGCTGCATTACTGCATTACATATCGCAGACAGACAATACATATATGCATTGCGTTACATGCCCCCAACATTGCAGTACATCACATGAGCCCAACATTACAGTACAATAAACTTACATTACATTACATGAGACCTACATTACATGATATTACATGACTGCAACACAGGCCGGGGATTGTATTAAACCCATTCTCTGTGGGTGGGTCAGCTCCAACGCCAGTGGTGGCACGGTTGCTATCCCCGACCAGCGACAGGTTACGGTGATGTATTTGTGCTTTCAGGCAATTACAAGAGGATCTCAATCTCCGTCAAGGGTTCTTGCGTTGGGGTGTGTGTTCCCCCCCCCCCCCCCATACGCCGCTGATCCGCTGCTATTGCAGATGTCTTCTTCTGCAGAAAGTAGTAAATGAATGTAAAAATCTTCAATCCATTTAACATCGCACACACACAGGTTTACACACACACACACACACATCAAAACACAGAGTTGATCCTCTTGTCATTGCCTGAAAGTACAAATACATCGCCGTAACCTTGGGATAAATAACATCATCCGTGTGACACAGAACCTACATTTACATGGTACACGGCACATGGGGGGGTGCATAAACAAAATCATTTCTTACTCTTGCTACCCTCACCAGGTCGTTCCACCTCCTACGACCCCTTTCTCCAGTGCATACCGCTGTACTTGTGGAGGAGACAGCCTCCCCGGTTTCATCCCATATTTTGTTGTACTCCTGTGGGGGGGGTGCGGGGAGGGGGGCAGTGAGGGGGGCAGTGGAGGGAGGTTTCCATGACCACCTTTGGTTAAGTCATTGTGTCTCTTCGTGATGTTCACCAGCAGGGCAGGTAGCTCCATTTCGTTGAAGGCGGGCATCCTCAACCTGGTCCTTCTCGATATTCCTGCACTTCGACTTCTTTTTCAGCATTTCCATTATATTTATATTTATTATTTGATTTTTTTATTTATAAAATATGTATTATTATTATTGATATTGTATTATTTGTTATTAATATTATTTGACTCTGGAATCTCTGATAAAAGCAACTGACCCTCGAATACTTTGCTGCTCCTTGTCCCTCTCTCTCCCTCGACTTCAACTCTCTGCACATGTGCAGGTGACCCCTGACCCCCGACCCCCGAAATCACAGGGGGAAAAGCATCTGAAAAAACGGCAAAGAAAAATTTTGCGCATGCACAGTGCAGTGCTGCACCATCCATCAACAAGAAAGTCGATCTTGATCGACTATAATGTTGCATACGGCCCACTGCACACCGCTCGCATACTGCTGAAAAAATTTACATCAATCTAGCAGTATTCGGTCTCGGCAGTGTCCCGGCAGTTTTAACCAAAGCACCGCTGGAATACCGCTGAGAAATGGGTGGACCTTACATCCTGATGAATCTTGGGCCCAATATATCTTGCAATGCAAGCTCAGTCTGAAGTCATCTGTTGGAGACAATAGCATAACGTTACTCACTTTTCTATCATTATGGACCTGCAATAAGAATTGCCAGTTGGCTAGATCAAGACAGCACCAACAGTACCCTACCTTCCTCTCACCAATATTTGCACGCACCAGTAGAGCGGCACACTGTATCTGGAGGATGGGGAGAGTAACCGTGAGGAGGTAGTACCAGATGAGGCACAAGGCACATCAGAGCAGCAGCAAGTAGAGGTGTCAAGGAAGGAGTAGAAACCTGCTAGTCACCATTAAGGAACAATAAGGTAAGGATTTGCCAAAGGGCAATGCACTTTTCAAGGTTCCAATTAGATTTGGCGACACACCGTTAGACGGTACGAACATTGATATAGTGGTAGACAGTTTACAGATCCCATCTTCCTTAACAACCTTCATGTTCTACAGAACTTTTTGAAAAAGACTTTTGTAATTCTGTCACGTTGGTAACAGTAGACTAAATCCCTTTTAACAATCCCTTAAATTTCACTTACATGCAATTTTCCACTCTCACAGTGAGCTCCCTAGACCCAGCCAAATCTCCATATGAAGTTTATGTTAATAAACTGACCACAGAAAATTGAATGCAAGCAACACACTTCCATTTGAGTCTGTGCAAAATCATTCCAGTCTAAACTATGCCAAAAGCGAAACATCGAGGCCCCTGTTCCTAACAGCACTGGTGCAGAATCATCCTGTCTTGTTCCTGTCATTCTTTCCTTAGGAGGACCAATTATCCAATTATCCTGTCTGACCATATGCCAAATCCAATCACAGAATCACAGCACAGAAGGAGGCCATTCGGTCCATCGTTCCTGTGCTGGTTCTTTGCCCACGCCCTTTCTCTTTCCCCATAGCCCAGCAAATGTTGCCTTTCCAAATATTTATCCAATTCCCTTTTCAAAGTTACTATTGAATCTGCTTCCACCATGCTTTCAGGCAATGCATCCGTGTAGAATGGACCTGAACCCATCTGTACTTCCCGATTTAGATGATTTGTATGTTGTGTGTGTGTGTTCTGCTGACGAGCCCACAGATACTAACTAATCTGCTGAATGTTTCCAGCATTTTCTGCTTTTGTTTCAGGATTTTATTGTGCCTGCTCCTTATGTTTCTGATTGAGGCTCTATCCTGGCATTAATAATCTCTAAACTATTCCCTACATTATTATACCAATTGTACCCTGTACATTACCTCACAGTCTCTGGACAGTTCCCTTACATTTCTTTCCTATTTTTTTCCCCCCAGGTAATATAAAATCAGATTAGCAACTAATTCTGATTTATTATAAAAAGCAACCGAGCAATAAAGAATGTTTGTAGCCATGTGATTTTTAAAAACTTTAACAAAGCATTAGGCCTACAAAAAAGGTTCTGTTTAATGATATCCGGTAAAGCAGAAATGTAATGTTATTCGTGGCATACATCGAGCATATGCCAGAAACATTGCTTGCTTTATCGTGTGTCACTAATCCAGTCAAAGTGAAATGGACTACTATGCAGATTGTACACTTCATTTTGCAACATGGCCTGATCCTCATTGATTTCAAGAAACCCATCACACTGATTAAATAGCGCAGTATTTAGATGGAGGTGACATTTATTCAAAGAAGCAATGACAGGCCACGAAGGTAGCTGAAGATCTGAGGACCGTGACATGAAAGAGAAAACCGAATTGAGGGAGGCCGAGGAGGCGGCAAGGCCATAATTAGATTAAAAAGGATTGAAGGATTTAATAAAGAGAACAAAACTTTGCACTTTTAATCAGGCCAAGGATTACCACCAGCGCATTTATAATAATTACATTCCAATAAAGTTCAAGGTAGTACAGCTGGAACTTAAAATAATTACATTCCAGAGTGACTTAGCAGCAAAAGGTCATTCTAAATGCAAGGCCTCACTGTCTGACACCAGCTGCTAGTTTGCAATGAGATTTCAAATAACTCATGATCAATACAATTTTATTTAACCTTCTGCCTGCCTCAAGCTAATTATATATATATATTTTTTAATCGATCCACAAGCTAACTGGAGTGAAGTTGTTTCTGATAAGAATTTATACATGTACTTTAGTGGAGTCACAATGGGTTCTTCCTCACAAGTGACATTATTACAGTGATTTGATTTATTTCCTTTTGTAAAAAAAAATGTTGTTAGCTGATTCTGGAGTGCAAGGAGATTGGTTTGCATTCCTCTGTGTGCTGGCAGAGTCATTCTAATTTTCCTGGTGAGGGGCCAAGAGTTAGTGCAAGCAATTTCCTTCGAGGAAGCTTGTGTTTAGCGCAATAATGGCATAAATATACCCAAATACACTAAAATGCAAATTTCTTCAAACTTTTCAGCACCGTAATGGTGTAATAATAGCACAAGTGCTGAAACTGACGAGGAAATTCAGGACCTTTGTATTCCAGTACATTTATATGCTCCTTGACTGCATTCCTTGGTTCTATATGAACTTTGGATCCAAATATCTTCGGGATGCAATCCTGGAAGTTACACTGGGATCACACCTGCCGCTGCTTCCCACTGCTGATGCATATAGAGTTTGTAGGGTCAGTGTGAGGGCACCTCCTTTGCATGAGGTGGTCAAGTCTAAACACCACTGCGGATAAAACTCTGATCTTCATCTGCCCCATGCAGCCAAAAATTATAGCCCCTGCTCACCTTTTGGAGGGAAATTCTCAGCACCCTCCCCAGACCCAGGCATGTACCCCTCGGACTCCTAGAAAGGAATATTGCTTTATATTGTGCCCTTTCTTTGGGGGTTCAAGCTGCTTGCTAGGCCTGGACCCCTCTGGTAGGGTTCACTTACTCCAATCTGGAGGCTGGTACATCTCATGTCACTGCCTGTAATGAACTCTGGCACTACATCAGGTTCAAGTGAGCCAGGGAAGCAGGAACTCCTAGCGTAGGGAGTCGCAACCATTGGCTCTATCCTTGCGTTAGTTACATAGAAACATAGAAACATAGAAAATAGGTGCAGGAGTAGGCCATTCGGCCCTTTGAGCCTGCACCGCCATTCAATAAGATCATGGCTGATCATTCACCTCAGTACCCCTTTCCTGCTTTCTCTCCATACCCCATGATCCTTTTAGCCGTAAGGGCCATATCTAACTCCCTCTTGAATATATCCAATGAACTGGCATCAACAACTCTCTGCGGCAGGGAATTCCACAGGTTAACAACTCTCTGAGTGAAGAAGTTTCTCCTCATCTCAGTCCTAAATGGCTTACCCCTTATCCTTAGACTGTGTCCTCTGGTTCTGGACTTCCCCAACATCGGGAACATTCTTCCAGCATCTAATCTGTCCAGTCCCGTCAGAATTTTATATGTTTCTATGAGATCCCCTCTCATCCTTCGAAACTCCAGTAAATACAGGCCCAGTCGATCCAGTCTCTTCTCATATGTCAGTCCTGCCATCCCGGGAATCAGTCTGGTGAACCTTCGCTGCACTCCCTCAATAGCAAGAACGTCCTTCTGCAGATTAGGTGACCAAAACTGAACATAATATTCCAGGTGAGGCCTCACTAAGGCCCTGTACAATTGCAATAAGACCGCCCTGCTCCTATACTCAAATCCCCTAGCTATGAAGGCCAATATACCATTTGCCTTCTTCACCGCCTGCTGTACCTGCATGCCAACTTTCAATGACTGATGTACCATGACACCCAGGTCTCATTGCACCTCCCTTTTTCCTAATCAGCCGCTATTCAGATAATATTCTGCCTTCGTGTTTTTGCCACCAAAATGGATAACCTCACATTTATCCACATTATACTGCATCTGCCATGCATTTGCCCACTCACCTAACCTGTCCAAGTCACCCTGCAGCCTTTTAGCATCCTCCTCACAGCTCACACAGCCACCCAGCTTAGTGTCATCTGCAAACTTGGAGATATTACACTCAATTCCTTCATCCAAATCATTAATGTATATTCTAAATAGCTGGGGTCCCAGCACTGAGCCCTGCGGCACTCCACTAGTCACTGCCTGCCATTCTGAAAAGGACCCATTTATCCCGACTCTCTGCTTCCTGTCTGCCAACCAGTTCTCTATCCACGTCAGTACATTACCCCCAATACCATGTGCTTTAATTTTGCACACCAATCTTGTGTGGGACGTTGTCAAAAGCCTTTTGAAAGTCCAAAAAAACTACATCCACTGGTTCTCCCTTGTCCATTCTACCAGTTATATCCTCAAAAAATTCTAGAATATTTGTCAAGCAGGATTTCCCTTTCATAAATCCATGCTGACTTGGACCGATCCCGTCACTGCTTTCCAAATGTGCTGCTATTTCATCTTTAATAATTGATTCCAACATTTTCCCATTACTGATGTCAGGCTAACTGGTCTATAATTAGTTGTTTTCTATCTCCCTCCTTTCTTAAACATTGGTGTTACATTACCTACCCTCCAGTCCATAGGAACCGATCCAGAGTCGATAGACTGTTGGAAAATGATCACCAATGCATCCACTATTTCTAGGGCTACTTCCTTAAGTACTCTGTGATGCAGACTCTCAGGTCCCGGAGATTTATCGGCCTTCAATCCCATCAATTTCCCTAACACAATCTCCCGCCTAATTAGGATTTCCTTCAGTTCCTCCTTCCCACTAGACCCTCGATCCCCTAGCATTCCAGAGAAAGAGTGGCAGGAGGGCCTGCTCCTACTAGACATGCCAGAAAATCCTGGTAATGGTCGAGAACCAGCGGAGCTGGGTGCCTGACATTTACTGGTGGCTTCCATTGAGATTACTGTGGAGTTTCGGTGAATAGGTGAAAAGAACAGGTCAGCCATTGACTCACAGCCCTTTTCACTCTCAGTACTTGGAGTAATGCCACGATGCAAACAGAATCAAAATAATCTGGTTTAATAGGTATCGGTAAGATATGTTTTGAGCTGTGGGATTGTGTGTCTGTGTGCAGGCGCATGTATTAGTACCAGGAGGAGACAAAGATCCAAATGAAAAGACTTTATACATTAGATAAAAGTATTTTCTTCCCTTGCCTCCATTTTGTCTGCAGTCAGTGTGAGGTCCAGGGTGAAATGAGGACGGAGGCCATTTTAATGGAACTGCTGTGGGCTTAAGTTTCGGCCTGAGTTGCTCCTATTTTTTTGGAGCAATTAATTTAGAATGAAGCATCTTAGAAATTGCAATTCTCGGCATTTAGTTCACTCCAGTTCTAGTGAGTTAGAATAGTTTTATTTTAGAACAGGTTTTCTTTTCAAAAGGGGGCGTGTCCAGCCTCTTACGCCTGTTTTGCAAGTTTAGGCAGCGAAAACTTACTCCAAACTAACTTAGAATGGAGTAAGAGTAGATTTTTTACACTCAGAAAAACCTTGCCTGCACTTAGAAATCAGGCGTAGGGAACGAGAGATTGGCGGTGGTGGGGGGCTAGAGGGAAGTTTACAAACATTAAACACTTCACTTTTACAAATGAAGAGCCATCATCAATAATAAATGATAAATAAATCAATAAATCAACCAATAAATCAATTAAAACAAATTAAAAATGTAAAAATAAAAAAAATTATTAAAAAATCAATCAATCAATAAAAAATTAAGTTTCTACTCACCTACTGCAGCACCGGGAGCCCTGCAACAACGTGCTGGGATCCCCCACCCTGTGTGTCTCTCTCTCTGTCTCTGTCAGTGTCTCTGTGTTTCTGACAGCAAGGGATGGGGGGAGGGAGGGTGGATGGAGGGAGAGGAGGGGGAAGGAGGGAGGGAGAGGAGGGAGGGAGAGGATGGGGGAGGAGATGGAGGGAGAGGAGGGGGAGGAGCGGGGAGGAGAGGGGGGAGAGGAGAGGGGGGAGAGGGGTGGAGGGAGGGGGGAGATGAGGGGGGAGAGGAGGGGGAGAGGAGGGGGAGAGGAGGGAGAGGAGGGGCAGGGAGAGAGGGAGAGGAGGGGGAGGGAGGGAGAGGAGGGGGGAAGGGAGGGAGGGAGAGGAGAAGGGGAAGGGAGTGAGGGAGACGATGGGGGAGGAAGGGAGAGGAGGGGGAGGGAGAGGAGGGTGGAGGGTGGGAGGGAGAGGAGGAGGGAGGGAGGGAGGGGTAGAGGAGGGGGGAGAATGGAGAGAGGCTGAACGGGCTGAACACCGCCGACACTTTGGGCAGGGCCCGCCCCCAGCGAAATGCCGGGCGGGCGGGCCCCACCGACGACAGGTGGTGGGGGGGGGAGGGAGAAGAGGGGGAGAAGAGGGAGGGGAGGGGGAGAAGAGGGAGGGGGGAGAAGTGGGGGTAGAAGAGGGGGGAAGGCTGAATGGGAGGAAGGGGGGAGGGGAGGGAGCTGAACGGGAGAGAGGTCCGAGTCCCAATCTTCGCCCTGTGAGCCCATTCGGCCAGGGCTAGGATCAGGCCCCTCCCAAGCAGCCTTTGGGGCCTGGAGCTACTGCACATGCGCGCACACTCTAGCGCACATGTGCAGAGGTCCCGGCACTGTTTTCAGCGCTGGGGCCTGGCTCCGCCCCCGACCCCTTGTGCTGCGCCACGCCGAGCACGAAGACGTCCTGAGGAGAGCAGAGAATCACAAGGTAAGTTTTCGGCGCCTTTTTTATTCCAGAAAGTCGGCGCACCTTATGGAGAGGCGCCGTTTTTCCAGAGGGCGGAAACTTGGGCCCAGCGTGTTGAATTTCAAACAGGCAACATCTTGCCAGAGCTGCAGTGTGTGCTTCCATTGCACCAATTTTTGGAACTGCTCATCTGGGTAAAAAGTAAGAGGACATCCCTGCTACAGAATCCACAAAAAATATATTGCCTAACTAAAAATACATTTCAACAGCTTTGGCAGAAGATAGACATAAAAATAATCTAAACTGATATATTAAATACAGATGTTTAAAAGCGTGTTTGATTTAGATTTTTTTAAATTTCAAACAGTTCCATGGAAATAGAATGTACAGTTCTTTTCTTCAAATTTCTGCCAAATCAAAAGAACAGGCAATGAATGCCGGCATAAATCAGATGAAGCTCAGGTATTTTAGGCAAAAATTGTAATTCATTTAAATTAATTTTGGACACACAACTTAATTTCAGCAAGCATGTGACTTGGCAGTTATTCCTGATTATCGTGGCTGTGCATATCCTGTATCCCATTGTTCGACCTTGCCGCTTGATTATGGATCAAAATGCACAACATCATCAAAGAACTCTGGAAAAGTAAGGACAACATTCCTTACAATATTATTTAACTCTCAGTTCGGAATCAGTGACTCGTCAGTTCATGCTCCTAGTGATAGCCATCCTGGCCAAAACTTTTGCTGTGTTTATGATTGGATTTTGTTTTGGTCTAACCTTATTCCATACTGTACCAATGCTAGCGATAATATGGACACAACAGGATAATCAAAGGGTGGGCAACAAGTACCATTTTGTATCCAATATTGAATTTTTTTGAAGTCGACAGAGAGAAAGGAAAATGAAAGCAGTGCTGTGAACATGATGCCTTTTTAAGTGTCTTCTCTCCATGTACACAGCTGAAGTCACATCCTCAAAGGGATTAAAACCCAGATGTGTCCTCAACAGGATGAAAGTTCAGAAAGCACATTATGGCAGATTCCAGTGAATCAAGCATTCACTGCATGATGGTGTGCTGCTTGTCACAAAATAGCTGCTCATTGAGATGCCGGTGTCCCTTCCTGTCGACATAAATCTAGCCATTGATGAAGGGAGCATGTGGGACCCCTTGGACCTTAGGGAATCCTGCCATTCGCTAAAATTTGTGGTGCTTTGTCATATTGGCATTGGTTATCCATGGGCAAGCTGATGAAATTGCTAGCTCTGGAGAACAGGGTGCCTTAACTTGCTTGATGCTTCTGTGCAGCTGTTTGGTTTATGTTACAGATCTCCTCAGTGCCATAGAAATTAAGGGCAGCAGTGATCTTAACAACCACCGACAGGGCAGTGCACACACTACAGATGGGCTGCAGGGCTACTTGCAGCATGTGTAATAGGTTCCTTTGTAAATCGAACCCTCTGCAGGCAATGCTCCTCAATCAACTTCAGACAGGAGTGCCTCTGTCTGTATGGTACATTGTCAGCACAGAATGGCCAACAAAAATTAATACCAGAAGCTAAAGCTAGAAATGTACGATAATACTGGAAATTTTAAAAAGGCCAAAAAATCCTGGACCCTTTAGGAGCTACACATTGAATTCAGTGTCAAGCTAGCCCACTGCAGATGGGTAAAGGGATTACCCAGCACAAGCCTGTCCTAAGCAGCACAAAAAATGTGCAAGACTTTCAACGTATTATACTATGTATGTACGTGAAGCTGTGCCTCCTTTTTGGCGAGACCAGTATAAAAAGCTTGCCAGAAAATGGCGCTCAGCATTAAAGTGGCACTGGCCCTACTATGTTGATCTGAGCCAGATTTTCCAAACCCCAAATGCCTGTTCCACTCCCGTAGCGCTGGCCAGGAAATGTACCCTTTAATTTCGCTGGAAGACAAATGGCATATTCAAAAGGAGGCTTTCCTGTCAGCTGCAGCCAGTGGAGTGTGGGCACAATGGTTAACAAAACAGTTTACTGCCAAGTGGGCCACGAGCATCTGCTCACTGCAACATCTAACTCATTGTTGTTTAAAAAAAAGCAGATTTAAATCTCAGCAACGGATTAGCTGCTTGTGGGTGAGGTTCAAAGATTCTCCAGCAGTTTCTATTGGGTGTATGAACATTTTGGAGACAGAAATGACAAAAAAGCTTTTCTGTATTTAAGTTGGAGCTTTCAAGAGCGAGATCAATAGATTTTTGTTAGGTAAGGGTACCAAAAAGGTTTCCAATATTGTCCTCTCTGTTAATTTTGTGAAAAAGTAGATGTGTTTAAAAAGTCAGGACAAAGTGGCAACAGACTCTGGGCCTAACATTCCATGGTCTCTTTTAAGGACGTAGCTATTTGCACTAGAAAATGTTCTGATTGGCTATCCATGATCACATGACCTGATTGGTCCCCTTAAAGGATAAGCCGCACCCAGAAGTTTCTCTGGAATGTATAATTGGAACCACCCAGCCCAAGTTCAGAATGACTTTGCAAAGTGTAATTTGAGCCATTCTGACTGCAGACCCCAGACAAGATAGAGCTCCCCATCCCAGCACAAGTTCCTGACAACATCTGCCCAAGATCCTGATTCCCCCCAGCCTAAGTTCATGCATCCCCCAGCCGAAATTCCTTACCCCCAGCCCAAGTTCATGCCCCCCAGCCCAAGTTCACATTCCCCCCAGCCTAAGTTCCTTACCCCCCCCAACCCAAGTTCATATCCCCCAGCCCAAGTTCCTTACCCCCCCAACCCAAGTTCATCCCTCCCCCCAGCCCAAGTTCATGCTTCTCCCAGCCAAAGTTCCTTAACCCCCCCCAAGCCCAAGTTCCTTACCCCCACCCAACCCAAGTTCATGCCGCCCCCAGCCAAGTTCCTGACCCCCATCCCAGCCCAAGTTCCTGACATTACTCCCCCTCCACTCCCTGCCATAGATGGGGCATTATGTGTGGGTCACGGATTGTTAACAGGTTTATTGGGTATGAAGTGAATAGTGACAGTGACTTCCATAATTTCATCCAATTATATCCTTTGTCATACACGCACCGAGCTTTCCGAGAAATTGGGTGTGGGTGTTGTTATGTATGTAACCCTTGGCAACCTGTATCACACCACCACCAGAAGGCTTACCTGTTGGAGTCCCAAGGATCACAGCATCCCTTGGGAGCACTGTATATAAGTGGACCTCCCATGCTGTACCAGCACTCTGGAGTTCAATTAAAAGAGCTAAGGTCACACTTACTCATTGCATACAGTACTCAGTTTCATCCTTTATCGTGAGCATAATAATTGGCGACGAGGTAACGAACAACCGTGCGAAAATGCAAAGAACTGTTGGTATCCCGGAGAAGTTCTCAGAAGGGGACGATTGGGAGGACTTCGTGGAGAGACTCGACCAATACTTCGTGACCAATGAGCTGGAAGGGGATGAGAATGCTGCCAAACGAAGGGCGATCCTCCTTACCATCTGTGGGGCAACAACTTATGGTCTCATGAAGAATCTTCTAGCTCCGGTGAAACCAACAACCAAATCCTTTGAAGATTGTGTATGCTGGTCCGGCAGCATCTAAATCCAAAGGAAAGCATTTTGATGGCGAGGTATCGGTTCTACACATATCAACGGTCGGAGGGCCAGGAAGAGGCGAGCTATGTTGCCGAACTAAGGCGCCTTGCAGGACATTGCGAATTCGATGGATTCCTTGAACAAATGTTAAGAGACTTTTTTGTGCTTGGCATTGGCCATGAAGTTATCCTTCGCAAGCTATTGACTGTTGAAACACCGAATCTGAGCAAAGCCATAACGATAGCCCAGGCATTTATGTCCACCAGCGATAACACCAAACAAATTTCATAGCATAAAGAGGTTTCGGCTAGTACTGTGCACAAAACAACGTCGTTTAAAGCAGGAATATACATGGCAGAACATATAGGCCGGCTGCTGCATGACTTCAGATGACCCAGAGTCCGCCATCAATCGTTCATGCGAGGCAGTTAACACCTTATTGGTGTTGTGGAGGTGATCATCGGGCCCCTCAATGCCGCTTCAAACACTATGCGTACAACAGCTGCAGAACAATGGGACACCTCCAGCGACTGTGCAGGCGAGCTGCAAACTCTGCAAACCCTGCAAACCACTACATTGCAGAGGAAGATCGATCCATGGTGGATCAGGCTGAACTAGAGACTCGAACCGAGGAGGCAGAAGTGTACGAGGTACACACTTTCACCACGAAATGTCCACCAGTAATGTTAAAAGTTGAACTGAACGGAATTCCAGTATTCATGGAACTGGACACGGGTGCGAGTCAGTCTATAATGAGCAAAAAAGCCTTCAACAGGCTGTGGTGCAACAAGGCACACAGGCCCAAGCTCAGCCCCATTCACACCAAGCAAAGAACTTACACCAAAGAGCTGATCCCTGTAATTGGCAGCGCAGAAGTAAAAGTCTCCTATGATGGAGCAGTGCATGAACTCCCACTATGGATTGTGCCAGGGGATGGCCCCACACTGTTCGGCAGAAGCTGGCTGGGAAAAATCCGCTGGAACTGGGACGACATCCGAGCACTTTCATCCGTCGACGACCCCTCAAGTGCCCAGGTTCTGAGCAGATTCCCATCATTGTTCAAGCCAGGCATTGGAAGTTTCTCAGGGGCAAAGGTGAGGATCCACTTGGTTCCCAGTACATGACCCATTCACCACAAGGCACGGGAGGTACGTATATGATGCGAGAGAAAGTGGAAATTGAGCGGAACAGGCTGCAGCGAGAAGGCATCATCATGCCGGTGGAATTCAACGAGTGGGTCAGTCCAATTGTCCTGGTATTCAAAGATGACGGCACAGTCAGAATTTGTGGGGACTATAAAGTAACAATTAACCATTTTTCGCTAAAGGACCAGTACCCGCTACCCAAGGCAGACGACCTATTTGCGACCCTGGCTGGAGGAAAGAAGTTCACCAAATTGGACCTGACCTCAGCCTACATGATACAGTAGCTGGAGGAATCTTCGAAAGGCCTCACCTGCATCAACACGCACAAAGGTCTGTTCATCTGTAACAGATGCCCGTTTCGGATTCGTTCGGCCGCGGCAATTTTCCAACGGAACATGAGAGCCTGCTAAAGTCGGTGCCACGCACTGTGGTTTTCCAGGACGACATACTGGTCAGAGGTCGGGACACCATCGAACACCTGAAGAATCTGGAAGAGGTTCTAAGTCGGCTAGATCACGTGGGACTCAGGTTGAAATGCTCAAAGTGTGTTTTCCTGACGCCAGAGGTCGAGTTCTTGGGAAGAAGAACCGCAGCAGATGCCATCAGACCCACCGAGGCCAAGACGGAAGCCATCAAGAAAGCGCCGAGACCACATAACATGACGGAGCTGCGGTCGTTGCTGGGACTCCTCAACTATTTCTGTAATTTCCTACCTGGGTTAAGCACCTTGCTAGAACCCCTACATGAGCTACTGCGCAAGGGAGACAACTGGATATGGGGGAATTCACGAGGCTGCCTTTGAGAAAGTCAGAAATGTGTTATGTTCCAACAAATTGCTTGTTCTGTATAACCCATGTAAACGATTAGAGCTAGCTTGCGATGTGTTGTCATACGGGGGCAGGTGTGTGTTACAACAGGCTAACGAATCGAGGATTTTGCAACCGGTCGCCTACGCATCCAGGAGTCTGTCCAAGGCCGAAAGGGCCTACAGCATGATTGAAAAAGAAGCTCTGGTGTGCGTTTATGGGGTGAAAAAAATGCACCAGTATTTGTTTACTCTCAAGTTTGAGCTAGAAACTGACCATAAGCCGCTCATATCACTATTCTCAGAGAGCAAAGGGATTAACACCAATGCCTCTGCTCGCATCCAAAAATGGGCGCTCATTCTGTCGGCATACAACTATGTAATCCGCCACAGACCGGGCACAGAGAATTGCACTGATGCTCTCAGTCGGCTACCGTTGCCCGCCACTAGGGTGGAAATGGCACAGCCTGCAGACTTGCTCATGGTGATAGATGCATTCGAAAATGAAAAGTGACCCGTTACGGCCCGTCAGATCAGGACCTGGACCAGCCAGGATCTTTTACAGTCCCTGGTAAAAAACTGTGTCCGCCATGGGAGCTGGTCCAGCGTACCAGCGGAGATGCAGGAAGAGATTAAACCGTTCCACAGGCGCAAAGACGAAATGTCCTTACAGGCGGACTGTCTTTTGTGGGGTAATCACGTGGTCTTGCCCAAGAAAGGCAGAGAAACATTCATACGCGAACTACACAGCACCCACCCAGGCATAGTAATGATGAAAGCCACAGCCAGATCCCATATGTGGTGGCCCGGCATCGACTCAGATTTAGAGTCATGCGTGCACTAGTGCAACACTTGTTCTCAGCTGAGCGATGCACCCAAAGAGGCACCGCTACATTTGTGGTCGTGGCCCTCCCGTGGTCTAGGATCCATGTTGACTTTGCGGGCCCATTTCTAGGCAAAATGTTCTTGGTTGTGTGGATGCTTATTCAAAATGGATTGAATGTGTAATAATGTCTGTAAGCACGTCCACCACCACCATCGAAAGCCTACGAGCCATGTTTGCCACACACAGCCTGCCTGATGTCCTTGTCAGCGACAATGGGCCGTGTTTCACCAGTGCTGAATTTAAGGAATTCATGACCCGCTTTGGGATCAAGCACGTCACATCTGTCTTGTTCAAGCCCGCATCCAGCAGCCAGGCAGAACGGGCAGTTCAGACCATCAAGCAAAGCTTGAAGCGTGTGTCAGAAGGCTCCCTGCAGACCCGACTGTCCCGAGTTCTGCTCAGCTACCGCACCAGACCCCACTCGCTCACTGGGGTTCCCCCATACGAGCTGCTCATGAAAAGGGTGCTCAAAACAAGGCTCTCTCTTGTCCATCCTGATCTCCATGACCACGTCGAGGGCAGGCAGCATCAACAAAGTATGTACCATGATCGCGCAAACTTGTCACGTGATATTGAGGTCAATGACCCTGTGTTTGTACTCAATTATGGACATGGTCCCAAATGGCTTGCTGGCACGGTCATAGCCAAAGAAAGGAGTAGGGTGTTTCAGGTCAAATTAGCCAATGGACTAACGTGTAGAAAGCACTTGGACCAAACCAAATTGCGGTTCACTAACAGCTACGAGCAACCCGAAGAGGACACCATTAACTTCGATCCTCCAACACATACACAAGTGGCAACTGACATCACGGTTGACCACGAAGCTGAATTGCACTGATGCTCCACGAAGCTGAACTCACCATCTCCAGCAGCCCGGCAAGGTCAGCTGCCCAGCAGCCCAGTGAAGAACCAACCAACTCACCCACACCTGCATTTGTACCGAGATGATCGACAAAGGAGCAAAAAGCCCCAGATCATCTCACCCTGTAAATAAGTGTACTATTGACTTTACGAGGGAGTGATGTTATGTATGTAACTCTTGGCAACCTGTATCACACCACCACCAGAGCTCCCATGCTGTACCAGCACTCTGAAGTTCAATTAAAGGAACTAAGGTCACACTTACTCATTGCATACAGTACTCAGTTTCATCCTTTATTATGAGCATAATAGGTGTAAAGATGGTTGGAAGAACGTGATCGATCTTCTCTGAGTTCCCTCTCTCCCTTCCGATCACTTCTCCCGCTTCCCCTCTCTCTCCCGCAGTCTCTGTCTCTCTCCCCCCAGTCGCTGTCTCTCTCCCCTGTCTCACTCTCTCTCCCCTCCATATCTCTCTCTCTCCCCCTCCCCCTGTGTCTCTCTCTCTTTCCCCCCTCACCGTCTTCTCTCTCTCTCTCCCTCCCACTCCCTTCGATGTTTTCTCTCCCACAGAAGGCTGCGAAAATGTTCCAAATAATGCAAAAGCTAGAAGCAAATCCAGCTCCAGTGGCAGCGTACAGCTCCACACCGCTCGAAGTTTGGCTCCCATTTCCGACTTCCGACTTTCTTATATGTCGCACTGCACGTGCGCGACCGAAACGAGGGCCCATACTTAAAAAGGGGGTGGGGTCTAATGCGCACATGCGTAGAAGGACACACAAAAACCCAGTACAAATAGTCACTCTGCTCTTTTAAAGTGGGTGGAAGTGCAGCAGAGCAGGACTTCCACTTGCTGCTTTGCCCTGCTATTAGTCATGACCGAAATCAGAGGGATGGCATCATTTATATACTCGGGACCTGCAGCCTAGAGGCACAACGGAGGTGCCCGTTCAGCTGGAAACTCAGTGAATCATCCTGCCACTTGGGCCAAAGATTAAACAAAGCAAAAGAGCAGCGACTCCCTGCAGAGAGCCAAAGGGCAGCTTTGGATCTTAACTTCTTAACCCTGCCATGATCATGAAGCAGTTCAGGCACAATCCATTCATGTTTAATGTGCTACTCTGACTATTCCTACCAACCAAAACGGTTCAACCAATATTAGTGAAAAGTACGAGAAAAGATTATTTTTGCTTGTTATGGCCTTGTTCAGGTCATGAATGATGATCTTACGCAGCATTTGTTCACTGTAGAGTCACATTGAAAAGTAAGTTCGAAAGTGTTTTCAAGGGGAAGATTTTGAAGTCTCACAGCAGCAGTGAAAGAATTACATAGTACAAATGTGTTTTCTGCCCAACAGCATAGGTGTAGCAGCCATTGAGTCATACATCACAGTATAGCAGGAGGAGACCGAAAGGACAACCCAGGATGGCAAAGGTCATAGAGACACAATCTGTGCATGATTCTACCCTAAGTAGTAGATGTCCTGTAGACCAGGTAGGATGGGGAAGCAGTGCATGCTTATGTTGCTTAATCAAATTATTGGATAATCTCTTTCTTAGTGTAAAAATGACATTGAGTTATCAGGAGTAGACGATATTTTCTGTGGAAAGCAGACAAAAAGCAAATGCTCTCCACCTCTGCCATGTAACAACGTTCATTGCATTCTTGCTCTGTACCAAATTTACAATGAAGAGTGATAAAGCAGCTTCACAAGACAATCACTTAAGATGTTACCATGGGTTTGAGCACTTACCTTGACAACCTTGCATGGGTCTAAACATTTCTATCTCATCTCCTTCCAATTTTGGACCACAGGTGGGACTGTATTTATGCACTCCATTACTTGCAATGATGCTGCTCTAGCAATACTTTGAATGACGTATGGTTCCCTCTTCCAACGGAGGCAATCCTTTGCTGCAAGACCTCCCTTTTAGAACCTCCAATAGGAACTCTGGAGGAGCAAAGACATTTGGCTGCCCAGGCACACCAATCACTAAACGTGCACATGAACAAAACATAATCAGGAAGGCCAATGGAATGTTTGTTTTTATCTCAAGGGGATTGAAATACAAATGGAAGGAAGTGGTACTTCAGTTGTACACAGTCTTGAGGTAGCTTCATCTGAAGTTGTACGTTCACTTCGGGGCATCACATGTCAGGAAGGGTGTATTGGCCTTGGAGGGGGTACAGTGTAGAATCATTAGAATGATACTAGGGCTTAAAGAGTTAACTTATATGGACAGATTGCATAAAACTTGGCTTGATTTCCTTTGAATTTAGACGATTGAGATGTTTAAAATGATAATAAAAGATTTTCTAGAGTATATACAGAAGCTATTCCTCTGGTGGGTGAATCCAGAACAAGGGGACACTACCTTAAAATTGGAGCTAGGCCATGAATGAAATCAGGAAACATTTTTTCATACAAAGGGTAGTGGAAATGTGGAACTCTCATGCCCAAAAGGCTGTGGATGCTGGATCTATTGAAAATTCAAGGCCATGATTGACAGATTTTTATTAGGTCAGGGTGTTAAGGGATATGGATCAAAGGTGGGTAAGTCGAGTTGAAGTACAGATCAGGCAATTGAATGGTGGAACATGCTCGAGGGGCTTAATGGCCTTCTTCTGTTCTGATGTTCCTAGGTTTGTTTGCCTTCGACCATTTTTCTGCTAAAAAATGAAGCACACCTTTAAAGATGGCAAGCAGTCATTTAAGAGTTAAGTTTGGGGTGAGATCAGCTAGTAGCCCCCAGTGGAAATCTAGAGTGCAATGTATGGTGGTCCTGGCACTATCCGGCCCATGGAGAAGGTGATATCAAAGATATGTAGGTGGTAAAACATATCTGTTGTTTTACTCTTTCTTGCATTTTGTCAGACACATGCACACGCACAGAAACCCTCTGTCTATGAACCCTACCCCTGCTTTTTCTGTACTGCTACCAGCAAATGCTGAACTGCAGGGTACGTAAGCCTTGGCTATGGTCACAAACTGATTTACTGCAAGTACCAGTTACACGGGAAATCCAATCAAAGATTTACACTGTGTGATTCTGCTCCTCTGTAATGGGATCTGAGAATAAATCCCCATTTTATCAAAAGCATTTCTTTTTCTATTAGACGAGTGTCACTAGGCAGGAGCAGAGGCCATGCAAACTGTGCTAACATCACATAGGATAATATAGAATTTAACACATGGAAAAGATATTCTTATGTTCACACACATATCATTCATACACAGGTTGTTACAGTTTTGAGTGTACCAGCGATTGCATGCTAACTGTCATTAGGTGATAACAAGCCAGCACAATCTTTTCACCTAGGGTCTTGGGTTCAAATGCAGCCCACAGCAATTGAATGAAAGTCTCCTTTGTCTGCTGACTGCAAGGGTCCTACATGAAAAGAGTTTGGGGGACTCTCAGTTCCGAATGGATATCTGCACACTGCTGGCATCAAACAGGCAATCTCATCATGATTATCCTCTTCAGCTGTAATTCTGCTAGAACCACAACTGGACAGGCTGTGTGCCCGCCTGTGGCTCCTGACATTTAAATACTGTTGGGTGGGCTCCTGGTGGGCTGCCCAGCAGCACCGGAGAGACCTGCCCTTGGCAGCAGTAGAAAGTGGGTGCCCGTTTCCGGGACAACTGAAGGCGCGCGATAGAATTTTTTCAACTTTTAAATTTGACATACTGGCCGAGCATGATCAGTTGCCCTGTAATCCATTGGTCTCGGCTTGAGGACCTTTGGATTTAAAGCCTCCCTTTGCCTCTTTAATAATGTTGGAAACTAGAATGCAGCAGTGTTCCTATCACCCAGCATTTGAAAAAATTATTTGTGGGCGTCGCTGGCAAGGCCAGCATTTATTGCTCATCCCTAATTGCCCTTGATCAGGTGGAGGTGAGTCGCCTCCTTGAACTGCTGCAGTCCGTGTGGTGAAGGTACTCCCACAGTGCTGTTAGGGAGGGAATTTCAGGATTTTGACCCAGTGACGATGAAGGAATGGCGATATATTTCCAAGTGAGGATGGTGTGGAACTTGGAGCGGAACTTGTGGGTGATAGTGTTCCCATGCACTTGCTGCCCTTGTCCTTCTGGGTGGTAGAGGCCACAGGTTTGGGAGGTAATGCCGAAGAAGCCATGGTGAGTTACTGCAGTGCATCTTGCAGATGGTACACACTGTAGCAACAGTGCGCCAGTGATGGAGGGAGTTTAAGGTGGTGGATGGGGTGCCAATCAAGCGGGCTGCTTTGTCCTGGAGGGTATCGAGCTTCTTGAGTGTTGTTGGAGCTGCATTCATCCAGGCAAGTGGAGAATATTCCATCACACTCCTGACTTGTGCCTTGTAGATGGTGGAAAGGCTTTGGGGAGTCAGGAGGTGAGATACTCGCCACAGAATACCCAGCCTCTGACCTGCTCTTGTTGCCACAGTATTTATGTGGCTGGTCCAGTTAAATTTCTGGTCAATGGTGACCCCCAGGATGTTGATGGTGGGAGATTCAGTGATGGTAATGCCGTTGAATATCAAGGGGAGGTGGTTAGACTCTCGCTTGTTGGAGATGGTCATTGCCTGGCACTTGTATGGTGCGAATATAACTTGCCACTCATCAGCCCAAGCCTGAATGTCATCCACATCTTTCTGCATGTGGGCATGGACTGCTTCATTTTCTGAGGAGTTGTGAATGGAACTGAACACTGTGCAATCATCAGAGAACATCCTCACTTCTGATCTTGTGATGGGGGGAAGGTCATTGATGAAGCAGCTGAAGATGGTTGGGCCTAGGACACTGTCCTGAGGAACTCCTGCAGAGATGTCCTAGGACTGGGATGATTGACCTCCAACAACCACAACTATCTTCCTCTGTGCTAGGTATGACTCCAACCAGTAGAGAGTTTTCCCCCTGATTCACATGGACTTCAATTTTATGAGGGCTATTTGATGCCACACTCAGTCAAATGCTGCCTTGATGTCAAGGGCAGTCACTCTCACCTCACCTCTGGAATTCAGCTCTTTTGTCCATGTTTAGACCAAAGCTGTAATGAGGTCTGGAGCCAAGTGGGCCTAGCAGAACCCAAACTGAGCATCAGTGAGCAGGTTATTGGTGAGTCAGTGCCGTTGAATGTTGTATCGCTTAGCTCTGTTTATAGCATGCTCCTACCGCTGCTTAGCATGCATGTAGTCCTGTGTTGCAGCTTCCCCAGGTTGGTTCCTCATTTTTAGGTATGCCTGGTGCTGCTTCAGGCATGTTCTTCTGCACTTCTCATTCAACCAGCGTTGATCCCCTGGCTTGATGGTAAAGGTAGAGTGAAGGATATGCCAGGCCATGAGATGCTCTTCTGAGGTTAGAGTTAAGGTACATTGTTCTGCATCTAGCTCTTTCTGTACCTCAGCTGGGAGTGCTTGATACTGATATAGGGAGCTGAAACTAGAAAAGTGATCCATCCACTAGTTATAACACACCTCACCTTGATGAGCTCAAACTTTCAACCAAATATGAAATTACAGCAAGAAATAGCAGTTGGATGTGGATAAGGGAAAATTTTTGAGCACTCAGTTCTCTTCTGGTTTCACCTTCTGGTTAAAAGGTCAAAAATTAAGGTGGATATGAACTGAAACCAAAATTCAAATCTTATAACCCACTGTAGTGTTATTTAGACCAACAGGAAACCTGGTTGAATGCCTACCCACCTCAACGTGTCTACTAAACATGTGGGCTAAGTTTCCCACACAGCTAATCATTTTCCCTATATTCAAGTCATGTCTGAATAACTTGATCGAATTTTTTGAGGAGGTAACCAGGAGGGTCGATGAGGGCAGTGCGCATGATGTTGTGTATATGGATTTTAGCAAAGCTTTTGATAAGGTCCCACATGGCAGACTGGTCATTAAAGTAAAAGCCCATGGGATCCAGGGCAAAGTGGCAAATTGGATCCAAAATTGGCTCAGAAGCAGGAAGCAATGGGTAATGGTTGATGGATGTTTTTGTGACTGGAAGGATGTTTCCAGTGGGGTTCTGCAGGGCTCAGTACTAGGTCCCTTGCTTTTTGTGGTATACATCAATGATCTAGACTTGAACATAGGGGTATGATTGAGAAGTTTGCAGATGATACTAAAATCGGCTGTGTAGTTGGTAATGAAGAAGAAAGCTGTGGACTGCAGGATGGTAGCAATCAACTGGTCAGGTGGCCAGAACAGTGGCAAATGGAATTTAATCCACAGAAGTGTGAGGTAATACATTTGAGGAGGGTTAATAAGGAAAGGGAATACACATTAAATGGTAAGACACTGAGAATTGTAGAGGAACAAAGGGATCTTGGAGTGCATGTCCACAGATCCCAGAAGGTAGCAGGCCAGGTAGATAAGGTGGTTAAAAAGGCACACAGAATGCTTGCCTTTATTAGCCAAGGCATAGAATACAAGAGCAGGGGGGTTATGCTTCAACTGTATAAAACACTGGTTAGGTAACAGCTGGAGTACTGCGTGTGGTTCTGATCACTGCATTACAGGAAAAATGTGATTGCACTGGAGAGGGTACAGAGGAGATTTACAAGGATGTTATCAGGAGTGGAGAATGTTAGTTATGAGGACAGATTGGACAGGCTGGGTTTGTTTTCCTTGGAACAGAGGAGGCTGAGGGGAGACCTCATTGAGGTGTAAAAAATGACAAGGGGCCTAGATATAGTGGATAGAAAGGGCCTATTTCTCTTAGCAGAGGGGGTCAACAACCAGTTGGCATAAATTTAAAGTAATTGGTAGGTTTACAAGGGATTTGAGGGGAAATGTCTTCACCCAGAGGGTTGTGGGAGTCTGGAACTCACTGCCTGAAAGGTTGGTAGGGGCAGAAATCCTTACCACATTTAAAATGTACTTTGATGTGCATTTGAAGTGCCGTAACCTGCAGGGTTTACTGACCTAGAGCTGGAAAGTGGGATTAGGCTGGATAACCTCTTGTTGGCCGGCACGGACACGATGGGCCGAAATGGCCTCCTTCCGCACTGTAAACTTCTATGATTCTATGATTCTAATAGTGACAGAAATTAGTGGCCATAGCTTTGATGAAAGCTGTGCCTTCTGCTACCTCTTAATATTATTCCCCATTCTACTCAAGCCAATGATAAAAAAGTAAACAATCCTACATGGATTGCTTGGCACCTGTGTGAGCCTTAACTGCCCAAAATTGAGATAAAATTGACACTCGCTATTAGAGCTGCTCTGAACAGCTGAAATTTGGGCGTTGCTGTGGAAAATAACAGAATCTACCAGTTACAGTGTTATTATTACAATGGCTGCTCTGCTGGCTCATCAACAAATCTCCTGCAGTCTGACAATCTACAGCACTTTCTAGATCTGATGACTTGATGTCTTGGAAAAGGCTGAACACCACTTGGAAGAAGCGTGGAGGTTAACAAGGGCACAGAATGTACTCTGCGTGGTGGACTTCAATGTCCATCATCAAGAGTGGCTCGGTAGCACCATACTGACCAAATTTGCCGAGTCCTGAAGGACATAGCTGCCAGAGTGGGCCTGCAGTAGGTGGTGAGAGAATCAACATGAGGGAAAAATCTACTTGGCCTCGTCCTCACCAATCTACCTGTCACAGATGCATCTGTCCATGACAGCATTAGTAGCAGTGACCTCTACACAGTCACTGTAGAGTCAAAATCTTGTCTTCACACTGAGGACACCCTCCATCGTGTTGTGTGGCACTACCACCGTGCTAAATGGGATAGATTCAGAACAGGTCTAGCAGCTCAAAACTGGGCATCAATGGACAATGTGGGCCATCAGCAGCAGCAAAATTGTATTCCACCACAATCTGTAACCTCATGGCCCAGCATATCCCTCATTCCACCATTACCATCAAGCCAGGGACCCAATTCTGGTTGAATGAGGAGTGTTGAAGAGCATGCCATGAGCAGCACCAGGCATGCCTAAGAATGAGGTGCCAACCTTGGTAAGCTGCGACACAGGACTACCTGCATGCTAAATAACGGAAGAGCTAAGCGATCCCACAATCAACGGATCAGCTCAAAGCTCTGCAGTCCTGCCATATCCTGTCATACCTACCACAAAGGAAGATGGTTGTAGTTGTTGGAGGTCTATCATCTCAGCTCGTCTCAGGACATCACTGCAGGAGTTCCTTGGGGCAGTGTCCTAGGCCCAACCATATTCAGCTGCTTCAGCAGTGACCTTACCTCCAT
Organism: Pristiophorus japonicus; assembly: GCF_044704955.1. Classification (NCBI taxonomy): domain Eukaryota; kingdom Metazoa; phylum Chordata; class Chondrichthyes; family Pristiophoridae; genus Pristiophorus; species Pristiophorus japonicus. The sequence goes on from NC_091985.1 coordinate 63,077,880, forward strand.
CATAAGATTAAAAGTGGGGATGTTCACTGATGATTGCACAGTGTTCAGTTCCATTTGCAACTCCTCAACTGGTGAAGCAGTCTATGCCCGCATGTAGCAAGATCCGGATGACATTCAGGCTTAGGCTGCTAAGTTGCAAGTAACATTCGCGCCACACAAGTTCCAGGCAATGTCAGGAGTGTTATGGAATACTCTCCACTTGCCTGAAAGAGTGCAGCTCCAACAACACTCAAGAAGCTCGACACCATCCAGGACAAAGCAGCCTGCTTGATTGGTGCCCCATCTACCATCGTAAATATTCACTCCCTGCACCACTGATGCACCATGGCTACAGTGTGTACCATCTACAAGATGCACTGCAGCAATTCGCCATGGCCACTTTTTCAGCATCTCCCAAGCCCATGACCTCTACCACCCAGAAGGACAAGGGCAGCAGGCGCATGGGAACACCACCACCTCCACATTCCCCTCCAAGCCACACACCCTCCTGACTTGGAAGTATATCGATGTTCCTTCATTGTCACTGGGTCAAAATCCTGGAACTCCCTCCCTAACAGCACTGTGGGAGTACCTTCACCACACGGACTGCAGCGGTTCAAGAAGGCGGCTCACCTCCATCTGATCAAGGGTAATTAGGGATGAGCAATAAATGCTGGCCTTGTCAGTGACGCCCACAAATAATTAAAAAATGCTGGATGGTGGGAACACCGCTGCATTCTAGTGTCCAGCATTATTAAAGAGGCAAAGGAAGGCTTTAAATCCAAAGGTCCTCAAGCCGAGACCAATGGATTACAGGGCAACTGATCACGCTCGGCCAGTATGTCAAATTTAAAAGTTGAAAGAATTCTATCGCGCACCTTCAGATGCCCCGGAAACAGGCACCCACTTTCTACTGCTGCCAAGGGCAGGTCTCTCCGGTGCTGCTGGCCACCTTCTCAAGGGTGATTAGGGACGCGCAATGCGCATGTGCTGCAAACCGGCTTTTCCGATCTGTCAAGTTTCTGGTTTGACAGATCCTCCGCATCTCGGGAACGAGGACATTTGCAAGGGCAAAATTGTGGGATTTACGCATCTCTTGCCCAGAAAATGTCCTCAAAACTCGTGCGCCTGATGAAAGAGTTTTAAGATACACAAAAACATTTGAAAATAAAGTTATAAAAACACATTTTATTGTTAAAAACCCTCTCCACTATAGTATGTTTATTTTAAAGCATAATTTTAAAAACTTTTTTAAAAATCGGGAAAATATATATTTTTTAAATACATTAATAACCTTAATTTAAATTAATAAAAATATGTTGTGCATTTTTTCTATTTTTTATTAGTGTTTTGGGGGTGTTTCTCATTCATAGTAATAGGAGTTTCAGACTTACGAAACTCCTATTACTATGAATGAGAATATACTGCACTTGATTGGCTGCCCAGAGCCATGTGACTCCTGCTCCAGGCCTGTGCATGTCCTGACATGCTCGTGCTGCGACATGCAATCAGGAGAGGCCTCAGGATCGGAATCTCGCGTGGCCACAGCAGCTTCAGGTAGGTGGGCATCTTTTTTCTAAAACCTATTCAAAAAAGCAGGTGGTCAAGTTCATTGGGCTGAAACCCCTAAGTGGATTTTGCCACCAAAGGCAGGAATTGTCTACCACCATTACTTTGTTTGGTCAGCAATAGTGGCTGAAGAGAGAATGGTAGATCTGGTCAGCCTTCAAATGCATGCAACTCCCCAACCAGCTCCCATTGACTTTCAATGGAACCACCACCACCAAGTCCCCCACCATCGACAGCCTGGGGGTCACCATTGACTGAAGCTGAACTGGACCAGCTATATCAAAGTATCAACCTTGGCTCAGTGGTAGCACTCTTGCCCTACTTCAGAGACTTGACCGCATAATCAAAAACGTATTTTATTGACTTTGGGACATTCGTGAAAAGTGTCATAAAAATGCATATTCTTTGGGCTAGACTTTCCACTTTGCTGGCTATCGCCCAAAAAATGGCAATGTTCCAGCAATGGTCGATGTGTCAGCCTTACTGATCGCTGGAACAGCGGCCATTTTTTTGGATCGTGATTTTCCACTCAGCGATAGGCCAGCGAAGTGAATGGGTGAAGCGAAAGGTCAGCGATGTGACGTGTGACCAGCGAACGGCCAGCGATGTGGAAGGCAAAAGCTTCCCTAGCAACGGCCTTCTGCGAATGTGATTTTTCTTTTAGTGGACAGCTTTGCCAGCGTTTCGGGAGGTCAGGGGTCAGCCACACATGCACAGAAGACCATTGCTGAGGGGGAGAGAGAGAGAGAGAAAAAGGAAAGGAGGAAAGCAGTTAGAGAGAGAGAAAGAAATAAAGAATAGAGAGTGACAGATTGGATATATAAATATATAAAAGCAGTTTATATATATAAAAGCAGTTCATATATATAAGAGAGTGACAGATAAAAAATAGAATAAAAATGTCATCATCGGACAATGTGGAGGGGGATCGGAAGAGGGCAAAGCCTTTCTCCGACGAGGTGAATGAAGCCCTCGTCCAGGAGGTGCACTCCAGGTGGGCCGAATTAACCCGGGGTGGCAGTGGGAAACCTCCACCCTGGGCTTACCGGAAAATTTGGGTCCAGATCGCGGACATCGTCTCCTCGGCGTCCCACGAGGTGAGGGGGCCTGACCAGTGCCGCAAATGCTGGAACAGCCTGGTGGTGTCAGCAAGAGTAGTACAGATTTTATATTGTATTGATTTAATTAGTTGTTGTAAATGTTGTAAGTTATTTACATACATACATACATGAATAAATGCATACATGCATACATATATGCATACACATATTCCCTGCTAGTGTCAGGACAGGGCTATCAACCTGTGCCCTTTTTAAGTCTCTCTGGCTGCTGCAGTATAGAGAGATCTATGTGTCAAGCTGTAGCTCCTAAACATGCTGAGCTTTGTTACAATCGTGTATCAATTGTTGATCCTATTTGCATGTAACATTTGAAACTGTTGTGTTTCCATGATACTATCTAGTCAATTAGCTTATGCCATGCTCTTTTCTCATTTGAAGAAGAAGATATCTAACAACCGCAGCGAGCAGAGGCGCACTGGAGGAGGCACTGCTCAGCTGCAACCACTGACTGACCTCAAGGAGCATGCAGCCGTGCTCGTGGGCCATGAAAGCCGTTCGGCCACCACCCGTGGTCTTGCGGAACCCCACTAGGCGTCTTGTGAGTAATGTATCAAACAGTTTTAAAAAGTAATGTAATGTCCTTGTGAGTAATGTATCAAACAGTTTTAAAAAGTAATTTAATGTCCTGTAATTATAATGCAATATACGAATGATATCATGTCATATCATGTCATGCATGCAGCCTTTGTGCATAAGAAGCCAACAAGAGCAGGGGATGCAGCCGCGACAGCTTTCTGGGGCAGTGAAATTCACATGATGTATTAATATGTAACATTTCTCGGTAATGTGTACCCTTATGTTCTAATAAGCTCAAATGCGCTTTGAAGGTCAACCAGAGACGACAGTGGAGATCGAATCTGAGGAAGAGAAAAGGAGGAGGAGGAAGAAATATCTACCACCACAGAACAAGAGGAGGAAGAGGAGGAACAATTTATGGAAGCCACAGATGGGGATGAACCTGCGGCCACCTTGGACGTCTCTATTGAGACAGAAGAGGCACCAGGACATTCCAATTGTATTTTCGACGATGTTGCGTGTAGCTATGTGGCTTTCATTTTAATGTTTCTCCATGATGGCCAAGTTGTGCAGTGAACTGACCGACGTGGTGAGGGGTGTATTGCAGGTAGCCTCCAGAGTGGTCCAAGTATCAGAAACGCTGCTTCAGTGTGCCAATTGTCCATTCTATGATGCTCCGTGTCGTTATGTGTGACACGTTGTACCGACGCTCTGGCTCAGTGCAGGGATTGCATAGGGGGGTCATAAGCCAGGTGGTGAGCCCGACCCTTTGTCCCCGAGCAATCAGCTGTTCCCATCTGGCAGCTCCTGAAACATCATATTAGAATGCTGTCACGTAGGATGAAAGCATCATGGATGCTACCTGGATATTTGGCATCCACTGCCACGATCCAATGCATATCGTCGCAGACAAGCTGGACATTTAGGGAATGGAACCCTTTCCTGTCGCGATAAACTTCGGAGTCATCCAAAGGTGCTCTCAAAGCGATGTGGGTGCAGTCGATCGCACCCTGTACGTTTGGGAAGCCAGCAATTCTGGAGAACCCAACAGCCCTGTCTCGCATTGCATGCGTGGTCATAGGGAAACTGATGAACTGGTCCCTTTTGGCATACAGTGCAGCAGTCACCTGTCGAATGCAGCAATGTGTGGCATGCTGCGAGATGCAGCACATGTTCCCAGTTGCTGCTTGAAATGAGCCTGAAGCATAGAAGGCAAGTGCTGCAGTGACCTTCACTTCCACAGGTAGGGCAGTCCTCCTGCCACTTCTTGGCTGTATGTCTGCCCTAATTAACTGGCAGACTTCGGTGATGATCTCCTTTGTAAAATGCAGCCTGCGAATGCAGTCTGCCTCACTCAGGTGTAGGTATCAGCGCCTGTACCTGTAGATTTAGGGTATGGCCTCTTTCCCATTAATGCCATCGTATTAACCATCGCCTCCGTATGGCATGCATGCAAATCAACCTTATTACATGAGGCATAGTAATAGTTGCACCCATAATTATTATTCTTAATTTTGTTATTCTTGTTATTGTGAGACAGTATTTACTGAAGCACTCACACCTTTGCTGGGTGATACCCTAGTCGAATGGACCACACCCTGATCTGTGCATATGCAACACTAAGCTCTGTCTCTATGGAGACACGAAGCACAGTGATTTATGGCACTTTAATTATAGCTTTTGCCGAAATGCATATGTTTGCTATTTTGCTGTCTCCGATGCACAGTTCGGAGTGCATGCCGGCAGGATCGCTCCCTCGGCCAGACAGAAACACAGGTTCCCGGCGCTTGGATTCCACCCGACACCCCCCACCGCCCCCTCCCGGGGCTTCTTTCCAGCTTGGAAAGAAGCCCGGGGGTCGCGGCGGTGGTGGGGGGATCAACGGATGGAATCCAAGTGCCGAGCTCCTATGCTTGTGTCCAGCCGAGGGAATGATCCTGCCACCGGCCGGCTGGTACTCCTACGACCCGTGCCTGGAGCTCTGTGAACAGAGATTCTGTGGTGGGGTGGGGTGGAGTCGTAATTTGCCCATTCTCAAAAACATTCTGTGGGAAAAATTAACTTTCCGAGTTATTTTCCGAGTTCCCTCTGCAAAAATCATCATGAATTTGTGTTTTAAATTGTCTTCTCTCCTCACTCCAAAAACTCAGAAATATACTCAGCGCCAATTTCCTTAAGTTAACGTGGGGATTTTCTGATCGGTGCTTAAGGCCACTGTGCGCCGCCCTGAAAAAAATCGGTGTTGGCGAAAATCGGTTAAATGGCCAAAAAATGCCAAAAACAGCTCGGAAATCAGTTTTCAACCAGACTTGCGCCAAAAAACCTTGCGTACAAAAAATCTGGCGCTGACAGTCACTGCCGGCATACAAACTTTGAGGAAAGTTGCAAAATTAAGATTGCTCAAAAAAAAATCAGCAGACGCCAAAAAAAGTGTCCAATGGTGGCGAAAATAAAGCCCTAAACCTCTCTACCTCGCTACCTTTCTCTCCTCCCTCCAGATACTCCTTAAAACCTATCTCATTGATCAGGCTTTTATTCATCTGTCCTAATGTCTCCTTCTTTGACTCAGTGTAAATGTTTGTCTAAACATACTCCCGTGAAGCGCCTTAGAACATTTTACCATGTTAATGGCGCTATATAAATTCAAGTTGTTGGAATGATAAAACAAAACCCAAGTGTGACCTTTATCCAGATAATTTCATAACCATTACATGTTTTGCTATTTATTAATTATAGAATAGTTTAAAGAAAGGAACATTTAAACTTACACCAGGCAGTCAGTTTGGATTAAATTACATATTACACTGTGGTGGTCCAATTTGCTATTTACAGATGGCAACAGTTGAACAAGTAAACATGTTTGTTTTTATGCAGTAGTAATGGTAATTGGGGGCTAAAGGTTACAGGACATAATGTACATTCCAGAAACACAAACAACCGTGATTTAATAGATGTCAAAAGCAACTGTTAGCTTGAGGTAAAGCAATTAACTGTTTCTTTCTTTAGTGAACAATAGGACACAAAGGATTTCATTTTGTGCATTAACCCTGTTGCCTTTTACCCGTTCCAAGTTTTAAATCCTGTTGTCGGCTTAACCGTGAAAGACCAGGCAGATGATACTTAAGTACCTGATGCAATTCCAGTATTACTGACCTCACATCAAAAGCAATGTGTCTCATGTAGATTCTTTGTAAAGTGGGCTGTGTATTGCCTAATTGAAAGCAGTTAACGTCAATTACAAATATAAAAACAAATTTATCAAAAAATATCAGCTTGGCTCAGTTGGCAAATAGCTCTCTCACCGCTCACTCAGAAGGTTGAGGGTTCAAGCTCCACTTCAAGACATGCACATAATGTAGGTAATACTGAGGAAGTACTGCAAGTCAGAGGTGCTATCCTTTGGATGATACGGTAAATCAATCTCCCATTTGCTTGTTCTAGTGGTTCAGGTGGGTACTAAAGATCCAATGGCAATTATTGAAGAGCAGGGATTCTTCTGGCATTCATTCCTCTCTCAGCCAACGGGACCAAAAAGAGATTAACAGTCATGTCATTGTCATTTATGGAACATTGCTGGGCATAAAATGGTGACAATGTTGACTGTACTTCAAACAAATACAACAAATTGCTTTAAGATGTTTCTGAGCAACATGATAATGTGTCAGTCAGTGGCTGAGTTGGTAGCACCCTCACCTCTGAGTCAGAAGGTTATGGGTTCAAGTCCCACCCCAGAGACTTGAGCACAAAAATCTAGGCTGACACTCCAGTGGAGTGCTGCACTGTCAGAGGCGCCGTCTTTCAGATGAGACATCTGCTCTCTCAGGTGAACGTAAAAGATCCCACGGCACTATTTTGAAGAACAGCAGGTGGGGTTATCCCCAGTTTCCTGGTTGATATTTATCCCTACTAAAAAAAACAGATTATTTGGTCATTATCACATTGCTGTTTGTGGGAGCTTGCTTGTGCGCAAATTGGCTACCACGTTTCCAACATTACAACAGTGACTGTACTTCAAAAGTAAAGCACTTTGAGATATCCTGAGGTCGTGAAAGGCGCTATATAAATGCAAGTCTTTCTTCACCTAAGTGCTAGTTCTTTCCTTCTGTCTTTTTTCACATGGAAAATCAATCCAAATCAGAGAAAGGTAAACTAAGTCTCCTCATGAAGAAGACAGGCTTACTGTAGACTTTATTGGTGTACCCTCAAACAGCCTTTCAATTAGAGGGATGACATGTGGCCCTGGAAAAGGGAATAAAAAATGAATCATTTTTTAAAATCTAAAAGCAGAAAAAGAGAATTCTTCATTCCTCAGATTGGAGAAAATCAAAATGTTATTAAGATAATGGAATATCTTGTGCTATTTCCATTTAATTTCTCTTGCTGTAGATTGGATTTTTAAACAAGTTATTGTGAGTTAAAAAAAATTCAATCCTTTATTGATTACAGTTAAAGAAAATTGAATTTATTTTTTATTTTAACAGTTTTAAAAGTTACCAGTGTGGAGGCAGTGTGAGGTCACGGGATAGTAAGTGTGGCGATGTTCGCAAAAATAACCCAATATCAGCAAAATAACTTACTTCAAAGAAGCTTTTTTGTGGCAGTCAACATAAGTAAATTAAAATAAACAGCACACACACTGACAATTAGTGAAGAGCTAAACCACTCTTACCACAATAGTTCTGGAATTGAAAAAAATATTCCACCAGTGAGCGAGTGAAGCACAAAGCACCAGCATAACCATATCAAGTGTTGTGTAAAACAAAAAATCCCTTTTTTAATAGTGTGGCTTCATTTTCTTTGTATCCTCGATCCTTATTAAATAATAAATTGCATAAACAATTTTGAAACTGCATTGTATTATAAATGTTAACTCTGAAATCGCAGCGCTTTTTGAATGTGAAAGCAAGTCACAGAGGGGAAGGAGGGGTGGATTTTTGGTACGGTTCCCACTTTACTGAGTCTCTGCCTCTTTCTGGCCACCATACAAAAGTACAATGGGAGGGAGTAGGTGCTAGTGGTTGCCTGCTTTCCGTACTGATTTCATTGAAAGAAGCAGAACTGTCCGGACAGCATTCCCGTCAGAAATCCCGCCAATTCCATCTCATTTGCAGCCAACGTGAAAGACACTTGCATGATGCAGGAATACTTACCGTGAATCGCCTTGGGATGTTTGGCTACATTAAAGGCACTATATAAATGTTGCTGTTGTTGTTGAACTGGGGGACTAATGTTGGTTTAATTAATTATACAGCGGTAGATTGCCATTAAGAAGCCAATAACAAAGATATTGCCAGCACTTTTCTGAATAATTCATCTCTTCAGCTAGAACAGCTAGTACTCAAGTATCAAGGTACCACACCAATATTTCTCCTTTCTGCCCCCCCCCCCCCCCACCCTTCCACAATTCCTTGCACTGCAGGACAGACATCCAGGGAGCACCAAAAATGGTGTAGGTACCCACACACTTCATGTAAATAATCCCATCTCCAGGATTTGAGATGGGGTCAATGCTGGGTCAGAGCGGCAGCTGGATAGCCCTCACCACTGCACATCTGGCGGCCCAGACTAGCGACTGGAAATTCCTCACCACCGCACATCTGGGATTTCGGGGCTGTTATTTCCACATCATTACTTTTACAAATACCAGTGACTATGTCACAATCACTAATCCTTCAGTGGACATCATCATCGCACACCAACATCGCTATCTATCAATGCACACCTTGACTCTGCTGCTGGCAAGATAAAACCACCCCAGGGAATTTGGCAGTACAGTCTAAGACAGATACCAAGAGGTTAATTTCAAAGTAGTAATTTCAGTTCTGAGTTTACGTAACAGTTGTGAACCGCTCAAGGTTCATAGCATAATTTGAACCTCCACGATAAGCCTTTTGATCATTCCCCCCTACCCACTATTCTCTATGTTACTCAACTCTGAACAGCACTGCTCAGTATAAATATTGCTGCACTGCAGTTGCCTGCATCTACAGATCCATTTATCAATGCAACAATTATGGGAATCAACTCGCTACAGGAATCAAGCTGAAGTGTGCCAAGGTGATTTCCTCAAGGGAAATAGGTGGCATTATACATTATTGCTGTTCTTTAGTGACCAAACAAGAAGCCAGCTCTGTGGGAAGTAAAAGTGATGAAGGGGGAAGTGAAATGGAAATAAATTAACAGCATTCCATCTTTATGCTCTCTTAAAAATAATAATTGCTGGCAATATACAGCAGTTGGTTAATATCTGTTAATATCTAACAGCAAATGAAAAGTCAAGCAACAAATGGAAATTGTTGCACTGCTTAACTTTTGACCCCTTTATTAAGTTGTTGCATGTGTGTTTAATTAGCTTTGTTGCGTTTGGTTGCACATATGGGTTTATAATAAAGATTAGTGTAGCATGACATCCTGTATTTGTGCTGAGTTAGTAATGCTGGGTATAGTTGATGTTTGTCTTAGTAATCTAGTTTAAAAATTGTCTTTGTACTTGCATTTTGTCGTCTTTCAAATAGCTATTTTTGCTACTTTACTTCCCAATGTTCTGTCTTATGTGTTTCCAAAATTCCATGAAACAAGCACTTCCAAAGAAGATTTTTTTAAATCTATCTTTATTCCTCAGGTTTCTTAAATGAATAGTTAAACCTAATGCTTTCTACTGATTTGAAAAGTTTAACCTCCTGTATGCTCGCTGACAGTTGATAGAAAACTCTTGAAAGAAATATACTGTGGAGAACACATTTAAACACAAGGTCGCTGAAATTCCTGGAGTTCCACTCTGCTGGCACAAGTTCAGCAGAACTGAACCCTCGTTCGCCTATGCCCAAATTGAGAGCATGGGGCCATTTGCATGACCAGGATGGGCTCATCACGCCTGCAAGATTACTTCAATGTCCCTTTAACATAGTAAAACATCCCAAGGCACTTCACAGGAGTGTCAAAAAACAATATTTGACACTGAGCCACATGAGGAGATATTAGGGCAGAAAAGGTGGCCAAAGAGGTAGGTTTTAAGGAGTGGCTTAAAGGAGGAAAGAGAGGTAGAGACGCAGAAGGGTTTAGGGAGGGAATTCCAGAACTTGAGGCCTATGTAGCTGAAGGCACGGCTACCAATGGTGGAGCGATTAAAATTGGGATGCACAAGAGGCACAATTGGAGGAGCGCTGAGATCTCGGGGGGTTGTAGGGCTGGACGAGATTACAGAGATAGTGAGGGGTGAGGCCATGGAGGGATTTGAAAGCAAGGATGAGAAATTTAAAATTGAGGCGTTACTTAATGTAGGTCAGCGAGTACAGGGATGATGGGTGAACAGGACTTATTGCGAGTTAGGATACGGGCAGCCGAGTTTTTGGTGACCTCAAGTTTATGTAGGGTACATGGGAGGCCGGCAAGGAGTGCATTGGAATAGTCAAATCTAGAGGTAATTCTGATATCTTGAGACACCCTATTATTCCCATAGGCATGGACTCTGGACATCTGGACTCTGGCATCGTCGACAGTTCAGCCACATGTGCTTGAAATTTACCTTGGATTTTTAAGCTTTTCTGCAAAACGAAGAACCTCTAACAGTCCCTCCGTCAGTTAACAGGATTATTCTACAACAAAAATTTCAGGTAGGGAATTCAAAAATCGCATCCTCATCGCTAATCTGTAATATCTTGAGACACAGTAAACACACACACTTGCACAAACATGGCTTCCGAATAAGAACTGTGTAAGCACATGGCTTTATTGTTATTACATCAGTAGTTCACAGTAATTAAGGCATGGATGAGGGTTTCAACAGCAGATGAGTTCAGGCAGGGGCAGAGACGGGTGATGTTACGGACAGTAAGAGTGGCATAGTGGCACCATGCCAGTTTGAATGTTGGAACATTCCCTGGAAAAGCCTGACAAAAATCATCTTTTTCACATCTTCTGCTCCAAGTGGATAAGTGCACCTCTAGGCTCAATTACTAATCCCTAGTAAAAGTTCATGGCCTCCATCAGGCCTTCAGGGAATCTCACACAAACTGAACGCTCTCAGTTAGCATGGGATCCCCTGAGGCCTTATAAGTGGAAATGGGATTAAGAAAACAGGAGGTGGGTCTCATGGATGAGTGAGATTGGACAGATCATCAGGGAATGGGAGAGAAATTAGAGAGAGAAGGGAGTTCAAGACTATGGCAAGATGCTCCTTGGAGTGGGGTTTGGCTTGGTGGACAAGGGGAAGAGGGCAGCAACAGAATCAGCTGTTCAAAGGGTCTATATCTTGGTTACAAAGATGTTCATGAGCTCCTTAAACTTGTTGATAAAGGTGATGGTAGAGGAGGTTGGGGAGATGGGTTCAAGGAGATCATTTGCAGTGGAGAAAATAAGCTGGTCTCTGGGATGATCCTCGAGTAGTGAGCTGAGGAGAGTGAGGCCCACTAGAAGTTGATGTGGTCCAGCCTAATCTGGCTTAGCCAGTTGTGCAGCAGATATGCTCAAATCTAAGCCCCTTAGACTCGAAGAAGTGAAGATGAGGGCCATACCAGGGGGATTGACCAGGATGGAAAATAGTGAAAGTTTGGCTATGATCAAGGACAGCAACACTGGAGGTGAGGAAGTGGTTGAGCAAATTGATGGCTGCAGAGGTGGCAAAGGAAGGGCCGAAGTCTAGGAAGTTGGGTGTTTCAAAGTTCAGTTTTAAGTGACTTGAGGAGAGTTTTTTCCCTGGGGCAGATGGAGAGGAATGTGGGATTGGAAGAGAGTAGGAGGATGCAGGTTGTGAAGGAAAGAAGGTGGTCAGAGATTACTTTGTGATTGACCCCACAGGGGTAGAGAGGCCATGAGAGATAATGAGGTCAAGGTGGTGGCAGTAAATCTGCTAGAAGACCTTATTTGGAGAAGTTTAGGAAGGACAGGAGGTTGGTGAATTCAGATGAGAGCGGGCAAGAGATGGAGATTGAAATCACAATGAGAAGTCGCTTAGTGAAGAGACTGAGGGGGGAAAGGAGAAGGATATCTTGTGGCAAAATGCAGCGGGGTTTGGGGGGATGGGGGCGATGTAGGCAATGAGGATTTTAAAGGAGAGGCAAGAGATTGTGGTGCTTAAAGGAAGAGAAAGTTCCAGAAGAGATTGGTGGGGGTGGGGGGGGCGGTGGTGAAGAGACGAAGGTGCGACATGGTGATGAGGACCACACTACACCGTGACAGTTTGGTAGATCAGGTGGTGGAAAGTATAGCCTGTTGGGGAGACTTCAGTAAGAGGAAAGGCATCAGCACCCATGAGCCAAGTTTCAGTCAAAGCCAGGATGTCAATGCAGTCATCCACAACATGATCATGGCTGGCAAGGGCCTTGTTCACGAGTGAGCAAACATTCTGCTGGGAAATACAGGGAGTGGCAATGATTGTTGATCTACCAGAAGAGTTCAAAGGAGCAGTGGTAGTTTGGGTGAGTATGACAGGAAGGAGGTTGCTGAAGTCAGCCCTCAGCACGTACCCTGGGAAAGAAGCTCAGTAAGAGAAAATGATGAGGCACTTGGAGTTACTGCTCATAAAGAAACAGTGACAGATGCCTCAGGAACATAAGAACAGTCGTAGGCCATTCAGCGCCCCTTGAGCCTGTTCCGCCGTTCAATGAGATCATGGCTGATCTGATCTCAGTGGGCCCTTTGGATAGAGATTATTCAAAGGGGATTCAAGCCTGGTATGGCAGTAGGAGAGTAAAAAGGCAGAGAAGTAGTGATGAGTTGGGGTGTGGATTGGGTGTGGATGGTCAAAGTGCCTGAGTGGAGAGAAATGAAAGTTAACAGGAAGAGGGTAAGGGAAAAGAGAAGGGCTGAAGGAAGCCGACAGAAAATGTAAGAAGATAGAAGTAATGAGCTCAGGTCTGGAGCAGCAGCTAAAATCCACACGCAAGTGGACATATGAAGAATTTGGGTTGTGTAAGCATGGCAGATTTGGAGAGACATGGCCTGATTGTAAACACAGGACAGGGCAGAGATGATATGAAACAATCCACAGTTAAAGTCTGTGGCCCTGTGGTGGGATGAGGTCAACTTGTAGACGGCGTGCAGTCAGCTTGTTTACTAATTGTGTGCAAATTTCTGTCGGCCCTTTTCTTATGGGTGGCTGCATATTGGATTCTGTTTCAAGATCACAAAGGGTAGACGTTCTTCATATGTGGCACGAAATGTTGGGATGTCTGTGAACTTAAATTCTATCTGTCATCCAATTAGACAATATCATTCTGCGAGAGGCACGCAACTGAAAGACCGAGAAGCAATTGCTCTTTGTTGCAGAAGATAAAATCATTTTCTGTTCCCTATTCTCACAAAGTTTAAATGAGTCAAAGCACTGCATTGTCTTTGAGCAATCCCGCTCACTGAGCTTTTTTATTAGTATATAATCAGTTCATTGTTTGCAAATAACATTTACCTGGAACCAGTTGTAAATTACTGATCAATATATTCACTAATGATGAAGTAATGCTGTAACAATAGTTAATTCTTGTGTGAATGTCGTCATACTTCACAAAGGTTCCTCAAACTGAAAGCACCTGTTTGGTCTGTGGAATTGTGAGTTTGGGAGTGCCCGCAACACTTGGACTTATCGACTCTGCGCTGCTCACAAGCTGCAATCCAAAGACAACATTGAGAAACCGGTCATAGTATCTTATCTTCTTAACTCCAGTTCAAAGTGACTGGGTAGCTTTACTACAGATCAGCAGAGGGTAGTGCCGGTGGAAGTAATTGTGCATTAAGCCTCAATTGGCCATAACAAGTTAGATAACTTCAAAAAAATAAAGCTTTCAGCTGCAGTTTAAGACTGACAGAGAACTCAAACTTTGTGTGCTCTGGAAGTTGTTGCGGTTAACTCAAATTTCCCCTGTTCTCTACTGGGTTTAGTGCCCAAGGCAGTGGTCTCTGTCAGCAATTGGAATAGAACATTTAACCCTTGATTATAGTTAGGTTTGCAACATCAACCTTTCCTTTATCGATCATGGGCTATGTTCAACCAAACCTAATTTGTACAGTAGATTATTTTTTTAAATGTTTAAATTGGGAGAAAAACATGTTTGAAGATGTGATTTATTTTTTGTTGGCGTAACAACTTGCAAAGCCATAGCTTTCTTTTGATTACTGCTGTGAACAATAGTTTTGGGCAAATAGTTTCAGGAAGACAGATGGTGCCTGCTGCTGACACTCCTCCCCTTTACAATGTTAGAAATAACTGCCAATATAACCTCCGTCTGCTGCTTGTGTGGTATACGTTGAAAACACATAAAACAGTGCACAGTCACATGTTGAATGAATTTGTGCCTAAATTAGCACATACATGGGAGAAAGAATAACATAAGGAAAGAGCCCTGTGGGGCAAGGGTGATTCTCAGTTGCACACTTCTCACAAGCTGCTGGGAAATCTGGCCTCACTGCCAGATCTAGCAGTGGGCGATGCTGTTTCCTCACCCAGCACAGAAATACTGACAATCAGCCACAAGGGCTTCCTTGGGGATTGCAATTAAAGAAAAAAAATACCCTTTCCATCTTCATGGTCTAGGCCACGATCTGGACTGAAACAGCCCGTGGGATCCACTGCCATCCTTCAGGAGGCCAGTACACTTATTTTCACTTGGTGTACTGGTTCCAATCTTATACTGAGTCCCTGTGGGGTGGTAGGGAGTTCTCACTCTCTGCCCCACCCGCTCTGCTGCAGGTTCCCCTGTAAGGGGCAGATGGAAGTTCCATCCCTCACTAGGCCCACTGGACTACCAACCCCCACACCCCCATCTCCCCTCCCAAGATATGCCGTGACCTGACAAACAGGCAATCACGACTCTTGATTACCCTGGCATGCCTTCTTTCATACAGAGCCACTGAAAGCATAATTTTTTTATTTGTGAAGAAACAGTCAACAACATGGTTGCATAAGTTGCCATGTTTCCTATATAACAATGGTGAATGGTGACTACACTTCAAAAGGACTTCATTTGTTGTGAAGTACTTTGTGACATCCTGAGGACATAAAAGGTACTATAAAACCTCAACACAGCTACTCTGGATGAAGTTCACCGACCTCAACAGGGCATCCAAGATAACAGGAGGCAGTAACACGTTATAACAATGCACATTAATAAATATGTTTACCATTTACAGCCACCTTGTCCTCACTATCTTGAACACCACCTACAATGTACCAGAAATAGGCAGGAGGTACGAGAATTCCCTTCACACGCCCTTCCTTCCCCTATAAGTGTTTCTTCACTCAGCCAAACGTGTAAGAATGTGCATATTGAATGGGGGCAAGGCGAGGGGAATGTCTGCAAGAAAGAGTAGCAGAATGTTTTCAAACAAGAGCCATGGTGGATGTGGAGAGGAGTTACATATCACAAACAAATGAGTTGACATAGTTGCCATAATGGCAGGACTGATTATGCAGTTGGATCTTATTTGGGAAAGATGTCCCTTATGAGCTACATACATTTTCTGTCGGCTGGCGACAGGTTCTTCCAGGTGACCTCTTCCTGAAGTGGAGCATTAGCTGCCTGCTTACTTTGCTGCCCTTCTTCATTTTGTCTCTTCTTCCTCTACATAACACAAGCAAGAGAATCCCTAATAGAAACACCATTGTGTCCTGTGCTTTATAGATGAAGGTTAAAAAAAACACCTCCACTGCATCAGTAGCAGTGCTGAAGCGGTTAGCAAGCTGGAGATAGAAAATGCCCCCTATAAAAGCAAAGTTGGATCATGTACATTGTCCTAATAAGATGGGCTTAAAAGATATTCCAGCTATATAACATTGTCTCACAAGCAACAAACCCTCCTTCATACAGGCGTTGATTTTTTAGGTGCAACATAAACAGTAAAAGAGGAAAATTCATGGTCGGATATCAGTACATCATTTAAATGTACCTTGCATGCAACTGCCACAATTGCATCAAGCACCAAAGGCCACTCACTTCACAGCAGAGAAATACTGCAGCAAAGTTTTTGACTGGTGAGGAATTAGCTCAGCGTTCCTATTCCATTTTTCACCCTGAATCCTCCACGTAATGGACGGCAAACAAAGGAAAATCTAGGCCCGTTTCTTTCATGCAGCCTGACCTGCTCGGCCTCCCTCCGCAGGTCCCCCTCTCCTTCCTGACATATCAGATGGGGAGTTCCCATTTTGAACCTCATTGATGCTGATAGGGTTGAATAATTTACATCAATTAACATCCCGCACGCCTGGACTGCAGGAAATGGCATGACTAAAGCACTCACCAATGCAGATTAAAGTGAAGCGCCTGCCCGTTTGTATCATGTTGCAAACCTGGCACATTTCTGGCAGGCTTGGATTTCCCTCAATTTGCCACATCCGACCGTCCGATTACTGAATCCTGATTACCATTGACTGCTTATGCATCATGAACAGCCTTAAACATAACCAAAGTTTATTGTTGCTTCACAAATTGACTGAAAAGTAACCATAGCAGCGGGCAATGGAAATCAAAGAGGAATCATAAGATACATTTAAAAAATCTTCGGGGACAGACACTTCCGATATTTGAATGTTTCAAATTATATTCAAATTTGTAAATATTGGTTTTCTTTTTTCATAATTGCAAAATTTGTAGCAGCTTATTAGAACTAAATAGAATTAAAACAGGAGTGGCGGGAACTTAGACATACAGGCCTCAACAATCAAGCTTCATTAGCTCTGTCCTAGTTTTCAGTTCCCATTGATGCTTAACAATGCAGTATTAGTTCTCAATGAATAGGCAACAGTGTCTGGAAATACTTGATAACCCCGCCAAAGGCAGAGTTGTCAAATACATCATGCAGACCAGGTACAAAAATGGCAAAATGTGAGACCTGGCCTCGCACTTCCCAAAAGCATTCTAAAAATAATTGTCAATCACCCCAATGAATGTTCATATGTCATTAATTGGAAGAATTAGAGCTTTGTAGTGTAAAAAGAATATCGAGCCAACATACACGTTGTGTTGTCCCAGCTGACCTTCAAACCCTTGGATGAACTCCCAAGAATTTGAACTAAAATGAATAACCATAAAGCAGAAAAATTATACATTATTTACCTTGCACGCCTGCATGCGCACTAAAGTTATTCACCATCTGGATGGCTTGTAGGGGGGAAATGATGCAAACATTTTAACAGCTTTACGCCCTCCATAATTTGTTCTTATGTGGATGTATTTTAACATGTATCATTATGCTTCATTTGGCTTAGCAACTGTATTATCCATCTACAGTACATGCAGAATGAATATACCACACAGTTATGCGTCTTCCCACGATGAACAAGCTACTTCAAAGTGGCAACATTATTTTCACATTCATTTTATAGACTTAGAGTGGAAATATGCAGCAGAATAAAAACATTTTTTTAATTTCAGCAAGCACATCCTGATCGTTTTCCTTTGACTAATTATTTGACTGCTATTGCAGAATGGCATATAGGGCTGACTTAGATTCTACGCAGCTTTCTAGTATCCTTTTAGAAAAGTTACACGTGTCAACTTCCTGTCCTTTCATTTGACAGTCCTTCGCCTTTCATCCTAACTGCTACTCCCCATCCCAGCCTATCCCATGACATTACAGCAATTGAAGTGCTACTAGTTTAGATAGCACAGATAGCAATATACAGCTGTTCATCCTGAAGCTCATCCTGTCTGATATCAAAAGAACACAGTTACATTTTTGGATCTTCTCTGCCCGTCTTACTCTAGATATTTTAACTTCCATGTAGTAGACTGTTCTAATAAGTGAGTTCTTTGCTCCATTCAACCGTGAGAGTATCTTTACTGACTCTGATAGAGGTAAGCATGCCCGGGATAATGAACTTTCTTCAGCTTCTCAATCTATCCAGGCATCTTCTCACAACTTAAAAAGCAACAGAGTAATACTAACTATAATTATTTTAGGCTTCAGCTACTAAATTCATTTATTGAACAATAGATAAACAAGCAACTGGAAAACAGTATTATATATATATATAAATATTAGACAGTAACTCCTCAAAATAAGGAAAATATTAAATGGTTCACAATTTGTAATATTAAACCATATTTCATAATTATTTTTTTTATGTGTAATTCTTTTCTTATATTCTCATCAACTATCAAAACACATTGGTCTGATTAGTCTCTTTGAAAGTTTCAGGTCAATTATCTCTGATTTTAACAGTCATGGCTAATTAAATACACCCTAAACAGAAGTCCGGAATTCTTGGATTTGAATAACTGTTAGCTAAATTCAAAAATAGCTGCCAGATATGCACATAGCTGAACAAATAAGGCAGTATATATTTGTTTCAAATTCGTAGCTTGGCTCCTCCCTCAAGCCAATAAATTCAGAGACAATTTGGAAGTCATTTTAAGATAAATCATGCGGCGGGATCAGACCAGCCGCCTGTTCCACAGCCACCCGATGTTACTTGCCTTTCTCTTTCAATAGAAAGTAAAATCAGGAGGGATGTGGCTACAAGAGCGGGTCAGAAGCTGGGTATTCTGTGGCGAGTGACTCATCTCCTGACGCACCTCCTGACTCCCCAAAGCCTTTCCACCATCTACAAGGTACAAGTCAGGAGTGTGATGGAATACCCTCCACTTGCCTGGATGAGTGCAGCTCCAACAACACTCAAGAAGCTCAACACCATCCAGGACAACGCAGCCCACTTGATTGGCACCCCATCCACCACCTTCAACATTCACTACCTCCACCACCAGCGCACCATGGCAGCAGTGTGTAACATCTGCAAGATGCACTTCAGTAATTCTCCAAGACTTCTTCAGCAGTACCTCCCAAACCCATGACCTCCATCACCTAGAAGGACAAGGGAAGCAGGCGCATGGGAACACCATCATCTCCAGGTTCCCCTCCAAGTCACACGGCATCCTGACTTGGAAATATATCGCTGTCCCTTCATCGTCACTGGGTCAAAATCTTGAAAGTCCCTCCATAACAGCACAATGGGAATACCTTCACCACATGGGCTGCAGCAGTTCAAGAAGGCGGCTCATCACCACCTTCTCAAGGGTAATTAGGGATGGACAATAAATGCTGGCCTTGTCAGCAGTGCCCACATCACAAGAACAAATTTTAAAAATTTTTTTAAAAAGGCGGTCGATCTGATCCCGGCAGCTTCTCGCTGGGTGGGTAAGTTTAAAGTTACCCCCGACTAAACAGAAGTCCTTGCAACATTTTTAATGCATTAGGCTTGATATCAGCTACTTTAAACCCCTTGGCCCCAAATTTCCTTGTGGCTCATGGGAAAGATTAGAACATCAGCAACACGGATTTCTATTTGCTGGTGATAAATGACAGAGAGCAAATCCCATACTAAACATGAGAAATATTCTTTGCTGGATGTTAGGGGTGGAGGAAGAAGAGAGGAAAGCTATTACTGCAAGAATTAAAAGCCTACGGAACTTAAAGTACAATCAACGTGCAGCTTCTTGAAGGGCCAACAGGTAAGTAATTTTTCTTCTAGCTTTTCAGCTTCTTTAACTCCTGTGAACACTTACCTCAGTTTTTTGTGCTTTTGCAAGAAGATAATCAGATGGGGCAGCAGTATTTCTATGTGCTCGGTGACATCATGGCAGCCTCCTCAGCCACAGTCAATTCTCTGGCACTAACATGGCCAAAGTGCAGAGTTCACAACTTCCTTTGATGCTGAGCTGGAGGTGTTAATGGAGCAGTTGATAATGTACAGGAAAGGATTTCTGGGGACATACTATGAAACCAGTCAAACAAATATCCAGAGTCATGTGATGGGATGAGGCAGTAGCTCTGAGCTTCAATGACCTGACAAGGGTAGGGAAGGTAAAGGAACTGCCATTGCCCTCAACTTACTTTCACACAATGGGACCCCCTCTCAGCCTTACCCACAATTGGAATCAAATCATCATGCACAGATCATTATGATTCAAGGGCTCTCCTGCTCTTCTGGAACTACAAATACAAGCCATTCTTGTCGGCTGTCCCTTACACCTCCAACCTCTCATGTTGCAAGGTCCTTCTAGCACTTCCATCATCTGTCTGTCGACACTTGGGACAAATGCTTCAGATGGTTGTCACTCTCGCTTTAGAAGGAAATGGCACACCCTGACAGCTCATTCCTTACGAGGAGAAGGCAATAGAGCTGCTGGGCAGGCATTTTGCTTTGGCTATGGGCAATGGAGAGGTCAAAGTGTGTGTACTAGTGATAGGTGAATGTGTGTAAGGTGTTGCTAGCACTTGCTGCAGTAGTTTATTGTGCCCATCAGCCAGAAAGTCCAGAGCATTACTAACATTTTATTTATCTCATTCCATATCCTTCCTTAGATCGTTTCTTCCTCCTCCACAGATCATTCACAACATGGAGAGGGCAATGAGGAGGGTGGGGAGGAGCGAAAGAAGGAGAAGGATGGTGATCAGGATGAGTGGTGAAGGAAAAGAAAGAGGATACTAATCTCTCAGCATTTGGCTATAGTCCTTCTCTTTCACCCCAGCATCACTTAACCTCTCTCCCACTCACCAGTTCAGAACTTCCAGCCGGGTGTGAGGTGGGAGTGGGGGGCGGGGGGGGGAACATGGGGCAGGGGTGAAGAAAGATAATATGGATGAGGAATTAACATGCAGCTCGAGTGAGCCAGAGATGTGGCAAGTAGAAGAGAATGGCTCAGCAGAGGCTGCCTTTGGTTGAGGAGCCAACAGCCTCAAATCTTTAGTCGTCCACAGTTTAGCCCCTGACAGCATATTATGAAACATTTCTAGGCGTCCAAATCCAGCAGGTAGCTATTCAACCATTTAATGCATTGTTGGCCCTGAATTTCTGCAGGACTTGCACCAATCTCCTGCTGTAATTTGAACGTGAAATCGACGGAACTGCACAGAGAGCGTAAACAACTGAAAATAACCCTTTCTCCAGGGGTTCCGTCAGTCTCCTGCCGAGCTTACGGCGTGAGATTGGGAGAAGCACCATAGAAATGCAGAACTGTTGTCTTGTGGCTATGGGCTAGAACTTCCACTTTTGAGTTTAGCGCCCAAAAATTGGTATTATTTCCGGCGTTAAAAAAGGGTTTTCAGATCGCCGGCTTCTCGCCCATTCTCAAAACACCTAGTTTCCATTTTTGAAAATGGGCATTACCGCAAGCAATATCAAATGGGCGGCAGCGTTAAATTTTTCTGACCTTCTACCGTAAAGTGTGGCCGTCCTTAGCAACGGCATGGCAACGCTCTATTCCCGCGATTCTGGAAGTCAAGGGTCTTATATATGTAAACTTGTATTTACTCTGTACAGCCACCAGAGGGCTCATCCCCTGGAGTCCCAAGGGATCCCATAATCCCGTGGGAGCACAGGTATTTAAGGAGGCTTCACAGGTTGGAGAGGCACTCTGGAGACCTGCAATAAAAGACTACGGTCACACTTTACTTTGAGCTCATAGTATTCAGTTTGACACTTTCTCCATACACAACAACTGCCGATGAGATACAGATAGTGAACCCAAAGATTCAGAGAACAGTGGACATCCTGGAGAAATTCTCGAAGGGTGATGATTGGGAAACTTTTGTGGAGCGACTCGACCAATACTTCGTGGCCAACGAGCTAGATGGGGAAGAGAGAACTGCCAAACGAAGGATGATTCTCCTCACCATCTGTGGGGCACCAACGTATGGCCCCATGAAGAAACTGCTCACTCCAGCAAAACCCACAGAAAAAATATTCAACGATTTCTGCACACTGGTCCGAGAGTATTTGAACCCGAAAGAAACCGTTCTGATGGCGAGGTACCGGTTCTACACCTACAAAAGGTCTGAAGGCCAGGAAGTGGCGAGTTATGTCGCCGAGCTAAGACGCCTTGCAGGACATTGCGAATTTGAAAGGCATTTGGAGCACGTGCTCAAGAGACTTTTTTGTACTTGGCATTGGCCACGAAACCATGCTTCGCAAACTTTTGACTGTAGAGACCCCAACCTTGAATAAGGCCATAGTGATAGCCCAGGCGTTCATTGCCACCAGTGACAATACGAAGCAAATCTCTCAGCACACAAGTGTTGCTACAAGTACTGTGAACAAAGTGATGTTGTTTTTGAATCGTAATGTACAGGGCAGGTCACACATACCTGCAGCTACACATCCGCAGATGTCTCAGAGTCCATCATCAAGGGTGATGAATGCAAGGCCATTAACACCTTGTTGGCGCTGCGGGGGTGATCATCGTTTTCATTCATGCCGATTCAAAGAGTACATTTGCAAGGGCTGTGGAATAATGGGACACCTCCAATGAGTGTGCAGGCGAGTTGCAAAGCCTGTTAAACCTGCAAACCACCATGTTGCAGAGGAGCACAGATCCACGGAGGATCACGACGAACCAGAGCCTCAGATCGAGGAGGCAGAGGTACATGGGGTGCACACATTCATCACGAATTGTCCCCCGATAATGCTGAATGTGGAACTAAATGGACTCCCGATGTCAATGGAGCTGGACACGGGTGCGAGCCAGTCCACCATGGACAAAAAGACTTTTGAAAGGTTGTGGTGCAACAAGGCCTCAAGGCCAGTCTTAACTTCAGTTCGCATGAAACTAAGAACTTACATGAAAGAACTGATTCCTGTAATCGGCAGTGCTACAGTAAAGGTCTTCTACAATGGAGCAGTGCACAAGCTACTACTCTGAATTGTACCGGGCGATGGTCCCACACTGCTCAGCAGGAGCTGACTGGGAAAGATATGCTGGAACTGGGACGGCGTCTGAGCGCTATTGCCCGCTGACGACACTTCATGTGCCCAGGTCTTAAATAAATTTCCTTTGCTGTTCGAACCAGACACCGGGAAATTCCAAGGAGCAAAAGTGCAGATCCACCTAATTCCGGGGGCGTGACCCATCCATCATAAAGCAAGAGAAGTACCGTACATGATGAGAGAAAGGGTAGAGATCGAGCTAGACTGGCTGCAAAGAGAGGGCATCATTTCCCCGATCGAGTTCAACGAGTGGGCCAGTCCTATCGTCCCAGTCCTCAAGGGAGACAGCACCGTCAGTATCAATCGTTTCTCCCTGCAGGACCAATACCCAATACCAAAGACCGACGACCTCTTTGCAATGCTGGTGGGAGGAAAGACGTTCACAAAGCTGGATCAGACTTCAGCCTACATGACACAGAAACTGGAGGAATCATCGAAGGCCCTCACCTGCATCAACACGCACAAAGGTCTTTTTGTTTATAACAGATACCTGTTTGGAATCCGATCGGCGGCGGCGATATTCCAGAGAAACATGGAAAGCTTGCTGAAGTCGGTCCCGCACACGGTGGTCTTCCAGGATGACATCTTGGTCACAGGTCGGAACACAGTCGAGCATCTACAGAACCTGGAGGAGGTTCTTAGTCAATTCAAACGCTCGAAGTGCGTTTTCCTGGCGCCTGAAGTGGAGTTCCTGGGAAGGAGTATTGCGGCGGATGGCATCAGGCCCACCAACACGAAGACGGAGGCAATCGAGAATGCATTGAGGCCACAGAACGTGACAGAGCTGCGGTCATTTCTGGGACTCCTGAACCACTTTGGTAACTTCTTACCGGGTCTCAGCACACTGCATGTCTTACAATGAAAAGGGGACAAATGGGTTTGGGGCAAAAGCCAAGAAAATGCCTTTGTAAAAGCGAGAAAATTGTTATGCTCAAACAAATTGCTTGTGTTGTATGATCCATCTAAGCATTTGGTACTAGCATGCAATGCGTCGTCATATGGCGTCGGGTGTGTATTGCAGCAAGCTAATGATTTCGGGAAACTGCAACCGGTTGCTTATGCATCCAGGAGTCTGTCTAAGGCTGAGAGAGCCTACAGCATGATTGAGAAAGAAGCGTTAGCATGTGTCTATGGAGTAAAGAAAATTCATCAATGCCTGTTTGGGCTAAAATTCGAATTGGAAACTGATCATAAGCCACTTATATCCCTGTTCTTCAAGAGTAAAGGGTTAAATATCAACGCATCGGCCGGCATCCAGAGATGGGTACTCACGTTATCCACATACAACTACGTCATCCGCCACAGGCCAGGCACAGAAAACTGCGCCGATGCTCTCAGTAGGCTGCCATTGCCCACCACGGGGGGTGGAAATGGTGCAGCTCGCAGATCTAGCCATGGTTAGGAAAGCATTTGACATGGCCCGCAGGCTTTCAGTAGTGGCAGCAGGCGTGCTAGCCGACATTATCTCACATTCAATCCACTTGGAGTACGCGTCTACAACCACAAGGAACATTTTACCCAAGAACAGGCCAGCATAGTCGACGTGCCCGACAGATCAAAACGTGGACAAACCAGGACCCCTTATTATCTCTAGTCAAAAGCTGTGTGCTTCACGGGAGCTGGTCCAGTGTCCCAGTGGAAATGCAGGAAGAGATAAAGCCGTTCCAGCGGCGCAAAGATGAAATGCCTATACAGGCAGACTGCCTTCTGTGGGACAATCGAGTAGTGGTCCCCAAGAAGGGCAGAGACACCTTCATCAATGACCTCCACAGTACCCACCCAGGCATCATAATGATGAAAGCGATAGCCAGATCCCACGTGTGGTGGCCCGGTATCGATGCGGACTTAGAGTCCTGCTTTCACAGATGTAATACATGCTCACAGTTAAGCAATGTACCCAGGGAGGTACCGCTAAGTTTATGGTCTTGGCCCTCCAAACCGTGGTCTCAGGTACACGTTGACTATGCAGGCCCGTTCTTGGGTAAAATGCTCTTTGTAGTTGTAGACACGTACTCCAAGGCAAGAAGGGCCCCAGATCAACTCACATTGTAAATAGTTACACTGTTGACTTTGTGGGGGAGTGTTGTTATATATGTAAACTTGTATTTACTCTGTACAGCCACCAGAGGGCCCATCTCCTGGAGTCCCAAGGGATCCCATAATCCCGTGAGATCATAGATATTTAAGGAGGCTTCACAGGTTGGAGAGGCACTCTGGAGACCTGTAATAAAAAATTACGGTCACACTTTACTTTGAGCTCACAGTGTTCAGTCTGACTCTTTCTCTATACACAACAAAATGTCACCATGACATGCGCAGAAGAGGAAACAGAGAGAGAGGGAGTTCAGAGGTACTGAAACCATGTGTTGCTGTGGTGTGTGTTTGTTTGACTGTTGTGGGAGGAACGACAACAGCAAAAAGCTCACTAAGCACCAAGAACATAGTTGGCACCGAGTTTTTGTCCAACAAATGACATATAAAAAGGAAGAAATGGAGGAGGCCCTGGAGCTGGTAGCCAGGAACACTGGTGGCAGAGGGCTCCCAGTGGTCCCGGAGCGCCGCACTGCACCCCAAGGAGATGCACCCCCATTGTCAACCACACATGAGAGCCAGCAGCAACATCTTGCTTATAGCTCGGAGCACGTTCCCACCTTGGGACCGTCCTCTCCCGTATCCGTTCAAGCAGAGCTTCGGCCATCATCCCCCGCCACCCCCCCCCCCCCATTGAAGCATCGCATGAGGACCTCCTTGGCCAGGCAGCTTGGAGTCAGGTGGGGAAGGGGAAGGGGTAGAGGTGGATAGGAGAAACAGGGGGGGGGGGGGTTAAGGGGGGAAGGGTTGGTTTGTATAGAAATACCGATGATTTCAGACTAATGTTCGGTTCAACTGTGTTTTATTTAACAAAACCTTGTAACACATTGGCTCGGATAGCTGCACCATTACACGCTGGTGATTCCTTAACATCAAAGAGTATAATCACACTTAACTTCAATCAACTTAAACTTTAACTGTCACCAAGGTGATGCCCACCATTGATGTAAGACCTGCACACACAGCAGTGTGTCAGCCTTCTAAATAACACCAACGTTCTTTCAGGCAAAGCGATCATTGAAGAGCTCCTGACATAAGGCTCTTGCAGCTATCATGTCACCATGGGCCCTTTCATGTGGTCTACAGAGGGGCGGGGGCTGCAGCGTCAGCCTGATTGTCTGGCCTGATGTCAGCATCCACCTCCTCATCCTCCTCTTCCTCTCTCTGGTGAGGTGGACTGTCAGGCTCATCTCGCAATTCTTGTCCCCTTCTGATAGCCAAGTTGTGTAACGTGGAGCAGACCACCACAAATTGAGCTACCCGCTCAGGGTGATATATGAGCTCGCCTCCTGAGTGGTCCAGGCACCTGAAGCGCTGCTTCAGCACTCCAATGGTTTTCGCAACTATATTTCGAGTTGCTCTGTGGCTCTTGTTGCATGGCCTCTCGGCCTCGGTGTGGATGTCACATGGCGGGGGGGGGTTAATCAGCCAGGTGGCGAGGCCATATCCTTTGTCCCCAAGCATCCAGCATTGACCTTGTGGCTCATTGTTAAACAAGTCAGATACAGTGTTCTCACGCAGGATGTGCGCATCATAGATGCTGCCCGGAAATTGAGCATTCACTGCCAGTATAATTTGTTGGTGGTCAACAACCAGTTGGACATTCAGGGATGGAATCCCTTGCAGTTCCTGAAAACCTCAGCATTCTGAAAAGGTGCCCGCATTGCGATGTGCGTACAGTCTATTGCTCCCTGCGCCTTGGGGAAGTTTGCAATTCTGGAGAATCCTCGAGCCCTCTCACTCTGTGCCATCCTGGTCATAAGGAAGCTGATCAAGTCCCTCCTGTGTGCGTACAGGGCTTCAGTGACCTGTCTAATGCAGCAATGTGAGGCATGCTGAGAAATTCCGCAAATGTCGCCAGCTGTGGCCTGAAAAGGACCCGAGGCATAGAACGACAGTGCCACGGTGACTTTGACCTTGACGGACAGTGCAGTTCTGATGGTACTGGCAGGCTGCAGATCTGCTCTTATCAGCTGGCTTACCTCAGTGATAACCTCTTTGTGGAAGCGCAGTCTCCGAAGGCAGGTGGTGTCGGGCAAGTCGATATAAGAATGCTTCTCCTTGTACTTGTGGGGGGTGTAACGTCTGGTCCTCCTCATCTGTCTGTCACTTTGTTCATTGGGCACATAATGCAGTGCAGCGTTCCTTCAGCGATGTCGAGTCTGCTGCATGTATTTGGTCATCAAGAGAAGGTGTGAAAAGACAAGCCACATTGCAGCAGTTCTCTGTTTTCCACCGATTGTACACAAAGAATGAATGTCCCAACGAACAAATCTCTTCAATTCCAATCGGTCACAGTGTGGTCAAGTTGTTTGTACAGATGTTCACATCAACTCCAATGACCTGCAGAGTACATCCGAACTCCCCCGAGGTTGAAGCACAGCAGCCTTTTAAAAGGAAGCGACATGTGATCTACAACATGGCGTCCATAACGCTGCGATTCATCCCGGTTAGTTCCACTTTTTGTGAGCGGTTTTTTGAGCGAGCGATAGTGTGGGCGGAATGTGTGTGGGGTGGTGAAATTGACGATGGGCGATCTCCATGGCCGCTAGTTTGGGTAAATATGCTCTTTACAACAAAAAACAGTCACCGTGCGTTAATATTGAATCTCGGCGTTAATTCCGTGCGGAAAGTAATGCTGGGCGATATTATGGGTGTTGAATTTGCCCATCCTGCTGATTCCGCCCCCAAAAAGTGGGCAGGCAGTAATATTTTTTTTCGCCGTTAAGCACATGGGGAAAGTAACGCTCGCCGATAAGTTTCCGAAAAATGCCCGACAGTTTCCATTTTGTGGCTAAATGGGCGATTATATGGGCGTTTTATGTCATTTCAGTGGTAAAATGGGCGTTAAGTGGGCATTAAGCAGGCAAAAAAAGTGGAGGTTCTAGCCCCAAGTATGTTATAACTAAAATTATACTTTAAATTAAATAGGGTATTACTCATAATCCTTCCATTATTTGGTAATGTTGGTCTATAACTTAAAACATTCACCTACCTATGGATTCATTAAAATTGCTCAAAGCAAAACTGGGAAATTGGAGAATGATCTATTCTGTGCCATTATAAGGTTTGTAGATATTTCTCCTTCCCCTCTCCTTGCAGAGATCCTAAAGATACATCCTTTACAAAGACATAAAAGAGACACACATATAGTGCCTTTAATATCCTTTGATTTACAGCTCATACACATGGGCCTCTGCTCAGCACAGATGAAATAGGTTTTTCCTGTAGACAACATTTCATAATGTGTACTCAGCCCAGAGACACGATTGCAGAGCTTGAAGTATTCCTAGATTTCTGAACTCCACCATGTTCATTTTCTCTGCTATTGGTTCTGTCGAATTAATCGGTTGGTCAAGGTTATAGCTTGTGGTACCTAGTCCCTGTGAACAAAGGCCAACTGAGCATTGCAAACTGTCATTCAACATTGCTTTTTTTCTTAACCAATTCACAATGATCATTATTACAACCTTTACGGACTATAGTTACATTATGGTACGAATTAATGTAATTGCAGTTTTCAGCATTTCAACAAGTACTGTATTGATGTAAATTATATGATTATGATATGATATGCTTGTGAGCAGAAGGAAAGCAGTTTGAAAATACCATGTCAAACCTCAAACAGCAAAAAAGATCAAACCTTACAATCTGACAATTTTTCAGCAGGATTTGGAGGAGCTTGGGAAAACAGTATCACTTTACAGTTTAAAAATGCAAGAAAATCTGAACAGTCCTCAAGTGTGACTGTTTTTACCAATGAGTTAACCATTAACTTTTTAGTCAAGTACAGTCATCATCTGATAATTGAATGACAGTGGCGCCTCTAATAAAATCTGTCTGAACTGCAGTAATAATATGGTTTTTCTAATTCTGACAACTAAACCGTGCCTCTATAGCAGCCCTTCAGTTGAAAAAGCTGATTGTACTGTGAAGGAAGGGGAAAAAATGTTGCTCAGTTTCAGTGCTGTTTTTGCAGCTGGAATTAAGTACTGTCACTTTTATCTTAATAGCATTTGTTTTTTTAGGTTTGCCCATATTGACTCCATGGTGAGACAGGAGAGAGGGTGAGTGCTGGGGGACTTTTTCTGTACAATCCTCGACCTATTTTATTCCTGGGACTGTTATTGTGCTGGAAATATGAACAGAGGAAAGACCCGCTGTGATATGTAGGACAAAATACAAGACGTGCATTCTCCCTTCCACTTTAAATTCATATTGGACTCAATGGCCTTCGCCAAAGAACTTCAAGTCAAATTAGGAATGCCACATGTAATTCTGAGACATTTCTTTGGGTCCAGATTAACCACAGTAGTCAGTCAGTCTAAATAGTATTTTCCGAACCCAGAGCTACTTCAACTTACATTTCCAACAGCATTCAACTTCTTTGGTGTTAATAATGTAAAGCATCTTTAAGAATTCCGTTATTAAGCTCAGGTTTTGTTCGGTAATAATCAGCAAAAAAAAGGAACGACAAACAGTATTAGTCAGAGCAGTCTATTTAAAGAGACCTGCTGGCATTATTTGTATCGTTTTGTTTCAAAATTGATTTTCATTTTAAACTGGAATAATGTTTGCTGTTGTTAAAGAAAACAGAGGACAATATAGCTCTTGGTTACTAAAGAATCTACCATGTACCATCCGCATTTTGTTGCATTTATTGATTAATTTTGCACTATATATTTCATTTCATGCATCCAGTTCATAAATAACCAAGTCGAAATAAATGCAACCCTGGACCAAGGGCAGTTAGAACATTAAGGGCTAGAGTTTCCTCGTTTTTTGCATGATTAACGCCTACTTAACGTCCATTTTACCGCTGAAATGATGTATAACACCCATATATCGCCCATTTAGCCACATAATGGAAATTGTCTGGCATTTTTCGGACACTTATCGCCGAGCATTACTTTCCCTATGTGCGTAACGCCGGGAAAAAATAATACTGCCCGCCCACTTTTTGGGGGCGGAATCATCAGAATGGGCGAAATCAACGCCCATAATATCGCCCAGCATTATTTTCCGCATGGAATTAGCGACGCAATTCAATAATACCTTTTGCCCATTTTTTTTTGTCGCGAAGATCACATTTGGCGAAACTAACGCCCAGGAGATCGCCCACCGTCACTTTCACACCTCGCACACAAATCATCCACAATATCAGTCACCCAAAAACCCGCCCAGACAAAGTGGAACTGTTCTGAACGAAGGCCAGCGGTGTGGCTGCTATTTTTTAAATCGCAGTTCGCTTCATTCTAAAGGCTGCTTCAACTTCGGGGAGTTTGCATTGACTCTGGAGTTCTTCTCAGCTGAAGTGACCATCTCAACAGACGTATTTTCAGACTCTGGACTATTGGGGGTATACTCTAGGTATCTTTTAGTGAGGAAATTATTGCTTCTGATCAATTGCTATTATACTTTCATTGCAATGGGGCCATTTCTCAGCCTGCATCGATTAATACGCAGATGCTGCAGAGTGCAGATGGCTCAATGTGTGGTGCACATCATTATGTCCCCAATTTAAGACATGCAAGAATGAGGAGGAGAGCCAGACCATGCACACCCCGCACATACAGGGAAAAGAGGTCTTACCTCGACGTGTCCGAGCACACCTGCCTTCGGAGACTGCACTTCCACAAGGTAGTGATCAATGAAATATGTGAGCTCATCAGGCCACATATGCAGCCTGCCATCAGGACATCAGTGTCGGTCGAGGTCAAGGTCACCACGGCACTGTCTTTCTTCGTGTCCGGTTCTTTTCGGGCCTCCACAGTCGAGATTTGCCTTCTGTCTCACCATGCCATCCACCACTGCATTAAACAGCTCACGGAGGACCTGTACGCGAGAAGGATGAACTTTATCAGCTTCCCCATGACAACGGAGGCTAAAATCATAAGTATCACAGGCAAAACCACCCAACCCCCGCCCACAGCCCACTTTTTCCACCATTGACATCAATCAAATGTTCAACATGTCCAGCAACACAGAATACAAAGGCAAAGCAGGAGGGTGGTCCCCTCCCCCCATACATTACGACAAATTGCATACACCCAGCTGGAGATATAACACAGCCATCACCTGTGGACATGCACCTCACTTTCCTTCCACCCTCCCCTTCTTCTCCCCACCTCTACCCCTTCCCCACCTCGCTCCACAGCGCCTGGCCGAGGAGCACCTCAGGCGGTGCCTCATTGGCGGGGGGATGAAGGCAGAGGTGGTGGTTGCACGGGTACGGGAGCGGGGGGTGCCGAGGGGGCAACATTCTCTGATGTCGTTCACAGTGGTGGTGCGGAACCTAAGGGGTGGAGTGCTGCGCTCTGGGACCACTGGGCGGCTTGTGCCAGCAGTGTTCCTGGCTATCGCATCCAGGGCCTCCGCCATCTGTGGAATGTACTCAGTCATGGTGGCCAGCTGTTGGGATATGCCCCCTAATGCTTCGATGAGCTGGTCACCAATGTCTACAGTCCTCCTGGACAACTGTACCATCTCTACGCTCTCATGTGGCGCTCGTGGATCAGACCTGCCGAGTCCACGAGGCCCCCGCGGGTTCGGCGCCGTCCTGGGGACAAATGGGGTGCCCTGTGGTGAGGTGTTTGGAGCCAGTACCTCTAGAGTGGAGGCGGGAATAAATGGAGGAGCACTAGGTGGCCTTTGGAATGGCTTCTGGAGCGTGGCGATGCAGGTTCATCAAAGTCCACGCTCTCATCCGTGGAGAACAGACCCAGCGGATTGACGGGCAAGAATCGGAGCTCCTCAGTACTAGAGGTAGGATCGTCCGGAGAGTCGGGCCCCGCGCCCCCACCTTCTGGCCTCTGTGGTCTTGCCTGGGGCCGTGCTGCTGGCTAAGCTGCAAAACACAAATTAGTTTATTAGAGGAGAAGGGGGTGCTAGGGCCACAAGGTGAGTCCAGCGCTACACACAGCATATGCACGACAAAAGCACCACCGCTGCTAAGATCAGCACAGACATCACATTTCATGGCCATCAACACATTTGCATTGTAATGATTTTCATTAGGCCAGCATTATTTCGAGGACAATTTAAGAAATCATCAATCATATATGATTGTTCGGATATGAGTGGGTGTGGCATCTATTCACTTTACATCATGCAATGGTATAAGCTTTACTCACGTGGCATCACTTCAGGGTCTGCAGATGCATCCGTGGCTGTCCGAGGGTGCTTCCCCACAAGTGTGAGCACCCGCTCCTCCATTTCAGTGATGTCGCTGGGGACTGGTGGCCCCCCCACCCGTTCACCTCTGCATGGATCACTTCGTCGATAGCTTCTTCTGTAAAAGGTGACAGGACGACATGGCATGAGATCATTGCATGATATTATTGCTAGGTACTGTCACAGAGACTGATACAACACATAACCGACAGATGTAATCATGATTATTATGATAATTATCATTCTTTACCTAAAGACGTGCAATGTGACCGCAGGCTTTGACTACAACATTCCCAGTAAAAGTGAAAGGCCTCACATCTGTTGATAGTCACTGATGACTGTTACAAATCAAATTATATAAATGCATAATACATGTAAATCAATGTAATACTTACTCTTGCGGATCCCACAAGGTCGTTCCATCGTTTGCGGCGTTGGTTGCCCTCATGCACCTCGTTGGTCACCGACGAGACCACCTCTGCTATCTCAGCCCATATCTTCTGGTAGGCCTTTGGGGTGGGCTTCCCATTCCCTCCCTGTGTCAAATCACCCCAGCATAACTCGACCTCCTGCAGGAGGGAGGCATTTGCCTCATCTGAGAACTTCCTTGCTCTTTTGTGCCACCCAATGTGCTCCTCTCCCACCTTACTGCTCTCTCCAACATCAGTCTCCAAAGCGTGCTGTGATGCCTCCTCCTCTCCCTCCATTATAGGCCAAACTCGGGCAAATATGTGGCTGGCAACAGCTAATTTTTGTTTCCCTATTTGCTGTAAAGCTCTAAAGTCTCCCTCCTTCCTCCCAAAGCAGCCACACCACACCCACACCACCTTCAGTCCCTCTCAGCTCCCTCTGTTTCTGTCTCCTCTTATGTGCATGTCATGATGACCCTTGACTTCCTGAATCGCGGGAATTGAGCATTGCCATGCCGTTGCTAAGGACGATGACACTTTACGGCAGAAGGTCAACGAGATTTAACGCTACCGCCCACATCATATCGCTCGCGGTAACGCCCAATTTCAAAAATAGAGACTAGGTGCTTTGAGAATGGGCAAGAAGCCGGCGATATGAAAACCTATTTTTACCGCCCATGCCGGAAATAACGCCCATTTTTGGGCGATAAGCACAAAAGTGTAAAATCTAGCCCCAAATCTTTTAAGTACAAGGCCATTAAGCCCAAGAAGCCTGTCCCTTTTTGATACATCACTCCCAATTATTCATCATCTCACCATATGCCTTAATTCCTTCTCTTTCCAAAAAGCGTATCTAGTTGCTTCTTGAATCTCTTTATACACTCTGCTTCAAACGCCTTCCCTGATAATTTGTTTTATAGGTCAATTACCCT
This sequence comes from Pristiophorus japonicus, assembly GCF_044704955.1. Taxonomy (NCBI): domain Eukaryota; kingdom Metazoa; phylum Chordata; class Chondrichthyes; family Pristiophoridae; genus Pristiophorus; species Pristiophorus japonicus. The sequence continues at coordinate 63,111,361 of NC_091985.1, forward strand.
TTGGGTAAATCAGTTATCTTGCTTTCTTTTTACTCCTCCTAACTTTTTCATTTTTAAGTTGTATCGCATGGTATTTCAACTTTTTACCACAGTAAAGAAGTTGTTTGGATTATCTTTGGAAATTCTCTTTATAAGCATGAAAATTTCAAATGTATATCCTTCTGTTATATCCGACTGTGTAGATCCTTTTTTAAAAATTTGTTCAAGGGATTTGGCTGGCAAGGTCAGCATTTATTGCCAATCCCTATTTGCCTTTGAGAAGGTGGTGGTAGCCTTCCATGTGGTGAAGGTGCTCTCAAAGTGCTGTTAGGGAAGGAGTTCCAGGATTTTGACCCAGTGACGAGGAAGGAACGGCGATATACTTCCAAGTCAGGATGGTGTGTGACTTGGAGGGGAATGTGGAAGTGGTGGTTTCCCATGCCCCTGCTGCCCTTGTCCTACTAGATTGTAGAAGTCGCAGGTTTGGGAGATGCTGCTGAAGAAGTCTTGGCGAACTGCTGCAGCGCAACTTATAGATGGTACACATTGCAGCCACGGTGTGCCAGTTGTGGAGGGAGTGAATGTTTAAGGTGGTGGATGGGGTGCCAATCAAGTGGGCTGCTTTGTCCTGGATGGTGTCGAGCTTCTTGAGTGTTGTTGGAGCTGCACTCATCCAGGCTAGTGGAGAGTATTCCATCATACTCCTGACTTCTGCCTTGAAGATGGTGGAAAGACTTTGGGGAGTCAGGAGGTGAGACACTCGCTGCAGAATAACCAGCCTCTGACCAGCTCTTGTTGCCACAGTATTTATGTGGCTGCTCCAGTTAAGTTTCTGGTCAATGATTACCTCCGGAATGTTAATGGTGGGGGCGATGGTAATGCCATTGAATGTCAAGGGGCGGTGGTTAGACACTCGCTTGTTGGAGATATCCACATTAGGGATGGCCTAATATTGTTACGACACAAGTGTTAGAACAGTTACTGTATATATTAGTAGCAGGATTGTTTTAGCACCAGACATCAGCTTAGTCCTTCGTTACTCGTTCTAATTCCCACATTGTACCCTTAGTTTTACCACTCAGCTTTAATGCCCCCTAGCTTATTTCAAGCTGCCACAGGGAACCTATTACCAGGAGCCCATCTGGTCGCATGTTCATCAGTTTGCTGACACCAATTTTAGGAGAGCTGGGGAATTCATTGGGGGTAATTTTGAGTTTGTGCAATAGTGTAATACGGGTGGTAGCCCGTTTTACATATCTCCCAATTTCTTTTACCACCAACTTCAATATACAGCACACAAAATAAAATTGTTGCCAATGTTAGACTGTATTAAAGTAAGCTTCTAATTTTAAATACCATGGTGTTTGAAAGTTAGTCTAAACTTTTGAAAGAAATGTGCAAGTTCCATTTTTGGAGTCTTTCCTAAGCACTCTATAACATGCATATTATAGCTTAAAAATGTTGTTGATTGAGCAAAGTCAGCTACAAGTGTGTAACTGAGAAAATGTAATTGCCTTTTTAACACTCACATTGGAATTTATCGCTATAGCTTTGTAGATATGGTCAACAGTTGAGGAGATCATTTTTGACTTGCCCTAAATTGTAGAACTGCGGTAAACAAAGGAATTAAACTGAGAGCAGGAAGATACAGTCAATGTGCACCCCCCAATAAATAACTTCCAGAGTACAATTTGGCACAGAAGTCAGACAGTAACACTTTACAGACACATATATCTTCACCAGGGAGCTACATAATCTCTCTAGCGTCTGTGTTGTCAGAACTACTGACATATTAATAATCCATAACACTGTTGAGAATGTGGTCATGTTAAAATGTACAGACTACAGTAAAATACATTTCTGCAAATCCATGCTAAACAAGAAATCTGTCAAAGTGCTTTTACTCAGTTGACCTTACACAAAGCTATATTTTGTATCCCTTTCACTTCACAATGAGAGAACAGTAAGCCTGAAATAATCTAGTAGAAATGGCTGATAGAAAAATAAAAAAAAATTTTAAGTGGCTGTCAAAATATAAATAGATTTCAATTGTCACCCATCATGACTGGCACAGTCTGTCCCACTAAAAACCGGCTTAAGTTACCGAAGAAGGGACTCATTATTTATGCGGGGTAGGGTGGCAGTGATAAAACTTGTGCCTACTGGTTCACCACTGCTGGGGTGGAGGGACATTCAGTGGTACTGCAGTCTTTAAGACACTGCAGTTGATTAACAGGGCAAACATATTTTTTGGCAAGGTGCAGCAAATAGTGCAGCAATGAATAAGGAATGAGCAGCATTTGGGAGAGGGAAAGGTCAGCAGCAGGAAAGGCCCCCAGATTTACTCATGTTTCAGTGGATGTGCTTCGAGTAGAAATAAGGTGGAAAAGAGAAGGACCGCTGGTGACTGAGAACAGGAAGCCCCATAAGAGGGAAGTCCAGACTTTATGGAGGATGTGGCAGAGGCAGTAGGGTTAATTTTAATACCGCAAAACAAGTGGGTTGAGATCGGGAGGACCTTAATTTTTCTTAAACCTGAACCCAGCCTGCCTCCAACCCGTCCACTTCCGGGTTTAACGGTGGTGGGACGGGGACCGGACAGCCAACCCGCTCCCAGGAGGTCGGTTGGCACTTTAAATATCAGAATATCTTAACCCTGGCCGGCTGGCTTTCACGGGCCCCAGAAAACCTGGCAGCTCAAGAGAGGAGAGGACAGCTTTGTGGAAAATGTAAGTGTCCTTACAGCACTGCTTGTGGGCCAAGAGGAGCAAGAGTGCTTCCCCCTGGCCTCCCAAGCTAACTTCTTCCCTGCCATCGGAACTACCCCCATCCAAAGGCACCCCCCGTGATCAGACCTCGCCCCCCACCTCCCCCTTCCACGCTTCCACTAATGCAGCGGCAGGTTCCATACCTGCTCTTGGGAGCTGTGGCCTGCTCCGGTGTGTTCCCAGCCCGACAGGGAGCCAAGCTTGTCAATCAGGCTGACATCCGGGCGGGGATGCTGTGGGGTAAAAAAGATGCACGCTGTGGAGTTAAAACTTCATAGCATGCAGGGAAACCTTACGGCAACCCCTCCCACCACCCTCGCTTACAAAACCTGCCCCTGTCAATATCGGGGCCAGTGCAACCTTACCCACTCAACAAACTGCCACACTCTACAGGACCAAAGTTCAGCAAGATGGGTGAAGGAAATATGTCCCACGTAAAGTCTGCAATACTTATACAGGCATCAACCTGATCTGTTATTCCCTCTTAGTGTCATTAACTGGCTGAAGGTAAAACGGAACTATTTAAAGGGAGGCTTTATGATCAATTCTGCACCTTGTTAACTCGATACCAATGTCTGAACTCACACTGCCTGCCATGAGGAGATTCTGTTACTCTGGAAGGAGAGGTGTTCAGCGGGAACCAGTACCTGCAAGAAGCACAATCATGACATGGATGCAGACACCTGGGTGAAAAGAAGTGTGAATCGCAGTTCGGTCCTCTAACATTGTGTTGTCCTTTTGCAGCTGAACAAGTGGCACAGGACGATCTTAAAGGGAGTGGACTTAAACAGAGTGGTTTATTTGGGAATTTGAAAAGAGTGGGAATTCGGAGAAGAGGGAGAAGGAGTTACAGCTTTTTATCCACACTATTTGTAATGCTTTGTGTTACAACAGAGGCAAAAATCGAAAGTGTGACATTGGCTCAAGCGAAGCAGCTGATTGGTGAATAGCCGGGGTGTGTTTTTGTCTTCAAGTTTTAAGTTTATTTTATAGTCAAATAGTTCACAGTTTAGTTCATAGTCAAATAAGTAGAGGGATGGCAGGGCAGCTCAGTCCCGTGGCGTGCACAACCTGTGGCATGTGGGAAGTCCTGGACGCTTTGCGCAGCCTGGACAACCATGTGTGCAGGAGGTGTCTCCACTCGAGCTCCGCGTTTCGGAGCTTGAGCAGCGGCTGGAGTCACTGCAGTGCATCCGTGAGGCTGAGAATTTCGTGGGTAGCACGTTTCAAGAGGTGGTCACCCTGCAGCTTAAGAATGTGCAGGCAGGGAGGGAATGGGTGACCACCAGACAGAAGAGGAATACTAGGCAGGTAGTGCAGGAGTTCCCCGAGTCCATCTCGCTCTCCAACCAGTATTCTGTTCTCCATACTGGTGAGGGCAATGGGGCCTCTGGGGCGTGTTATGTATGTAATAACTCGATAGACTGAATACTGTAAACTAACATAGGTACAAAGCTGGCTCTGCTTTATTAGGGCCCAAAGTGAATAACATTACATGATGGCTTGCCTTTTATACCTGGGCCGCACACACGTGCGTACAGCCCAATGGCCTCCGACAGTGGTGCCACCTGGTTGCTAGTAATCCCAATCATACATACATGATAATATCCCTCTTTAAGATATTAGTAACTGTCTTTTTACAAATTGAGATGGTCCCGGGCTTTCCGTTCCCGAGTTGATCGTCTCAGTTCAAATCCAGCCTTGGGCGAGCGTTCTGAGTCTGTTATGACTGGGGGCTGGGTAGTCGATCTGATGGGAGTGGCAATGACCATGTCAGGGATTGAAAGTCCAGATTCATTGATGACAGAGGAGTCCTTTGATGACTGAGGGTAGGTTGGTTGGTCGCTGATTGTGTCTTCCTCAGACTGTTCCGGTTCATCCGTGTGCCGCAGCTTTATCTGATTAACATGTTTCCTGCATGTCTGCCCATTCTTGAGCTTAACGATAAACACTCTGTTACCCTCCTTGGCCGTAACAGTACCGGCGATCCACTTGGGACCTTGACCATAATTTAGTACATAAACAGGATCGTTAACAGAAATGTCGCATTACACAGCAGCGCGATCATGATACCACTGCTGACTTTGACGTCTGTATTCAACAGGATCGTTCAAGTCAGGGTGGACAAGAGAGAGCTTGGTCTTGAGACCGCTCTTCATAATAGTTCAGCAGGGGGGACCCCAGTAAGCGTGTGGGGTCTTGTCCTGTAACTAAGCAATATGCATGACAAGCAAGTATGCAGTGAACCCTGAGTTACGCGTTTCATACTCTGCTTGATGGTTTGGACAGCACGCTCTGCTTGACCATTAGATGCGGGTTTGAATGGTGCTGACCTCACATGTTTGACACCATTGAGTTTCTTGAACTCTTGAAACTCCAGACTAATGAAGCAAGGTCCGTTTTCGCTTACAACAATGTCGGGCAGAGCATGAGTGGCAAACATGACACGAAGGCTCTCAATAGTGGCTGTGGATGTACTGGATGACATGATTACACACTCTATCTACTTGGAATATGCATCCACCACAATTAAAAGCATCTTTCCCAGGAAGGGACCTGCAAAATCGATGTGGATCCTGGACCATGGTTTAGATGGCCACGACCACAAACTCAGCGGCGATTCCGCTGGTGCTTTACTTAGCTGCATGCAAGTGTTGCACTGATGCACACATGATTTCAGATCAGAGTTAATTCCATGCCACCATACATGAGACCTGGCAATGGCTTTCATCATGACAATACCGGGATGACTGCTATGTAGATCATGTACAAATTTCCCTCTGCCTTTCTTAGGCATAACAACACGATTACGCCACAGTAAACATCTGACTGAATGGATAGTTCGTCTTTGCGATGGTTGTAAGGTTTGGACTCATCACACATTTGCTTGGGTACGGCAGACCAATCGCCACTAAGGACACAACGTTTCACAACCAATAATATCGGGTCCTGGCTGGTCCAGGTCTTAACTTGTTGAGCCGTGACAGGGGTTCCTTCACTTTCAAAACTATCCATAACTAACAGTAGATCTGCAGGTTGTGGTGTCTCCACCTCCGGCGTGGGCAACGGCAGATGGCTCAGTGCATCGGCACAATTCTCGGTGCCAGGTCTATGGTGAATGACATAATCACAGGCAGATAATATCAGCGCCCACCTCTGGATGCGGGACGATGCATTGATATTGATACCTTTGTTTTCCGAAAACAATGAAATGAATGGCTTGTGATCTGTTTCCAGTTCAAACCGAAGACCCAACAGGTACTGATGCATCTTTTTAACCCATACACACAGGCTAATGCAGCTTTTTCTACCATGCTGTCGACTCTTTCCGCTTTGGACAAACTTTTAGAAACATGCGCAACAGGGTGTAGTTTACCCAACTCATTAGCTTGTTGAAACACGCAACCAGCTCCATATGATGAAGCATCACAGGCCAATACTAGAAGCTTACACGGATTATAATGTACCAGCAACTTGTTAGAGCAAAGCAGATTAGTAGCTTTCTCAAACGCTCTATCTTGAGACGCACCCCATACCCAGTTGTCACCTTTTCTTAGCAGCATGTGCAGTGGCTCGAATGAAGTGCTCAATCTAGGTAGGAAATTACCAAAATAGTTGAGTAGACCAAGGAACGAATGTAGCTCCATCACTTTCTGAGGCTTGGGTGCATTTTTGATGGCCTTGGTTTTCAAGTCCGTAGGCCTGATGCTCTCAGCAGCAATTTTCCTCCCCAGGAATTCAACTTTCTGTGCCATGAGGACGCACTTCAAACGTTTCAGTCTGAGTCCCACTTTGTCCAGATGATGTAGAACCCCTTCCAAAAGGGCACCTGTTGTAGATAACCAGTCCTTTACGAGTGTTGATGCACATAAGTTTCTTCGATGTCTCAACCAGCTCCTGTGTCATGTAGGCCGACGTAGATCCAGTTTAGTGAATGACTTCTCCCCGGCTAGCGTTGCAAAAAGGTTATCAGCCTTCGGTAACGGGTATTGATCCTATTTCGAAACTCGGTTGATCGTAATCTTGTAGTCGCCACAAATCCTGACAGTGCCATCACTCTTCAACACAGGAACAATGGGGCTGGCCCATTCGTTAAAATCGACGAGTGATATGACCCCTTCACGCTGGAGTCTGTCCAGTTTATTTTCGACCTTCTCCCTCATCGTGTTCGGAACTACCCAAGCTTTATGATGGACGGGTCTTGCATCTGAGTCCACGTGGATCTGCACCTTGGCTCCCGTGAAATTGCCGATGCCTGGTTCAAACAGCGAGGAGAACTATCTCAGCACTTGAGCACATGGAGTATCATCCTCCGACAATAATGCTTTGATATCGTTCCAATTCCATTTGATTTTTTTCTAGCCAATACCTGCTGAACAGCGATGGACCATTGCCTGGAACAATTCATAATGGTAAATCATGAACCGCACCATCATACGTACACCTTGACTGCTGCACTGCCAATCACCGTTATGAGTTCTTTAGTGTACGTACACAATTTGACATTGACTGGACTCAGCTTAGGCCTCACAGCCTTAGTATCCTACAGCTTGTCGAATGTCCTCTGGCTCATTATTTATTGACTTGCACCCGTGTCCAATTCCATCGGTACCAGCACACCATTAAGTTTCACATTAATCATTATCGGTTGGCTCTTTGTTAGGAACAAATACAGTCCATACACTGCCTCCTCTGGCATCTCGGAATGCATATTCGGATCCACGCTATACTGGTCATCATCTTCCACGTGTTGCAGTATGCTTGCTCACTTGTGGACACATGCGCTGGAGATGCTCCAGTCTCAAACAGCCTTTATAAATGTACTGTTTAAACCGACACTGATGAGGCCGATGATTGCCCCCACAACACCAACATGGTGAAATCGGATTAATTCCCGTTGGCGGACTTTGGGCAGCCACAGGTTTCGCATACACAGTCGAGTAGGCCCTGCCATATGCAGCTCTGCCAAACGATGATACAATCTTGTTTACAGTACTTGCCGGGTTCCGATTTTTCGATGATATCTGCTTTAAGTTTTTGTCCGTCGTCATGCATGCCTGGGCAATCGTGATGGCCTTGCTCAAATCCAGCGTCTCCGCCGCCAGTAGCTTACACAGGATCATCTCGTGGTTGATGCCGATTACAAAGAAGTCCCGCAGCATGTCTTCCAACACATTTTCGAACTTACATGGTCCAGTTAGATGTCTTAGGTCAGCAACGTATTCCGACACATCGTGGCCCTCAGAACAAACGTGCGTGTAGAATCGATATCGTGAAATGATGCCTTCTTCTGGTTTGAGATGGTCATGTACCAGAGCGCACAATCCCTCATAATCCTAGTCCATTGCACTTGCAAGCGAGAGAAGATTCTTTATGAGTCCATAGATTTTCGGACCGCAAACCGTGAGGAAAACCGCCCTGCGCCTAACTGCGTCAGTGGGTTCCTCCATATTGTTGACCACAAAGTACTGGTCCAGGCAAGCTACAAAACCTGCCCAGTCCTCTCCCTCCACAAATCTCTCCAGAATTCCAATTGTGCTCATTTTTGCAAGCGAAAGTTCTTAAGTTATCTCGTCGCCAAATGTTATGTATGTAATAACTTGATAGGCTGAATACTGTAAACTAACACCTGGCTCTGCTTTATGAGGGCCCAAAGTGATTACATTACATGATGGCTTGTCTTTTATACCTGGGCCGCACACACGTGCGTACAGCCCAATGACCTCCGACAGTGGCGCCACCTGATGGCTAGTAACCCCAAGCATACATACATAACAGGGAGTGCAGCCAGAGCCAAGTCCAGGCACCACAAGAGGCTCAGCTGCACGGGGCGGAGGGAGGGGGTGGGGGGGGGGGAGAAAGAAGAACGGAAGAGCAAAGTGGTTGGGGATTCAATAGTCAGGGGGGCACACAGGTGTTTCTGTGGCCACAAATGTGATTCCAGGATGGTATGTTGCCTCCCTGGTGCCAGAGTCAAGGATGTCACCAAGCTGCTGCAAGAAATTCTGGAGGAAGAGGGAGAACAGCCAGAGGTCATCGTACATATCAGTACCAATGACATAGGTAGAAAGAGAGATGAGGGCCTGCAGGCAGAGTTTAGGGAGCTAGGAGAGAGATTAAAATGCAGGAACTCAAAAGGTAATAATCTCCGGTTACTGCTGGTGCCACGTGCTCGTGCATACAGAAATAGGAGCATAGAGAAGATGAATGCGTGGCTGAAGAGATGGTGCAGGCGGGAGGGCTTTAGATTCCTGAGGCATTGGGGCCATTTCTGGGGGAGGCAGGACATGTACAAGCTGGACGGGTTGCACCTCAAGAGAGCTGGGACCAATATCCTTGCGGGAGGTTTTGCTGGTGGTGTTGGGGAGAGTTTAAACTAGCTTGGCAGGGGGATGGGAACCAGAGACTAGATGCAGTGGGGAGAGAAGCAAAGCTGGAATTGGGCAGCAGAAAAGTAGAAGTAGAAAGTGAATTTGGAAGACAGAGGAAACAAGGGCTGGAAAATAGACAACAGGGAAGTTTGGCAATACTAAATGGTATATACTTCAATGCAAGGAGTATAGGAAATAAGGCAGATGAGTTGAGAGCACAGATTGACACTTGGGAGTATGATATTATAGCTATTGCTGAGACATGGCTGAAAGAAGGGCAGGAGTGGCAGCTCAACATTTCTGGTTACAGGGTTTTCAGACGGGATGGAGAGGGGGGGTAAAAAAGGAGGGGGGTCGCAGTATTGATTAAAGAAAAAAATTACAGCTGTGAGAAGGGCTGATATGTTAGAGGGTCATCAAACGAGGCCATATGGGTTGAATTTAAGAACAAAAAAGGGATGATCACACTACTGAGAGTGTGCTATATACCCTCAAGCAGTCAGAGGGAGATCGAAGAACAAATATGTGGGCAAATTGCTGCGATGTGCAAAAACTATAGAGCTGTAATAGTGGGGGATTTCAACTACCCTAATATTAACTGGGAAAAAGGCAGTGTGAATGGTACCGCGGGTGCGGAATTCCTAAAATGCATTCAGGAGAACTTCTTTAGCCAGTACGTAACAAGCCCAACAAGGGAAGGGCGCGGTTCTGGATTTGGTTTTGGGGAATGAAGAGGGGCAGGTGGAAGGGATATCAGTGGGAGAGCATTTTGGTGCTAGTGATCATAATTCAGTTAGATTTAGGGTAGTTATGGAAAAGGACAAAGAGGACCAGGAATAAAAGTTCTCAATTTGGGTAAAGTCAATTTTACTGAGCTGAGATGGGATTTGGCCAAAGTGGACTGGAAACGGCTACTTGATGGTAAATCAGTGTTCGAGCAGTGAGAGGCATTCACGGAGGAGATCCTGAGGGTACAGAGCAAGAAAAAAGGTGGGACTAACAAATCTAGAGCCCCCTGGATGTCAAGGGACATATAGGGTAAGATAAAGAAAAGAAGGGAAGCTTATGAGAGATACTGAGAACTCAATACTACAGAAACTCGAGAGAAGTGCAGAGGTGCAATTAAAAAAGATATCAGGAAAGTAAAGAGAGAGCATGAAAGAATGTTCACAAGTAAAATCAGGGAAAACCCAAAGATGTTTTATAAATACATTAAGAGCAAGAGGATAACTAGAGAAAGAGTGGGGCCCATTAGAGACCATAAAGGAAATGTGTGTGTGGGAGGAGAAAACGTGGGTAGGATTCGTAATGAATATTTTGTATCCGTTTTCACAAAAGAGAGGAGTGATGCAGACTTTGCAATGAGGGATGAGTGTGAAATATTAGACGAGATAAACATTGTGAGAGAGGAAGTATTAAGGGGCTTAACAGCATTGAAAGTGGATAAATCCCCAGGCCCGGATGAAATGTATCCCAGGCTATTAAGAGAAGCAAAAGAGGAAATAGCAGAGGCTCTGACTATCATTTTCCAATCCTCTCTGGCTACCGGTGTGGTGCAAGAGGACTGGAGGACTGCTAATGTTGTACGTTTGTTTAAAAAGGGAGAAAGGGATAGACCAAGTAATTACAGGCCAATCAGCCTAACCTCGGTGGTGGGATAATTATTGGGAAAAATCCTGAAGGACAGGATAAATCTTCATTTGGAAAGACATGGATTAGTCAAGGACAGTCAGCATGGATTTGTTAAGGGAAGGTCATATCTGACTAACTTGATTCAATTTTTCAAGGAGGTAACCAGGAGGGTCGATGAGGGCAGTGCGTATGATGTAGTGTATATGGATTTGAGCAAAGCTTTTGATAAGATCCCACACAGCAGACTGATCACTAAAGTAAAAGCCCATAGGATCCAGGGCAAATTGGCAAGTTGGATCCAAAATTGGCTCGGAGGCAGGAAGCAAAGGTAATGGTTGATGGGTGTTTTTATGACTGGAAGGCTGTATTCAGTGGGGTTCCACAGGGCTCAGTGCTGGCTCCCTTGCTTTTTGTGGCTATATATCAATGACTTGGACTTAAATGTTGAGGGTATGATTAAGAAGTTTGCAGATGACACTAAAATAGGCTGTGTGGTTCATAATGAAGAGGAAAGCTGCGGACTGCAGGAAGATATCAATGTACTGGTCAGGTGGGCAGAATATTGGCAAATGTAATGGATAAATGTGAGATAATGCATTTGGGGAGGTCCAACAGGGCAAGGGAACACACATTAAATGGTAGGACACTAAAACGTGTAGAGGAACAAAGGGACTTTTGAGTCTACAGATCGCTGAAGGTAGCAGGCCAGGTAGATAAGGTGGTTAAGAAGGCATATGACATATTTGCCTTTATTAGTTGAGGCATGGGGGGTTATGCTTGAACTCTATAAAACACTGGTTAGGCCGCAGCTGGAGTACTGTGTACAGTTCTGGTCACCACATTACAGGAAAGATGTGATTGCACTGGAAAGGTACAGAGGAGATTTACAAGAATGTTACCTGGACTGGAGAATTTTGGCTATGAGGAAAGATTGGAGATGCTGGGTCTGTTTTCTTTGGAACAGAGTAGGCTGAGGGGAGACCTGATTGAGGTGTACAAAATTATGAGGGGCCTGGATAGAGTAGATAGGAAGGACCTGTTTCCCTTGGTAGAGGAGTCAGCAACCAGGGGGCATAGATTTAAAGTAATTGAGGGGAGGTTTAGAGGAGATATGAGGGGAAATTTCTTCAGCCAGAGGTTGGTGGGGGTTTGGAACTCACTTCCTGAAAGGGTGGTAGAGGCAGAAACCCTCACCACATTTAAAATATACTTGGATATGCACTTAAAGTGCCATAACCTACAGGGCTACGGACCAAGAGCTGGAAAGTGGGATTAGGCTGGATAGCTCTTGATCAGCTGGCGCGGACACGATGGACTGAAATTGCCTCCTTCTGTGCAGTAAATTTCTATGATTCTATGATTCTATAACCAGCACCCAAAAACTGTAACTGGAGGAGGAATACCACGCCTAAAAACTTTGAGTGTACTCGAGGAGCAAGTTTTGCAGCTCAGCGTCAGACAAACCGGGGAGGCCCTTGGAGATGGTGAAATAGGAAGCAAAGTGCTAAGATCAGGTTAGTAAAGTCAGGGAAATGGAGAGCACAGCTCAGTTCAGCTTCCTGTGGAATGTTAAAATAACCATGCACTCAACTACTATTTCTTGTTTAACCACATTGACTTCAGAGTTCATTTCGGTGCAAATTTGGATGATGTCATGGGAGAGTGTGAGTTCTATATTATTGGGACAAGGTACAGGAGCATCTGGGAATGCAGGTCTTTGTGAGGCAATTGAAGATATCGGAGAGGAAGAAGTGGGGCAGCAGGAACAAGTGAGGAGGGGTGGATTCTCTTCAATTTTTCAACTTTTATTTACTGAAAGCACCAGCTATAAGTTGCTGCCTCCTTTCTCTGGCTACAGGCTAATGGGTGCTTTTGCTCGACCTTTTTTGCTTCCTGTGCATCTTCCTCCTGATGTAGGGATAGTAGCTCTCTATCTTCTTCATCATCATCCCCTTGAGCTTCAGGTAGTAACTCTTTCAGCATGACAATATTATGCAGGTCTCAGAAAATTGCAGTGATTGTGGAGACTCTTGTTCTGCCATACTGCAACGCTCCACCAGACTTAACCAGACACCTGAAATCAAACTGCTCTATTATAATTCTTGTATTCCTAAGAACCTGATTATATTTGTTCTCTTCCTCTATATACAGATGCCTTATTGGATTCATAAGCCAAGACAACAGGGAATCAACAACCAACTATCCTGACACATGGTTTCGGGTCATCAGTACTGATATGGTAAATTGTCACATAATTAAAAACATCAGGAAGGTTTGCTGGTTAGGTGACATTAACATGCAGGATAAGGTGATTGGCATCACACACTACCTGCACTTTCATTGAATGAAAGCCTTTCCTGTTCATGAAATTGAAGAGATTGGCATATAGCTGTTTAGTGCCACAAGCTCTGTCAATGGTTCCTTCTTCTGTGCCGACCCTACTAAGCTATAACATTTACTGCTCACACTCTTATCATAGAATCATAGAAAAATTACCACACAGAAGGAGGCCATTCAGCCCATCGTGTCCGTGTTGGTCGAAAAAGAGCTACCCAGCCTAACCCCACCTTCCAGCACTAGGTTCGTAGCCCTGTAGGTTACGGCTCTTTAAATGCACATCCAAGTAGTTTTTAAATGTGATGAGGGTTTCTGCCTCTACCACCCTTTCAGGCAGTGAGTTCCAGACCCCCACCACCCTCTGGGTGAAGAAATATTTCCTCATCTCCCCTGGTTATTGACCCCTCTGCTAAGGGAAATAGGTCCTTCCTATCCACTCTTTCTAGGCCCCTCATAATTTTATACACCTCAATTAAATCTTCCCTTTAGCCTCCTCTGTTCCAAGGAAAACAATCCCAGCCAATCCAAACTTTCCTCGTGGCTAAAGTTTTCCAGTCCTCGCAATATCCTCGTCAACCTCCTCTGTTCCCTTTAAAGTTCAATCACATTCTTCCTGTAGTGTGGTGACCTGAACTGCATGCAGTTCTCAAGCTGTTGCCTAACTAATGTTGCATATAGTTCTAGCATAACTTCCCTGCTCTTGTATTCTATGCCTCAGCTAATAAAGGAAAGCATTCCGTATGCTTTTTAAACTACCTTATCAACCTGTCCTGCTACCTTTAAGGATCTGTGGACATACCCTCTAAGGTCCCTCTGTTCCTCAACATCTCTCAGTATCCGCCTATTTATTGTGTATTCCCTTGCCTTGTTGCTCCTCCCCAAATGTATTACCTCACACTTTTCCGGATTGAATTCCATTTGCCACTTTTCTGCCCAACTGACCAGTTCATCGATATCTTCCTGCAGTTTAGAGCTTTCCTCCTCACTGTCAACCACACGGTCAATTTTTGTATAATCTGCACATTTATTTATCATGCCCCCTACATTTAAGTCTAAATCATTAATAAATACTACAAAAAGTAAGGGACTGAGTACTGAGCCCTGTGGAATCCCACTGACTGGAAATAGCCTTCCAGTCACAAAAACTCCCCTCAACCATGACCCTTTGCTTCCTGCCTCTGATCCAATTTTGGATCCAATTTGGCATTCTCCCTTGGATCCTGTTATGTCTCAAATAAAGCAATGCGACTGAGTGCTGTAGACTTGAGTAAGTGTGACCTTAGTCTCTTTATTCTGACTCCAGAGTGCTGGCACAGCATGGGAGGCCTGCTTATATGCAGTGCTCCCAAGGAATGCTGGGATCCCTTGGGACTCCAACAGATGCACCCCCTGGTGGCGGTAGAATGCTGGTTACAAGATGTTGCATACATAACATGACTTTGGGGAGGGGGTAGTGAATAGTACACTTATTTACAGGGTGAGACGATCTGGGGCTTTCCGCTCCCTAGTCGATCGTCTCGGTACAAACACAGGTGTAGGTGAGTTGGTTGGGCTTCACGGGGCTGCTGTGCAGCCGGCCTTGCTGGGCTGCTGGGGATGATGAGTTCAGCTTCATGGTCAACCGTGATAGAAACATAGAAAATAGGTGCAGGAGTAGGCCATTCGGCCCTTCTAGCCTGCACCACCATTCAATGAGTTCATGGCTGAACATTCAACTTCAGTACCCCGTTCCTGCTTTCTCGCCATACCCCTTGATCCCCCTAGCAGTAAGGACTTCATCTAACTCCTTTTTGAATATATTTAGTGAATTGGCCTCAACAACTTTCTGTGGTAGAGAATTCCACAGGTTCACCACTCTCTGGGTGAAGAAGTTTCTCCGCATCTCGGTCCTAAATGGCTTACCCCTTATCCTTAGACTGTGACCCCTGGTTCTGGACTTCCCCAACATTGGGAACATTCTTCCTGCATCTAACCTGTCTGAACACATCAGAATTTTAAACGTTTCTATGAGGTCCCCTCTCATTCTTCTGAACTCCAGTGAATACAAGCCCAGTTGATCCAGTCTTTCTTGATAGGTCAGTCCCGCCATCCCGGGAATCAGTCTGGTGAACCTTCGCTGCACTCCCTCAATATCAAGAATGTCCTTCCTCAAGTTAGGAGACCAAAACTGTACACAATACTCCAGGTGTGGCCTCACCAAGGCCCTGTACAACTGTAGCAACACCTCCCTGCCCCTGTACTCAAATCCCCTCGCTATGAAGGCTAACATGCCATTTGCTTTCTTAACCGCCTGCTGTACCTGCATGCCAACCTTCAATGACTGATGTACCATGACACCCAGGTCTTGTTGCACCTTCCCTTTTCCTAATCTGTCACCATTCAGATAATAGTCTGTCTCTCTGCTTTTACCACCAAAGTGGATAACCTCACATTTATCCACATTATACTTCATCTGTATTGCATTTGCCCACTCACCTAACCTATCCAAGTCACTCTGCAGCCTCATAGCATCCTCCTCGCAGCTCACACTGCCACCCAACTTAGTGTCATCTGCAAATTTGGAGATACTACATTTAATCCCCTCGTCTAAATCATTCATGTACAGTGTAAACAGCTGGGGCCCCAGCACAGAACCTTGCAGTACCCCACTAGTCACTGCCTGCCATTCTGAAAAGTACCCATTTATTCCTACTCTTTGCTTCCTGTCTGACAACCAGTTCTCAATCCATGTCAGCACACTACCCCCAATCCCATGTGCTTTAACTTTGCACATTAATCTCTTGTGTGGGACCTTGTCGAAATCCTTCTGAAAGTCCAAATACACCAGATCAACTGGTTCTCCCTTGTCCACTCTACTGGAAACATCGTCAAAAAATTCCAGAAGATTTGTCAAGCACAATTTCCCTTTCACAAATCCATGCTGACTTGGACCTATCATGTCATCTCTTTCCAAATGCGCTGCTATGACATCCTTAATAATTGATTCCATCATTTTACCCACTACCGATGTCAGGCTGACCGGTCTATAATTCCGTGTTTTCTCTCCCTCCATTTTTAAAAAGTGGGGTTACATTGGCTACCCTCCACTCCATAGGAACTGATCCAGAGTCTATGGAATGTTGGAAAATGACTGTCAATGCATCCGCTATTTCCAAGGCCACCTCCTTAAGTACTCTGGGATGCAGAACATCAGGCCCTGGGGATTTATCGGCCTTCAATCCCATCAATTTCCCCAACACAATTTCCCGACTAATAAGGATTTCCCTCAGTTCCTCCTTCTTACTCGACCCTCTGACCCCTTTTATATCTGCAAGGTTGTTTGTGTCCTCCTTAGTGAATACCGAACCAAAGTACTTGTTCAATTGGTCTGTCATTTCTTTATTCCCCGTTATGACTTCCCCTGATTCTGACTGCAGGGGACCTACGTTTGTCTTTACTAACCTTTTTCTCTTTACATATCTATAGAAACTTTTGCAATCCGTCTTAATGTTCCCTGCAAGCTTCTTCTCGTACTCCATTTTCCCTGCCCTGATCAAACCCTTTTGTCCTCCTCTGCTGAGTTCTAAATTTCTCCCAGTCCCCGGGTTCGCTGCTATTTCTGGCCAATTTGTATGCCACTTCCTTGGCTTTAATACTATCCCTGATTTCCCTTGATAGCCACGGTTGAGCCACCTTCCCTTTTTTATTTTTACGCCAGACAGGAATGTACAATTGTTGTAGTTCATCCATGCGGTCTCTAAATGTCTGCCATTGCCCATCCACAGTCAACCCCTTCAGTATCATTCGCCAATCTATCCTAGCCAATTCACGCCTCATACCTTCAAAGTTACCCTTCTTTAAGTTCTGGATCATGGTCTCTGAATTAACTGTTTCATTCTCCATCCTAATGCAGAATTCTACCATATTATGGTCACTCTTCCCCAAGGGGCCTCGCACAACGAGATTGCTAATTAATCCTCTCTCATTACACAACACCCAGTTTAAGATGGCCTCTCCCCTAGTTGGTTCCTCGACATATTGGTCTAGAAAACCATCCCTTATGCACTCCAGGAAATCCTCCTCCACCGTATTGCTTCCAGTTTGGTCAGCCCAATCTATGTGCATATTAAAGTCACCCATTATAACTGCTGCACCTTTATTGCATGCACCCCTAATTTCCTGTTTGATGCCCTCCCCAACATCACTACTACTGTTTGGAGGTCTGCACACAACTCCCACTAACGTTTTTTGCCCTTTGGTGTTCTGCAGCTCTACCCATATAGATTCCACATCATCCAAGCTAATGTCCTTCCTAACTATTGCATTAATCTCCTCTTTAACCAGCAATGCCACCCCACCTCCTTTTCCTTTTATTCTATCCTTCCTGAATGTTGAATACCCCTGGATGTTGAGTTCCCAGCCCTGATCATCCTGGAGCCACGTCTCTGTAATCCCAATCACATCATATTTGTTTACATCTATTTGCACAGTTAATTCATCCACCTTATTACGGATACTCCTTGCATTGAGACACAAAGCCTTCAGGCTTGTTTTTTTAACACCCTTTGTCCTTTTAGAATTTTGCTGTACAGTGGCCCTTTTTGGTCTTTGCCATGTTTCTCTGCCCTCCACTTTTCCTCATCTCCTTTCTGTCTTTTGCTTTTGTCTTCTTTTTGTTTCCCTCTGTCTCCCTGCATTGGTTCCCATCCCCCTGTCATATTAGTTTAACTCCTCCCCAACAGCACGAGCAAACACTCCCCCTCGGACATTGGTTCCAGTCCTGCCCAGGTGCAGATCGTCTGGTTTGTACTGGTCCCACCTCCCCCAGAACCGGTTCCAATGCCCCAGGAATTTGAATCCCTCCCTGCTGCAACACTGCTCAAGCCATGTATTCATCTGCGCTATCCTGCAATTCCTACTCTGACTAGCACGTGGCACTGGTAGCAATCCCGA
The DNA here is from genome assembly GCF_044704955.1 of Pristiophorus japonicus. Classification (NCBI taxonomy): domain Eukaryota; kingdom Metazoa; phylum Chordata; class Chondrichthyes; family Pristiophoridae; genus Pristiophorus; species Pristiophorus japonicus. The sequence continues at coordinate 63,129,380 of NC_091985.1, forward strand.
GATTACTACTTTTGAGGTCCTACTTTTTAATTTAGCTCCTAGCTCCTTAAATTCGTTTCGTAGGACCTCATCCCTTTTTTTACCTATGTCGTTGGTACCAATGTGCACCATGACAACTGGCTGTTCTCCCTCCCTTTTTAGAATGTCCTGCACCCGCTCCGAAACATCCTTGACCCTTGCACCAGGGAGGCAACATACCATCCTGGAGTCTCGGTTGCGGCCGCAGAAACGCCTATCTATTCCCCTCACAATTGAATCCCCTATCACTATCACTCTCCCACTCTTTTTCCTGCCCTCCTATGCAACAGAGCCAGCCATGGTGTCATGAACTTGGCTGCTGCTGCCCGCTCCTGATGAGTCATCCCCCTCAACAGTACTCAAAGCAGTGTATCTGTTTTGTAGGGGGATGACCACAGAGGACCCCTGCACTACCTTCCTTGCACTACTCTTCCTGCTGGTCTTCCATTCCCTAGCTGGCTGTGGACCCTTCTCCTGTGGTAAGACCATCTCGCTACACGTGCTACTCACGTCATTCTCAGCATCGTGGATGCTCCAGAGTGAATCCATCCTCAGCTCCAATTCTGCAATGCGGTCCGTCAGGAGCTGGAGGCGGATACACTTCCTGCAGATGTCGTCGTCAGGGACACCGGAAGTGTCCCTGAGTTCCCACATGGTACAGGAGGAGCATATCACGTGATCGAGCTCTCCTGCCATGACTTAACCCTTAGATACACTTAAATTGGTAACAACACTGTTACAGGTTACTTACTGATATAAAAAAGAAAAAGAAAAACTACTTACCAATCACCAGCCAATCACATACCCCTTTGGCTGTGACGTCACCTTTTGATTCCTTTCTCCTTCTTTTCTGCTTTTTCTCCCGGCTGGAGCTGCACCAGCTGGGCCTTTTATAGACCTCACCACGCTGCTCCCGCCTCTCGCCGACTGCCGCTGCCTGTGGAACACCCGCTGGGCCTTTTATAGACCTCACCACGCTGCTCCCGCCTCTCTCTGACTGCCGCTGCCTGTGGAACACCCGCTGGGCCTTTTATAGGCCTCACCACGCTGCTCCCGCCTCTCGCCGACTGCCGCGAGGTTATGGTAGATTTGTAGTCCTCACAGATTTGTACGGATCCATCAGGCTTCATGACTGGGACGGTGGGACTTGCCCAGTCGCTAAATTCCACAGGTGATATAATGCCTTCCCGCAGAAGCCTGTCTAGTTCATGTTCAGTCTTTTCCCTCATCACATAGGGTACAGCTCTGGCCTTGTGATGGACCGGTCTAGCATCCTGTGTGATGTAGATTTTGACGTTGGCCCCTTTGAAAGTGCCCACACCTGGCTGAAAGAGATGTTCAAATCGCTTTATAACTGTTGAGCAGGAGGTCCGTTCCTCTAATGACATGGCATGGACATCATCGGGCTGGCCCACTCATTGAATTCAATTGGCGTGATGATGCCCTCTTGTTGCAGCTTGTCCAGCTCGATCTCCACTTTCTCTCGCATCATGTATGGCACCGCACGTGCCTTGTGGTGGATGGGTCATATACCGGGAACCAAGTGGATCTACACCTTCGCTCCAGAGAAACCTCCGATGCTTGGCTCAAACAACGACGGGAACGTGCTCAAAACCAGGGCACATGAGGCGTCGTTGATGGACGAAAGTGCTCGGATGTCGTCCCAGTTCCAGCAGATTTTTCCCAGCCAGCTTCCGCCGAACAGTGTGGGGCCATCTCCTGGTACAATCCATAGTGGGCGTTTGTGCACTGCTCCATCATAGGAGACTTTTACTGCTGCACTGCCAATTACAGGGATCAGCTGTTTAGTGTAAGTTCTTAGCTTGGTATGAATAGGGCTCAGCTTGGGCCTTTGTGCCTTGTTGCACCACAGCCTCTCGAAGGCCTTTTTGCTCATGATGGACTGACTCGGACCCGTGTCCAATTCCATGGATACTGGAATTCCGTTCAGTTCAACTTTTAATATGATCGGTGGACATTTCATGGTGAAGGTGTGTACCCCGTACACTTCTGCCTCCTCGGTTCGAGTCCCTAGTTCAGTTTGATCTGCCATGGATCGGTCTTCCTCTGCAACGTGGTGGTTTGCAGGGTTTGTAGCTCGTCTGCACATTCGCTGGAGGTGTCCCATTGTTCCACAGCCTTTGCACGCATAGTGTTTGAAGCGGCATTGATGGGCTCGATGATCACCTTTGCAGCGTCAACAAGGTGTTAATTGCCTCGCATTCACACTTGATGGCGGACTCTGAGTCATCTGAGGTCATGCAGCTGCAGGCGTGTACGTTCTGCCGTATGCATTCCTGCCTGAAAACGACGTTACTTTGTGTACAGTACTTGCCGATGCATCTTTATGCTGCGAAATTTGTTTGGTGTTATCGCTGGTGGACATAAATGCCTGGGCTATCGTTATAGCTTTGCTCAGGTTCGGTGTTTCAACAGTCAATAGTTTGCGAAGGATAACCTCATGGCCAATGCCAAGCACAAAAAAGTCTTTCAGCATTTGCTCCAGGAATCCACTGAATTCGCAATGTCCTGCAAGGTGCCTTAGTTCGGCGACATAGCTCGCCACTTCCTGGCCTTCAGACCGTTGACAAGTATAAAATCGATACCTTGCCATCAGAATGCTCCTTCGGATTTAGGTGCTCCCAGGCAGCGTACACAGTTCTTCATACGATTTGGTTGTTGGTTTCACCGGATTCTTCATGAGGCCATAGGTTGTTGCCCCGCAGACGATGAGGAGATCGCCCTTTATTTGGCAGCATTCTCATTCCCTTCCGGCTCGTTGGCCATGAAGTATTGGTCGAGTCGCTCCACGAAGGCTCCCCAATCATCACCTTCTAAGAATTTCTCCAGAATACCAACAGTTCTCTGCATTTTCACGTGATGGTTCGTTATCTATTACTCATCGGCAGTTGTTATAAAGCAATGCGACTGAGTACTGTAGACTTGAGTAAGTGTGACCTTAGTCTCTTTATTCTGACTCCAGAATGCTGGCACAGCATGGGAGGCCTGCTTATATGCAGTGTTCCAAAGGGATGCTGGGATCCTTTGGGACTCCAACAAATATGCCCTCTGGGGGTGGTAGAATGCTGGTTACAAGGTGTTGCATACATAACAGATCCCATGGGCTTTAACTTTTTGATCAGCCTACCATGTGGGACCCTTTCAAAAGCCTTGCTAAAGTCCATGTAAACTATATCAAACGCGCTGCCCTCATCGACCCTTCTTGTTACCTCCTCAAAGAAGTCGACAGTACTCAGTCGCATTGCTTAATCAAATTAGTCAGACATGACCTTCCCTTAATAAATCCATGCTGACTGTCCTTGATTAATCTGTGTCTTTCTAAATGAAGGTATATGCTGTCCACCACCGAGGTTAAACTAACTGGCCTGTAATTGTTCGGTTTATCCATTCCTCCTTTTTTGAACAAGAGTATAAGGTGTACTGTATCCAAGTTTGCTGATGATACACAGACAGGTGGAAAACAAGTTGTGAGGAGGACACAAGGGGCTGGATTTTTGGCTTTTCTGTTTTTGGGGCAATAACGGCGGCAGGACGGGAAAGTTAGCGGCTGGGAATAGTTTGCGCTTTAGTATGTAAGTTTGGGCATCTGGGCCCTGCGTCAGGGGGTGCAGTGCTAAAGGAGGCATTGTACATCTCTCTTGGTGCAAGGAAGGGAAACTCCCGAGCTAAAGAGCCAGGCCGTGAGTGCTTCGAGAGTGGCCTGAGGGGGAGAAAAAAAAAACCACATAAACATTCCTAAAACATTGCCCACGGCACCGCAACACTAATCACACAAAAATTTAAATCAAAAACACTCGCACTTACTTTTGTAGTACTTTAACTTCCTCACCGCCGCCGCTCTGATTTCCCAGGCGATCATTGCAGGCGGACTTCCGGGCAGACGGGTTGGCCAAGACTCAAAGCTCGCACCGGTGCCACAACCAGGGGCGTTACACATCCAGTGCAGCTCTTCCGGCCGGTGCTGCTCAGTGATGCCACAAAACCCGACTAGAGGATTGCGGCGGGACGTTGGAGACCTCACCGCTGCCTTTCAAATCACTCCAGGGCGAAACCCGGAGTGCAAAGGACCGGGAAATCCAACGCTTGACTCTGCAAAAGGATATAAACAGGCTAAGTGAGTGGGAAAATATTTGGCAGATGGAGTATAATGTGGGAAAATGTGAGGTTATCCACATTGGTAGGAAGAATAAAAAAAGCAAATTATTATTTAAATGGGGAGAGACTACAAAATGCTTTGGTACAGAGGGATCTGGGGGTTCCTTGTACATGAAACACAAAAAGTTAGTATGCAGGTACAGCAAGTAATTAAGAAGGCAAATGGAATGTTGGCCTTTATTGCAATGGGGTTGGGGTACAAAGGTAGGAAAGTCCTGCTACAGCTGTACAGGGCATTGGTGAGACCACGCCTGGAGTACTGCGTACAGTTTTGGTCTTGAATAAGGAGGGATATACTTGCATTGGAGGCAGTTCAGAGAAGGTTCACTAGTTTGATTCCTGAGATGAAGAGGTTGACTCATGAAGAAAGGGTGAGAAGGTTGGGCTTATACACATTGGAGTTCAGAAGAATGAGAGGTGATCTTATTGAAACATATAAGATACTGAGGGGACTTGACAGGGTAGATGCAGAGAGGATGTTTCCCCTCATGGGGGAATCTAGAACTAGGAGGCATAGTTTCAGAATAATGGCTCGTCCATTTAAATCAGAGATGAGGAAGAATTCTCTCAGAGGGTTGTGAATCTTTGGAATTCTCTACTCCAGAGAGTTGTGGAGGCTGGATCATTAAATATATTTAAGGTAGTGATAGAGAGATTTTTGAACTACAGGGGAATCAAAGATTATGGGGAGCAGGCAGGAAAGTGGAGTTGAGGCCAAGATCAGATCAACCATGATCTTGTTGAATGGAGTAGCAGTCTCGAGGGGCCAAATGACCTACTCCTGCTCCTATTTCTTTTTTCTTATGTTCTTATGTTAGCAGTTCTCCAATCCTCTGGTACAACTCCGATAGCCAGGGAGTATTGAAAAATGATGTTCAGAGCCTCTGCAATTTTCTCCCTTGCTTCTTTTAAGTTCCTCGGATTTATTTCATATTGTCCTGGTGATTTATCTATTTTCAAGGATGCTAAACCCCTTTATACTTTCTCTCTTACTATGTTTATCCCATCCAATATTTCACTATCTTCCTCCTGAACTTCAACATTGGCATCGTCCCCCTCTTTTGTGAAGACAGTCGCAAAGTATTCATTAAGTACCTTACCCACATCCTCTGCCTTCACACATAGGTCACCATTTTGGTCCCGAATATGCCCTACTCTTTCCTTAGTTATCCTCTTCCTCTTTATGTAATTGTAAAACATCTTTTGGGTTTCTTTGATTCTACTTGCCAATATTTGTTCATGCCTTCTTTTTGCTTTCCTAATTTCCTTCTTAATTTCACCCTTGCACTTTCTATACTCTTCTTGGCTTTTTGCAGTATTGAGTTCACAATATCTGATATAGGCTTCCCTTCTTTGCCTTATCTTCTTACACTGTATGCACCTTGTCATCCAGGGGGTTCTAAATTTGGCAGTTCTTCCCCTTTCTTTGTGGGAACATGTTTACCCTAAACTCCATGGGATGGATTTTAAGGTCTTCTGTGCTCCGTTTTTTGCCCCGGAGTGGCGGCAATGGCGGCGGTCTTCTGGGAGGACCATGATCGCGCAAACTTGTCACGCGATATTGAGGTCAATGACACTGTGTTTGTAATCAATTATGGACATGGTCCCAAATGGCTTGCTGGCACGGCCATAGCCAAAGAAGGGAGCAGGGATCCTCGGGACCTGTTTTGCGGCGGTATGGAGCAGCACCAAAAGAGCTGCACCAGTGTGCAATGCCCCTGGTTGTGGCACCGGCGTGAGTTTTGACTTCAGCCCGACCCGTACGCCCCGTAGTGAACGCCAGGGAAATCAGGCGGTCCAACGATACCGACTGCAGAGAGGTAAATAATGGACTCCTAAGGTAAGTGTGATTGTTTTTTCTTTTAATTTTTTTTGCGATTTATGCTGTGTTGGCGAGGGCAATGTTTTGGGAATGTTTTTGTGAGGGTTTTTTTCGTGTTCTTTTCTCCCCAGGCATCTCTCGGAGCGCTCCCAGCCCGGTTCTTTAGCTCAGGATTTTCTCATACTAGCGCCCAAGAAAGGTGTACAACGCCTCCCTTAGCGCTGCAATCCCTGCCTCAGGGCCCAGCTGCCCAACTTTACTTACTGAGGCGCAAACTATTCCTGGGCACCAACTTTACCGCCCCGCTGCCATTACCGCCCCGAAATCATCAAAGCCAAAAATCCAGCCCAATGTATCTCCCATTGAATGCCTCCCACTGCTCTGGCACTGATTTACCTTCAAGTAACTGTTTCCAGTCCACTTTTGCTAAATCACGTCTCAGCCTAGTAAAATTGGCCTTCCCCCAATTTAAAATCCTTTCTCTTGTTTTTTCTTTGCCCTTATCCATAATTATGCCAAAACTAACTGAATTATGATCACTACCACAAAAATGCTCTCCCACTGACACTCCTTCCACCTGCCCAGCTTTATTCCCTAACACTAAATCCAGAACAGCCGCCCCCCCACCCCCCTCTTTTGTTGTTTTTTTTACATATTGGCTAAAAACGTTTTACAGGATGCAATATAGAAATTCTGCGCCCTCTGTACCGTTTACATTTCTACTTTTTTTTTCAAGCGAAGCGGAAGTGGCCTCATCATGGGGGCAGAAGTGGGAGCAGAGCGGAGTGGCCATCACTAGCGGGGTGGAGGTGGGGGCGGGACGTAGCCTCCGCCACTGTCACTCATCCGTGCCGCGCCGATGATGTCATCATGCTGTTGCATCACAATGTCTCTCAACTTCAGTTAAAGGGGAGGGCCACTACGAGCTCTGCATCTTTTTTAGGTAGGTCCACTGGGCCACCAGGGAGGGTTTCGGCCAGGTGAATAGCCTGGCACCAAAGAGATCAGGCAGTCGGCCAACAAAAATAAAATGGCATCACCAGCAGCGTCATCTCCCTTTTAAGAGCGGCCACGCCCACAGCCAACAAGGAGTGCAGCCACACAAAAAGCTGTTGGGGGCACCGAGCGGAGGCCGGGAGACTTTGGCAGGGGAACTTCCCTCCTGGGGCGGCTCCGTTGCAGTGCGCTTTGATGACATCTTTAAGACGCATCTGCAGGAGCGGGGAGGTTCGTCACAGCTCAGCAAAAAGCCCCGAGCTGAATTTAGCGAGCATCGGCCACTGCTTTCAGGGGGCCAGAGGCCTTAACGTGAGGCTGAATTTTGGACCCATAGGGAAGCTGAATTTCTCCGGTTAGGCCGCCGCATCCATTGCAGCGGCCAGAAGACTTCGAAAACGGGAGGTACGCGTCGTTTTGAGTGGAGGTGAATTTCGGCATCATATTATCCCAGTTAATATTAGGCTAACTGAAATTCCCCACTATTGCTGCCCTATTGTTTTTGCACTGGTCAGAAATTTGCCTACAAGTTTGCTCTTCTATCTCCCTAGGACTGTTTGGGGGGATCTATAGTACACTCCCAGCAGTGTGATCTCCCCTTTTTTGTTCTTTAGTTCAACCCATATAGCCTCATTTGATGATCGTTCTGACATATCATCCCTCCTCACGGTTTCTAATTGTTTCTTTAATCAATACTGCGACCCCTCTCTCCTTTTTTAAGGCCCCCTCTATCTCCCCTGAAAACCATGTAACCAGGAATGTTGAGCTGCCATTGCTGCCCTTCTTTCAGCTATGTCTCAGTAATAGCTATATCATACTCCCTTGTGTCTATCTGTGCCCTTAGCTCATCTGCCTTATTTCCTCGACTCCTTGCATTAAAGTTTAAACCATTTAGCATTGTCAAACTGCTTTGTTGTCTTTTTTCTAGCCTTTGTTTCCTCTGCCTTCCAAACTCACTTACTAATTTTCTGCCTTCCATTTCCAGCTTGGCTTCTCTCCCTTCTGACAATGATCTCACGTTCCCATCTCCCTGCCAAGCTAGTTTAAACCCTCCTGTTATGTATGGAGAAAGAGTCAGACTGAACACTGTGAGCTCAAAGTAAAGTGTGACCTTAGTCTTTTATTGCAGGTCTCCAACCTGTGAGGCCTCCTTAAATATCTGTGCTCCCAAGGGATTATGGGACCCCTTGGGACTCCAGGGGATGAGCACTCTGGTGGCTGTACAGAGTATATACAAGTTTATATATATAACAACACTTCCCCCCTAAGTCAATAGTGTAACTATTTACATTGTGAGTCAATCTGGGGCCTTTCTTTTCCTGGTTGATCGTCTCGGTGTAAATGCTGGTTTTGGTGAGTCATTTGTTGGGCCCTCGCTGGGCTGCTGTGCAGCTGGCCTTGCTGGGCTGCCTGGTGTGGTGGGTCCTGCTGGGCTGCTGTGGATGATGGGTTCTGCTTCGTGGTCAACCGTGATTGCCACTGGTGTGTATGTTGGGGGGTCAAAGGTGGTAGGGTCCAAGGTGGGTTGCTCAGGATAGTCCGTGAATCTGAGTTTGATTTGGTCCAAGTGTTTCCAGTGAATGAGTCCATTTGAAAGTTTGATCCGAAACACCCTGCTCCCTGCTTTGGCCACGACAGTGCCAGGAAGCCACTTGGGACCTTGCCCATAATTCAATACAAATACAGGATCATTGATTTCAATCTCGCGTGACACATTTGCGCTATCATGGTATGTACTTTGTTGAAGCCGCCTGCTCTCTACCTGTTCATGTAGATCATGGTGAACTAACGAGAGCCCTGTCTTAAGTATTCTTTTCATGAGCAGTTCAGCAGATGGGATCCCAGTGAGCGAGTGGCGTCTCGTGCGGTAGCTAAGCAAGACTCGGGATAGTTGAGTCTGCAGTGAGCCTTCTGTTACCCTCTTCAAGCCCTGCGTGATAGTTTGCACTGCTTTCTCTGCCTGACCATTGGACGCTGGTTTAAACGGGGCAGATGTGACATGTTTGATCCCGTTGCGGGTCATGAATACTTTGAACTCAGCACTGGTAAAACATGGCCCGTTGTCGCTCACCAGGACATCGAGTAGGCCGTGTGTGGCAAACATGGCCCGCAGGCTTTCAGTAGTGGCAGCGGGCATGCTAGCCGACATTATCTCACATTCAATCCACTTGGAGTACGCATCTAAAACCACAAGGAACATTTTACCCAAGAACGAGCCTGCATAGTCGACGTGTACCCTAGACCACGCTTTGGAGGGCCAAGATGATAAACTTAGCGGCGCCTCCCTTGGTACATTGCTTAACTGCGAGCATGTATTACATCTGTGCATGCAGGACTCTAAGTCCGCATCGATACCGGGCCACCACACGTAGGATCTGGCTATCGCTTTCATTACGATGCCTGGGTGGGTACTGTGAAGGTCACTGATGAAGGTATCTCTGCCCTTCTTGGGAACCACTACTCGATTGCCCCATAGAAGGCAGTCTGCCTGTATAGATATTTCATCTTTGCGCCGCTGAAATGGCTTTATCTCTTCCTGCATTTCCACTGGGACACTGGACCAGCTCCCGTGAAGCACACAGTTTTTAACTAGGGTCAATAAGGGGTCTTGGCTCGTCCAGGTTTTGATCTGCCGGGCAGTGATGGGTGATTGCTCACTCTCAAATGCTTCCATAACCATGGCTACATCTGCGGGCTGTGCCATTTCTACCCTCGTGATTGGCAATGGCAGCCTACTGAGAGCATCGGCGCAGTTTTCTGTGCCTGGCCTGTGGCGGATGGCATAGTTGTATGCGGACAACGTGAGCGCCCATCTCTGGATGCGGTCCGATATTGAAGGAATGCAAAATTCATAAGAAACCCCCCCTGTGTTTGGGCTCATTCAAAAGGAAATTTAATTTAGGACTTTCTACCGAAAAGTTTGGAACTCTAAAGTGCTTATGGAAGAAACTATGAACTTTAATAGAATTTTGGATTTTAAAAGATAAACTCAAGGCTGTGGGCGGACCTACGGAACTAGCAAGAGACAGTCTAATCAAGTAAAGCGACCTGGGTGTGAGGACTGAGTTAACCTGTCTGGAATAATGAGTATTCAAAAATTCTTCCACCACAAGAGACATTAACATCGCAAAATCACCCAGAGGTAGCTACCCATCAACATGGATAACCATTTCAGCATATACATCACAAAGAGGCCCAATCCAGCCTGTATACGAAAGACTAAGCACAAAAGGACATTGCAATTACCAAACTAATATTTCCATCAGGAAACAGTTTTCAAACATCAACCCACCCAGACATAGCAACTTTTAACGAGCCCGACAAAATATTGCAAAGACGAACCAAGCTCGCCAAAATTATACAAAGGATTGTGAACAGATTTGGCGGCAAGATTATAACACTGAAATCGTAAAACTGACTCCTGTTTTCAACAGAGGTTAGGTGGTTGCTAGGTAGCTACAAGGCTGATACTACCTCATCAAGACAAGGAGAGAAACCAACGCGACAGTTGTAAACTAACTTCTCCAGCCTCAAAGTCCTGAAATCCTGAAGGAAGGAAAAACATCACCATCGCAGCAGCGACCAACCACAGTCAACGTGGTATCAAGGGAAAAACAACCGCGATCTACCGTTAACTATCAAAAGGGTTGGTAAGCATAGTCCCTGCAGGCCCTGGAGTCTAACCTCGCTAGAATTAGGTATTGGGAGGTGGGAGGTATAATTTACTGTGACCCCCCTTTGAATGTGTAGTGCATGGTTCTTTATTAGAGTGATTTGTGATTTTAAGTTTGACCTTGTACCTTTCCTTGTATTGTTCTTTATTAGAGTGATTGTAAGTTTGGCCTTGTATTTTCTTACTAGAGTAATAAGCCTGTATTACCTTGACTGTAATAAAAACAAAGTTCTTTGCATCAAACCGGTGTCCTTTGCACTTTTGTCACACCCCCCAAATAAATCCAGAGTACAGAACCCAAGGGAGTGGGAGAATTCGAACCGCTCAAGTTGGTCAGAAGGGAACCTGACCCCCTCATAGAGACCATCCCCCCTTACAGTATGTATCCCTTTACTCTCGGAAAACAGTGATATGGGTGACTTATGGTCAGTTTTCAATTCGAATTTTAGCCCAAACAAATATTGATGCAGTTTCTTTACCCCATAGACACACGCTAATGCTTCTTTTACAATCATGCTGTAGGCTCTCTCAGACAGACTCCTGGATGCATAAGCAACCGGTTGCAGTCTCCCAAAATCATTCGCTTGTTGCAATACACACCCGACGCCATATGACGGCGCATCACATGTTAGTACCAAACGCTTACATGGAGCATAACAATTTTCTCGCTTTTACAAAGACATTTTCTTGGCTTGCCCCAAACCCATTCGTTCCCTTTATGCAGTAAGACATGCAGTGGTTCTAACAGTGTGCTGAGACCTGGTAAGAAGTTACCAAAATTGTTCAGGAGTCCTAGAAATGACCGCAGCTCCGTCACGTTCTGTGGCCTTGGTGTGTTTCCGATTGCCTCCATCTTCGAATCAGTGGGCCTGATACCATCCGCCGCGATCCTCCTCCCCAAGAACTCCACTTCAGGCGTCAGAAAAACGCACTTCGAGCGTTTTAACCTGAGCCCCACGCGGTTGAGTCAACTAAGAACCTCCTCCAGGTTCTGCAGATGCTCGGCTGTGTTCCAACCTGTGACCAAGGTGTCGCCCTGGGGGACCGGCTTCAGCAAGCTTTCCATGTTTCTCTGGAATATCGCCACCGCTGATCGGATTCCAAACGGGCATCTGTTGTAAACAAAAAGACCTTTGTGCATGTTGATGATTCCTCCAGTTCCTGCGTCATGTAGGCTGAAGTCAAATGCAGCTTCATGAACGTCTTTCCTCCTGCCAGCGTTGCAAAAAGGTTGTCGGCCTTTGGTAGTGGGTATTGGTCCTGCAGGGAGAAACGATTGATAGTTACTTTGTAATCGTCACAGATTCTGACGGTGCCGTCTCCCTTGAGGACAGGAATGATCGGGCTGGCCCACTCGTTGAACGCAATCGGTGAAATGATGCCCTCTCGTTGCAGCCAGTCTAGCTCGATCTCTAACCTTTCTCTCATCATGTACGGTATTGCTCTTGCCTTGTGATGGATGGGTCACGCCCCCGGAATTAGGTGGATCTGCACTTTTGCTCCTTGGAATTTCCCGATGCCCGAACAGCGAAGGAAATTTGTTTAAGACCTGTGCACACGAAGTGTCGTCAACGGGCGATAGCACTCGGACGTCGTCCCAGTTGGCCTCATGAGAATCATTGGAATACAGAATTTGGTGATAGTCATGAAATGTGATGTCTGTGATGATTTTGATAGCAGTGGTGCTTTTGTCGTGCATATGCTGTGTGTAGCGCTGGAGTCACCATGTGACCCTAGCATCCCCTTCTTCTCTAATAACCTCATTTGTGTTTTGCAGCTCAGCCAGCAGCGTGGCCCCATGCAAGACCACAAAGGCCAGAAGCTGGGGGCACGGGGCCGGATTTGCCAGACGATTGGACATCTGGTGCTGAGGAGCGCCGATTCTCGCCCGTGGATCTGCTGGGTCCATTCTCCATGGATGACAGTGCAGAATTTGAGGAGCTTGCATCACCAGGCTCCATAACGCATTCCACCCCAAAGCCATCTAGTGCTCCTGCGGCCATTCCCTCTCCACCGTGGAGGTACCAGTCCCAAGCACCTCACCACAGGGCACCCGAGATGTCCCAGGACGGCGCCGGCCAAGCGGAGGTTGGTTAGATGCAGCAGGTCTGCTCCACGAGCGGAAGATCTGAGCGGGGACATGGTAAACTTGTCCAGGAGGAGTGTTGACATAGGTCAGCAGATCCTACAGACAATGGGGGGCATATCCCACCAGCTGGCCAGCATGTCCGCCACCATGACGGAGTACGTTCCGCAGATAGCGGAGGCCCTGGAGGCGATAGCCAGGAACACTGGTGGCAGAGGGCTCCCAGTGGTCCCGGAGTGCGGCACTGCACCCCAAGGTGCTGCACCCCATTGCCAACCACACATGAGAGCCAGGAGGAAGATCTTGCTTCTGGCTCAGAGCATGTTCCCACCTCAGGACCGTCCTCTCACGTATCCATCCAACCACCAGATCTGCCGTCATCGCTCCTAATGAAGCAGCACCTGAGAAGCTCCTCGGTCAGGCGGCGTGGAGTCAGGAGGGGAAGGGGAAGGGGCAACGATGGGGAGAAGATGTGGGGTGGAGAGAAGGAAAGTGAGGTGCATGGCCGCAGGTGATGGCTTGGTAATATTTCCATGCTGTTGTAGCAATTTTGTTGAGAGGTTTGGGGGAAGGGGGAGGGGGCTACCTTGTTGGTTTGCATTTGTGTTCTGTGTTGCTGGAAATGTTGACCATCTGATTGATGTAAATGTGATCAATTTGTTATGGGGTGGGGTGGGGTGTTTTTTACAGTTATAATTATGATTTCACACAAATGTTCGGCTTAAATGTTTTTTATTTAACATAACCTTGTTGCACATTGTCTCAGATAGCTGCACCGTTACACACTGGTGATTCCTTAACATGATAGGGTATAATTAAACTTAACTTGAATCAACTTAAGCTTTAACTGTCACCAAGGTGATGCACACCATTGATGTATGAGCTGCACACACAGCAGTTTGTCAGCTTTGTAAATACCAACAACATTCTTTTAAGCAAAGCACTCATTTATGAGCTGCTGACGTAAGAGTCTTGCAGCGATGTAGCAACCATAGGCCCTTTCCTGTGGTCAAGAGGGGGGCGGGGGCAGGATTTCAGCATCAGCCTGATTGTCTGGCCCGAGATCAGCATCCATCTCCTCGTCCTCCTCTTCCTCTCTCTCCTGAGGTGGACCGGCAGTCCCTTCCGGCAATTCTTGTCCCCTCCTGATAGCCAAGTTGTGCAGCATGGAGCACATTACCATAAATTGAGCTACCTGCTCAGGGTGGTATTGTAGCTCGCCTCCTGAGTGATCCAAGTTTCTAAAGCACTGCTTAAGCAATCCAATGGTTTTCTCGACAATATTGCATGTGGCTCTGTGGCTCTCATTGTATTGCTTCTCGACTTCTGTCTGGGTGTTACGCAGGGTGGTCATCAGCTAGGTGGCGAGGCCATATCCTTTGTCATCAAGCATCCAGCATTGACCTTGTGGTTGACTGGTAAACATGTCAGATACAGTGCTCTCACGCAGGATGTAAGCATCATGAATGCTGCCCGGAAATTTGGCATTCACTGCCATAATTATTTGCTGGTGGTCAACAACGAGTTGCACATTCAGGGAATGGAATCCCTTTCAGTTCCGAAAAGCCTCTGCATCCTGAAAAAGTGCTAGTATTGCGATGTGCGTACAGTCTATTGCTCCCTGCACCTTGGGGAAGTTAGCAATTCGGTAGAATCCTACAGCCTGAGTCTGAGCCTTCGTGGTCATGGGGAAACTGATAAAGTCCATCCTGCGTGCGTAAAGGGCTTCAATGACCTGTCGAATGCAGAAATGTGTGGCATGCTGAGATATAGCGCAAATGTCGCCAGCTGAGTCCTTGGTTACCACGGTAACCTTGACCTCGACGGAAAGTGCGCTCCTGATGGTGCTGGCAGGCTGCAGATCTTCCCTGGTATATCTCACTGATAACCTCTTTGTGGAAGCACAGTCTCCTAAGGCAGGTGTTATCAGACAAGTTGAGGTAAGACCGCTTCTCCCTGTAAGTGCAGTGGGTGTAAGGTCTGGTCCTCCTCATCAGTCTGGCACATCTTAGATTGGGCACATAATGCTGTTGAATATATCTTCTGCCATCTCTAGTCTGCACCATCTGCGTGGTCATCAAGACAGGCTGAGAAATGACAGGCCCCATTCCAATAACTATCAGTGTTATACCTATTGTTCACAAACAATAAATTTCCCCACTAAGACACCTAAACTAAATTCCAATTATCCACAGTATGATCAGATGTTTGTTTAGATGTTCTCATCACCTTAAAAGAACTCCAGAGTACAGCAAAACTCCCAAGAAGTTGAAGCAGCCTTTTAAATGAAGCGATCTGCGATTTACAAAATGGCGTCCATACCACTGTGATTAGATCAGGTGAGAGCAACTTTTTCATAGCGGTTTTGTTGGCGAGCAATATTTTCTGTGATATATTTGCGAGGTGCCGAAAGTAACACTCGCCAATATTTTGGGCGTCAGTTTTGGCAAATCTGATCTTTCCGACAAAAAAAAGTTGGCGGGCGGTATTATTAAATCTCGACATTAATTAAATGCCAAAAGTAACGCTGGGCGATATTATGGGTGTTGGTTTCACCCATTCTAATCTTTCCGCCAAAAAAAGTGGGCGGGCGGTATTATTTTTTCTCGCCGTTAAGTACATGCCGAAAGTAATGCTCGGCGATAAGTGACCAAGAAATGGGCGTTAATTTCCATTTTGTGGCTAAATAGGTGATATATGGGCATTACACCTCATTTCAGCGTTAAAATGGATGTTAAGTAGGCGGTATGCACGCAAAAATAATGGAAAGTCTAGCGCTCCGGATTTAAGGTGTCACAGTGACCTACAGTTAACTGGACCACTATTGCTGCTGGGGAAAGTGACTGCCTAACGAATTCTATTAATATTTTAAGACTTTATATTAATGATTAAAATTGATACTTAATGCAGTGGGATTGATACAATTTTCAATAAAAGTTAACGCAGGATAATAGAAATGTAGGACAGACCCATTGCAAACCCATTGCAGAGTCTTGTCAAAAAATCTTTCGACCCTTTATTGTCTGATATATGTTGGTAAAATTTGTCTTCTTTTCTGAAGTGTTAAAGAAATGTTCAATGACATGATGTTTCTGAGCTCACAATTGATTTAAGTTGTATTGACAGTATATTGATGTTTATACTTAATGAAACATTACCTGCATAGAAGTTGCACAATATTCTTCGAAGATTGTTGATATAAATAATAAAATGTTGATAAATAGGGATTTACAGTGCTGGTGGGATGGACTTTAATTTTATCATCATTTAGGACAACCTTCACAAATTAAGATTGTTTGAAAAGCAAGTTTGGCAATTACTAACAACACAAAGGGGTGTCAGTTTGGAGAGAAGGCAAGGGTAGCACATTAACTTAAAATTAAGTCATGTAGGTTTCTTTTTATTTGTCAATGGTACTAAGTTTTATAGACCAGGGCACTAACAATCTAAAAATCTGCTCTGAAGCCAAACTGGCAGTTATAGTTAGCTGACTAGTATTAAAGTTATTTCCACACAGGATCATTGGAACTCAGCCAATTACATTGATACATCAATGGTTGGCTCGGCCTAATCATGGCATAGTTTTCCACTGTTATGAAAAATTCTGTGCTTGTTGATTTGAAAGAGCCCAGCTAAAGGCTTGGCCAACTCACTTGAGTATCCTTACTGGAACAGGGATGAGCTTTAATGGTCAATTTTTTTTTCTCATCCTTACTTTTCTTGTATTCCTGTGGACATGATTAAATCCTCTCTGACATGCTTCTCTGATTTGTGTTAGTCTGTGGAAAGCATATTTTGGTAGGTAGTATATTCTTTAATTGTACTACATGTTGGAGTGAAAACATCTTCTATGTGAGACCAACAGCCAAGTCCAATTCAAACCAAATGGAGCTGATTTTCCACATTCCCTCTGCTCCATTGTCAGCAGCTCTCCAGCTGTGCTTTAGCCTTGGGCCTTTGGCCTCGGGCCATCCACAATATGCTGAGCCGTGCTTTGGCCTCCCTCTTTGACCTTGCTCCATGGCTTCTTCGTCCAATGGCTCACTGTCTGCTTGGCCCAGCTTTCTTCCCTATGGTTCCTTCTTTCCACATGAGTTCTCCTCCTCCTTAGCTCTCCATTCCTGCCCAACTTGAATTAACCTGAACCTCCCTTGAAGGCCTGCCATCAACTTAAAGGAGAAATAGCAGTTTGGAATGTTGACTGCAAAGATTACCTGCACAGCTGAAAATGTGTCTGGCAATAGCCTAGGAAGAGCCAGGGCAAACTGCTTTGATGAGGAGACCATAGATATCTTGCTGCAGCCTGAGTGACCTCCACTTTTCCAGAATTGGGCATCAGGTGAACAAGATGGTGGGGCAACGACCTTAACAGGAAGTGGCAAATTCTATTAATGCAGGCAGCACTGAGCAAGGGATGTGACACAAGTGGCCAGCTTCCCTCTTGTCCTGGATACTATAGATTGCACTCATGTAGCCATCAAGCAGAAGATGAGCCAGAAGCTTCAGTGAACAGGAAGAGCTTTCACTCCATTAACGTCCAACTGGTGCATGATCACACAGAGGGCCTATGCCACTCTGTATCAGTTTTGTAGGCAGCTGCCACAATGAATTCATCCTGTGATACTCATCCATCTAGATCTCTCTTCGCTGAGATTGTAGATGTTTGTTAGGTAATGGCATCAAGGATATGGTGAAAAGGTAGATAAATGGAGTTGAGGTACAGATCAACCATGATCTAAAAGAACAGCAGAACAGACTTGAGAGGCTGAATGACCTACTCCTGCTCCTAGGTGGGAATGTAAGTTGTCAGGAGGATGCAAAGAGGTTTCAAGAGGATATAGAGGTTTCAAGAGGCTAAGTGAGTGGGCAAGAACATGGCAAATACAATATAATGTGGAGAAATGTGAAGTTATCCACTTTGGTAGGAAAAATAGAAAAGCAGAGTATTTTTTAAATGGTGAGAGATTAAGAAATGTTGGTGTTTAGAGGGACCTGGGTGTCCTTGTACACGAATCACTGAAAGTTAGCATGCAGGTACAGCAAGCAATTAAGTGAGCAAATGTTGCCCTTTATTACAAGAGAATTTTAGTACAAGAGTAAAGGCATCTTACTGCAATTATATAGGGCTCTGGTGAGACCTCACCTGGAGTATTGTGTACAGTTTTGGTCTCCTTACCTTAGGAAGGATATACCTGCCATAGAGGGAGTGCAACGAAGGTTCAGGAGACTGATTCCTGGGATGGGGGGGATTGTCCTATTGAGTAAATTAGGCTTATATTCACTAGAGTTTCGAAGAATGAAAGGGGATCTCATTGATACATACAAAATTCTTACAGGGCTTGACAGGGTAGATGCAGGGAGGATGTTTCCCCTGGCTGGGGAGTCTAGAATCAGGGGTCACAGTCTCAGCATAAAGGGTCAGCCATTTAGGACTGAGATGAGGAGAAATTTCTTTACTCGGAGGGTTGTGAATCTTTGGAATTCTGTACTCAGAGGGCTTTGGAAGCTCAGTCTTTGAGCATATTCAAGACAGAGATCAATAGATTTTTGGATATTAAGGGAATCAAGGGTTATGGGGATAGTGCAGGAAAAGGGAGTAGAGGTAGATCAGCCATTATCTTATTGAATGGCAAAGCAGGCTTGAGAGGCCGAATGGCCTACTCCTGCTCTTATTTCTTAAATTCTCATGTCCCTATGTTCCTCCCACTTTTCCATCCTTCCAGCAGTGTCAGAGGATAGCTGCTTGGGTACCCATTTGGGTACATAGCCGATGAACCCCTCCGCAACACCACGACTCCTGAACAGCTCAGATTCAATAACAGCCATGGGACCAGCAGAAGCATCATAGAGCACACTATTGGGATATAGGAGCAATGGTTCAGGTGCCTTGATCAGTCTGAGGGCTCCTTACAATATGGCCCAGAAAAAGTCTTCCGCATCGTGTGGGTTTGTCGATTTCTGCACAACCTGGCTATGCAAAGGAAATTGCAGTTGGAGGAGGCACAGCAACAGGAAGGGTCATCATCTGATGAGGAAGAAGTGGGTGCAGGTGAAGGAGAAGCAGAAGAAAGAGAGTGAACACAACAAATTACGGCCAAAGAGGCCAGGGAGCAGTTAATAGAACATCGCATTCGGTAACTTGCTCATTCCCCTCTCCTGAAAAGTTACACAAAGCCCCTCTGCATTGCTGGGCAAATCTGGTGGCAATTCCACCAGTCAAATTAAAATGATAGCCGAGAGTTAAAATAGCACGGGTCTCAAATTTTCTGCAGCAAATGCATTTCGCACTCACCCCCCCGCCCTCTCACCCCCACCCACCCAAAACCCACCCAGACTTAAAATCGGGGTCTATAACTATTGAAAATATTGCAGTAGATATGCAATGTTCATTTCTTCCCATTTTCACCTGTCCTATATCGAAAGCATTGACTCGTGCGAATGCCAGCAGCCAACTCAAACAAGTGAATGTTTAGCAATGTGTGAGCCTCAGTAGTGGGTTGTGATAAACTATTCAATCTTTGATGGTGTCACAGGTGAACCTGATCCTGTTCTCATCTGATATCCACAGGTACTTTCCAGCAGGAGTCACTGGAAAGTGAACAGGAGCAGAAGCCCCACTGTTTTTCCTCTCTCTGGCTCAGAAGCAATTCTAGTGGCTCAGCTAGCTTTGGTTGAGATCAACATCATAGTCCAGGAATCTAACCTGGGCTCCAAGCATTTAAGACCTTCTGGTTGATGGGGCTCAGTATTATACAAGGTAATTTCTTTACACAATCACAGAGGCTATTTGGCCTATTTTAATTTATCCATCCAGAACAACCCACAAGATCACAAGATACGTACGGAACTAAACCATTGGAGGAGCAGACAATGACCTATTAAAAATCCCAAACAGTAATGTTAATGCAGCTCCAAGTGGGCTCAATCTGGGTAACAAAATGAAAATCAGCTTCCACACTGTCTTCAAGTACAATGATTTAACATATATAACAGAATGTGCATTCATAGCCATGGGACAAAAATTCTCAGTTTGAACAAACTTAAGCATGGTCAGCCTGAGAAAAAAGATGAGATTCAACATTTCCCAAAACAACTTAATTTTTTTCTTGCAAATTCTTTTAAAATAGGTAAAACTGTGACTGCAATGTCTCAAGAACAAAAGCAGACACGTTGTGAAATGACTTAACTGATCTGGCCGATAATTGTTTTCTCCACTTGAGAGCAGTTTGGGCATCCCCCAGACATTGTTAACTGCTGAGATCTGAAACTAAACAGGTTCTGTGAAAAAGGAGGCAGATCAGGTAACAATGATTGAGGTGGTGAAAGTATGAGCAAGGTGGCACCCTATCATCATCCGCTAATAGGTCATGCAAAGAGTCTGAGGAAAGCCCCCCTTGGGGTAGTTCTTGATATAACACATTATCCTTCACCAGAAAGAAAAAACAAGGACAATGAAGAAAGGAAAATGATGCAGAGAAAGTGATTTTTATCTCAGCAGTATGTAATATTGATATTGAAGAGAGCAATTTTAATCTCTGTAAAGTTAGTACAGTCGCTGTTACAGCAACGCTACATGTTGGAGCTCCACTAACTTTTGCCACAGAGTGAAAAAAGTTGGAATGCTTTCCAGTGGGAATCTGCTCCAACAAGGCAGAAACCGGTCACAGTAAATTTAACTGCCGGGCCTAATTTAAAGACCGTTGTCCACTCCCGCCCAGAACGGGTGGTTAAAAAGGTCTCAGACCGGATGCTGGCAGGGAAGATCGGCCGGCCCTTAGCCACCTGTTGGCTTCCAGGTAAGTGAGTGTCTTATAGAAGGCAAGAGGAGGTCTGGGGCAGGAAAGACCTCAAGGAAGCTTTCCTTGTGAGACCTGCCAAAAGAAATACCTGGAGGTTCTCGCCGTCCTTCCCGTCAGCTGCCAAACTGCTTCAGCCTGGTGGGCAAGCAACAGTGGCTTCCCCACTCAGCTCCTGTTAAAAGGATGACGGGGTCCTTATGGCACAATAGGACCCGGATCTGCATAAGTTCATGAGGCTCCCGCCCTCATTTAGAAGTGCACCTTATTTGCCTGCAGAACTTTGCAGGTTAACATCGGACACAGCAGGAAATGGTCAAGTTCTGAGCGGTTAAATAACCAACTCATTATTAACTGCCCACGCACACGGTTTTCACCAATTGAATCGACTCCATAGATTCATGTCTGTAATTCATCCACGTAGTCAGATATCAGTCTCAGCCATGGCATTTTTTATAATGTTGTACAATCTACTCTCCTCAAATCTATTAAGTGCATATATCCTGCTTAAAATGAGTATATTTTTCAAAAACAAATTCTTCACACCAATTAATTTTCATACAAGCTTCTTCTTTAATTGTCACTAATGGTCATTTTCTTTCGCATGTTGCATTTTATAATCCTTGCCAATTATCAATTCTGTCAACACAGACTGCCAACATATATTTTATTTTACATTTCTCTTATGCTCCTGGCTGGCCTCCCACATTCTACCCTACATAAACTAGAGGTGATCCAAAACCTGGCTGCCCGTGTCCTAACTCGCACTACGTCCCGCTCACCCATCACCCCTGTGCTCGCTAACCTACATTGGCTCCCGGTTAAGCAACACCTCGATTTCAAAATTCCCATCCTTATTTTCAATTCTCTCTATGGCCTCGCTCCTCCCTATCTCTGTAATCTCCTCCAGCCCCAAAAACCCCCAAGATGTCTGCGCTCCTCTAATTCTGCCCTCATGAGCATTCCTGATTATAATCTCTCAACCATTGGTGACCGTGCCTTCTGTTGCCTAGGCCCCAAGCTCTGGAACTCCATGTCTAAACCTCTCTGCCTCTCTACCTCTCTTTCCTCCATCAAGACACTCCTTAAAACATACCTCTTTGAACAAGCATTTGGTCACCTGCGCTAATTTCTACTTATGCGGCTTGGTGTCAAATTTTTATTGCATAATACTCCTGTAAAGCGCCTTGAGACGTTTCACTACATTAAAGGCACTATATAAATACAAGTTGTTATTGTTATGGCTGTGATCAAAAATAGATCGTTGATGCTATAAAATGTATATTGGATATAAGTTTCCAACTAATTAACTTTTCTTTTTCTTGTTAAAAGTTATATTGATAACACAAATACTGTTCATTCTCTTGTGTAAATAGCATCACATATCAAGTCCATGAAACACAACAGCAATGGTCACTGATGCAAACCTCTTAGAATCATAGAAATTTATAGAACAGAAGGAGGCCATTTCGGGCTATCGTGTACGTACCGACTGACCAAGAGCTATCCTGTCTAATCCCACTTTCCTGCAATTGGTCCATAGCCCTGTAGGTTATGGCCCTGTAGGATAAGTGCACATCCAAATATTTTTTGCCTCTTTCTGCCTCTACCACCCTTTCAGGCAGTGAGTTCCAGACCCCCACCACCATCTGGGTGAAGAGAATTCCCCTCATATCTCCTCTATACCTCCCCGCAATTACTTTAAATCTATGCCCTCTGGTTGTCGACCCCTTTGCTAAGGGAAACAGGACCTTCCTATCCACTCTATCCAGGCCTCTCATAATTTTATACACTTCAATCAGGTCTCCCCTCGGCCTCCTCTGTTCTAAAGAAAACAGACCCAGAATCTCCAATCTTTTCTCATAGCCAAATTCTCCGGTCCAGGCAACATTCTTGTAAAACTCCTCTGCACCCTGTCCAGTGCAATCACATCTTTCTTGTAATGTGGTGACCAGAACTGCACATAGTACTCCAGCTGCGGCCTAACCAGTGTTTTATACAGTTCAAATATAACCTCCTTGCTCTTGTATTCCATGCCTCGACAAATAAAGGCAAGTATGTCATATGCCTTCTTAACCACCTTATCTACCTGGCCTGCTACCTTCAGGGATCTGTGGACATGCACTCCAAGGTCCCTTTGTACCTCTACACTTTTCAATGTTGTACCATTTAATGTGTATTACCTTGTCTTGTTTGATCTCCCCAAATGCATTACCTCACACTTATCCGGATTGAATTCCAGTTGCCACTATTCTGCCCACCTGACCAGTACATTGAGCTCTTCCTGCAGTCCACAGCTTTCTTCTTCATTATCAATCATACAGCCTACTTTAGTGTCATATGCAAACTTCTTAATCATATCCCCAACATTCAAGTCCAAGTCATTGAAATATACCACAAAAAGCAAGGGACCCAGCACTGAGCCCTGCAGAATCCCACTGAATACAACCTTCCAGTCACAAATATACCCATCAACTATTGCTTCCTGCCTCTGATCCAATTTTGGATCCAACTTGCCACTTTGCCCTGGATCCCATGGGCTTTTACTTTCATGACCAGTCTGCCATGTGGGACCTTATCAAAAGCTTTGCTAAAATCCATATACATTACATCGCCCTCATCGACCCTCCTGGTTTCCTCCTCGAAAAATTCAATCAAGTTAGCCAGACACGACCTTCCCTTAACAAATCCATGCTAACTGTCCTTGATTAATCCATGTCATTCCAAATGAACATTTATCCTGTCTCTCAGGATTTTTTCCAATAATTATCCCACCACCGAGGTTAGGCTGACTGGCCTGTAATTACTCGGTCTATCCCTTTCTCCCTTTTTAAACAAAGGTACAACATTAGCAGTCCTCCAGTCCTCTTGCACCACACCTGTAGCCAGGGAGGACTGGAAAATGTTGGTCAGAGCCTCTGCTATTTCCTCTTTTGCTTCTCTTGACAGCCTGGAATACATTTCATCCGGGTCTGGGGATTTATCCACTTTCAAAGCTGCTAAGCCCCTTAATACTTCCTCTCTCACTATGTTTATCTTGTCTAATATTTCACACTCCTCCTCCCTCATTGCAAAGTCTGCATCACCCCTCTCTTTTGTGAAAACAGATGCAAAGTATTCATTACGAATCATAGCCACATCTTCTGCCTCCCACACACAGATTTCCTTTATGGTCTCTAATAGGCCCCACTCTTTCTCTTGCTTTTAATGTATTTATAAAACATCTTAGGGTTTTTCCTGATTTACTTACCAACATTTTTTTAAGCTCTCTCTTTGCTTTCCTGGTATCTTTTTTAATTGCACCCCTGCACTTTTTATACTCCTCTAGAGGTTCTGCAGTGTTGCGTTCTCGGTATCTGTCATAAGCTTCCCATTTTTTCTTGATCTTACCCTGTATGTCCCTCTTCTCTGTTTGTTACCCTGCATGTAATGAGCTATGACAGTCTCAATCCAATTTCTAATTTGATACAATTGGCACTAAATTGTCAGTGTCCTTCAGAAAGTTTCCAGGATGGCTGGTGCAGTTGGGCTGCCATTGTGAGGTTCAGGATAAAGAACATGGTTGGAACGGAGTAGATGGAGCTTTACTCCGTATTTAACCAAGCCATACCAGACCTGGAAATATCTAACGCTAATATCAGACACACCAGCATCTGTTCCGTTCCCTTGAGCAAAAAATGTTACAAAGAGCTGGGAAAAAAACTGACAATAACTACAAGCAGCAGTCTAAGTTTAGATTATCCTGAGCCAGTAGCACCATACTGTACGGCTGCACCCGCAGTGCTCTGAGTAAAGCAGTGCTATGAGCATATGTACTTTAATGCATGCACAGAACCCTGCTCGTGGGCTTTGGAAAACTGGGAGAATTTTTTACTTTAGTGAAGAGCCAACTGGCCTGTCAGTTCTTCATTATTAATATTTAAAATATTAAGGGGCCCCAAAAATAGTTAGGTATATATCT
Organism: Pristiophorus japonicus; assembly: GCF_044704955.1. Classification (NCBI taxonomy): domain Eukaryota; kingdom Metazoa; phylum Chordata; class Chondrichthyes; family Pristiophoridae; genus Pristiophorus; species Pristiophorus japonicus. Next base: position 63,153,908 of record NC_091985.1, read on the forward strand.
AAACTTTAACAATAAATAGCATTAGAACAGCTGCAATTATATTGCTGTCAATGTGAACCCCAAGTGATGTGACCTCCTGGAAGTGATCTCATACATTTGCCTAAATTCAAATTGCCCTCATCTCAATGAGTTCAAACCACAGTTAAACTATGCTGTGTGCTTTTAAACTGCATTGCAACAATACAAAAACAGTAATAACATTGCCCAATAAAATCCCGGAATAAAACTGAAACAGCATATCCAGATCTATCAATATTAAAAATGTTATGTCTGCATGCACTTCTTGTCTGCATCACTTGGACTTTCTGTTGTCACTTTATTGCAATAGTTTTTGTGTCAACTTTTTCCAGTATAAATGGCTGTGTCCACATTTTTCATGGGTTTTGTCTATGTAAATTCACTACTCTCCAAATTCTGGCTCATGGGTTGTACATTCTGGCCACATGGTTCCCACAATTCTCTCAGTATACTCTCAGAAAATATTTCTCCGTTGTCAATTTTTCCTCAGTAATTAGAATTTGTAATATTCAAAATAATGATTCAAACAAAAAAAAATTTTAAATTATATTTCATAATAATATAATTAAATTTAACCATTGAATTGTCATTATTAAGTCTTTGAAGGCCTTTATTAAAGTTTCACTTGAAGGATTCGATCGCTCCCAAAAGTCCAGACTGATATCTTTGCCCAGAGTTGAATTTGGATTGTGTAGAGTGCCTAGTTTCCCAGGATACACCAGTACCATTCAGTCAGCTGTACTAAAGGCTATTCTTTCCTTAGCTTCAAGCAGAGTTGGCTCAAAAATTTTTCAAAATTATTTGAAAAAAAGCTGGAGGATCAATTTCAAAAGTTTTACTGAGGTAAAATTCATATTGAATGCTTAAAAAAGGATGTGAGTGAGAGAGAGAATTTCTGTGGTCTGATTACATACCTGTTACAGCTTTTGTCTTGTGTTCCTTAAGTTTAGAAAGTGAAAATAGAGAAAGGAAGAGAGAGAGTGAGAAAGAGAGGTTTATCTAAATGCAAGTTCATTCATCTGTCCTGCATTACTCCCTCGATCTGCTTTAATCCTTTTAGTTATTTGCTACTCCATATTCATTTTGCCATCTAAATCTATTCATTTCCATTGCTTATTTCAAACAACAGCTCTCTCTCCCATTCTCCATTCTACCTCCACCAGTTCCCTCTCTCCACATATCCACTCACCCACTAATGCTAACCATCACTCCAGATACCCAGTACCCACCTCCAAGCTATTCACTTCCTCCAAATACCCACTGACCCTCACATACCCATTACACCCAACTCCATCCAATTCATTCAATGCCCCTCAGCTGTCCTCTTCCCCTGTATATAGTAACCATTCCCTCAACTATTCGTTATACGTGTATCAACTATTTTTGGCGCAAAGACTAATGGCTCCCTGCACAATTACTAACTTCCCCAATTCAATTCTTACTAGCAACACTGCTGAATACCCCAATTCCTGAAATTCTCACTACTCACACTACCCATCAACTGCTTACTAACCCTCCCTATCCCTTCACTAACCCAACTATCATTCTCCCAAATCTTCATTATTTTACACCCCAAATTAGTCCCACACCACCTCCCATATAGTCACAAACACAACATCCCTTTCTAAACACCAATTATTACTTCTTTCGTAAACATTACAGCATGTCTACTTCCCTACCGATCACGGTATCCGATTTCTCCCCATTAGAAACAGAAGGGAGATGCATTCATCTGTTTCCTCAGGGGGGGATTCCCAATCGGCCGTCATAACTTTGGTGTAAACTCCATTTACGCTACTAAATGGGATTTCAGTGCCACACTTTTAAAAAAAGTAGAAAGGCCTTTATTTCCTGCTAATTTCTTCTGATCTGGAGCTGGGAAATTTACAAGCAGCTGCCAATCTACAAGCATCCTTCAACAGCTTCATTTGGCCTCTAATTAACCTCAGGTCTGTTACTTACAGAAATTAGATCTTGTGGTTTTAAAATAACTGGACAGATTAAACACCTCCTTAGGAGTAGAATAATATATTAGGTAATACATTAGAATATTCCAGGAGTGATTAGTTAATTGACGTGTTGCAATGTCTACACCTGATTTCTAGTTTGTTATTTACCTAGACAAAATATAAGGTCATCTGACAATGAACATCTAGCAAGTTCACATTAAAATGCAGACGATCATGAAGAACAGAACTGAAATACTAGAACTGAAATATTCAATATCAATAAAGCAAAACTACTCTCAAGTGGATCATTCACGTTGTGTCTTTCTATGTAGAACCTTCAACTGGGAGAACTTTGAGAATTAAATGAATCTCCAGTTCTTTCCCATTGTAATTTATTGCCTTTCAAATGTAGAACAGAATACAACAAACTACAATTGGACACTATCTTCATGCTTAGAAAGGTCTCTTATAGCCCCCTTTTGCACCACTAGTGACAGGCATGGTATAATGATGATACATCACTTTCCTCCTCAGTAGTAGCATTTAAATATATTTTTTAATAGAAGTATTGGATAAAAAACAAGAAATGGGTACAGCTGGTTGGTTTTTCCAGGTAATTAATATGTGCTGACACCAAATTTAGCCAGATGCATCTGACATATTGACTGATTCATCTGGTGGAACCTGTGGCTTTTTGGCATAGGTGTATCCACAGGAATATTTGACTAATTATACAATCTTACAATAAGCGATCTGGGAACAACCTAATGGAAAAAACAGATCAGTTCCTGCAAACAAATTAGCTAATTCCACAGTACTCTGTGTAGCATGGAATTCATGTGGAAAAGAATGGACATATGGGCAATGTTTACCATGGCAAGTTTTGTTATGTGCCCCAATCCCCAATTACAACCAAAAGTGTTTTTTTTAAATATTATGGGGGAGAAATTGGGGAGCGCCCCACTTGGGGTGCTAACATTTAAAAGTTTGGAAAATTAGCGCCAGACGCTAATGGTTTTAAACTTATTTGGCGGTTGCCCTCCAGGAAGGAAGTGGAGCGCTAAATCAGGTGGGGCTGTGATTGGGGCCGTGCTGCACACCGGGCCATACATTGTTGCCGTGTTGAAAGATTCCTTCCCTCCCTTAAAGGGAGGGGCCATCATTGCAAGCTCTACAAAGAAAAAAAGACTTACCTTCTCCACGACGGCAGCCACGATCCCGCGCAATCAGCCCTGCACTCAAGCAGAGAGCCGTGCTGTTCAATCGCGAATAGGAACCCGTGAGAAAATCTACAAGCGAGAAGGTACTTTTTTTTTTACTTATCTTGGACACCTCGCCTTTAAGAATCGCCCTGACCCGAAGCGGCCAGTCACCCGATACATGCCTCCTGCAGCTGTCGGTATTTTTGCCCAGCGATGCTGCAGGGGATGGATTGCAATTTCGGGTCTGGGGCACTATCGAGGCGATGCGCATGGTGATGATGTCATGATCTCCGGGCGAAGGGGATCGGGGCGCAACGCTGCGCCGTCACCGGATTTAGTGGAAGTCGCCGATATCGCAAAACCAATCGCAAAACCAAACCCCCGGCAGCGCTAATGGGAGGCGCAAAGGAGCCCAATTTCGTTCCCTGAAAGTAATTAGATCTCAAGTATACAAAACAATCTTATGTCTGGGTTTTCAGATGTTTGTAGCACTTGCTAAGATATTATATTTCAAATTTAAATTTAAAGTATTTTTAATATAGCACTGTTAAAAATAAGTTAATGGAATAATAGAATCATACTGCACAGAAGGAGGCCATGCCTGTGCTGGTTCGCAGTTAACACCAGCAGCTTGGTGTAGCAAGATCCACTCAAATGTTTTGGCGAGTAAGTTTACTCATTTCAGTTAAAATATTTTGTAATATCCCTGTGCAGTGCTCACCTAATTGTTGAAAGCTGCAAGTGACTCGTATCAGCCACTGTCTTGGTGCAGTTGAAGCAAAAGTATCGACTGGGGTCACAAGTGGGGTCATACATCAATAAGCCCAATAAGAATATTCATGTGATTTCTATCAACTCCATGCTAGCCCTGGGATTCTCAATTTAGTTCAGTGAGCATTTCTTGCTCTCGGGATTTGGCTGTGTTTCAACTCCAAGCTGTTCTGTTAGAACATTGCTCTGCTGCCCCACAAAGAAGGCTTTCATGATAATGGCCCCTTTCTATTCAAGATCATGTATTTCAGGATTCTCTATCATTATTATTCTTAGAAAATGTCTGTGCTCAATAAAGTGATATACAAGAGAGTCCTTAATATTAATGAATTAATGTTATAGTGCTTATGTAGTTTACCCAAAAGTCATCACCCAAACTCTTTAGAGATTTTAACTTCCAGCTTCAGCCATGCTGGGGGGGGGGCGGGGGCGGTCATGGCGGGTGGGAAACCAGGTGAGTGAGGCTCAGGCGAATTTAACTCCTGGGCTTCACCTGTAAGCTGGTCGTCAGTTTCCCGCCTGAACCGTAACTTCGAGCAACAAGAAGCCGCTGCCAGAGATCAAATATTACAATCCCCAGCACTAAGGTAAGTGGTCCAAAGAGAATATCGGCTGGAAGAATGGTTGGGAAACCCAAAAGAGGGGAGGCCTCCTGCTCTTCCTTGCCCACAAGGCAACCATAAAAAAAATTAAATTACCTACCTATGAGAGGGGATCTCATAGAAACATATAAAATTCTGACGGGTTTAGACAGGTTAGATGCAGGAAGAATGTTTCCGATGTTGGGGAAGTCCAGAACCAGAGTCACAGTCTAAGGATAAGGGGTAAGCCATTTAGGACCGAGATGAGGAGAAACCTCTTCACTCAGAATTGTGAACCTGTGGAATTCTCTACCACAGAAAGTTGTTGAGGCCAGTTCGTTAGATATATTCAAAAGGGAGTTAGATGTGGCCCTTACGGCTAAAGGGGTCAAGGGGTGTGGAGAGAAAGCAGGAATGGGGTACTAAAGTTGCATGATCAGCCATGATCATATTGAATGATGGTGCAGGCTCAAAGGGCCGAATGGCCTACTCCTGCACCTATTTTCTATGTTTCTATGTTTCTATCCGGGCCTCTTTTGGCTCCACTTCTGCTTGCTGCCAGGTTTCACTGGCGGGTCCAACACTGCGTATCTTGAGTGATCATCAGTAAAAATGGCATCAGGGTCTTAATTGCGTCATAGACTTTTACATACTATTGAGACCCCTGCCTGCCTTTGACGGAGGCCTTCTACGAAACCAAAAACATGGCGGTTAAAATGGCGATGGACAGGACATGTCACGAATGCAGCAGGAAAGAAAGAAAAATAAATTAAAAAAAGGCTTGCATTTCTATAGCGCCTTTCGCGACCACCGGACGTCCCAGCGAATGAAGTAATTTTGAAGTGTTGTCACTGTTGTAATGTGTAATTAGGAAGCGCGGAGCTGCCATTTTAACCATACACTCACCCCATTACTATCGGGGAGGGAGGGGCAAGAATTAAAATCAGGCCTCTTGATTTTTCATGCCCGGGGCCAGATGCTTTGAAGCCACTTGGGTAATATTTCAGAAACATGAATTGCCTCTCTAGCCTGCAGTCTTCTGAAAGCAGGGCCCGATACTCTTCTTGTTGGGATGTAGGGCAATTTTTGCACAGCAAGAAATCAAGGGTGAGCAACAAGTGACTTGTGCACTCATATAGCTTCCAGTACTTAATCTAAGTGCTAGAAAATAGCTGCAGGAGTGGGCCATTCGGCCCTTCGAGCCTGCACCACCATTCAATATGATCGTGGCTGATCATGCATTTCAGTACCCCATTCCTGCTTTCTCTCCATACCCTTTGATCCCTTTAGCCATAAGGGCCACATCTAACTCCCTTTTGAATCTATCTGAAGTGCTGCTATACAGTACGATCAATGTTTCTTTCATGTGTAAATATATTAAAAAGAGAACTGACATAAAGAAATGCAAAGAACATACAGTCAGATATTACTGCAGTATATAATTTTCATTGATTCCAGCTGAAGCTTCTCCTGATTTATTTATCGTTTCATTGGTCAGGCATTACAATGGTGATCCATCTTCCTTTCACCTCTACCTTCGAAAACTCCTAAATGGTAAGCGAAGCAGATAAAGAGGTTAGGGTATTTAAATATGTGCCAGATGTTCCCAGTATATTTATTTAAGGCACTTTGTCAGAATATTAATAAAATATTACTCTTTGAGCAACTTGCTACTTGAAAGACTGGAAGCGAGAAAACATCTGGTCTGTCTAGATCTTTGACTTAAAATCATTTAAAATGAAACTGAGAAGTTCTGAGGGTTTGTGCATCTACCTGAAAGATAGATGACGGACACAATGCTACAGTCTAACAACTCTTTCTTTCTTTCGCACTCTATCTCTCACTTTGTCACTGTCAGTCTCATTTCTCTCCTCCTGCCCGCCTCCCACTCACTCTTGCTTATTTTCTGTCTTTATTTGCCATGGCAGTCGCCCAAGCCCAAGAAGAAGGACAGTGAAATTATTCACTAAATCTAACAGGGTAACTTTCCCAGTCTATCATTCTAAGCTCCCTAAGCACTGACAGAGCAATCTCTGGAGCTTTTCGTTTTTTGATGGACAAGGCCTGGAAAATCGAAGCTCAAGCCAAGCTCAACAGTAATACTGCTGTAACAGCATTTCTCATTCAAATCTGTGCAGACAGTTGGCCAGAATAATATGAACGTAATAAACAGGGATATCATGCTGACTTGTAGAATCCTCCCGTTGCAGAGCTTTTAATGAAGTGTTAAAACTGTTAAATTCCTCGTACTGCTCTCTCAGATCCAACATTTATACTCTAAACATAAAAGTACAGCAGCTTTATTTTATTTTTAACAACATAGCACTGGCTTCTTGCAACGACTTATTGCCACGATTGTTGAATTATAATAGTTTTATTTCTGAATTCAGCTGCCTCAAACTAGTTGGTTGTTGCAAATGTTCAAACTGTAAATCTTGCAAAATTAAATCTGGTGAGGTTTGGTCTAACTCCATCTTTCCCATTCTCAAAAATGTAGAACTTATTATTCCCTTTTTAACCTTACCGTGTGAAAAGAAAAAAAAAAGCCTTGCATTTATATAGCGCCATTCACGACCACCGGACGTCCCAGAGCACTTTACAGCCAATGAAGCACTTTTGGAGTGTAGTCATTGTGGTAATGTGAGAAAAAGCTTTTAAAACCGAAGCTCGCTATCACCTGATCAGAACTGCTTGATTTAACTTGTCAGCGGGATCTTTCCTTAAATACACAGGTAGATCTCTGATGATGTCATGGGGGTCGACTGCAATTTTAACCACAGGCCTGCACACTTTGAAAGGGAAGAGGAGCCGGCATCAGAAGAGGCCAAAGAAAGCAAGTGCATGTCATTGTTTTTTTACTTTCCTTGTGGGCCCAGGTTTACCCCCACCACCATCATCTGCCGCCGCAAGGCCCTCCTGAACTCCCTCCCAAATATTTACCAGAGTGCCGGGCAATGTTTCCTTTACGCTGCTCACCCGCGATCTTACTCCGCTGTGATCTTTCCCCCGCCACCTCTCTCCTCGCCGTCTGTCTCCCCACCATCTCTCTCCCCGCCATCTCTCTCCCCGTCGTCTCTCTCCCCGCCGTCTCTCTCCCTGCCGTCTCTCTCCCCGCCGTCTCTCTCCCCGCCGTCTTTCTCCCCGCCACCTCTCTCCCCGCCACCTCTCTCCCCGCCATCTCTCTCCCCGCCATCTCTCTCCCCGCCACCTCTCTCCCCGCCACCTCTCTCCCCGCCACCTCTCTCCCCGCCACCTCTCTCCCCGCCGTCTCTCTCCCCGCCATCTCTCTCCCCGCCACCTCTCTCCCCGCCGTCTCTCTCCCCGCCACCTCTCTCCCCGCCACCTCTCTCCCCGCCGTCTTTCTCCCCGCCACCTCTCTCCCCGCCACCTCTCTCCCCGCCGTCTCTCTCCCCGCCATCTCTCTCCCCGCCACCTCTCTCCCTGCTGTCTCTCTCCCCGCCGTCTCTCTCCCCGCCACCTCTCTCCCCGCCACCTCTCTCCCCGCCACCTCTCTCCCCGCCGTCTCTCTCCCCGCCATCTCTCTCCCCGCCACCTCTCTCCCTGCCGTCTCTCTCCCCGCCGTCTCTCTCCCCGCCGTCTTTCTCCCCGCCATCTCTCTCCCCGCCACCTCTCTCCCCGCCATCTCTCTCCCCGCCACCTCTCTCCCCGCCATCTCTCTCCCCGCCATCTCTCTCCCCGCCACCTCTCTCCCCGCCGTCTCTCTCCCCGCCATCTCTCTCCCCGCCACCTCTCTCCCCGCCGTCTTTCTCCCCGCCGTCTCTCTCCCCGCCACCTCTCTCCCTGCCGTCTCTCTCCCCGCCACCTCTCTCCCCGCCGTCTCTCTCCCCGCCATCTCTCTCCCCGCCACCTCTCTCCCCGCCGTCTTTCTCCCCGCCATCTCTCTCCCCGCCACCTCTCTCCCTGCCGTCTCTCTCCCCGCCACCTCTCTCCCCGCCACCTCTCTCCCCGCCATCTCTCTCCCCGCCACCTCTCTCCCCGCCGTCTCTCTCCCCGCCATCTCTCTCCCCGCCACCTCTCTCCCCGCCGTCTTTCTCCCCGCCGTCTCTCTCTCCGCCACCTCTCTCCCCGCCACCTCTCTCCCCGCCACCTCTCTCCCCGCCACCTCTCTCCCCGCCGTCTCTCTCCCCGCCATCTCTCTCCCCGCCACCTCTCTCCCCGCCGTCTTTCTCCCCGCCGTCTCTCTCTCCGCCACCTCTCTCCCCGCCACCTCTCTCCCCGCCACCTCTCTCCCCGCCACCTCTCTCCCCGCCACCTCTCTCCCCGCCACCTCTCTCCCCGCCACCTCTCTCCCCGCCATCTCTCTCCCCGCCACCTCTCTCCCCGCCATCTCTCTCCCCGCCGTCTCTCTCCCCGCCACCTCTCTCCCCGCCGTCTCTCTCCCCGCCGTCTCTCTCCCCGCCGTCTTTCTCCCCGGCGTCTCTCTCCCCGCCACCTCTCTCCCCGCCACCTCTCTCCCCGCCACCTCTCTCCCCGCCACCTCTCTCCCCGCCACCTCTCTCCCCGCCATCTCTCTCCCCGCTATCTCTCTCCCCGCCACCTCTCTCCCCGCCGTCTCTCTCCCCGCCGTCTCCCCACCATCACTCTCCCTCCGCCATCTCTCTCCCCGCCACTTCTCTCCCTGCCATCACTCTCCCCGCCATCACTCTCCCCCCACCAACACTCTCCAATGCCATCGCTCTCCCTGCTATCTCTCTCCCCACCATCACTCTCACCTGCCAACACTCTCACCTGCTAATTCTGTCCCCGCTGTAAAGTCCTTACTCTATAGCATGAAACCACATGAGGCACATTCCAGGGACAAGGCCACTCTATGACCTAACTCTTTATTACAGGACTCCAGAAGTGATGACCCTGCGTGGGACCTCCCTTTATATACCTGTGTGATCAGGTAAGGAGTGTCTCCCACAAGTTCACCCCTTGTGGTCAAGGTGTGCATCTGTGTTGAGTGTATACAGTAATACAGTGGTGTTACATTGTAGTTACAAACATGACATCACCTTCCCCCCCACCCCCCCAAAGTCTTACTGGGATCATAAGTTCAGTCTTTCAGGTGGTCTACGCTCCCTTGTGGAACGCCGCAGTTGGGGCTCAGGTTGTTGGACACTGACGTGAGTGCATGTCACCTGTGGTGATTCCGGCCTGTCCGGGCTGATCGCAGGGACTGTGCATTCTTCTGATTGCTCTTGTTGCACATTCGCTGGCGGTGTTGTGAGCTCCATCTCATGGTCTTCTTCAGGTTCCTCCGTGTTCCTGCTGAACCTTTTTTTTGCTTGGTCCATATGCTTACGGCATATCTGGCCATTGTTGAGTTTTACCACGATGAACCTATTCCCCTCTTTGCCAATTACAGTATCCTCAAGCCATTTGAGCCCCATGGCGTGATTGAGGACGAATACAGGATCATTTATCTCTCGCTTGAATTTCGGTCATGGTACTCATTTTGTGACTTGCGCTTGCCCTCAACTATGTCGGTCAGGACTGGGTGGATGAGGGATAACCGAGTTTTGAGTGTCCGTTTCATGAGTAGCTCTGCGGGCGGGACCCCCGTGAACGAGTGCGGGCGGGATCTATAGGCCAGCAGGAGGCGCGATAGGCGGCATTGTAGGGAGGGTCCTTGAATCCTGAGCATACCTTGTTTAATGATTTGGACTGCTCGTTCCGCCTGGCCATTGGAGGTTGGCTTGAACGGTGCAGTCCTGACGTGGTTGAAGCCATTGCCCGACATAAACTCCCGGAATTCATAGCTTGTGAAACACGGGCCATTGTCACTAACCAGGGTATCTGGCAAGCGATGGGTTGCAAAGATCACACGTAGGCTTTCCACGGTGGTGGATAACATACATGAATTCAGGATGATGCACTCGATCCATTTCGAATACGCATCTACTACAATGAGGAACATCTTCCCTATGAACGGGCCCGCGTAGTCAACGTGAATGCGTGACCATGGCTTGGTGGGCCAGGGCCTCGGGCTGAGTGGGGCCTCCCTGGGGGCATTACCCACCTGGGCACAGGTCGTGCACCTGCAAACACAATGTTCCTGGCCTGAATCAATTCCAGGCCACCAAACGTGTGACCGGGCAATGGCCTTCATCATCACAATGCCTGGGTGCTCGCTGTGGAGTTCCCTGATGAATGCCTCCCTGCCCTTCTGGGGCATGACTACCCGGCTGCCCCATAGTAGGCAGCCAGCTTGGATGGAGAGCTCATCCATCCGCCTGTGGAACGGTCTGACCACCTCAGGGCATGCTCCGTGTGCGGGCGCCCAATCCCCGATCAGGACACATTTCTTAATCAAAGATAGGAGGGGATCTCTGTTTGTCCAGATTTTGATCTGACGGGCTGTGATGGGGGAGCCTGCACTGTCAAAGGCCTCGGCAGCCATGACCTTTTCAGCGCTTTGCTCAGCTTCCCCCTCGGTGGTGGCCAGTGGGAGCCTGCTGAGTGCGTCAGCGCAGTTTTCAGTGCCGGGCCGGTGCCGGATGGAGTAGTCATAAGCAGCCAGCGTGAGGGCCCACCGCTGTATGCGAGCAGATGAGTTGGCATTGACAGCCTTGCTGTCTGACAACAGGGATGTAAGTGGCTTGTGGTCCGTCTCTAATTCAAACTTCCTACCGAAGAGGTACTGATGCATTTTTTTTACACCATAGACACATGCAAGCGCTTCCTTCTCGACCATGCCATATCCCCGCTCTGCTTGAGAGAGCGACCTGGAGGCATAAGCCACAGGTTGTAGCTGACCCTCAGCATTGCCCTGCTGCAACACGCACCCAACCCCATAGGACGATGCATAACAAGTCAGAACTAAGCGTTTACAGGGGTCGTACAGGGTCAACAATTTGTTTGAACAAAGTAGGTTTCATGCCCGATTAAAAGTCCGCTCGTGGCAGTCCCCCCCAAAACCAATCACAACCCTTACACAGGAGGACGTGTAGCGGCTCCAACAACATGCTCAAGTTAAGCAGAAAGTTCCCGAAATAGTTCAACAGTCCCAGGAATGTGCTGCAGGGGCTGGGTGCTCGTCGAATCGCCTGTTTTGGATTCGGTGGGCCGAATCCCATCTGCAGCAACCCTCCTGCTAGAAACTCAACCTCAGGAGCTGAAGTGAGGTCCAACTTGGTGAACAGCTTGCCGCCTGCCAGTGTGGCGAAGAGGTCCTCCGCTCTTGGAAGCGGGTATTGATCTTGTAGGGACACCCGATTGATGGTGGCCTTGTAGTCGTCACAGATCCTGACGGGAACGGGAACGGGAACGGGAACGATGGGGCTCGTCCAGTCGCTGAATTCAACAGACGAGATGATGCCCTCTTGTAACAGCCGGTCCAATTCACTCTCAATTTTCTCCCGCATCACATATGGCACCACTCTGGCTTTGTGGTGCACTGGCCTGGCGTCCGGGGTGACATGCATCACTACTTTAGTGCCTTTGAAAGTCCCGATGCCTGGTTGAAATAGTGACTCGAATTTCTGTAGGACTTGTGAGCACGAACTTTGCTCTACCGAGGACATTGCGTGAACATCCCCCCATTTCCAGTTTATCTCGGCTAACCAGCTCCTCCGCAACAGAGCGGGACCATTGCCTGGGACAATCCAGAGCGGCAGCCGATTCACTAACCCATTGTGTGTGACAGTCAACATTGCACTGCCTAGCACCGGAATTATTTCCTTGGTGTAAGTCCGTAATTGTGTCTCAATACGTTCTAATTTGGGTCTACTGGCTTTGAGTGGCCATAGCTTCTCGAATTGTTGAACGCCCATGAGTGACTGGCTGGCCCCAGTGTCCAGCCCCATGTGTGCTGGGATACCGTTCAACAAAACCCTCATCATCATTGGTGGCGTTTTGGAGTATGAACTGTGAAGACCCGCTGAACTTCGGCATCCATCGATTTGCCCCAAAAGTCATCCTGCCTCACAGAACCCTCTTCTGGTCCCTCAGTCTCATATATCAGTCTGATTACAGGTTTTCTGCACATTCGAGCTAAATGGCCATTGAGATTTCAGGTTCTGCAGACAAAATGTTGGAATCTGCAAGATCTGGCTGAGTGTTTTCCCCCACACCTCCAGCATGAGTTAAAGTTTCCATTGTTGGGAACAAAGGGACTATGGCCAGGCATTCCGCGCTGATTGTCCCTTTGACTGCTCTTAAGTACCCTATTAGTGGGTGTCAATGGCCCCATCCCCGGCTGCATTGTCCACTGTGATGGCGTGAATTTCTGTTCAGCCTGCCATTGTCTCTGTCGAGGTCCTGCTCTGGGGTCTATTGCTGCCTGGGGAGTGTCGGACTGTCCCTGCCTGCCTGCGGGGCTCTGAGTATCATTTATGATGTTGACTCCCTGATCCATCGTCACGTTAGAGGCAGAATTGCACGCGTGTATTATTTTCATCTCTTCCTCCACCGCCATGAAAGTTTGAGCTAACAACGCTGCGCTTCCAAGGTCAAATCCTTGGTCTCAATTAACTTGCGAAAAATTCCCGCATGACCGATACCCTCGATGAAGAAGCCCCTTAGCATCTCCCCCCTGCAGGCGTCTGTCAACTTACAGAGGCTGGCCAAATGCCGGAGGTCCGCTACAAAGTCCGGTATGCTCTGTCCTTCACGACGTCGGTGGGTGTAGAATCTGTGTCGGGCCATGTGTATGCTACTCGCTGGTTTGAGGTGCTCCCCGATTAGTTTGCTGAGCTCTTCAAAGGTTTTGTCCGACGGCTTTTCGGGTGCCAGTAAGTCCTTCATGAGCGCATAAGTCTTTGACCCGCAGCTGGTCAGGAGATGAGCCCTTCGCTTGTCGGCCGCTGCATCCCCTCGCCAGTCTTTAGTTACGAAGCTTTGCTGAAGCCGCTCAACAAAATTGTCCCAGTCTTCCCCCACACAGTACCGTTCCTCTGTGCTACCGGTGGCCATACTCATGGGTCGTGAATTCCCGTTTCTCGTCGCCAATGTAAAGTCACTACTCCACAGCATGAAACCACACGAGGCACATAACAGGGACAAGGCCACTCTGTGACCTTAATACTTTATTACAGGACTCCAGAAGTGATGACTCTGCGTGGAACCTCCCTTTATATACCTGTGCGATCAGGTAAGGAGTGTCTCCCACAAGTTCACCCCCTGTGGTCAAGGTGTGCATCTGATTTGAGTGTAAAAACATAGAAACATAGAAAATAGGTGCAGGAGTAGGCCATTCGGCCCTTCGAGCCTGCACCATCATTGAATAAGATCATGGCTGAACATGCAACTTCAGTACCCCATTCCTGCTTTCTCGTCATACCACTTGATCCCCCTAGTAGTAAGGACTACATCTAACTCCCTTTTGAATATATTTAGTGAATTGGCCTCAACAACTTCCTGTGGTAGAGAATTTCACAGGTTCACCACTCTCTGGGTGAAGAAGTTTCTCCTCATCTCGGTCCTAAATGGCTTACTCCTTATCCTTTGACTGTGACCCCTGGTTCTGGACTTCCCCAACATTGGGAACATTCTTCCTGCATCTAACCTGTCTAAACCCATCAGAATTTTAAACATTTCTATGAGATCCCCTCTCATTCTTCTGAACTCCATTGAATACAAGCCCAGTTGATCCAGTCTTTCTTGATATGTCAGTCCCGCCATCCCGGGAATCAGTCTGGTGAACCTTCACTGCACTCCCTCAATAGCAAGAATGTCCTTCCTCAAGTTAGGAGACCAAAACTGTACACAATACTCCAGGTGTGGCCTCCCTGCCCCTGTACTTAAATCCCCTCGCTATGAAGGCCAACATGCCATTTGCTTTCTTAACCGCCTGCTGTACCTGCATGCCAACCTTCAATGACTGATGTACCATGACACCCAGGTCTTGTTGCACCTTCCCTTTTCCTAATCTGTCACCATTCAGATAATAGTCTGTCTCTCTGTTTTTACCACCAAAGTGGATAACCTCACATTTATCCACATTATACTTCATCTGCCATGCATTTGCCCACTCACCTAACCTATCCAAGTCGCTCTGCAGCCTCATAGCATCCTCCTCGCAGCTCACACTGCCACCCAACTTAGCGTCATCTGCAAATTTGGAGATACTACGTTTAATCCCCACGTCTAAATCATTAATGTACAATGTAAACAGCTGGGGCCCCAGCACAGAACCTTGCGGTACCCCACTAGTCACTGCCTGCCATTCTGAAAAGTACCCATTTACTCCTACTCTTTGCTTCCTGTCTGACAACCAGTTCTCAATCCACGTCAGCACACTACCCCCAATCCCATGTGCTTTAACTTTGCACATTAATCTCTTGTGTGGGACCTTGTCGAAAGCCTTCTGAAAGTCCAAATATACTACATCAACTGGTTCTCCCTTGTCCACTTTACTGGAAACATCCTCAAAAAATTCCAGAAGGTTTGTCAAGCATGATTTCCCTTTCACAAATCCATGCTGACTTGGACCTATCATGTCACCATTTTCCAAATGCGCTGCTATGACATCCTTAATAATTGATTCCATTATTTTACCCACTACTGAGGTCAGGCTGACCGGTCTATAATTCCCTGTTTTCTCTCTCCCTCCTTTTTTAAAAAGTGGGGTTACATTGGCTACCCTCCACTCGATAGGAACTGATCCAGAGTCAATGGAATGTTGGAAAATGACCGTCAATGCATCCACTATTTCCAAGGTCACCTCCTTAAGTACTCTGGGATGCAGTCCATCAGGCCCTGGGGATTTATCGGCCTTCAATCCCATCAATTTCCCCAACACAATTTCCCGACTAATAAAGATTTCCCTCAGTTCCTCCTCCTTACTAGACCCTCTGACCCCTTTTATATCCGGAAGGTTGTTGGTGTCCTCCTTAGTGAATACCGAACCAAAGTACTTGTTCAATTGGTCTGCCATTTCTTTGTTCCCAGTTATGACTTCCCCTGATTCTGACTGCAGGGGACCTACATTTGTTTTCACTAACCTTTTTCTCTTTACATATCTATAGAAGCTTTTGCAGTCCGTCTTAATGTTCTCTGCAAGCTTCCTCTCGTACTCTATTTTCCCTGCTCTAATCAAACCCTTTGTCCTCTTCTGCTGAATTCTAAATTTCTCCCAGTCCCCGGGTTCGCTGCTATTTCTGGCCAATTTGTATGCCACTTCCTTGGCTTTAATACTATCCCTGATTTCCCTTGTTAGCCACAGTTGAGCCACCTTCCCTTTTTTATTTTTACGCCAGACAGGGATGTACAATTGTTGTAGTTCATCCATGCGGTCTCTAAATGTCTGCCATTGCCCATTCACTGTCAACCCCTTAAGTATCATTCGGCAATCTATCCTAGCCAATTTACGCCTCATACCTTCAAAGTTACCCTTCTTTAAGTTCTGGACCATGGTCTCTGAATTAACTGTTTCATTCTCCATCCTAATGCAGAATTCCACCATATTATGGTCACTCTTCCCCAAGGGGCCTTGCACAACGAGATTGCTAATTAATCCTCTCTCATTACACAACACCCAGTCTAAGATGGGTTCCCCTAATTGGCCTAGAAAACCATCCCTTATGCACTCCAGGAAATCCTCCTCCATCGTATTGCTTCCAGTTTGGTTACCCAATCTATATGCATATTAAAATCACCCATGATAACTGCTGCACCTTTATTGCATGCACCCCTAATTTCCTGTTTGATGCCCTCCCCAACATCACTACTACTGTTTGGAGGTCTGTACACAACTCCCACGAACGTTTTTTGCCCTTTGGTGTTCTGCAGCTCTACCCATATAGATTCCACATCATCCAAGCTAATGTCCTTCCTAACTATTGCATTAATCTCCTCTTTAGCCAGCAATGCTACCCCACCTCCACAGTAATACAGTGGTGTTACATTGTAGTTACAAACATGACTCCCGCCACCTCTCTTTCCGCGATATATCTCTCCCTGTGATCTCTCCCCCTCATGTGACCTCTCCCTCCCACCCTCCCTCCTCGCTGTCACACTCCGACCCCTGATCTTCTTGATTGCCAGGCTCCGACCCCAGCGGTCCCCGGCTGCTGCATTGTGCCACAGGATTTCCCACCTGGTTGCCAGGCACGAAATGGAGTAAAGAAATTTTAATGAAGTCCTGCCAAGTTTCTTGGCTGCTGACAAACACCCCCTCTCCCTCTCCGTAAATATCGATGCCAATATTCTGGGTTATCATGTCTGTTGCTCTTATCATTTTGAACACCTCTATCAAATCTCCCTCGACCTTCTCAATTTGAGAGAGCACAGTACTAGTTGCTGTATCATTTCATCATGACTCAGACGCCTGACTTAAGAACATAAGAACATAAGAAATAGGAGCAGGAGTAGGCCATTTTGCTCCTCGAGCCTGCTCCGCCATTCAATAAGATCATGGCTAATCTGATATTTTGCTCAGCTCCACTTCCCTACCCGTGCCCCATAATCCTTCACTCTCTTATCATTCACAAATCTGTCTATCTCCATCTTAAATATATTCAATGACCCAGCCTCCATAGCTCTCTGGGGCAGAGAATTCCACAGATTTACAACTCTCTGAGAGAAGAAATTCCTCCTCATCTCAGTTCTAAATGGGTGACCCCTTATTCTTAAACTATTCCCTCTAGTTCTAGATTCCCCCACAAGTGCAAACATCCTCTTTGCATCTACCTTATCGAGCCCTCTCAGTCACTTATAGTAGTGGGGAAAATGTTGGAATCAATCATTAAGGATGAAATAGCAACGCATTTGGACAGCAGTGACAGGATTGGACCAAGTCAGCATGAATTTATGAAAGGGAAATCATGCTTGACGAATCTTCTGGAATTTTTTGAGGATGTAACTAGCAGAGTGGACAAGGGTGAACCAGTGGATGTGGTGTATTTGGACTTTCAAAAGGCGTTTGACAAGGTCCCGCACAAGAGATTGGTGTGCAAAATCAAAGCGCATGGTATTGGGGGTAATGTACTGAAGTGGATAGAGAACTGCTTGGCAGACAGGAAGCAGAGAGTCAGGATAAACGGGTCCTTTTCAGAATGGCAGGCAGTGACTAGTGGAGTGCCGCAGGGCTCAGTGCTGGGACCCCAGCTCTTTACAATATACATTAACGATTTAGATGAAGGAATTGAGTGTAATATCTCCAAGTTTGCGGATGACACTAAACTAGGTGGCGGTGTGAGCTGTGAGGAGGAAGCTAAGAGGCTGCAGGGTGACTTGGACAGGTTAGGTGAGTGGGAAAATGCATGACAGATGCAGTATAATGTGGATACATGTGAGATTATCCATTTTGGGGGCAAAACGAAGGCAGAATATTATCTGGATGGTGGCAGATTAGGAAAAGGGGAGGTGCAACGAGACCTGGGTGTCATGGTTCATCAGTCACTGAACGTGGGCATGTAGGTACAGCAGGTGGTGAAGAAGGCAAATGGTATGTTGGCCTTCATAGCTAGGGGATTTGAGTATAGGAGCAGGGAGGTCTTACTGCAGTTGTACAGGGCCTTAGTGAGGCCTCACCTGGAATATTGTGTTCAGTTTTGGTCTCCTAATCTGAGGAAGGACATTCTTGCTATTGAGGGAATGCAGTGAAGGTTCACCAGACTGATTCCAGGGATGGCTGGGCTGTCACATGAGGAGAGACTGGATCAACTGGGCCTTTATTCACTGGTGTTTAGAAGGATGAGAGGGGATCTCAGAAACGTATAAGATTCTGACGGGACTGGACAGGTTAGATGCAGGAAGAATGTTCCCGATGTTGGGGAACTCCCGAACCAGGGGACATAGTCTTAGGATAAGGGGTAGGCCATTTAGGGCTGAGTTGAGGAGAAACTTCTTCACTCAGAGAGTTGTTAACCTATGGAATTCCCTGCTGCAGAGAGTTGTTGATGCCAGTTCATTGGATATATTCAAGAGGGAGTTAGATGTGGCCCTTACGGCTAAGAGGATCAAGGGGTATGGAGAGAAAGCAGGAAAGGGGTACTGAGGGAATGATCAGCCATGATCTTATTGAATGGCGGTGCAGGCTCGAAGTGCCGAATGGCCTACTCCTGCACCTATTTTCTATGTTTCTATGTTTCTATGTTTATATGTTTCAATAAGACCCCCTCTCATTCTTCTAAACTCCAATGAGTATAGGCCCAACCTGCTCAACCTTTCTTCATAAGTCAACCCCTTCATCTCAGGAATCAACCCAGTGAACCTCCTCTGAACTTCCTCCAATGCAAATATATCCCTCCTTAAATAAGGAGACCAAAGCTGTACAGAGTAGTCTATGTGTGGTCTCACCAATACCCTGTACAGTTGTAGCAGGACTTTCCTGCTTTTATACTCTATCCCCCTTGCAATAAAGGCCAGCATCCCATTTGCCTTCCTGATTAATCGCTGTACCTGCATGCTAACTTTTTGTGTTTCATGTACAAGGATCCCCAGGTCCCTCTGTACAGCAGCACTTTGCAATCTCTCTCCATTTAAATAATAATTTGCTTTTTTATTTTTCCTGCCAAAGTGGATATCCTCACACTTTCTCACATTAT
Source organism: Pristiophorus japonicus (assembly GCF_044704955.1). Classification (NCBI taxonomy): domain Eukaryota; kingdom Metazoa; phylum Chordata; class Chondrichthyes; family Pristiophoridae; genus Pristiophorus; species Pristiophorus japonicus. The sequence continues at coordinate 63,172,924 of NC_091985.1, forward strand.
ACTCCATCTGCCAAATGTTTTCCCACTCACTTAGCCTGTCTATATCCCTCTGCAGATTCTTTGTGTCCTCACGCATTAGGGTATAGAGTATCCTTAAAGCAATTTGTGATAGATTTGAAGGGCTTGTTGAAGTTATTAATTGTGAATTTATCATTGTAAAGTTTGAGCTTCTCTGCTGACTGCATTAGATGAATGATTTAATTGTAAAAGCCGAGTTTGATAGTGAGCTTCCACTAACCATTTGCAATAGAAGAAAACAATGTGATATGCTGTATACGAATGGAACGTAGATTTGTTTGAATAGTTTTTGGTTAACAAATTCTCCATTTCAGACCTACTTAGTGTCTTTTGACCCTGTTATTTTTTGTGATGAGATGCAGGAAAGTTAGTCTGAGCCCAGAGGATTTGCAGCCACATTCCATGATCCCTTGTGAATGACATGAAATGAAGTGGAATGCAGCAGGAGTGTAAGTGGAATGCTTTGAATGTTGTTGTGAAAACAAGGGGGAGATTACAATATGAATGCAAAAATACCATAAATTGAAATGAAATAACAAATGTTTCCATTGTTTTTATCTATGAGAGTAGACCTTCTACCCAGCGGAATGACAATTGTGCCCATTAGCAAGATGAACGAGAGAGAACAGCGGTATCATCAGAGACATTTTAAAGGTTCAGAATGTGGTAAGCACGTCTCCTTTTGGACAATAACAACTGAGTAATTCTAGCCCTTTTTTAGCATTGTTAGATAGCTGAACAGGTCAGAGGATTTGAGAAATTAGGCTAGAAGTCTGCATCAAATACCAGGTAATGTATTTAAAGGAAAATAAGCATTTAAATGAAAAAAAGAATAAAGCAAACATAAAAGACATGGGAGCGGGGCAATTTAAAGATATGGGCAAAATGTGTGAGAGGTCAGTGGAGCGGCCTAGCTGCCCGACCAAAGCCAGCGTCGAGATGCCCTAGCTATTTTCAGGTTCGGGTCTGATTTGAATGCCGCCAGTCAGTTGCAGGAATCACATGGGCCGCTTCATTTCCAGCTGTGGGAGGTGTGGGAAATCGAGGGGCTCCTGTGCTCAGCTAGTCAACAGGTTAGATTGGGGACGGGGAGGGGACAGTGGTTGGAGAGCACGGGCTGGAAGTGGGCATTTTTGGAGCCAGAGGGGGCACTCCTGCTCGTCCTAGCCCCACAGAAATAAATGACAAAAAAGGCTTGGGCCCATTTGCAGAGCGGCTAGCAGCCGTCCCTTTAAGGGCCACTGATTCGGACATTCACCACCGGGTACAAATGTGCGAAGTGCACGTGGTGCATGCTCGGCCTATTCGTACTTCAAAATTCCAATCGGGGTCCTTCAAAGGCATAGGACCCTGATTTGCATATTTAAACAGCCTGAACTAGGCAGGAGTGCAGTATGTCCAACTCCTGCCTGAAAATGACATACGGCACACTTTCCCCCCGCCCAATCCTCCACAGCCAGCTGCCCGTTTTTTAGCCGATAAACAAGTAGGTAGTAGTTGAAAATTGGCCCCATGGTAAAAACTTCAGCCTGGAAATTATTACGGTGATATTAAGGGACAGACATTTTACATGTTCATATTGCATTCTTTTGTCCTTTTATTTTAACAAGACGTTATCCAGTTTATTTTAAATGGATTAACACCTCAGCTGAAACAGTGAACAATGGGACGCCATTTGAAGGTATTCCACTTATATCAACAACAGTATTTCCTAGGTTTAAATTAGGTCAACTAAAGGGAAAGAGAAAGACAAAAACAATGGATAGATGCAATTTGGCATATGGATAAAAGGATGAGTGTTTCAGTTGCCAAAAATGCCTCTTTAAATTTTTTTAATGCCTTATCCAGGCCAGAGATCTGAATAGACCACAGATCCCCATAAAACTGCAGATTGGTCATAAACTGGTTTCAGGCACTAATTACATATCAGTTGCGGGCAGTAGCTGCTTGTAAAACTGTCCGACCTATTTCCTTTTGGTTATAAATAAAGAGAGTGTCATGATTGATGTAAAAAAATTGCCACCATAATTGTGCTGAGAAAGTTTTGCACCAATTTCATTAACTTGTTTTCTGTGGTATCCAATTTTATAAACCAGCAGTGTAATAAAATTAAACAACTGATGGCAGTAAACAGTTTATAAAGTTAGGTACAAATTATAATTGATTGCTGGGTGAGGGCTGAAATAGAAAAAAACATATCATTTGCTTTTCATCAGTTGCATACAGCATTAGTCATTATACAGTACTTATAGCATTTCCTAAACCCCCTTCTGTTACTTTGATGTTAGGGATATGGCCCACTTTTGCAGAGTTATAACACATCTGTGTTCACAGTGTGGCATTCCTTCCTGTGCTGTGCGCTAAATGAAATGTTCTCAGCTGAGGCATGACAATTCACAAAACATTGCATAGAATCTGCTTACACACAAAATAACTTCCCTGGTAAAAGAAAAAAAACAATATTGATTAAATTTTTTGAGGGGGTAACGAAGAGGGTCGATGAGGATAGTGTGTTTGATGTAGTCTATTTGGATTTTAGCACGGCTTTTGATAAGGTCCCACATGGCAGACTGGCTATGAAAGTAAAAGCCCATGGTATCCAAAGCAAAGTGGCAAGTTGGATCCAAAATTGGCTCGTATGCAGAAAGCAGAGTCTAATGGTTGATGGGTGTTTTTGTGACTGGAAGGCTGTTTCCAGTGGGGTTCTGCAGGGCTCAGTACTAGGTCCCTTGCTTTATAGAAACATAGAAAATAGGTGCAGGAGTAGGCCATTCAGCCCTTCTAGCCTGCACCGCCATTCAATGAGTTCATGGCTGAACATGCAACTTCAGTACCACATTCCTGCTTTCTCGCCATACCCCTTGATCCCCCGAGTAGTAAGGACTTCATCTAACTCCCTTTTGAATATATTTAGTGAATTGGCCTCAACTACTTTCTGTGGTAGAGAATTCCACAGGTTCACCACTCTCTGGGTGAAGAAGTTTCTCCTCATCTCGGTCCGAAATGGCTTACCCCTTATCCTTAGACTGTGACCCCTGGTTCTGGACTTCCCCAACATTGGGAACATTCTTCCTGCTTCTAACCTGTCTAAACCCGTCAGAATTTTAAAAGTTTCTATGAGGTCCCCTCTCATTCGTCTGAACTCCAGTGAATACAAGCCCAGTTGATCCAGTCTTTCTTGATAGGTCAGTCCCACCATCCCGGGAATCAGTCTGGTGAATCTTCGCTGCACTCCCTCAATAGCAAGAATGTCCTTCCTCAAGTTAGGAGACCAAAACTGTACACAATACTCCAGGTGTGGCCTCACCAAGGCCCTGTACAACTGTAGCAACACCTCCCTGCCCCTGTACTCAAATCCCCTCGCTATGAAGGCCAACATGCCATTTGCTTTCTTAACCGCCTGCTGTACCTGCATGCCAACCTTCAATGACTGATGTACCATGACACCCAAGTCTCGTTGCACCTCCCCTTTTCCTAATCTGTCACCATTCAGATAATAGTCTGTCTCTCTGCTTTTACCACCAAAGTGGATAACCTCACATTTATCCACATTATACTTCATCTGCCATGCATTTGCCTGCTCACCTAACCTATCCAAGTCACTCTGCAGCCTCATAGCATCCTCCTCGCAGCTCACACTGCCACCCAACTTAGCGTCATCTGCAAATTTGGAGATACTACGTTTAATCCCCACGTCTAAATCATTAATGTACAATGTAAACAGCTGGGGCCCCAGCACAGAACCTTGCGGTACCCCACTAGTCACTGCCTGCCATTCTGAAAAGTACCCATTTACTCCTACTCTTTGCTTCCTGTCTGACAACCAGTTCTCAATCCACGTCAGCACACTACCCCCAATCCCATGTGCTTTAACTTTGCACATTAATCTCTTGTGTGGGACCTTGTCGAAAGCCTTCTGAAAGTCCAAATATACCACATCAACTGGTTCTCCCTTGTCCACTTTACTGGAAACATCCTCAAAAAATTCCAGAAGGTTTGTCAAGCATGATTTCCCTTTCACAAATCCATGCTGACTTGGACCTATCATGTCACCATTTTCCAAATGCGCTGCTATGACATCCTTAATAATTGATTCCATTATTTTACCCACTACTGAGGTCAGGCTGACCGGTCTATAATTCCCTGTTTTCTCTCTCCCTCCTTTTTTAAAAAGTGGGGTTACATTGGCTACCCTCCACTCGATAGGAACTGATCCAGAGTCAATGGAATGTTGGAAAATGACTGTCAATGCATCCACTATTTCCAAGGCCACCTCCTTAAGTACTCTGGGATGCAGTCCATCAGGCCCTGGGGATTTATCGGCCTTCAATCCCATCAATTTCCCCAACACAATTTCCCGACTAATAAAGATTTCCCTCAGTTCCTCCTCCTTACTAGACCCTCTGACCCCTTTTATATCCGGAAGGTTGTTGGTGTCCTTCTTAGTGAATACCGAACCAAAGTACTTGTTCAATTGGTCTGCCATTTCTTTGTTCCCAGTTATGACTTCCCCTGATTCTGACTGCAGGGGACCTACGTTTGTCTTTACTAACCTTTTTCTCTTTACATACCTATAGAAACTTTTGCAATCCGCCTTAATGTTCCCTGCAAGCTTCTTCTCGTACTCCATTTTCCCTGCCCTAATCAAACCCTTTGTCCTCCTCTGCTGAGTTCTAAATTTCTCCCAGTCCCCGGGTTCGCTGCTATTTCTGGCCAATTTGTATGCCACCTCTTGGCTTTAATGCTATCCCTGATTTCCCTTGATAGCCACGGTTGAGCCACCTTCCCTTTTTTATTTTTACGCCAGACAGGAATGTACAATTGTTGTAGTTCATCCATGCGGTCTCTAAATATCTGCCATTGCCCATCCACAGTCAACCCCTTAAGTATCATTCGCCAATCTATCCTAGCTAATTCACGCCTCATACCTTCAAAGTTACCCTTCTTTAAGTTCTGGACCATGGTCTCTGAATTAACTGTTTCATTCTCCATCCTAATGCAGAATTCCACCATATTATGGTCACTCTTCCCCAAGGGGCCTCGCACAATGAGATTGCTAATTAATCCTCTCTCATTACACAACACCCAGTCTAAGATGGCCTCCCCCCTAGTTGGTTCCTCGACATATTGTCTAGAAAACCATCCCTTATGCACTCCAGGAAATCCTCCTCCACCGTATTGCTTCCAGTTTGGCTCGCCCAATCTATGTGCATATTAAAGTCACCCATTATGTGGTATATATCACTGATTTAGACTTGAATATAGGGGGTATGATTGAAAAATTTGCAGCTGATATAAAAATTGGCCATGTAGTTGATAATGAAGAAGAAAGCTGCAGAATGCAGGAAGATATCAATGAACTGGTCAGGTAGGCAGAACAAATGGAATTCAATCCTGAGAAATGTGAGGTAATGCATTTGGGGAGGGCTAACAAGGCAAGGGACTGCACAACAATAACAACAACAACTTGTATTTATATAGCACCTTTAATGTAGTGAAACGTCCCAAGGTGCTTCACAGGAGTATTATGAGATAAAAATTTGACACCGAGCCATATAAGTAGAGATGAGTGCAAGTGACCAAAAGCTTGGTCAACGAGATAGATTTTAAGGAGCGACTTAAAGGAGGAAAGAGGTAGAGAGGCAGTGAGGTTGAGGCAGGGAGTTCCAGAGCTTGGGGCCTAGGCAACAGAAGGCATAGCCACCAATGGTTGAGCGATTATAATTAGGGATGCTCAAGAAGGCAGAATTAGAGGAGTGCAGACATCTCGGGGAGTTGTGGGGCTGGAGGAGATTACAGAGATAGGGAGGGGCAAGGCCTTGGAAGCATTTGAAAATAAGGATTAGAATTTTGAAATCGAGGCGTTGCTGAACCAGAAGTCAATGTAGGTCAGCGAGCACAGGGGTGAGTGGTACTTGGTGTGAGCCAGGACACGGGCAGCCGAGTTTTGGATCACCTCCAGTTTATGCAGGGTAGAATGTGGGAGGGCAGCCAGGAGTGCATTGGAATAGTCAAGTCTAGAGGTAACAAAGGCATGGATGAGGGCTTCAGCAGTGGATGAGCTGAGGCAAGGGCAGTGATGGGCAATGCTACGGAGGTGGAAATAGGTGGTCTTAGTTATGCTGCGGATATGTGGTCAAAATCTTATTTCAGGGTCAAATAGGACACAATAAATGGTAGGACACTGAGAAGTGCAGAGGAACAAAGGGATCTTGGAGTGCATGTCCACAGATCCCTGAAGGTAGCAGGACAGGTAGATAAAGTGTTTAAGAAGGCATGTGGAATACTTGCCTTTATTAGCCGAGGCATAGAATACAAGAGCAGGGAGGTTACGCTTGAACTGTATAAAACAATAGTTAGGCCACAGCTAGAGTTCTGCGTGCAGTTCTGGTCACCACATTACAGGAAAAATGTGATTGCATTAGAGAGTTTACAGAGGAGATTTATGAGGATGTTGCCTGGACTGGAGAATTTTAGCTATGAGGAAAGATTGGATAGGCTGGGGTTGTTTTCTTTGGAACAGAGGAGGCTGAGACGAGACCTTATTGAGGTGTATAAAATTACCAGGGGCCTCGATAGGGTGGATAGGATGGACCTATTTCCTTTAGCGAAGCGGTCAACAACCAGAGGGCACAGATTTAAAGTAATTGGTAGAAGATTTAGAGCGGTTTTGAGGGGAGATGTTTTCACCCAGAGGGTGGTGGTAATCTGGAACTCACTGCCTGAAAGGGTGGTAGAGGCAGAAACCCCCACCACATTTAAAATGTACCTGGATATGAACTTGAAGTGCCGTAACCTACAGGGCTACAGACCAAATGCTGGAAATGGCCTCCTTCTGTGCTGTAAATTTCTATGATTGAATATTGGCAATGAAAGCACTGCTTTTAGGAGTGAAGAATTGTATTAGGGATCGTCGAATGTGGTAACTACAGAAACAATTCTCAAGTAGGCCTTGAGCTCCTTTATGGTGGTCTTAGACAGGTTAAATTTTTAGTTCTATTGGAAAGTGGACTGCACACCATAGCCCCAGGCAGTATCTGCAGCCAACTTTCTTTTCCTTCTCACCTGTAGATTGTCGCAGACTTGCTGCTTTATATGTATCTGGGCTCCTTTGATCTGTTTGGCTGTAGAGTGTTGCTGTGGATTCAGCACTGTTTCCTCTCAAGAAATAAAAAAGAACGTGCATTTATATAGCGCCTTTCACAACTTCAGGATGCACTTTACAGCCAATGAAGTCATTCTGAAGTTTCACTGTTGTAATGTAGGAAACACAGCAGACAATTTACGCACAATCAGATCCCATAAACAGCAATGAAATAAATGCCCACGTCACCTGTTTTTAGATGTTGGTTGAGGGATAAATGTTGGTCAGGATAATTCTCCTGCTCTTCTTCGAATAGTGCTATGGGATCTTTTAATTTCACCACAAATTCTGCCCTCTTGAGCACCCCTGATTATAAATGCTCAACCATTGGTGGCCGTGCCTTCTGCTGCCTGGAACTCCCTCCCTAAACCTTTCCGCCTCTCTACCTCTCTTTCCTCCTTTAAGACGCTTAAAACCTACCTCTTTGACAAAGTTTTTGATCATCTGCCGTAATTTCTTCTTATGTGGCTCGGTGTCAAATTTATTTGTTTTTTCTTAAAACACTCCTATGAAGCGTCTTGGGATGTTTTACTACGTTAAAGGCACTATATAAATACAAGTTGCTGTTGTTGTTGAGAGGGTAGACGAGGTTATTCGGTTAATCGTCTCATCTGCAAGATGGCACCTCCCTCAATACTGCACTGTGCTCAAGAAAGCAAGAAAACAAGGAAACACTATTCGAAGACTACCTCAGTATTCATAGCACAAGTAAAACAACCACTCAGGAGTTCACCCTGTTGCACAAAATCTAGAGCTTACTGTGTGAGAAATGAAGGCACAGACCCGTGTCCCATCACTCCATGCTGCAGCATGTAGGAACATTCTTGATTAGCCTGCAATCAAGCCACTGTTTGGAACAGTGGCCCTCAACATAAACTTAGTATAAAATATCGTTGTTAGGATTGACACAAAAATTGGCCCTACTGAACTTTTTTATAACAGTAACATATGATTTATTTGTTTATGGTGTCGAGCTCTCGTATTCGTTAACTTGGTTCTAGCCTGCCACACAGCTAGAAATCAGGGCAGAGGTTAGTGCAGTAAGAACACAAAGTTATTTTGGTGAGATTAGGTTCTGCTGCAAAAAAGTTCAATTGTACAGTATGGGAAGCACTGTTTTTCATTGATAGCCACTTTGTGTGAACTGATTTTAATTGGCAGCTTTAATACTTGCATATCAACATATCATCACAAACTATTCTTCCAGTTAAGACTTTTGATCAATACTGAAATCTTAGTAGTTTTTCATATTCTATAGTTGGGGAGGTCATGATTGCCCATTTCCACCTGTACATCAGGCGTTGGTGAGACAAAAGTTGTGAAACAGAAACACAAACTTACCACTGGAGGTCCGCTCATTCTGATTTTTGGGCGGACCTCAACTTAGTGTCCAGCACTACTGCCAGAAACGGTTGGGGGCTTCAGTAATATATGCAAATAGGAGGTTAACTGGCATTGTCAGGACCCACGGCACTATTTTCATCTCAGTTAGCATTGCCACCGCTATTCCCTCAACCCACCTCCAAATCATAGGCAGTCCAGGTCTTGAGGCAGCCATGTACAGCAGTATGTAAGGAGATACTTAACTACAGTCAGGGAAAGCTGGAAGCTAGTCTGGCACTCATTTTTTTTTCAGTCTCATGACTGCTTTTATCTCCTGTGGGTGCTGCTAAAGTTTTCCTGCTGCTGAAATCTGCTGCTTTATTCACTCGCAATGTTTCCACCCCATCCCTTTAAGGTGCTGTCGGAAGCCCATGATCAGTGTCTGCATTGCCAGATTTCCCACCCTCCCAAAGAGTGATCTGCTTATAGGCAACACAATTAGCACTGTCAGTTCGCCTCTTGCACATAAATGAGGCCTGACCACCAAAATCGATCAGGCCTTCCACCAACATCATCTGGCAGGTTCACAATCTGCCTGATATGTGCCAGAGATAAAAGTCGATCCCAATGTTTCTTCACAGGCAGATTTCCAACCTGTGCATAATGACATTTTAATATTGCAGTACAGCTTTAAATATATTAAGTGTGTCTCGCTTTCATTACTCATATCCATGGAAGGCTAGAATTTTACAATTACAGGGCTATGTCATTTTACATGACGAGCACCCTGTTTGTAAAAGTGCTGCATACATTTTACCAACTGAATGTGTTGAGGTCATTTTTAATACATATATTTTAAGTTTAAGTTCTGATTTTTTTTTAAATACTTAAGAAGAGTTGGCACTATGGTAGATCATTTAGCCTTTACAGTGCAGCTATTTAAGGAACTAAACTTGCCCAGAAAACTCCCCAAAGTAACAACACAAACCCTTTAAACTAACAGTTAGATTCACTTTTACTTTTTTTGTGTCTGACTGATTTGCTGAATTTGTGATCTTTAACCTTTTTCCATGGGGCAGAAACTTGATCAGTCCTGCTTTGCTAATGTCCCTCTGCCCCAAGTTCTGTTTACCAAGAGCTTTAATGTGAGAACAAGCTGCGCTACTTAGCCCTACCAGTCCCCTGGGAGAATCTGGGAGTCAGGGCAGACAATGTGTGGCTAAGGTTTATCCAAACACCATCTCATTGGAGACTCATTCCACTACACTTGATGGATAGGGTCAACAGAGGTCATTTTGAGCAGGTTTAGTTGGTTAGTTCTGTGATGCTTTGTTGGACAATTTTTCTTTCATCAATTGTGGCTTCAAAATGTCCACATTTCCTGACCAAACGTGTACCAATTTTTGTTTAAAGGGTCGCATACATCTTGAATCCCCCGAAGAAGTATGCCTATTAAAGGAAATGACACTACAATAAAGGAACATTTTAGTTTCAAAATCAATTTTTCAAGGTGTTTAAGAGTCGATGTAAATTATTCTTCCCTTCGCATCTCTTCCTTTTCTCTCTTGCAATCTTGCTAGGGTACAGTTCCATAGATGCTCAGCATTTTCCAGAACCTCTCCAAAGTGGCTCTTTTTCATAGCCCGACCTGATCCTATACTCACCCAATATCTACCATTGTCCAGCAGGAGTGATTGGATAATCAGTCATGGAAACGCAAACTAATTTCCCAGTCTGTTGGCAAGTGACACTAAGAACATCTGTAGCTCCCCATCGCCTGCCTCAACAGTGACCAGCTAAGTCACTACCCCTTATGCAACTTCTGTCTCTGTACATAATAGTGAAAGATGATAGCTGAGTGTTATCGTAGTGCCACCTTTGATTCAGAAGCCTAGAATATAGAAGTTTCTTCATGTTTCAGTCCATTTTTTAACCATAGTTTCTGTCATGTATGTACTTTTGGGATCCCTAGCCACTAGATGGCATCAATGTTAGAGGCCAATGCGCTGCATGCACGTGTGTGCAGCCCAAGTATAAAAAACTATCCATTTTGTACATTAGTCACTTTGGGCCTTAATAAAGCAGAGCCAAGGTCATACCTCTTGGAGTTAAACAATACTCAGTCTAACAGTTATTGCATACACAACATTTGGCGACGAGGCAACAAGAACCTTTGCATGCAAAGATGAACACAATTGGATTGTTGAAGCGATTTGTGGAAGAAGATTGGGCAGACTTTGTGAGCCATTTGAGCCAGTTCTTCGTGGCTAACAAAATGGAGGAGGTCGGCGACGCAGATCGGCACCGGGCGGTGTTCCTCACGGTTTGCGGTCCAAAAATTTATGGTTTGATAAAGAATCTACTCCTGCCTGTGAGTCCAACAGAGAAGACGAATGAAGAATTGTGTACACTGGTACAGGACCACCTTAAGCTAGACGAAGGCATCATCATCTCGAGATACAGATTTTACACACACGTTCGCTCAGAGGGCCAGAATGCAGCGGAATTCATTGCCGACCTGAGACGTCTAGGGGGACCATGTAAGTTCGGGCCTCTGTTGGCAGACATGCTGCGGGACTTCTTTGTAATCAGCATCAACCACGAGGTGATCCTGCATAAACTACTGGCGGTGGAGACATTGGACTCGAACAGGGCCATCACGATCATGCATGCATGACGACGGATAGAAGTCTAAAGCAGAAATCAGTGAAAAATCGAAACTCAGTAAATATGATTGATTCGCCGTTTGGCCGAGTGGCACATGGCATGGCCTACCCGACTGCGTACACGAAACCTGTGGCTGCCCAAAGTCCGCCAGCAGGAATGCATCCGATTTCTCCGTGTTGGCGCAGTGGGGGAAATCATCGGCACCAGCAGTGCAGATTTAAGCAATATAGTTGCAAAGGCTGTCTGAGAGTGGGGCATCTCCAGTGCAAGTGTCCGCAGATGAGCAAGCGTACTGCGACACATCATGTGGAGAATGGTGGTCAGACTAGCGCAGATCCGGATATGCAATCCGAGATACCAGAGGAGGAAGTGTATGGACTGTACTCGTTCCTAACTAACAGCAAACCGATAATGATCAATGTGAAATTTAATGGGGTGCCGGTATCGATGGAACTGGACACTGGGGCGAGTCAATCGATAATGAGCCAGAGGGCATTCGACAAACTGTGGGATACTAACGCTGTGAGGCCCAGGCTGAGTCCAGTCAATACAAAGTTGTGCACGTACACCAAAGAACTCATAATGGTGATTGGCAGTGCCACAATTAAAGTGTCGTATGATGGTGCAGTTCACAAGTTACTGTTATGGATTGTCCCAGGCAATGGCCCAACGCTGTTCGGCAGGAACTGGCTTGAAAAAATCAGATGCAATTGGAACGACATCAAGGCGTTGTCGTCGGAGGAAGATATATGTGCCCAAATACTGAGCACATAAAAAATAATTCCCCTCGCTGTTCGAACCAGGCATCGGCAACTTCACGGGAACCAAGGTGCAGATCCACGTGGACTCGGATGCAAGACCCATCCATCATAAAGCTTGGGCAGTTCCGTATATGATGAGGGAAAAGGTCGAAATCGAACTGGGCAGACTCCAGCATGAAGGGATCATATCACTAGTTGAATTTAATGAATGGGCCAGCCCCATTGTCCCTGTGCTGAAAAGTGATGGCACAGTCAGAATCTGTGGAAACTACAAGGCTACGATCAATAGAGTTTCGAAACAGGATCAGTACCCATTACTGAAGGCTGATGATTGTTTGCAACGCTAGCCGGGGGGAAGTCGTTCACCAAACTGGACTTGACGTTGGCCTACATGACACAGGAGCTGGTCAAGACGTCGAAGAGACTTACGTGCATTAACACGCATAAATCACAGGTGCCCTTTTGGAATTCGCTCGGCTGCAGCAATATTTCAGAGGAACATGGAGAGTCTACTGAAGTCCGTTCCCAGAACCGTCGTGTTCCAAGATGACATCCTGATCACAGGTCGTGACTCCGAGGAATATCTGAACAACCTGGAAGAGATTCTACATCGTCTGGACAAAGTGGGACACAGACTGAAATGCTTGAAGTGCGTCTTCATGGCACCAGAGGTCGAATTCCTGGGAAGGAAAATTGCCGCTGACGGCATCAGGCCCACGGACACGAAAACCAAGGCCATCAAGAATGCACCCAAGCTGCAGAATGTGACGGAGCTGCATTCGTTCCTAGGTCCACTCAACTAGTTTGGTAACTTCCTACCTAAATTGAGCATCTTATTAGAACCACTGCACATGCTGCTAAGAAAAGGCGACAGCTGGGTGTGGGGCGCATTGCAAAACAGAGCTTTCAAGAAAGCCACCAATCTGCTTTGCTCTAACAAGCTGCTGGTACATTATGACCTATGTAAATATTTAGTATTGGCCTGTGATGCTTTGTCATATGGAATTGGTTGCGTACTCCAACAAGCTAATGAGTCGGGTAAACTTCAACCAGTTGCATATGCTTCAAAAAGTTTGTCTAAAGCGGAAAGAGCCTATAGCATGGTAGAGAAAGAAGCACTAGCCTGTGTGCATGTGGTTAAAAAGATGCATCAGTACCTGTTTAGTTTTCAGTTTGAACTGGAGACAGATCACAAGCCGCTCATTTCACTGTTCTCTGAAAACAAAGGTGTAATGTCTGTAAGCTTGTAATGTTTGTAGCTCCACACTGTGGATGTGGACGTATTGTGTATTGCAATTGCAGAGTTAATAATTAAACAGAACCAGGCAGATTCCGAAGACTTCCGAGAGAGCTGCCTGCCATGTTAGGAAGCTGTGTGTGCTGTGCTCTATGAATATATCAGAAAAGGTATCAATACCAATGCTTCATTCTGCATCTGGAGGTGGATGCATTATCCGCTTATGATTATGTCATTGCCATAGACCTGGCACCGAGAATTGTGCCGATGCTTTGAGCCGTCTGCCGTTGCCCACGCTAGAGGTGGAAACGCCACAACCAGCAGACCTATTGTTAGTTATGGATGCTTTTGAGAGTGAAGGAACCCCTGTCACGGCTCAACAAGTTAAGACCTGGACCAGCCAGGACCCGATTTTATCGGTGGTGAAGAGTTGCATCCTCAAAGGTGATTGGTCTGCCATACCCAAGCAAATGTGCAAGGAGACCAAACCTTACATTCGTCGCAAAGACGAACTGTCTACTCAGTTGGATTGTATACTGTGGGGCAATCGTGTTGTTATGCCCAAGAAAGCGAGAGAAAAATTTGTACGTGAGCTACATAGCACACATCCCGGCATTGTAATGATGAAAGCCATCACCAGGTCCCATGTATGGTGGCTGGGAATTGACTCTGAGCTGGAATCACGTGTGCATCAGTGCAACACTTGCATGCAGCTCAGTAAAGCACCAGCGGAATCGCCGCTGAGTCTGTGGTCGTGGCCGTCCAAACTATGGTCCAGGATCCACATAGACTTTACACGTCCCTTCCTGGGGAAGATGTTTTTAGTTGTGATGGATGCATATTTGAAGTGGATAGAGTGTATAATCATGTCATCCAGCACATCCACAGCTACCATTGAGAATTTCAGTGTCATGTTCGCGACACATGGTCTGCCTGACATCGTTGTTAGCGACAACGGATCGTGCTTCACCAGTCAGGAGTTTCAAGAGTTCATGAAACTAAATGGTACCAAACATGTAAGGTCAGCACTGTTCAAACCTGCATCCAATGGGCAAGTAGAAAGTGCTGTCCAAATCATAAAGCAGAGTATGAAGCGAGTAACCCAAGGGTCACTGCAGACCCACCTTTCATGCATACTGCTTAGTTACAGGACAAGACCACACATGCTTACCGGGGTCTCGCCTGCTGAACTAATGGTTATGAGAGGTCTTAAGACCAAGCTATCTCTTGTACACCCTGACTTGAATAAGCATGTTGAATATAGAAGACAAAGTCAGCAAGGGTATCACGATCGCACAGCTGTGTCACGAGATATTTCTGTAAATGATCCTGTATATGTTCTGAATTATGGTCAGGGTCCCAAGTGGATTGCTGGTACTGTCATGGCAATGGAGGGCAACAGAGTGTTTATTTTCAAGCTCAAAAATGGGCAAACATGCAGGAAACATATGGATCAGACTAAGATGCGGCACACAGACGAACCGGAACAGTCGGAGGAAGAGACAATCGATGACCAACCAACCTACCCCCAGTCATCAGAGGACTCAGTGATCATCAGTGAATCGGGACTTTCAATCACTGACATGTTCAATGAAAATGGACTTTCAATCCCTGACATGGCCATTGCCACTCCCACCAGGTCAGCCACCCAGCCACCAGTCACAACAGACTCTGAACACTCACCCAAGGCTGGAGTTGAACTGAGACGGTCAACCCGGGAGCATAAAACACTGGACTGTCTCTGTTATGTATGTAAACATTGTAACTGTGTAAGACTTGCCACCAGAGGGCGCAACTGTTGGAGGCCCAAGCGTCACCTGCACACCTCGTGCAAGGGAGTACAAAAGGTTGTCTGCCATGCTGCTTAGGTACTCTGGAGTTGTATTAAAGAGACTAAGGTCACATCAGTTTTAGCTCACAGTACTCAGTCTTGTGGAGTTCTTCCATCCTTAACAATTGGCGGCGAGTAACAGATTACAAACTTTCACGCAGTTATGGCTGCCGTTGATATTTTAGAGACATTTATAGAGGGTGATGATTGGGAAGCCTTCATTGAGCGTCTCGACCAGTACGTCGTGGCCAACAAGTTGGATGGGGATGATAAAGCGATCAAGCGCAGGGCGATTCTCCTCACCGTGTGTGGGTCCACAATATACAGCCTCATCAAGAATCTGCTAGCACCGGAGAAACCAGCGGAGAAGACATATACAGAGTTGTGTACGCTGGTACAGAACCACCTCAAGCTGAAGGAGAGCGTCTTAATGGCCAGGTATTGCTTCTACAAACACCACCGCTCCGAGGGCCAGGACGTGGCGAGTTATGTCGCCGACCTGATACGCTTTGTGGGAACTTGCGAATTTGCTGCATTTTTGGGGGAAATGCTGCGGGACTTTTTTGTGCTTGGCATCGGCCACGAGGTCATTTTTCACAAGCTGCTGTCCACCGAATCCCTCGACCTGAGCAAGGCCATCACGATAGCCCAGGCATTCATATCCACGAGCGATAATACCAGACAGATATCTTCGCAGCATCGAAGCTCACCGGCAAGCACTGTGCATAAAATAATGTCGCTAGCAGGCAGAACTGCATATGGCAGGGCCTACACGTCTGCAGCTGCAAGACCTAGGATGACTCAGAGTCTGCCATCGAGCGAGAATGCAAATCCATTCGGACCATGTTGGTGCTACGGAGATAATCATCGAGCCCATCAATGTCGATTCAAGCACTACGTGTGCAAAGGTTGCGAAACAATGGTGCACCTCCAGCGAATGTGCAAACGTGCTGCGACTCACCATGTGGCAGAGTCAGCAGAGGATGATCAATCCGGCGCAGATCACACAGAACAAACAAGAAAGGCAACTCAACCCGAGGAAGAAGTGTATGGAGTACACACCTTCACCACCAAGAGCCCTCCTATCCTGCTGAAAGTCAAATTGAACGATATTCCGATATCAATGGAGTTGGGCACGGGGGCGAGTCAGTCAATTATGAGCCAGAAGGCTTTTGAGAAACTGGGGCAACAAGGCACAAAAGCCCAAACTGACCCTGATTCAGACAAAGCTGCGCACCTACACCAAAGAGCTCATACCAGTCACTGGCAGTGCGGCAGTTAAGGTATCGTACGATGCAGCTGTGCACGATTTATCACTGTGGATTGGACCAGGCGATGGCTCAACGCTATTCGGCAGAAGCTGGCTGGGAAAGATTCGATGGAACTGGGACGACATCAAAGCACTATCTTCAGTGGATGATGCCTCGTGCACCCAAGTGCTGAGCAAGTTTCTGTCGCTATTTGAACCAGGCATCGGCATCTTCACAGGCGCCAAGGTGCAGATCCATCTAGTCCCCGATGCAAGGCCCGTTCATCATAAGGCTCAAGCGGTTCCATATATGATGTGGGAGAAAGTCGAGATCGGACAGGACAGATTTCAACGAGAGGGAATCATATCGCCAGTCGATTTCAACGAGTGGGCCAGTCCATTGTTCCGGTGTTGAAAAGCAATGGCACGGTCAAAATCTGCGGAGACTACAAGGTAACGATCAACCAAGTCTCGTTGCAAGACCAGTACCCGCTACCCAAGGTGGATGACCTGTTTGCAACGTTAGCGGAGGGAGGGGGGGGTTGGGGGGGGGGAGTCGTTCACAATTTAGACCTAACCTCCGCCTACATGACACAGGAGCTGGCTGAATCTTCAGGCACAAAGGATTGTTTATATACCACAGGTGCCCTTTTTGAATTCGCTCAGCTGCTGCCACCTTGCAGAGGAGCATGGAGAGGCTGCTAAAATCGGTTCCACGCACCGTTGTATTTCAAGACGACATCCTGATCACCGGTTGTGACACCTGCACAATCTGGAAGAGGTTCTAAGTCAACTAGACAGAGTGGGACTCAGGCTGAAATGCTCCAAATGTGATTTCCTGGTGCCAGAGGTCAAATTTTGGGGGAGAAAGATTGCGGCAGACGGCATCAGACCCACGGACTCAAAGACGAAGGCCAGCAAGAATGCACCCATACCACAGAATGTGATGGAGCTGCGTTCGTTCCTTGGACTCCTCAACTATTTTGGTAACTTTCTACCCGGGTTAACATAGAAAATAGGTGCAGGAGTAGGCCATCCGGCCCTTCAAGCCTGCACCACCATTCAATAAGATCATGGCTGATCATTCCTTCAGTACCCCATTCCATACCCCTTGATCCCTTTAGCCACAAGGACCATATCTAACTCCCTCTTGAATATATCCAATGAACTGGCATCAACAACTCTCTGCGGTAGGAAATTCCATAGGTTAACAACTCTCTGAGTGAAGAAGCTCCTCCTCATCTCAGTCCTAAATGGCTTACCCCTTATCCTACGACTATGTCCCCTGGTTCTGGACTTCCCCAACATTGGGAACATTCTTCCTGCATTTAACCTGTCCAGTTCTATCAGAATTTTATATGTTTCTATGAGATCCCCTCTCATCCTTCTAAACTCCAATGAATACAGGCCCAGTCGATCCAGTCTCTCCTCATATGTCAGTCATGCCATCCCAGGAATCAGTCTGGTGAACCTCCACTGCACTCCCTCAATAGCAAGAACGTCTTTCCTCAGATTCGGGGACCAAAACTGAACACAATATTCCAGGTGAGGACTCACCAAGGCCCTGTACAACTGCAGCAAGACCTCCCTGCTCCTATACTCAAATCTCCTTGCTATGAAGGTCAACATACCATTTGCCTTCTTCACCGCCTGCTGTACCTGCATGCCAACCTTCAGTGACTGATGAATCATGACACCCAGGTCTCGCTGCACCTCCCCTTTTCCTAATCTGCCACCATTCAGATAATATTCTGCCTTCGTGTTTTTGTCCCCAAAGTGGATAACCTCACATTTATCCACATTATACTGCATCTGCCATGTATTTGCCCACTCGCCTAACCTGTCCAAAGCACTCTGCAGCCTCTTAGCGTCCTCCTCACAGCTCACACCGCCATCCAGTTTAGTGTCATCCGCAAACTTGGAGATATTACACTCAATTCCATCATCCAGATCATTAATATATATTGTAAAGAGCTGGGGTCCCAGCACTGAGCCCTGCGGCACTCCACTAGTCACTGCCTGCCATTCTGAAAAGGACCCGTTTATCCCGACTCTCTGCTTCCTGTCTGCCAACCAGTTCTCTATACACATCAGTACATTACCCCCAATACCATGTGCTTTGATTTTGCACACCAATCTCTTGTGTGGGACCTTGTCAAAAGCCTTTTGAAAGTCCAAATACACGACATTCACTGGTTCTCCCCTGTACACTCTACTAATTACATCCTCAAAAAAATTCCAGAAGATTTGTCAAGCATGATTTACCCTTCATAAATCCATGCTGACTTGGACCAATCCTATCACTGCTTGCCAAATGTGCTGCTATTTCATCCTTAATGATTGATTCCAACATCTTCCCCACTACTGATGTCAGGCTAACTGGTCTATAATTACCCATTTCTCTCTCCCTCCTTTTTTAAAAAGTGGTGTTACATTAGCAACCCGCCAGTTCATAGGAACTGATCCAGAGTCGATAAATTGTTGGAAAATTATCACCAATGCATCCACTATTTCTAGGGCCACTTCCTTAAGTACTCTGGGATGTAGACTATCAGGCCCTGGGGATTTATCGGCCTTCAATCCCGTCAATTTCCCGAACACAATTTCCTGCCTAATAAGGATATCCTTCAGTTCCTCCTTCTCACTAGACCTTCGGACCCCGAATACATCGGGAAGGTTATTTGTGTCTTCCTTTGTGAAGACAGAACCAAAGTACTTGTTCAATTGGCCTGCCATTTCTTTGTTCCCCACTATAAATTCACCTGAATCCGACTGCAAGGGACCAACGTTTGTCTTCACTAATCTTTTTCTCTTCACATATCTATAGAAGCTTTTGCAGTCATTTTTTATGTTTCTGACAAGCTTCCTCTCGTACTCTATTTCCCCCCTCTTAATTAAACCCTTTGTCCTCCTCTGCTGTATTCTAAATTTCTCCCAATCCACCGGCTTACTACTTTTTCTGGCTAATTTGTATGCCTCTTCCTTGGATTTAACACTATCCTTAAGTTCCCTTGTTAGCCACGGTTGAACCACCTTCCCCGTTTTATTTTTACTCCAGACAGGGATGTATAATTGTTGAAGTTTGTCCATATGATCTTTAAAGGTTTGCCATTGCCTATCCACCGTCAACCCTTTAAGTATCATTTGCCAGTCTAATCTAGCCAATTCGCGCCTCATACCATCAAAATTACCTTTCCTTAAGTTCAGGACCTTAGTTTCTTAATTAACTTTGTCACTCTCCATCTTAATAAAGAATTCTACCATATTATGGTCACTCTTCCCCAAGGGGCCTCGCACAACAAGATTGTTAATTAGTCCCTTCTCATTACACATCACCCAGTCAAGGATGGCCAGCTCTCTGGTTGGTTCCTCGACATATTGGTCTAGAAAACCATCCCTAATACACTCCAGGAAATCCTTCTCCACCACATTGCTACCAGTTAGGTTAGCCCAATCAATATGTAAATTAAGCACTTTGCTGGAACCGCTGCACATGTTGCTATGTAAGGGCGACGACTGGGTTTGGGGTAAATCTCGAAAGACAGCCTTTGAAAGGCCAGAAACCTACTTTGTTCGAATAAGTTACTTGTACTGTATGACCCGTGTAAACGATTAGTGCTCGCTTGTGATTGTTGTGTATCTGTAAAGCATGCACTCCCATGTTCCGCCACCAGGGAGCGCATCCCTTGAAGTCCCAAGGGATCCCAGCATCCCTTGGGAGCACTGTTATATAAGCCGGCCCCTAAGGCCTGTTACTCACTCTGGAGTGTCTTAATAAAGACTGAGGTCACTGTTACTTTAACCTCCCTGTGTGCAATCTCATCTGTGTTAGGAACACAACAACTGGCGACGAGTACACAAATCCAATGCAAAGGTGCAGCAAACTGTGGGCATCCGGGAGAAGTTCTCAGAGGGTGAGGACTGGGAACCCTATGTCGAATGGCTAGACAAGTACTTTGTAGCCAACGAGCTGGACGGAGAAGGAAGCACTGCAAAAAGGAGAGCGGTCCTCCTCACAGTCTGCGGGGCACTGACCTACAGCCTCATGAAGAATCTTCTGGCTCCAGTGAAACCCACTGATAAGTCGTATGAGGAGCTGTGTACACTGGTTCGGGAGCATCTTAACCCGAGGGAGAGCGTGCTGATGGCGAGGTATCGGTTCTACACGTGCCAGCGATCTGAAGGTCAGGAAGTGGCGAGCTACGTTGCCGAGCTAAGGCGACTTGCAGGACAATGTGAGTTTGATGGCTACCTGGAGCAAATGCTCAGAGACTTTATTGTACTGGGTATTGGCCACGAGACCATCCTATGAAAACTTTTGACTGTAGAGACACCGACCCTCAGTACGGCCATTGCGATAGCACAGGCGTTTATGTCCACCAGTGATAACACCAAACAAATCTCTCAGCACACAAATGCTAGCAATGTTCATAAATTAACTGGAACTGTGTTTGCGAGCAGAAATGTACAGGGCAGAGCACACGAGTCTGCAACTGCCATCAGGCCTCAGGTGACCCAGATGACTCAGAGTCCCCAACAAAGGATGAATGCAAGGCAATTCACAACTTGTTGGTGTTGTGGAGGCCTCCATTCAGCCTATTCATGCCGTTTCAAAGGGTATGTTTACAAGAGCTGTGGAACAATGGGGCACCTCCAACAAGCTTGCAAACGAGCTGCAAGCTCTGCAAAACCTGCTAACCACCACGCGGCAGCAACAAAATGTAAATGATGGTCGCGCCACTGTGTCACGGGAAATTGATATGAATTACCCTGTGTATGTGCTAAACTATGGACATGGTCCCAAGTGGATCGCGGGCACGGTGATAGCTAAAGAAGGGAATAGAGTGTTTGTCATCAAACTAGACAATGGACAAATTTGCAGAAAGCACCTGGACCAAACGAGGCTGCGGTTCACAGACTGCCCTGAACAACCCACAGCAGACACCACATTTTTCGAACCCACAACACACACCCAAAGGATCAACGACACCACGCCGGACCAGGAAATCGAATCCATCATGCCCAACAGCCCAGCAAGGCCAGGCTCACCGAGCAGCCCTGCAGGGCCAACAACACGCCAGCCCAGTGAGGGCACAGCCAACACACCAGAACAGACATTTATACCGAGGCGGTCCACCAGGGAAAGAAAGGCTCCTGACCGCCTCACCTTATAAATAGTTTTTACTTTGACTTTGCGGGGGGGAGTGATGTTGTGTATCTGTAAAGCATGCACTCCCATGTTCCGCCACCAGGGAGCGCATCCCCTGAAGTCCCAAGGGATCCTAGCATCCCTTGGGAGCACTGTATATAAGCCGGCCCCTAAGGCCCGTTCTTCACTCTGGAGTGTCTTATTAAAGACTGAGGTCACTGTTACTTTAACCTCCCTGTATGCAGCCTCATCTGTGTTAGGAACAAAATAGTGATGTATCTTTGTACGGGGTCGGCTGTATGTTACAGCAAACCAATGTATCGGGCAAATTTAAACGATTGCATATGTGTCTAGAAGTCTGTCTAAGGCTTAAAGAGCCTACAGTCTGGTCGAAAAAGAGACGTTAGCATGTGTATATGGGGTTAAAAAAATGCACCAGTACCTATTTGGACTTCGGTTTGAGCTTGAAGTCGACCACAAACCGCTCATTTCGCTGTTTTCAGAAAGCAAAGGTATAAACACCAATGCTTCGCCCCACATCCAAAGATGGGCACTAACATTGTCCGCCTATGCCTATGTTATCCGCCACAGACCAGGCACGGAGAACTGTGCTGATGCCCTCAGTTGGCTACCATTGCCCACTACCGGGGTGAAAATGGCGCAGCCTGCAGACTTGCTTCTGGTCATGGATGCTTTTGAGAGCGAGGGTCACCCGTCACTGCTCGCCAGATCAGGACCTGGACCAGCCAGGATCCTGTGCTATCACTTGTAAAAAGTTGCGTCCTCAATGGGAGCTGTCGGCCGTTCCCAGGGAAATGCAATATGAAATTTAGCCGTTTCACCGACGCAAAGATGAAATGTCCATCCAGTCGGATTGTCTCTTATGGGGTAATCATGTGGTTTTGCCAAAAAAAGGCAGGGAAACGTTTATACGTGACCTACACAATTCCCAGGTCACCAGTTTGGTGGCCCGGCATTGACTCGGACTTCGAGTCATGCGTACACCAGTGCAACACGTGCTCACTATTGAGCAATGCACCAAGGGAGGCTCCATTGAGTCTGTGGTCATGGCACTCCAAACCGTGGTCCAGGATCCACGTAGATTTTTCTGACCCCTTTCTCGGAAAGATGTTTTTAGTTGTAGTGGACGCTTACTCTAAATGGATTGAATCTGTAATCATGTCATCCAGCACATCCACTGCCACCATTGAAAGTCTCCGGGCTATGTTCGTCACCCATGGCTTGCCCGACGTCCTTGTCAGTGACAATGGACCGTGTTTCACCAGCTCGGAATTCAACGAGTTTATGATCCGCAATGGCATCAAGTATGTCAGATCTGCCCCGTTTAAGCCCGAATCCAACGGTCAAGCGGAACGGGCAGTCCAAACTATCAAGCAGAGTTTGAAATGTGTGACGGAAGGCTCCTTGCAGATCCGCTTATCTTGGGTTCTGCTCAGCTCACTGGGGTTCCCCCTGCAGAATTATTAATGAAGAGAGCACTCAAAACCAGGCTCTCCCTAGTCCACCCGGATCTAAATGATCATGTGGAAACCCGCCGTCACCGGCAAAACATTTACCACGATCGCGCGGCTGTATCGCGTGACATTGATGTTAACGACCCTGTGTTTGTCCTTAATTATGGTCATGGTCCTAAATGAGTCACTGGCACTGTCTTGGCCAAGGAGGGGAATAGAGTATTTATAGTCAAACTAGTGAATGGACAAACGTGCAGAAAGCATTTGGATCAGACCAAACTGCGGTTCACCGACAACCAGGAACAGCCTGAAGAGGACATCGCCATCATCGATCCACCAACACACACCCAACCAGCAATCAACCTCACTGTCAATCAAGAGGATGAACCCACCATTCCCAACAGTCCTGTCAGACCAGCCACGCCGCAGTGCAGCAATGGTCCAACCAACTCACCCATGCCAGAGTTTGAACTCAGATGATCAACCAGGGAGCGTAGGGTCCTGGATCATCTCAACTTGTAAATAATTCGTATCAAAGACTTTGGGGGGAGTGATGTTATGTATGTAACCATTGTAACTGTGTAAGACTTGCCACCAGAGGGCGCAACTGTTGGAGGCCTAAGGGTCACCTGCACACCTCGTGTAAGGGAGTATGAAAGGTTGTCTGCCATGCTGCTTAGGCACTCTGCAGTTCTATTAAAGAGACTAAGGTCACTTCAGTTTTAGCTCACAGTACTCAGTCTTGTGGAGTTCTTCCATACTTAACAGTCTCCATTTGTAAAAGATTGTGTTAATATCTCAGAGAGGGCTATTGTCATGTATGTACTTTTGGGATCACTAGCCACTCGATGGCGTCACTGTTGGAGGTCATTGGGCTGCACGCACGTGTGTGCAACCCAAGTATAAAAAGCCAGCCATTTTGTATATTAGTCACTTTGGGCCTTAATAAAGCAGAGCCAAGGTCATATCTCTTGGAGTTAAACAGTACTCAGTCTAACAGTTATTGCATACACAACAGTTTCAGTGTCTTTTTTTTGTTGCTGCAAACCTATGACAGCATTTAGCAATTCCAAGTTTGATATCAAAGGAAAATAAACCTCCCGTCACACTGCCCCAATAACATGCTCCAACTAGGAGCTCAAATGTCACATAAATATGGTAGCTGCATGCAACCAAAACATGAGTCATAATATTAAACTCCAAATGTTGGAATAAAAACCAGTACATTTTGGAAACACACATCTGGTCCAGAGAGTCTTGACATACAACAAAAGGGTTGATTCTGTGAATGTGCATTTTTAATGCTCACAGGGATATTTAGGGACTGTGGGCCCATGATTTTCTAGCCAACACTCCCTGCAAGTGTCACTCTGCACTAGGAATGCTTGATTGCAGAATTAACCATATTAATCCATCATTCCTCTTCTAGGTACTGTTAAATTTCCAATATTTTTGAGTTTTTTTATTCGGATTTCCAGTATTTGGCATTTTTATTTTTACTTCAAATGCTGGAAGTTTGGTTGTCTGCTTCTATTTAACTTAAATATAGTACGAGAAAGAGTGATAAAGGGAAATGCTGGCAATTAAAACCAAATGTACGTGGGACTAGAATAAGGAAGTGGCAGACTTATTTAATGAATACTTTTTATCCATCTTCTCAATGGAGAAAAAGGACAAAATACTAGGGAACCTATAAATAAGTAAAGGGGAGGAACTTAGTGGATTTAATATAAGATTTTTAAATGGTAATGGTGAAAATAATGAGACTCAAGATAGACAAGTCTCCAAAACCTGATCATTCCCACCCCGTGGTATTAAAATAATTTGTTGAGGAAATTTGCCTGAAATGGAGCTGGTCTTCAGGGCTGTTGGAAAAATGCAGGGAAGGGAGGGGGCTCTGTGAAAGAAAGCAGAAACATCATCACTATCAGCTTCCAGATTAATGCACAGAATGCTGCTGCACAGCTTCCAGTCATTGACAGCAGACATATCGATCATGGAATTTTGAGATGCATTAGTCTTAACTTTCCAAAGATCTCTACAGTCAGGACATCTGCCTATGGATTGGAAAAATGAAGTTGTCACTTCATTATTTAAGAAGGGAGTGAGAAAGAACCAGGTAACTACAGACCTGTCAGTTTAACATCAATTGTGGGGAAGTTATTGGAATCTATCATCAGAGACAGGGGCCGAAATTGGTCGATGTTCTGCCCGCATCCAGCGAGGTCCCGCCGCAAATGTCGGTTTTCTGGGCGATCCTTCTGGAAACATCCATCTGCCGTCAAGATTCCGCCCGGCGGAAGATTGGTGGGGAAGGGTTCCACCAACGTCAGATCGTGCCGCCCCCCCATGCCGGCTGTTGGAAAAGTGTCATTTTCATCAGTTATGCTGGCCTCCGGTCGACCTGCCACCCGCCTGAAGGACCGCTCAGGAAAAGCAGATCTGACCTGGATGGCAGTCGGCCAGCAGTGAGATCGGGTGTGAGGGAGGGAGGGAGAGGTGGACAGCAGTGAGATCGGGTGTGAGGGAGGGAGGGAGAGGTGGACGGCAGTCGGGCAGCACGGAGAACGGGAGGCTGGTGATCTGCTGGAGTCGGGCAGCATGGAGAACGGGAGACTGGTGATCTGCTGGAGTCGGGCAGCATGGGGAATGGGTGGGAGGGAGTGCTGAAGGCCATCACATCACGGCAGCCGGGCAGATGCTGCACCATTATGAGCGGGACTGCTGGAAAAAAGTTAGGTGCATGTTGCATTACTTTCTTGCTGATGGTGATGTTTAAATTGGATGTCATAAAAGCGACTGAAATGTATTTAAGCTGATGGAGGCTTTTTTGTTGGACCTTGCTGAAAGTCCTTCATTGAGAAGTCCAATGGTGAAGGGAAAATTATTATAAGTAACTGAAAAGTGTTCAGCATGTCACATTTTGTACATTCAAGCTGATTCATTAATTGTGTGACACAATGTATTGCAATGTAACTGATGACCATGTCATCTCAGGGTGGCACTCCTCCATGTTTGGTCTCGAAAAAATAGAGTTGCAGTGCAAGCCTTAAGGTCTGCCCTGCAAGTGGGTAAACTGAGATTAATTGAATGGCAGGCTTCCTGCATTGGTGACCCTGCCTTGTCGCCTTGCGATGGCCTGATGACAGGACCCATTATATACTGCAGTCAGACGTGCATGGGAAGATATTCCTGATGAAGCAGATGACTTGAGGGACAGATGTGTGTTTCTCACATATGACGTTAAAATGACACACGCATCAACAGAGGGTCAGCAATGTGAATGTATTTACAAGTGAACAATAACAAAGGTTACATAAGATTATTACATTTACATAAATGTACAGGAGCAACATCCACCCCTCTACCCGGCACCACCACCTCTCTTCCCCGCCCTTGCAGCGATGCCCGATGTCCTCTTCCTCCCCCCGCCTACACGACGGCGTGGCACTCCCATGCCCGTTACTGCCTCTGGTTGAGGAGGTTGTGCAGGAGGGCAGCAGGATGTGTGCAGACGTGTGCATTTTGGTGCAACGGTAGGGCGCAAGACCGAAGGCACAGGGATCTCCTGCTCCTCCGGATCTGTCTGCCTTGAGAGTGTGGGGTCGGGGGCTTGCACTACGCGTCAGAAGCCATCTCTTGCCTCATGGCCTCAACACTTTCTGTTGTGTGCTCCAAGACTGTAATGAGCCGGTCCATCCTCTGATCATACTGCTGGGTGAAGGAGGCGATGCTGCCAGCTATCTCAGCCATGGTCTGCAGCATGCGTGACCTACCTCCACACCGGTGCTTGATAGCTGCACCATCTGGTTGAGTACAGAGAGCCGTGCTGCATCTGCAGGTGGTTGCTCGCTGCTGCTGGGTGCTGGCGCCTTGCTTCCCTTCGAGCCACGGCCTCTGCGCTTGGTTCAGCTTGTGTCTGTGGAGTCCGTTGGAAATCCCAGGAAATCAGAGCCCAACGCCGAGGTTCTGCAGACACTTGGCTCACATCACATGGCAGGAGGCTGATGTCAGCCGCTTCCAGCTCCTCCAGGTCAAAGGGCAGAAAGATGGGCCCATCGTGCCCATCTCTCTCCCTCTCCTGTTCTTCCTGGCCCTGGGTGGCGGAGGTGGCAGTGGTGGAAATGGGTGAATGGGGGGGAGGGGAGCGGGGTGTGCAGGAAAGATCTGGTGCCTCCGGGTGTGGAGAACATCGAGATGGGAGAAGCTGGGGTCTGACGGCTTCTGTGAAGGCCAGAGGTTGATGGTCTCTTTAGATCCGTGCTGTCCAACTCATCATCTGCAAGAAGAGGACAACATTTCAGTCTGTAGGGGTGAACAGGTTGGGGGGGGGGGGGGAGGGGAGGGAATGGTAGTGGTCAAGCTGAGATGTGAGCCGTTCCTTCTCACATTATGCCAGCAAGGAGTTCCATCAGTACATGTACAAAGTGGCCAAAACTAGTGGGAGGACAGAAGATTGGGGAGCTTTTAAAAGGCAGCAACGAATGACAAAAAAATTATTAAGAAAGGGAAGATAGACTATGAAAGTAAACTAGCACGAAATATAAAGACAGATAGCAAGAGTTTCTACAGGTATATAAAAAAGAAAAGATAGGCTAAAGAAAATGTTGGTCCCTTAGAGGACAAAACCAGGGAAATTAGTGATGGAGAACATGGAGATGGCAGAAACTCTGAACAAATGTTTTGTATCAGTCTTTACGGTCGAGGACACTAAAAATATCCCAACAGTGGATAGTCAAGGAGCTATGGGGGGGAGGAACTTCACATAATCACAATCACTAAGTTGGTGGTGCTCAGTAAGATAATGTGACTAAAAGCAGATAAATCCCCTGGACCTGATGGCTTGCATCCTAGGGTCTTAAGAGAAGTAACAACAGGGATAGTGGATGCATTGGTTGTAATTTACCAAAATTCCCTGAACTCTGGGGAGGTCCCAGCAGATTGGAAAACTGCAAATGTAACGCCCCTATTTAAAAAAAGAGGCAGACAAAAAGCAGGGAACTATAGACCAGTTAGCCTAACATCTGTGGTTTGGAAAATGTTGGAGTCCATTATTAAAGAAGCAGTAGCAGGCCATTTGGAAAGGCATAATTCAGTCAGGCAGAGTCAGCATGGTTTTATGAAGGGGAAGTCTTGTTTGACAAACTTGCTGGAGTTCTTTGAGGACGTAACGAACAGGGTGGATAAAGGGAAACCAGTGGATGTGGTGTACAGGTTGAGCGTCGCTCACCGCCGCTGCCCTTACCTCGGGGCCTCCTCACCGGACCACCCCAGCACCTCCTCTGCGGCGGGGCCCGGCGGCCCGAACACTTCCTTGGCGGCGGGGCCAGCCAGAGCAGCTCCACCTCGGCGGGCCCCACCCGAACACCCCCTTGGCGGCGGGGCCCACCCGAACACCCCCTTGGCGGCAGGGCCCACCCGAACACTTCCACGGTAGTGGGGCCTGCCCAACGACCTCCTAGACGAGGCCAGCGACCTGAACAGCTTCTCGGAGAGTAACCCCGTTTCCCCACCCCCCCCAACCCTTGCTGACATAACGAAATCTGGTAATACCCGAACCTGGGCTCAGCTGTTTTCGGAATCGTGACGTCAGAAAGACGTTCCAAAGTCCTGAAAATCGCAAAATCTGGAACGGCCTCGGTCCCAAGGGTTCCGGATTTGCGATGCTGCATCTGCATTTGAACTTCCAAAACGCATTTGACAAGATGCCACATGAAAGGTTACTGCACAAGATAAAAGTTCTCGGAGTTGGGGGTAATATATTAGCATGGATAAAGGATTGGCTAACTAACAGAAAACAGAGAGTCGGGATAAATGGTGCATTCTCGGGTTGGCAACCAGTAACTAGTGGGGTGCCTCAGGGATCAGTGCTGGGACCCCAACTATTTACAATCTATATTAACGACTTGGATGAAGGGACCGAGTGTAATGTAGCCAAGTTTGCAGGTGATACAAAGATGGGAGGAAAAGCCATGTGTGAGGAGGACACAAAAATCTACAAAAGGACACAGACGGGCTAAGTGAGTGGGCAAAAATTTGGCAGTTGGAGTATAATGTTGGAAAGTGTGAGGTTATGCACTTTGGCAGAAAAAAAATCAAAGAGCAAGTTATTATTTAAATGGAGAAAAATTGCAAAGTGCTGCAGTACAATGAAGATTAGTGAAGACAAACGTAGGTCCCTTGCAGTCGGATTCAGGTGAATTTATAATGGGGAACAAAGAAATGGCAGACCAATTGAACAAATACTTTGGCTCTGTCTTCACAAAGGAAGACACAAATAACCTTCCGATTGTACTAGGGGACAGAAGGTCGAGTGAGAAGGAGGAACTGAAGGATATCCTTATTAGGTGGGAAATTGTGTTAGTGAAATTGATGGGATTGAAGGCTGATAAATCCCCGGGGCCTGATATTCTGCATCCCAGAGTACTTAAGGAAGTGGCCCTAGAAATAGTGGGTGCATTGGTGATAATTTTCCAACAGTCTATCGACTCTGGATCAGTTCCTATGGACTGGAGGGTAGCTAATGTAACCCCACTTTTTTAAAAAGGAGGGAGAGAGAAAACGGGTAATTATAGACTGGTTAGCCTGACATCAGTAGTGGGGAAAATGTTGGAATCAATCATTAAGGATGAAATAGCAGCACATTTGGAAAGCAGTGACAGGATCGGACCATGTCAGCATGGATTTATGAAAGGGAAATAATTCTTGACGAATCTTCTGAAATTTTTTGAGGATGTAACTAGCAGAGTGGACAAGGGAGAACCAGTGGGTGTGGTGTATTTGGACTTTCAAAGGCTTTTGACAAGGTCCCGTACAAGAGATTGGTGTGCAAAATCAAAGCGCATGGTATTGGGGGTAATGTACTGACGTGGCTAGAGAACTGGTTGGCAGACAGGAAGCAGAGAGTCGGGATAAATGGGTCCTTTTCAGAATGGCAGGTAGTGACTAGTGGAGTGCCGGAGGGCTCAGTGCTGGGACCCCAGCTTTTTACAATATACATTAACGATTTAGATGAAGGAATTGAGTGTAATATCTCCAAGTTTGCAGATGACACTAAACTGGGTGGCGGTGTGAGCGATGAGGAGGACGCCAAGAGGCTGCAGGGTGACTTGGACAGGTTAGGTGAATGGGCAATTGCATGGCAGATGCAGTATTACGTGGATAAATGTGAGGTTATCCATTTTGGGGGCAAAAACATGAAGGCAGAATATTATCTGGATGGCGGCAGATTAGGAAAAGGGGAGGTGCAACGAGACCTGGGTGTCATGGTTCATCAGTCACTGAAAGTGGGCATGCAGATACAGCAGGCGGTGAAGAAGGCAAATAGTATGTTGGCTTTCATAGCTAGGGGATTTGAGTATAGGAGCAGGGAGGTCTTACTGCAGTTGTACAGGGCCTTAGTGAGGCCTCACCTGGAATATTGTGTACAGTTTTGGTCTCCTAATCTGAGGAAGGACGTTCTTGCTATTGAGGGAGTGCAGCGAAGGTTCACCAGACTGATTCCAGGGATGGCTGGACTATCATATGAGGAGAGACTAGATCAACTAGGCCTTTATTCACTGGAGTTTAGAAGGATGAGAGGGGATCTCATCAAAACGTATAAGGTTCTGACGGGACTGGACAGGTTAGATGCGGGAAGAATGTTCCCGATGTTGGGGAAGTCCAGAACCAGGGGACATAGTCTTAGGATAAGGGGTAGGCCATTTAGGACTGAGATGAGGAGAAACTTCTTCACTCACAAGGTTGTTAACCTGTGGAATTCCCTGCCGCAGAGAGTTGTTGATGCCAGTTCATTGGATATATTCAAGAGGGAGTTAGATATGGCCCTTACGGCTAAGGGGATCAAGAGGTATGGAGTGAAAGCAGGAAAGCGGTACTGAGGGAATGATCAGCCATGATCTTATTGAATGGTGGTGCAGGCTCTAAGGGCCGAATGGCCTACTCCTGTGCCTATTTTCTATGTTTCTATGTTTCTACAGCGGGACCTGGGGGTCCTGATGCATGAAACACAAAAGGTTAGTATGCAGGTACAGCAAGTGATCAGGAAGGCCAATGGAATCTTGGCCTTTATTGCAAAGGGGATGGAGTATAAAATCAGGGAAGTCTTTCTGCAGTTATACAGGGTATTGGTGAGGCCACACCTGGAATACTGCGTGCAGTTTTGGTTTCCATATTTACAAAAGGATATTGTGATATATTCACAGAGCACAAGCACACATACAGCTTTCTAACATGGCAGGCAGCTCTCAGAAGTCTCCGGAACTCCCTGGTTCTGTTTAATTATTAACTCTATAGTTGCAGTACACAATACGTCCACATCCACAGTGTGGAGCTACAAACATTACAAGCTTACAGACATTACACTTCTCCCTCCTTAATGAAGAAGTTATTATAACAACATCATACATAACTTGCAAGTTTATACATAACACAGGATATAGACTTATTTTTCCATATTTACAATTTTAACTTAACCACTTGTTTTCTGTTTCAAAGAGGATACCTTCACTCCCGAACAGAACCTTCCAAACATGGTGTCGAATCTACACTCATTCGAGGTTCATCCTGAGGAACGTTTTCCTCCACGGAATTTCCTTGATTTTCAATTGAACTCACTATAACTTCAGGCTGTTTGTTTTCCTGACTCGGTCTCAGACTTACATTCTGATTCTCTCCTGGATTTGTTTCCAGTACATTGGATTTAGGATTTGCTACTGATATATCAAAACTATCTGATGAGTCAGAAATAATTGAATCATTCCCACCTTCAACTCCTTCCATGTCTGCAGGTAAAATATGATCAATGTGAATAAACCTAACCTGTCCATGATCAAACATCTTGACCAAATATGTGTGTGGACCACATATCTTCACCACTCTTCCGAGTAACCACTTTACCCATTTATGGTGATAGTTCTCCACTCTCGCCTTCTGGTTTAATTTCACACTTCTCTCTTTTACTTTACTTCTATCATGATTCTCTTTCTGTCTTAATTGTGCCTCTTCTATGGACTGTGCCAAATGTGGTTTTAACAACGAAAATCTGGTTCGTGGCTGTTGTTTGAGAAACAACTCCGCTGGTGTTCTACCAGTAGTTGTATGAGGAGTACTACGATGCATAATTAGAAAATTAGCCAATTTGTGATCCAGTGACAACTGTCGTTTCTTTGGATTTGGATCTAACATTTGTTTTATGATGACACGTTTTACAATTTGTACAGTGCGCTCTGCTGCACCATTCGAAGCAGGGTGATATGGTGGAACCTCAGTATGTTTCACACCATTTTTGTTCGTGAACTGTGCAAATTCTTCTGAACGAAATTGTGGTCCATTATCCGAAACAATTTATTCTGGGAGGCCAAATGAAGAAAATAAACTTCGCAAAATGTCCAATGTTTTATTTTTTGTTATTTTTCACATTGGAAATACCTCAACCCACTTTGAATTGGTATCAATCACAATGAACAATTGTTGTCCTTCTAACTCAGCAAAATCAATATGTAGCCTTTGCCACAAACTGAGAGGCCATTTCCATGGCTATAATGGTACTGATGGTGGTTGCTTGCTTACTGATTGACATGTTGTACACTGACTCACGATGTACTCTATACCTTTATCAAGACCTGGCCACCATAAGTAATTGTGTGCAAAACTCTTGGTCAAGCACATTCCCAGGTGCTGGTCATGGAGGTCTCCTAATAATTTGGACCTGAATTTATTTGGTATAATCACTCTTGCACCCCACATAATACAATCTTTATCGACTGATAATTCATTCCGACGAATGAAGAATGGATGAATATCTTTGTCTTTTTCCTGGTTTGGCCATGCATAATACTCATACACCTTTGACATCACTGGGTCACGTTTGGTTGCTCTACCAATCTCTTTACCTGTGACTGGCAGTTCATCAATGTATGAAAAATAGAACACTTCTTCCCTATCGGGAGTAACTTGTGACGGGGAAGGCAATCTAGACATTGCATCAGCATTACTGTGATCAGCTGATCGTCTATATTCAATATCATATGTATATCCTAACAAAATCAAAGCCCATCTCTGCATTCGGACTGCAGCTAATGTTGGAACTGGGGACTTTGGATGGAGGATTGCTGTCAGGGGCTTATGGTCCATAACGATGATAAACTTATGACCATACAAGTATTTGTGGAACTTCTTGACCCCAAAACTTAATGCCAAAGCTTCCCTTTCAATTTGCGCATAATTACTCTCACTGGCACTGAGAGTGCGTGAAGCAAAAGTAATTGGTCTCTCCCCCCCACTATGTAATACATGAGAGATTACTGTCCCAATTCCATACGGAGAGGTATCACATGCTAGCTTAATCTCCTTAGATATGTCATAGTGAACTAACATGGTGCTCTCTACCAATTTGCTTTTGCACTCCTTGAATGCTGTATCGCACTCTTTTGACCATTTCCAATGGATCTATTTTTTCAATAGTTCATTCAGTGGATGTAATACTGTAGCCAAATTTGGTAGGAACATCCCATAATAGTTCAAAAGACCCAAGAATGAACGAAGTTCAGACATTCCTGGGAGTGGGTGCATTTCTGATTGAATGGTTGGATGTAAACCATCTTTGTCTACTCTGTACCCTAAGTACTCCGCTGAGTTTTGAAATAACTCACACTTACAAGAAGACACTCATACTCTGTGCTTCTCTAGCTGTTTGAGGACTTCATTCAATATGTTTCTTCTGCAGAAAGACTGGGCATCTTGCGAAGGCATGCCGACTGAAGGGTAAATAAGCTTTGAAAGCTATGAGTCCAGTGTTCAAAGCTATGAGTAGAAATTCCCAGAGACTATATAGCATGGAAGAACAAGAACAGGACGTGGAGATGTTAGAGTTACATGTCATCAAGAGCACAAGGTTAACGGACAGCGATTAAAAAAAGTATCAAAATCCACATAGATGTTGCGGGATTCAAGGTACCAATGGAAATCGAGACGGGTGCATCCGTGAGTGTAGTACCGGAGTCGCTATACCTTGACAAATTGCGTGATTTCCCATTGGAGAAAGCCAAGATGGAGCTGTGAGGCTACTCGGGAGAGAAAATTCCTGTGGTAGGTCATATCACCGTACCGGTGAAATACAAGGATCAATTCCAGAACTTGCCTCTAATAATAGTCAAAGGATTCAAGCTTGCCTTACTAGGAAGAAATTGGTTGAGATCACTGAAGCTGGATTGGAGTGAGATTTTCCGTGTGGAAGCGAGATTTGCATCAACAGATGATGTTATCAAGAAGTATCCGAAGGTGTTCTGCAAAACGGGCAGTCCGATCCAAAGCTTCAAGGCGAATGTCAGGGTATAGAAGGGCGCTAGATCGGTTTACTGCAAGCCACGTTCCGTACCATATGCACTCGAGGAGAAAGTGGAGCAAGAACTCCAAAGACTAGAGACCGAGAACACTATTTGTAAGATAGATCGATGTAATTGGGCTACACCCATTGTTGTTGTACCGAAGTCCGATGGTAAGGTAAGATTGTGTGATGATTATAAAGTAACAGTAAACCAGGTTCTAGAGGGTAATGTCCCCAATATTTTCCTGCGGCATCGTTTCTGTTGCCGCCACTGCTTTGGGGCTACAATGATGGAAATGACAGCAGATTAGGCGGTGGTCCATCCAGCATTCATCAGCTCCTGTCATGGTGCTGGTGATGCGGATGTCCTCGCTCGGACGATGGCATAATGTAGTAGATGCCAATGCTTGGAGCGAGGGTGTTGCCATGAAGCCTTATATATGTCTCTCTGACGGAACAAGATGTTGGTTATGACAAGGCCATGTTCTAAGCATTTCGCCAGGAGGAGGGTACCGTTGGAGTTGGTTTTCCCTACCCCCCCCCCACTCTCCCTGCCGATCACACCTCCCCAGAGGTCTGTGTCCTTTCCAATTCTGACATTAAAGTCACCAAGGAGGATCAGCTTGTCGCCTGTTGGGACTCGGGATAGGGATTCTTCAAGGCTGGAGAAAATTCCTCTTTGGTCTCATCTGTAGCTTCTAGTTGGGGTGTACGCACTGATGACCATAGCGTACTAGTTCCGGGCTAGGGTGAGGTGAAGGGTTATGAAGCATTCATTTGTCCCGCAAGGGGAGTCTCTGAGATGGCCCAACTAGCTCATTTTTTATGGCAAAGCCTACCCCATGGAGGTGGCGTTCTTCTTCTGGTTTACCTTTCCAGAAGAAGCTGTAACCACCACCATACTCCTTGAGCTGGCCTTCCCCTGCCTGCCGAGTCTCGCATAGGGCAGCAATGTCCATGTCGAAACGTCTGAGCTCCCGGCATCAATAGCAGTACGGCATTCCAGTCTGTCGCTCTTGGGGTTGTCCATAAGGGTTCTGACATTCCAGGTACCGAACTTCATTTTAAAGGGTAGAAGATGCCTGCGTGAACTCTTTTAACGTGAACAAAAAACAAAAAGGGCCACTGCACAGCAAAATTCTAAAGGGTCAGAGTCTAATAAAAAGGCAAACCTGAAAGCTCGGTGCCTCAAGGCTAGGAGTATTCGGAACCCAGGAGAGGGCTCTCAGCTAGTTAGAGTGGGTGAGAGCGCAGATTAACAGGACCCCAAGAAAAAATGCAAAAGGCAGGAGGCAACAGAGCAAAGTAGCACTGGGGTAAGTGTAAATCAATATGTATGAATATAAAGGGGCTGCAGGAGGGGTCAAAACTAAAAATCATGGTTTAAAAACTAGTATTAAAACACTTTCCCTAAACGCACGCAGCATTCGAAATAAAGTAAATGAGTTGATGGCACAAATCATTACAAATGGGTATGATTTGGTGGCCATTACAGAAACTTGGTTGCAGGGTGGCCAAGACTGGGAATTAAACATACAGGGGTATCTGACAATTCGGAAGGATAGACAAGAAGGGAAAGGAGGTGGGGTAGCTCTGTTAATAAAGGAAGATATCAGGGCAGTTGTGAGAGATGATATTGGCTAATGAACAAAATGTTGAATCATTGTGGGTGGAGATTAGAGATAGTAAGGGGAAAAGGTAACTGGTGGGCGTAGTTTATAGGCCCCCAAATAATAACTTCACGGTGGGGCGGACAATAATCAAGGGAATAATGAAGGCATGTGAAAAAGGAACAGCAGTAATCATGGGGGATTTTAACCTACATATCGATTGGTCAACTCAAATCGCACGGGGCAGCCTGGAGGAGGAATTCACAGAATGCATAAGGGATTGTTTCTTAGAACAGTATGTTACAGAACCTACAAGGGAGCAAGCCATCTTAGATTTGGTCCTGTGTAATGAGACAGGAATAATAAACGGTCTCCAAGTAAAAGATCCTCTCGAAATGAGTGATCACAGTATGGTTGAATTTGTAATACAGATTGAGGGTGAGGAAGTAGTGTCTCAAACGAGCGTACTATGCTTAAACAAAGGGGACTACAGTGGGATGAGGGCAGAGTTGGCTAAAGTAGACTGGGAACACAGACTAAATGGTGGCACAATTGAGGAACAGTGGAGGACCTTTAAGGAGCTCTTTCATAGTGCTCAACAAAAATATATTCCAGTGAAAAAGAAGGGCGGGAAGAGAAGGGATAACCAGCCATGGGTAACCAAGGAAATAAAGGAGAGCATCAAATTAAAAACCAATGTGTATAAGGTGGCCAAGGTTAGTGGGAAACTAGAAGATTGGGAAAATTTTAAACGACAGCAAAGAATGACTAAGAAAGCAATAAAGAAAGGAAAGATAGATTACAAAAGTAAACTTGCGCAAAACATAAAAACAGATAGTAAAAGCTTTCACCAATATATAATACGGAAGAGAGTGACTAAAGTAAATGTTGGTCCCTTAGAAGATGAGAAGGGGGATTTAATAATGGGAAATGTGGAAATGGCTGAGACCTTAAACAATTATTTTACTTCGGTCTTCACAGGGGAAGACACAAAAACCATGCCAAAAATAACGTGGGAAGGGAGGACCTTGAGACAATCACTATCACTGGGGAGGTAGTGCTGGACAGGCTAATGGAACTCAAGGTAGACAAGTCCCCTGGTCCGGATGAAATGCATCCCAGGATATTAAAAGAGAAGGCGGAAGTTATAGCAGATGCATTCTTTATAATCTACCAAAATTCTCTGGACTCTGGGGAGGTACCAGCGGATTGGAAAGCAGCTAATGTAACGCCTCTGTTTAAAAAGGGGGGCAGACAAAAGGCAGGTAACTATAGGCCGGTTAGTTTAACATCTGTAGTGGGGAAAATGCTTGAAGCTATCATTAAGGAAGAAATAGCGGGACATCTAGATAGGAATAGTGCAATCAAGCAGACGCAACATGGATTCATGAAGGGGAAATCATGTTTAACTAACTTACTGGAATTCTTTGAGGATATAATGAGCATGGTGGATAAAGGTGTCCCGATGGATGTGGTGTATTTAGATTTCCAAAAGGCATTCGATAAGGTGCCACACAAAAGGTTACTGCAGAAGATAAAGGTACGCGGAGTCGGAGGAAATGTATTGGCATGGATCGAGAATTGGTTGGCTAACAGAAAGCAGAGAGTCGGGATAAATGGGTCCTTTTCGGTTTGGAAATTGGTGGTTAGTAGTGTGCCACAGGGATCGGTGCTGGGACCACAACTGTTTACAATATACATAAATGACCTGGAAGAGGGGACAGAGTGTAGTGTAACAAAATTTGCAGATGACACAAAGATTAGTGGGAAAGCGGGTTGTGTAGAGGACACAGAGAGGCAGCAAAGGGATTTGGATAGGTTAAGCGAATGGGCTAAGGTTTGGCAGATGGAATACAATGTCGGAAAATGTGAGGTCATTCACCTTGGAAAAAAAAACAGTAAAAGGGAATATTATTTGAATGGGGAGAAATTACATCATGCTGCAGTGCAGAGGGACCTGGGGGTCCTGGTGCATGAATCCCAAAAAGTTAGTTTGTAGGTGCAGCAGGAAATCAGGAAGGCGAATGGAATGTTGGCCTTCATTGCGAGAGGGATGGAGTACAAAAGCAGGGAGGTCCTGCTGCAACTGTATAGGGTATTGGTGAGGCCGCACCTGGAGTACTGCGTGCAGTTTTGGTCACTTTACTTAAGAAAGGATATACTAGCTTTGGAGGGGATACAGAGACGATTCACTCGGCTGATTCCGCAGATGAGGGGGTTACCTTATGATGATAGATTGAGTAGACTGGGTCTTTACTCGTTGGAGTTCAGAAGGATGAGGGGTGATCTTATAGAAACATTCAAAATAATGAAAGGGATAGACAAGATAGAGGCAGAGAGGTTGTTTCCACTGGTCGGGGAGACTAGAACTAGGGGGCACACCCTCAAAATACGGGGGAGCCAATTTAAAACCGAGCTGAGAAGGAATTTCTTCTCCCAGAGGGTTGTGAATCTGTGGAATTCTCTGCCCAAGGAAGCAGTTGAGGCTAGCTCATTGAATATATTCAAATCACAGATAGACAGATTTTTAACCAATAAGGGAATTAAGGATTATGGGGAGCGGGCGGGTAAGTGGAGCTGAGTCCATGGCCAGATCAGCCATGATCTTTTTGAATGGCGGAGCAAGCTCGAGGGGCTAGATGGCCTACTCCTGTTCCTAATTCTTATGTTCTTATATTCTTATGTGAGATGGCCTTTGCACACCAGCTATCACACGGGCTTGACAGAGCAAGGTCTTGGTCCAATGGCAAGGGGATCCAAGACTACTGGAGACCAGGCTCCACTGCATACGCCTAATACACACCGCTGCTGGGTTCGACCTCGCTCCTGGGTACCGACCTCACTCTTGGGTCCCGACCTCGCTCTTGGGTTCCTCGCTCCTGGATCCTGACGTCGCTCCTGAATCGCGACCTTGCTCCAGGGTCCCCACCTCGCTGCGCCTCTCCTGGGCCCCGCTCCTCCCGACCTCGCTCCTGGGCCTCGGCCTTGCACCTGTGTCCCGACTTCGCTCCTGGGTTTGAATACCATTCCTGGACCTCGCTGCCCCTCCTGACCTCGCTCCTGGGCCTCGTCCTCGCTCCTGGGTCCCAACCTCACTTCGAAATATGCAGCCAATCGGCTACCTGTAAAGGCGTGTAAATGGAGTTGAGGTACAGATCAGTCATAATCTAACTGAATGGTAGAACAGGGATGAGAGGCTGAATGGCCTCCCTTTGTTCCTATGTTCCCATATATAAAATGTCTGCTTCAATCATGACATGATTAAAAATGCTAGACTATGTGTGGGTTGCAGAGGGTGTCAACGCAAGCCCCACCACCAGCTTTTAGGGGAAACCCTGCATTTGGGCACCTCACGGACGGATGCAATGGATAGTGAGGTCGGAGAGTCAGGAATACCCCCTTCCACCTGATTTGAATACTAACACTGGGCCAGCACAGTTATGGCCAGTCAGGGTTCCTCAGGAAATCCCGGGGCAGTATAGTGGGATGCAGACCTGATGTAATGGGTCTCCACCCCTTTTTTCTCTTTGCTGCACCTGGGAACCAAGACTCCCCCAGGAACAGCGAGAAGGTAGATCGCCTGTAATGACAACTTTGGAAATACAGCAGCCATGGACAAGCAGAAGCAAATTTACTTGTAAATGATCATGACACAGGCTTCAAATGGGGCGACAAATTGAGTAATCCAATTGACCACCACTGAAGAACATTACACATCACTGCACCAAAAGAATACCTCCTTACTGCACCAGCTGAAAACATATTTCATTTATCACAACTCAATTTTAAAGCTTTTTAGATTAGAATGTCCAATAAATATAAATGACTAAAGCACCAAATTATATACAATCTATCGCACCCACTAGGAAAGTGTTTGGTGTATGCAAACTCATTTCACTTGAAATAACTTTTTAACGGTCCTCTGGGGAGGATACTGGGCAGAAATAGCCCAGCGGTATAAGTGCTTAACTCCATCTTCCAGCCTCACTAGTTCTTTCAGTAGTCATAGCCAAACATCAGGAATTCGTGCCAAATGATGTACATTTCCCAACTATATGCATCAAGCCTTTTGTTAGTTGTGTTCATAACAGTTGCAGAATGTCAGATTAACAAGAAAAAAGCAATACTAGAAATCTGAAATAAAGACAGAAAATGCTAGAAATATATAGTGGGCCAGCCAGCATGTTAAAACAAAAGACGGGTTTAATATTTTGGATCGGGCTCTTTAAAGAAACCATAATTTCACTTTCTGTTTTTTATTTCTGGAATATGTGGACTTTTTGTTGGAATGGGTGGAAAGTAGGATACAATGAGACTGATTAAGAAGGGGAAAACCAGACAGAAAGCATACAATTATAGCAATTACAACCCAGAAAGCTGCCATTTGGACGGTCTAATATCCTTTCGATAGTGGGATGCCCAGAATAGCAAACAATACTCCAATTCTGACCCACCCAATATTTTGTATAAATTCAATGTCATTTTCTTGCTTTTAATAACCTTTGCCCATTGTATAAAATTCAGAATTCCATTAGGCATTTTATGGCCTATTCTACCTACAGTCGCATTGTTAAATATTTATGTATTTGCACCCATACTCTGATCCCCAACTCGATATACTCCTTTCAATGTTCTTTTCTCCAAAATGCACTTCCTCGCATTTCTCTATACTTAACTGCTTTTGGCATCTATCTACTCACTCCATTAATCGTTCTATGTCCTCCGACATACTTCTTCACGAATTGTAATGCCCCCTAATTTGGTATAATTCCTTTTGTGCATGTGTCCAAATTATTGATTTAAATGGAAAACAAAAGAGGTCCCAGCAAGGATCCCTGGGACACACCACTACCCACTGTTATGTCTTCAGATGTTCTAATAATGACTCCACGAGACAATGTGCTGTGCTTGAATTGTAGTGACCTTAGTCCATTTAATGTAACTCCAGAGTGAGGATCACACATGGCGGCCTGTCTTTTATATTAGGCCTGGCACACCTGTACAGGTAACCTACAAGTCTCCCACTGCAGTGCCCTCTGGTGGCACACCTTGTAATGGTACAAGCAGTAACCATGCAGGATACATGAAATCACTCTCCCCCAAGTCTTTAGTGCAAATCACCTTCGCATTGACTGTGCTCTGGGTTTGGCTCTATCTGGTTGACCCTTGGAGGGTCGTTTCCATCTTGGGTGAATAGGTGGTGTTTTGTTGGCAGTAGTGTTGCTGGTGGTTTCTGTTTGTGCGTCCATGACCACTCCATTCTCTCCCCCACCCACCACATACAGATTGTGCCGTTGGCTCATTACATTCATATACATTCAAGTCCAAAATAAAAATTGCATTTACAGTATTGCATTCGTGGTACCGTGAGTACATTTGAATAGTGAGGTACATACTCGGAGTCAGTGCTGGGGTCAGCACCGGTGAGTGAGGACAAACTAGTTCCAGAACTGCTGGATGGTGTCCAGGTAGTCTGGTGGCAGCGCGGTGCCCAGTGCTGGCAGTGGGAACCCGGTTGGTTCAAGTTGCCTGCTCTTGGGGTTTTTGCCGTTGCTTCTAGCAACGGGCAGGTTCACAGATGCCTGTGACCTCCCTGTCCTCTCCTTGCACCCCGGGTCACTGCTGCTCCCTGAGGAGCAGTCATGTAGCAGTGCACAGGGAACTGCTGACTCATTTGCCTGGGCGTTATTTGGTTTGGGATCCTGGCAGGTCCACCCATTTGAGAGAACCGTTGCGGGTAACCCTTCAT
The DNA here is from genome assembly GCF_044704955.1 of Pristiophorus japonicus. Classification (NCBI taxonomy): domain Eukaryota; kingdom Metazoa; phylum Chordata; class Chondrichthyes; family Pristiophoridae; genus Pristiophorus; species Pristiophorus japonicus. The sequence goes on from NC_091985.1 coordinate 63,214,463, forward strand.
TCCCGGGTGTGGCCTTGGTGGCGATAGGGTCTAAGGGCTGTGCCTTAGCGCAGTTTGCACTTTCAGGCTCATGGTGGTTGGTGCCATCGGGTGCATGAGAGGTGGAGCCGATCAGGGGCAGGGTATCGATACCGTTGCCGTTGCCCTCCTGAGATCGCTTGCTCTGCAACTTGTATATATTAGCTGCTTGTGACCACACTCCGTGGTGCATCACTCTGGTCTCAGGAACACAGGCTACAGCATTGGATAGCTCGCTGGACCTGTGTGCTCCCGATGGGTGTTTGCCCGCTGCATTGACTGTATGCAGTTGAAATCCTATATCGCACAACGTTTCATTACTTATTGTAAATAATCTGTAGCTCTGATCACAATCGCGTGACTTTTCCTTGCTTATTGCATGTACACAACTCTGATCATCAATTACACATTTTACATCTAACTCACAGTTGCTGTTACATTGATTGAGAGTGTGGAACTATCCCTTTAAGTGTGGTGGGTTGTGGGCCTCCTTTAAGAGAGCCTTGCTATCTTTACCCCAATCCTCTTCTTCGCTTGGTACCACATGTTGCTCCAGCAGCGCTGCACCTTGTGGTCCGGCCGCCACCATCTTTTTCTTCAGTGCCTCACCTCGTGATTTGGGCGCCATCTTTTTTCCATCCACGATGTCGACTGCTGTGATCTTCTTCTCCCCGGGTTTTGCCACCGAAGCTGGGAAGTCGCCTCTGGGTCCGATTTTCTTCCTCCGGAGTCCTGCCACTGGAGCCTGGAAGGTGCGTTCGGGTCGTCTCAGCTGGATCATCTCCACACAGTCGTACTGAGCGGTCTGTGCCTCGGGTGCTGTGCTAGCTTGCTCTCTGGTGCCGGATCCAACCTCAGGTGGGGGTTTGCTTTGCCTCTGAGCGCGGGGGACATCGATCGCTGGAGGGATGAAATCTTCCCAGCTCCAATGGATCTTCCCCATCCACCTTCTTCCAAGTAGCATTGGTCCATCACCTGCAACAATCCACAGGGTTAACTTGTGCACCACGTCATTATGGAGTACCTTTACATCCGCACTACCAACGACTGGGATGTTCATTGGTGTAGGTGCGCAGCTTTGCCTGAACCGGGACCAACTTGGGCCGTTCAGCCTGATAGTCCCATAGCCTTTCAAAGGCTTCTTGATTCATTACTGGCTGGCTCGCCCCCGTGTCCATTTCCATGAAGACTGAAACGCCATTTATCTCGACTTCCATCCTCAACGGAGAACATTCAGTGGTGCAGGTAAACATGCTATATACCTCCCCGTGGGGCTGAGCTGCCTCTCTGACTATCGCTTCATAATCCGCGCTGGATTCATGGCCATCTGCAGACTCTTCATCAACACAGCGAGTCATATTTCTTTTATACATTTGCTGGAGGTGGCCCTTTGTGCTGCAACCTTTACATACATAGTCTTTAAAATGGCACTGGTGAGCTCTGTGATTCCCTCCGCAACGTCAGCATGGTGCTACTCGATTAGCCCCCCTCGGTGGACTCTGAGTTAAGGGACTCGGGGGCCTGTTCTCTCTCCCCTGAGAAGATTCACATTCTACAGTCTAGCCTCTAAAAGGCGCCACTCTATGCACAGTACTTGCCGAGTTTGAGTCCTGAGGATGAGTCATCCGCTTAGAGCTGCAGGTCGAGGTTATGAATGCTTGGTTCACAGAGGATGGCCTTCTGCAGTGCGACTGTGGTATCCGCAGATAGTAGCTTATGAAGAAGGTCCACATGGCCGATTCCGATGACAAAGATATCCCGCAGCGCTTCAGTGAGGTGGTCGCCGAAATCACACAGTGCCGCCAGCCTCCTGAGGTCTGCAGCATATTTCGTGATCTCCTGGCCTTTGTGCCGTTGGTGTGTATAAAACTGGTGTCTGGCTGTGAGGATGCTCTCTTTGGGCTTGAGTTATTCTTGGATCAGCATTACAAGCTCCTTGTACGTCTTGGTCGTTGTCTTCGCTGGTGCCAGCAAGTCCCTGATGAGGCCATAGACGGCGGGCCCACAACTGGTTAGCAGTACAGCTCTGCGCTTATCAGCCACTGTGGCCGGATTGTCGCCTGCCAGGTCGCTTGCTGTGAAGAAATGGTTGAGCCAATCCACAAAGGCGTCCCAATCATCATCATCGGCAAACTGCTGCAACGTACCAAGGTTACCCATTTTCGCGTGAAGGTCCGTAATCTCGTCGCCAATTGTTATGTCTTCTGATGCTCTAATAATGACTCTACGAGACAATGAGTTGTGCTTGAACTGTAGTGACCTTAGTCCATTTAATGTACTCTTTTTGGAGTTCACCTGCAAAACAAAAAAACATTAAACTGTGCCACCCGACCTGGGTGACACACCAGACATTTACTAGGCCCTTTTTTCCTTTTTTTGTTTTTTTTTGTGTTTTTCATTTTTTTGGGGGTTTTTTTTGGGCGCTAAAATCAAATTTTTCCAGTGCCCCCTATAAAAGAGAAGGGGACACTAAAATCACCGGCAATTAAAACAAATTAAACTTTAAAACGTAAAATCAAATTAAAATTTGGTTGCCGGGCGTGATGATGCACTCCAGTCCCTCCGGTGCCCACCTCTCGCGGAAGGCCGCGAGCATACCGGTGGACACCGCGTGCTCCATCTCCAAGGACATCCTGGACCGGAGTCCATTTAATGTAACTCCAGAGTGAGGATCACACCTGGTGGCTGGCCTTTTATTCTAGGCCTGGCACACCTGTGCAGGTAATCTACAAGTCTCCCACTGCAGTGCCCTCTGGTGGCACACCTTGTAATGGTACAAGCAGTAACCATGTAGGATACATGACACCACCAATCCGAAAATATCCAACCCTTTGCTTTCGGCCCCTTAGGCACCGCTCTACATGCAGCTACAATCCCCTTTAATATTATGTGTCTTATTGGTCATAACAAGGCTTCTTTAAAAAATCAATTAAATTAATCAAGCGTGGCCTTCCTTTTATAACTGCAAGCTGACTATCCCTGGTTAGCCCATGCCATTCTGAGTGTGCACTACTTTCATCCCATGTCTCCATAATGGACATAAGATTAATTCTCCTGGATTATCCCTTTCTCCTTTTCTTGAACAAGGGTGTAACATTTACCACCAACCCCCAATTTTATGACTCTACACCCATTTCTAAAAATCTAAAAGAAAATTTATTTTGTGAAAAATTGCTATACTTTTTAATCTTTAGAGACAGGCAGATTAAACAAAAACAATTTTCTTATGCCAAAGGCCAAAGGCTAGCTATAACAATGTGAGTTCAAGACTTGGAATAGAAAAGTTATCTTTGCACTTCAGTTGCAATCTTTCATTTTGCAAGCAATTTAGAGTGATGTTTAATACAACTCTAGGAAAGGTGAATGATGAATTACTGAAAGAAAATCCTATTAGGTAAAAAATTACTTCCATTAGCTGGATAATTTAACTTAACATTGTTTTTTCTATTTTAGGAAGATCATTCCAGAAGACTTAGTTTACATCTGTAGAAACTGACAGGCTCATGACATTGACAAACCACAAACATTCAAAAGCTTAAAAAATTGGCTGCAACATGTGAAAGATTTCTGGAATAGGAGACAGAGCACTGACTGAAGCAAGAGATGGTTGTTGAGTGCAATTAACCCATTCAAAAGCCTCTGTTCCTCAATGGAACAAACCTGCTTAGACATACACAATTACCTTGCTCTCGACTTAATGATCCCAGACCCACTAACACACATATAGATGCAAATAGAAAATGAATGATTTCTAGCAGATTTAAAGGGAACGTAATGATTCATTGTTAGAATAATATCCTTTCACCTCTAGAACCTGGGCTCAGTATGAAGGGATGAAAGCTCTTTCCTTCTGTTAACGGTGATGCATGTAATGTAAATGTATGAAGTCTGTATCTAGCTCTTATAGAATCATAGAATGGTTACAGCACGGAAGAAGGTCATTCGGCCCGTCGAGCCCATGCCGGCTCTCTGCAAGAGCACTCCAGCTAGTCCCAATCTTTTCCCCGTAGCTCTGCAATTTTTTTTCAGGTACTTATCCAATTCCCTTGTGAAAGCAGTGATTGAGTCTGCCTCCACCATCCTTTATGGCAGTGTATTCCAGATCTTAACTGCTCTCTTTGTAAAAAAGTTTTTTCTTATGTCGCCTTTGGTTCTTTTGCTAATCACCTTAAATCTGTGTCCTCTCGTTCTCGACCCTTCTGGCAATGGGAACAGTTTCTCTTGATTTATTCTGTCCAGACCCCTCATGATTTTGAAATCTCTATCAAATCTCCTCTCAGTCTTCTCAGCTCTAAGGAGAACAACCCCAGCTTCTCCAGTCTATCCACATAACTGAAGTCCCTCATCCCTGGAATCATTCTTGTAAATCTTTTCTGCACCCTCTCTAAGGCCTTCACATCCTTCATAAAGTCCGGTGCCCAGAATTGGACACAATACTCCCGTTGAGGCCGAACCAGTGTTTTATAAGGGTTCATCATAGTTTCCACGCTTTTGTACTCTATACCTCTATTCATGAAGCTTTTTTAAACACTTTCTCAACCTGCCCTGCCACCTTCAATGATTTGTGCATATATACCCCCAGGTCTCTCTGTTCATGCACCCCCTTTAGAATTGTACCCTTTAGTTTATATTTCCTCTCCTCATTCTTTCTACAAAATGTATCACTTCTCACTTTTCTGTGTTAAATTGCATCTGCCACGTGTCAGCCCATTCCACCAGCCTGTCTATGTCCTCTTGAAGTCTATCACTATCCTCCTCACTGTTCTCTATACTTCCAAGTTTTGTGTCATCTGCAGCTTTTGAAATTGTGCCCTGTACACCCATGTCCAAGTCATTAATATATATCAAAAAAAGCAGTGGTCCTAGTACCAACCCCTGGGGATCACCACTCTATACCTCCCTCCAGTCCGAAAAACAACTGTTCACCACTGCTCTCTGTTTCCTGTCACTTAGCCAATTTCTTATCCATGCTGCCACTGTCCCTTTTAATCCATGAGCTTCAATTTTGCTGGCAAGCCTATTATGTTGATCTTTATCAAATGCCTTTTGGAAGTCCATGTACACCACGTCAACCGCATTGCTCTCATCAACCCTCTCTGTTACCTCATCAAAAAACTCCATCAAGTTAGTTAAACACGATTTGCCTTTAACAAATCCATGCTGGCTTTCTTTAATTAATCTACACTTGTCCAAGTGACCGTTAATTTTGTCCATGATTATTGTTTCTAAAAGCTTCTCCACTACCGAGGTTAAACTAACCAGCCTATAGTTGCTGGGTTTATCTTTACACGCTTTTTTGAACAAGGGTGTAACATTTGCAATTCTCCAGTCTTCCGGCACCACCCCCAGTTATAAGGAGGATTGGAAGATTATGGCCAGTACCTCCATAATTTCTTCCTTCACTTCCCTCAGCTTCCTAGGATGCATCCCATCCAGTCCTGGTGACTTATCTACTTTTAAGTACAGCCAGCCTTTATAGTACCTCATCTTTTTCAATTCTTATCCCATCCAATATTTCCACTACCTCTTCCTTTCCTATGGCTATTGCAGCATCTTATTCTTTGGTGAAGACAGAGGCAAAGTACTCATTTAGTACCTCAACCATACTCTCTGCTTCCATGCGTAGCTTTCCTTTTTGGTCCCTAATTGGCCACACCCTACCTCTTACTACACTTTACTATTTATATGACTATAGAAGACCTTTTATGTTGGCTGCCATTTTATTCTCATACGCTCTCTTTGCCCCTCTTATTTTCTTTTTCACTTCTCCTCTGAACCCTCTATATTCAGCCTGCTTCTCAGATGTATGCTTGATCTGACATCTGTCAAAGGTGCTCTTTTTCTGCTTCATCTTACTCTCTATCTTTTACATTATCCAGGGAACTCTGACTTTAGTTGCCCTCATGGGAATGTACCTTGACTGTACCAAAATTTTTCCTCTTTAAAGGCAGCCCATTGTTCCACTACAGTTTTGCCTGCCAATCTTTGATTCCAATTTACCCGTGCCAGATCCATTCCCATCTCACTGATTGTGCCTTCCTCCAATTATGTATTTTTACTCCACATTGCTCCCTGTCCTTTTCAATAGCTTATCTAAACATTATGATAGTATGATCACTGTTCCCTAAAAGTTCACCTACTGACACTTGCTCCACTTAACCTATCTCATTCCCCAGAGCCAGATCCAGCAATTCCTCCTTTCTCGTTGGGCCGGAAACATACTGTTCAAGAAAATTATCCTGAACACACTTCAGAAATTCTTCTCCTTCTCTGCCTTTTACACTATTATTATCCCAGTCTATATTAGGATAGAAACATAGAAACATAGAAAATAGCTGCAGGAGTAGGCCATTCGGCCCTTCTAGCCCGCATCGCAATTCAATGAGTTCATGGCTGAACATGCAACTTCAGTACCACATTCCTGCTTTATCGCCATACCCCTTGATTCCCCTAGTAGTAAGGACTTCATCTAACTCCTTTTTGAATATATTTAGTGAATTGGCCTCAACAACTTTCTGTGGTAGAGAATTCCACAGGTTCACTACTCTCTGGGTGAAGAAGTTTCTCCTCATCTCGGTCCTAAATGGCTTACCCCTTATCCTTAGACTGTGACCCCTGGTTCTGGACTTCCCCAACATTGGGAACATTCTTCCCGCATCTAACCTGTCTAAACCCATCAGAATTTTAAACGTTTCTATGAGGTCCCCTCTCATTCGTCTGAACTCCAGTGAATACAAGCCCAATTGATCCAGTCTTTCTTGATAGGTCAGTCCCGCCATCCCGGGAATTAGTCTGGTGAACCTTCGCTGCACTCCCTCAATAGCAAGAATGTCCTTCCTCAGGTTAGGAGACCAAAACTGTACACAATACTCCAGATGTGGCCTCCCTGCCCCTGTACTCAAATCCCCTCGCTATGAAGGTCAACATGCCATTTGCTTTCTTAACCGCCAGCTGTACCTGCATGCCAACCTTCAATGACTGATGTACCATGACACCCAGGTCTCGTTGCACCTCCCCTTTTCCTAATCTGTCACCATTCAGATAATAGTCTGTCTCTCTGTTTTTATCACCAAAGTGGATAACCTCACATTTATCCACATTATACTTCATCTGCCATGCATTTGCCCACTCACCCAACCTATCCAAGTCGCTCTGCAGCCTCATAGCATCCTCCTCGCAGCTCACACTGCCACCCAACTTAGTGTCATCAGCAAATTTGGAGATACTACATTTAATCCCCTCGTCTAAATCATTAGTGTACAGTGTAAACAGCTGGGGTCCCAGCACAGAACCTTGCGGTACCCCACTAGTCACTGCCTGCCATTCTGAAAAGTCCCCATTTACTCCTACTCTTTGCTTCCTGTCTGACAACCAGTTCTCAATCCACGTCAGCACACTACCCCCAATCCCATGTGCTTTAACTTTGCACATTAATCTCTTGTGTGGGACCTTGTCGAAAGCCTTCTGAAAGTCCAAATATACCACATCAACTGGTTCTCCCTTGTCCACTCTACTGGAAACATCCTCAAAAAATTCCAGAAGATTTGTCAAGCATGATTTCCCTTTCACAAATCCATGCTGACTTGGACCTATCATGTCACCTCTTTCCAAATGCGCTGTTATGACATCCTTAATAATTGATTCCATCACTTTACCCACCACCGATGTCAGGCTGACCGGTCTATAATTCCCTGTTTTCTCTCTCCCACCTTTTTTAAAAAGTGGGGTTACATTGGCTACCCTCCACTCGATAGGAACTGATCTAGAGTCAATGGAATGTTGGAAAATGACTGTCAATGCATCCGCTATTTCCAAGGCCACCTCCTTAAGTACTCTGGGATGCAGTCCATCATGCCCTGGGGATTTATCGGCCTTCAATCCCATTAATTTCCCCAACATAATTTCCCGACTAATAAGGATTTCCCTCAGTTCCTCCTTCTTACTAGACCCTCTGACCCCTTTTATGTCCGGAAGGTTGTTTGTGTCCTCCTTAGTGAATACCAAACCAAAGTACTTGTTCAATTGGTCCGCCATTTCTTTGTTCCCCATTATGACTTCCCCTGATTCTGACTGCAGGGGACCTACGTTTGTCTTTACTAATCTTTTTCTCTTTACATATCTATAGAAACTTTTGCAATCCGTCTTAATGTTACCTGCAAGCTTCTTCTCGTACTCCATTTTCCCTGCACTAATCAAACCCTTTGTCCTCCTCTGATGAGTTCTAAATTTCTCCCAGTCCCCGGGTTCGCTGATATTTCTGGCGAATTTGTATGCCACTTCCTTGGCTTTAATACTATCCCTGATTTCCCTTGATAGCCACGGTTGAGCCACCTTCCCTTTTTTATTTTTACGCCAGGAAGGAATGTACAATTGTTGTAGTTCATCCATGCAGTCTCTAAATGTCTGCCATTGCCCATCCACAGTCAACCCCTTAAGGATAGTTGAAGTCCCCCATTATCACTACTCTATAGTTCCATGCACCTCTCTGTAATTTCTCTGCAAATTTGCTGCTTCATAATTTTCCTACTAGTTGGTGGCCTTTGGTCATCATAGGCAATCCCTCGAAACGAGGATGATTTGTTTCCACGCCAAAAAGGAATGAGTTCACAGGTGTTTCAATGAAGGACCTAATATTCCAGATCCCGAATTACATCCTGAAGGGTGGAAGATGCCTGTGCGTGGATTTGTTTTAACGTGTAGTGGCTGTTGTACACCAGCCACCACACGGGCTTGGCAGAGCTAGGTCTTGGTCCAGTGGCAAGGATTACCCAAGACTACTGGAGACCAGCTCTGCAGCACGGACCTAGTGTGCACACATAGCGCAGTTTGGGCTGGCCCGTGCTGCCCCTGAGCTCTCGCCTCTTCTGAGCCCCAAACTCATACCTCTTCTGGGCCCCGGTCACTTCCATTTACAAACTCTTGCCGCTCCTTCGCCCCTCCTGCTGTGCCTGCCCACACTGCAATCAGCGACCTGGCTCCGCAGCCATCTCCCTCCTGCAGCAGCACGTGCTGCTCCCTGCAGTGGCATGCTGCCGCATACTGCTCCCTCCAATGGCCCCGGCCTGCTGATGGTCTTGCAGGCCGGGTCTGCGCCGATTTCTGGGCCGGACTGCCACACACTGCACCCTCCAACGGCCCCGGCCTGGCCTATAGAATACACCTAGGGCTAGACTTTTGGCACATCATCGCCCATTTATCGCCCATTTAGCGCCCATATAAGCGTTGAGATGCAGGCCATATTTGCTGAAAAGTGAAAATGAGCGCCCGATTATAGCCTATTTATCGCCGGCGCAACTTTTAGCATATATGAATGAGCTGCTTCGCCCGGCCTGTTTTTTAAAAAATATGACATCATCCTCGTGCAAAGCCGAGAATAGTGTTTATAATGGAAACTTGCGCCCGATTATGGCCCAGATTTTCGCCGAGTGCTACTTTCGGCATTTCACCCACAATTCGCCCAAATGATCGCTGGTCCAAAAAGACTCTGAAGAAAAGCTGCAATCACCTGACCTTAACTAGGCAATACGGATGCCATTTTCTAACTCGGAGGATCTGTAGTAAAAGGCTGCTTCAAGTGCTTGTCAGAAGAATCAATGTGTGAGTGATTTTAAGGGCCTTTTTGACTCTTGCCGAATATCCAATCACATTTGTATTTGTTGAGGACAAATTAAGGGTATTTTTAACGATTTATAGTGATGGGGCCTGTAATTTCTCAACCAGTATTGATCACTAATCACATGCTGCAGAATAGAGATGGGAGAAGGTTTATTGAAGAGCATCATGTGCCCAATCAAAGAGGTGGTAGACTGCTGAGGAGGAGGAGACGTTACACCCAACGCATTTACAGGGATAAGCGATTGTACCTGGACTTGTTCAATACAGCGTGCGTTAGAAGGCTGCGCTTCCGAAAGGAGATCATCAGTGAGATATGCCAGCTCATTAGGGGAGATCTGCAGCCTACCAGCACCATCAGGGCCGCACTGCCCATTGAGGTTAACGTTACTGCGGCACTTTCCTTCTACGCATCAGGCTCCTTTTAGGCCTTAGCTGCCAACATTTGCAGTATCTCTCAGCACGCCACACATTGCTGCATTCGACAGGTGACTGAAGCCCTTTACGCTCATAGGATGGACTTTATAAGCTTCCCTATGTCCAGGAAGGCACAGACTGAGAGGGTTTTGGGTTTCTCGCGAATAGCAAATTTCCCCAAGGTGCAGGGAGCAATAGACTGAATGCACATCCCTGCGAGCACCTTTACAGGATGCAGAGGTGTTTTGGATCCAAAAGGGATTCCACTCCCTGAATGTGCAGCTCGTTGTCGACCACAAGCAAATGATCATGGCAGTAAATGCAAATTTTCCAGTGAGTATCCATGATGCGCACATCTTGCGTGAGAGCACTGTCTCTGACCTGTTTAAGAGTCAGCCACACGGTCACGGTTGGATGCTGGGGGATAAAGGATATGGCCTTACCAGCTGACTCATGACCCCCCCTGCAGAAGCCCCAGATGGAAGCCGAGAAGTGCTACAATGAAAGCCATATCGCTACACGCAATATCATCGAAAAGACAATTGGAGTGCTTAAGCAGTGCTTCAGATGCCTGGACCACTCAGGAGAACCACAATACCACCCTGAGTAGGTTGCTAAGTTCATTGTGCTGTGCTGCATGTTGTATAACCTAGCTATCAGGAGAGGACAACAATTGCCAGATGGGACCGCCGGTCCACTTCAGGAGAGAGGGGAGGTGGAAGAGGAGGACGAGGAGGAGGAGGACAAGGACCTCGGGGAGGACAATCAGCCTGGTGATAAACCCATGCCCCCACGCACCCCACCCGCCTCCCTGCAACACTGGAAAAGCCCCGTGGTAGTTACGCAGCTGCAAAACTCTTGTGTCAGCAGCTCATAAATGAACGCTTTGGTGATAGTTACAGTTGCGTTATGTTTCATCCTGGCCTGGCCTGGCCATGGCCATTGTTTCCAACCATTGTATTGAGGTTTTACATTACGTTATTCGAAGAGACTTCATGACAATTGTAAAGTTAAATAAAAATGCTTAATAATTAAAGACGAATTAAAAATTTTTTGAACAAACATATATTTTCCCTGCCCCCCAACCCCCAACAATCAACAACATTTGTAACACAACAATATTACAACACCTCCCATCATCTGCAACAGTGAACGTTCAACAATTTTTCTTTTAACAGCAACAACAACACTAACAATATACAGCAGCTCCCCCCCACCTACCTATGGCCATGCTTCCCTCCTGCACCTTGACCACTCCCCCATTGTAGTAACCCCCTGTTTCCCACTAACTCCCTGAGCAATAGGACCAAGACATCTTGCAGCAGAGCACCTCAAGGCCTGCTGCTGTGGGGGGGGGGGGGGGGGGGTGCAGGGTTGAGGGGGGGGAGGGGGAGGGTTGATGTCAGCAGAATAATTTCAGTGGCTGGAGGAGAAGACGTTTCCGAAGAAATATCTTCCGAGTCAGAAGGAAGTTAATCCTCCTGTCCCGCATCTGTCATGGTGCTTGGTGGTACGGCACCTTGTGGTGCAGTGCCATCTCCTGAAACTATCGCAAGCCGCAAGGCATCAACAGAGTCGGTCATTCGCCCCACTGCCACAACTATCCGCTCCATGCCCTCCATTATTCGTGCGGACAGTGTGGCAATATTGCCGTTCAACCCACCAGGTGCCTGGAGGAGCTCTCGGCCTATGTCGACGCTCGCCCTTGACAGTGAGACCATGTCCTCATTTGGATCTGCCCATCGCAGCGTGTGCCTACCTCACCGACTCAACCTCCGCGGGGTCGGCGTGGGCACTGGACGCCTTGGAGTGGCCTGCTGCAAGCCACTTGGCCCCGCTACTTCATCCGTTGATGATGACGTGGCCGCAGGTACCACAGATGGAAACTAGTCATCTTCCTCCTCCTCGACTTCTTGTTCCTCACCCGTGGTGATGACCACCTGCAGCAGTAAAGGGGTTGGTGCAGTGGCCTCCCTTTGCGCCGAGAGAGTCTGGAGAGCTGCAAAACATAATTGAGGTTATTAGAAGAGAAAGGTAGACATGAGAATGCTTGCGCTGCACTGGTATATATATAAGGAGCAACACTATTGCAATAAATGTGAACGAGAGACGTTACATATGATTAACCTGAGAGTACAGAAGCGGCATACATAACATTACATCATTCACGTATTATAATGAAATGCCATTAAATTACTTTAAATTACCACTGGTTTACACATTACTCACGTGGCGCACCACCACGGTGGCAGAGCCATTGTGGGTGCCCACTAGTGCTGCGGCATGTTCCTCCAAGTCCGTGAGCGGGTGGAGCTCAGCGGGGTCTCTTCCAGTCCACCTCTGCTCGGCATGATTCTTAGATATCATTCTCTGTAAACGTGACAAGAGCATGGCATAAGCTAATTGACTAGGTACTATTACAGAAATACAACAGATATTGCAATCCACAATTAGTCACCCCACATTCTATTCATCCATAACTTTGACATTATATGCTAATACGGTTTGTATCCACAATGGATGCATGGTTATAATATCTACGTTCAGAGAAAATATTTAATAAGATCGTATTTAGGAACTAATGCTTGACACCAAACATCTCGTGTACAATCTCCACGAAAGGCCCCATCCACGGGCCGTGCCATTCGGCGCCTCAGGGGAGGTAGACGGTTTATTTGAATCGATGGAGGTCCCCCAGAAGGGGGAATCAGGACCGCTGGTGAGCTCAGCAATGACAGGACTGTAATGGGAGGGGGCACCGTCTCCATGAGCTGTGCTCGGAGACCTCCGTGTGGCCGGAGCTAATGTCCCAAAGTGTCCCAGGGCAGAAAGTAAGCCAGTGCAGCTCTCCCCCAGTCTAGGCTGGGTCACTGTGTGAGTGACAGCAGCCGGAGAGACTCTCTCAGTCTGGTTAAAGGTGACCGGACCCCTCAGTGCTCAGTCACGCCCCATCCACCAACGTAACCAAAAAGAAGACGGTGCCCAAGTTAAAGACTTGCTCACAGCACACATAAATTCTCCTTCTAAACTAACACGGTAGAAATGACAAATGTTTGCGATCTGTCTGTTTCCAGCCATTCCCTTAAATAATAATAATTAATACTGTTCGTTAATTGTAAGGCATCTGAGCAAAATTAGATTTAAAGGGCGCAGGTTCCAACCTCAGTCCAAATCTTAGTAGGGAAGCTATCCAAGATTACCCAGCTTAATTACAATCTGGCAGATTTACATTCTAATTAATTCAGTGCATCATTACAATTTAAAATGTAATAATTTAACACTTACTCTTGACGAAGCAACCAGGCTGTTCCACCTCTTGCAACACTGGTCTGCCTCACGCCTATCGTGGGCCACTGAAGAAACAACGACAGCGATATCACCCCATATTTTTTGATAGGTTCGGTGGGGGGGAGGTTTCCCACGCCCACCCCGGGTTAATTGGCCCCACCTAGTTTCCACCTCATTTACAAGTGCCTCATTCGTTTCATCGAAGAAGGCTTTTGCACTCCTTCTCCCTGACTGCTCCTCCTGCTGCATACTTGTATCGCTAGACATATTTCAGTACCACTAATATAAAGATCTCCAAGATTAAGAATACTAAAGTTTATGAAGAACGGAGACACTACTCAAATAACAACTAAATCCTTTAAAATGCTTTACAATCAAAATGATCAACTCAGATGGAATGCTCTAAAGGTATCAGACTGCTTGCTTCTCTCTCCTCTCTCTCCCTCTCTTTCAGTCTTCTGAGCATGCGCAGATGACCCTTGAACTCCCGAATCGCGGGAAAATTTATTTGCTTAAAAAAAAGCGCATATGTGCAGAACGGCCGTTGCTATGGACGCCAGCCTTGCACGACTGAATACATCGCTAAGGTCCATTTCACGTCGCTAAGGCTATCACCCAAAATAAAAAGGCAAAACTAGCGCTTTTTAAAATGGCCGATATTCCAGAGATCATGAAAAATAAAAAGACACTAAGGCCAGAAATATTGCCCAAAAGCGATCATAGTGGAAAGTCTAGCCCTAGTTTAATAGCACCTCTATTATTTCATAACTCTAACCAAATAGATTCTGTCCTTTACCCCTCAAGGACATCCTCTCTCTCCAGCACTGTAACATTCTCTGTAACAGAGGTTTACAAGGATGATGCCAGAAATGCGAGGGTATATATATTAGGAAAGGATGAACAGGCTGGATCTCTTTCCTCTTCAAAAATGAAGGCTGAGGGATGACCTTAAAATTCTGAAATGTTTTGATAGAGTGAATACAGAGAGAATGTCTCCACTTGTGGAAAAGAGCATAACTAGAGGCTATCAATATAAGATAGTCGCCAAGAAATCTAATAGGGAATTCAGAAGAAACTTCTTTACACAAAAAGTGGTGAGAATGTGGAATTTGCTACCACAGATGAAGCGAATAGTATAGATACCTTTAAGGGGAGGCTAGACAAGCATATGAGGGAGAAGGGAATGGAGGGGTATGCGGATAAATTTAGATGAGGAAAGACAGGAGGAGGCTCGAGTGGAGCATAAACGTCAGCATGGACTGGTTGGGCTGAATGGCCTGTGTCTGTGCCGTATATCCTATGTAATCCTATGTAATTCTCCTTAACCAATACTGCCACACCACCTCCCAGCTTTCCTTCCCTATCTTTCCTGAACACCCTATATCCAGTAATGTTTAATACCCAATTCTGCCCTTTTTTGAGCCAGTTCTCTGTTATTGTCATGACATCATATTCCCTTGTGGTTATTTGTGCCTGCAGCTTGTTTACTATGCTTCATACATTCACATACATACACTGTAAACCTATCCTAGTCCATCCTGTGTTCTATCTTAGTCTGACCCCATCTAATACCTTACTATTTCTTGCTTTAGTGCTATCCATCTCTCCAAATCCTTTGTGCCCTTTGTTTCTCCTTTATAATGCTACATCCTGGTGCTCATCCCCCTGCCAATGTAGTTTAAACCCTCCCCAACAGCACTAGCAAACCTCCCCGCGAGGATATTGGTCCCGGTTCTGTTGAGGTGCAACCTGTTATATATGTGGACTTGTATTTACTCTGTACAGCCACCAGAGGGCTCATCCCCTGGAGTCCCAAGGGATCCCATAATCCCTTGGGAGCACAGGTATTTAGGAGTCCTCACAGGTTGGAGAGGCACTCTGGAGACTGCAATAAAAGACTAAAGTCACACTTTACTTTGAGCTCACAGTGTTCAGTCTGACTCTTTCTCCATACACAACACAGCCCATTCGGTCTGTACAGGTCCCCACTCCTCCAGAACAGGCACCAATGTCCCAGGAATCTGAAGCCCTCCCTCCTGATCTCCCCAGCCACACATTCATCTGCTCTATCCTTCTATTTCGATACTCACATGCGCGTGGCACCGGGAGTAATCCAGAGATTACTAACTTTGAGGCCTTGCTTTTTAATCTCCTTCCTAGCTCCCTAAAATCTGCTTGCAGGACCTCATCCCTCTTTCTACCTAGGTTGTTGGTACCCAATATGGACCACGACCTCTGGCTGTTCGCCCTCCCACCTCAGAATGTGCACAATTCCACCACAAAAAACTGCTCATATTTCAATGGAAATGGGTATAAGATGGCAACTTAAAGGTCCATGAGGGCTGATGTGGGAAAAGAAAATGCCAAATTAGGGCAGTAAAAATGCTTTGCTAAGGTTGGTTTCCAGCATGCTGCAAAACAATGTAGATAGGCACATTTTGCTCACGTCTAAACAATATTAGACTTTATATGATGCTGACACTAGGTGGAAAACACTCTATGCCTGGCACTCAGATCTCATCACAGCATTCAAAAAAACAGAGGAAGTATCAGAGGGAAACTGGAGAGAAAATTAAATGACATTAATGAAAAGATTGATTTGACCATTTGGGATTAGCTACCCTTTAATATGTGTTGAATGTTACATTTCATTACAAGCTTTTGAATTCCGTATGAATTCTTATAGATTATTTTTGGTATGCAACTCCAAGGCATATTTTTTCTGCTTGATAAGGCACACAATCCTATCAGCAATTATTTACAGCAGTTCTAATGACACTCTATTGCTTTGTGTCCACTGTATCCTCAAGAGCAATGAACAAAGCATCCCTCAACTCGATCCCTCAGGATGACCACAAAGACTGCAAAATGAAGATTGATTGTACAACAGGAACTGCGTGAGATATGTTCAGTGGGGAAATTGAATGAGATGGTTTAATGAAGCATGAGCAACTTTCTTTTTGTAAATTTAAATCTCAATTCTGTCTTTGTGAAAAAGGAAAAGTAAATACATCAAGCAAATGCCACCTTTCCAATGCATTTCTGAATGCACCTTCATGGATAATTTATCCAGAGCGCAGGATAACTTCCCTTGGTCCTGGCCCTACCTTTTCACCAAGACACACACGTCTGCAGACATCCCGCTGCCCTCCTGCAGAAACTTCTTAACCAGAGGCAATGAGGGGCAGGGGAGCGCCACGCCATCGTATAGGCATGACCATCCCTGAAGGTGGGGAGGAGAGGTGGTGGTACTGGGTGAGGGATGGGTGTTGCTCCGGTAAATTTTTTCATATTTAATAATCTTTTGTAACCTTTGTTATTGTGCACTTATAAATACACTCACATTGCTGACCCTCTCTTGATGAGTGTGTCATTTTTACGTCATGTATGGTGAATTGTGAGAAACACCCATCTGTCCCTCAGGTCATCTGCTTTATCAGGAATATCTTCCCATCCACATCTGACTGCAGTGAAAATGGGTCCTGTCATCAGACCATCACAAGACGACAAAGAAACATAGAAACATAGAAAATAGGTGCAGGAGTAGGCCATTCGGCCCTTCGAGCCTGCACCGCCATTCAATGAGTTCATGGCTGAACATGCAACTTCAGTATCCCATTCCTGCTTTCTTGCCATACCCCTTGATCCCCCTAGTAGTAAGGACTACATCTAACTCCTTTTTGAATATATTTAGTGAATTGGCCTCAACAACTTTCTGTGGTAGAGAATTCCACAGGTTCACCACTCTCTGGGTGAAGATGTTTCTCCTCATCTCGGTCCTAAATGGCTTACCCCTTGTCCTTAGACTGTGACCCCTGGTTCTGGACTTCCCCAACATTGGGAACATTCTTCCTGCATCAAACCTGTCTCAAACCGTCAGAATTTTAAATGTTTCTATGAGGCCCCATCTCATTCTTCTGAACTCCAGTGAATACAAGCCCAGTTGATCCAGTCTTTCTTGATATGTCAGTCCCGCCATTCAGGGAATCAGTCTGGTGAACCTTCGCTGCACTCCCTCAATAGCAAGAATGGCCTTCCTCAAGTTAGGAGACCAAAACTGTACACAATACTCCAAGTATGGCCTCACCAAGGCCATGTACAACTGTAGTAACACCTCCCTGCCCCTGTACTGAAATCCTCTCCAACATGCCATTTGCTTTCTTAACCGCCTGCTGTACCTGCATGCCAACCTTCAATGACTGATGTACCATGACACCCAAGTCTCATTGCACCTCCCCTTTTCCTAATCTGTCACCATTCAGATAATAGTCTGTCTCTCTGTTTTTACCACCAAAGTGGATAACCTCACATTTATCCACATTATACTTCATCTGCCATGCATTTGCCCACTCACCTAACCTATCCAAGTCACTCTGCAGCCTCATAGCATCCTCCTCGCAGCTCACACTGCCACCCAACTTAGCGTCATCTGCAAATTTGGAGGTACTACATTTAATCCCCTCGTCTAAATCATTAATGTACAATGTGAACAGCTGGGGTCCCAGCACAGAACCTTGCGGTACCCCACTGGTCACTGCCTGCCATTCCGAAAAGTACCCATTTATTCCTACTCTTTGCTTCCTGTCTGACAACCAGTTCTCAATCCACGTCAGCACACTACCCCCAATCCCATGTGCTTTAACTTTGCACATTAAACTCTTGTGTGGGACCTTGTCGAAAGCCTTCTGAAAGTCTAATTACACCACATCAAGTGGTTCTCCCTTGTCCACTCTACTGGAAACATCCTCAAAAAATTCCAGAAGATTTGTCAAGCATGATTTCCCTTTCACAAATCCATGCTGACTTGGACCTATCATGTCACCTCTTTCCAAATGTGCTGCTATGACATCCTTAATAATTGATTCCGTCATTTTACCCACTACTGATGTCAGGCTGACCAGTCTATAATTCCCTGTTTTCTCTCTCCCTCCTTTTTTAAAAAGTGGGGTTACATTGGCTACCCTCCACTCCATAGGAACTGATCCAGAGTCTATGGAATGTTGGAAAATGACTGTCAATGCATCCGTTATTTACAAGGCCACCTCCTTAAGTACTCTGGGATGCAGACCATCATGCCCTGGGGATTTATCGGCCTTCAATCCCATCAATTTCCCCAACACAATTTCCCGACTAATAAGGATTTCCCTCAGTTCCTCCTTCTTACTAGACCCTCTGACCCCTTTTATGTCCGGAAGGTTGTTTGTGTCCTCCTTAGTGAATACCAAACCAAAGTACTTGTTCAATTGGTCTGTCATTTCTTTGTTCCCCATTATGACTTCCCCTGATTCTGACTGCAGGGGACCTACGTTTGTCTTTACTTACCTTTTTCTCTTTACATATCTATAGAAGCTTTTGCAGTCCGTCTTAATGTTCCCTGCAAGCTTCCTCTCGTACTCTATTTTCCCTGCCCTAATCAAACCCTTTGTCCTCTGCTGAGTTCTAAATTTCTCCCAGTCCCCGGGTTCGCTGCTATTTCTGGCCAATTTGTATGCCACTTCCTTGGTTTTAATAGGGTCACCAATGCAGGAAGACTGCCATTCAATTACTCTCAGTTTACCCACTTGCAGGACAGAGCTTAAGGCATGCATTTCAACTCTATTTTTTCGAGGCCAAACATGGAGGAGTGCCACCCTGAGATGGCATGGTCATCAGTTATATTGCAGTACATTGTGTCACGCAATTAATGAATCAGCTTGGATGTACAAAATGTGACATGCTGAAGACTTTTCACTTATTCACAATAATTTTCCCTTCGCCATTGGACTTCTCAATGAAGGACTTTCATTACTATACAGTATAAATGCACGCGAGGCCCATACTTGAGAGAAGGTCACTCTGTGACCAGTTACCCTTATTACCAAGACCTCAAGTGATGAAGGTGGGTGGAGCTTCCACTTTTATACCTGAAAGTCCAGGTTAAGAGTGTCTCCCACAAGTTCAACCCCTTGTGGTCAATGTTCTCAGGTTGTACAACTTAGGTCAGCTTATGCATGGGTTACAATGATAGTTGAAGATATGACATCACCTTCCCCCCAAAGTCTTATTGGGATCACAGGTTGAGTCTCTCTGGTGGTTTACGCTCCCTTGTAGAGCGCCTGAGTTGGGGCTCCGGTTGTTGGGCGCTGGCCTGAGTGTCTGCTGTTTGCAGGCCTGTCCGGACTGCCCACAGTGACTGGGTTCTCCTCCACTTGGTTCCGGTGCTCGGTCACCTGTGGTGGAGTAAACTCTACATCGCATTCTTCCTCTGCTTCTTCTATGGGGTTGCTGAACCTCTTTTTAGTTTGATCCACGTGTTTGCGGCAGATTTGTCCATTGGTAAGTTTAACTACCAAAACCCGATTCCCCTCTTTGGCAATCACAGTGCCTGCAAGCCATTTGGGCCCTGCAGCGTAATTAAGGACAGAAACAGGGTCATTGACATCAATACATCGCGCCCTCGCATTCCTGCCATGGGAGTCACATTGTGACTGACACCTGCTCTCAACAATTTCTTTCATAGTAGGGTGTATGAGGAATAACCTGGTTTTGAGTGTCCTTTTCATTAGCAGCTCTGCAGGTGGAACCCCTGTGAGCGAGTGTGGTCGGGATCTATTGGACAACAGGAGGCGTGATAAGCGGCTTTGCAGGGAACCCCCTTGGATTCTGAGCATCCCCTGTTTGATTATCTGCACTGCTCGTTCTGCCTGGCCGTTTGAGGCCGGCTTGAACGGTGCCGTTCTGACATGGTTGATTCCATTGCCTGCCACGAAGTCCTGGAATTCAGTGCTTATGAAGCACAGGCCATTGTCGCTGACCAAGACATCCGGTAGACCATGGGCAGTGAACATTGCCCATAGACTTTCTACCATGGCAGAAGATGTGCTTGAATTTAAAATGACACACTCAATCTATTTGGAGGAGGCATCTACTATAACCAAAAACATTTTTCCCATGAAAGGACCTGCGTAGTCCACATGGATGCGTGACCATGGCTTGGCGGGCCAGGACCAGGGGCTAAGGGGGGCTTCCCTGGGTGCGTTGCCCAGCTGAGCACATGTGTTGCACCTGCGAACACAAAGTTCCAGGTCTGCATCTATCCCTGGCCACCAAACGTGTGACCTGGTAATTGCCTTCATCATGACAATGCCCGGGTGCTCATTGTGAAGTTCTCTGATAAACACCTCTCTGCCCCTCTGGGGCATGACTATTCGGTTTCTCCACAGTAGGCAATTGGCCTGAATCGAGAGTTCATCCTTGCGCCTATGAAGCGGTTTAAATTCCTCATGGCATGCCCTGTACGTGGCTGCCCAGTCCCCATTCAGGACACATTTCTTAACTAAAGACAGTAGCGGATCTTTATTTGTCCAGACTTTAATCTGACGGGCTGTCACAGGTGAGCCTTCGCTTTCGAAAGCTTCAACAGCTATGAACATCTCAGCATCATGCTCAGTTGCCCCCTCAGTGGTGGCGAGTGGGAGTCTGCTGAGTGCATCGGCGCAGTTTTCAGTGCCCGGTCTGTGCCAAATTGTGTAGTCATAGGCGGCTAATATAAGTGCCCACCTCTGTATGCGAGCCGATGCATTTGCATTTCTGGCCTTGTTGTCGGCCAAAAGAGACGTTAGGGGTTTGTGATCTGTTTCCAGCTCAAATTTCCTGCCAAACAGGCACTGCTGCATTTTTTTTTACTGCATACACACATCCTAGCACTTCCTTTTCTACCATCCCGTAGCCCCTTTCTGCCTGGGACAGACTTCTGGAGGCATAAGCTACCGGCTGTAACTGACCATTGGCATTCACATGCTGCAACACACACCCAACCCCATAGGATGACGCATCACAAGTTAGAACAAGTTTCTTACACGGGTCATATGACGTTAACAGTTTGTTGGAGCATAACAAGTTGCGTGCTCTATCAAAAGCCCTTTCCTGGCTGTCCCCCCAGACCCAATCGCGGGAGCACATGTAGCGGCTCTAACAGCGTGCTCAATTTGGGAAAAAAGTTACCAAAATAGTTCAGGAGCCCCAGGAATGAATGCAGCTCCATCGTGTTATGGGGTCTGTGTGCTCTCTGGATCGCTTCCGTTTTGGACGCAGTGGGTCTGATCCCGTCTGCTGCTACCTTCCTCCCCAGGAATTCTACCTCTGGAGCTAAGAAGACGCACTTC
Organism: Pristiophorus japonicus; assembly: GCF_044704955.1. Taxonomy (NCBI): domain Eukaryota; kingdom Metazoa; phylum Chordata; class Chondrichthyes; family Pristiophoridae; genus Pristiophorus; species Pristiophorus japonicus. The sequence continues at coordinate 63,235,942 of NC_091985.1, forward strand.
GCCTTTTTCAGTCGCAGCCCTACACTGTCCAGTCTGCATAGCACCTCCTCCAGGTTGTGGAGGTGTTCTTCAGTATCGCGACCCGTGATGAGGATGTCGTCTTGAAAAACCACCGTCGTTGGAATCGACTTGAGGAGGCTTTCCATATTTCGCTGAAAGATCGCGACGGCCGAATGAATCCTGAACGGACATCTGTTATACTCAAACAACCCTTTGTGTGTCATGATGTGGTCAGCTTCTTCGACTCACTTGCCAGCTCCTGGGTCATGTAAGCTGAGATCAGGTCCAATTTTGAAAAAAGTTTGCCACCAGATAGTGTCGCAAAGAGATCCTCCGCTTTCGGTAACAGGTGTCTTGGAGTGACACCCGATTGATGGTGGCCTTGTAATCGGCACATATCCTGACCGACCCTTCCGCCTTGAGCACCGGCACAATCGGGCTCGCCCAATCACTAAATTCGACTGGCGAGATGATACCTTCCCTCAGCAGGCAGTCCAATTGGCATTTTATCTTTTCGCGCATCACGTACGGCACCGTTCTGGCCTTGTGGTGTACTGGCCTGGCGTCCGGGATCATGTGAATCACTACCTTGGCCCTCATGAAAGTGCCGATGCCGGGTTGAAATAATGAGTCAAATTTGTCCAGGACTTGTGAGCATGATACTCGCTCCACAGAAGAAATTGCATTGACATCGTCCTATTTCCAGTTCATGACAGCAAGCCAACTCCTCCCCAGTAGTGCGGGACCGTCCCCCGGGACAATCCAGAGTGGCAACCTGTTCTCTGAATCTTTGTGGGTCATGACTGCCGTGGCGCTGCTGAGCACCGGTATGATCTCCTTTGTATATGTCCTTGGCTGTGCGTCAATCGGCAATAATTTTGGTCTCCTGGCCTTGGACACCCACAACCTTTCGAACTGTTTGATACTCATCAGGGACTGGCTGGCCACCATGTCTAGCTCCATTAATACTGGGATGCCATTGAGGAGCACTTTCATCAATATCGATGGCGTCCTGGTATATGAACTGTATATGTGCTCCACATGAACTCACTGAACTTCAGCTTCCAGTGATTTCCCCCAGTATTCATTTGGCCTCGTAGGGCTTACATTGGGCCCGTCTTCCTCGTACATCAATCTGGCTGCAGGCTTCCTGCACATACGTGCCAAGTGACCACTGATGTTGCAGTTTCTGCAGGTATATTGCTGATACCTGCAAGCTCTGGTTAGGTGTTTGCCTCCACACCTCCAGCATGAGCTGGAGGCCCCGTTGTTGGAAACAAAAGGTCCATTACCAGTCGATCGTCTCTGACTGTCTCTGTAACTGTCCTTAAGCACACCATTAACAGGTGTTGATGGCACCATTACTGGTCGCATTGTCCATTGCCATGGCATGAATCGCCGTTCAGCTAGCCATTGTCTCTGTTGAATTCCCCCTTTGGGTTCGACTACATGCTGGGGCATGTCCGATTGTCCTTGTCTGCCTGGAGAACTGTGTGCCGCATTAACAATGTTGACTCTCTGGTCATTTGCCGCATTTGAGCCAAGATTTTTGTCATACATCATTCTGGTCTCTTTATCCCCTGAGATAAATGTCTGGGCTATCAGAGCCGCCGCTTCCAAGGTCAAGCCTTTGGTCTCAATCAGTTTCCTGAAAACCCCAGCGTGCCCGATGCCTTCAATAAAAAAGTCTCGCAGCATCTCCGCTCTGCATGCATCTGTGAACATACATAGGCTCGCCAGTCGCCGGAGATTTGCCACGAAGTCTGGAACGCTTTGCCCTTCTCGCCGCCGTGCATGTAAAACCGATGTCTCGCCATGTGCATGCTGCTCGCCGGTTTAAGGTTCCCCGATCAACTTACTGAGCTCTTCAAACGTCTTGTCCGCCGGCTTCTCTGGCGCTAGAAGCTCCTTCATCAGAGAGTACATTCTGGATCCACAAACCGTCAGGAGATGAGCCTTGCGTTTGTCGGCCGAATCCTGTCCCAACCATTCCTTAGTGACAAAACTTTGCTGTAGTCTCTCAATAACGTCGTCCCAATCATCACCAACACAGTACCTCTCTTCTGTGCTGCTAGTGGCCCATGCTCGCATGGTTTAAATCCCAGTTTCTTGTCGCCAATGATATGTCCTTACTATACAGCATAAATGCACACGAGGCCCATACTTGAGAGAAGGTCACTCTGTGACCAGTTACCTTTATTACCAAGACCTCAAGCGATGAAGGTGGGTGAGCTTCCCCTTTAATACCTGAAAGTCCAGGTTAGGAGTGTCTCCCACAAGTTCACCCCCTTGTGGTCAATGTTCTCAAGATGTACAACTTAGGGCAGCTTATACATAGGTTACAATGATAGTTGAATACATGACAATCACCATCAGCAATAAATTAATGCAACATGCACCTAACTTTTTTCCAGCAGTCCCACTCATAATGGTTCAGCATCCGCCCGACTGCCGTGAAGTGATGGCCTCCAGCCGTGATCTAATAGAAACATAGAAACATAGAAAAAAGGAGCTGTAGTAGGCCATTCGGCGCTTTGAGCCTGCAGCGCCATTCAATATGATCATGGCTGATCCTCTGTCTCAACACCATATTTCTGCTTTTTCCACATACCCCTTGATGCCTTTTGTGTCTAGAAATCTATCCATCTCCGTCTTAAATATATTCAGTGACTTGGCCTCCACAGCCTTCTGTGGTAGAGAATTCCACAGGTTCACCATCCTCTGAGTGAAGAAATTTCTCCTCATCTCAGTCCTAAATTTCCTACCCCGTATCCTGAGACAGTGCCCCCTTGTTCTAGACTTCCCAGCCAGGGGAAACATCCTCCCCACATCAAGTCTATCCAACCCAGTCAGAATTTTATACATTTCAATGAGATCCCCTCTCATTCTTCTAAACACTAGTGAATACAGGCCTAGTCGACCCAATCTTTCCTCATACGACAGTCCTACCATCCCAGGATTCAGTCTGGTGAACCTTCGTTGCACTCCCTCTATGACAAGTATATCCCTTCTTAGGTAAGGTGACCAAAACTGCACACAATACTCCAAGTGTGGTCTCACCAAGGCCCTGTATAACTGTAGTAAGCCATCCTTGCTCCTGTACTCAATCTTCTTGCAATGAAGGCCAACGTACCATTTGCCTTTCTAACTGCTTGCTGCACCTGCATGTTTGCTTTCAATGACTGGTGTACAAGGCCATCCAGGTCCCTTTGTACTTCGACATTTCCCAAGCTATCACCATTTAACTGATACTTTGTCTTTATGTTTTTCCTACCAAAGTGGATAACTTCAAAGTGATGGCCTCCAGCACTCCCTTCCACCCATTCTCCCTACCACCCGACTGCCATCCAGGTCAGAGCTGCTTTTCCAGAGCGGTCCTTCTGGCGGGCGGCAGGTTGACTGGAGGCCAGCATAAATGACCAATATGGGCTATTTGGAGCATCCGGCATGGGCGGGCGGCACGATCTCACGTGGTGGAACCCATCCACACCAATATCCTGCCGGGCGGAATGTGGGTGGCAGATGGGCGGTTCCAGAGGAATCGGCCAAAAAAACTACATTTCCGGCGGAACCTCGGCGGCTGCGGGGCAACTTCCACCAAGTTCAGCCCCCTTGTCTTTTACCCATCATTGAAAAATTCCAGACACTAATGAGAGTAATGCTGTGCAAAAATTTAACTTGATCAGCCCACCAAAAATAAACTTAGATATGCTGGCAAACTGTGTTTTGATTTGTAGAAGGCTTTGTCAATAACTAATGACTAGTTAGCCACAGGGCAAAGTGACGACATTATCGCTGACATAATAAGGATTTGGAATTGTATAGTTGTAGCCTGGCTAATACATTTCTCTGCTGGAAAATGATGCACAGCAAAATAGAACTATTAACTATTCAATGCATGGTTGACTCTTAACTGAAGGGGTTTAGCAAGCCACTCAGCTGTAGCAAACTGCAACAAAGAATAAGAAAAATAAAACCGGATGGACAACTCAGCAGCAACCTAGGCATCAGAATAAGAGACGAAAAACACACACCCAGTCAAGTTTCCCTCCAAGTCACACACCATCCCAACTTGGATATATATCGCTGTTCCCTCATTGTCGCTGGGTTAAAATCCTGCAACTCCCTCCCACTTAACAGCATTGTAGGAGAAGGCCCACTGAAGCTCTGCCACCACTTTGTCAAGGGCAACTTGGGATCGGCAATAAATGCTGGATTTGGCAGCAGTGCACATCTCTCAAGAATGAATTTTTAAAAATAACATATCCCTTAGAATATTTCATCCAGTCCTGGTGATTTATCTACTTTCAAAGATGGTAAACCCCTTAATACTTCGGGGCTGAAATTGCCCACTGCCTGAAACGTGTCTCACCGACCGTTTTTGAAGTATTCCGGCCGCCCCAAAGCATGGGGCGGCCAAACTGGAGAAATTCAGCACTTCGTGCTTTTTGTTGGAGCGGGGCGGAAGTGGAGGTGGGGCGGAGTAGTCAACATTCAAAGTCATCAGCGCCACGCTGATGACGTCATCTCGCTGACACGTCACAACGTCCCTCCCCATCATAGAAACATAGAAACATAGAAAATAGGTGCAGGAGTAGGCCATTTGGCCCTTCGAGCCTGCACCACCACTTAATAAGATCATGGCTGATCATTCATCTCAGTACCCCTTTCCTGCTTTCTCTCCATACCCCATGATCCCTTTAGCCGTAGTGGCCACATCTAACTCCCTTTTGAATATATCTAACGAACTGGCCTCAACAACTTTCTGTGGTAGAGAATTCCACAGGTTCATAATTCTCTGAGTGAAGACGTTTCTCCTCATCTCGGTCCTAAATGGCTTACCCCTTATCCTTAGACTGTGACCCCTGGTTCTGGACTTCCCCAACATCAGGAACCTTCTTCCAGCATCTAACCTGTCCAGCCCCGTCAGAATTTTATATGTTTCTATGACATCCCCTCTCATTCTTCTAAACTCCAGTAAGTATAAGCCCAGTCGATCCAGTCTCTCCTCATATGTCAGTCCTGCCATCCCGGGAATCAGTCTGGTGAACCTTCGCTGCACTCCCTCAATAGCAAGAACGTCCTTCCTCAGATTAGGAGACCAAAACTGAACACAATATTCCAGGTGAGGTCTCACCAAGGCCCTGTACAGCTGCAGCAAGACCTCCCTGCTCCTACACTCAAATCCCCTAGCTATGAAGGCCAACAGACCATTTGCCTTCTTCACCGCCTGCTGTACCTGCATGCCAACCTTCGATAACTGATGTACCATGACACCCAGGTCTTGTTGCACCATCCCTTTTCCTAATCTGCCGCCATTCAGATAATATTCTGCCTTCCAGTTTTTGCCACCAAAGTGGATAACCTCACATTTATCCACATTCTACTGCATCTGCCATGCATTTGCCCACTCACCTAACCTGTCCGTCACCCTGCAGCATCCTCCTCACAGCTCACAGCGCCACCCAGCTTAGAGTCATCTGCAAACTTGGAGATATTACTCTCAATTCCTTCATCTAAATCATTGATGTATATTGTAAATAGCTGGGGTCCCAGCACTGAGCCCTGCGGCACCCCACTAGTCACTGCCTGCCATTCTGAAAAGGACCCGTTTATCCCAACTCTCTGCTTCCTGTCTGCCAACCAGTTCTCTATCCACGTCAATACATTACCCCCAATACCATGTGCTTTAATTTTGCACACCAATCTCTTGTGTGGGACCTTGTCAAAAGCCTTTTGAAAGTCCAAATACACCACATCCACTGGTTCTCCCTTGTCCACTTTACCAGTTACATCCTCAAAAAATTCTAGAAGATTTGTCAAGCAGGATTTCCCTTTTATAAATCCATGCTGACTTGGACCAATCCTGTCACTGCTTTCCAAATGCGCTGCTATTTCATTTTTAATAATTGATTCCAACATTTTCCCCCCTACTGATGTCAGGCTAACCGGTCTAGAATTCCCTGTTTTCTCTCTCCTTCCTTTCTTAAAAAGTGGTGTTACATTAGCTACCCTCCAGTCCATAGGAACTGAGCCAGAGTCGATAGTCGTTGGAAAATGATAACCAATGCATCCACTGTTTCTAGGTCCACTTCCTTAAGTACTCTGGGATGCAGACTATCAGGCCCTGGGGATTTATTGGCTTTCAATCCCATCAATTTCACTAACAATTTCCTCACTAATAAGGATTTTCTTCAGTTCCTCCTTCTCGCTAGACCCTCGGTCCCCTAGTATTTCCGGAACGTTATTCCTTCTTGAAGACACAACCAAAGTATTTGTTCAATTGGTCTGCCATTTGTTTGTTCCCCATTATAAATTCACCTGATTCTGACTGCAAGGGTCCTATGTTTGTCTTCACTAATCTTTTTCTCTTCACATATCTATAGAAGCTTTTGCAGTCAGTTTTTATCTTCCCAGCAAGCTTCCTCTCATACTCTATTTTCCCCCTCCTAATTAAACACTTTGTCCTCCTCTTCTGAATTCTAAATTTCTCCCAGTTCTCAGGTTTGCTGCTTTTTCTGGCCAATTGATATGCCTCTTCCTTGGATTTAACACTATCCCTAATTTCCCTTGTTAGCCACGGTCGAGCCATCTTCCCTGTTTTATTTTTACTCCAGACAGGGATGTACAATTGTTGAAGTTCATCCATCTGATCTTTAAATGTTTGCCATTGCCTGTCCACCGTCAACCCTTTAAGTATCATTCGCTAGTCTATTCTAGCCAATTCATGCCTCATGCCATCGAAGTTACCTTTCCTTCAGTTCAGGACCCTAGTTTCTGAATTAACTGTGTCACTCTCCATCTTAATAAAAAATTCTACCATATTATGTTCACTCTTCCCCAAGGGGCCTCGGACAACAAGATTGCTCATTAGTCCATTCTCATTACACAGCACGCAGTCTAGGATGGCCAGCCCTCTAGTTGGTTCCTCAACATATTGGTCAAGAAAACCATCCCTAATACACTCCATGAAATCCTCCTCCAACGTACTGCTACCAGTTTGGTTAGCCCAATCTATATGTAGATTAAAGTCACCCATGATAACTGCTGTACCTTTATTGCACACATCCCTAATTTCTTGTTTGATGCTGTCCCCAACCTCACTACTACTGTCTGTACACAACTCCCACTATCATTTTCTGCCCTTTGGTATTCCGCAGCTCTACCCATACAGATTCCACATCATCCAGGCTAATGTCCTTCCTTATTATTGCGTTAATTTCTTCTCTAACCAGCAACGCCACCCCACTTCCTTTTCCTTTCTGTCTATCCTTCCTTCCTCAGTTAAAGGGGCAGGCTGCTACGAACTCTGCAGCCACTTTAGTAGCAAACACTGGGCCACCAGGGAGGGTTTTGGCCAGACTAGCAGCATGGCACCCAAGAGGGGGTGCCTGGCAGTCGGCCGACAAAAAAAAATAACATGGCGTCGCCAGCAGTGCCACCTCCCCTTTAAGGGCAGCTGTGCCGCCAAGCCACAGAAACTGTACCGACAGCAAAAGCTGGGATCGGGGCAATTTCCCACAGGGCAATTTCGGGAAGGGGTCCCCGCTGGTCGGTAAAGGGTCAGTGCGTGCATGACACAGTGGGAAAATGGGCGGAGCGGTTCCCTACACCACTCCAAACCTGAGGAAGGGCAATTTTAAAAATGACAGCCCCTCTGCAGAGACTCAGCGGCCACTCCGCACCATTCGTGGCCGCCGCTTTCAGGCAGTCACAGTCCTTATAGAAAGGGGCAATTTCGGCCCCTTCCTCTCTTACTATGTTTATCCCATCCAATATTTCATTCTCTTCCTCCTTAACTTCAACGTCAGCATCGTCCCCCTCTTTTGTGAAGAAAACCGCAAAGTATTCTTTTTTTTGTTTGTATTACACAACCGGGGTGTGTTCTTACTGGGTGCAGGTGTGTTTTAACTTGAATAAAGCATTGCCAGTTGAGACCGGGGTATTTGTCCGTGACTCATTCATCTGTTCAGTACAGTAATCACTCCCAGGTCTAGAACTATTGTAACGTGGGGGTGCATCGAAAACACCTGAGGGAAACCACTTACAATAGGTCACCATTTTGGTCCCTAATATGCCCTACTCTTTCCTTAATTATTCTCTTGCTCTTAATGTAATTATAAAACATCTTTGTGTTTTCTTTGATTCTACTTGCCAATATTTTTTCATGCCCTCTCTTTGCTTTCCTAATTTCCTTTTTAATTTCACCCCTGCACTTTCCATACTCCTCTACGCTTACTGCAGTATTGAGTTCTCGATGTCTGATATAAGTTTCCCTTTTTTGCCTTATCTTACCCTGTACACACCTTGTCATCCAGGGGGCTCCAGATTTGGCAGTTCTACCCTTTTTTTTTGTGAGAACATGTTTACCCTGGACCCCTTGTATCTCCCTCTTGAATGCCTCCCACTGCTTTGGCACTGATTTACCTTCAAGTAGCTGTTTCTAGTCCACTTTTGCTAAATCAGTTCTCAATCTAGTAAAATTGGCCTACCCCAATTTAAAACGTTAACTCCTGTTTTATCTTTGTCCTTATCCATAACTTTGCTAAAGCTAACTGAATTATGATCACCACCACAAAAATGCTCTCCCATTGGTACTCCGTTCACCTGCCCAGCTTCATTCCCTAAAACTAAATCCAGATCATCATCGATCCCTCCAGCCCTGCCAATGGCCACAGACTCAGTGATGTCCTTTCCCCTGATGGCCAGCACTGTCTCCTCCATGAGGGTTAAAACATGCAGCTGCATTTGTCCTCTTCCAGTCCTTTCCTGCTGCCTGCTGCTATGTGCCACCATCTCCTGCAAGAAATAGGGAAGTGTGTCAATGAGTACCCTACAATATGTTTGGATGATGTGGTTGTCATGGTTGAAAAGCTGCCACTGTGCGCGAGCTGTGAGTTATGGGTGAGGCTTGTAACAGTGCGATGAGGTATAGCATATTAATTTTAAAGTTGAGTACTGATTGACAGAGATTGCTAGTAGGCGGGTGATGTGGGTGTAGAGAATTGAGCAGTGAATGAGGCTGGTGGTTCTGTTGGTAGTGTATTCCATTTGAAGATGAACTAACTTACCTTGACAATACGTGTCAGATCGTTAAACTTCTTCCTGCACGGCATCCATTTTCTTGGAGCTACACTCCTTGCATTGACCTCCACCACTACTTATTCCTAGTTCCTCCTGAGCATATGTCTGGATGACTTCCTGCCCACCTATGGATACAGGATTTCTCTCCTCCTTTCCATCTTCCATCAAGACCTCCAGTGCATTCTCCCAGTTTCTCCGTCTCCATCACATCTGTTCTGACAACGCCACCGTCCATACTAGTGCTTCCGATATGTCTTCCTTTTTCCTCAACCGAGGAGTCACCTCTACAGTGGTTGACATGGCTCTTGACCGTGTCCGTTCTATTTCCCACATTTCTGCTCTCACCCCTTCTCCTCCTTCCCAGAACCACGACAGGGTTCCCCTTGTCCTCACCTTTCACCCTATCCGCTTCCATGTTCAACGGATCATCCTCCGCCATTTCCACCAGCTCCAGCGTGATCCCACCACCAATCACATCTTTCCCTTCCCTTTCAGCATTCCGAAGGGACCGCTCCCTCGGCGACACTCTGGTCCATTCCTCAATCACCCCCAGCATCCCCTCCCCTCCCACGGCACTCCTGTGCAAGTGCAGGAGATGCAACACCTGCTCTGTTACCTCCTCCCTTCCCACTGTCCAGAGCCCCAAACACTCCTTCCAGGTGAAACAGCGATTTACTTGTACTTCTTTCAATTTAGTAAACTGTATTTGCTGCTCACGATGTGGTCTCCTCTACATTGGGGAGACCAAACACAGATTGGGTGACCACTTTGCAGAATACCTTCGTTCAGTCTGCATGCGTGACCCCGAGCTTACGGTCGCCTGTCACTTTAATTCTCCGCTCCACTCCAATTCTGATCTCTCCATATTCGGCCTTTTACACTGTTCAATGGAGCTCAATGCAAGCTCGAAGAACAGCACCTCATCTTTCGTTTTGGCATTTTACAGACTTCTGGACTCAACATTAAGTTCAGATTTGAAACCATAAACTCTGCCCCTATTTTTTCTGTTTTTTGCTCTTTCCCATGGTGGCTGTTGATGATTCTTCCATCTCCATTTACACACTATCTAGACTCATCTTTTGTTTCTTAACTTGTCCCATTACCATCTCCTTTTGCCTTGCACCATCATCCATTTTGTCTCTTAATCTCGTCTGCCTGCCATCCTATCACAGACCATCCCTTTTGTTCTTTCCTCCCCTCCTCCTTTCCCTGCCCCTACACTTGCTTAAAAACCTGTTACATCTCTAACTTTTACCAGTTCTGATGAAGGGCCATCGACCTGAAACGTTAACTCTGTTTCTCTCTCCACAGATGCTGCCTAACCTCCTGAGTATTTCCAGCATTTTCTGATTTTATTCCTCCAGTGCATTGTCTGAACAGCTTGAAGCTTGCTCTCTCACATGTTCAAAGTATCACAGCCCTGATTTCCTTTTGAAAAAACTCCCATCACTTCCAAAAGAGGAAATAGCAGAGGCCCTGACCATCATTTTCCAATCCTCTCTGGCTTCAGCTGTGGTGCCAGAGGACTGTAGGACTGCTACTGTGGTACCTTTGCTTAAAAATGGAGAAAGGGATAGACCAAGTAATTACAGGCCAGTTAGCCTAACCTCGGTGGTGGGAAAATTATTGGAAAGAATTCTGAGGAACAGGATAAATCTTCATTTAGAAAAACACGGATTAATCAAGGTCAGTCAGCATGGATTTGTTAAGGGAAAGTTGTGTCTAACAAACTTGATTGAATTTTTTGAGGAGGTAACAAGGAGGGTAGATGAGGGTAGTGCATTTGATGTAGCATATATGGATTTTAGCAAGGCTTTTGATAAGGTTCCACAAGGCAGACTGGTCAGGAAAGTAAAAGTTCATGGGATCCAGGGCAAAGTGGCAAGTTGGATCCAAAATTGACTCAGAGGCAGGAAGCAGAAGGTGATGGGTGTTTTTGTGACTAGAAAGCTGTTTCCAGTGGGGTTCCACAGGGCTCAGTATTAGTCCCTTGCTTTTTGTGGTTTACATCAATGATCTAGATTTGAATATAGGGGGTATGTTAGATCTCTTAATTTTCAATGAGATGCGAACTCCGATTGTAGATTTAAAGTAATTTTGTTCTGGCAGCTACAACAAGCTCTGGCTGATTGCCAACCCTTTGTCCTTCTGAGAACACATGGCAAAAATGGCTGTTCTTATCCTGGATCAATTTACAGAAATGAATTTGCCTCCTTTGACCTTATTGGTTCAATTGATATGTTGTTAACCCCTAATTGGCTCGCTGCCAAAAGTCCTGAAATGTCAAGTTGATTGATGACTTAATGCAATGTGCTCATTCTCACGTACATAAGAACATAAGAATTAGGAACAGGAGTAGGCCATCTAGCCCCTCGAGCCTGCTCCGCCACGTAGGCATGGGGTCAGTGTTTTCTCAACTTTGCAGCCTGTTCGAATTCTCTATCAGGGTATGATTAAGAAGTTTGCAGATGATACTAAAATTGGCTGCATGGTTGATAATGAAGAAGAAAGCTGTGGACTGCAGGAAGATATCAATCAACTGGTAAGGTGGGCAGAACAGTGGCAAATGGAATTCAATCCGGAGAAGTGTGAGGTAATGCATTTGGGGAGGGCTAACAAGGAAAGGGAATACACATTAAATGGTAGAACACTGAGAAGTGTAGAGGAGTGCAGGTCCACAGATCCCTGAAGGTAGCAGGCCAGGTAGATAAGGTGGTTAAGAAGGCATACAGAATACTTGCTTTTATTAGCCGAGGCATAGAATACAAGAGCGGGGTTGTTGTGCTTGAACTGTGTAAAACACTAGTTAGGCCACAGCTAGATTACTGCGAGCAGTTCTGGTCACCACATTATAGGAAGGATGTGATTCCATTAGAGAAGGTACAGAGGAGATTGACAAGGATGTTGCCAGGAGCAGAGAATCTTAGCTATGAGGAAAGATTAGATAGGCTGGGTTTTTTTCCTTGGAACAGAGGAGGCTGAGGGGAGACCTTATTGAGGTGTATAAAATTATGAGGGGCCTAGATAGAGTGGATAGAAAGTACATTTTTCCCTTAGCAGAGGGGTCAAAAACCAGGGGGCATAGATTTAAAGTAATTGGTAGAAGGTTTAGAGGGGATTTGAGGGGAAATTTCATCACTCAGAGGGTTGTGGGGGTCTGGAATTCACTGCCTGAAAGAGTGGTAGAAACAGAAACCCTCACCAAATTTAAACGTACTTGGATGTGCATTTGAAGTGTCGTAACCTACAGGGCTATGGACCAAGAGCTGAAAAATGGGATTAGGCTGGATAGCTCTTTGTTGGCTGGCACGGACACGATGGGCCGAAATGGCTTCCTTCTGTGCTGTAACTTTCTATGATTCTATGATTCCTAGAGCCACAATGCACCTCCCCTTTAAGAGGTGCAGCCTGCCTGTAAGTAGCGCTAGCGTCTTGTGATTTCGGGCCCCCTGCTGATGCATGCAGCTGATGAACAGCACGGGGAGCATTGACTGCACACAGCAATCATTTAAAAGAGCAAACAGCACCAATTTAAAGGGCTGCCTGCAATGCAAGAAACACGTACTGATTAATTGCCTACCACATGTCCCACGCTCGTTCATGGGGGTTATGCAATTTAACCCCGGGGTAACATTTGTGATAGAGTTACTTTAAAGCAGGCAACAAACATCCTCAAAATGTGTGTTGCAAAAATCTACCAGTCATATTTATTTTCCAGAAATGAAGTTAATACATAACCTTCGCATATATAGTTTTCAAATAATCTGATCTTAATTCTATTGGACAAGTTAAACTGCAGCAAAAATTGTTTAATTTGCACTAGATCAGAATTAATATAGAGGCCCGTGATAAGAATATATAAAGCAAGGATCACTTGACAAATGAAGCAATGTAACAAAAAGAGTTCCACTGTTGCTTGTTTTGAAATGCCTGCACGGGTGAAAAATCAAAGCTAAGTAAGTATCTCAAAATCAAAAACCTTGACCACATCAAATCAGAGTCAATTTACTGCAAAAATAGGCCTAAATGAGGCTTAGGTGAAAGTCTCTGAACCATTTCAACTTGCTCCCATGTCAACACTTGGAGCCACTTATACAGTAAAGGTCTGATCTGTGCTGTCGGCTGCATAGGCCAGGTCAAGTGTCAACCGACTGAAGCAGAGTTATTGAGATTCCCTGCAATGTGCCAGCAGTGCATACGTGTCTATTTCCTGTCCCTGACAAGGGATTTGTCATCATCACAGTTCAAATTCCAGTAGGACAAGTATAGAGTTTCACTTCCTTGCTATTGTCTCAAATTCTGGGACAGCCTTAAGAGATGTGGATCTACATTTCCAAAGATTTGCCACCCATTTTCAGGTTGTTACTGGATGGGTGAGAGCAGGAAATTCAGCGGGGAGCTGACCTGCTGGCTCCTTGGCCTTTGCTGCCACTTCCAAGGATCTCCAACTGAAACAGACTGTGGACATTGAATACACACAATCACATATGGGTGTGTACATTCAAATGATATGTCGATGATAGGAATACAGCATCCAATGTATTTCCTGTCATTGATGCTATGGCAACACTTGTGTCAGGACATTGATATCCAGCATTATTGAGGGGAAGGGTCAAAAATGAAAAGACTGCCTTGCCCAGCACACTAGATGACATAAAAGATATAAATATCCACAGGCCTGCTGCATTCAACAGAATCATGGTTACATGCGACCTAGCCAGTGGTACTCAAAGGCTTAGGGGGAAAAAATGACCTTCGCCCCAATTGAGAGCGGTAACCTTCCGGGATTGGGACTTTTAGAGAATCGGCCGACAAAAAAAATGACAGCCTGGGGCACTGGCGGCCTCCCCTTTAAGCACCATCCCGAGAGCCGATGTCGGTTCGCGAAGCTGGCGTTAACATCTGCCCGCACAAGCCTCACAGCTCACGGGACAATTTCCCCCACAGGATGGTAAGGGGCTGGTGCGGGGTGGTGAAGGAACGCCATGCACAGAGATGACATCATCGGCAGTTGCGCAATGGCCCGGGCGCTAACGATGGGGCGCGGCACTGCCATGTCAGCGCTTCCGCAGACTCCCGGGCAATTTCCAGGAAGCGTTAACGTCCCCCTCCCCCGAGCAAAAACTGTCCTGTGTCTCATTATGAGCTAATGGGGTTATAAAAGGGGGTAATTTCATCCCCTTAAAGTTTAATCTTTACATAATTATATATCCTTCAACAGGCACTCCTTCATCAACGTGTCTTATTAATTATTATCTTACACTGCATAGACAGTTGGTACTGCATAGCATTCACACACTTGTACAGTGGGGCAGAAAATTTACAGTTCTTCCAATACAGCTCCACCATAATTTCAGCGGGTGTGTTCTTTAAGGACAACAAGTTAGACTGGGGCCTGGCATATTCAGGTCCCAGCCTTATGCCAGGGATTCCAGGATAGCATTTTCTGAACGGAGCCTTTGCCTATCCCAAACATGGCCATTGGCTTAAGAGGGAGTAAAGAAACATAGAAACATAGAAAATAGGTGCAGGAGTAGGCCATTCGGCCCTTCGAGCCTGCACCACCATTTAATATGAACATGGCTGATCATGCAACTTCAGTACCCCATTCCTGCTTTCTCTCCATACCCCTTGATCCCTTTAGCCAAAAGGGCCACATCTAACTCCCTTTTGAATATATCTAACAAATTGGCCTGAACAACTTTCTGTGGTAGAGAATTCCACAGGTTCACAATTCTGAGTGAAGAAGTTTCTCCTCATCTCTGTCCGAAATGGCTTACCCCTTATCCTTAGACTGTGACCCCTGGTTCTGGACTTCCCCAACATTGGGAACATTCTTCCTGCATCTAACCTGTCCAATCCCGTCAGAATTTTATATGTTTCTATGAGATCCCCTCTCATTCTTCTAAATTCCAGTGAATATAAGGCTAGTCGATCCAGTCTTTCTTCATATGTCAGTCCTGCCATTCCGGGATTCAGTCTGGTGAACCTTCGCTGCACTTCCTCAATAGCAAGAACGTCCTTCCTCATTTTAGGAGACCAAAACTGTACACAATACTCAAGGTGTTGCCTCACCACGGCCCTGTACAACTACAGTAAGACCTCCCTGCTCCTATACTCAAATCCCCTCGCAATGAAGGCCAACATGCCATTTGCCTTCTTCACCGCCTGCTGTACCTGCATGCCAACTTTCAATGACTGATGTACCATGACACCCAGGTCTCGTTGCACCTCCACTTTTCCTAATCTGTCACCATTCAGATAATAGATGGCAGGATTCCCTACATCAGGAATTCCTGCTTTCCCAGCCCTCAGAAGGATCTGCAGTAAGGTCAGCAGATGTGCAGCATACTGTAGAAAGCAGCCATAATAAGCCAGCAACAGCGATAGTAAGACCGAAATTGTGGTCAGGATCGTTCAAGATATATTTCAAATTTTTGTTTTAATCATTGTAAAGCAGCTGAAAGGAGAACTTGTAACTCTTTCTGCGAACTGTCATCAAGGCTACTTGCAACAGACTTTCCAGACTTAAAATCATGGGGTTGCAGGAGCCCTAGTGGAATGAACATTCAATATTGACCTGCTCTGACCCCATGCACTTTGACAGGGTCAGCAGTGAAGTTCCCAGGTGAGCATATCCTGGCAGTTATGCAATCCCCATGGATTTTCGGGGCCTATATCTAGTTTTACTTGTGCAATTTGGACTTCTTCAGTCTCAGACTCAGAGAGCCCTATATTAGGTACTGTTGTCAGGAAGTCCCAAAGTGCTTTACAGCCAATTAAGTACTTTTCAATTGTAGTGACTGTTGTAATGTACAGAAAGGTGGCAGCCAATTTGCACACAGCAAGGTTTCACATACCACAATGAAATAAATGACCAGTTCATCTGTTTTTAGGTGTTGATTGAGGAATAAAAGTTGGCCAGGACACCAGGACAACTAACTTGTTCTTTTTCAAATAGTGCAACGGATCTTTAAGGAGGGCAGATTTGGCCTCAGTTTAACATCCCATCTGAATGATAACACCTCCGACAGTGCAGCCCTCCCTCAGTTCTGCACTGGGCATCAGCATGCATTGAACCTTCTAAATCCCTTAGTAAATTAAGGTTCAATAGACGAACATACAAATAGACATTGAGATGGTTGTTCATTCTGTTCCATTCATTTTATTTTTATTTTTTAAGAGTTTTTCATTACTTCTGGACATTTTTGTTCAATAGCACTGGAAAACACCACCAGGAAAATCCTGGGAAAGAGGGATGAACTACTTGTGAGAATGTGAAGAATCACACAGGTCCAGAAATTACGGTCGGCGGCGTAGCGATGGAGTAGACTGCAGACCTGTGAAAAGAACACAAACTTACCTTGATAGGGGTCCTCCTTCGTGAACTTGCTTTCTGATACTGTGTACTCGAGAGCAGCATAATGGCCCGCGGATCCCAGGGGCACAGCGTGTGCGGAAGCGTACCTGGGATCACGTGGGGGCGGTGCTTCCATCAGCACACCAAAGGGAAAGTGTCTACCTCCAATACTGGTTACTTTCTTTATATTGCATTTCACCTGATGTATTTCAGAATAATTATAAGGACTAGGGTAATAAATAATTCCAAAATAACCTGCACACACACAATCACCACAAAAATTATTTGGGAATTAATTCTTAAATCTAATTTAGGAATTAGAGTTCTGATAAATCGTTGAAGCTCTGAAATTTCATACAAAATAACGTGGACAGCAAGTGAAACAAACATAAATATAACAGAGCTCAATCAAAGATCTGAAAAATCTATACATCAATCAATGAAGATGTTTCAGACAGTTTTACAATTCATTACAATTCATTCCGAAGGTAATAGAATGAGTATCTTCTCTATCTAATCCCCTTATGCTGATGCAAAAAGGCCATGTGTCTGTTTACATCAACCGTAAAATTTTCATACGTAATTGCTGGACAGTTGGTGGGCAATTAGCCCAACTCTGCGCCAGCAATTGGGATTTCCAAGGCAGTGCGAATCACCTATCAAGGCATAACTTGACAGTTTGCACATTCGTGATTTAGCACATGCGGAAATCCCAAACTTGCTGTCCATTTCAAAGGCGGTATGATTACATACTCTGAGAGTACGCCGATACACCCACCGCAAATTCTGACCCTCAGTGTATGCAGAGCCCACTGCAGCTGAGGGGTTTTAGCTGTGCCCAATTTACTGCAGCTGAAGCAAGAAATAAACAAAGTCACAAAAACTACAATATAACTCCGATCACCAAATTCAGGCACGATCGCTTAAGGTACTCATACTGCATTCCATTCTGTGTTTTTTTCAGAGAGGGTTAACCCATATAAGATAAATCGGTTTATGCTTGGCTAAAAGTAACACACTGAACTGTATTGAGTATTCGCATCTGAACTTCATTGCTCAGCAAATATATCCTTTAATGTAAACATTCATGGTGTAAGACATTTTACATTAAAATCATATCTACAAATATTAGCTAAAAATTCACACAGTGGCATGTTCAGACAACTTTGATTAAGGAACATTCAAATGGCACAAAAATACATTTGACTTAGAACTACTCGTAATGAACAGTTGGCCCATTCAAGTATTTTCTTGTTCTATAAAACCAATCTACCAACGCAGTTTATGTCATATCATATTTTCCATATTATTCTACCTTGAAATTGTGTCAAGTTCCAATGTCAGTCTTCTGTCACATCAAACCAGTGACTTGGTTTCTCAGATCTGTAAGTAATCTTTCCTTGTTTTTGCAGAATGTGAAAGTTTTTAATGTTTGTTTTTTCAAGGGAAATCTTTTCCTCAGTGGTCACAATCTATTGATTAAATAATGGCTCTCTTCCTTACTTATGGGGAATTATTTCCTTGTGTCTTGAAATCTCAAAGGACAAGCAAGCGTATGCTTCCCTCGGTAAAATAATATACATTGTCTCTGGGTACAAGGTGAGAGAAAGACTGTTAGAAATGGATCATGTGGACTGACAACTTGAAAAAAACAAACTCGTCCTCACTTTTCTAATTAGTCCCAAAGTTACTTGGAAACAGATGATCTTGGACAGGTTCACTGGAAGTCAAACTGCAGGTGGTTGAAATGACTGGGACCTTTGCAGCTGTGGAAAGGACCCCCTTCATTTAAAACTTAAAATAATGTACATAAAGTTACATAACTGTTCGGGATACACTATGGGACTAATTTGAAAAGATCTGTAAGGTTCATTATTTCTGAAGGGTTCTTCCAGTTTTGTGCTATCTTTACAAATTATGTGACCCACTGGTATTGCAACATTGGCATTCAAGGAGGGGGCAAAGATTCATACAACGATTCCCCACATAGTAGATTCCCAATGTCCATCAGAAGTAAGAGGGGGATAGAAATGAGAGGTCAAGTAAAGTTAGGCTACTCTTGGGCACTTCCCAGCAGCCAGATACAGACAGACGTCTAATAAGAAGCTTGCACTAACCTCTCAATTAGGAAATGATAAATTCTGTGAGGGAGGGGGCAAAAACAATAATTTCAAAATAGATGAGAAGGGGGAAGGTAAGTGTTGTAACATTTCTCACACGTGAAGATATTCTTCTAGTGAAGGAGATGAAGTGTGAAGAAATAGAACTATCTTTTAAGCTGTAAGTACGCAAGCTTCTAATGTATATTTCGCTTAACCTAGCTTTAAGTTGCCATTTTGATAAATGATTATATAGTCATATATCTTATTGTTGTTTGTGGGACCTGGCTGTGCTCAAATTGAGTGCTGTATTTGCCCAAATTACAACAGTGACTACACTTCAAAAGTGTTTAATTGAAGCGTTTGGGACATCTTGAGGTTGTAACAGTTATTATATAAATGCAAGTTCTTTCATGGCACACTCCTGGGGCTGTGCCTCAGCACACCTATGACTCTGCAAGAGAACAGACTGCAGCAGTGATGTGACGCTTTGGAGGCCTCTGTCAACGCAGGCCCCCTGAGCCAAGTTGGCAGCCGTCTGAACTTGCATAGCGGCAATGTGAGCCACACGTCCAGCAGTCAGGTGGAAGATATACCTTGTTTCTTCCAGCATACCGGGTGTTCAGTGGATCCCAGGCTAGTGTTGAGGAAACTCCTGGCTTGGAAGTTCCCTCCCCTAACCACACTCAAAGCCTCCCATGTTTGGCGGGGTGGAGGAGGCCAGGATCCTACACATCCAGGTCATGACCCAATTCATGCAACTTCCACAGATGTTTCTCTTTTTCCTAAATAGCAATCCTAAATGTTGGTAATTCACAACAGGTCAATCAGAATCCGGGCACGGCGAATTTTTCAGGTATAACCCTCCACTACAACACAGTTTTCTGTTCTATCTTTGTTTCCCTCTTTACTTCTGATGTTTTTTTTCTTTAAACGACCAATGCCAGTGACTTAATTGGAGAAATATTCTTCAAAATATTGCTGGTAGCATGAGTGAGCTGAATTATCATAAGCAGGGATGAGCCCAGGATTCTTCTGTGGTTCTTTCCATTTAACTCTGCGTGATAACTCTGTTCCCTTTTTCTATCTATCCAAGTAATTCCAGCACTGTTCCCCAATTAATGTCATCACTATTCACTGATTAAACTAAAAAAAAGAATAACAGAAGGATAAAAAGTCACACATAATTTTTTCAAACTGTTTAAAAAGAATCCCTGATGCTGGAAATTTTTCAAAAATGCCTCAATTAATTGTTATTATTTTTTACATCTTATTTCTAACTTTATTTAAATATTAAAATGTTACCTTTAAAATCACAACTTAATTCTGTTAAAAGAGTTGAAATGCTGGGTGGTGAAACAGGAGATATTTGAGCTCAACCCCAACACAGAAGAACTTAAGAACATAAGAAATAGGAGCAGGAGTAGGCCATTTGGCCCCTCGAGCCTGCTCTGTCATTTAATAAGCTGATCTGATCTTGAGCTTAGCTGCATTTCCCTGCCCGCTTCCCATAACCCTTTATTCCCTTATCGTTCAAAAATCTGTCTATCTCCACCTTAAATATATTCAATGACACAGCCTCCACAGCTTTCTGGGGCAGAAAATTCCACATATTTACAACTCCTTGTTAATCATTTATTATAGTTGACCAGGAGACTAATTATTTCAGAGAAAATGTTTTAACTTATAAACAGCTTTTAAAATGTTTTTTTTCGATTAATGCATGGAGAATAAATTAATTATGGTGCCTTATCCGAGAGAGCATCTTTCAAGTCAACTGAAGTCTAAAAACATAGCTGTGTTGATATTTGTCTGGATTTTAAGCTTTGCTGATTTCTGGATGGTAATGGCGGTGGAGCGGTGGGGCGGTAAAGTTTGCGCCTGGGAATAGTTTGTGCCTCAGTCATCAAAATTGGTCAGCTTGGCCCTGAGTGTGGGGCGGAGCGCCAAGGAATGTGCTCCCTCTATTAGGGCGCGAGGCCAGCTGAGCATGGGAAAAATCTCGATCTAAAGAGCCGTCCTGGGAGCGCACTGAGAAAGGTCTGAGGAGAAAGAAAAAAGTTGAAAAAAAACCACCAGAAACATTCCCAATATGTAGCCCACACCACCACATTACAAAGCCCACGCCACCATAATACATAGCCCACACCACCACAATACATAACCCACAGCACCACAATACATAACACACAGCACCACAATACATAGCCAATAACACCTAATACATAGCCAACACCACCACAATACACAACTCACACCACAACAATACATAGCCCACACAACCACAATACATAGCCCATAGCACCACAATACATAGACCACACCACCACAATATATAGCCCATAGCACATCAATACATAGCCCACACCATCACAATACATAGGCCACACCACCACAATACATAGCCCAAAGCACCACAATACATAGCAGACACCACCACAATACATAGCCCACACCACCACAATACATAGCCCATAGTACATCAATACGTAGCCCACACCATCACAATACATAGCCCACACCACCACAATACATAGCTCATAGCACCACAATACATAGCCCACACCACCACAATACATAGCCCAAAGCACATCAATAGGTAGACCACACCACCACAATACATAGCCCACACCACCACATTACATAGCCCACAGCACATCAATACATATCCCACACCATCACAATACATAGCCCACAGCACCACAATACATAGCCCACACCATCACAATACATAGCCAATAGCACCGAATACATAGCCCACACCTCCACAATACATAGCTCACACCACCACAATACATAGCCCACACCACCACAATACATAGCCCATAGCACCACAATACGTAGCCCACACCACAACAATACATAGCCCATAGCACCACAAAACATAGCCCACACCACCACAATACATAGCCCAAAGCACATCAATACGTAGCCCACACCATCACAACACATAGCCCACACCACCACAATACATAGTCCCAGCACCACAATATATAGCCCATACCATCACAAAACATAGCCCACACCATCACAATACATAGCCCAAAGCACATCAATATGTAGCCCACACCATCACAACACATAGCCCACACCACCACAATACATAGCCCCAGCACCACAATACATAGCCCATACCATCACAATACATAGCCCACACCACCACAATACGTAGCCCACACCACCACAATACATAGCCCATAGTACATCAATACGTAGCCCACACCATCACAATACATAGCCCACACCACCACAATACATAGCTCATAACACCACAATACATAGCCCACACCACCACAATACATAGCCCAAAGCACATCAATAGGTAGACCACACCACCACAATACATAGCCCACACCACCACATTACATAGCCCATAGCACATCAATACATATCCCACACCATCACAATACATAGCCCACAGCACCACAATACATAGTCCCAGCATCACAATATACAGCCCATACCATCACAAAACATAGCCCACACCATCACAATACATAGCCCAAAGCACATCAATATGTAGCCCACACCATCACAACACATAGCCCACACCACCACAATACATAGCCCCAGCACCACAATACATAGCCCAAAGCACCACAATACATAGCAGACACCACCACAATACATAGCCCACACCACCACAATACATAGCCCATAGTACATCAATACGTAGCCCACACCATCACAATACATAGCCCACACCACCACAATACATAGCTCATAGCACCACAATACATAGCCCACACCACCACAATACATAGCCCAAAGCACATCAATAGGTAGACCACACCACCACAATACATAGCCCACACCACCACATTACATAGCCCATAGCACATCAATACATATCCCACACCATCACAATACATAGCCCACAGCACCACAATACATAGCCCACACCATCACAATACATAGCCAATAGCACCGAATACATAGCCCACACCTCCACAATACATAGCTCACACCACCACAATACATAGCCCACACCACCACAATACATAGCCCATAGCACCACAATACGTAGCCCACACCACAACAATACATAGCCCATAGCACCACAAAACATAGCCCACACCACCACAATACATAGCCCAAAGCACATCAATACGTAGCCCACACCATCACAACACATAGCCCACACCACCACAATACATAGTCCCAGCACCACAATATATAGCCCATACCATCACAAAACATAGCCCACACCATCACAATACATAGCCCAAAGCACATCAATATGTAGCCCACACCATCACAACACATAGCCCACACCACCACAATACATAGCCCAAAGCACCAAAATACATAGCCCACACCACCACAATACATAACCCATAGCACCACAATACAGAGCCCACATCACCACAATACATAGCCCACACCACCACAATACATAGCCCATAGCACATCAATACGTAGCCCACATCACCACAATACATAGCCCACACCAGCACAATACGTAGCCCAAACCACCATAATACATAACCCACACCACCACAATACATAGCCCACACCGCCACAATACATAGCCGAAAGCACATCAATATGTAACCCACACCATCACAATACATAGCCCATAGCACCACAATATATAGCCCACACCATTACAATACATAGCCCACACCACCACAATACATAGCACATAGCACCACAATACATAGCCCACACCATCACAATATATAGCCCACACCACCACAATACATAGCCCATAGCACCATAATACATAGCCCACACCATCACAATACATAGCCCACACTACCACAATACATAGCTCACACCACCACAACACATAGCCCATAGCACCACAATACATAGCCCACACCACGACAATACATAGCCCATAGCACATCAATACACAGCCCACACCACCACAATACATAGCCATAGCACCACAATACATAAACGCACATCACCACAATACATAGCCCATAGCACATCAATAGGTAGCCCATACCACCACAATACATAGCCCACACCACGACAATACATAGCCCATAGCACATCAATACATAGCCCACACCACCACAATATATAGCCCATAAACACCACAATATATAGTCCACACCACCACAATACATAGCTCAAACCACCACAATACATAGCCCATGGCACCACAATACATAGCCCACACAATCATAATTCATAACCCACAGCACCACAATACATAGCCCACACCACAACAATAATAGCCCACAACACCACAATACATAGCCCACACCACCACAATACATAGACCACACCATCACAATACATAGGCCATAGCACCACAATACACAGCCCACACCACCACAATACATAGCCAATAGCACATCAATACGTAGCCCACACCACTACAATACATAGCTCAAAGCACCACAACGTAGCCCACATCACCACAATACATAGCCCACACCACCACAATACATAGCCCACACCACCACAATACATAACCCACACCACCATAATACATAGCCCATACCACCACAATACATAGCCCACACCACCACAATATATAGCCCACGCCACCACAATACGTAGCCCATACCACCACAATACATGGCCCACACCACCACAATACATAACCCACACAACCACAATACATAGCACACACCACCACAATACATAACCCACACCACCATAATACATACCCCATACCACCACAATACATAGCCCACACCACCACAATACATAGCCCACGCCACCACAATACATAGCCCACACCACCATAATACATAGCCATTAGCACCACAATACATAGCCCATACCACCACAATACATAGCCCACACCACCACAATACATAGCCCACACCACCACAATACATAGCCCATAGCACCACAATAGGTAGCCCACACCATCACAATACATAGCCCATAGCACCACAATACATAGCCCATACCAGCACAATACATAGCCCACACCATCACAATACATAGCCCATACCATCACAATACATAGCCCACACCACCACAATATAGAGCCCACACCACCACAATACATAACCCACGGCACCACAATACATATCCCACACCACCATAATACATAACCCACAGCACCGCAATACATAGCCCACACCACCACAATACATAGGCCACACCACCACAATACATAGCCCACACCACCACAATACATAGCTCATAGCACCACAATACATAGCCCATAGCACCACAATACATAAACCAGAGCACCACAATACATAGCCCACACCATCACAATACATATCCCACACCACCACAATACATAGCCCACAGCACCACAATACATAGCTCATCGCACCACAATACATAGCCCACACCATCACAATAGATAGCCCACACCACCACAATACATAGTCCACACCATCACAATACATAGCCCATAGCACAGCAATACGTAGCTCACACCATCACAATACATAGCCCATAGCACCAAATACATAGTCCACACCACCACAATACATAGCCCATAGCACCACGAGACGTAGCCCACACCACCACAATACATAACCCACACCACCACAATACATAGCCCACACCACCACAATACATAGCCCATAGCAGATCAATACGTAGCCCAAAGCACGACAATACGTAGCCCACATCAGCACAATACATAGCACACACCACCACAATATATAGCCCAAAGCACCACAATACATAGCCCACACCACCACAATACATAGCCCATGGCAACACAATACATAGCCCACACCACGACAATACATAGCCCATAGCAAATCAATACATAGCCCACACCACCACAATACATAACCCATAGCACCACAATACATAAACCCACATCACCACAATACATAGCCCATAGCACATCAATAGGTAGCCCACACCACCACAATACATAGCCCACACCACGACAATACATAGCCATAGCACATCAATACATAGCCCACACCACCACAATACATAGCCCATAAACACCACAATATATAGCACACACCACCACAATACATAGCCCATAGCACCACAATACATAGCCCACACCAGCACAATACAAAGCTCAAACCACCACAATACATAGCCCATGGCACCACAATACATAGCCCACACAATCATAATTCATAACCCACAGCACCACAATACATAGCCCACACCACCACAATAAATAGCCCACAACACCACAATACATAGCCCACACCACCACAATACATAGACCACACCATCACAATACATAGGCCATAGCACCACAATACACAGCCCACACCACCACAATACATAGCCAATAGCACATCAATACGTAGCCCACACCACTACAATACATAGCTCAAAGCACCACAACGTAGCCCATATCACCACAATACATAGCCCACACCACCACAATACATAACCCACACGACCACAATACATAGCCCACACCACCACAATACATAGCCCACACCACCATAATACATAGCCCATACCACCACAATACATAGCCTACACTACCACAATACATAGCCCACGCCACCACAATACGTAGCCCACACCACCACAATACATGGCCCACACTACCACAATACATAACCCACACAACCACAATACATAGCCCACACCACCACAATACATAACCCACACCACCACAATACATAGTCCACACCATCACAATACATAGTCCACACCATCACAATACATAGCCCATAGCACAGCAATACGTAGCTCACACCATCACAATACATAGCCCATAGCACCACAATACATAGTCCACACCACCACAATACATAGCCCATAGCACCACGAGACGTAGCCCACACCACCACAATACATAACCCACACCACCACAATACATAGCCCACACCACCACAATACATAGCCCATAGCAGATCAATACGTAGCCCAAAGCACGACAAAACGTAGCACACATCAGCACAATACATAGCACACACCACCACAATATATAGCCCAAAGCACCACAATACATAGCCCACACCACCACAATACATAGCCCATGGCAACACAATACATAGCCCACACCACGACAATACATAGCCCATAGCACATCAATACATAGCCCACACCACCACAATACATAACCCATAGCACCACAATACATAAACCCACATCACCACAATACATAGCCCATAGCACATCAATAGGTAGCCCACAGCACCACAATACATAGCCCACACCACGACAATACATAGCCCATAGAGAACTGGTTGTCAGACAGGAAGCAAAGAGTAGGAGTAAATGGGTACTTTTCAGAATGGCAGGCAGTGACTAGTGGGGTACCGCAAGGTTCTGTGCTGGGGCCCCAGCTGTTTACACTGTACATTAATGATTTAGATGAGGGGATTAAATGTAGTATCTCCAAATTTGCGGATGACACTAAGTTGGGTGGCAGTGTGAGCTGCGAGGAGGATGCTGTGAGGCTGCAGAGCGACTTGGATAGGTTAGGTGAGTGGGCAAATGCATGGCAGATGAAGTATAATGTGGATAAATGTGAGGTTATCCACTTTGGTGGTAAAAACAGAGAGACAGACTATTATCTGAATGGTGACAGATTAGGAAAAGGGGAGGTGCAAAGAGACCTGGGTGTCATGGTACATCAGTCATTGAAGGTTGGCATGCAGGTGCAGCAGGCGGTTAAGAAAGCAAATGGCATGTTGGCCTTCATAGCAAGGGGATTTGAGTACAGGGGCAGGGAGGTGTTGCTACAGTTGTACAGGGCATTGGTGAGGCCACACCTGGAGTATTGTGTACAGTTTTGGTCTCCTAACCTGAGGAAGGACATTCTTGCTATTGAGGGAGTGCAGCGAAGGTTCACCAGACTGATTCCCGGGATGGCGGGACTGACCTATCAAGAAAGACTGGATCAACTGGGCTTGTATTCACTGGAGTTCAGAAGAATGAGAGGGGACCTCATAGAAACATATAAAATTCTGACGGGGTTAGACAGGTTAGATGCAGGAAGAATGTTCCCAATGTTGGAGAAGTCCAGAACCAGGGGTCACAGTCTAAGGATAAGGGGTAAGCCATTTAGGACCGAGATGCGGAGGAACTTCTTCACCCAGAGAGTGGTGAACCTGTGGAATTCTCTACCACAGAAAGTTGTTGAGGCCAATTCACTAAATATATTCAAAAAGGAGTTAGATGAGGTCCTTACTGCTAGGGGGATCAAGGGGTATGGCGAGAAAGCAGGAAGGGGGTACTGAAGTTGAATGTTCAGCCATGAACTCATTGAATGGTGGTGCAGGCTAGAAGGGCCGAATTGTCTACTCCTGCACCTATTTTCTATGTTTCTATGTTTCTATAGCACATCAATACATAGCCCACACCACCACAATACATAGCCCATAAACACCACAATATATAGCACACACCACCACAATACATAGCCCATAGCACCACAATACATAGCCCACACCAGCATAATACAAAGCTCAAACCACCACAATACATAGCCCATGGCACCACAATACATAGCCCACACAATCATAATTCATAACCCACAGCACCACAATACATAGCCCACACCACCACAATAAATAGCCCACAACACCACAATACATAGCCCACACCACCACAATACATAGACCACACCATCACAATACATAGGCCATAGCACCACAATACAGAGCCCACACCACCACAATACATAGCCAATAGTACATCAATACGTAGCCCACACCACTACAATACATAGCTCAAAGCACCACAACGTAGCCCACATCACCACAATACATAGCCCACACCACCACAATACATAACCCACACGACCACAATACATAGCCCACACCACCACAATACATAACCCACACCACCATAATACATAGCCCATACCACCACAATACATAGCCCACACTACCACAATACATAGCCCACGCCACCACAATACGTAGCCCACACCACCACAATACATGGCCCACACTACCACAATACATAACCCACACAACCACAATACATAGCCCACACCACCACAATACATAACCCACACCACCATAATACATAGCCCATACCACCACAATACATAGCCCACACCACCACAATACATAGCCCACGCCACCACAATACGTAGCCCACACCACCATAATACATAGCCCATAGCACCACAATACATAGCCCATACCACCACAATACATAGCCCACACCACCACAATACATAGCCCACACCACCACAAAACATAGCCCATAGCACCACAAAACATAGCCCACACCACCACAATACATAGCCCACACCACCACAATACACAGCCCATAGCACCACAATACATAGCCCACTACCAGCACAATACATAGCCCATACCACCACAAAACATAGCCCACACCACCACAATACATAGCCCAAAGCACATCAATACGTAGCCCACACCATCACAACACATAGCCCACACCACCACAATACATAGTCCCAGCACCACATTATATAGCCCATACCATCACAAAACATAGCCCACACCATCACAATACATAGCCCACACCACCACAATACATAACCCACACCACCATAATACATAGCCCATACCACCACAATACATAGCCCACACCACCACAATACATAGCCCACGCCACCACAATACGTAGCCCACACCACCACAATACATGGCCCACACCACCACAATACATAACCCACACAACCACAATACATAGCCCACACCACCACAATACATAACCCACACCACCATAATACATACCCCATACCACCACAATACATAGCCCACACCACCACAATACATAGCCCACACCACCACAATACGTAGCCCACACCACCATAATACATAGCCCATAGCACCACAATACATAGCCCATACCACCACAATACATAGCCCACACCACCACAATACATAGCCCACACCACCACAATACATAGCCCATAGCACCACAATAGGTAGCCCACACCATCACAATACATAGCCCACACCACCACAATACATAGCCCATAGCACCACAATACATATCCCACACCACCATAATACATAACCCACAGCACCACAATACATAGCCCACACCACCACAATACATAGCCCACACCACCACAATACATAGCCCACACCACCACAATACATAGCTCATAGCACCACAATACATAGCCCATAGCACCACAATACATAAACCAGAGCACCACAATACATAGCCCACACCATCACAATACATATCCCACACCACCACAATACATAGCCCACACCACCACAATACATAGCTCATCGCACCACAATACATAGCCCACACCATCACAATACATAGCCCATAGCACCACAATACATAGTCCACACCACCACAATACATAGCCCATAGCACCACGAGACGTAGCCCACACCACCACAATACATAACCCACACCACCACAATACATAGCCCACACCACCACAATACATAGCCCATAGCAGATCAATACGTAGCCCAAAGCACGACAATACGTAGCCCACATCAGCACAATACATAGCACACACCACCACAATATATAGCCTAAAGCACCACAATACATAGCCCACACCACCACAATACATAGCCCATGGCAACACAATACATAGCCCACACCACGACAATACATAGCCCATAGCACATCAATACATAGCCCACACCACCACAATACATAACCCATAGCACCACAATACATAAACCCACATCACCACAATACATAGCCCATAGCACATTAATAGGTAGCCCACACCACCACAATACATAGCCCACACCACGACAATACATAGCCCATAGCACATCACTACATAGCCCACACCACCACAATACATAGCCCATAAACACCACAATATATAGCACACACCACCACAATACATAGCCCATAGCACCACAATACATAGCTCACACCAGCACAATACAAAGCTCAAACCACCACAATACATAGCCCATGGCACCACAATACATAGCCCACACAATCATAATTCATAACCCACAGCACCACAATACATAGCCCACAACACCACAATACATAGCCCACACCACCACAATACATAGACCACACCATCACAATAAATAGGCCATAGCACCACAATACAGAGCCCACACCACCACAATACATAGCCAATAGCACATCAATACGTAGCCCACACCACTACAATACATAGCTCAAAGCACCTCAACGTAGCCCACATCACCACAATACATAGCCCACACCACCACAATACATAACCCACACGACCACAATACATAGCCCACACCACCACAATACATAGCCCACACAACCATAATACATAGCCCATACCACCACAATACATAGCCCACACTACCACAATACATAGCCCACGCCACCACAATACGTAGCCCACACCACCACAATACATGGCCCACACTACCACAATACATAACCCACACAACCACAATACATAGCCCACACCACCACAATACATAACCCACACCACCATAATACATAGCCCATACCACCACAATACATAGCCCACACCACCACAATACATAGCCCACGCCACCACAATACGTAGCCCACACCACCATAATACATAGCCCATAGCACCACAATACATAGCCCATACCACCACAATACATAGCCCACACCACCACAATACATAGCCCACACCACCACAATACATAGCCCACAGCACCACAATACATAGCTCATCGCACCACAATACATAGCCCACACCATCACAATAGATAGCCCACACCACCACAATACATAGCACACACCACCACAATACATAGCCCATAGCACCACAATACATAGCCCACACCAGCACAATACAAAGCTCAAACCACCACAATACATAGCCCATGGCACCACAATACATAGCCCACACAATCATAATTCATAACCCACAGCACCACAATATATAGCCCACACCACCACAATAAATAGCCCACAACACCACAATACATAGCCCACACCACCACAATACATAGACCACACCATCACAATACATAGGCCATAGCACCACAATACAGAGCCCACACTGCCACAATACATAGCCAATAGCACATCAATACGTAGCCCACACCACTACAATACATAGCTCAAAGCACCACAACGTAGCCCACATCACCACAATACATAGCCCACACCACCACAATACATAACCCACACGACCACAATACATAGCCCACACCACCACAATACATAACCCACACCACCATAATACATAGCCCATACCACCACAATACATAGCCCACGCTACCACAATACATAGCCCACGCCACCACAATACGTAGCCCACACCACCACAATACATGGCCCATAGCACCACAATACATAGCCCATACCACCACAATATATAGCCCACACAACCACAATACATAGCCCACACCACCACAATACATAGCCCATAGCACCACAATAGGTAGCCCACACCATCACAATACATAGCCCACGCCACCACAATACGTAGCCCATAGCACCACAGTACATAGCCCATACCAGCACAATACATAGCCCACACCATCACAATACATAGCCCACACCATCACAATACATAGCCCACACCATCACAATACATAGCCCACACCATCACAATACATAGCCCACACCACCACAATACATGGCCCACACCACCACAATACATAACCCACACAACCACAATACATAGCCCACACCACCACAATACATAACCCACACCACCATAATACATAGCCCATACCACCACAAAACATAGCCCACACCACCACAATACATAGCCCAAAGCACATCAATACGTAGCCCACACCATCACAACACATAGCCCACACCACCACAATACATAGTCCCAGCACCACAATGTATAGCCCATACCATCACAAAACATAGCCCACACCATCACAATACATAGCCCAAAGCACATCAATACGTAGCCCACACCATCACAACACATAGCCCACACCACCACAATACATAGCCCCAGCACCATAATACATAGCCCATATCATCACAATACATAGCCCACACCACCACAATACGTAGCCCACACCATCACAATACATAGCCCAAAGCACCACAATACATAGCCCACACCACCACAATACATAACCCATAGCACCACAATACAGAGCCCACATCACCAGAATACATAGCCCACACCACCACAATACATAGCCCATAGCACATCAATACGTAGCCCACATCATCACAATACATAGCCCATAGCACCACAATATATAGCCCACACCAGCACAATACGTAGCCCAAACCACCATAATACATAACCCACACCACCACAATACATAGCCCACACCACCACAATACATAGCCCATAGCACATCAATACGTAGCCCACACCATCACAATACATAGCCCACACCACCACAATACATAGCCTATAGCACCACAATACATAGCCCACACCACCACAATACATAGCCCATAGCACATCAATAGGTAGCCCACACCACCACAATACATAGCCCACACCGCCACAATACATAGCCGAAAGCACATCAATACGTAACCCACACCATCACAATACATAGCCCATAGCACCACAAAACATTGCCCACACCATCACAATACATAGCCCACGGCACCTAATACATAGCCCACACCACCACAATACATAGCCGACACCACCACAATACATAGCCCATAGCACCACAATACATAGCCCACACTATCACAATGCATAGCCCACACCACCACAATACATTGCCCATAGCACATCAATACGTAGCCCACACCATCACAATACATAGCCCACACCACCACAATACATAGCCCATAGCACCACAATACATAGCCCACACCATCACAATACATAGCCCACACCACCACAATACATAGCCCATAGCACCACAATACATAGCCCACACCACCACAATACATAGCCCATGGCTACACAATACATAGCCCACACCACCACAATACATAGCCCACACCACCACAATACATAGCCCACACCACCACAATACATAGCGCATCGCACCACAATACATATCCCACACCACCACAATTTATAGCCCAAAGCACCACAATACAATGCCCACATCACCACAATACATAGCCCACACCACCACAATACATAGCCCATAGCACCACGATACATAGCCCACACCATCACAATACACAGCCCATAACACCACAATACATAGCCCACTCCATCACAATACATAGCCCATAGCACCTAATACATAGCCCACACCACCACAATACATAGCTCACTCCACCACAATACATAGCACACACCACCACAATACATAGCCCATAGCACCACAGTAT
The DNA here is from genome assembly GCF_044704955.1 of Pristiophorus japonicus. NCBI lineage: Eukaryota > Metazoa > Chordata > Chondrichthyes > Pristiophoridae > Pristiophorus > Pristiophorus japonicus. The sequence continues at coordinate 63,269,524 of NC_091985.1, forward strand.
GTAGCCCACACCACAACAATACATAGCCCACATCACCACAATACATCACCCACACCACCACAATACATAATCCATAGCACATCAATACGTAGCCCACACCATCAAAATACATAGCCCATAGCACCACAATACATAGCCCACACCACCACAATACATAGCCCATGGCACCACAATAGATAGCCCACACTATCACAATACATAGTCCATAGCACATAAATACGTAGCCCACACCACCACAATACAAAGCCCAAAGCACCACAATACGTAGCCGACATCACCACAATACATAGCCCACACCACCACAATACATAACCCACATCACCACAATACATGGTCCACACCACCACAATACCTAACCCACACGACCACAATACACAGTCCACACCACCACAATACATAACCCACACTACCACAATACATAGCCTTAACCACCACAGTACATAACCCACACCACCACAATACATAGCTCACACAACCACAATACATAGCCCACACCATAACAAAACATAGCCCAAAGCACCACAATACGTAGCCCACATCACCACAATATGTAGCCCACACCATCAAAATACATAGCCCACACCACCACAATACATAGCCCACAGCACCACAATACATAGCCCACACCACCACAATACATAGCCCACACCACCACAATACATAACTCATCGCACCACAATACATAGCCCACACCATCACAATAGATAGCCCACACCACCACAATACATAGCCCACACCATCACAATATATAGCCCACACCACCACAATACATGGTCCACACCACCACAATACATAACCCACACCACCACAATATATAGCTCGCACAACCACAATACATAGCCCACACCATCACAAAACATAGCCCAAAGCACCACAATACGTAGCCCACACCATCACAATACATAGCCCACACCACCACAATACATAGCCCATAGCACCAAAATACATAGCCCACACCATGACAATGCATAGCACACACCACCACAATACATAGCCCACACCACCACAATCTAGAGCCCACACCTCCACAATACATCGCTCATAGCACCACAATACATAGCCCACACCACCACAATACATAACTCACACCACGAACAATACATAGCCCACACCATCACAATAGATAGCCCACACCATCACAATACATAGCCCACACCATCACAATACATAGCCCACACCATCACAATACATAGCCCACACCACCACAATACATAGCCCACACCACCATAATACATAGCCCATAGCACCACAATACATAGCCCATACCACCACAATACATAGCCCACACCATCACAATACATAGCCCACACCACCACAATACGTAGCCCACACCACCATAATACATAGCCCATAGCACCACAATACATAGCCCATACCACCACAATACATAGCCCACACCACCACAATACATAGCCCACACCACCACAATACATAGCCCATAGCACCACAATAGGTAGCCCACACCATCACAATACATAGCCCACACCACCACAATACATAGCCCATAGCACCACAATACATAGCCCATACCACCACAATACATAGCCCACACCACCACAATACATAGCCCACACCATCACAATATATTGCCCACACCATCACAATACATAGCCCACACCACCACAATACATAGCCCACACCACCACAATACATAGCCCACACCACCACAATACATAGCCCATAGCAGATCAATACGTAGCCCAAAGCACGACAATACGTCGCCCACATCACCACAATACATAGCACACACCACCACAATATATAGCCCAAAGCACCACAATACATAGCCCACACCACCACAATATATAGCCCATGGCAACACAATACATAGCACACACCACCACAATATATAGCCCACACCACCACAATACATAGCCCACATCACCACAATACATAGCCCACACCACCACAATACATAGCCCACACCACCACAATACATAGCCCACACCACCACAATACATAGCCCACAGCACCACAATACATAGCCCACACCACCACAATACATAGCCCACACCACCACAATACATAGCCCACACCACCACAATCTAGAGCCCACTCCACCACAATACATCACGCATAGCACCACAATACGTAGACCACACCACCACAGTACATAGTCCACACCACCACAATACATAGCTCATAGCACCACAATACATAGCCCATAGCACCACAATACATAAACCACAGCACCACAATACATAGCCCACACCACCACAATGCATATCCCACACCACCACAATACATAGCCCACACCACTACAATACATAGCTCATCGCACCACAATACATAGCCCACACCACCACAATATATAGCCCACACCACCACAATACATAGTCCACACCACCACAATACAAAGCCCATAGCACAGCAATACGTAGCTCACACCATCACAATACATAGCCCATAGCACCACAATACATAGCCCACACCACCACAATACATAGCCCATAGCACCACGAGACGTAGCCCACACCACCACAATACATAGCCCATAGCACCACAATACATAGCCCACACCACCACAATACATAGCCCATGGCACCACAATAGATAGCCCACACCATCACAATACATAGTCCATAGCACATCAATACGTAGCGCACACCACCACAATACAAAGCCCAAAGCACCACAATACGTAGCCGACATCACCACAATACATAGCCCACACCACCACAATACATAACCCACACCACCACAATACATAGCCCACACCACCACAATACATAACCCACACCACCACAATACATAGCCTTAACCACCACAGTACATAACCCACACCACCACAATACATAGCTCACACAACCACAATACATAGCCCACACCATCACAAAACATAGCCCAAAGCACCACAATATGTAGCCCACATCACCACAATATGTAGCCCACACCATCACAATACATAGCCCATAGCACATCAATAGGTAGCCCACACCACCACAATACATAGCCCACACCACCACAATACATAGCCCATAGCACCAAAATACATAGCCCACACCACCACAATACATAGCCCACACCATGACAATACATAGCCCACTGCACCATAATACATAGCCCACACCACCACAATACATAGCCCACACCACCACAATACATAGCCCACACCATCACAATACATAACCCACACCATCACAATACATAGTCCACACTACCAAAATACATAGCCTACAGCACCACAATACATAACCCACACCACCACAATACATAGCCCACACCATCACAATACATAGCCCACACCATCACAATACATAGCCCACACCATCACAATACATAGCCCACACCATCACAATACATAGCCCACACCACCACAATACATAGCCCACACCACCATAATACATAGCCCATAGCACCACAATACATAGCCCATACCACCACAATACATAGCCCACACCACCACAATACATAGCCCATACCACCACAATACATAGCCCACACCACCACAATACATAGCCCACACCACCACAATACATAGCCCACACCACCACAATTCATATCCCATAGCACCATAATAGGTAGCCCACACCATCACAATACATAGCCCACACCACCACAATACATAGCCCACACCACCACAATACATAGCCCACACCATCACAATACATAGCCCACACCACCACAATACATAGCCCACACCACCACAATACATAGACCACACCATCACAATACATAGGCCATAGCACCACAATACAGAGCCCACACTGCCACAATACATAGCCAATAGCACATCAATACGTAGCCCACACCACTACAATACATAGCTCAAAGCACCACAACGTAGCCCACATCACCACAATACATAGCCCACACCACCACAATACATAACCCACACGACCACAATACATAGCCCACACCACCACAATACATAACCCACACCACCATAATACATAGCCCATACCACCACAATACATAGCCCACGCTACCACAATACATAGCCCACGCCACCACAATACGTAGCCCACACCACCACAATACATGGCCCATAGCACCACAATACATAGCCCATACCACCACAATATATAGCCCACACAACCACAATACATAGCCCACACCACCACAATACATAGCCCATAGCACCACAATAGGTAGCCCACACCATCACAATACATAGCCCACGCCACCACAATACGTAGCCCATAGCACCACAGTACATAGCCCATACCAGCACAATACATAGCCCACACCATCACAATACATAGCCCACACCATCACAATACATAGCCCACACCATCACAATACATAGCCCACACCATCACAATACATAGCCCACACCACCACAATACATGGCCCACACCACCACAATACATAACCCACACAACCACAATACATAGCCCACACCACCACAATACATAACCCACACCACCATAATACATAGCCCATACCACCACAAAACATAGCCCACACCACCACAATACATAGCCCAAAGCACATCAATACGTAGCCCACACCATCACAACACATAGCCCACACCACCACAATACATAGTCCCAGCACCACAATGTATAGCCCATACCATCACAAAACATAGCCCACACCATCACAATACATAGCCCAAAGCACATCAATACGTAGCCCACACCATCACAACACATAGCCCACACCACCACAATACATAGCCCCAGCACCATAATACATAGCCCATATCATCACAATACATAGCCCACACCACCACAATACGTAGCCCACACCATCACAATACATAGCCCAAAGCACCACAATACATAGCCCACACCACCACAATACATAACCCATAGCACCACAATACAGAGCCCACATCACCAGAATACATAGCCCACACCACCACAATACATAGCCCATAGCACATCAATACGTAGCCCACATCATCACAATACATAGCCCATAGCACCACAATATATAGCCCACACCAGCACAATACGTAGCCCAAACCACCATAATACATAACCCACACCACCACAATACATAGCCCACACCACCACAATACATAGCCCATAGCACATCAATACGTAGCCCACACCATCACAATACATAGCCCACACCACCACAATACATAGCCTATAGCACCACAATACATAGCCCACACCACCACAATACATAGCCCATAGCACATCAATAGGTAGCCCACACCACCACAATACATAGCCCACACCGCCACAATACATAGCCGAAAGCACATCAATACGTAACCCACACCATCACAATACATAGCCCATAGCACCACAAAACATTGCCCACACCATCACAATACATAGCCCACGGCACCTAATACATAGCCCACACCACCACAATACATAGCCGACACCACCACAATACATAGCCCATAGCACCACAATACATAGCCCACACTATCACAATGCATAGCCCACACCACCACAATACATTGCCCATAGCACATCAATACGTAGCCCACACCATCACAATACATAGCCCACACCACCACAATACATAGCCCATAGCACCACAATACATAGCCCACACCATCACAATACATAGCCCACACCACCACAATACATAGCCCATAGCACCACAATACATAGCCCACACCACCACAATACATAGCCCATGGCTACACAATACATAGCCCACACCACCACAATACATAGCCCACACCACCACAATACATAGCCCACACCACCACAATACATAGCGCATCGCACCACAATACATATCCCACACCACCACAATTTATAGCCCAAAGCACCACAATACAATGCCCACATCACCACAATACATAGCCCACACCACCACAATACATAGCCCATAGCACCACGATACATAGCCCACACCATCACAATACACAGCCCATAACACCACAATACATAGCCCACTCCATCACAATACATAGCCCATAGCACCTAATACATAGCCCACACCACCACAATACATAGCTCACTCCACCACAATACATAGCACACACCACCACAATACATAGCCCATAGCACCACAGTATGTAGCCCACACCACAACAATACATAGCCCACATCACCACAATACATCACCCACACCACCACAATACATAATCCATAGCACATCAATACGTAGCCCACACCATCAAAATACATAGCCCATAGCACCACAATACATAGCCCACACCACCACAATACATAGCCCATGGCACCACAATAGATAGCCCACACTATCACAATACATAGTCCATAGCACATAAATACGTAGCCCACACCACCACAATACAAAGCCCAAAGCACCACAATACGTAGCCGACATCACCACAATACATAGCCCACACCACCACAATACATAACCCACATCACCACAATACATGGTCCACACCACCACAATACCTAACCCACACGACCACAATACACAGTCCACACCACCACAATACATAACCCACACTACCACAATACATAGCCTTAACCACCACAGTACATAACCCACACCACCACAATACATAGCTCACACAACCACAATACATAGCCCACACCATAACAAAACATAGCCCAAAGCACCACAATACGTAGCCCACATCACCACAATATGTAGCCCACACCATCAAAATACATAGCCCACACCACCACAATACATAGCCCACAGCACCACAATACATAGCCCACACCACCACAATACATAGCCCACACCACCACAATACATAACTCATCGCACCACAATACATAGCCCACACCATCACAATAGATAGCCCACACCACCACAATACATAGCCCACACCATCACAATATATAGCCCACACCACCACAATACATGGTCCACACCACCACAATACATAACCCACACCACCACAATATATAGCTCGCACAACCACAATACATAGCCCACACCATCACAAAACATAGCCCAAAGCACCACAATACGTAGCCCACATCACCACAATATGTAGCCCACACCATCACAATACATAGCCCACACCACCACAATACATAGCCCATAGCACCAAAATACATAGCCCACACCATGACAATGCATAGCACACACCACCACAATACATAGCCCACACCACCACAATCTAGAGCCCACACCTCCACAATACATCGCTCATAGCACCACAATACATAGCCCACACCACCACAATACATAACTCACACCACGAACAATACATAGCCCACACCATCACAATAGATAGCCCACACCATCACAATACATAGCCCACACCATCACAATACATAGCCCACACCATCACAATACATAGCCCACACCACCACAATACATAGCCCACACCACCATAATACATAGCCCATAGCACCACAATACATAGCCCATACCACCACAATACATAGCCCACACCATCACAATACATAGCCCACACCACCACAATACGTAGCCCACACCACCATAATACATAGCCCATAGCACCACAATACATAGCCCATACCACCACAATACATAGCCCACACCACCACAATACATAGCCCACACCACCACAATACATAGCCCATAGCACCACAATAGGTAGCCCACACCATCACAATACATAGCCCACACCACCACAATACATAGCCCATAGCACCACAATACATAGCCCATACCACCACAATACATAGCCCACACCACCACAATACATAGCCCACACCATCACAATATATTGCCCACACCATCACAATACATAGCCCACACCACCACAATACATAGCCCACACCACCACAATACATAGCCCACACCACCACAATACATAGCCCATAGCAGATCAATACGTAGCCCAAAGCACGACAATACGTCGCCCACATCACCACAATACATAGCACACACCACCACAATATATAGCCCAAAGCACCACAATACATAGCCCACACCACCACAATATATAGCCCATGGCAACACAATACATAGCCCACACCACCACAATACATAGCCCACACCACCACAATACATAACCCAAAGCACCACAATACATAGCCCACACCACCACAATACATAGCCCACACCACCACAATACATAGCCCACACCACCACAATACATAGCCCACAGCACCACAATACATAGCCCACACCACCACAATACATAGCCCACACCACCACAATACATAGCCCACACCACCACAATCTAGAGCCCACTCCACCACAATACATCACGCATAGCACCACAATACGTAGACCACACCACCACAGTACATAGTCCACACCACCACAATACATAGCCCATAGCACCACAATACGTAGCCCACACCATGACAATACATAGCCAACACCACCATAATACATAGCCCATAGCACCACAATACATAGCCCAGACCACCACAATACATAGCCCACACCACCACAATACATAGCCCATAGCACCACAATAGGTAGCCCACACCATCACAATGCATAGCCCACACCACCACAATACATAGCCCACACCACCACAATACATAGCCCACACCACCACAATACATAGCCCATATCACCACAATAGGTAGCCCACACCATCACAATACATAGCCCACACCACCACAATACATAGCCCATAGCACCACAATACATAGCCCATACCACCACAATACATAGCTCATAGCACCACAATACATAGCCCATAGCACCACAATACTTAACCCACAGCACCACAATATATAGCCCACACCACCACAATACATAGCTCACACCACCACAATACATAGCCCACACCACCACAATACATAGCCCACACCACCACAATACATAGCCCACAGCACCACAATACATAGCCCACACCACCACAATACATAGCCCACACCACCACAATCTAGAGCCCACACCACCACAATACATAGCCCATAGCACCACAATACTAAGACCACACCACCACAATACATAGTCCACACCACCACAATACATAGCCCACACCACCACAATCTAGAGCCCACACCACCACAATACATAGCCCATAGCACCACAATACTAAGACCACACCACCATAATACGTAGCCCATAGCACCACAATATATAGCCCATACCACCACAATACATAGCCCACACCACCACAATACATAGCCCACACCACCACAATACATAGCCCATAGCACCACAATAGGTCGCCCACACCATCTCAATACATAGCCCATAGCACCACAATACATAGCCCATACCACCACAATACATAGCCCACACCACCACAATACATAGCCCACACCATCACAATACATAGTCCACACCATCACAATACATAGCCCACACCACCACAATACATAGCCCACACCACCACAATACATTAACCACAGCACCACAATACATAGCCCACACCACCACAATACATAGCCCACACCACCACAATACATAGCCCACACCACCACAATACATAGCTCATAGCACCACAATACATAGCCCATAGCACCACAATACATAAACCACAGCACCACAATACATAGCCCACACCACCACAATGCATATCCCACACCACCACAATACATAGCCCACACCACTACAATACATAGCTCATCGCACCACAATACATAGCCCACACCATCACAATAGATAGCCCACATCACCACAATACATAGCCCACACCACCACAATATATAGCCCACACCACCACAATACATAGTCCACACCACCACAATACAAAGCCCATAGCACAGCAATACGTAGCTCACACCATCACAATACATAGCCCATAGCACCACAATACATAGCCCACACCACCACAATACATAGCCCATAGCACCACGAGACGTAGCCCACACCACCACAATACATAGCCCATAGCCCCACAATACATAGCCCACACCACCACAATACATAGCCCATGGCACCACAATAGATAGCCCACACCATCACAATACATAGTCCATAGCACATCAATACGTAGCCCACACCACCACAATACAAAGCCCAAAGCACCACAATACGTAGCCCACACCACCACAATACAAAGCCCAAAGCACCACAATACGTAGCCGACATCACCACAATACATAGCCCACACCACCACAATACATAGCCCACACCACCACAATACATAGCCCATAGCAGATCAATACGTAGCCCAAAGCACGACAATACGTCGCCCACATCACCACAATACATAGCACACACCACCACAATATATAGCCCACACCACCACAATACATAGCCCACATCACCACAATACATAGCCCACACCACCACAATACATAGCCCACACCACCACAATACATAGCCCACACCACCACAATACATAGCCCACAGCACCACAATACATAGCCCACACCACCACAATACATAGCCCACACCACCACAATACATAGCCCACACCACCACAATCTAGAGCCCACTCCACCACAATACATCACGCATAGCACCACAATACGTAGACCACACCACCACAGTACATAGTCCACACCACCACAATACATAGCCCATAGCACCACAATACGTAGCCCACACCACGACAATACATAGCCAACACCACCATAATACATAGCCCATAGCACCACAATACATAGCCCAGACCACCACAATACATAGCCCACACCACCACAATACATAGCCCATAGCACCACAATAGGTAGCCCACACCATCACAATGCATAGCCCACACCACCACAATACATAGCCCACACCACCACAATACATAGCCCACACCACCACAATACATAGCCCATATCACCACAATAGGTAGCCCACACCATCACAATACATAGCCCACACCACCACAATACATAGCCCATAGCACCACAATACATAGCCCATACCACCACAATACATAGCTCATAGCACCACAATACATAGCCCATAGCACCACAATACATAGCCCAGACCACCACAATACATAGCCCACACCACCACAATACATAGCCCATAGCACCACAATATATAGCCCACACCACCACAATACATAGCTCACACCACCACAATACATAGCCCACACCACCACAATACATAGCCCACACCACCACAATACATAGCCCACACCACCACAATACATAGCCCACACCACCACAATACATAGCCCACACCACCACAATCTAGAGCCCACACCACCACAATACATAGCCCATAGCACCACAATACTAAGACCACACCACCACAATACATAGTCCACACCACCACAATACATAGCCCACACCACCACAATCTAGAGCCCACACCACCACAATACATAGCCCACACCACCACAATACATAGCCCACACCACCACAATACATAGCTCATAGCACCACAATACATAGCCCATAGCACCACAATACATAAACCACAGCACCACAATACATAGCCCACACCACCACAATACATAGCCCATAGCACCACGAGACGTAGCCCACACCACCACAATACATAGCCCATAGCACCACAATACATAGCCCACACCACCACAATACATAGCCCATGGCACCACAATAGATAGCCCACACCATCACAATACATAGTCCATAGCACATCAATACGTAGCGCACACCACCACAATACAAAGCCCAAAGCACCACAATACGTAGCCGACATCACCACAATACATAGCCCACACCACCACAATACATAACCCACACCACCACAATACATAGCCCACACCACCACAATACATAACCCACACCACCACAATACATAGCCTTAACCACCACAGTACATAACCCACACCACCACAATACATAGCTCACACAACCACAATACATAGCCCACACCATCACAAAACATAGCCCAAAGCACCACAATATGTAGCCCACATCACCACAATATGTAGCCCACACCATCACAATACATAGCCCATAGCACATCAATAGGTAGCCCACACCACCACAATACATAGCCCACACCACCACAATACATAGCCCATAGCACCAAAATACATAGCCCACACCACCACAATACATAGCCCACACCATGACAATACATAGCCCACTGCACCATAATACATAGCCCACACCACCACAATACATAGCCCACACCACCACAATACATAGCCCACACCATCACAATACATAACCCACACCATCACAATACATAGTCCACACTACCAAAATACATAGCCTACAGCACCACAATACATAACCCACACCACCACAATACATAGCCCACACCATCACAATACATAGCCCACACCATCACAATACATAGCCCACACCATCACAATACATAGCCCACACCATCACAATACATAGCCCACACCACCACAATACATAGCCCACACCACCATAATACATAGCCCATAGCACCACAATACATAGCCCATACCACCACAATACATAGCCCACACCACCACAATACATAGCCCATACCACCACAATACATAGCCCACACCACCACAATACATAGCCCACACCACCACAATACATAGCCCACACCACCACAATTCATATCCCATAGCACCATAATAGGTAGCCCACACCATCACAATACATAGCCCACACCACCACAATACATAGCCCACACCACCACAATACATAGCCCACACCATCACAATACATAGCCCACACCACCACAATACATAGCCCACACCACCACAATACATAGCCCACACCATCACAATACATAGCCCACACCATCACAATACATAGCCCACACCATCACAATACATAGCCCACACCACCACAATACATAGCCCACACCACCACAATACATAGCCCACACCACCACAATACATAGCCCACACCACCACAATACATAGCCCACACCACCACAATACATAGCCCACACCACCACAATACATAGCCCACACCACCACAATACATAGCCCACACCACCACAATACATAGCCCATAGCACCATAATAGGTAGCCCACACCATCACAATACATAGCCCACACCACCACAATACATAGCCCACACCACCACAATTCATAGCCCATAGCACTATAACAGGTCCCAGCAGGGTGTGCTGCGGGGCGTACGGGTTGGGCAGGATTCCAACAGTGAGTGGGTGTCGCAACCAGGGGCGTAGCAAAACCAGCCTCGAAAATCTACGCGGGGCACTGGAAGCTGACTGCCCGCCCAAATGAGCTCACCACTGCCATTGCCATTGCCGCCCCTCCTGGGCAAAAACAGATGCACTCATCACCGGAAGATCCAGCCCAATATGTTTCACTATTTGCAAAAGTATGAAATGTAACCTAGTTTAAAAAAGCAACTTGAAATTGAATAATAGACATGGAAGCAGAATATTTATGAATATATAATTGAATGAAATATTGAAGGTGGGTCGAGTTATCCCTCCCAGTTACATGTGTTCTTTTGAGAAATCTGGCCTGAACAACTGTTGTGAATTTTTCTGCATAACAACGGAATGTTCCACACCTGGAACTCCCACATTCCAGAAATTGTGGAAAGAACAGGCATTATTGGAATGAAATATTGATGCTGAATTCAGCAGTTCTTTTAGATTCCCTTTTAAAGCACATACAGCTGAAGGATCTTAGTGTTTTGGAATGGAACTCTTCCTATTTCAAGTGCACAGTGACAACATCAAGCACTCCCTAGTCAGATATAGCAAAGCCAGATACAAACTGAAGGAAGGATGCTCTACTCTGCCCCAGTTGCATGCCTCTGCTGCACATTCAGAAGACCACTGCACTGTTTTTAGTTCTGCATGCCACCCATTCAATTGAGTGGTAGCACTCTCACCTCTGAGTCAGAAGAGTTGGGTTCAATGCAAAGACTTCAGCACATAGTCTAAGCTGATACTTCAGTGCAATACTGAAGGTGTGCTCTACTGTTGGAGGTGCCATCTTTCAGATGAGTTGTTAAAACCAAGGCCCAGTCTGCCCTCTCGGTTGTTGTAAAACATCCCTTGGCACTATTCGAAGAAGAGCACAGGAGTTCTCCTGGTGTCCTGGCTCACATTTGTCTCACAACCAACACCAACAAAACGGATTACCTAGTTATTTATTTCATTGCCTTTTGTGGGAGCTTGCCATATGCAAATTAGCTGTGGCATATTCCTGCATTACAACAGTGATCACACTTCAAAAAGTGCTTCATTCACAATTAAGTGCTTTAGGTCATGAACGGTACTATATAAATGCAAGTTCTTTCTTCTTTCTTAGTTTCGTTCATTCATTGCATGTAAGCCTAAATAAAGTTGTACACCCTAGCAATCAATCATACTAACAAAACCTGCATTTATATAGTTTGTTTAAGGAAACATCCCAAGGTGCTCCAAAGTAGGTGTAAACATCATTTTATTTATATTGATGATGTCAGGCCTTGAATCCCTCCAGCTGGAGTCACACTCAGTGTATTGTAGATCTATCCCACACAACAACATTTGAAAATAATTCAAAACTTACCATTTTGGAGTCTCATCTTTTGTACTGCGAGTAAAATTATTTGGAGAATGCATGGCACATACTCCTCTCAGTTCTGTCCCAAAATAGCAATTGGGGTCCATAGTATTGGCATTTAACTGTGCATCTGCTCCTCGCCTGAAGTTGCTGTACCATTTACGCATAAATAATGGTGAGTGCCATTAGCCTCACCATTATTTCGACCGCAATTTCTGACCCATTATTCAGATTTGGGTACATGATGGGTTCCTGATCTTGGTGGTGTGGTGATGGAAAGGTGCTAAACAGATGCAAGATGCATCTCTTCTAAGTGAGCGGGGACATCAGAGGTCGAGTCTCTCTGGATTGTTGTCAGGCACCTCCTAGCAGCTGGTTACTGCCAAGCATTGGCAAAGGCCTGGCAGCTGGTCACCTGCCCACACTTCGACAGGCAATTGTGAATGGAGTTGGGAAACTTAAAATACGAGGAGAAATAACATTGTAAAGAAGGAAGTTATAGACATACTTTTGTTGTTGAAGTGTTTTAATACTGTGAAGTCCACCCAGTAAATTTTAAGTCTATTTATTCTTTATTGTATATGTAGACCAGTCCGACCCACTGATCAGTGTATGGTAACCAGCAGTTGTGCCCATAAAACAACATTTTATTTGTATGTAAAAAGGTCTTTGGATCTAGTTTTGTTTATACTCTGTGGTCTGGTTCTTGTGGTGACTGCCTTCCTGTACTTTGTAAATTAAATACTAACAGATGTGTTTTGTGAGCATGTGGCACAAAATAAAATAAACCTGAGGATTTCATACCGTTCCACTAAAATACCTTTGTTTTTCAGTTGAAGAAGCAATCACACGTGGAGGTTCGCAACTCCCCGGGCAACAATCGGCTCCTGCAAGTGCTTTGATTATGGTTGAAGTCAAATGGTTGAAGCATGCTCAACCGGTTATGCAAATTAGGTAAATTGTACTTTCCTTTTCAAATCTTTTATATACGTGGCTGAGAAAGTACAGACTTTCTGTAAATATACAAAGAACTTAAAACAAGGGGGAAAAAATGACTGAATCTTTCCATTCCACCAGAAGGCTGAGGAAGAAGAAACTGACTTTTTTCATGACATTTTTTTTATATGACAAATCATTCTTATCAAAGCCACTAGCAGTGTACACATTTCCAGCTCTGCACACATTCAAGAAATAATTTTATTCTGAACTTACCCTGAGTTATTAGGGCACTATTTGTATCATAGTCCATCCCTGTTCTGAAAAATCCAATTTGCCAAGAAGAAAGTTTCTGCTTATATCAGGAGTTGCTCCAATCTCGAGTACTGTCTGCAGTTTATGGCTGCCTAACTATTCGAAAGATGTTATTGTCATTGAGAGGGAATGGGGATGAGCAGAAATGACGACTCTGGCTACCAAGAATTTAAGTTATGAGCAAGGGTTGAGAATGTAAGTCTTAATTTTTTTGGAAAATAGGAGACTATGAGATGATTTATTTGAGGTTTTTTAAGAAAGAAATCACACAGTTAATCTTTGGCAAAGAGTTTAAATACCAGTAAGTTTTAAAATGAAATATTTAGGAGTAGCAAGAAAAATTAAGAAGCACGAAGAAAAATTGAGCAAAGTCTTTTCACACAAAAATTAGAATTGATGAATAATCAGAGACGAGCATAGAACTAAACTGTGTATGTGGATGCAAGAGACAATTGTAGGTCTTTGTGGAGAGAGTAATTTACGTCAAAAGGTGGAAGGAGGGGATAAATCTATCAAATAGGGACTAATTGGCTTTTCTTCTTCCAACAAAACAACAGCGACTGTTCTTCAAAACGTATTTCTTCGGTTGTGAAGCAATTTAGAACATCCTGAGGACATGATAAAGCACTGTATAAATGCAAGTTCTGTCTCTTTTTCTCTTTCACTAAGTTCTTATATTCTAATCAGGCTCATTAACAAAAAACAAGTTGGCTCACTTCTGTTTGTTGAATGGCCATGATGGTATAGTTTAATCTAACTTCCCATTGGATACTTTAAGGTATCATTAATGGTAAACCACTTTGCAGATATTAAGATGATATCAAGTTTACAGTGTAGTAGTAAATTTCCACTAATAACATATAGTAATCACCAAAAAAAAAATTAAAAGCCACACAAGATAATTGTAACTATTGTGAAAAACACAACAAATTTAAATAATTAACTCAAACAAAAATACAAAAGCAAAATACTGCGGATGCTGGAATCTGAAATAAAAACAGAAAATGTTGGAAATTTCAGCAGGTCAGGCAGCTTCTGTGGAAAGGAAGAGTTAACGTTTGAGGTCCGTGACCCTTTATCAGAATTGGAAAAAGTTAGAGATGTAACAGGTTTTTAAACAAGTGTAAGGGCAGGGAAAGGGGGAGGGGAGGAAAGAACAAAAGGGAAGGCCTGTGATAGGGTGGAAAGCAGGAGTGAGTAAGAGACAAAAGGGATGATGGGCAAAATTGAGATGGTAATGGTACAAGTTAAGAAAAAAAGATGAGTCTAGATGGGGTATGAATGACAGAATCATCACCAGCTGCTATGGGAAAGAGAGAAAAAAGGGGGCTGTTAAAAAAAACAGGAAAAAACTATGGGCCGAGGTTATGGTCTAAAGTTGTTGAACTCAATGTTGAGTCCAGAAGGCTGTAAGGTTCCTAAACGAAAGATGAGGTGCTGTTCTTCGAGCTTGCGTTAAGCTTCATTGGAACAGTGTAAGAGGACGAATACGGAGAGATCAGAGTTGGAGTGGAGTGGAGAATTAAAGTGACAGGTGACTGGAAGCTCGGGGTCACGCTTATGGATTGAACGGAGATGTTCTGAAAAGCAGTCACCCAATCAGCATTTGATATCCCCAATGCAGAGGAGACCACATCGTGAGCAGCGAATACAGTATACTAAATTGAAAGTAGTACAAGTAAATCGCTGTTTCACCTGGAAGGAGTGTTTGCGACCCTGGCCTTCCACCCTATCACAGACCTTCTTTTTTGTTCTTTCCTCCCCTCCCCTTTTCCCTGCCCCAGCACTTCTTTAAGAACCTGTTACACCTCTAACTTTTTCCAGTTCTGACAAAGGGTCACAGACGTTAATTGTATTTCTCTCCACAGATGTTGCTTGACCTGCTGAGATTTCCAGCATTTTCTGTTAAATAATTAACTGTTAGAGGGTCGTTAATTTCCTTTCCTTGTGTTCTCATTAGGAAATTATTCAAATTGAAATGAATAGGGGGAACCCACTTTCTACAATACTGTTAACTAGCAAACAGTTAAAGGGATACACTGATAAACATAACAACATTAGAAATAAGAGCAGGAGTAGGCCATATGACACTGTGAACCTGCTCCACCATTCAATAAGATCATGGCTGATCATCAACCTCAACTCCACTTTCCCACCCGACCTCTATATCCCTTGATTCCCCTTATCTTGTGTAATAACCTTTTATGTGGCACCTTATCAAATGCCTTTTGGAAATCCAAATATATTACATCCACTGGTTCCCCTTTATCTACCCTGCTAGTTACATCCTCAAAAACTCTAATAAATTTGGCAAACACAATTTCCCTTTCATAAAACCATGTTGACTCTGCCTAATCATGTTATGATTTTCTAAGTGCCCTGATAGCACTTCCTTAACAATGGCTTCCAGCATTTTCCTGACGACTGATGTCAGACTAACTGTTTTCTCTCTCTCTCCTTTCTTGAATAACAGGGACCCTTGGTTCCCCACCATTTTATGTATGCATTTTATGTGAAAACAGATACTAAATATTTGTTTAATGTTTCTGCCATTTCCTTATTCTCCATAATAATTTCTCTAAGGGACCAACGTTTACTTTTGCTACTCTCTTCTTTTTTACATACTTGGAGAAGCTCTTACAATCTGTTTTTATATTTCTTGCTCATTTTCTCTCATAGTCTATTTTTTCCTTTTTTATCAATTTTTTGGTCATCCTTTATTGGTTTCTGAAACTCTTCCAATCCTCAGGCTTATTACTATTCATTGCAACATTATAATCATCTTCTTTCAATATAATGGTATCCTTAACTTCTTTAGTTAGCTATGGATGGATCACATTTTCTGTGGAGTTTTTGTTTCTCAATTAAATGTATTTTTGTTGAGAATTATAAAATATTTCTTTAAATTCTAGCCACACTTATCTACTGCCATTCCTATTAACCTATTTTTCAAATCTACCTTAGCAAACTCGACCTTTATACCTATGTAATTGGCTTTATTTAAGTTTAAGACTCTAGTTTCGGACTTAGGCAAGTCACTCTCAAACGTAATGTGAAATTCTATTGTATTATGATCACTGCCCCAGAGGATCCTTTACTATGAGATTGCTAATTAATCCTGTCTCATTACAGAATACAAGATCTAAAATAGTCTGTTACCTGGTTGGTTCCATGAAGTATTGTTCCAGGAAACTCACCCCGAACTGTACAGGCTATTGGTGAGGCCACATCTGGAGTACTGCATACAGTTTTGGTCTCCATATTTAAGGAAGGATATACTTGCATTGGAGGCTGTTCAGAGAAGGTTCACTAGGTTGATTCCAGAGATGACGGGATTGACTTATGAAGATAAGTTGAGTATGTTGGGCCTATATTCATTGGAGTTCAGAAGAATGAGAGGTGATCTTATTGAAACATATAAAATAATGAGGGGGCTCGACAAGGTGAAGGCAGAGAGGATATTTCCACTCATAGGGGAGACTAAAACTAGGAGACATAGTCTCGAAATAAAGGGCTGCCCATTTAATATTGAGATGAGGAGGAATTTCTTCTCTCAGAGGGTTATAAATCTATGGAATTCTCTGTCCCAGAGAGTTGTGGAGGCTGGGTCATTGAATATATTTAAGGTGGAGATAGACAGATTTTTGAGCGATAAGGGAATAAAGGGTTATGGGGAGCGAGCAGGGAAGTGGAACTGAGTCCATGATCAGATCAGCCATGATTTTATTAAATGGCCGAGCAGGCTCGAGGGGCCAGGTGGACTACTGCTGCTCCAATTTCTTATGTTCTTATGAATGCATTCCATGAACTTGTCCTCCAGACTACTTTTGCCAATTTGATTTGTTCAGTCGATATGAAAATTAAAGTGCCCCACAATTATTGCGTTACCTTTGTTACAAGCTCCGACTATTTCTTGATTAATATTCTGTCCAACGGTATAGCTACTGGTAGGAAGCCTATATATTAATCTTACCAGTGTTTTCTGCCCCTTGTTATTCCTTATCTCCACCCATACTGATTCTGCTTCTTGATCTTCCGAGCCGAGATCCTTTCTCCCTATTGTCCTTATGTCATCCTTTATTATCAGGGCTACCCTCCCTCCTTTACCAGTCTGCCTGTCTTTTCAAAATGTCAAGTATCCTGGAACATTTAGTTCCCAACCTTGGTCACCTTGCAACCACATTTCTGTAATGGCTATTAGATCAAACCCATTTATCCCTATTTGTGCCATTAGTTCATCTATCCTGTTGCGAATGCTTCATGCATTCAGATAAAGAGCCTTTGATTTAATTGTTTTACAATTATTTCCTGCTTTGACCTTATTCTCTGCTGCACTGTTACCATTAAACTCTCTGTCCCTTTCTGTCACACACTGCTTATTTTTACCCAAATCACTACACTGCTCTATTGCATTGACCTTTCACCTTAGATATCTAAATTTCCCCTCACCTGACCCCTCGCCCCCAAAATGCAAGAGCTTGTGCATTTGGATCTAAAGAGCAAAAAAATGTTTGTGAATATATACATATATAGTCAAGTTCAATTTCTTTACCAAAGCAATTTTGAATATAGGGTGCATTTTATGTTTTAAAGCTCCATGAAGGCATTTATTGGTACATTCTGATGGAAGTTTTCCTTCACTTGTCACTTTCTAGGAAAGAAAAATATGCTCTGTGTTTATTGAGGTTGACTCTTACGCCTTACGAGAGCAGGGCACTGGTTGGTGCCTGGCATGCACCACAATGATAAATTCTCACCTCCTATACCACAAGGGGGAAACGCAAATTGGAGGCCAACAGCTTTCCCACAAGAGAGAAGGAAAATATGAAAAGTCAGCTAACCTGGAATTTGAGAAGTAGCTGGTTAAAGAGTGGTATTAGAAGAGACCTGAAGCTAGATTGCCTTCTCGTCTTCTCAGTTGGGATATTCTGCATGGTACGGTAAAGATTTATAAATGGAAATGAAAAATGAATTATTAAAGGGGCAAATGCTCCCAGCTCAAGCACAGTCATGCCACCAAACCTCGATATATCAAAGCATTCCTCCCCTCAGCACAATGCAATCAAAATGTATAATGGTTTCATGAAAAGGGTGAAAACATACCAGAAATAAAATGACAAGTTTCATTCTAGTAGAATTACGATTTGAATCATCCAAAGCAAGGTAGCAAGTGCAAAGTTACTTGGTGTATTTAATAAAGAGTTATGCGTCAGGTGTTATGTTACCAATACTGCAGACACAACAACAGTAAATAGGTGTACCAACAAATAGATTATATTTTATTTAGCCTTGGAATTCTTCAACATCTCTCATGGTTGGACCACTATCTATAAGAAAATATATGTTTTAATGGCATTTGCACTTTGGTATTGGCACTTTGGTTTTCTTATTCTTTTTAACTTAGATAGTACAGATTCAGGAGTTTGGCATGAAGACAAAAGGGATAAATAAGAAAAAATATAGCATTTCTACAGATCGTCTTGGAATCAGAATGTTAGTCTTATCAAGGTTATTCATGCAGCAAGACCTGGACGATATTCAGGCTTGAACTGATAAGTGGCAAGTAACATTCATGCCACACAAGTGCCAGGCAATGACTATCTCCAACAAGCGAGAGTCTAACCACTGCCCCTTGACATTTAGCAATACCATCACCGAATCCCCCACCATCAACATCCTTGGGGTAACCATTGACCAGAAACTTAACTGAACCAGCCACATAAATACTGTGGCAACAAGAGCAGGTCAGGGGCTGGGTATTCTGTAGTTTGTGTCTCACCTCCTTACTCACCAAAGCCTTTCCATCATCTACAAGGCACAAGTCAGGAGTGTGATGGAATACTCTCCGCTTGCCTGGATGACTGCAGCTACAACAACACTCAAGAAGTTCGACACCATCCAGGACAAAGCAGCCCACTTGATTGGCACCCCATCCACAACCTTAAACATTCACTCCCTCCACCACCAGTGTATCGTGACTGCAGTGTGTACCATCTACAACATGCATTGCAGCAACTCACCAAGGTTTCTATGGCAGCACCTCCCAAACCTGCAACTTCTATCGCCTAGAAGGACAGGGCAGCAGGTGCATGGGAACACCATCAGCTGTAAGTTCCCCTCCAAGTTACACACTATCCTGACTTGGAAATATATCGCCGTCCCTTCGTTGTCTCTGGGTCAAAATCCTGGAACTCCCTCCCCAACAGCACTGTGGGAGTACATTCACTACACGGACTGCAGCGGTTCAAGAAGGCAGCTCACCACCACCTTCTGAAGGGCAATTAGGGATGGACAATAAATGCTGGCCTTGCCAATGATGTCCACATCCTATTAATTCATTTTTTTTTAAATCACATCCCAATCTCAGTCTTGAATATTATCCGTTTTCTTGGTTTACCAAAAAAAATGAAGTGACAATGTGATTACTGAGAATGGTCAAGATAAGGGAATGTGGCACTTTTTATGATGAGTCAGTCAAATAGATGCATTGGCAGAATTTTTGAAAATGTCAGTGGGCTGCATCACTCTGCTTTCCTGTTCAAAGATGATCATGTGGTTACAGGGAGATCTAACCCCATGAGAGGTGGAAAGCAAAGAAATATAGTATCAAACAGAAAAAGGTGGGACCATTGATAGCATTAAAGCCAGTGAAATATTTCCAGCTGATTATTTGTTACCTAGAAGTAAATTCAATGATCTAAAATTGCTCGGACTCAGTTCCATTTTTCATTTGTCAACCCTGGATTCATTTTGATCCAACACCAAATTACTCAGTATAATAAAAAATAGTCTAAAAGAACACCAACAAGACTGGTCCCTGGTCAAGGTCTTGACAAACAAGCATTCTTCCACCTCAAAAATAGACATCTCAGAAGGAAGCTAATGCTTTCAGATGTGACAGAGCAGCAAGACTGAAGGGTACATGTTTAGGATTATGAAGGATAAATTGAGGACAGATGTCAGGAAATCTGCCGCTGAATATCTATGCAAGGGGAATTGCGGGTCCATCCCAGAATAAGTGTAAAGATGTGCCCACGTGCAACTGTCACTGCATACCCAGCTAAAGTTCATGGGATTGGGGGAGGTACCTGCTGTGCATGGCTTTAACAGGTGTCTGAGCCACTGGAGGACACATGAGGACAGTACTATGTTAATGAGGCTGAAAAATCTAGGTTTAGAATGATCGCACGTAAAAATTCGAGGTCTTCTTCAGGGGTTCATGATCCTACCTTGCATGCCCAAGAGGGCCACACTTCTACCATTCAGTGGCTTGGTTTCACCAGGTGTACTGGTAACCAATCCTGCTCCTGCCAACTGATAAAGAAAGAAAGACTTGCATTTCTATAGCACCATTCACAACCTATCACTGTTGTAATGTTGGAAATGTGGCAGCGATTTTGCGCACAGCAAGCTCCGACAAACAGCAATGTGATAATGACCAGATAATGTGTTTTTTGCTATGTTGATTGAGGGATAAATATTGGCCAGGATACCGGGGATAATTCCCCTGCTCTTCTTCGAAATAGTGCCATGGGTTCTTTTACGCCCACCTGAGAGGGCAGAAAGGGCATCGGTTTAACATTTCATCCAAAAGACGGCGCCTCTGACAGTGTAGCACTCCCTCTGTACTGCACTGGAGTATCAGCCTAGATTTTTGTGCTGAAGTCTCTGGAGTGGGCTTGAACCCACAAACGTTTGACTCAGAGGCGAGAGTGGTACCCACTGAGCCACAGATGATACGCCAGGACACAAGAGCTCAGACCTACCCTCACCCCTTCTTACATTACTGGCATCATCAGGAGCAGACAGAGGCTCCACCCCTTACAAAACCAAGCAGGGGTTCCTGTCCTAGATTCTAACCCTTCTAGAATTAATGGTAAGAACCTGCCAGAAGTGCTGCAGAATTTCGGGGTTTATATATTTCCATAGAGGATGATCAATGGCTGGAATGGGTTGCCAGAGAAGAGTGGTCAAAGTGAGGGAACTCGGCCCCGTTAATAAAATGACAAGATGCTGCAATGGGAAGACAGTAGCACTGGCATTCTGAAAGGATGAGATCACATAGGCTGAAGGCACTTCTTCATTAGATCCTAATTTGTTATCTCAAAGTATTGGCAACTGAAAAATAACAGGACTGAGTGTCAGAATCATACAGTTCCAGCTTTAACTGCTGCTTGCTACTCAATTCAAATGAATTGGAGTACAAATTCAATTGTTTAATAATACCCCCAAAAAAACTTCATGTTAGAAAGTTGGTGAAGAAATCAAAATACAAAGTTTGGAATTACTAATTCAAATTCAGATTTGGATTCATTCTACCCTACCCTTACTGAAGAAAAGAAAAATTGCAGCTTTGAGAGTGTCCCAAAGTGCTTCACTGTCAATGAATTACGTTTTAACTGCAGACACTGTTGTTATGTCTAATCCGATCCATCATTGACATCAACATAGCCCCAAAGCGGCGACGGCAGCAGAAGCAATGCTACAAAAAAGTCAATTCCGGGACACTCAAAGACCCAGCTAAGAGAGCCCTACACAGTCAGCACTTAACTGCTAACCTGGTGTGCCTTGATGACCCCGAGACACAGAATGCCCACAGCACTTGGTCTGCCCTCCAGGCTTCCATAACCAGTGCCTGCAAAGAGACACTCGGTCATTCAACCAGGAAACACCAGGACTGATTTGATGAGAATGACCAGGAGATCCAAGAGCTAATAGATCGCAAGCGCAGGGCATTTCTGAGCCTTAAACAACAACCCAACTCGGGAGCAGCAAAGCAGCATTACAGATGGCTTAAGGCCAAAGTCCAACAGAAAACCCGGGATCTAAAGAATAAATGGAGGATGGAGAAAGCACAGGAGATACAGCAGCTGGCCGACAGCCATGATGTGCGAGGATTCTTCACCGCAGTCAAAGCCACCTACGGCCCAAACACCCAAGGTCCCACCCCACTGCTGCCAAGAATGGGGAAACACTCATCAAGGACACCGAGGCAGTCAGGGCCTGCTGGAAGGAGCATTTCGACGATCACCTCAACCGCGACTGCCTTTGTCTCGAATGTCCTCGACTCCATCCGCAGCATGCTACTCGCCACCATCTCAGTAAAACCCCAACACTGCACGAGGTAGAAAAAGCCATAAGACAGTTTAAGAACAACAAAGCTACGGGAGAGGATGGAATCCCCGCTGAGGCACTGAAGTATGGCGGAGAGGCACTATTGGCACGAATACATGACCTCATCTCTCTCATCTGGAGGGAGGACAGCATGCCGGTAGATCTCAGAGATGCAGTGATCGTGACCATCTTTAAAAAAGGGGACAAGTCCAACTGCAGCAACTACAGAGAAATCTCCCTGTTATCAACCACTGGGAAAGTCGCTAGAGTCCTCCTCAGACGTCTTCTCCCTGTGGCTGAGGAGCGCCTCCCGAAGTCACAGAGCGGATTTTGTCCCCTACGGGGTACAACGGACGTGATTTTTACAGCGCGACAGGTGCAAGAATAATGCAGGGAACAGCACCAACCCTTATACATGGCCTTCTTTGACCTTACAAAGGCCTTTGACACTGTCAACCGTGAGGGTCCATGGAGCGTGCTCCTCCGTTTCGATGGCCCCCAAAAGTTCGTCACCATCCTCCGCCTGCTCCACAACAACATGCAGGCTGTGATCCTTACCAACAGATCCATTACAGACCCACTCCACGTCCGGACCAGGGTCAAACAGGGCTGCGTCATCGCGCCAACCCTCTTCTCAATCTTTCTCACTGCCATGCTCCACCTCACACACCACAAGCTCCCCATTGGAGTGGAGCTAAACTACAGAACCAGTGAGAAACTGTTCACCCTCGTCATCTCCAGGCCAGATCCAAGCCCACCCCAACTTCTGTCGTCGAGCTACAGTAAGCAGACGATGCCTGTGTCTGTGCACATACAGAGGCTGAACTCTAAGTCATAGTCAACATATTCACTGAGGCGTACGAAAGCATGGGCCTTACACTAAACATCCGTAAGACAAATATCGTCCACCAATCTGCCCCCGCCATGCAGCACTGCCCTCCAGTCATCAAGTTCCACGGCGCGGCATTGGACAATGTGAACCATTTCCCATACCTCGGGACCCTCTAATCAACAAGGGCAGATATTGACGACGAGATTCAATACCGTCTCCAGTGCGCCAGTGCAGCCTTCGGCCACCTGAGGAACAGAGTGTTCAAAGATCAGGCCCTCAAATCTGCCACCAAGCTCATGCTCTACAAGGCTGTAGTGATACCCGCCCTCCTGTATGGCTCAGAGACATGAACCATATACAATAGACACCTCAAGTCGCTGGAGAAATACCACCAACGATGTCTCCGCAAGATCCTGCAAATCGCCTGTGGGAGGATAGACGCACCAACGTTAGCGTCTTCAACCCAGGCCAACATCCCCAGCATTGAAGCACTGACCACACTCGATCAGCTCCACATTGTTCGCATGCCTGACACGAGACTCCTAAAGCAATCGCTCTACTCGGAACTCCTTCACGTCAAACAAGCCAAAGGTGGGCAGAGGAAACGTTTCAAAAGTGATGAAGTGCAACATCCCCACCGACACCTGGGAGTCCCTGGCCAAAGACCGCCCTAAGTGGAGGAAGTGCATCTGGGAGGGCGCTGAGCACTTCGAGTCTCATCGCCGAGAGCATGCAGAAACCAAGTGCAGGCAGCGGAAAGAGCGTGCGGCAAATCAGTCCCACCCACCCCTTCCCTCAACGACTATCTGTCCCACCTGTGACAGGGACTGTGGTTCTCGTATTGGACTGTTCAGTCACCTAAGAACTTATTTTTGGAGTGGAAGCAAGTCTTCCTCGATCCTGATGATAATGTTATATAGACAAACCCAGTAGCCAATTTACACACAAGGTTCTATGAACAGCGAGAAATGAATGACCCGTTAATCTGTTTTGGTGCTTATGTGAAGGATGTATGCTAGTCAGGACAAAAGAAAAAGTCTTTGCTTTAGATAACAGATCAGGGGCCTGAACTTTGTGAACGCTAAGACTCACCCATTTCTTGACGGTCCGCGGCAGAACGTACCTTTTTACCGCCCGCTGCTGCTGGGGCCAATCAGGAGCGAGTTCCACCGCGGTTATGTCTGTGGCAGCAGCAGGCAGCGGGTGTCGGCAGGCTGGAGCGGACGTGAGCAGGCGGCAGAAGTGAGCGCTAGGTGCAGGCCTCTCGACTTGGCAAACATTGGAGGCCGTGCACCGCGCATGCGCAAGATTTACATAAGAATATAAGAAATAGGAGCAGGAGTAGGCCATATGGCCCCTTGAACCTGCTCCGCCATTTTATACGATCTTGGCTGATCCGATCATGGATTCAGGTCCACTTCCCTGCCCGCTCTCCATAACCCCTTATTCCCTTATCAGTTAAGAAACTGTCTATCTCTGTCTTAAATTTATTCAATGTCACAGCTTCCACAGCTCTCTGAGGCAGCAAATTCCACAGATTTACAACCCTCTGAGAAAAGAAAATTCTCCTCATCTCAGTTTTAAATGGGCGGCCCTTATTCTAAGATTATGCCCCCTAGTTCTAGTCTCCCCATCAGTGGAAACATTTTCTCTACATCCACCTTGTCAAGCCCCCACATAATCTTATACGTTTCGATAAGATCACCTCTCATTCTTCTGAATTCCAATGAGTAGTGGCCCAACCTACTCAACCTTTCCTCATAGGTCAACCCGCTCATCTCTGGACTGCCTCCAAAGCACGTATATCCTTTCGTAAATATGGAAACCAAAACTGCATGCAGTATTCCAGGTGTGGCCTCACCAATACCCTGTATAACTTTAGCAAGATTTCCCTGCTTTTGTACTCCATCCCCTTTGCAATAAAGGCCAAGATTCCATTGGCCATCCTGGTATTCCAGGTGTGGCCTCACCAATACCGTATATAACTTTAGCAAGATTTCCCTGCTTTTGTACTCCATCCCCTTTGCAATAAAGGCCAAGATTCCATTGGCCATCCTGATCACTTGCTGTACCTGCATACTAACCTTTTGTGTTTCATGCACAAGTACCCCCAGGTCCCGCTGTACTGCAGCACTTTGCAATCTTTCTCCATTTAAATAATAACTTCTCTTTGATTTTTTTCTGCCAAAGTGCATGACCTCACACTTTCCAACATCATACTCCATCTGCCAAATTTTTGCCCACTCACTTAGCCTGTCTATGTCCTTTTGCAGATTTTCTGTGTCCCCCTCACACATTGCTTTTCCTCTCATCTTTGTATCATCAGCAAAATTGGCTATGTTACACTCAGTCCCTTCTTCTAAGTCACTGATATAGATTGTAAATAGTTGGGGTCCCAGCACTGGTCCCTGCAGCACCCCACCAGTTATTGATTGCCAATCCGAGAATGAATCATTTATCCTGACTCTCTGTTTTCTGTTAGTTAGTCAATCCTCTATCCATGCTAATATGTTACCCGCAACCCCATGAACTTTTATCTTGTGTAGTAACGTTTTATGTGGCACCTTGTCAAATGCCTTCTGGAAGTCCAAATACACCACATCCACTGGTTCCCCTTTATCAACCCTGTTCGTTACATCCTCAAAGAATTCCAGCAAATTTGTCAAAAATGACTTCCCCTTCATAAATCCATGCTGACTCTGCCTGACCGAATTATGCTTTTCCAAACGTCCTGCTACTGCTTCTTTAATAATGGACTCCAACATTTTCCCAACCACAGATGTGAGGCTAACTGAACTATAGTTTCCTGCTTTTTGTCGGCCTCCTTTTTTAAATAGGGGCGTTACATTTGCAGTTTTCCAATCTGCTGGGACCTCTTCAGGATCCAGGGAATTTTGGTAAATTACAACCAATGCATCCACAATCCCTGCCGCTACTTCTCTTGAGACCCTAGGATGCAAGCCATCAGGTCCAGGGGATTTATCTGCCTTTAGTCCCATTATCTTACTGAGTACCACTTCCTTAGTGATTGTGATTGTGTTAAGTTCCTACCCCGCTTTGGTAATTTTTTGGGGGGAGTTTCCTCTGGGCGATGACATCACTTCTGCCACGATTGGGGCTGAGGGCACAGCTGCGCATGCTCATAAAAGCTGTGCACTCACTTGCACCTGCCAGTTGCAGAGGGATCAGTTTTGGAGAGAGAGATACAAATTCATCATCAGCCATCCATCAAGGAAAGTAAACATTAGTGCAAAAAAAGCTTCCAAGAAGTCTGATGGAGCCAAGCCCAGAGCTGTCTGCTTTAATGATGACGAGCTGGCGGAGCTGGTATGTGAGCTGAAGTGCCGGTATAAAGACCTCACCCAGGATGTCGTGGCAAGCCTCCACCACCCCAATATAGATGCATTTGGAGGGAGATTGGGAAGGCCGTGTCCTCAGTGGGTAACATTGTGCAGGATGGAGACCAGTGTCGGAAACGATGGAACAATGTGGTGGCGTCAGCAAGAGTGAGTAAACATTAATTGGACCACTCCCATGCAATTCCAAAGGTTCTGTGCCAGATGTGTCCGTGTGTGAGTGTGTGAGCTGCATGAGCAAACGAGGCGAAGGCTGCAACATTTCTTTCTGTAGAAGAAAAGAACTTCCAAGGTATCAAGCCTGAATGCCGGGAGGGGGCCCAGCAGATGTCATCGAGTTGAGCAGCCTAGAGGAGCGTGCCTTGGTATTGGTGTGTGACCACTGCGGCGCCACCACAAAGGGTGATGTTAGAGCATGGTAAGCTTATACTAAACTCCGGTCTGTGTCACGCTCATGTCATGAAAGGTCATGCAATGTTAAGTCAAATGTTTTTTAACGCGGTGTGTCGGCCATTAATGGTGTGCTCATGTCGCAATGGAACTTCTTGAAGTAAGAATGTTAAATGTTATGGCTCACATGTCAGATTGACCAACCCCACCCTCCAGCTATACACTGAAATGTTGTCCTTTACTTGCAGATGTTGACTCAGACAGCACCAAGCAATGCACCCCATTCACCTCTGGCACACAAAGACTGAGTGTGATACCAACGTCTTCTACCCCGACGTTGTCACAGCCGAACACACCAGCTCCTTCCTCTACCCTTCCACCCCTCCCCCCCCAAGATCACCCATATCCATGGCACCCACCTCCGCCACCCAGAATCACGAAGACCAGGAGGGAGAGGAGGGAGAAGTGCCAATGTTCCCAACTACTTGAGGTCAAGGAGGTGGGAGGACTCCAGCCTCCTGACATGTGTGCCACCTTTCCGGCCAACATTGGTGTTGGGGCCCAACTTCTTCGGATTCGAGTCGGATGAAGAAGGAACAACTGCTGGGAGGCGCAGAGGCCGTGCCGGAAAATCCGCTAGCACTCAGGATGATGCAACAATCTGATGAGGATGGAGGACGGCTCGCAGCAATTCAAGAAATGGTCCAGCTGTCGAAGACAAGTATGGAACTAGCTCAAGATGTGCTGCAGACCATGGCTGGAATAGCTGCCAGCATCGTCACCTTTGCTGAACCAGTGTGGAGCAGCTCATTAGTGCAGTTGAGCGCAACACCGACTCTGTTGAGGCGATGAGGCATGCAATGGCTTCTGGTCATGTCATGTAACCCCCCGAGCCCACACCATCGAGGCCGACAGATCCCGAGGAGCCGGAGATGCCGGCACCTTCAATCACACCCCCCTACCTTCTCTCTAAGACGAACACAACAGCAGCGCTCCAGCTGACCTCCTGCACAGCGTGATAGAGCAGAGGCGCTGAGCAGCAGAAGTGCGGCTCGCCGTGGTGAAGGCAGACCCATAAAGAGGATGATGAGCCTCACATCGAGGTGGGGGAAGAGAGGTGGAGGTCGTGGGTAGAGGGTTGGATGTTGGTGGTGGATATGTTCTTCACTCCTCCATATGTTGTGGTTGTTGTTTCACATGGGTCATTGTCAATGTCACTTGACTGGTCTTGGAACAACTGTACATATGTTGGATTAAATTGTATGTATGTTCTGTCACTTTGGCATGCTCCACTATTCAATACAGTCACATTGGTCAGTATCTCATTTTTACATTATCTGAGGTGCGTTCTGCAAAAAAGACAAATCTCCTTCAGGTGTACTGCTGTATGAGGAATCTCTTGCCCTCCACATATGATGCAAATATTTAATGGGTCCTGTCATCAAGCGATTGCGATATGACAAGTAAGGGTCATCAATGCAGGAAGGCAGCCATTCAATGAGAAACAGTCGCGCTACTTGCAGGGCACACATTAAGGCTTGCACTTCAGTCCACTTTTCCTTAGGTCCACCATCGTGGAGTCTCACCCCTGATATCACATGTTCCTCAGTGACCTTGCAGTCCATTATAAATCTTTTTCCGTCTTCTATACTTGAGGTGATGCTGTTCTCACTATCACATGCTGCAACCTTCCAGAGCATTATATGGTCGCATTTTTGCCGATTTATTCTGACAGCAGCTCATACCATCTGTGCACTCACATTCTGTCAATAACTCTGTGCTGCCTGCAATGGTCTAAAAACTCTTGTAGGGCATCTACATTGAGCCTTTACCATCTTTCGGAACTCATTGCCACTTCCTGTAACATATCTTCCCTTCAACGGAGTAATTTTCATTTACATGTCTGAACTAATTCTGTGCAGCTTAAGGTCGATCAGATAACTAATTCTGAGCCTCTGATAATGGTGCAGCATATGGATGCTACCCGGGATGTGCAGTGCTGCACCACTATGAGCGATTCTCCCTGCCTCCCGATTCACAGCCTGCTCAGATAATCTTTTTGCTAGCGGTCCTTCTGGCGGGCGGGAGCATGATCTTAGAGGATCGTGCACGAGGAATATCCCTGTTTTTGAGTCCCCGGCATCGGTGGGCGGCAGGAAGTTGCACCAGCGGTACTTCACCGAGGAATCTCCTGCCGGGCGGGACTTGGGCGGCAGATGGGCGGTACCTGAGGAATCTGTAGGGAAAAAAATTTCAGGCAGAACTTCGGCGGCTGTGGGCGGAACTCTCACCAAGTTCGGGTCCAAGATCTTTTATGAGATCTGAAAGGCAGCACCTCTGGTAGTTCAGTACTCTCTCAGCCAGAAATTCTGCAACACTTCTGGCAGATTCTTACCATTAATTCTGGAAGGGTTGGAATCTAGGACAGGAATTCCGGCTTGGTTTTGTAAGGGGTGGAGCCTCTGTCTGCCCCTGATGATATGCCTAGATTATATGCTCAAATCCTGAAGTGGGGCTTCAAGCCACAACCTTGTGACTCAGAGTTGACAGTGGTACCTGTCATGTATTCAACTATCATTGTAACCCATGTATAAGCTTACCTAAGTTGTACACCTTGAGAACATTGAACACAAGGGGCGAACGTGGGAGACACTCCTAACCTGGACTTTCAGGTATAAAAGGTGAAATTCCACCCACCTTCTGCACTTAAGGTCTTGGTAATAAAGGTAACTGATCACAGAGTGACCTTCTCTCAAGTATGGGCCTCGTGTGCATTTATACTGTATAGTAAGGACATATCATTGCCGACGGGAAACTGGGATTTAAACACGCGAGCATGGCCACTAGCAGCACAGAAGAGAGGTACTGTGTTGGTGATGATTGGGACAACTTTATTGAGAGACTACAGCAAAGTTTTATCACTAAGGAATGGTTGGGACAGGATTCGACCGACAAACGCAGGGCTCATCTCCTGACGGTTTGTGGATCCAGAACGTACTCCCTGATGAAGGACCTTCTATCGCCAGAGAAGCCGGCGGACAAGACGTTCAAAGAGTTCAGTAAGTTGATCGGGGAACACCTTAAACCGGCGAGCAGCATGCACATGGCGAGACACCAGTTTTACACGCACGGCGGCGAGAAGGGCAAAGCGTTCCAGACTTCGTGGCAAATCTCCGGCGACTGGCAAGCCTATGTAAGTTCCCAGATGCATGCAGAGCGGAGATGCTGCGAGACTTTTTTATTGAGGGCATCGGGACTGATTGAGACCAAAGACTTGACCTTGGAAGCGGCGGCTCTGATAGCCCAGACATTTATCTCAGGGGAGGAAGAGACCAGAATGATGTATGACAAAAATCTTGGCTCAAATGCGGCAAACGACCAGGGAGTCAACATTGTTAATGCGGCACACAGTTCTCTAGGCAGTCAAGGGCAATTGGACATGCCCCAGCATGTAGTCGAACCCAAAGGGGGAATTCAACAGAGACAATGGCCAGCTGAACGGCGATTCATGCCCTCGCAATGGACAATGCGGCCAGTAATGGGGCCATCAACACCTGTTAATAGTGTGCTTAAGGACAGTTACAAAGACAATCAGAGATGATCGTTTTGTAATGGACCTTTTGTTTCCAACAACGGGGCCTCCAGCTCATGTTGGAGGTGTGGAGGCAAACACCCAGCCAGAGCTTGCAGGTATCAGCAATATACCTGCAGAAATTGCAACATCAGTGGTCGCTTGCTGCATATGTGCAGGAAGCCTGCAGCCAGGTTGATGTACAAGGAGGACGGGCCCGATGTAAGCCCTACGAGGCCAAATGAATACTGGGGGAAATCGCTGGAAGCTGAAGTTCAGCGAGTTCATGTGGAGCACATATACGGTTCATATACCAGGACGGCACCGATAATGATGAAAGTGCTCCTCAAAGTGCAGTCCGAGAGGCACGAGTGTGTGGCGTTGGTGAGGCCTATAAAAGGCCCAGCGGCAGCGAGAGGCGGCGGCAGTCCGAGAGGCAGGAGTGCGTGGTTGGTGAGGCCTATAAAGGCCCAGCAGCAGCGAGAGGCGGCGGCAGTCCGAGAGGCGGGAGTTCGTGGTTGGTGAGGCCTATAAAGGCCCAGCAGCAGCGAGAGGCGGCGGCAGTCCGAGAGGCGGGAGTGCGTGGTTGGTGAGGCCTATAAAAGGCCCAGCAGCAGCGAGAGGCGGCGGCAGTCCGAGAGGCGGGAGTTCGTGGTTAGTGAGGCCTATAAAGGCCCAGCAGCAGCGAGAGGCGGCGGCAGTCCGAGAGGCGGGAGTGCGTGGTTGGTGAGGCCTATAAAAGGCCCAGCGGCAGCGAGAGGCGGCGGCAGTCCGAGAGGCGGGAGTGCGTGGTTGGTGAGGCCTATAAAAGGCCCAGCGGCAGCAAGAGGCGAACTTGTGCAGCTGCAGCGGGGAGAGAAGGCAAAAAAGAAGTAGAAATAATCAAAAGGTAACGTCACAGCCAAGGGGGTAAGTGATTGGCTGGTGATTGGTGAGTAGCTTTTCTTTTTATTTTTTATATCAGTAAGTAACCTGTTAACATTGTTGTTGTCAATTTAAGGGATCTAAGGATTAAGTCATGGCAGAAGAGCTCGGTCACGTGATATGCTCCTCCTGTACTATGTGGGAACTCAGGGACACTTCCAGTGTCCCCGACGACTACATGTGCGGGAAGTGTATCTGCCTCCAGCTCCTGACGGACCGCGTTGCGAAATTGGAGCTGAGGGTGGACTCACTCTGGAGCATCCACGATGTTGAGAATGACGTGAGTAGCACTTGTAGCGAGTTGGTCTTATCACAGGTGAAGGGTCCACAGCCAGAGAGGGAATGGAAGACCAACAGGAAGAGCAGTGCAAGGAAGGTAGAGCAGGGGTCCCCTGCAGTCATCCCCCTGCAAAACAGATACACTGCTTTGAGTACTGTTGAGGGGGATGACTCATCAGGGGAGGGCAGCAGCAGCCAAGTTCATGGCACCATGGCTGGCTCTGCTGCACAGGAGGGCAGGAAAAAGAGTGGGAGAGCGATAGTGATAGGGGATTCAATTGTAAGGGGAATAGATAGGCATTTCTGCGGCCGCAACCGAGACTCCAGGATGGTATGTTGCCTCCCTGGTGCAAGGGTCAAGGATGCCTCGGAGCAAGTGCAGGACATTCTAAAAAGGGAGGGAGAACAGCCAGTTGTCGTGGTGCACATTGGTACCAACAACATAGGTAAAAAAAGGGATGAGGTCCTATGAGACGAATTTAAGGAGCTAGGAGCTAAATTAAAAAGTAGGACCTCAAAAGTAGTAATCTCGGGATTGCTATCAGTGCCACGTGCTAGTCAGAGTAGGAATTGCAGGATAGCTCAGATGAATACGTGGCTTGAGCAGTGGTGCAGCAGGGATGGATTCAAATTCCTGGGGCATTGGAACCGGTTCTGGGGGAGGTGAGACCAGTACAAACCGGACGGTCTGCACCTGGGCAGGACCGGAACCAATGTCCTAGGGGGAGTGTTTGCTAGTGCTGTTGGGGAGGAGTTAAACTGATATGGCAGGAGGATGGGAACCAATGCAGGGAGACAGAGGGAAACAAAAAGGAGACAAAAGCAAAAGGAGGGCAGAGAAACCCAAGGCAAAAAACAAAAAGGGCCACTGAATATAAAGGGGCTGCAGGAGGGGTCAAAACTAAAAATCATGGTTTAAAAACTAGGATTAAAACACTTTACCTAAATGCACGCAGCATTCGAAATAAAGTAAATGAGTTGACGGCACAAATCATTACAAATGGGTATGATTTGGTGGCCATTACAGAAACATGGTTGCAGGATGGCCAAGACTGGGAATTAAACATACAGGGGTATCTGACGATTTGGAAAGATAGACAAGAAGGGAAAGGATGTGGGGTAGCTCTGTTAATAAAGGATGATATCAGGGCAGTTGTGAAAGACGATATTGGCTCTAATGAACAAAATGTTGAATCATTGTGGGTGGAGATTAGAGATAGTAAGGGGAAAAAGTCACTGGTGGACGTAGTTTATAGGCCCCCAAATAATAACTTCACGGTGGGGCAGACAATAATCAAGGGAATAAT
Source organism: Pristiophorus japonicus (assembly GCF_044704955.1). Lineage (NCBI taxonomy): Eukaryota > Metazoa > Chordata > Chondrichthyes > Pristiophoridae > Pristiophorus > Pristiophorus japonicus. The sequence continues at coordinate 63,304,656 of NC_091985.1, forward strand.
GGAGGCATGTGAAAAAGGAACAGCAGTAATCATGGGGGATTTTAACCTACATATCGATTGGTCAACTCAAATCGCACGGGGTAGCCTGGAGGAGGAATTCATAGAATGCATACGGGATTGTTTCTTAGAACAGTATGTTACAGAACCTACAATGGAGCAAGCTATCTTCGATCTGGTCCTGTGTAATGAGACAGGAAAAATAAACGATCTCCTAGTAAAAGATCCTCTCGGAATGAGTGATCACAGTATGGTTGAATTTGTAATACAGATTGAAGGTGAGGAAGTTGTGTCAGAAACGAGCGTACTATGCTTAAACAAAGGGGACTACAGTGGGATGATGGCAGAGTTGGCTACAGTAGACTGGAAACACAGACTAAACGGTGGCACAATTGAGGAACAGTGGAGGACTTTTAAAGAGCTCTTTCATAGTGCGCAACAAAAATATAATCCAGTGAAAAAGAAGGGCGGTAAGAGAAGGGATAACCAACCGTGGATAACCAAGGAAATAAAGGAGAGTATCAAATCAAAGACCAATGTGTATAAGGTGGCCAAGGTTAGTGGGAAACTAGAGGATTGGGAAAATTTTAAACAACAGCAAAGAATGACTAAAAAAGCAATAAAGAAAGAAAAGATAGATTTCGAAGGTAAACTTGCGCAAAACATAAAAACAGATAGTAAAAGCTTTTACAGATATATAAAACGGAAAAGAGTGACTAAAGTAAATGTTGGTCCCTTAGAAGATGAGAAGGGGGATTTAATAATGGGAAATGTGGAAATGGCTGAGACCTTAAACAATTATTTTGCTTCGGTCTTCACAGTGGAAGACGCAAAAACCATGCCAAAAATTGTTGGTCACGGGAATGTGGGAAGGGAGGACCTTGAGACAATCACTATCACTAGGGGGGTAGTGCTGGACAGGCTAATGGGACTCAAGGTAGACAAGTCCCCTGCTCCTGATGAAATGCATCACAGGGTATTAAAAGAGATGGCGGAAGTTATAGCAGATGCATTCGTTATAAGCTACCAAAATTCTCTGGACTCTGGGGAGGTACCAGCGGATTGGAAAGCAGCTAATGTAACGCCTCTGTTTAAAAAAGGGGGCAGACAAAAGGCAGGTAACTATAGGCCGGTTAGTTTAACATCTTTAGTGGGGAAAATGCTTGAAGCTATCATTAAGGAAGAAATAGCGGGACATCTAGATAGGAATAGTGCAATCAAGCAGACGCAGCATGGATTCATGAAGGGGAAATCATGTTTAACTAATTTACTAGAATTCATTGAGGATATAACGAGTATGGTGGATAGAGGTGTGCCGATGGATGTGGTGTATTTAGATTTCCAAAAGGCATTCGATAAGGTGCCACACAAAAGGTTCCGGCAGAAGATAGAGGAATGCGGAGTCAGAGGAAATGTATTAGCATGGATAGAGAATTGGCTGGTGAACAGAAAGCAGAGAGTCGGGATAATTGGGTCCTTTTCGGGTTGGAAATCGGTGGTTAGTGGTGTGCCACAGGGATCGGTGCTGGGACCACAACTGTTTACAATATACATAGATGATCTGGAAGAGGGGACAGAGTGTAGTGTTACAAAATTTGCAGATGACACTAAGATTAGTGGGAAAGCGGGTTGTGTAGAGGACACAGAGAGGCTGCAAAGAGATTTGGATAGGTTAAGCGAACAGGCAAAGGTTTGGCAGATGGAATACAATGTCGGAAAGTGTGAGGTCATCCACCTTGGGAAAAAAAAACAGTAAAAGGGAATATTATTTGAATGGGGAGAAATTACAACATGCTGAGATGCAGAGGGACCTGGGGGTCTTTGTGCATGGATCCCAAAAAGTTAGTTTGCAGGTGCAGCAGGTAATCAGGAAGGCGAACGGAATGTTGGCCTTCATTCCGAGAGGGATGGAGTACAAAAGCAGGGCGGTCCTGCTGCAACTGTATAGGGTATTGGTAAGGCCGCACCTGGAGTACTGCGTGCAGTTTTGGTCACCTTTCTTAAGGAAGGATATACTGGCTTTGGAGGGGGTACAGAGACGATTCACTAGGCTGATTCCGGAGATGAGGGAGTTACCTTATGATGATAGATTGAGTAGACTGGGTCTTTACTCGCTGGAATTCAGAAGGATGAGGGGTGATCTTATAGAAACATTTAAAATAATGAAAGGGATAGACAAGATAGAGGCAGAGAGGTTGTTTCGACTGGTAGGGGAGGCTAGAACTAGGGGGCACAGCCTCAAAATACGGGGAAGCCAATTTAAAAGCGATTTGAGAAGGAATTTCTTCTCCCAGAGGGTTGTGAATCTGTAGAATTCTCTGCCCAAGGAAGCAATTGAGGCTAGCTCATTGAATGTATTCAAGTCACAAATAGATAGATTTTTAACCAATAAGGGAATTAAGGGTTACGGGGAGAGGGCGGGTAAGTGGAGCTGAGTCCACGGCCAGATCAGCCATGATCTTATTGAATGGCGGAGCAGGCTCGAGGGGCTAGATGGCCTACTCCTGTTCCTAATTCTTATGTTCTTATGTTCTTATGTTCTTATAGCATCCCAGTATTAATGGAGCTAGACACGGGGGCCAGCCAGTCCCTGATGAGTATCAAACAGTTCGAAAGGTTGTGGGTGTCCAAGGCCAGGAGGCCAAAATTATTGCCGATTGATGCACAGCTACGGATGTATACAAAGGAGATCATTCCGGTGCTAGGCAGCGCCACGGTAGTCGTGACCCACAAAGATTCGCAGAACAGGTTGCCACTCTGGATTGTCCCGGGGGATGGTCCTGCACAACTGGGGAGGAGTTGGCTTGCTGTCATGAACTGGAAATGTGGCGATGTCAATGCAATTTCTTCTGTGGAGCGAGTATCATGCTCACAGGTCCTGGACAAATTTGACTCATTATTTCAACCCGGCATCGGCACTTTCATGGGGGCCAAGGTAGTGATTCACATAAACCCGGACGCCAGGCCAGTCCACCACAAGACCAGAGCGGTGCCGTACGTGATGCGGGAAAAGATAGAAAGCGAATTGGACTGCCTGCTGAGGGAAGGCATCATCTCGCCAGTCGAATTCAGTGACTGGGCAAGCCCGATCGTGCCGGTGCTCAAGGCGGATGGGTCGGTCAGGATATGTGGCGATTACAAGGCCACCATCAATCGGGTGTCACTCCAAGACCAGTAGCCGCTACCGAGAGCGGAGGACCTCTTTGCGACGCTATCCAGTGACAAACTTTTTTCAAAATTGGACCTGACCTCAGCTTACATGACCCAGGAGCTGGCAAGTGAGTCGAAGAAGCTGACCACCATCACGACACACAAGGGATTGTTTGAGTATAACAGGTGTCCGTTCGAGATTCGTTCGGCTGCCGCGATCTTTCAGCGAAATATGGAAAGCCTCCTCAAGTCGATTCCAAGGACAGTGGCTTTTCAAGACAACATCTTCATCATGGGTCGCGATACTGAAGAACACCTTCACAACCTGGAGGAGGTGCTGCGCAGGCTGGACCGGGTAGGGCTGTGACTGAAAAAGGCAAAGTGCGTCTTCTTAGCTCCAGAGGTAGCAGCAGACGGGATCAGACCTACTGCGTGTAAAACGGAAGCGATCCAGAGAGCACCCCGACCCCGTAACACGACGGAGCTGTGTTCGTTCCTGGGGCTCCTGAACTATTTTGGTAACTTTCTTCCCAAATTGAGCACGCTGTTAGAGCCGCTACACGTGCTCCTACGCAAAGGTCGCGATTGGGTCTGGGGGGACAGCCAGGAAAAGGCTTTTGATAGAGCATGCAATTTGTTATGCTCCAACAAACTGTTAATGTTATATGACCTGTGTAAGAAACTTGTTTTAACGTGTGATGTGTCGTCCTATGGGATCGGGTGTATGTTGCAGCATGTGAATGCCAATGGTCAGTTACAACCGGTAGCTTATGCCTCCAGAAGTTGTCCCAAGCAGAAAGGGGCTACGGGATGGTAGAAGAGGAAGTGCTAGCATGTGTATATGCAGTAAAAAAAATGCACCAGTACCTGTTTGGCAGGAAATTTGAGCTGGAGACAGATCACAAACCCCTAATGTCCCTTTTGGCTGACAACAAGGCCATAAATGCGAATGCATCGACCAGCATACAGAGGTGGGCACTCACATTAGCCGCCTATGACTACACAATTCGGCACAGACCGGGCACTGAAAACTGCGTCGATGCATTCAGCAGGCTCCCACTAGCCACCACTGAGGAGGCAACTGAGCATGATGCTGAGATGGTCATGGCTGTTGAAGCTTTCGAAAGCGAAGGCTCACCTGTGACAGCCCGTCAGATTAAAGTCTGGACAAATAAAGACCCGCTATTGTCTTTAGTTAAGAAATATGTCCTGAATGAGAACTGGGCAGCCACGTACGGGGAATTTAAACCGTTTCATAGGCGCAAGGATGAACTCTCGATTCAGGCCGATTGCCTACTGTGGGGAAACCGAGCAATCATGCCCCAGATGGGCAGAGAGGTGTGTATCAGAGAACTTCACAATGAGCACCCGGGCATTGTCATGATGAATCACACGTTTGGTGGCCAGGGATAGATGCAGCCCTGGAACTTTGTGTTCGCAGGTGCAACACATTTTCTCAGCTGGGCAACGCACCCAGGGAAGCCCCTCTTAGCCCCTGGTCCTGGCCCGCCAAACCATGGTCATGCATCCATGTGGACTATGCAGGTCCTTTCATGGGAAAAATGTTTTTGGTTGTAGTAGAAGCCTACTCCAAATGGATTGAGTGTGCCATTTTAAATTCAAACACATCCTCTGCCACGGTAGAAAGTCCACAGGCAATGTTCGCCGCCCATGGTCTACCGGATGTCTTGACCAGCGACAATGGCCCGTGCTTCACAAGCACTGAATGCCAGGACTTCATGACAGGCAATGGAATCAACCATGTCAGAACGGCACCGTTCAAGCCGGCCTCAAACGGCCAGGCGGAACGAGCAGTGCAGATAATCAAACAGGGGATGCTCAGAATCCAAGGGGGTTCCCTGCAAAGCCGCTTATCACGCCTCCTGTTGTCCAATAGATCCCGACCACACTCGCTCACAGGGGTTCCACCCGCAGAGCTGCTAATGAAAAGCATGCTCAAAACCAGGTTATCCCTTATACACCCTACTATGAAAGAAATTGTTGAGAGCAGGCATCAGTCACAATGTGACTACCATGACAGGAATGCGAGGGCGCGATGTATTGATGTCAATTACCCTGTTTTTGTCCTTAATTACGCTGCAGGGCCCAAATGGCTTGCAGGCACTGTGATTGCCAAAGAGGGGAATCGGGTTTTGGTAGTTAAATTTATCAATGGAGAAATCTGCCGCAAACACGTGGATCAAACTAAAAGGAGGTTCAGCAACCCCATAGAAGAAGCAGAGAAAGAACACAATGTAGAGTTTACTCCACCACAGGTGACCGAACACCGGAACCAAGTGGAGGAGAGCCCAGTCACTGTGGGCAGTCCGGACAGGCCTGAGACACCGCAAACAGCAGACACTCAGGCCAGTGCCCAACAACCGGAGCCCCAACTCAGGCGCTCTACAAGGGAGTGTAAACCACCAGAGAGACTCAACCTGTGATCCCAATGAGACTTTGGGGAGGAGGTGATGTCATGTATTCAACTATCATTGTAACCCATGTATAAGCTGACTTAAGTTGTACACCTTGAGAACATTGACCACAAAGGGCGAACTTATGGGAGACACTCCTAACCTGGAGCTCCACCCACCTTCTGCACTTGAGGTCTTGGTAATAAATGTAACTGGTCACAGAGTGACCTTCTCTCAAGTATGGGCCTCGTGTGCATTTATCCTGTATAGTAAGGACATATCAGTACCAACTGAGCCAAGCTGTGGTTCAGAACACTTCAGATTTTCTGCATCTGAAGAAATACTTTGCATATCTTGACAAATATACATGTTGTTTTGGTTTGCATATTCAGTAACTTTTCTATCTACTGCAGATACAAGAAGATGAGTGACTACTAGAATTCAGAGGCTGGATGGTAAACTATAGTCACTGTTGGTGACTTAATTTAATCTTTCTCCTGGGCCTTATACAATCCTACATATGCTGCACTACAGTGGAACAGCAAACAGAATCTGCACAATGGAAAAGCTGTGAGTAATTACTCAACACAAGAACATCTCCTTGTGTTTCTTGTTGCGTGTGACAACAAATGATAGGTGGACTTGATGCAGTATTTGATTCGTTTATATCATCCATTGGTGAAACTGCAACAATCCTATTCCTTGCTTTATAAAGAAAACAATACAAGCAAAGAGCCATTTAACCTGGATCTGTGGAGCAGGGTACAAAGCTGAGCCTTTAAAAGGCTCTGCTATGAAATGCATGCTGGGCATAACCAATTGATGACACATGATTTACCACAATTACCAAAGCAGATGTACTTTCATGAGTCCATCACAGCACAGAAAGGAATACACAGTCAGAGACAAGATGAATCCTTAGGGGTGTCACACAAAGCTCATTCAAATCCTATTATAAAGCCTGCTGCTACTTAGACTGACCTAAAATGTCTTTAAACCCCAATTTATGCAAAAGCCAGCTCAACGGTTAAAGTCCTGCCTGAATGGATTAAAGTAAGATTACAGTTTTAACGCATGCCTCTACAGTTATTTTTCAGTGTGTCAGAGAAAAGAGATTATAGATTATTAGAATTCTAGTAGCATGTATTTCTGGTCGGGTGCCAATGAAGCATCAAGTTTGTTTTTGTTTTATTCTTCTTGAAACAGCTTCTTTTTAGTATTCAACAAATCAAAACGATTTATAATTTCTACCCATTAACAATCGGTGGGAATCAGATATTTCGCAATATACTGAAATAAGGAGACACGCACACAGAAGGCAGTCCATAGAGAAGATGAAATGCAGACTAATAAACACCTGAAAAAATACTCAGTTCCTATACACATATTTATTTTTACAGAGTTTCTTAACATAGCGCCAGAAAACATTTGGTTCATGGCTTTACATAAATGAACCAGATTAGTGGATCGCAGCTTTGTGTATAAAATACCCGCAACAAATCTGACTCTGGGTCATCGCCCACCTACATACCTTTAAATGCACATTTCAAAACCGTTTATCGCTTGGAAAAAAATAAACTTTCACCTTCAGAGGAAAATGAAACAATTCAACGTTTTTTAGTTTTCATAGGTGGATTCAGGTGTTTGCAACAATGCAGAATCAGGGACAAATAGCAGAATGGATAGCTAGCTGGCTGCAAGGCAGAAAAAGAGAGTCGGGGTAAAAGGTAGCTATTCAGAATGGCAGAAGATGGAAAGTGGGGTCCCACAAGATCAGCGCTGGGACGATAAATTAACAATTTGGACCTTGGAATCAAAAACAGCAAATTCAGGGGGTAGTCAATACTGAGGAGAACGGCAACAAATTACAAGAAAACATTAATAACTTGTAGAATGGGCATATAATCGGCAAATGAATTTCAACATATTCAACAAAGGGAGCAGAAATACACAAATCACTAAAGGTACTGATGCAGATGGATAAGGCCATTAAAAGAAATGAAAACCAAGCATTCGGGTATATTACTCTCGGATAGAATTGAAAAGTAGAGAAGTTATGCTAAACTTGTATTGAACCTGGTCACCATATTATAAAAAGTATATAAAGCCACTGGAGAGGGTGCAAAAAAGATTTACAAGGGTGAAGCCAGGACTGTGAAGTTGTTCCTATCGGGAAAGGATGAACATGCTGAGGGGTGCCCTAATATAGGCATTTAAAATTCTGAAAGGTTTTGATAGAGCAGAGCGGACGCTGAAAATCTGAAATAAAAACAGAAAATGCTGGAAATACTCAGCATGTCAGGCAGCATCTGCAGAGAGAGAAACAGAGTTAATGGTCGGAGTTTTCAGAGGTAAGAACAGGTGGGTTGGAGGCGTGGGGGGAAGTGAAAATTGAAAAAATGTAAAACCCGACCCCCAATCCGCCTCCTTTCACCTTTCACTCAGGAAGGATGGGGACACAGAGTGCCAACCGGCTGCCAAGAGGCGGGTTGGCAATTTACATATAATGAGGCCTGAAGCCTCTACTTTAATCTGTTTGCAGGTTTTATGTCAGGATCCCAGGGCTTGTGATCACAGGTAGCTGCAATGAGGTGGTCTCAGCCTCGGGGAGCAATGCTTGTGGACCGGAAGGAGCAGGGGAGCTTCCTCCCAGCTCCCAATCTCCCCCACCATCAGCCTGGCTCTCCCTGGGGTCAGGGTTCGGACCCTTCCCCCCTCCTCCCCCGCCCTGGGCCGGGAACACACCCCACTGGGATCGCGACTCAGCTTCAGGGTCAGGGATTGGACCCCCTCCTGGGGATTGAAATCACCGCACCCCACCCTCGCCCCCCCCTCATCATCCTGCCCTTGTCCTGCAGCCTCCTTCTCCGAGTTTCCCCCTGCACCATGCGGGTGGGACCCAGCAAAATCCAGCCCAACCTTTCAGGTCGATGGATCATCGAGGCTTCAGGCCTCATTACAATATGTAAATTGCCAACCCACCTCTTGGCAGCGGGTTAGCACCCACGCCCCCGTCCCTCCTGAATGAAAGGTGAAAGTGGGCGGGTTGGAGGCGGGTTGGGGGTCGAGTTTTACATTTATTCAACTTTCACTTTCCCCCACACCTCGAGCCCACCCGTTCTTACCTTTGAAAATTCCAGCCATTAACTCTGTCTCTCTCTCCACAGATACTCCCTGACCTGCTGAGATTTTATTCCAATCAATCAATGTTTGAGTTTGTGTAGGCTTAAAAACAGCCATTAAACCTGAGCTTGAGCTAAAGAAAACACAGTATTTTGAATGCTGTTCACATCTCCAAAATGGATGGTGAGATTCAACAGGAAAAAAAAGTGCACAAAAAGTTATGATAATTAGGTACAAGGAAATAAAATTAAAGTCATAAGTGTGATATCTTTACAGACACCACTAACACAAGCACACTCTACAAGATGGCTCCTTAACAAGGACTGTGTCATGTGACCTTGCCACATGACCTTTTATTGTTAATACATCACTCCCTCGGTCCTCCTATCTCCCTCTGTCCTCCGAACTCCCGCCGTCCTCTGACCTCTGGGCTCCCGCTGTCCCCCGACCCTCTGGGCTCCCGCTGTCCTCCGACAACCGATCTCCCTCTGTCCTCCGACCTCTCGCTGTCCTCTGACCTCTTCTGGGCCCTGAACCCGCCGCTGGACTCCACCTCGCACCAAGAGTCGCCAACCAATCCGCTACCTGGGATGCTGTGACGTTTGGTTTGTCGCTCGCTTTGCCTTCATTGCACTCTCAAGCTGGCTCACGCTGCTCCCTGCGGTGGCTGGCTCCTGCTCCTGTTCCACTCCTCTTGCTGGTCCCACCTAGGTGCCACGTAAAAGGTTACTACACAAGGTAAAAGTTTACGGGGTTGGGGGTAATATATTAGCATGGATAGAGATTTGGCTAACTTACAGAAAATAGAGAGTCAGGATAAACGGGTCATTTTCTGGTTGGCAAATAGTAACTAGTGGGGTGCCGCAGAGATCGGTGCTGGGGCCTCAACCATTTACAATCTATATTAATGACTTGGATGAAGGGACCGAGTGTAATGTCGCCAAGTTTGTTGATGATACAAAGATGGGTGGGAAATCAAATTGTGAGGAGAACACCAAAAATATGTAAAGGGATATAGGGCCCAAATAATGTACTTACCACCCACTGCCGCCAACTGCCGCCAACATTCCTCTTGCAGGTCCAGTGCCACTTTCTATTTGGCGTGGAGCGGGTGGGAGGGGAGAACCGCCGGGAACCACCCGCTGACATCAGCGGACGGCTGAGTGGCGCAACTGACCTCCCGCCTGCCGAGATGCCAGATTGATTCGGGTAGGAGTCGGCGCCAGAACGGGGAAGAACGACTGGCTGGAGGCTGTTCTATCCCCAAAGGTGAGTATGAAGAGCTGAAAAAAAAGGTTAGTAAACATTTTTTAAATTTTTTCTTTACAGCGACTTACCTGAAGGTGTTCCGGTGGGGTTTTTAAAAAATGTTTTGATGATTTTCCTTTTCAGTTTTTCGACCCTCCGTGGGCCTGACTCCATCCTCGGTGGTATTGGGCGGCAAGCGTCTTTGCCGCCGAGATTGGGAGCCCCCATCGGCTGCTACGCAGATTGGCAGCGTAAGTCCCTCTTTTGCTGCCCGCCGCCCTTTCAAGGACCTTTTTGACGAAAACCCCACCCAAAGTACTGTCAGGTATCTCGGCAGCCATCGGCAGTCCTTTGGATGGCACTTGGGCGGTTGAACAGGTTCCCACAGGTTCTATAGTTTAGTTCCACTCCAGCGGGGAGCTTGTTGAGTGTGAGGTGGAGCATTGCAGTGAGGAAGATCGAGAAGAGGGTTGGCGCGATGACATAGCCCTGCTTGACCCTGGTTCGGATGTTGATTGGGTCTGTGGTGGATCCGTTGGTCAGGATCACTGCTTGCATGCCATCGTGGAGCAGGCGGAGGATGGCGACAAAATTTTGGGGGCAGCCGAAACGGAGGAGGACGCTCCAGTCCCTCGCAGTTAACAGTGTCAAAAGCCTTTGTAAGGTCAAAGAAGGCCATGTACAAGGGTTGGTGCTGTTCCCTGCATTTCTCTAGCAGTTGTCGTGCTGTAAAGATCATGTCCGTTGTGCCGCTTAGTGGACAGAATCCGCACTGTGACGTCAGTGTCCTCAATCAGGCCAAGATCCCCAACATCGAAGCACTGACCACACTCAAGCAGTTCCATTGGGCGGGCCACATTATCCACATGCCGGACACAAGACTCCCAAAGCAAGCGCTCTGCTCGGATCTGCTACACAAGGTGATTCCAAGGTGGTCAGAGGAAACGTTACAAGGACATCCTCAAAGCCTCCTTGATAAAGTGCAATATCCCCACTGATACCTAGGAGTCCCTGGCCAAAGACTGCCCTAAGTGGAGGAAGTGCATCCGGGAGGACGCTGAGCACCTCGAGTCTCGTCACCGAGAGCATGCAGAAACCAAGCGCAGGCAGCGAAAGGAGCGTGCAGCAAACCAGACTCCCCACCCACCCTGTCCTCCAACAACTGCCTGTCCCACCTGCGACAGAGACTGTAATTCCAGAATTGGACTGTTCAGTCACCTGAGACCTCACTTTTGGAGTGGAAGCAAGTCTTCCTTGATTTCGAGGGACTGCCTGTGATGATGCTATGATTTGGGTGGGTGGGGGCCTTCACCAATTTCAGCCCCATAGACAGACTAAGTGAGTGGGCAAAAGTATAATGTGGGAAATTGTGAGGTTATCCACTTTGGCAGGAAAAATTGAAAAACAAATTATAATTTAAATGGAGAAAAATTGCAAAGTGCTGCAGTACAGAGAGACCTGGGGGTCCTTGTGCATGAAACACAAAAAGTTAGTATACAGGTACGGCAAGAAATCAAGAAGGCAAATGGAATGTTGGCCTTTATTGCAAGGGGGATAGAGTATAAAAGCAGAGAAGTCTTGCTACAACTGTACAGGGTATTGGTGAGGCCACACCTGGAGTACTGCGTACAGTTTTGGTCACCGTATTTAAGGAAGGATATACTTGCATTGGAGGCTGTTCAGAGAAGGTTTACTAAGTTGATTCCGAAGATGAGGGGGTTGACATGAGGATAGGTTGAGTAGGTTGGGCCTGTACACATTGAAGTTCAGAAGAATGAGAGGTGATCTTATTGAAACTTATAAGATAATGATGGGTCTCGACAAGGTGTATGCAGAGAGGACATTTCCATTCCTAGGTGAAATTAAAATTAGGGGGCATAGTCTCAGAATAAGTGGCCGCCCATTTAAAACTGAGATGAGGAGGAATTTCTTCTCTCAAAGGATTGTACATCTGTGGAATTCTCTGCCCCAGAGAGCTGTGGAAGGTGGGTCGTTGAATATATTTAAGGCGGAGTTAGACTGATTTTTGAACGATAAGGGAGTGAAGGGTTATGGGGAGCGGGCAGGGAAGTGGAGCTGAGCCCATGATCAGATCAACCATCATCTTATTAATTGGCGGTCGAGTGTGGTCAGTGCTTCGATGCTGGGGATGTTGGCCTGATCGAGGACGCTAATGTTGGTGCATCTGTCCTCCCAGGGGATTTGCAGGATCTTGCGGAGACATCGTTGGTGGTATTTGTTATATATGTAAACCTGTAATTACCATGTCTAACCACCAGAGGGCTTTTCCCCTGGAGTCCCAAGGTATCCCACAATCCCTTGGGAGCACCTGTGTATAAGGAGGCCTCACAGGCTGGTGAGACACTCTGAGATCTATAATAAAGGACTACGGTCACACTTACTTTGAGCTTGCAGTATCTAGTCTGACTCTTTATCCAAGACTTAACAACAGGCGACGAGATACAGATGACAAACCCCAACGCAACAATGCAGAAAACTGTAGGCATCCTGGAGAAATTTTCAGAGGGAGATGATTGGGAAATCTTCGTGGAGCGACTTGACCAATACTTCGTGGCCAACGAGCTGGAAGGAGAAGGGAACGCTGCCAAACGAAGGACGCTCCTCCTCACCGTTTGCGGGGCACCAACGTATGGCCTCATGAAAAACCTGCTCGCTCCAGCGAAACTCACAGACAAGTCGTACGATGAGTTGTGCACACTGGTCCAGGAGCATCTAAACCCGAAGGAAAGCGTTCTGATGGCAAGGTATCGGTTCTACACATACAAGAGGTCTGAAGGCCAGAAGTGGCGAGATACGTCGCCGAGCTAAGGCGCCTTGTAGGACATTGCGAATTTGGAGGACACTTGGAACATATGCTCAGGGACTTCTTTGTATTTGGCATTGGCCATGAAGTAATACTTCGTAAACTTTTGACTGTAGAGACCCCAACCTTGAGTAAAGTCATAGCGAAAGCCCAGGCGTTTATCTCCACCAGTGAAAATACCAAACAAATTTCCCAGCAAACTAGTGCTCCTGCAAGTACTGTGAACAAAGTAGCATTGTTTTCGAATCGCAACGTACAGGGCAGGACCTACACGCCTGCAGCTGCACGACTGCAGATGACTCAGAGTCCGCCATCAAGGGTGGTGAATACAAGGCCATTAACACCTTGTTGGCGCTGCGGGGGTGATCATCGATTCCATTCATGCCGCTTCAAAGGATACGTTTGCAAGGGCTGTGGAACAATGGGACACCTCCAATGTATGTGCACGCCAGCTGTAAACCCTGCTAATCCTGCAAATCACCATGTTTCAGAGGAGGACAGGTCCACGGTGGATCATGACAAACCAGAGCCTCAGACCGAGGAGGCAGAGGTATATGGGGTGCACATATTTACCACAAAGTGTCCCCTGATAATGCTGAAGGTTGAATTAAATGGTCTCCCGGTGTCCATGGAGCTGGACAGGGGCGCAAGCCAGTACATAATGAGTAAAAAGACTGTTGATAAGTTGTGGTACAACAAGGCTTCAAGGCCAGTCCTGACTCCCATTCGTACCAAACGTAGAATGTACACAAAGGAACTGATTCCAGTAATTGGCAGTGCTACTGTAAAGGTCTCCTACGATGGAGCAGTGCACGATTTACCACTCTGGGTGGTACCGGGCAATGGCCCCACGCTGTTCGGCAGGAGCTGGCTGGGAAAGATACGCTGGAACTGGGACGACGTCCGAGCGCTTTCGTCCGTCAACGACACCTCATGTGCCCAGGTCCTAAGCAAGTTCCCCTCGCTGTTCGAAACAAGCATCGGGAAGTTCCAAGGAGCAAAAGTGCAGATCCATTTGATTCTGGGGGTGCGACCCATCCATCACAAGGCGAGAGCGAGGGTGGAGATCGAGCTGGACAGGCTGCAATGAGAGGGCATCATTTCACCGATCGAATTCAATGAGTGGGCCAGTCCGATTGTTCCAGTCCTCAAGGGAGATGGCACCATCACAATCTGTGGTGATTACAAAGTAACTATCAATCATTTCTCACTGCAGGATCAATACCTGCTGCCAAAGGCAGATGAACTATTTGCGACGCTGGCAGGAGGGAAAAAGTTCACTAAGCTGGACTTGACCTCGGCCTACATGACACAGGAGCTGGAGGAATCTTCGAAAGGCCCCACCTGCATCAACACGCAAAAAGGTCTTTTCGTTTACAACAGATGCCCGTTTGGGATTCGATCGGCCGCGGCGATATTCCAGGGGAACATTGAAAGCTTGCTGAAGTCGGTCCCGTGGTCTTCCAGGATGACATCTTGGTTACAGGTCGGGACACCGTCGAGTACCTGCAGAACCTGGAGGAGGTTTTTAGTCGGCTCAATCGTGTGGGGCTCAGGCTAAAACGCTCGAAGTGCATTTTCCTGGTGCCTGAAGTGGAGTTCCTGGGGAGAAGAATCGTGGCGGACGGCATCAGGCCCACCGATTCGAAGACGGAGGCAATCAAAAACGCGCCAAGACCACAGAACGTGACGGAGCTGCGATCGTTTCTAGGACTCCTGAACTATTTTAGTAACTTCTTACCGGGTCTTAGCACATTGTTAGAACTCCTGCACTCTTTACTGCGTAAAGGAGATGAATGGGTATGGGGTAAAAGCCAAGAAAATGCCTTTGAAAAAGCTAGGAAGCTGTTATGTTCAAACAAATTGCTTGTGTTGTACAATCCATGTAAACATTTGGTACTAGCATGTGATGTGTCGTCGTACGGGGTCGGGTGTGTATTTCAACAAGCTAATGAATTTGGGAAATTGCAACCGGTTGCTTATGCATCCAGAAGTCTGTCTAAGGCTGAGAGGGCCGACAGTATGATTGAAAAAGAAGCGTTAGCGTGTGTTTACGGGGTAAAGAAAATGCATCAATATCTGTTCGGGCTCAAATTTGAATTGGAAACCGACCATAAGTCGCTTATATCCCTCTTTTCTGAAAATAAGGGGATAAATATGAATGCATCGGCCCGCATCCAGAGATGGGTGCTCATATTTTTTTTTATTTTTTTTTTAATCCAATTTCGTTCCAGATCAACTCTAACGCCAAAGATCACTTTGCGCCAATATGTTTGATCTTAGGCCAAAAGGCCGAGAGGCGAAGTTGCACCGTTCCTGGAAATATTGCAATACCAGGTCGGTGCATGGAGTGGGTGGGGCATGCCCCTGATCCAGCTCCCTGTCCAAAAATCAATTCAATATCATGTTCCCATAGGGGATATTAAACTGATAAGAACAGATACTACACTTGATCTTAGCCAAAAGGCCGGATGGGTGCTCATATTTTTTTTTAAATTATTTTATTCGTTGCCAATCTTTCCAATTCTTTGTCAGATCAACTTGTCAGATCATAAACGCCAAAGGTCACCTTACGCCCAAACAAAGATCACTCTGCGCCATTGATTTTGCTCTTAGCCAAAAGGCCTAGAGCCAAGGCTGCACCGTTCCTGGAAGTACTGCAATACCAGGTTCGTGCATGGAGTTGGATGGGGCGTCCCCCACCCATCTCCATGGAGGTGGACGGGGCAAGCCCCCCACCCACCTCATTTTGCCGGATGGGTGCTCATATTTTTTTTTTTTTACATTTTTTTTTAATTTTATTTTTTTTATTTTTTTTAAATTTTTTGTAGCCAATCTTTCCAATTCTTTGTCAGATCACAAACGCCAGAGGTCACCTTGCACACATCAAGGATCACCCTGCGCTAATGCTCTTAGCCAAAAGGCCTAGAGCCCAAGCACCGTTCCTGGAAGTACTGCAATACCAGGTTCGTGCCATGGAGGTGGATGGGTCAGCAACCCCACACACCTCCGTGGAGGTGGATGGGTCAAGCCACCCCACCCACCTCCTATTTCCAAAAAAGCAAGCATATACCTTCCTGATCCAGGGAGAACCACCTTGGGGTTATGGTGGTTACTCCCCTGTCAGGTCAGTTACGCATGATCTTAGCCAAAAGGCCGAGAAGCGATGGGTGCTCATATTTATTTTTATTTTTTTTTTTGAAATTCGTAGCCAATCGTTCCAATTCTTTGTCAAATCACAAACGCCAGAGGTCACCTTGGGCCCATTCAAGGATCACTCTGCGCCAATGCTCTTAGCCAAAAGGCCTAGAGCCACTGCACCGTTCCTGGAAGTACTGCAATACCAGGTTCGTGCCATGGAGGTGGATGGGTCAGGTCCCCCACACACCTCCGTGGAGGTGGATGGGTCAAGCCACCCCACCCACCTCCTGTTTCCAAAAAAGCAAGCATATACCTTCCTGATCCAGGGAGAACCACCCGGAGGTCATGGTGGCTACTCCCCTGTCAGGTCAGTCACGCATGATCTTAGCTTAGCCATATTGTCGCATACAACTATGCCATCCGCCACAGGCCAGGCACAGAAAACTATGCCGATGCTCTCAGTAGGCTACGATTGCCCACCACCGGGGTGGAGATGGCACAGTCTGTAGATTTAGTTATGGTAATGGAAGCATTCGAGAGTGAGCAATCACCTGTTACCGCCCGATAGATTAGAACCTGGATGAGCCAGGACTCCTTACTGTCCTTAGTAAAAACTGTGTGCTCCACGAGAGTTGGTCTAGTGTCCCGTTAGAGATGCAGGAAGAAATAAAGCCGTACCAGCGGCACAAAGATGAAATGTCTGTACAGACAAACTGCCTCCTATGGGGTAATTGGGTAGTGGTGCCAAAAAAGGGCAGGGACATCTTCATTAGTGATCTCCACCCAGGCATTGTAATGATGAAAGTAATAGCCAGATCCCACGTGTGGTGGCCCGGTATCGATGCAGACTTAGAGTCCTGTGTGCACAAATGTAATACATGTTCCCAGTTAAGCAATGCACCCAGGGAGGCGCCACTAAGTTTATGGTCTTGGCCCTCCAAACCGTGATCTATGGTTCATGTCGACTATGCAGGCCCATTCTTGGGAAAAACATTTTTAGTGGCTGTAGATGCGTACTCCAAGTGGATTGAATGTGTGATAATGTCGGCAAGCGTGTCCGCTGCCACCATTGAAAGCCTACGGGCCATGTTTGCCACGCACGGCCTGCCTGATGCCCTTGTAAGTGACAATGGGCCATGCTTTACCAGTGCCGAATTCAAGGAATTCATGACCCGCAATGGGGTCAAACATGTCATGTCTGCCCCGTTTAAGCCAGAGTCCAACGGTCAGGCAGAACGAGCAGTTCAAATAATCAAGCAGAGCTTGAAAAGGGTAACTGAAGGCTCACTTCAGACTCGCTTATCTCGAGTCCTGCTTAGTTACCGCACAAGACCCCACTCGCTCACCGTGGTCCCTCCCGCTGAACTGCTCATGAAAAGGGCACTTAGTCCACCCTGATCTACACTAACAGATAGAGAGCAGGCAGCTTCAACGGAATACATATCACGATCATGCAAATGTGTCACGCGAAATTGAAGTAAATGATCCTGTATTTGTGTTGAACTATGGACAAGGTCCCAAGTGGATTGCTGGCACTGTTTTGGCCAAAGAGGGGAGTAGGGTGTTTGTGGTGAAACTCGCAAATGGACTCACCTGCAGAAAACACTTGGACCAAACGAAACTTAGATTTATGGACTATCCAGAACAACCCACAATAGACTCTATCTTTTTTGACCCTCCAACACATACACACAAGTGGCAACCGACCCAGCGGTTGACCACAAAGCAGAACCAATCACCCAGAGCAGCCCAGCAAGACTCACCACCCCCAGCAGTCCAGCAAGGCCAGCTGCGCAGCAGCCCAGCGAAGGACCAACAAACGACTCACCAACACCAGCATTTGCACCGAGACGATCAACTAGGGAAAGGAAGGCCCCAGATCGACTCACATTGTAAATAGTTACACTATTGACTTTGGGGGGGGGGGGGGAGTGTTGTTATGTATGTAAACATGTAATTACCATGTCTAACCACCAGAGGGCTTATTCCCTGGAGTCCCAAGGGATCCCACAATCCCTTGGGAGCACCTGTATATAAGGAGGCCTCACAGGCTATAGAGACATTCTGAGATTTGTAATAAAGGACTACAGTCACACTTACTTTGAGCTTGCAGTATCTAGTCTGACTCTTTATCCAAGACTTAACAACTGTATTTCTCCAGTGATTTGAGGTGTCTACTGTATATGGTCCCACCCACCCTTTCCTTCAACGACTGTCTGTCCCACCTGTGACAGAGATTGTAATTCCCATATTGGACTGTTCAGTCACCTCAGAACTCGCATTTAGAGTGGAAGCAAGTCGATTCCGAGGGACTGCTTGTGATGAAATGGCAGAGCAGGCTCAAGGGGCCAAATGGCCTCCTCCTGCTCCTATTTCTTATGTTCTTATGTTCTTATTTTCTTATATAAAAAATCAAAATACTGCAGAGGCTGGAAATCTGAAATATAAAAAATCTAATAGTGAAATAAGATAATGAACTGTGGAAGTGATTTCCTATAACGCTAAATATCTATTGGTCTATGATCGTTTCTTTCCACTGCTTAAATATAGTTCTATTCCAGCTTTAAGTAAAATAATTTAAAAGAAACCATTCAAAATAGAATAGAATGCGTAAAACATGATTATGTCATTCTTCCAAACAAAATAAGTCACAAAGCAGCAGAAACAGTGCAGGAGCCAAAAATAACTAAAATAATCAAAACGTTTGGTTACCTGCATGTGCAGCAAATACAGTTTAATCCTGATAAGCACATAACTAATTCTCCAGGAAATGTTATGCTGACTTGCTCAGATCAGGTCTTTCTACATACTGTGAGTGCATGGAATGGAAATGTGATTATAAGACACCTCAGTGCTCCATTGACTGTGAAGGGCCAGGAAAACACAGCTTGACCTGGGTAGATGGCATTTGAACAGAAACTCACTGTTCTAAATGGGAGCAGACGGTGCCTACATGGGTCACCTCCACAACCTAATCGCCTAAAAAAAAGTTGTCTCCATTAAAATAAATTATTAAAGCAAATGTGAACTATTCACACATTCTTTACTTGTATAAAACAGCATCAGTGATAAACCTGTACTGAAGAAGAACATTATTGTGGTAGGGGCACTAATTTTTCTTAATCTTCTCTCCTCCTCTCCAGAAGTCTTGCTGGGGTACGGTTCCATGAGTGCCAGATACAATCTAGTACCTTACCCAAGAGGCTATTCTTCATAGGAACATGAATGTCAGCAGACTATTCAACCATGAAGGTATCACAGCTGAGCCTGGCCCTGTTACTATGTAGCATTCACAGATGCACGTTCAACCATTGAATAGAGATTAATTGATTGATTTTTTACTATTCCCAAGCCTATGAGTATTAATTTCACTTATAATACCTCTATCATCATCACGGCTGACATCAGCTGAAAGTACATACTGGAGATGGAAGCTGGGGCCTTCCTGCTCAGTGCCACATTATATTTTATGTTTACTCATTGAGCCAGCTGCAGAGCCAGGAGAATTTTCAATGTACTTTCTGTTATTTTAGGTCTCCCATAAAAAGTCTTTCAAATCCCTTTCTTGGTAACCAAAATCATTGCCTTATATGCTTCCTGCACCCCCATGGTGAATCATGTCTCAGGTTGAGTAGTAATTACAGTAGCATTCCACAGACATAAGCCAAGGGCTTCATCAACAACCCATGTGTTGCTATCACGAGGAGTGAGAACAAGCTGTAATTATGGCAACTTTTTCCTAATGCCTATTTGCTTTCAGAGGCTGATTGCCAATAGCACATAAACAACTCAATGATCTATAAAAAACGTTTACAACTCTTGAACAAACCTATCCAACTACAAGCTCAATAAATGGAACCAATCTACGTTCAACCAGTACTCACACATACCTCATTATTACATCTTCTCCGACCACAAAATGGTGTCACAGGCGCTGGGAAAATGAAGGCACAGAGCATTTTGGGCACACACTATATTGCAACATACAACAGAAAGATCCACTGTACCAATCCAGAATGCCACTTATAATATATAAATTTATCTTTAATTTTTAATTGAACAATTTAAAAGTAACATGCATATTGCATAAATAGCTTACAGGATACTACAGAGGCTGAACATGATATCTATTTCAAGTGTCAGAAGACCTGTGTAGCCCAAAAGTGGTTTATGTGCTCTACGTCACTTACTCCAGAACTTCACATGCACTCTATATGTATCGCCCCATGTTTTTTGATATCCTTTATCTGTTTTTGCTCCTACTGATCCATTGTTACGGTGGGGATGTCAAATTGAGTGTTCTCATATTACAATATAGTCCATACTTTTCACTATATTGTGGTTTCTAGAGCAGTGTTTTAAAACTAATGTGATGCCCATTTTTCACAGGATTGCTTTTGCTCCAAAGATATAGCATGGGACCACCAATAGACGCCCAGACACCATACAGCTCCACAGGCCAGAGCACAACCCAAACATTCTCCCAGCCACAAAGCAAACACTGTGTCAAAACTACAAGACAAACAAAGTAACTTGCTTATACAAATCCCATTATTAATTTTCTCAGTCTGATATTGCTCTTTCTCAGCAAACTTCAAGTTTGTTCCTCAGTAAAAATAAATTATTAAATAAAATCCACAGTAAAATCTCATTGTAGTAATTACCAAAGCAGTTCTTGTTATCAAGGGGTCATTTCATTGGGGATGAAAACCCTTTACTCATTTTAGAGGCATTTCACTCACACCCACAATGTTCTACAGCAATAAGAAGTTCAAGCTTGTAATCAGAAACAACATGGTTTATCTGTAGTTATGTTAATAGAACTAAACTTAGAATCCTGCTGCTGCCCATTTTATCATCTCTTCCTGATACTTGGAATTGGTAATGACACTGGCAAACATATCCATGTGCATTTCTATTCGGATAAAACAGAGACAGATCACCTATGAGACATAAGCAATTTAGTACTATATTTACTGCACACAACCTCAGCCCATCATCAAACGTTCTGCAATCCAATGAGTGTGTTTATTTTCTACTTATTGTATTTAAAGCTGATGGCTTGACATTTCCATGGGAGTTATCCTAATCTCTCACTGTAACTTCAGCGGGAGATCGGCAGAACTCCCCGAGAAACAGCATAACTGTCTAAAACAGTAGTTTGCACCCTTTCCCCATGGTTGCCGCCGAAATTACGATGGGAGATCAGGTGAACCCCGCAGAGATTTCCCTCTGGTATATTCAAGGGTATTCCAATACCAGCCACACATAAAACAGAGAGATTACAAAAGGAGATGTATTTAAAAACACAGATTCTGTAAATCTGAAATAAAAAAAGAAAGTGCACAGAAGGCCCATCAGGATCTGAACGAAAAATGTAGGTTAACCTTTCAGACAAGACACTTCATAAAATCTCTGCTATTATGCAGTGATACACCTGAAATGAACTTATTTTTCTCTCATTCTTTTTGACCAATTGAGCATTTCCAGCATCTTCTTTTTTCATGCTAAATTCCAGCGGTGGCTGAGGAGCCTATCCTAAAGACTTACTTAGTCCAGCTCCACATTCAAAATGTCCCCAGTCGTACAACAGCATTGCTGCTAGTTCTTCTTTTAATCTTCTTCAGTCAACTCTTGATTTAAAGCATTTTTTTTCTCTGAGAAGTTAAGCGAAGTGGGCATGAATAATCAGCAGCAGCTGGTGAAAAATGGGTCCCTTCAGTCCAGAGATCATCTCCCCTGTGTGTTACAATTACACTCCTAGTGACCTAGAAACACTTAAGAAGCATGCCCAGTTGGATAACACGTCAAGTATATAGGGTGTCCTGATTTGGTGTAAAATTGCTCATACACAAAGCAGTCACTATTAATCAAATCTGTGACCTGCCAGCATCATTCAGACACTTGAACCACTGAGAGGACACTCCTCTAAGCTTATATATGCAATGATATTGTTGTGGTTTTCATGCGAGAAGTGCCATTTTGCAATACCTAAGGAATATATATTCAGCCTGGCTTCAATTGAAATAAATCCATTTCTTAAATCAATGAATCTCTGGTTATAAATCATAAGGCATGTACTGACAACTTGAGCAACATTAAAGGCTTTAGATTAAGGATGAGTGAACAGGCATCTGAACCAAATTGAACACAGTGTAGTTGCCCATAGGGGACAAACATTTTGTTTCTAGAAACCGTTTGATTTACAGAAACTATGTTTCTCACTTATATTAAGCAAATCATTGGTAGTTTACTCACATAGAAACATAGAAATTTACAGCGCAGAAGAAGGCCATTTCAGCCCATCGTTCCCGCGCCAGCCGACAAAGAGCCACACAGCCCTCGGTCAGCAGCCCTGAAGGTTACATATAAACTTATGAACAATAAACAATGGCAGACAGGTAAAGAACATCCGGCCCAACCAGTTCGCCCAACACAACTGCGATACCCCATGCATCACAACAATTTACACTCCACCCCACTCGATGTGCTCCAAAAAAAGAGAATGCGGAGAACATGAAAAATATAATTGATCTTAGCATTCCATATTTATCTTCCTGGTATCCCTGCAACACAATGATTATCCACTGAAATCCAGAAACATTCTCTTAACTTTGTCAGTGTTTCTTCCTATTTCAGCATGGGCACATTAATTTGGGAACTGAGGAAAATGATAGTCCTTAAAGAAATGACACCACTTAAATTTTAATTCTTGCTGTCGAGAATAATTAACACAACTTATTTTTGCTAGCTTTTTTTCCATTTTCCTTTGTTATCTAACACTGAAATTAAACTCAGTAACTAAGCCTAACATTACTTTTTGGAGTGTAACAAAAGATGTTATTAGAGGGAGAGGATGTGTTCTAAAAAGAGGGTATATACAGGTTCTATATGCTGAAGAAGCCATAAGGAAGTTGTGGTTTATCAGAGTGGAGGAAAGAAGGCTTTATAATTTAGATTAATAGACATTATCCTAATAAGTGATAGAAAATAGTATATACATGTTAAATACTTCACGATGGGGTTTCCTCCCTGTACTGGATCCTGGCATACACTAATGCATATTACAGGTTTTATGTTTTTCAGTGAAATGTTTTGTGAATTCAACTGTAACAGATTTGATTTTCCAAATAAGCTGTGATTGACTAAGAATGGTTTGTACTGAAATATTTCACTCCTGATCTCATCACTCCTGGGCAAATGGTAAATGAAAACCAGATTAATGCAGACGGCATTCCTAAGAATTCTGTTTATCTTAACATCCAAAACAGCGAAAAAGAAAACATACTGTGAATTCCCATTGAAAATAATGGAAATTCCTGAAATGTCTGGGCGGGAAAGGGTTTGTATGATTGAAGTGGAATAGTATTGAAATGGCCTGTGTATTTGTGATGTCATTTAAATGAAAACCTGCTATTGCAGTGTGTCAGTCAAAAAAGTGACATTAAGAGACAAAGCTGATGACCTTGATCAGAACCCCATCATAGCTACTGCTGAATTCTGCCCTCCAATTCATCACTCTCTACTTTCAACCATTACATTCTCCCCAACCCCTAGAATGCATGATAATCTATCCCTTTTAGTTTACAAAACAACCAGAATCAAACACTTCAGCAAATGTCATGGCGTTGCTGATGATTGCTGTCCCTCTCGAAACTCTGATCTTTTTCTAAATTGGAAGGTAATAATAAACCTTATATGACAATAAAACAAAAGAATAATACTGTGGATGTTGTAAATCTGAAATAAAAACAGAAAATTCTGGAAATACTCAGCATGTCAGGCATTATCTGTGGAGAGAGAGAGAGAAACAGAGTTAGTGTTTCAGGTCGATGACCTTTCATCAGAATTGGAAATCTCCTCACATTTGTTTTCCGTAATTTTCTGTTTTTTTTAAATGACACAAACGGGATAAGAATAATTCAAAATAATCTTCAAAGTAGTTTCTAATGTGACTTTTTTGTGATTCTAAAATGTGCCACCTGATCAATTTTTAAAGAATTTTCCCAGTGATTTTCTCCCCTCACTCAGCTACACTTGAAGGCACTGACACACCAGCCGTTCAGTACCTTGCCCAATTGGCAGGATAATCATTCATTCATGCTATCCGCCACTGGGAAAGTCGTCACTAGAGTCCTCCTCAACTGGCTTCTCTCTGTGGCCGAGGAGCTCCTCCCGGAGTCACAGTTCAGATTTCGTCCCCTATGGGGCACAACGGACATGATTTTTGCAGCGCGACAGCTGCAGGAAAAATGCAGGGAACTGCAGCAGCCCTTATACATGGCCTTCTTTGACCTTACAAAGGCCTTTGACACTGTCAACCGCGAGGGTCTATGGAGTGTCCTCCTCCGTTTCGGATGCCCCCAAAAGTACGTCACCATTCTCCACCTGCTCCACGACGACATGCAGGCCATGATCCTTACCAACGAATCCATCACTGACCCAATCCACGTCCGGACCGGGGTCAAGTAGGGCTGCGTCATCGCCGCAACCATCTTCTCAATCTTCCTGGCTGCCATGCTCCACCTCACAGTTGACAAGCTCCCCGCTGGAATGGAACTAAACTATAGAACCAGTGGGAAGCTGTTCAACCTACGCCGTCTCCAGGCCAGGTCCAAGACCACCCCAACCTCTGTCGTCGAGCCACAGTATGCAGATGACGCCTGCGTCTGCGCACATACAGAGGCTGAACTCCAGGACATAGTCAATGTATTTACTGAGGCGTATGAAAGCATGGGCCTTACGCTAAACATCAGTAAGAAAAGGTTCCTCTACCAGCCTGTCCTCGCCGCACAGCACCGCCTCGCAGACATCAAGATCCACGGCGCGGCCCTGGACAACGTGGACCACTTCCCTTATCTCGGGAGCCTCCTAGCAACAAGAGCAGGCATTGACGACGAGATCCAACATCGCCTCCAGTGCGCCAGTGCAGCCTTCGGCCGCCTGAGGGAAAGAGTGTTTGAAGACCAGGCCCTCAAAACTATCACCAAGCTCATGGTCTACAGGGCCATAGTAATACACGCCCTCCTGTATGGCTCAGAGACGTGGACAATGTACAGTAGACACCTCAAATCACTGGAGAAATACTACCAACGATGTCTCCGCAAGATCGTAAAAAATCCCCTGGGAGAACAGACACACCAATATTTGTGTCCTCATCCAGGCTCCCCTGGGAGGACAAACACACCACTCATCCCCAGCATTGAAGCACTGATCACACTTGATCAGCTTCACTGGGCAGGCCACATAGTTCGCATGCCAGACATGAGACTCCCAAAGTAAACGCTCTACTCGGAACTCGTCTACGGCAAACGAGCCAAAGGTGGGCAGCGGAAACGTTACAAGAACACCCTCAAAGCCTCCCTGATAAAGTGCAACATCCCCACTGAGTCCTGAGAGTCCCTGGCCAAAGACTGCCCTAAGTGGAGGAAGTGCATCCGGGAGGGCACTGAACTCCTCGAGTCTCATCGCCGAGAGCATGCAGAAATCAAGCGGAGGCAGCGGAAAGAGCGTGCGGCAAACCAGACACCCCACCCATCCTTTCCTTCAACCACTGTCAGTCCCACCTGTGACAGAGACTGTGATTCTCGTATTGGACTGTACAACCACCTAAGAACTCATGCTAAGAGTGGGAGCAAGTCTTCCTCGATTCCGAGGGACTGCCTATGATGATGATGACATTCATTCATGGATTTGCATTTATATAGTGCATTTCACAACCTCAGGATATCCCAATTAAAGTACTTTTGAAGTGTAGCCACTGTGGCTGCAGTCTAAGGCATCTTGAACTCTGGGGAAGCCTGTAATGCAGGCAAACCCTAAAGCTCTCTCATCCTGCTTCACTCTGTCCATTGGGAAAGTAATGTAGTTAACAGCAAACAAGGAGATGTCACCTGCTGCAGCCTGGCATAAAACTTAAGACCCACAGTGATCTTGACAACCACAAGCACCATAGCCTATGCCCTGGCTTAAGGCTCAAGTTATGTCTGCATCAGGTAACATAGCTCAGTGATAGCCTCCTAAGTGAAACAAAGGTGCCTCACACACTGCTCCTCAGTGAAGTTAAGATAGAAGAAATGATCCCTAAAAACCGACTGTGGGTATGGTCTCTTGCACAGTGCCCTCCCCCTCCCTCTGCTCCCAGCTGCTCCTGCTCTCTCCTGTCTTCTTGGCTGTTCCCCCTCGTCCTTCAATCCCAATGTCAAGCCTGCGAGTCCACCCATGACTGCAGTAAAACTATTTCAAGGCAGACAAAAGCAGTCCCAGACCAGCAAAATGTTGTTAGCAGAAGTGAGAAATCAGTTGTAGAAATAGCCAACACTCAGAAATAAACCAGCAGCCTATAACAGGGCAAACCAACAACTAACCTGAATGTCGTGGCTAAGCCCTTTAAATGGTGTCGCTAAAGGGTCCTTCCTGCCTATTAACGCACGACTTGCTGAGCGAGTTTATCACATGACGAGTCAAGTGATGGGGTGAAACAATTTTGTATAAGGGTCCTACAAGAAGTGTAGGGCCCTTATCTAAATATTTTAATGAGGTTTTTTAACACTTAAGGGCAGGGCCGGATTAAGGGCCTGATGGGCCTGGGGCAAACTGATCCAAATGGGCCCATGGTTATAATAATCAAATAAATCAAATGCATAAGTATAATAACAAATTACTATGGTGGACTTATACTATAATATATTAATATAATATATTATATATTAACATATATTTTATATATTAAATATATTACATAATAACACAGTTAACTAATAACACAGATAAATAGTAAAGATCTTAGGCCCGAAATTGATGGCCTTACCGCCCACTGCCGCCAACATTTCTCTTGAAGTTGTGCCCAGTGCCACTTTCCATTTGGGTTGGAGCGGGCGCGAGGGGAGAACCGCCGGGGACCGCCCGCTGACTTCAGCGGATGGCCAAGTGGTGCAACTGACCTCCCGCCCGCCAAGATGCCAGATTGATGCGGGCGTGAGTTGGCTCCAGAACGGGGAAGGACCGCTGGCTGGAAGTTGTTCTATCCCCGATGGTGAGTATGAAGAGCTGAAAAAAGGTAGTAAACATTTTTTTAATTTTTTCTTTACAGTGACTTAACTGGATGGGGTCCCTGAAGGTATACCGATTTTTGGGGGGGGTTTTTTTGATGGATTTTCCTTTTCAGATCTTCGACCCTCCCTGGGCTCGACTCCATCCTCGGCGGCACTTGGGCGGCAAGTGCCTTTGCCGCCGAGATTTGCAGCTCTCGCCCGCTGCCGCCCAGATTAGCGGCATAAGTCCCTCTTTTGCCACCCACCGCCATTTCAAGGACCTTTTTGACGAAAACCCCGCCCAATGTACCATCAGGTACCTTGGTGGCCATCGGTAGTCCTTTGGGCGGCACTTGGGCGGCCGGGGGCCTTCACCAATTTCGGCCCACTTATCTCTCAAAAAATAGTTATGTACACATTAGGCCAATAAACAATATTTTCCTCGGTCTTATTTTTCTTCTCTTATTGTCTATTCTATTCAGCCTATTTGGGAGGCCTTATATTTTTTCCCTACATTTATTTGGTGGGCCTATGTTCTTTGGTGGGCCTGGGGCTGCAGCCCCATCCACCCTATGGTTAATCCGCCCCGCCTAAGGGGTGTGCCCTTAATGGCTATGGAACAACCTGATCCAATATGGTAGGCAATGCATATCAGGTACGGAATGAACATACGCACACCATATTGGACCCTTAGACATCCATTGTGCACCTGAATTTCTAGGCCTTGGTCTCTAAAGCAGTGGAAATTAGTGATTAGAAAGCTGATGGCAGTAGCTAAAGCAGAAGATTTACATTTGTTGTAACAAAAAAAGTGATTCATGTCCAGTTTCAGAAAAAAAACATTAAAATATTAAGGACACGTCAGTACGTCAGTTTCTTATAAATAATGATCACTGTCACTGATCGAATTTCACGGCTGCTAAAATGTTAAAAAGAATAGGAGCAAACTCAAAATGTGCTATCCATCATACATTTACATTTTTCAAACATTGGGTTGCATAATTGAGCCTTACAGTGACACCATGCCCCCAGCTTTAGACTTGGTTTCCTGTGGAGACCACAGGCTTTTGAGTTACAAAGCTGATTATGCATAAACACATTCTTCAGATTTTTCTGATTTAATATCTGCCATCGTTTGGGTTAGATTAAAAAGCTATCCCACTGAAACAAATAACTAAATTAAAAGGTGGATGCAGCTTTTGATGTCAAAGCAGCTCACATTTCTCAAATAATTAGCAACAGACAATTGCAATCTACTGTTTATTTACACAGTGCTTTGGCCTTTGAAAAAGTCCTTCAGATCTGTGTGTGCAGAAGGTTGAATTGGTTTGGTTTACTTAACGCTAACTCATAGGACTATACGAATCAGATTGGGCAGGTCATTATAGAGCTCAGAGGGCAGCAGAGTTACCTGATTTTCTCCCTCCTTCGCCCCCCCCCCCCCCCCCAGCAACTCTCCCCCGAACCCCCAATGTAAAACTATAATTTCTCTCTTTTTATTTATGATCTTTCGATACCAAGCACAGCGCCATCTGGTGAGTTATTCAGGTGAGGGAAATTGATATTCAGACAGCGCATAAATTCTGGCTGATGGATTTTCAGGTTTAAAAATACTTGGTTCGAAACAACTGTTCTCCAGCTGTTGTGTGTGAATACCAGGAAGGTCGGCACTCTTATGGGCAATACAAAATTGGGCAATAAAACATGTTTGTCAACCATTTTAATAAAACACCCAATGTGGGAGTGTGTGCCATTCCTAAATGCCAATTGTGAGAAATGTGATTTTACTAATAATAACAAAATAAACTATCAGTCAATTCTGATCTACCTGTAATAGTGTTCTTTCAGTTTTTCTTAACTGCAAGTTAGCTACCCAAGTCCTATAAATTTTGAAATGTCCCATAATTCAGCTGTGGACTGTACAACAGGCAGCCAAAAGTTGCTCAACAGCAGCAGTACAACGCCAGTTTTAGTGTTATAGTTCTCCAAATATTGCCGAACATTGTCCTAGAACAACACAAGAATATTGCTGACGGGACAAGCCAGCTCCCAGCATGTAAAGAAGCTGTAAAGTCTGGCAGTGCACTACAGACAGCATTAAACCTGTCCCGGGATTTGGAGAACTGGAAAGAGATCCAGAAGAAAGTTGCATGACTTAAAGAGAAGCGAAGATGTAAGGCATGAATAGTACTGCAAAGTAGGAGTACAGGAAAAGGAGTATTATAATTCTTGCATTTCTATAACACCTTATCATGTCAAAGTGCTTCACATAATGAATAACTTTTAGAGTGCAGTGACTACTGTTACTGAGACAAACATACACGCGAGGGAAAGTTACAATTGTAAAAGTTATATGGAAAATAAAATGCTGTACTGACACAATGAAGTGTTAGCAAGAATGTCACAAGTGAGGTATTAGAAGTGAAAAATGGCAGGCTTTTGAAAATCACATTATAAATGCCATATTGGGATACTGGATGGATTCCAGGAAGGAATTTCCATGGGCCAAATTGCTGAGTCTCAGTCTGCACTGCTCTTATGTTTAAAGGCAAAGCTCACACATAATAAAAGGGCACAGTGTACAGGTGATGGCCCATCACATCTGAAAGTACTGATCCCATATGAGCAAACAATGGTAGATTGTTTGGGGGAAATACAGTTTGGATGCCACTGTAGAGATTGGGAATGAAAATAGAACTAGTGATAAGTACCATATTAAGTAGAAAGTTTGATCTATATATGTTATATGAATGTAACCATGCGCACTGCTTATGCAAAAGTGCCTAATAGAGTACGTAGTGACAATACAATACCTACATAGTTAAGTGTACATATGTACTCAAAACATGCCATTTGCTATTTTCATAGACCACGGGGAACCAGTCGACCATTAGCCACACCCAAAGAACATCATACAACTGAGCATCTCTTGTACTTATACCTGCACTAGCACAGTTGCACAGACTACATGAGATATCAATGAAGATAAAAAAGCACAGAGTAGGCACTAATCATCATAGACAGTCCCTCAGAGTCGAGGATTTCTTGCTTCCACACTAGAAGTGAGTTCTCAGGTGACTGAAGAATCCATTGCGGAATCTACAGTCCCTGTCACAGGTGGGGCAAACAGTGGTTGAAGGAACGGATGGGTGGAGGGCCTGGGTTGCCGTGCGCTCCTTCTGCTGTCGCGCTTGGCTTCAGCTTGCTCTCGGCAAAGAGACTCGAGGTGTTCGGCGCCTTCCCGAATGCTTTTCCTCCACTTCGGGCGGTCTTGGGCCAAGGATTCCCAGGTGTCGGTGGGGATGTTACATTTTTTCAAGGAAGCTTTGAGGGTGTCCTTGAAGCATTTCCTCTGCCCATCTGGGGCTCGCTTGCCGTGTCGGAGCTCCGAGTAGAGCGCTTGTTTTGGGAATTTCGTGTCAGGCATGCGGGCGATATGACCTGTCCAGTGGGGCTGATCGAGCGTGGTCAGTGCTTTGGTGCTGGGATATTGGCCAGAGTGAGGACACTGATGTTGGTGCGCCTATCGTTCCAATGGATTTGCAGGATCTTGCAGAGGCAGCGTTGGTGGTACTTCTGCAGCATTTTGAGGTGCCTGCTGAACATAGACCATGTCTCTGAACCATATAGGAGGGCGAATATCACCACTGCTCTGTAGACCATAAGGTTGGTGCCGGGTTTGAGGTCCTGGTCTTCAAACACTCTCTTCCTCAGGTGACCGAAGGCTGCACTGGCACATTGAAGGCGGTCTTGGACCTCATCATCAATGTCTGCCCTTGTTGACAGTAGAGTCCCAAGGTATGGAAAATGGCTTACGTTGTCCAAGGCCTCGTCGTGGATTTTGATAACCAGGGGCAATGTTGTGTGGCGGGTGCAGGTTGGTAGAGGACCTTTGTCTTACGGATGTTTAGTGTAAGGCCCATGCTCTCATATGCCTCGGTGAAGGTGTTGACGATGGCTTGGAGTTCGGCCTCCAAGTGTGCACAGACCCAGGCATCGTCTGCATACTGTAATTCGATGACAGAGAATGGAACAACCTTGGATCTGGTCTGGAGGCGGCAGAGGTTGTACAGATTCCCGTTTGTCCTGTAATTTAGCTCCACTCCAGTGGGGAGCTTGCTGAGGGTGAGATGGAGCATTGCAGCAAGGAAGAGCATTGCTGCGATGACACAGCCTTGCTTGACCCTGGTCAGAACATGGAATGGGTCTGTGGTGGATCCGTTGGTCAGGATCATGGCTTGCATGTTATCATGGAGCAGGCAGAGGATACTGACAAACCTTTGAGGGCAGCCAAATCTGAAGAGGACGCTCCATAATCCCTCATGGTTGACAGTGTTGAAGATTTTTGTGAGGTCGAAGAAGGCCATGTACAGGGGTTGGTGCTGTTCCCTGCATTTCTCTTGTATCTGCGTGCGGTGAAGATCATGTTCATTGTGCCCCTTAGTGGGAGGAATCTGCATTGCGACTCTGCGATGACTTTCCCGGTGGTCGACAGCAGGGAGATTACAGCATCGCTGAGATCTCCTGGCATGATCTCCTCCTTCCAGATAAGAGAGGTGAGGTCATGGATCCACGCCAGTAGTGCTTCTCCACCATATAAAATATATAAAACATATAAAATTCTGATGGGACTGGACAGGTTAAATGCAGGAAGAACATTCCCGATGTTGGGGAAGTCCAGAACCAGAGGACACAGTC
The DNA here is from genome assembly GCF_044704955.1 of Pristiophorus japonicus. Taxonomy (NCBI): domain Eukaryota; kingdom Metazoa; phylum Chordata; class Chondrichthyes; family Pristiophoridae; genus Pristiophorus; species Pristiophorus japonicus. The sequence goes on from NC_091985.1 coordinate 63,336,284, forward strand.
TAAGGATAAGGGGTAAGCCATTTAGGACTGAGATGAGGAGAAACTTCTTCACGCAAAGAGTTGTTAACCTATGGAATTCTCTACCGCAGAGAGTTGTTGATGCCAGTTCATTGGATATATTCAAGAGGGAGTTAGATATGGTCCTTACGGCTAAAGGGATCAAGGGGTATGGTGAGAAAGCAGGAAAGGGGTACTGAGGTGAATGATCAGCCATGATCTTATTGAATAGTGGTGCAGGCTCGAAGGACCAAATGGCCTACTCATGCACCTATTTTCTATGCTTCTATGTTTTAGTACTTCAGCGGGGATTCCATCTGCTCCTGATGACTTGTTGTTCTTCAGTTGTTGGGTGGCCTTTTCAGCTTCATGCCGAGCTGGGGTGGTGCTGAGATGGTGGTGGGTGGCATGCTATGGGATGGAATCGAGTACACTTACGTCGAAGACAGAGTTTCGGTTAAGGAGATCCTCAAAGTGTTCCTTCAGGTGGGCATTGACTGCCTCGCTGTCCTTGATGAGCACCTCTCCGTTCTTGGCCAGCAGTGGGGTAGGGCCTTGGATACTTGGGCCATAGATCATCTTGATTGCACTGAAGAATCCTCGCACGTCGTGTTTGTCGGCTAGCTGCTGGATTTCTTGAGCTTTCCCCACCCACCATCTGTTCTTTAGGTCACAGGTTTTCTGTTGGACCTCAGTCTTCAGACGTCTGTAGGGCTGTTTTCTTGCCCTCGAGTTGTGTTGCTGTTTCCAGTCCAAGAATGTCTTGCGCTTGCGGCATATTAGCTCCTGGATCTCCTGGTCATTTTCGTCGAAGCAGTCTTGGTGTTTCCTGGTCGAGTGACCAAGCGTCTCTTCACAGGTGTTGAATATGGAGGCCTTGAGGGCAGACCAGGCACTGTGGACACTCTGCGTCTCTGGGTCACTGGGAGTCATCAGGTTGGTAGCGAGGCGCTGGCTGAATTGGGCTTTTTTAGCAGGATCTTTGAGTGCTCCGGCATTGATTTTCCTGTGGCATTGTTTCTGTTGCCGTCGCTGTTTTGGGGCAATGTTGATGGTGATGATAGAATGGATTAGGCGGTGGTCCGTCCAGCAGTCGTCAGCTCCTATCATGGCGCGGGTGATGCGCATGTCTTTGCAGTCCCTCGCTCGGACGATGACATAGTCTAGCAGATGCCAATGCTTGGAGCGAGGGTGTTGCCATGCGGCTTTATATTTGTCCTTCTGACGGAACAAGGTATTGGTTATGATGAGGCCGTGTTCTGAGCATTTCGTCGGGAAGAGGTTACCATTGGAGTTGGTTTTCCCTACCCCTCCCTGCCGATCACACCTCCCCAGAGGTCAGTGTCCTTTCCGACTCTGGCGTTGAAGTCGCCAAGGAGGTTCAGCTTGTCACTCGTTGGGACTCGGGACAGGGATTGTTTGAAGCTGGAGTAGAATTCCTCTTTGGTCTTGTTGTAGCTTCCAGTGTTGGGGCGTATGCGCTGAAGACCATAGCACACTGGTTCCGGGCTAGGATGAGCCGAAGAGCCAAGAAGCGTTCGTTTATCCCGCAGCGGGTCTCTGAGACGGCCCATTGTTCATTTTTTACGGTGAAGCCAACCTCATGGAGGCGGTGTTCTGCTTCTGGTTTGCCTTTCCAGAAGAAGGTGTAGCCGCCATCTTGTCCTTTGAGCTGGCCGCCGGGTCTCGCTTAGAGCAGCGATGTCAATGTCCCGGGCAACAATAGCGATGCGGCGTTCTGGTCTATCGCTGTTGGGGTTGTCCATGAGGGTCCTGATGTTCCAGGTCCCGAACTTCATCTTAAAGTGTGGAAGATGCCTGTGCATGATGAAGGGGCAACAGTGTTTGTTGGTGATGGGTGGCCAACCGACACAATGCAGGGGACTGGCATACTTTGTGCTCATAAAAAGTTGTATGGGGATAAGACTTGCTTTCAAAATGATTCTGTTACAGCAGCAGGACCACATTGAGGAGTTTCTTGCTTCCATGTACACATTGAGCAGCTTGAAGAAGTCTAGATATACATCCAGATATACTCTCCTGTTTATGACATTTCTCTGGGAATTCTGCACACCTCCTGCTGGAGTTAGAGCGAGCGGTTGTGAAAACCCCTGCAGAATTTCAGGACCAATATGTCCTTACCCAACTGCAGAGTTCACACAGCTGCCTGTGACCTCTGGGCTGCTGTTTCCAGTTGAGGTATATGTAACTCCGTGAGTAGTTACACCAAGTTTCCCTAACCTTCTTAAAGGATCAAGAACTGGCAAAGCAGTTGACTCCTGAGTTGTCCTTTGTGGGTGTCAGGAAGGTCCATTTAGTCAGAAACATTTAAGGCTGTGATGGCTTACACTGCCACTGGCAGTGCAGATAGTTAGTTAACTGTCGCTGCAGGTCTACATGGACAAGATAGTATAACTCAGTGATGGCCTCCTCGGTGAGCTTTACTATCAACAAACACTGCCTGTCTGTCATACCCAAGTAACTGACTCTATTGCAACAGACTCACTGAATAGGTTAGCACCTGCTACCATTCATAAGCATACTATGCCCTCTGTCATCCTTGATCTTCCTCTCCTCAACCACCACAATATGCTCAACAATGGCCACTGTGCCAGGTTTTGATCAAAAATATCTACAGGAATCGCTGCTCTCCTGCTTATTAATAATCATAAATTATTAACTTGTTATCGCAGGTCTGACCTTGGGATAAATAGTCACCTTTCAATGTACATCCACAACTGTGGAATGCTGCACAATTTCCTCGTCAATGCCTCAATATGTTAAGTGATCTATTTTACTTCACTTTTTGCTTATGTATTTTACTACTGTTTGTGATGGGCAGAAATACCCAGAGTACATCTATGGATGTTTAATGCTTTAGTGCTGTGTCCCGACAATCTATCACCTTACTCACATCTCCCTTTGTGTTAAGATTCAAAAACTAGCTCCAGAATGTAATCATGGTTATCTCTATAGTGGTAAGTTGATAGAGGGAGCACTGATGGGAGGGAAGCTGTAGTGTTGAAGAGGAAGGTGCCACTATTTGGGATGAGTACTGAAGAGGTGACTTTGTAGCCTGGATTAGTTGCAAGCAAAGTATTGGAGAGTATTATTATACTTCTTTCAGCAGAGAGAGGGAAACAACTTTGCTTATAAACTTCCAGGGTCACACTTAACCAGGACTAATCCAATATAATCCCACCCTCCCATAATCCTGTGAAATGGAGTTGTCCATCTGGCCAAGAATAGTTAAAAACCATTAAATCATGGCAGCCAAGTTCTAATTTCATTGAAGCCGGAATCCTAATTGGGATTTGAATGTTCTACCACTACAGACACTGAGTGATAAATCAGCCGTTGCACACCAGAGCAGGGGGGCGATAATGAAAGTTTGGTCGGTAAATTTGGTGCACCCATTGCGCATGTGCGGAACTCTGATTCAGATCCCGGGAAAAGCTGAATCTTAAAGGCACAGCATTATAATGCACCCAGTTTTCAAAATCACTTTTTTTTATCCTGTACTGTTAGGTCTGTCTGCCGCTGCAAATTCGAAGGCTCACGCACCGTGCTGTGTGTAAACGTTGCACTGACTGTGACCTCTGAGGGAAGCACTTCCTCATCCGTTGAAGTAACCACCAGTTAGCGACTCTGCAAGCCTGTACCGACTGTTTTTCCAAACGTTGTTCTTGGCGGGCGCTAAATGAGGCGGCCGCACCTAATTTACCGTGAGTGTTGCACCAGGACTAATGTCAGAATCGCACTGATCATCAGCAGCCAGGTGCTACTGGTTTGTGCCCCCCGTGAACCTATAATGAATTTTCGGTCAGGGCACTAAACGCTGCGCCCCCAGTCAGTAACCTCTTATGCTCCCATTAGCGCCCCCTCTGGCCGCTAACTGAGGCATTAAACAACCGAAAATCCAGCCCAATGTAACAATACAGAAAAAGAATCATCATGTATTTTATGTTTCTTTGGGTACTTCTGAAACCAGTGACAGGTGCCTTATTTTAAACAACCAGTCTGCATCCAATTTTCATGGTGGTTTATCGGCTTTTGTGTACAAACTGTTTCCCTGGTGGTCAGGGATTATCCATCCAATCCAATTGCTGCGGTGATCAAGTACGTATATATTTGAAATGTCAGATTTGTTTAATATTCTAAAAGGCTCTGTATTCAAAATGTCCATACCTCTGAACAGGGTACGTCTTTGAGGAATCTATGGCTAGATTTTCGGTTCTGCTCATTTTGGGGCGGTAATGGCGGCGGGACGGTAAAGTTTGTGCCCAGGAACAGTTTGCACCTCAGTCAGCAAAATTCATCAGCTGGGCCCTGAGTGTGGGGCAGAGCACTGTGGAAGGGTGCTAGGCCGGCTGAGCAAGCGAAAATCCCAAGCTAAATAGCCAGCCTCGGAGCACTCTAAGAGAGGCCTTGGGGGAAAAAAAAACATGAAAAAAAACACCAAACAACTTCCCAATAAATAACTCACGTCACCACAACATAAAGCACAAATAAAATCAAATGAAAACTATCACACTTACCTGAGGTCGACATTAGTTACCGCACTGCGGCCGCTACAACTCAGACCACCAGCTTTCACAGGCATTCCCAGCAGGGCACTCCATGGAGCGCTATGGATCGGGTGACAGCCAAATATCAAGCCAGTGTCGCAACCAGGGGCTTTGCACACTGGCTCGTCACTTCCAGGCGGTTATGCTCCACGTCCCATCAAAACTGGCACTGAAAGTCCCAGCAGGGAAATCGAGGAAGACTTGCTTCCATTCTAAAAGTGAGTTCTCTGGTGACTGTACAGTCCAATGTGGGAATTACAGTCTCTAACAGGTGGGGCAGACAGTGGTTGAAGGAAAGGGTGGGTGGGGAGCCTGGTTTGTCGCACGCTCCTTCCGCTGCCTGCGCTTAATTTCTGCATGCTCTCGGCGATAAGACTCGAGGTGCTCAACACCCTCCCGGATGCTCTTCCTCCACTTTGGACGGTTTTGGGCCAGGGATTCCCCGGTGCCGATGGGAATGTTGCATTTTATCAAGGAGGTTTTGAGGGTGTCCTTGAAATGTTTCCTCTGCCCACCTGGGGTTCGCTTGCCGTGTAGAAGTTCCAAGTAGAACGTTTGCTTAGGGAGTCCCGTGTTGGGCATGCAGACGATGTGGCCGCCCAATAGAGCTGGTCGTGTGTGGTCAGTGCTTCAATGCTGTGGATGTTGGCCTGAGCGAGAACACTGACGGTGCGTTTATCCTCCCAGTGGATTTGCAGGATCTTGCGGGGACAGCGCTGGTGGTACTTCTCCAGCACTTTGAGGTGTCTAATGTATATAGTCCACGTATCTGAGCCATATACGGGTGTCACTACTGCCCTGCAGACCATATGCTTGGTGCCAGATTTGAGGTCCTGGTCTTCAAACACTCTCTTCCTCAGGCGACCGAAGGTTGCACTGGCACACTGGAGGCGGTGTTGGACCTCGTCATGGATGTCTGCCCTTGCTGATAGTAGGCTCCCGAGGTATGGAAAATGGTCCACGTTATCCAAGGCCGCACTGTGGATTTTGATGACCGGGTGGCAGTGCTGTGTGGTGGGGTCAGGTTGGTGGACGATCTTTGTCTTACGGATGTTTAGTGTAAGGCCCATGCTCTCGTACGCCTCGGTGAAGATGTTGACGATGGCTTGGAGTTCGACCTCCGAATGTGCACAGACGCAAGCATCGTCCGCATACTGTAGTTCGATGACGGAGAATGGGATGACCTTGGATCTAGCCTGGAGGTGATGAAGGTTGAACAGGTTCCCATTGCTCTATCGTTTAGTTCCACTCCAGCGGGGAGCTTGTTGATAGTGAGATGGAGCATTGCAGTAAGGAAGATCGAGAAGAGTGTTGGTGCGATGACGCAGCCCTGCTTGACTCCAGTCCAGACGTGAATTGGGCCTGTGATAGATCCGTTGGTCAGGATCACGGCCTGCATGTCGTCGTGGAGCAGGCGGAGGATGGTGACAAACTTTTGGGGGCAGCCAAAATGGAGGAGGACGCTCCATAGTCCCTCATGGTTGACAGTGTTAAAGACCTTTGTGAGGTCAAAGAAGGCCATGTACAAGGGTTGATGCTGTTCTCTACATTTCTCTTGTAATTGTCGGGCAGTGAAGATCATGTCCATTGTACCCCTTAGTGGACGGAATCCGCATTGTGCCACTGGAAGGAGCTCTTCAGCCACAGGGAAAAGACGGTTGAGGAGGATTCTTGCAATGACTTTCCCAGTGACCGACAGCAGGGAGATTCCGCTGTAGTTACCGCAGTCGGACGCCCCTTTTTTGAAGATGGTCGTGATTGCGGCATCTCTGAGATGTTCTGGCATGCTCTCCTCCTTTCAGATAAGAGTGATGAGGTCATGCATTCGTGCCAACAGTGCCAACAGTGCTTCTCCATCAGTGGGAATTCCATCTGCTCCTGATGTCTTGTTGTTTTTAAGCTGACGGATGGCCTTTTCTACCTCATGCAGAGCTGGGGTTTTGCTGAGATGGTGGCGGGTAGCATGCTGCGGGATGGAGTCGAGGACACTCGTGTCGAAGGCAGAGTCTCGGTTAAGGAGATTTTCGATGTGCACCTTCCAGCGGGCCCTGAATGCCTCGGTGTCCTTAATGAGTGCCTTTCTGTTCTTAGCCAGCAGTGGGGTGGGACCTTGGGTGCTTGGGCCATAGGTGGACTTAACGGCGGTGAAGAATCCACGCTAATGGATCTCCTGTGCTTTCTCCACCCACCATTTATTCTTTAGGTCACGGAGGGAGGAAGGCCAGAACGTCACCAGAGGAAGGAATGTCAGGAGGTCACCGGAGGGAGGGAGGCCCGAATGTCGCCGGAGGGAGGGAGGCCCGAATGTCGTCGGAGGGAGGAAGGGCAGAACGTCGTCGGAGGGAGGGGGGCCCGAATGTCGTCGGAGGGAGGAAGGGCGGAACGTCGTCGGAGGGAGGAAGGACAGAATGTCGTCGGAGGGCGGGAGGCCCAAATGTCGTCGGAGGGCGGGAGGCCCAAATGTCGTCGGAGGGCGGAAGGGCAGAACGTCGTCGGAGGGAGGAAGGCCCGAACGTGAGGGTGAAGAGAGAAGGTAGGGCCCAAACCTGTGGTCAGAGCTGGTCGGAGGCTCACCAGACACCGTCGGGGATCGGGAGAATCCTGCGGAGCCCCTGGCAAGCACGCGGTGCGCATAATGGCGGCAGCTATTCTGACCTCTCCTCCTTCTACGAAGTGGACCTCTGGTCATCCCAATGCCTGCCCTCAGCCAGAAGCTAATACCTAGAAGATGGAACCATAACCTCAAACCCCCGCTCTCCATCCCCACTCTCCATGCCTTGGATCTCTCACCATCTCACTGAAGGGCACAGCTCAGCGCCAAGCTTACGGCTCGCATCCCACCATAATAAACTAGGCCCATACAGTAAAGCCTGGTCTCAGGGGTCCAACAGGGGCAGCAGAAGGTGGAAAATCCAGCCCCATTTCCCTGCCAGCTCTAGTGTTATAAGCAGTCTCTGTGATTCCCTGCCTCCCCACCACAACCTCAATTTTTCCCATCTTCCATTCTTTTTGTAATGATTTAGAGAAGAGGAAGTTGGAATTGAATTCAGAAGTCATGTGAAGTCAGGGAACGGGACAAGAGTGAAGCCAAATTAAATCATTCTTTGGGCAGATTTTTCTGCCAACCCCTGCTCACCCCCCTCCTCCAAGTTCCAAAGTGTGCTGCTCGTATCCAGATCTAGGAAGACCAGAATTTCCTGTTCCATGCCATTTTCATGGCCCAGGAACAATTCTGGCACAGACCCACCCCTTGGAAGAGCCCAGTACCAGCCAAGGGGACAGGAAAATGAGACGCAGCTGCAGGCTCCTTAGGCCTCGGGCATTGGATCCTTATGGCTGCTGATGGAAATTGGAAGCCACGAGGTCCTGATTCCAGATGGAAATCCCGGTGTGTTCTTGTAATATTAAATAAATAATGGACCTACCTGAAGTCTGTGCCCTACCCTTGGGACTCCCCGCCCCCCCACCACAGACACTTCAGTTGGCAACAGTCCTGGGCATGCGACAGCAATGTGGTGTCTGGGCATCTCTACCTGGAGTGCCTAGCCAATGAAAAATGCAGAAAATAAGGCAGGCGGTCAGAAATGCTCCCTCCCACCTCATTTATGTGGCTCCATCCTGCCAGCGCCTTCTGCAGGTGCAGACCACACTCTATTCCCACTTCCCCAGGAAATCCCCGGAAATCCCAGGGCACTGTTAAAGGGTTGGCGACCTAGTGATTCAAGTCTCTGTCCCTTTTTCCTGACCTTTGCACCCGAGGAACTCAGCATTCTCTAAGGCGAAGGTAAAGGAAAATGTACCCTCTTGTACCTAATGCCCACTGCACACAGTGTCGCTCTCCCTAGTTTGTTTCATCTAAAGTTAATAAAATGGAGTCATGCTTACGAACAAAAGAACATAAGAAGAAATAAATGAGAATATCCATTCAGTCTACCTAGTTCTTCCTGTTTTTTCCAGCTCCCCTGAAATGATGCTTATCTTTGATGCCTTCTCACACATTTAATGGCATCACCCAAGAGAATTATTCTGCATAGAATCTTTCATTTCCATTTCTGGTCTGTTTCCTTCCCTCTTCACATGTGACAGCTCCTCTTTCTTTTTGACAGTATTTACCGCAATGCCACTAAACAGGATGAATGGTCAGCAATTAATGTACATGAAAATCAACAATGATAGCAAACACTGCTTAAGTGCTGTCAGGCATCACTGGTTCAATCCACTCCTGACTCACATTTTGTTCTGTACCCACTATGGCAAAATATATATCAATTGTGTTGTGATAAAATATTAAAGTATGCTCAATTTGATCAAATAACAGCTTTTGCATTTTTGCTATTTTTCCAATACAGGAGAACACTGAAAAATTGTTTCATTTCATTATTGATCTCATAACCTTTGTCTCTTTTTTCATGACCACTGATTCATCTTCCAATGCAATTGATTTCATCCCCTCTTTTATAACTTGTATTTCTTGGTGAACGTTTGCTCTCATCAAGGTGAAAGTTGTAATGGTCACAGAAATGCAGTAATCTTTTGTACGGGTAGATTCCCTTCTATGTGTTTTTCAAGTTATTCCTTCTCGCCCTTTTATCTGACTTCCCTGGATCATGTACCCAACTGTTTCCAAGGGGGTTAATAAGACAACCCACTCTTGTCAAAGAGAATCCTTGACAGGGAGATGCAAGACACCAGCAACAACTTTCTTCCCAATTCTCCCCACTATCCTATCCACAGTGTGCTCAGTGCCTTCCCAGAGTGGCATGGTTGAGATCGGCAACCAAATGGTTTGGCCGACCACAGGCATGAATCCACCCCCCATGAATCTGTACTATTGTACCACTTGGACTGGAATACTTGTAGTGCGCTTTGTCAGCATTAAGTGCCCCCAAGTCAGGAATAGCACAGGTTAGGTGCAGAGAGAAGCTCCCTCTACTCTACTGCAATAACTCTCACTTCAGAAAAATCTCCTCTACTGCACCAGTGTCAATTTTCTCCATTTCCCACAATAGGTATCCTTGTGGCTTCTCCAATGAAATTGCCAATGTGATATCAATTAGTGTCAGATAATGGGTATTTTAATGGTGTGGGTCCATGCTTATTGAGAACTGGATTGAAAATGTATACTCTCATTTCTTTTACGACTTTTACAGCAAACAAAGAAAATAAATTTCCATCCCTTCAGCCTAGACACGATTCAAACACAGATCCCACAACTGAAGGACAGGGCAATAATCCATCATGCATCTTTCTCCCTTATTTCATAATCAAACCAGTCCCACCCATCCCTTCCCTCAACGACTATCTGTCCCACCTGTGACAGAGACTGTGGTTCTCGTATTGGACTGTACAACCACTCATGTTAAGAGTGGAAGCAAGCCTTCCTCGATTCCGAGGGACTGCCGATGATGATGATCATAATCTATTCAATTTTCAGCATTTAATGGCAATAGTCTTTACTGATGTACCTTTGCATAGCATTGCATTGTTGTCAATACTGCACAACCAGCTTGGGGAAAACGAATACACACAGCTCCGTGTAAAGCCCAGTCTCCAAACTTGTGGGAATATTGCCAATATTAGCAGCAGCCATAAAATTCTGCAAAAAGTTTATTATTCATAAATTTTCAGAATTCATGCAAATGATATAGTTAATCCTGTTATATACATGCAGTCCCCTAAACATTAAGAAAGCCAAATGCAGATTAGATTACTGCTTTGCAGAACACCTCAGTTTTGTTTGCAAGTGCCAAACCTGGAGATACCTGTGGCTCACTACTTTAACTCCCCTCTCTGTGGTGTCCTTACACCTTACTATAGAATCACATGAGGCATGTACTGCAGACAAGGTCACTACGTGACCTGAACCTTTATTCCCGGGACCAAGAAGTGCTGACCCTGTGTGGGACCTCCCTTTATATACCTGGAAGACCAGGTGAGGAGTGTCTCCCACAAGTTCACCCCCTGTAGTCAAGGTGTACATTACTCAGGTGTATACAGTGTACAGTGTTGTTACATAAAGGTTACAGTTATGTGAAGGTTGCATACATGACATCACCTCCCCCCAAAGTCTTTGGGTCAAAGATTGAGTCTTTCAGGTGGTCGACGCTCTCTCGTGGAGCGCCGCAGTTGGGGCTCTGGTGGTTGGGCCTTGGCATGCGTCTCTGTCGCCTGGGGTGATTCCGGCCTGTCCGGGCTGGCCGCAGGGACGGTGCATGCTGGTGAATGTCCTTGTTGCCCGTTCACTGGCAGTGGTGTGGGTGACATCTCATGATCTTCCTCAGGTTCCTCAGTGTCCAGGCTGAACCTTTTCTTTACTTGGTCCAGATGTTTGCGGCATATCTGCCCACTGTTAAGTCTGACCACTATGACCCTATTCCCCTCTTTGCTAATTACAGTACCCTCAAGCCACTTGGGTCCCAAAGCATGATTGAGAACAAATACAGGGTCATCAATTTATATGCATCTCCCCACTGAGTTGCGATCATGGCACTCGATTTGGGACTGGCACTTGCCCTCAACAATGTCTGACAGGTGTGGGTGAATGAGGGACAGCCGCATTTTAAGCATGCGTTTCATGAGTAGTTCCGCAGGTCGGACTCCCATGAGCGAATGCGGGAGGGACCTAAAGGCCAGCAGGAGGCGCGATAGGCGCTACTGAAGGGAGGGTCTTTGAATCCGGAGCATGCCCTGTTTTATGATTTGAACCGCACGTTCCGCCTGGCCATTGGAAGCCGGCTTGAACAGTGCTGTCCTGACGTGTTTGATACCATTACCCGACATAAACTCCTGGAATTCATAGCTAGTGCAACATGGGCCATTATCGCTAACCAGGATGTCCGGCAAGCCGTGGGACGCAAAGACCGTATGCAGACTTTCCACGGTGGTGCATGTCATGCATGAATTCAATATGATGCACTCGATCCATTTCGAGTATGCATCAACAACAATCAGGACCATTTTACCCATGAACGGGCCCGTGTGGTCTATGTCAATACGTGACCATGGCCTGGTGGGCCAGGGCCACGGGCCGTGTGGGGCCTTCCTGGGGGCATTTCCCAGCTGAGAACACGTCATGCACCTGCGAACCCAGTGTTCCAGGTCTGAGTCAATTCCCGGCCACCATACATGTGACCGGGCAATGGCCTTCATTAGCACGATGCCTGGGTGCTCGCTGTGGAGTTCCCTGATGAAAATTTCCCTTCCTTTCTGGGGCATGACTACCCGGCTGCCTCATAGCAGGCAGTCGGCTTGGATGGAGAGCTCGTCCATCCGTCTGTGAAACGGCCTGACCTCCTCGGGGCATGCTCCGTGTGCGGGCGCCCAATCCCCAGTCAGGACACATTTCTTTATCAGGGATAGGAGGGGATCTCTGTTGGTCCAGATTTTGATCTGGTGGGCTGTGATGGGGGAGCCTGCGGTGTCGAAAGCCTCAACGGCCATGACCATCTCCGCGCTTTGTTCTGACGCCCCCTCGATGGTCGCCAGTGGGAGCCTGCTGAGCACATCAGTGCAATTTCCGGTGCCTGGCCGGTGCCGTATGGTGTAGTCATATGCAGCCAGCGCGAGGGCCCACCGCTGTATGTGAACTGACGCATTGGTATTGACAGCCTTGCTGTCAGACAACAGGGATGTTAATGGTTTGTGGTCCGTTTCTAACTCGAACCTTCTGCCGAAAAGGTACTGGTGCATCTTTTTCACCCCGTAGACACATGCAAGTGCTTCCTTTTCAACCATCCCATATCCCCGTTCTGCCTGGGAGAATGACCTGGAGGCATAAGCCACAGGTTGGAGATGGCCCTCATCATTACTCTGCTGCAACACGCACTCAACCCCATAGGATGATGCATTACACGTTAAAACCGGTTTCTTACAGGGGTTGTATAAGGTCAACAGCTTGTTAGAACAAAGCAGATTCTGCGCCCGATTGAAAGCCCGTTCTTGACAGCCCCCCAAAACCATTCACAACCCTTACGCAGGAGCACATGCAGCGGCTCCAACAATGTGCTTAAGTTCGGCAGAAAGTTCCCGAAGTAGTTCAATAGTCCCAGAAATGACCGCAACTCCGATATGTTGCCGGGCCTGGGTGCACGACGGATCGCCTCGTCTTGGATTCGGTGGGCCAGATCCCATCTGCGGCAACCCTCCTGCCCAAAAACTCGACCTCTGGACGATTGTTCCAGGGATAGATTTAAGCAATCTTTCCATGTTCCTCTGGAAGATAGCGGCCGCTGAATGAATACCAAATGGACACCTGTTGTAAACGAATAGCCCCTTGTGCGTGGTGATGGTGGTCAGAAGCTTAGATTCTTCAGCCAGTTCCTGAGTCATGTAGGCCGAAGTGAGATCCAACTTGGTGAACAGCTTGCCACCTGCCAGCGTGACAAAAAGATCCTCCGCTCTCGGAAGTGGGTATTGGTCTTGTAGTGACACTCGGTTGATGGTGGCCTTGTAGTCGCCACAAATCCTGACCGAGCCATCCGCTTTAAGGACAGGAACGACGGGGCTTGCCCAGTCACTGAATTCAACAGGCAAAATTATGCCCTCTCTTAGCAGCCTGTCCAACTCACTCTCAATTCTCTCACGGCTCTGGCTTTGTGGTGCACTGATCTGGTGTCCGGGGTGATGTGTATCACTACTTTGGTAACCTTAAAGGTCCCGACACCTGGTTGAAAAAGTGGCTCAAATTTCTGTAGGACCTGTAAGCATGAACTTCGCTCCACTGATGAAATGGCGTGCACATCCCCCCATTTCCAGTTCATCTCAGCTAGCCAGCTCCTCCCCAAGAGCGCGGGACCATTCCCGGGACAATCCAGAGTGGCAGCCGGTTCTCCGATCCATTGTGTGTGACCACCAAGTTTGCACTGCCTAGTACTGGGATGATCTCTCTGGTGTACGTCCGTAGCTGCGTGTCAATACGTTCCAGTTTGGGCCTGTTAGCTTTGAGTGGCCATAGTTTTTCAAATTGTTGGGCACTCATAAGTGACTGGCTGGCTCCTGTGTCCAGCTCCATGCGTACCGGGATGCCATTTCTTAGAACTTTCATCATCATAGGTGGCATTTTAGTATACGAGATGTGGACATCTACCACGTGAACCCGCTGGACTTCAGCGTCCATAGCTTTGCTCCAAGCATCACCCTGCCTTGCAGACCCCTCGTCTGGTTCCTCTGCCTCATAAACTAGCCTCGCTATGGGCTTTCTGCACATTCTGGCCAGATGTCCACTGAAGTTACAGTTTCTGTAGATAAATTGTTGAAACCTACAGGTTTTCGCAGCATGTTTGCCACCGCACCTCCAGCATGAGCTGAGATTGTTGTGAACAAAGGAACTGTTAACAGGCATTCCTCTCTGATTGTCTCTTTGATTACTCCTGAGCACTCTGTTGCTGAGTGTCAATGGTCCCATCTCGGGATGCATTGTCCCTTGTGATGGCGTGAATTGCTGATCCCCCTGCCATTGTCTCTGTTGCTGGCCCACCCTAGAGCCTGTTGCTGCCTGGGCGGTGTCGAATTGCCCTTGCATTCCTGCGGGGTTCTGTGTCTCGTTTACAATGTTAACTCCCTGGTCCATCGCCACATTGGAACCAGGGCTACGCGTGTAAATTATCTTGGTCTCCTCTTCCCCTGTCATGAAGGTCTGAGCTATCAGCGTTGCCCTTTCCAAAGTCAAGTCCTTGGTCTCAATAAGCTTCCTGAAAATCCTGGCATGACCAATGCCCTCAATGAAGAAATCCCTTAACATCTCCCCTCTGCAGGCGTCTGTGAACTTACAGAGGCTGGCCAAACATCGACGGTCCGCAACGAAATCTGATATGCTTTATCCCTCCTGACGCTGGAGTGTATAGAACCGCTGCTGGGCCATGTGTATACTGCTCGCTGGTTTGCAGTGCTCACGGATCAGTTGGCTGAGCTCTTCAAAGAACTTGTCCGCCGGCTTCTCGGGTGCAAGCAGGTCTTTCATCAGCGCATACGTCTTGGATCCACAGCTGGTCAGTAAATGCACCCTCCGTTTGCCAGCCGCTTCCTCTCCCAGCCAGTCCTTCGTGACAAAGCTCTGCTGGAGCCTCTCAACAAAATCATCCCAGTCCTCACCAACACAGTACCGTTCCTCTGTGCTACCGGTGGCCATCCTCGTGGGTCGTTGATTCCCGTTTCTCGTCGCCAAATGTAGCGTCCTTACACCTTACTATAGAATCACACGAGGCATGTACTGCAGACAAGGTCACTACGTGACCTGAACCTTTATTACCGGGACCAAGAAGTGCTGACCCTGCGTGGGACCACCCTTTATATACCTGGATGACCAGGTGAGGAGTGTCTCCCACAAGTTCACCCCCTGTGGTCAAGGTGTGCATTACTCAGGTGTATACAGTGTACAGTGTTGTTATATAAAGGTTACAGTTATGTGAAGGTTACAAACATGACACACTCCTATTCCCGTTCTGGCCTCTTTGTCATTAGCCACATACACTGTACTAATAAAGTTCAACACAAGCTTCAAGAACACTATCTTAACTTTCTCCTTGGCACTCTGGAACTCTTTGGTCTGAACATTGATTTCAATTACAGGTACGACCTCCCAAATCCGGAAACCTCGGGACCGAGACCATTCCGAATTTCAGGTATTTCCGGATTTCAGAACATCTTTCCGACATCCCAAATCCGGAAATACCTGGGCCGAGGTTCGGGTATTTCCAAATTTCAGAGTTGAAATTTGACGTCCCGAACCGGAAACCTATTTGGCTCAGCGGTGACCCGTAGTTGGTGAGAAAAAAAACGTCTGGGAAAACCTGCATTGCAGGTTTGACAGTGGTAGGTATGAAGACCTGCAAAACAGGTAAGTTAAAATGTTTATTTTTTTTAATTCTTATGCAGCGCTTTGATAGTTAAGTGTCTTCTGAATGTTGTGAATTTTTATTTTTTGCTTTTTGCAATTTTATTTTGGTGTGTGTGTGTTTGTGGTGAGGTGGGTGGGGGCGCGAGAGGGGATTATTTACAGTTGTGATAAAAATGCCCGGATTTCGGAACATTTTTACAGATTTCGGACGATCCCTCCACCGATCTGCGCGATGTCCAGATTCGGGACGTCAAATTTCAACTCTGAAATCTGGAAATACCCGAACCTCGGCCCAGGCATTTCCGGATTTTGGAACTCCGGATTTGGGAGGTCGTACCTGTACTTCAAACTTTAGTTATATCCTCATTTTCAAACCTATTATAATTTCATACATGACCCCCAGATTTGCCATGTTTTCCATCTCTCCCTGCACTCACTTCATCCAGGCCTCCTCCTTCCTTAATTATTTACACACCCGGGGTTTCCATTGCTCCTCCAAAGTTACAGCAGACAATCGGGAGACTCTCCACAGAAATTCATCCCTCTCCCACCTCTGTTTCTTAAATATCTCATGCTTCTGCCCATTACTTGACTGAGATGATCTTTTACAATATTCCACTCCGGATTCAGTTTTGCCTTTGTCTGTTTTAAATAACATAAAAATTACAAGATTATGGATGAGAAAGGTCATTCAGCCCATCTTAATGCATCCATCCAGAACAACTCTATGCTCCCTCCATTGTTGTATCTTATTGTTCCTTAAATGATTCCAGAGTTTTTGCCTCCAGCACTCTCCTTGGAAGGCTATTTTCAAGTATTGATCACTTTGTGTGAAGAAGAACCTCCTGATATCGGTCCCCTTGTCCTACTGCCATTGTTTAATTTAAAGCGTTATGACAGATTAATCTTTTCCATATCATGTACTGTCTTATATACCTCTATAAAGTTACCCCTCAGACATGTCCTTTCCTGGCTGCAAAGCCCAAGGAGGGTAAATTTGAGAGCCCATTTTGTTAACACCTCTCACACAAATGGTGAGGTTCGAGGGACTCCGGATATTGGGCGTCTGACCTCATTATAATAAGGGTGGCAGCCGCAGCAGGCAACGCACAGTTGGTGTTGCAAGTTTTTGTCACCATTTTTGAATCTATTGGTACTTCCCCAGTATCTAATGGCTCTCTCTTAATGATTGTAAATACCTTGCAAATCTCCTCACTAGTCTCTCTCAACACTCTGGGATAAGTACCATCTAACCCTGGAGATATAATTTTTAAGCCCTTTCAGTTTGTCTGTACTTCAATCTCATTTATATTGAAGTTGTGATTCATGTCTTGGTACTGTTTTTGGAGGAGGGCATTTTGTTTATGTCTTCCCTTGTGAATACTGTGAAAAAGTAATTATTCAGAATGTTTACTTTCTTGTGCTCATTATCAATTTCAAGGACATTTGTATGTTTTAATGTTCTTAAATCTTCTCGGACAGTCCTCTCGCGAATATAGTATTGAAAACAATTTTTCCTGTTATACTTTACCTCTCCAGATATCCTTTTTTGTATCTGCCTGCAGGTAATTTTTTGCTCTTTAAGCCACTCTTAATTTGTTTGTTAACCCATTTAGGGTCCATTTAGATATGTATTTTTCCTGCATGTCCAGCATTATTCTTTTAAATAAAAACAGAAAATGCTGGAAATACGCAGCAGGTCAAGCAGAATCTGTGGAGAGAGAAACAGAGTTAATGTTTCAGGCCAATGACTTTTTAAACGTGTTCTATTTGTCTTCTACTGAAATATTGACAGAGGTCCTCATCCAGTACATTTGTCTCAGTTCTTCCCATGTAGCCTTTATAAGGCCTTCGTCTTTGGTACAACCGTGCCCCAGATCTTGATCATTGCGTGGTCACCGTCTTCCATTTCCTGAATGTGTCTGGGTCATTTCCGAAAGCCAGGTCAAGAAAGGCACTGCCTCTCGTAGCTCCCCTTATACGCTGAGTCATGAAACAGTCATGTATTACATTTACAAAATCTGATTATATGCTTAGGGTTTCCCAATTTATATTGGGTTGATCAGAGAATTCCATTCAAATAGTTTTTCTGTTCTCACACACCCTCTTTATATCTTCATTTAGCAAACTGTCCTCATTCTTGTGTTGATCTGGTTTTGTTAGCTTGAATCTATTCACATAAGAGATTTCTACCAGGGTAATTCTTTCTGTGGCTTACCCCTCGCACTGAATCCTCCCAGTTGTTCCGAACACATATCATCTTGATTTCTGTCTTTTCTGTCCTCTCTCTATACCACTGAATATTAAATTAATTTCTATCCTCTAGGTTTAGTCATGTATCTGTTATTTCCATCACATCATAGTTCCCTTCTGCCACCACAGCTTTCAGTTCTGTCGCCTTATTTCTAATGGTCATGGCATTCATATATAAGCAGCTTAATGTGGATTTGCCTTTTTTCACATCTCTGTGTTAGCTTTTTCCTGCACTCCTCTCCGTGTACGTATGTCAGGGTTTCTGTGTCCATACCTCCTGCTAACTGCCTTTTAACCTATAATCCATTTCATCTGGGTTCAGTTATCTCCCAACCCACCCCTGCCCCCTCACCTATCTATTTTAAATGATTTTCATTTGCTGCATCAATGTTTCTCACAGATCTCGTTGTTCCTCTTTGATTAAGGTGAAGCCCACAGGTCTGGTTATATGCCATATTTTTTGCCCTGGCCCATTGTGTATATTGTAAGTCTCCAGTGTTCCACTGGAGGTTATTAACTTTTAACTTTTACAATGTGTTCTTAAGTCTCTTTTATGTGCTCCAGAACTGTGAAGATTGGCTAGACAATCTCTTCTTCTGAAGCCAGAGGATGCTTCAGAATAATAATAAATTATTTGATTTTATAGCCATTATTGTAACATGGAAAAGATATACCTGTAAAAGTCCAATATTCCTTCATGCTCGACACCTCAATGGTCATATTGCAAGACCTAAAGGCTTTCTGATTAACCCCCCAACTCTGCATAATAGAAATCATTCATGCCTTTAGAAGTAAATTGCTGAATGAATTGCAATTACTTTGCTCAACAACTGATGCAACTGCTGAGTCTTTACCTTCGTCATACCTCAATTTTGTGTAATTGATTTGCATACAAAGGCCTTCATACCCAGTTATGAACATATTTTTGACTCATTTTGTTTTTGAAGACGCAGCATCTTAACCAATTATGGCAAAGTAGAAAAATTACATGGGGATGAATTTACAATACTGCTTTCAGACAGGAGTCTTATGACACCTAGTGGTGTATTTTAGGTACTACCATACAGTAGCTTTTTTTAGGTAACAATCCAGGTAGGTTTTCTTAACCAAACGACATCTTTGATTTTTTTCAATTCTTAAATTGTGTAAATACCACGAGTGTTGTTCTTTCAAAATACACTTTATAAAGAAACTTTCTACTTTGAAAAGTATGTTCAATGACAATTTGCTGCCGAAATGCAATGAGGCTAATGGCACTCGCCGTTATTCATGCACAAATCGTACAGCATAGAAACAAAGAAAAATAGAAAATAGGTGCAGGAATAGGCCATTCAGCCCTTCGAGCCTGCACCACCATTCAATAAGATCATGGCTGATCATTCCCTCAGTACCCATTTCCAGCTTTCTCTCCATACCCCTTGATCCCCTTAGCCGTAAGGGCCATATCTAACTCCCTCTTGAATATATCCAATGAACTGGCATCATCAACTCTCTGCGGCAGGGAATTCCATAGGTTAACAACTCTCTGAGTGAAGAAGTTTCTCCTCATCTCAGTCCTAAATCCCCTTATCTCAATCCCCTTATCCTAAGACTATGTCTCCTGGTTCTGGACTTCCCCAACATCGGAAACATTCTTCCCGCATCTAACCCGTCCAGTCCAGTCAGAATCTTATACGTTTCTATGAGATTCCCTCTCATCCTTCAAACTCCAGTGAATAGAGGCCCAGTTGATCCAGTCTCTCCTCATGACAGTCCAGCCATCCCTGGAATCAGTCTGGTGAACCTTCGCTGCACTCCCTCAATAGCAAGAATGTCTTTCCTCAGATTAGGAGACCAAAACTGAATACAATATTCCAGGTGAGGCCTCACCAAGGCCCTGTACAACTGCAGTAAGACCTCCCTGCTCCTATATTCAAATCCCCTAGCTATGAAGGCCAACATACCATTTGCCTTCTTCACCGCCTGCTGTACCTGCATGCCCACTTTCAGTGACTGATGAACCATGACACCCAGGTCTCGTTGCATCTCCCCTTTTCCTAATCTGCCGCCATTCAGATAATATTCTGCCTTCATGTTTTTGCCCCCCAAAATGGATAACCTCATAATTATCCACATTATACTGCATCTACCATGCATTTGCCCACTCATCTACCCTGTCCAAGTCACCCTGTAGCCTCTTAGCATCCTCCTCACAGCTCACACCGCCACTCAATTTAGTGTCATCCGCAAACTTGGAGATATTACACTCAATTCCTTCATCTAAATCGTTAATGTATATTGTAAAGAGCTGGGGTCCCAGCACTGAGCCCTGCGGCACTCCACTAGTCACTGCCTGCCATTCTGAAAAGGACCTGTTTATCCCGACTCTCTGCTTCCTGTCTGCCAACCAGTTCTCTAGTCACGTCAGTACATTACCCCCAATACCATGCGCTTTGATTTTGCACACCTATCTCTTGTGTGGGACCTTGTCAAAAACCTTTTGAAAGTCCAAATACACCACATCCACTGGTTCTCCCTTGTCCACTCTGCTGGTTACATCCTCAAAAAATTCCAGAAGATTCGTCAAGCATGATTTCCCTTTCATAAATCCATGCTGACTTGGACTGATCCTGTCACTGCTTTCCAAATGCGCTGCTATTTCATCCTTAATGATTGATGCCAACATTTCCCCACTACTGATGTCAGGCTAACCGGTGTTGGGGCCTCAACTATTTACACTCTATATTAGTGACTTGGATGAAGGGACCGTGTGTAATGTAGCCAAGTTTGCTGATGATACAAAGGTGGATCCCCAGCAGGCCACATCGTCTGCATGCCCGACACGAGACTCTCAAAGAAAGCGCACTACACGAAGCTTCAACATGGCAAGCGAGCCCCAGGTGGGCAGAAGAAACGTTCCAAGGACACCTTCAAAACTTCCTTGATAAAGTGCAACATTCCCACCGACTCCTGGGAATCCCTAACCCACAACCATCCAAAGGGCACTGAGCTCCTTGAGTCCCATCGCCGAGAACAAGCAGAAACCAAGCGTAGACAGCAGAGGGAGCATGCGCCAAACCAGGCTCCCCACCCACCCTTTGCTTCAACCACTGTGTGTCCCACCTGTGACAGAGACTGTAGGTCCCGCATTGGATTCCTCAGTCACCTGAGATCTCACTTTTAGAGTGGGAACAAGTCATCCTCGACTCGGGGGGACTGCTGATGATTATGATGGATGGGAAGGCAATTTGTGAGGAGGACACAAAGAATCTGCAAAGGGATATAGGCAGGCTAAGTGAGTGCGCAAACATTTGGCAGATGGAGTATAATGTGGGAAAGTGTGAGGTTATCCACTTTGGCAAGAAAAATAAAAAAGCAAATTAATATTTAAATGGAGAGATATTACAAAATGCTGCAGTACAGAGGGACATGGGGATCCTTGAGCGTGAAACACAAAAAGTTAGTATGCAGGTACAGCAAGTAATCAGGAAGGCAAATTAAATGTTGGCCTTTATTGCAAGGGGGATAGAGTATAAAAGCAGAGAAGTCCTGGTACAACTCTATTAGTGAGACCACACTGCGTACAGTTTTGGTCTCCTTATTTAAGGAGGGATATACTTGCGTTGGAGGCTGTTCAGAGAAGGTTCACTAGATTGATTCCTGAGATGAGGAGGTTGGCTTATGAAGAAAGGTTGAGCAGGTTGGGCGTATACTCATTGGAGTTTAGAAGAATGAGAGGTGATCTTATTGAAACATATAAGATACTGAGGGGGCTCAACAAGGTAGATGCAGAGAGGATGTTTCCACTTGTGGGGGAATCTAGAACTAGGGGCACAGTTTAAGAATAAGAGCTCGCCCGTTTAGAACTGAGATTAAATTTCTTGGGTTGTAAATCTGTGGAATTCTCTGCCCCAGAGAGCAGTGGA
Organism: Pristiophorus japonicus; assembly: GCF_044704955.1. NCBI lineage: Eukaryota > Metazoa > Chordata > Chondrichthyes > Pristiophoridae > Pristiophorus > Pristiophorus japonicus. The sequence continues at coordinate 63,357,841 of NC_091985.1, forward strand.
GGATGGATCATTGAATATATTTAAAGTGGAGTTTTGAACGATAAAGGTATGAAGGAATATAGGGAGCGGGCAGGGAGGTGGAGCTGAGCCCAAGATCAGATCAGCCATGATCGTCTTAAATGGCGGAGCAGGCTCGAGGGGCCAAATGGCCTACTCCTGCTCCTATTTCTTATGTTCTAAGAAGCCAGGAGGTGAATGTGGGGCATTCCTGGTCCATACAACTTGTACAATTTTTTAACTCACCGAATCATTGAACACAACACTTCTGATTTATACTCACCAGTATGAAGTCAAAGTACATGTAAAATGTTGAAGTGTCTTTCATTAAGCTGAGGTATCAAGAACATTTTTTCAGTTGGGAAAGCACAGCAAACAATTGAAGGAGAAAAAGGGGTTGATGGCTCGCCCATAGCTGCTTCCCATATCCATTTTCTTCAACCACTTACCTAACTTATTCTTAAATGTTGACATATGGGGGGAAATTTCTACGTGAGTTGTACCACTTTTACAGCAAAGACAAAGATTTGCATCGACTGGTTGTCTGGAGAGATATTTACACGAGAGTTCCTGAATCAGCTCATTTGCATATCCCTTGAAGGAGTAATTTGTGTAAATCCTAGGTAAAACAGGTGGAATCTGCTGGAGTGAATGTAAATTGGATTGCTGGCTGAACACTGCAGCACAAACTAGTAGATAAGCAGGTATGGAAGGAGCAGTGCTTGACTCACTCATTTGATTCTAAGCAAACTTCACTGCATGTCTCTTCAACTGTTTTCTGGTCCCATGATTTCATTAACTCAAACATACAAGCCCTCCTTGAGGAAATTGGCATAAGACACAGATTGCTGGGTGTCAATGATAGCAATGTCACTTGAACCACTGGAGGGAGGTGGCATGGAGTGCCAATGGCGGACTCTGAGTCACCCTAGGTCTTGCAGCTGCAGATGTGTAGACCCTGCCATATGCAGTTCTGCCTGCTAGCGACGTTATTTTATGCACAGTACTTGCCGGTGAGCTTCGATGCTGTGAAGATATCTGTCTGGTATTATCGCTTGTGGATATGAATGCCTGGGCTATCGTGATGGCCTTGCTCAGGTCTAGGGATTCGGCGGACAGCAGCTTGCGAAGAATGGCCTCGTGGCCGATGCCAAGCACAAAAATGTCCCGCAGCATTTCCCCCAAAAATCCAGCAAATTCACAAGTTCCCGCAAGGCGTCTCAGGTCGGCGATATAACTCGCCACATCCTGGCTCTCGGAGCGGTGGTGAGTGTAGAAGCGATACCTGGCCATTAAGATGTTCTCCTTCAGCTTGAGGTGGTTCCGAACCAGCGTACACAACTCTGTATATGTCTTCTCCGTTGGGTTCTCCGGTGCTAGCAGATTCTTGATGCGGCCATATATTGTGGATCCACACACGCTGATGAGAATCGCCCTGCGCTTGATCGTTTTAGCATCCCCATCCAGCTCGTTGGCCACAAAGTACTGGTTGAGATGCTCAATGAAGGCTTCCCAATCATCACCCTCTACAAATCTCTCTAAAATACCAATGGTAGCCATGACCGTGTGAAAGTTCGTAATCTGTTATTCGTCGCCAATTGTTAGGTATGGAAGAACTCCACAAGCCTGAGTAGTGTGAGCTAAAACTGGTGTGACCTTAGACTCTTTAATACAACTCCAGAGTGCCTAAACAGCATGGCAGACAACCTTTTATACTCCCTTGCACGAGGTGTGCAGGTGACCCGTGGGCCTCCAACAGTTGCGCCCTCTAGTGGCAAGCCTTACACATTTACAATGTTTACATACATAACAGGAATTGTGCTGATGTCAAAAGTGGCCAAGGAAGAAAAGGTGTTACCTTGCCTGCCTTGATGAGGTAATCAAACTTCTTGTGACACTTATCTGCAGTGCTGGGGGTGAATGCAAATCCATTAGCACCATGTTGGTGCTACGGGGGTAATCATCGAGCCCATCAATGTCGATTTAAGCACTACGTGTGCAAAGGCTGCGAAACAATGGGGCACCTTCAGTGAATATGCAAGAGTGCTGCGACTCACCACGTGGCAGAGTCGGCAGAGGATGATCGATCCGGCGCTGATCACACAGAACAAACAAGAGAGGCAACTCAACCCAAGGAAGAAGTGTATGGGGTACACACCTTCACCACCAAGAGCCCTCCTATCATGCTGGAAGTTAAATTGAACGGTATTCCGGTATCAATGGAGTTGGACACGGGGGCGAGTCAGTCAATTATGAGCCAGAAGGCGTTTGAGAAACTGTGGGGCAACAAGGCACTAAGACCCAAACTGAGCCCAATTCAGACAAAGCTGTGCACCTACACCAAAGAGCTCATACCAGTCTTTGGCAGTGCGGCAGTTAAGGTATCGTACGATGGAGCTGTGCATGATTTATCACCGTGGATTGTACCAGGCGACGGCTCAACGCTATTCGGCAGAAGCTGGCTGGGAGAGGTTCGATGGAACTGGGATGACACCAAAGCACTATCTTCAGTGAATGATGCCTCGTGCACCCAAGTGCTGAGCAAGCTTCCGTCGCTATTTGAACCAGGCATCGGCAACTTCACAGGCGCCAAGGTGCAGATCCATCTAGTCCCCGATGAAAGGCACGTTCATCACAAGGCTCAAGCGGTTCCATATATGGTGAGGGAGAAGTCGAGATTGAACTGGACAGACTTCAACAAGAGGGAATCATATTGCCAGTCGAGTTCAACAAGTGGGCCAGTCCGATTGTTCCGGTGTTGAAAAGCGATGGCACGGTCAGAATCTGCAGAGACTACAAGGTAACGATCAACAGAGTCTCGTTACAGGACCAGTACCCGCTACCCAAGGCAGATGACCTGATCACAACGTTAGCAGGGGGGAAATCGTTCACCAAGTTGAACCTAACCTCCTCCTACCTGACACAGGAGCTGGCTGAATCTTCGAAAAGATTGACGTGCATCAACACGCACAAAGGACTGTTTATGTACCACAGGTGCCCTTTTGGGATTCGCTCGGCTGTTGCCATCTTCCAGAGGAACATGGAGAGTCTGCTGAAATCGGTTCCGCGCACCGTTGTGTTTCAAGACGACATCCTGGTCACCGGTCGTGACACCATCGAACACCTGCACAACCTGGAAGAGGTTCTAAATCGACTAGACAGAGTGGGACTCAGGCTGAAATGCTCCAAGTGTGTTTTCCTGGCGGCAGAGGTCGAATTTTTGGGGAGAAAGATTGCGGCAGACGGCATCAGATCCACAGACTCAAAGACACAGGCCCATCAAGAATGCACCCAGACCACAGAATGTGATGGAGCTGCGTTCGTTCCTGGGACTCCTCAACTATATTGGTAACTTTCTACCCGTGTTAAGCACTTTGCTGGAACCGTTGCACATGTTGCTATGTAAGGGTGATGACTGGGTTTGGGGTAAATCTCAAGAAACAGCCTTTGAGAAGGCCAGAAACCTACTTTGTTCTAATAAGTTACTTGTACTGTATTACCCATGTAAACGATTAGTGCTAGCTTGTGATACATCTTCGTACGAGGTCGTCTGTGTGTTACAGCAAACCAATGTATCAGGCAAACTTCAACCGGTTGCATAAGCGTCTAGAAGTCTGTCTAAGGCTGAAAGAGCCTACAGCATGGTCAAGAAAGAGGCGTTAGCATGTGTGTATGGGGTTAAGAAAATGCACCAGTACCTATTTGGACTTCGGTTTGAGCTTGAAACCGACCACAAACCGCACATTTTGCTGTTTTCAGAAAGCAAAAGTATAAACACCAGTGCTTCATTCCACATCCAAAGATGGGCACTAACATTATCTGCCTATGCCTATATTATCCGCCACAGACCAGGCACACAGAACTGTGCTGATGCCCTCAGTTGGCTACCATTGCCCACTAATGGGGTGAAGATGGCGCAGCCTGCAGACTTGCTTCTGGTCATGGATGCTATTGAGAAGGAAGGGTCACTCATCACTGTTCGTCAGATCAGGACCTGGACCAGCCAGGATCCTGTGCTATCACTTGTAAAAAGTTGCATTCTCAATGGGAGCTGGTCGGCCCTTCCCGGGGAAATGCAAGATGAAATTTAGCCGTTTCACTGACGCAAAGATGAAATGTCCATCCAGTCGGATTGTCTCTTATGGGATAATCGCTTGGTTTTGTCAAAAAAAAGGCAGGGAAACGTTTATACGCGACCTACACGATACCCACTCAGGCATATCATGACGAAGGCTATAGCCAGGTCACATGTTTGGTGGCCCGGCATTGACTCGGACTTCGAGTCATGCGTACACCAGTGCAACACGTGCTCACTATTGAGCAATGCACCAAGGGAGGCTCCATTGAGTCTGTGGTCATGGCACTCCAAACCATGGTCCAGGATCCACGTAGATTTTGCTGGCCCCTTTCTCGGAAAAATGTTTTTAGTTGTAGTGGATGCTTACTCTAAATGGATTGAATGCGTAATCATGTCATCCAGCACATCCACTGCCACCATTGAAAGTCCCCGGGCTATGTTCGCCACACTTGGCTTGCCCGACGTCCTTGTCAGTAACAATGGACCGTGTTTCACCAGCTCAGAATTCAACGAGTTTATGACCCGCAATGGCATCAAGCATGTCAGGTCTGCCCCGTTTAAGCCCGCATCCAACAGTCAAGTGGAACGGGCAGTCCAAACTATCAAGTAGAGCTTGAAACGCGTGACGGAAGGCTCCTTGCAGACTCACTTGTCTCGGGTTCTGCTCAGTTACCGGACGGGACCCCACTCTCTCACTGAGGTTTCCCCTGCAGAATTGTTAATGAAGAGAGCACTCAAAACCAGGCTCTCCCTAGTCCACCCGGATCTAAATGATCATGTGGAAACCCAGCGACACCGGCAAAACATGTACCACGATCACGCGGCTGTATCGCGAGACATTGATGTTAACGACCCTGTGTTTGTCTTTAATTACGGTCATGGTCCTAAATGGGTTGCTGGCACTGTCTTGGCCAAGGAGGGGAATAGAGTGTTTATGGTCAAACTATTGAATGGACAAACGTGCAGAAAGCATTTGGATCAGACCAAACTGCGGTTGATCGACAACCAAGAACAACCTGAAGAGGACATCACCATCATCGGTCCACCAACACACACCCAACCAGCAATCAACCTCGCTGTCAATCAAGAGGATGAACCCACCATTCCCAACAATCCTGTCAGACCAGCCGTGCCGCAGTGCAACAATGGTCCAACCAATTCACCCATGCCAGAGTTTGAACTCAGATGATCAACCAGGGAGCGTAGGGCCCTGGATTGTCTCAATTTGTAAATAATTTGTATCAAAGTTTTTGAGGGGGAGTGATGTTATATATGTAAACATTGTAAATGTGTAAGACTTGCCACCAGAGGGTGTAACTATTGGAGGCCCAAGGGTCATCTGCACATCTCGTGCAAGGGAGTATAAAAGGTTGTCTGCCATGCTGCTTAGGTACTCTGGAGTTGTAGTAAAGACACTAAGGTCACATTAGTTTTAGCTCACAGTACTCAGTCTTGTGGAGTTCTTCCATATCTAACACTTCCAACACTCTAAAGGGAAAACATGTACAACTTTCACAATGCACTCTGGTTAAGGGAGGCTGTATATCAGGTTATTGTACTATGGCTGCCAATCGCCCTAACAGCAATTACTTATGTGCACAACCCAAAAAACCTTTCTTCCACTTTAACAGGCTGATAGTCCAACATCCTTGGGGAGCAGGAGGAGGAAGAACAACAGACACATTTAGCTCCTTATGAACTATGATGAGGAGGAACAAAACGAGGAAGATGATTGTAATATATAGTTCCACCTAGTGGACTACTACTCCACCTAGTGGACTACTGTGGTAATGCAGCCATTGCTGTAAATATCAATAAAGGCATCAGGTGACAGGTCACCTGACAAGTTCCTGTGTTGAAGCCATCTTGTGAAGTGCTGTGTGTTTGTGAGGTCATAAAGGATACATCACATTGGCGATGAGGATAGAATTTCTGGATTCCCTGAAATGTTTGTTGGTGGATGATTCCAGCCAAACAACAAAGAGACTACAAAGGCCCTTTGTTTGCAGAACAGCTAAAAATCCAAGGTAAATTACAAGCACATTTGGCTGAATGGAAGAGTCCAAATGGCCACGCCTATGGGAATAATACAGTGTTTGGGTGAATTCCATCGTGACCGTGAAACTTTTGGAGCGTATGTGAGTGAAGTGACTCGAAATGTTTTTCACTATAGTATTATCGAATAGTATTATCGAAATCCCCAATGATGAAAACTATAACCGAGTGGTATTGGAAAGAAAATGGGCTATATTCCTAACTGAAGCAGGCCCCGGGGTGTATGAAACCCTGAAAAATGTGCTTGTTCCCATCAAGCCAAAGGGCATATCACTTATGGAGATTCTAAGCAAGTTAGAACAGCACTATAGTCCTGAGCCCCTGGAAATTGCTGAAAGTTATCGTTTTGGAATATAAGATCAGTTAACCGAAGAGAATATCAGTGAGTACATTGTAGCATTAAAGAAGTTATCTATTCAGTGTCATTTCAGAAACTTTCAGGACCAAGCACTGCATGACCGCTTTGTTTGTGGGATTAAAAATGAACCCCTAATTTGACTTTTGATTTAGCTTGTCAGACAGCTATGTCGATGGACATGGCCGACCAATATTCCCGAAAATTTCGTACCATTTCCAGTCGTCAGTCAACCGAGGTGTATCGCCTGCAGGTTAAAAATAAAAGGCAGTTGGGCCCCAAAGCCTCAGCAACTGGCCACGGTAACAATATATTGAAGTCATGTTATCGGTGCCTCGGACAACACATTGCTCAAAGTTGTTCATATGTGAAGGCAGAGTGTTTCTTCTGCAGGAAAACTAGGCATCTTGCAAAGGCATGCCGACTGAAGAGTAAACCAACTTTTAAGTAGAAATCCCCAGAGACTACATAGCATGGAAGAAAAGCAACAGGACAAAGAGATGGATGCATGTCATCAGGAACACGAGGGTATCTAACAGCGATTCGAAAAGTATCATCATCCAAGTAGATGTTGCAGGAACCATGATACCCATGGAAATTGACACTGGTGCATCCATGCGCATAGTATCGGAATTACTATATCTCGACAAATTGTGTGATTTTCCATTGGAGAAATCCAAGATAGAGCTGCAAGGCTACTCAGGAGAGAACATTCCTGTGGTTGGTCTTATCACCGTACCGTTGAAATACAAGGATCAATTTTAGAGCTTGCCTCTCTTAGTGGTGGCAGGAAACAAGCCTGCCTTACGAGGAAGAAATTGGTTGGAATCACCGAAGCTGGATTGGAATTAGATTTTTCATGTTGAAACAAGATTTGCATCGAAGGATGATGTCATCAAGAAGCATCCAAAAGTATTTTGCGAAACAGGCAATCCGATCCAAGGTTTCAAGGCAAGTGTCAGAGTACAGAGGACGCTAGACCTTTACTGCAAGCCACGACACGTACCAAATGCACTCAACAAGAAAGTTGAGCAAAAACTCAAAAGACTGAGACTGAGAACATTGGCCCTGAAATTCTGAGGAGGGCTTCCCACGGGTAAATCCTGAAAAAATTGAAATAAACTGTGCACTTACCTGGAGCTGCTGCGCAGGATGGGACTTCTAATTCACAGGCCTCCTCTCCCAACGACACACAGCGCGTGCACATCAGGTCGTACGCAGGAGTCACGTGTGCCTGGACACCCAATCACAGGAAGTATTTTCTCATTCATAGTAATAGGAGATTCATGAATCTCCTACACTATGAATAAGAAAAACCCCAAAACGCACAAACACTATTCAAAACATTTCAAAAACACCTCACACAATAAACTAATAGAAATTAAAAATGTTACACATGTTTTTTAAATTTTAAAAAATTCCTGATTTTTTTTTTAAAGTTAGGGTTAGGGTTTAAAATTAATTATCTGTGTGGGCAGGGTTTTAACATAAATGTGTTTTTTAAATTTTTATTTGAATCATGTTTTTTCTATGTTTTTAAACTCTTGCGCCTGTAAAAGTAGGCTATATGCCTGCTTTTTCAGGCGCAAGATTTTAAAGGACATTTGCAGGGCAAGATATTCGTAAATATTGGAAATCTTGCCCTGCAATGTCCTCGCTCCTGAGATACGGAGGATCTGTCAAGCCAGAAACGTGATAGATCGGAAATGTCAGTTTTCAGCGCATGCGTATTGCACGCTGAAAACCGGCTTTTCCGATGCCTTCCCGGGTCCGTAGAAACTTCGTACGGACTTGGGACATTGGAATTTCAGGGCCATTATCTCTAAGATAGATCTACGTAATTGGGCTACACCCATTGTTGTTGTACCCAAATCCGATAGTAAGGTAAGGTTGTGTGGTGTTTGTAAAGTAACCATAAACCAGGTTCTAGAGGGTATTTTCCCCAATTCATTGCCAAATTTAGAAGATTTGTTCACAATGCTGTCAGGTGGTCAGATCTTCTCAAAGTTAGATCTCACAAATACCTACTTACAACTTGAACTAGATGAGGAGTCCAAGCCATGTTTGACTATAAATACTCATCTAGGCCCATATCAATTTAATAGGCTACGATTTGGAGTGTCTTCCAAGGGGTGATGAACTAGATTTTGCAAGGTATTGAAGGGATCATATTTAGATGACATACACATTTCAGCAACAAACAGGCAAATCCATAATAACATATTGAATGAAATACTCAAATGGCTAGAGAAGCACAGAGTACGAGTGACTGCTCACAAGTGTGAGTTATTTCAAAACTTAGTGGAGTACTTAGGGCACAGAGTAGACCAAGATGGTTTACATCCAACCAAGGGAAAGCTGGATACAATCGGAAATGCACCCACTCCCAAAAATGTCACTGAACTTCGATCATTTTTGGGTCTTTTGAACTATTATGGGAAGTTTCTACCTAAGTTGGCTACAGTGTTACATCCACTGAATGAGCTGTTGAAAAAACAGGGCCATTGAAAGTGGTCAGAAGAATGCAATGCAGCATTCAAGGAGTGTAAAATCCAATTAGTAGAGAGCACCATGTTAGTTCATTATGATGTATCTAAAGAGAATCATGACAGAGTTGGAGTAAGAGAGAGGTGTGAAATTAAATCAGGTGAGAGTGAAGAACCATCACCATAAATGGTTAAAATGGTTATCAGGAAGAGTGGTGAAGATATGTGGTCCTCGCACATATTTGCTCAAGATGTTTGATCATGGACAGGTTAGGTTTGTTCACATTGATCATATTTTACCGACAGATGTGGAAGGAGTTGAAAGTCAGAATGATTCGATTATTTCTGACTCAAGAGATAGTCTTATTACAAGTAGAGTACCAGTAGCAAATCCTACATCAGATGTACTAGAAACAAGTCCAAGAGAAAGTCAGAGTTTAAGGCTGAGTCTGAGTCAGGCAGAAAAACAGTCTGAAGTTGTAGAGCATTCTAATGTAGATCAAGAGCATCCCTTGGAGACAAACTTTACTCAGGCTCAGCCTAGAATGAGTCTAGATTCGACACCATGTTTGTAAGGTTCTGTTCGAGAGTGAAGGTATCTTCTTCGAAACAGAAAACCTGCAGTTAAGTTTGATTTGTAAATATGGCAAAATAAGTCCATATCTTTTGTTCTGTATAACCATGCAAGTTATGTATGATGATTGTTTGTTATACTTATTTCTTCATTAAGGAGGGAGAAGTGTAATATATAGTTCCACCTAGTGGACTACTGCTCCACCTAGTGGACTACCGTGGTAATGCAGCCTTTGCTGTAAATATCAATAAAGGCATCAGGTGACAGGTCACCTGACAAATTCCTGTGTTGAAGCCATCTTGTGAAGTGCTGTGTGTTTGTGAGGTCATAAAGAACACATCACAATGATGAAGAGCATGACGAAGGAAATGAAGTCAGACTCAAACCCACCCATGAGTTCCTGCAGAGACCTCATGCCCCCTGTTCATCTGCTTATATTTTTGGAGTCAAGGGACCCAGGACTCATGGGTACTCGTCTGAAAAGAAGGATGTTCATGGAACATTGTATCTACATGCAGGCTCCAAGGATGTGTGGCAACTGGAATCAATTATTAAGGATGTCATAGCAGCGCATTTGGAAAGAGGTGACATGATAGGTCCAAGTCAGCATGGATTTGTGAAAGGGAAATCATGCTTGACAAATCTTCTAGAATTTTTTGAGGATATTTCCAGTAAAGTGGACAAGGGAGAACCAGTTGATGTGGTATATTTGGACTTTCAGAAGGCTTTCGACAAGGTCCCACACAAGAGATTAATGTGCAAAGTTAAAGCACATGGGATTGGGGGTAGTGTGCTGACATGGATTGAAAACTGGTTGTCAGACAGGAAGCAAAGAGTAGGAGTAAATGGGTACTTTTCAGAATGGCAGGCGGTGACTAGTGGGGTACCGCAAGGTTCTGTGCTGGGGCCCCAGCTGTTTACACTGTACATTAATGATTTAGACGAGGGGATTAAATGTAGTATCTCCAATTTTGCGAATGACACTAAGTTAGGTGGCAGTGTGAGCTGCGAGAAGGATGCTATGAGGCTGCAGAGCGACTTGGATAGGTTAGGTGAGTGGGCAAATGCATGGCAGATGAAGTATAATGTGGATAAATGTGAGGTTATCCACTTTGGTGGTAAAAACAGAGAGACAGACTATTATCTGAATGGTGACAGATTAGGAAAAGGGGAGGTGCAACGAGACCTGGGTGTCATGGTACATCAGTCATTGAAGGTTGGCATGCAGGTACAGCAGGTGGTTAAGAAAGCAAATGGCATGTTGGCCTTCATAGCGAGGGGATTTGAGTACAGGGGCAGGGAGGTGTTGCTACAGTTGTACAGGGCCTTGGTGAGGCCACACCTGGAGTATTGTGTACAGTTTTGGTCTCCTAACCTGAGGAAGGACATTCTTGCTATTGAGGGAGTGCAGCGAAGGTTCACCAGACTGATTCCCGGGATGGCAGGACTGACCTATCAAGAAAGACTGGATCAACTGGGCTTGTATTCACTGGAGTTCAGAAGAATGAGAGGGGGCCTCATAGAAACGTTTAAAATTCTGATGGGTTTCGACAGGTTAGATGCAGGAAGAATGTTCCCAATGTTGGGGAAGTCCAGAACCAGGGGTCACAGTCTAAGGATAAGGGGTAAGCCATTTAGAACCGAGATGAGGAGGAACTTCTTCACCCAGAGAGTGGTGAACCTGTGGAATTCTCTACCACAGAAAGCTGTTGAGGCCAATTCACTAAATATATTCAAAAAGGAGTTAGATGTAGTCCTTACTACTAAGGGGATCAAGGGGTATGGTGAGAAAGCAGGAATGGGGTACTGAAGTTGCATGTTCAGCCATGAACTCATTGAATGGCGGTGCAGGCTAGAAGGGCCGAATGGCCTGCTCCTGCACCTATTTTCTATGTTTCTATGTTTCTAACTGACAGGTATGACTTGAGTCTTCAGTTCTCATTTGCAGCAACATCAGGGAAGGTTTTCCTTTGTTGCAAGCACCAAAGGAGTGTAGAGCAGATATATTGGAAACTGCAGCAGACCACCACCTTAAGGTACCAGTCAGCCCTTCCACATCCACAGTAGCACAGACTGCAGTTCTGGTGACAATTGATAGCACCAACAACAGCAACCTGTATAGCACCTTTAACGTAGTAAAACATCCCAAGGCTCTTCACAGGAGTATTATAAGATAACAAATTTGACACCGAGCCATATAAGGAGAAATTAGGGCAGATGACCAAAAGCTTGGTCAAAGAGGTTTTAAGGAGCGTCTTAAAAGAGGAAAGAGAGGCGGAGAGGTTTAGGCAGGGAGTTGCAGATCTAAGGGCCAAGGAACTGAAGGCTCTGATTGCTGAGCTGCATGCTGCTATCTTTGTGGGGTTTCAGGATCTGATAGCTGCCTGCAGACCTGCCATCCAGCTGATCCAGGGCCCGGAGGAATAGCGAGAGCTGGCGTTCGTCTGCCTGATACCGAAATTTCTCAGAACTGCAGCACATAGCAGTAGAATGTGGGAGGAGATACCAGCTTGCCAAGAAGCAAGCTCCGGAGTAGCAGTCAGCAGCAGCTCTCTGCCAGGATCAGGCTGCCATGGGAGAAGGGCCATCTCAGTCCCACAACCCTTTTGTGGGGCATGAGCAGCCAACCACCTCTCGTAATCTTGCAGCTAGAAGAAGCACTAGAAAAGGTGGCAGAAAGAAACATGTCACCACCCAGGGAAAGCTTAATGCTAGGAAAGAGTAGGTTCACTTTGGACTTTATTGTGATAACAAATAGTATGTTTACTGATGTTGCACTTTGTTTTTCATAGTGGTTTAAAGAAAGCCACAAACTCCGTTCCCTGACCACTATTTCCAACCCATGCAGCTGTCTGAAGTGGAGTCAGACTGTTCGCAACCTTGATGTTGTGTTTGACCCCGAGACTGTCTACTTCCACCTCTGTTAAATCGTCCCACTCCAACCATGCCTCAGCTGATCTGCTGCTGAAACACTCATCCATACCTTTGTTACCTCGAGACTTGACTATTCCAATGCTCTCCTGCCTTCCTTCTTTCACCCTACATAACTTGTGCTCAACCAAAATTCTGCTGTCCGTATCTCACCTCACACCAAGTCACGTTCACCCATCACCCCTATGCTTGCTGACCTACACTGTCTCCCGGTCCAACAATGCCTCAGTTTTAAAATCCTCATCCTGTTTTCAAATGCCTGCATGGCCTCGCCTCTCCCTATCTCTGTAACCTGCTCCAGCTCTACAAGCCTTCGAGATATCTGCACTACTCCAATTCTGGCCTCTTGCGCAACCCAATTTTAATCGCTCCACAATTGGGGGCCATGCTTTCAGCTGATCAGGCCCTAAGCTCTGGAATTCCCTTCCGAAATCTTTCCGCCTCTCTACCTCTCTCTCCTCCTTTAAGATGCTCCATAAAACCTGCCTCGTTGACCAAGCTTTTGGACATTTATCCTGATACGTCCTTCTGTGGCTCGGTGTCAAAAATGTTTTTATTGATAACACTCTTGTTAAGCACTTTGGGACATTGTGCTATGTTAAAGGCGCTATATAAATGCAAGTTATTGTTGTTATTGAGGTTAGAGCATACAGGAAAGGGTGACTTATTCAATCAGATGATAACTATTGGCACGGTCATGGAAGGACAAAGAGGGCTGATGTAGGAACACCGGAACACCTAATTGGGATCCGCAGCTTGCCAGTTTTATGGAGATTAGGCACATTTTCCAGTCAGCCGAGGTCCGAGGCCTTTCGGCATGCTTCCCAGACACGATACCCATTTTGCTCCAGATTCCAAAGCTTCATTAATTTCTCGGCCATAATCTTCAGTGCAGTACTGAGGGAGTGCTGCATTGTTGGAAGTGTTGTTTTTCAGATGAGACATTAAACAGAGGCCTCATCTCTCTGTTGAGATGGATGTAAAAGACTCCATAGCACCAATCAAAGAACAGAGAAGATGCTCTAGCTAATATTTATCATACAACCAACACCACCAAAACAAAATCATTGGTCAGTTATCTCAGTCTCGCTGTGTGTAAATTGATTGCCTCATTTACCTATATAACAACAGTGACTAAACTTCAAAAGTAAGTAATTGGCTGTGAAGCACATTTGGACACCCTGAGGCTGTAAAAGGAGTTATATATAGGAACATTATTTCTTTAACTAGTTACTTTATAACTCTTTCAATTAAATAGATAGAGCTGTATTTTTCTGTTGAATATTCAAGAGATTACTTGAGGCTGACCATGTGTTAGGGACTTATTCTTGCAAATGTGTTTGTTTTTAATTAAATCTTATGGTTTAAAGTTATAGTAACTGTTGAGAGTTTTGAAAAGCCTTAGTCTTCCACATGGCTGGAATTTTTCCAGTCCTGCGAGTGCAGGTTTGGAGACGGGCCCGTTGTCAATATGGCCCTGAATGACAGCGGGTCGGGATCCCGCTCTGAACCCGCCTCCATGTGAGTTTTTCAACATCTAGGTCGACGTTCGAATAACAGACTTGATCTGGTCTTGGGCTCAGCTCCACTTTCCTGCCTGCTCCCCATAAACTTCACTCCTTTATCTTTCAAAAATCTGTCTATCTCCACCTTAACTATATTCAATGACCCAGCCTCCACAGCTCTCTGGGTTGGAGAATTCCACAGATTTACGGCCCTCTGAGAGAAGAAATTCCTCCTCATCTCAGTTCTAAATGGGCAATCCCTTATTCTTAAACTATGCCCGCTAATTCTAGATTCCCCCATGAGTGGAAACATTCTCACTGCATCTACCTTGTCGAGCCTCCTCATTATCTTGCATGTTTCAATAAGATTCCCTCTCATTCTTCTAAACTCCAATGAGTATAGGCTCAACCAACTCAACCCTTCTTCATAGGTCAACCCTTTCATCTCAGGAATCAACCTAGTAAGCCTTCTCTGAACAGCCTCCAATGCAAGTATATCCCTCCTTAAATAAAGAGACCATGTACGCAGTACTCCAATACCCTGGAGTGGTCTCACCAATACCCTGTAAAGTTGCAGCAGTACTCCCTGCTTTTATACTCTATCCCCCTTGCAATAAAGGCCAACATTTCATTTGCCTTCCTGATTACTTGTTGTACCTGCATACTAACTTTTTGTGTTTCATGCACAAGTACCCCCAGATCCCTCTGTACTGCAGCATTTTGTAATTTCTCTTCATTTAAATAATAATTTGCTTTTTTATTTTTCCTGCCAAAGTGGATAACCTCACAATTTCCAACATTATATTACATCTGCCAAATGTTTTCCCACTCACTTAGCCTGTCTATATCCCTCTGCAGATTCTTTGTGTCCTCTTCGCAACTTGCTTTCCCACCCATCTTTGTATCATCCAATCTGCTGGGAACTCTCCAGAATCCAGGGAACTTTGGTAGATTACAACCAATACATCCACTATCTCTGCTCCCACTTCTTTTAAGACCCTGGGATGCAAGCATCAGGTCCAGGGGACTTGTCCACCTTTAGTCCCATTATTTTACTGAGTACTTTTTCTTTAGTGGTAATGATTGTTTTAAGTTCCTCCCTCTCTATATTCCCTGGATTATCCATTATTGGGATGTTTTTAGTGTCTTCTACCGTGAAGATCGGTACAAAATATTTGTTCAAAGTCTCTGCCATCTCCCTGTTCCCCATTATTAATTCCCCAGTCTCATCCTCTAAGGGACCAATGTTTACTTTAGCTACTCTCTTCCTTTTTATATACCTGTGGAAGCTCTTACTAACTGTTTTTATATTTCTTGCTAGTTCTCATAATCTACTTTCCCTCTCTTTATTATTTTTTAGTCATCCTTCGCTGGTTTTAAAAAATTTCCCAATCCTCTGTCCTTCCACTAATCTTGGCCACTTTGCATGTCATTGTTTTCAGTTTGATACCATTCTTTACTTCCTTAGTTAGCCAGGGATGGTATTCCCTTCTCTTAAAGTCTTTCCTTCTTACTGGAATATATTTTTGTTGAAAGTTACAAAATATCTCCCTAAATGTCTGCCACTGCTTATTTACCATCTTACACTTTAATCCATGTTCCCAGTCCATTTTAGCCAAGTCTGCCTTCATACCTTTGTAACCACCTTTATTTAAGCTTAGGACACTGGTTTGAGATCCAACTTTCTCACCCTCCAACTGAATTTGAAATTCAACCATGCTATAATCATTTTTTCCTAGAGGATCCTTTACTATGAGATAATTTATTAATCCTGTCTCATTACACAGTACCAGATCCAGGATAGCCTGCTCCCTGGTTGATTCCGCAATGTACTGTTCAAGGAAACCATCCCGGATACACACTATGAACTCTTCCTCAAAGCTATCTTGGCTCATTAGATTTGTCCAATCAATATGGCAGGTAATTAACATAATTAAAAGGTACTTAAATGCTAGTTAAGTAGCTTTCAAACAGGCACTTGTAATTTTATCAACCTTTTGATGGTTTTGCCGTCCCTTGGGTTTCAAGCCAGATTAAGTAGAGTCAAGTTCTTTTTTTTTAATTTGTTCACAGGATGTGGGCATCGCTGGCAAGGCCAGCATTTATTGTCTATCCCTAATTGCCCTTGAGAAGATGGTGGTGAGCCACATTCTTGAACTGCTGCAGTCCGTGTAGTAAAGGTACTCCCATACTGCTGTTAGGGAGGGAGTTCCAGGATTTTGACCCACTGACGATGAAGGAACGGCGTATGCTTCCAAATCAGGATGGTGTGTGACTTGGAGGGGAATTTGAAGGGATGGTGTTCCCATGTGCTTGCTGCCCTTGTCCTTCTAGGTAGTAGAGGTCATGGGTTCGGGAGGTGCTGTCAAAGAAATCTTGGTGAGTTGCTGTAGTACATCTTGTAGATGGTACACACTGCAGCCAGTGGTGTGGGGTGCCAGTCAATCGGGCTGCTTTGTCCTGGATGGTGTCGAGCTTCTTGAGTGTTGTGGGATCTGCACTCATCCAGGCAAGTGGAGCGTATTCCATCACACTCCTGACTTGTGCCTTGTAGATGGTGGGAAGGCTTTGGGGAGACAGGAGGTGAGACATTCGCCACGGAATACCCAGTTTCTGACCTGCTCTTGTTGCCACAGTATTTATGTGGCTGGTTCAGTTAGGTTTTTGGTCAATGGTGACCCCCAGGATGTTGATGGTAGGGGAGTCGACGATGGTAATGCCATTAAATGTCAAGGGGCGGTGGTTAGATTCTCGCTTGTTGGAGATAGTCATTGCCTGGCACTTATGTGGCATGAATGTTACTTGCCATTTATCAGCCCAAGCCTGAATGTTGTCCAGGCCTTGTTGCATGCAGGCATGGAATGCTTCATTAGCTGATGAGTTGCGAATGGAACTGAACACTGTGCATTCATCAGCGAACACCCCCACTTCTGACCTTTTGATGGAAGGAAGGTCATTGATGAAGCAGCTGAAGATGGTTCAGCCTAGGACACAGCCCTGAGGAACTCCTGCAGCGATGTCCTGGGACTGTGATGATTGACCTCCAAACACCACAGCCATTTTCCTTTGTGCTAGGTATGATTCCACTCAGTGGAGAGTTTCCCCCCGATTCTCATTGACTTCAGTTTTACTAGAGCTCTTTGATGCCACACTCAGTCAAATGCTGCCTTGATGTCAAAGGCAGTCACTCTCACCTCACCTCTGTAATTCACTCTTATGTCCATGTTTGGACCAAGACTGTAATGAGGTCTGGAGCCAAGTGGTCCTGGCAGAACCCAAACTGAGCATCAGTGAGCAGGTTATTGGTGAGTAAGTTATGCTTGATAGCACTGTTGATGACACCTTCCATCACTTTCTTAAATGATAAGGGAATAAGGGATTATGGAGAGCAGGCAGGGAAGTGGACCTGAATACATGATCGGATCAGCCATGATTGTATTAAATGGCGGAGCAGGCTCGAGGGGCCCTATGGCCTATTCCTGCTCCTATTTCTTATATTTTTATATGATTGAGAGTAGACTGATGGGGCGGTAATTGGCCTGATTGGATTTGTCCTGCTTTTTGTGGCCAGGACATACCTGGGTAGTTTTCCACATTGTCGGATAGATGCCAGTGTTGTAGCTGTACTGAAACAACTTGGCTAGAGGCGCGGTTGGTTCTGGAGCATGTCTTCAGCACAACAGCCAGTATGTTGTTGGGGCCCATAGCCTTTGCTGTATCTAGTGCGTTCAGCTATTTCTTGATATCACATGGAGTGAATCGAATTGGCTGAAGACCGGCTTCTGTGCTGGTGGGGACCTCAGGAGGAGGCCGATATGGATCATCCACTCGGCACTTCTGGCTGAAGATGGTTGTAAACACTACAGACTTTTCTTTTGCACTCATGTGCTGGGCTCTGACATCATTGAGGATGGGGATATTCATGAAGCCTCCTCCTCCCATTAATTGGTTAATGGTCCACCACCATTCATGACTGGATGTGTCAGGACTGCAAAGCTTTAATCTGATCCGTTGATTATGGGATCACTTAGCCTTGTCTATAGCATGCTGCTTCCACTTTTTAGCATGCATGTTAGTCCCGTGTTGCAGCTTCCCCAGGTTGGCACCTCATTTTTAGGTATGCCCGGTGCTGCTCCTGACATGCTCTTCTACACTCTTCATTGAACTAGGGTTGGTTCCCTGGCTTGATGGTAATGGTAGAGTGGGGGATATGCCGAGCCACGAGGTTACAGTTTGTGGTGGAATACAATTCTGCTGCTGCTGATGGCCCACAGTGCCTCATGGATGCCCAGTTTTGAGCTGCTAGATCTGTTCTGAATCTATCCCATTTAGAATGGTGGTAGTGCTGGAGTCTATTATAAAGGATGTGATAACAGCACAGTTAGATAATATTAATGGGATTAAACAAAGTTAACATGGATTTATGAAAGGAAAATCATGTTTGACAAACCTCCTGGAGTTTTTGAGGATGTAACTAATAGAATAGTTAAGGGAGAACCAGTGGATGTAGTGTATTTGATTTTCAGAAGGCCTTTGATAAAGTCCCACATAAGAGGTTAGTGTGCAAAATTAAAGCACATAGGATTGGGGGTAATGTATTGGCATGGATTGAAAATTGGTTAACTGACAGGAAGCAGATAGTAGGAATAAACGGGTCTTTTTCGGGGTAGCGGGCAGTGACTAGTGGAGTACCGCAGGGATCAGTGCTTGGGCCCCAGCTATTTACACTATATAAATGATTTGGACAAGGGAACCAAATGTAATATTTCCAAGTTTGCTGACAACACAAAACTAGGTGGGATGCTGCAAGGCGATTTAGATAGATTGAGTGAGTGGACAAACACATTGCAGATGTAGTATAACGTGGATAAATGTGAAGTTATCCACTTTGGTAGGAAAAACATAAGGACAAAGTATTATTTAAATAGTGATGGCTTGGGAAGTGTCAATGTACAGAGGGACCTGGGTGTCCTTGTACACCAGTCATTGAAAGCAAACATGCAGGTGCAGCAAGCAGTTAGGAAGGCAAATGGTATGTTGGCTTTGATTGCAAGAGGATTTGAGTACAGGAGCAAGGATGTCTTACTACAGTTATACAGAGCCTTGGTGAGATCGCATCTGGAGTATTGTGTGCAGTTTTGGTCTCCTTACCTAAGAAAGGATATACTTGCCATAGAGGGAGTGCAGCGAAGCTTCAGCAGACTGATTCCTGGGATGGCAGGACTGTCGTATGAGGAGAGATTGGGTCGACTAGGACTGTATTCACTAGAGTTTAGAAGAATGAGAGGGGATCTCATTGAAACGTGTAAAATTCTGACTGGGTTGTGTTATATATGTAAACCTGTAAATACATTGTTTAACCATCAGAGGGCTCATCCCCTGGGGTCCCAAGGGATCCCACAATCCCTTGGGAGGACCTGTACATAAGGAGGCCTCACAGGCTAGAGAGGTACTCTGGAGACCTGCAATAAAAGACTAAGGTCACACTTTACTTTGAGCTCACAGTATCTGGTCAGACTCTTCATTCATACACTACAACTGGCGACGAGAAACATATATTGAACCCCAACGCATCGAAGCAGAGACAGTGGGTATCCTGGAGACATTTTTGGAGGGAGATGATTGGGAAACCTTCGTGGAGCGACTCGACCAATACTTTGTGGCCAACGAGCTGGAAGGAGAAGCGAACACTGCCAAACGAAGGGCAATGCTCCTCACCGTTTGCGGGACACCAACGTATGGCCTCATGAAAAATCTGCTTGCTCCAGCGAAACCCACAGAGAAATCGTATGATGATTTGTGCACACTGGACCGGGAGCATCTTAACCCAAAGGAAAGCTTTCTGATGGCGAGGTATTGGTTCTACACGTGCAAGAGGTCTGAAGGCCAGGAAGTGGCAAGCTATGTCGCTGACCTAACGTGCCTTGCAGGACATTGCGAATTTGAAGGACATTTGGAGCACATGCTCAGGGACTTCTTTGTAATTGGCATTGGCCATGAAGTAATACTTCGCAAACTTTTGACTGTAGAGACCCCAATCTTGAGTAAAGCCATAGCAATAGCCCAGGCGTTCATCATCACCACTGACAATACCAAGCAAACCTTTCAGCACACGAGTGCTGCTACAAGTACTGTGAACAAAGTAATGTTGTTTTAGAATCATAGCATACAGGGCAAGCCTCACATGCCTGCAGCTACACATCTGCATATGTCTCAGAGTCCACCATCAAGGGTGATGAATGCTAGGCCATTAATATCTTGTTGGTGCTGCGGGGGTGATCATCATTTCCATTCATGCCACTTCAAAGGATACGTTTGCAAGTGCTGTGGAACAATGGGACACCTCCAACGTATGTGCAGGCGAGCTGCAAACCGTGCTAATCCTGCAAACCACCATGTTGCAGAGGAGGACAGATCCATGGTGGATCACGACGAACCAGAGCCTCAGATTGAGAAGGCAGAGATATATGGGGTGCAGACATTTACCACAAAGTGTCCCCCAATAATGCTGAAGGTTGAATTAAATGGACTCCAGGTATCAATGGAGTTGGACAGGGGCATGAGCCAGTCCATTATGAGCAAAAAGACTTTCGATAAATTGTGGTGCAGCAAGGCCTCAAGGCCAGTCCTGACTCCCATTCGCACTAAACTGAGAACTTATACAAAGGAACTGATTCCCGTAATCAGCAGTGCTACCGTAAAGGTCTCCTACAATGGAGCGATATACAAGTTACCACTCTGGGTGGTACCGGGCAATGGCCCCACGCTGCTTGGCAGGACCTGGCTGGGAAAGATATGCTGGAACTGGGACGCATCCGAGCGCTCTCGTCCGTCGACGACACTTTGTGTGCCCAGGTCCTAAACAAGTTCCCTTCGCTGTTCGAACCAGGCATCGGGAAGTTCCAAGGAGCAATCCACCTAAGTTCGGGGGCACGACCCATCCATCACAAGGCGAGAGCTGTACCGTACATGATGAGAGAGAGAGGGTGGAGATCAAGCTAGACCGGCTGCAACGAGAGGGCATCATTTCGCCAATCGAATACAATGAGTGGGCAAGTCCAATTGTTCCAGTCCTCAAGGAAGATGGCATCGTCAGAATCTGTGGTGATTACAAAGTAACTATCAATCGTTTCTCCCTACAGGATCAATACCCACTACCAAAGGCAGATGACCTTTTTGCTACACTGGCAGGAGGAAAGACGTTCACGAAGCTGGACTTGACCTCAGCCTACATGACGCGGGAGCTGAAGGAATCATCGAAGGGCCTCACCTGCATCAACACGCACAAAGGTCTCTTCATTTACAACAGATGCCCGTTTGGGATTCGATCAGCCACGGCAATATTCCAGAGAAACATGGAAACCTTATTGAAGTCGATCCCGCACACCATGGTTTTCTAGGACAACATCTTGGTTACAGGTCAGGACACAGTCGAGCATCTGCAGAACCTGGAGGAGGTTCTTAGTGGGCTCAATCGCGTGGGGCTCAGGTTAAAACGCTCGAAGTGCATTTTTCTGGCACCTGAAGTGGAGTTCCTGGGGAGAAGAATTGCAGCGGACGGCATCAGGCTCACTGATTCGAAGACGGAGGCAATCGAAAACGCACCGAGGCCACAGAACGTGATGGAGCTGCGGTCGTTTCTAGGACTCCTGAACTACTTTGGTAACTTCTTACCGGGTCTCAGCACACTGTTAGAACCACTTCACGCTTTACTGCGTACAGGAGACGAATAGGTATGGGGTAAAAGCCAAGAAAATGCCTTTGAGAAAGCTAGTAAACTGTTATGCTCAAACAAATTGCTTGTGTTTTATGATCCAGGTAAGCGGTTGGTACCAGCATGTGATGCGTCGTCGTACTTTGTCGGGTGTGTATTGCAACAAACTAATGAATCTGGGAAATTGCAATCGGTTGCTTATGCATCCAGAAGTTTGTCTAAGGCTGAGAGAGCCTACAGCATGATTGAAAAAGAAGCGTTAGCATGTGTTTATGGGGTAAAGAAAATGCATCAATATCTGTTTGGGAATAAATTTCAATTGAAAACT
Source organism: Pristiophorus japonicus (assembly GCF_044704955.1). Lineage (NCBI taxonomy): Eukaryota > Metazoa > Chordata > Chondrichthyes > Pristiophoridae > Pristiophorus > Pristiophorus japonicus. The sequence continues at coordinate 63,379,864 of NC_091985.1, forward strand.
GACCATAAGCCACTGATATCCCTCTTTTCGGAAAGCAAGGGAATAAATATGAATGCATTGGCCCACATCCAGAAATGGGCACTCACATTGTCCACATACAATCATGCCATCTGCCACAGGTCAAGCACAGAAAACTGTGCCAATGCTCTCAGTAGGCTGCCATTGCCCACCACGGGGGTGGAAATGGCACAACCTGCAGATTTAGTTATGGTAATGGAAACATTCGACAGTGAACAATCACCTGTTACCGCCCGACAAATTAGAACCTGGACGAGCCAGGACCCCTTACTGTCCTTAGTAAAAAAAACTGTGTGCTTCACAGGAGCTAGTCCAGTGTCTCATTAGAAATGCAGGAAGAAATAAAGCCGTATCAACAGCGCAAAGATGAAATGTTTTTACAGGCAGACTGCCTTCTGTGGGGCAATTGAGTAGTCGTACCAAAAAAGGGCAGGGACACTTTCATTAGTGAGCTTCACAGTACCCAACCAGGCATTGTAATGATGAAAGAGATAGCCAGATCCCACCTGTGGTGGCCCGGTATCGATGAGGCCTTAGAGTCCTGCGTGCACAAATGTAACACGTGTTCACAGTTAAGCAATGCACCCAGGGAGGTGCCACTAAGTTTATGGCCTTGGCCCTCCAAACCATGGTCAAGGGTCCATGTTGACTATGCAGGCCCATTCTTGGGAAAAGTTTTCCCAGTGGTTGTAGATGTGTACTCCAAATGGATTGAATGTGAGATAATGTCGGCAAGAACGTCCGCTGCCACCACTGAAAGCCTGCGGGCCATGTTTGTCATGCACGGCCTGCCTGATGTCCTTGGGAGTGACAACGGGCCGTGTTTCACCATTGCCGAGTTCAAAGAGTTCATGACCTGCAATGGGATCAAACATGTCACATCTGCCCCGTTCAAACCAGCATCCATTGGTCAGGCAGAGAGAGCAGTGCAAGCAATCAAACAGAGCTTGGGAAGGGTAACTGAAGGCTCACTGCAGACTCGCCTGTCCCGAGTCCTGCTTAGTTATCGCACGAGACCTCACTCGCTCACTGGGATTCCACCCGCTGAACTGCTCATGAAAAGGGTACTTAAGACAAGGCTCTCGTTAGTCCACCCTGATCTACACAAACAGGTAGAGAGCAGGCGGCTTCAACAAAATACATATCATGATCACGCAAATGTGTCACGCAAAATTGAGATTAATGATCATGTATTTGTCTTGAACTATGGACAAAGTCCCAAGTGGTTTCCCGGCACTGTTGTGGCCAAAGAGGGGAGTAGGGTGTTTCGGGTCAAACTTTCAAATGAACTCATTTACGGAAATCACTTAGACCAAACCAAATTCAGATTCACGGAGTATCCAGAGCAACCCACATTAGACCCTAACTTTTTTGACCCCTCAACTCAAACACCAGTGGCAACCGACACAGCGGTTGACCACAAAGCAGAACCCATCACCCGCAGCAGCCTAGCAGGACTCACCACCAGGCAGCCCAGCAAGGCCAGCTGCACAGCTGCACAGCAGCCCAGCGAGGGCCCCACAAACGATTCACCAAAACAAGCATTTGCACCAAGACGATCAACCAGGAAAAGAAAGGCCCCAGATCGACTCACCTTGTAAATAGTTACACTATTGACTTTGGGAGGGAGTGCTGTTATATATGTAAACCTGTAAATACCTTGTTTAACCACCAGAGGGCTCATCCCCTGGAGTCCCAAGGGATCCCACAATCCCTTGTACTTAAGGAGGCCTCACAGGCTGGAGAGGCACTTTGGAGACCTGCAATAAAAGACTAAGGTCACACTTTGCTTTGAGCTTACAGTATCTGGTCAGACTCTTCATTCATACACTACAGGTTGGATAGACTGGTTGCGGGGAGGATGTTTCCCCTGGCCAGATGAGGAGAAATTTTTTCACTCAGAGGATGGTGAACCTGTGGAATTCTCTACCACAGAAGGCTGTGGAGGCCAAATCACTGAATATATTTAAGAGGGAGATAGATAGATTTCTAGAAACAAAAGGCATCAAGGGGTATGGGGAAAAAGCAGGATTATGGTGTTGAGATAGAGGATCAGCCATGATCATATTGATTGGCAGTACAGACTCAGAAGACCAGATGGCCTACTACTGCTCCTATTTTCTATGTTTCTAAGGGCCCAAGTTTCGATACGCGCCTAGAACGGCGCAGTCCCGACCTGGACGCCCGTTTTTCGCGCCACAAAGTGCGCCTAAAAAAAACTTCCAGATTCTCCAGCTCCTTGCAGGTCGTTTGCAGCTCGGCGCAGCGCAGCAGGAGCAGTAGGGGGCGGAGCCAGGTCCCTGCGCTGAAAACAGTGCCGGGACCTCTGCACACGCGCTACAGTGGGTACGCATGTGCAGTAGCTCCAGGCGCCCAAAACTGTGTGGGAGGGGCCGAAGCAGGCAGCCCCTAGCCCTGGCCGAATGGCCTCACTGGGGCTGCGTGAATAAGGCTCCTCCCACGGCCAGCTCCTGCTTCCTCCCGACCCGACTCGACTCCCGCTTCCCGCCCCCCACGTCCGGACCGACTCCCGCTTCCCCCCCCCCCCCCCCGCCGCCCCTGGACCGGACCGGACCCGACCCCAACCCGACTGGACCCGACCCGGCTTCCGCTTCCACCCACCCCCCGCCTCCGGACCGGACCCGACACCGACCCGACTCCCGCTTCCCCGCCCCCCCCCTGCCCCGACTGGACCCGACCTGACCTCCCTCTCCCTCCCTCCCGCCGACCCGAACCGAACCGACCTCCCTCCCACCGCCCCTCCGACCCGCGCTCCCCCCGACCCGACCCTACCTGTAAATCTGGTGCTGGGAACGGGCCCTGCCCGAAGTCTCGGGCACGGCCCTTTCAGCCTCCCTCCCCTTCTCCTTTCCCCCCCCCCAATCTCCTTTCCCCCCCATCTCCTTTCCCCCCCATCTCCTTTCCCCCCCCATCTCCATCCCCCCATCTCCTTTCCCTTCCCATCTCCTTTCCCCCATCTCCTTTCCCCCCCTCCCCCCTCCCCCTTCTCCTCCCCCTTCTCCCCCCCTCCCCCTTCTCCTCCCCCTTCTCCCCCCCTCCCCCCTACCCCTTATTATCGTTTTTCGTAGCAGTTAAGTACAACTGAGTGGCTTGCTAGGCCATTTCAGAGGGCAGTTAATAATTAACCACATTGCTGTGGGTCTACAGTCACATATAGTCCAGTCCGGGTAAGGACGGCAGATTTCCTTCCCTAAAGGACATTAGTGAACCAGACTAGTGACTCTCTATTGCTTTTAAGAACGTAAGAACATAAGAAATGGGAGCAGGAGTAGGCCATTTGGCCATTTGAGCCTGCTCCGCAATTCAATAAGATCATGGCTGATCTGATCCTGGACTCAGCTCCACTTCCCTGCCCGCTCCCCATAACCTTTTATTCCCTTATCGCTCAAAAATGTGTCAATCTCCACCTTAAATATGCTCAATGACCCAGCCTCCACAGCTCTCTGGGGCAGAGAATTCCACAGATTTACAATCCTCTGAGAGAAGAAATTTCTCCTCATTACAATTTTAAATGGGAGACCCCTTATTCTATGACTATGTCCCCTAGTTTTAGTTTCTCCTATGAGTGGAAATATTCTCTCTGCATCCACCTTGTCGAGCCTCCTCATTATCTGATATGTTTCAATAAGATCACCTCACATTCTTCTGAACGCCAATGTGTATAGGCCCAACCAACTCAACCTATCCTCATAAGTCGACCCCCTCAACTCCAGAATCAACCTAGTGAACCTTCTCTGAACAGCCTCCAATGCAAGTATATCCTTCCTTAAATACGCATTGTTGACAGCTGCAGAAATAGTATAAAATGGTATAAAAGCAACCATTTCACAGCTGTTCATTTTCCAATGTCAGAAGCTGAAGGCTTCAGGTTTTGGAAGAGATTTTTGAGCTGCATGCACTTTGGAAGTGAACCCTCTATTCACTGTCAACTCCTTTGAGCAACCTCTCTCACCATTGACAGGACGCTTCAGTCATCTCACCCTCACCTGCCATCTATTCCAGCAGCATCGGTGCCCTTGAAAAAAATCTCACCTTGGTCCTTAGATTCCCACCACGATCAGCCCCAACACCATCATCACTGAACATACCAACATCACCACCAACAACACCAACCTTCTCCGCAATCACCTGCACAGGACACAGGGCATCAACACCCAACCACAATGCTGGCTGAGAGACCAGTGATGGCCTCACCATGGCCACAGTTACTTCACTTCATGTTGTACACCCTGACTACCACATGAAGCATCAGGTTAGCACCACCCCACACCAGCTGCATAAAGCATCCCCGCAATGTAGCAGGACATTTGGGAAAGCTTAATTTAGTCAGGCAGAGTCAGCATGGATTTATGAAGGGGAAGTCATGTTTGACAACTTTGCTGGAATTCTTTGAGGATGTAACGAACAGGGTGGATAAAGGGGAACCACTGAGGAAGGACATTCTTGCTATTGAGGGAGTGCAGCGAAGGTTCACCAGACTGATTCCCGGGATGGCGGGATGACCTATCAAGAAAGACTGGATCAACTGGGCTTGTATTCACTGGAGTTCAGAAGAATGAGAGGGGACCTCATAGAAACATTTAAAATTCTGACGGGGTTAGACAGGTTAGATGCAGGAAGAATGTTCCCAATGTTGGGGAAGTCCAGAACCAGGGGTCACAGTCTAAGGATAAGGGGTAAGCCATTTAGGACCGAGATGCGGAGGAACTTCTTCACCCAGAGAGTGGTGAACCTGTGGAATTCTCTACCACAGAAAGTTGTTGAGGCCAATTCACTAAATATATTCAAAAAGGAGTTAGATGAGGTCCTTACTACTAGGGGGATCAAGGGGTATGGCGAGAAAGCAGGAATGGGGTACTGAAGTTGAATGTTCAGCCATAAACTCATTGAATGGCGGTGCAGGCTAGAAGGGCCGAATGGCCTACTCCTGCACCTATTTTCTATGTTTCTATGTTTCTATGTTTCTATGTGGTGTATTTGGACTTCCAGAAGGCATTTGACAAGATGCCACATCAAAGGTTACTGCACGATAAAAGTTCAAGGGGTTGGGGGTAATATATTGGCATGGATAGAGGATTGGCTAACTAACAGAAAACAGAGAGTCAGGATAAATGGTTCATTCTTGGGTTGGCAACCAGTAACTAGTGGGGTGCCACAGGGATCTGTGCTGGGACCCCAACTATTTACAATCTATATTAACAACTTGGATGAAGGGATTGAGTGTGATGTAGCCAAGTTTGCTGATGATAAAAAGATGGGAGGAAAAGCAATGTGTGAGGAGGACCAAAAAATCTGAAAAAGGACATAGACAGGCTAAGTGAATGGACAAAAATTTGGCAGATGGAGTATACTGTTGGAAAGTGTGAGGTTATGCACTTTGGCAGAAAAAAATCGAAGAGCAAGTTAATATTTAAATGGAGAAAAATTGCAACGTGCTGCAGTACAGCGGTACCTGGGGGTCCTGGTGCATGAAACGCAAAAAGTTAGTCTGCAGGTACAGCAAGTGATCAGGAAGGCCAATGGAATCTTGGCCTTTATTGCAAAGGGGATGGAGTATAAAAGTAGGGAAGTCTTGCAACAGTTATACAGGGTATTGGTGAGGCCACACCTGGAATACTGCGTACAGTTTTGGTTTCCATATTTACGAAAGGATATACTTGCTTTGGAGGCAGTTCAGAGAAGGTTCACAAGGTTGATTCCGGAGATGAGGGGGTTGACTTATGAGGAAAGGTTGAGTAGGTTGGGCCTCTACTCATTGGAATTCAGAAGAATGAGAGGTGATTTTATCGAAACGTATAAGATTATGAGGGGGCTTGACAAGGTGGATGCAGAGAGGATGTTTCTACTGATAGGGGAGACTAGAACTAGGGGGCATAATCTTAGAATAAGAGGCCACCCATTTAAAACTGAGATGAGGAGGAATTTCTTCTCTCGGAGGGTTGTAATTCACTGTCTCGGAGAGCTGTGGAAGCTGGGTCATTGAATAAATTTAAGACAGGGAAGTGGACCTGAGTCCATGATCGGATCAGCCATGATTGTATTAAATGGCGGAGCAGGCTCGAGAGGCCGTATGGCTAATCCTGCTCCTATTTCTTATGTTCTTATGGTCTAATGTCCAAGCCATTCCTTTAACACTCATCACCATTGAGAGGGTACCCTTATGTCTCATCATATACTACAACTCACTAAGCCACTTCAAAAGATGCTCATGAATCTGTCCAAGAATGCAAAGTACTGAAAAAAAAGATTGTAATATTTGACACCACATCAACATTAACTATACATGAACATTGGCTAAAGGACGGAAGTGTTTACCCTTGTGTGTTGTTAGTTGGTATTATTGACAAGGATGAGGGTGAGTGTGATGAGGTGGCTAGTGAAATAGGGAACTGATAATGTACATAGAGAGAGAGGGTTGGGTGAAGGTGTAAGGTACGTTGGTGTGAGTAAGGATGTGTAGTGGTAGAGTAGGGAAGGCAGAGTGATGGGGATGTAATGAGTGGCACAGCAGGATGAGGTTGAGTGTAGCTTTGCAATAACATTTTGTGATATACTGAGATCATTGAAAGGTTTGCGTCACTGCAGCCTGGTCCTCCTGACGACATATCTTCTTGTACCGTCCTGTACAATGTGCAACCAGGATGTGTGGTGTCCTGAGGAGGTCCCTTCCGGCTGATGACACGTCATCAAATGACATCATCAAACCCGCTTCCTCTTAATTGGCCGGGAAGCCCACAGGCCAGGCTTAACAAGCCCAATCATGGGAAGATTCGAGAGAAAAAGCGGGTTCGAGTCGGAAGCGGGCTTTCAAAGTGCCACCAACCCTGGCCGCATCGATCCCGTCGCGCGTGGAGAAATCACGGCCATGAAATGGCTTTAAATCAAAAGCCCCATTTACAATGCGAATAAATACTGCTCTAATTTTACAGTTTTAAAATAGATTTATACCTTGTGTGTTGTTAGTTGGTATTATTGACAAGGATGAGGGTGAGTGTGAGGAGTGGCTTGCTCTGTTTACTCTACTAGAATCAATAGGACACTTTCCTTCAAGAGCTCAACCAATACTAATATTTGTGCTTCATGATACAGAGATACGCACACAGTGCCAGTCAGAAGTCTACAAAATCTGAATTGTATTGAATACATTATTAGTCTTGTATTGAATACATTTCTAGAAAACAACAGTAATCTGTAATGTGCGAGACCATGCACCAAAACTTGAGTTTAATATAAGTTTGGGATTAGTAACCTGTATGTAAGAATCCTTACCATCCAAATTAATCCCTATAAGATTCAGGAAGAGAAGAGAAAAAATGTTGATCCATAATAGTTCAGGAGTTAATGTAATTAAATAGGGCTGTAAAAAGTAGTATTATGAATATAAATAACCTGATGGGCAGAAAGATTATAAAAACAAAGGCAGATTAAAAATAGTAATACAAGAACCCAAGAGAAAAATTAAAAGCAAGTTGACTGAGTAATAAAAAGGGATTATTACATAGAATTTACAGCATAGAAACAGGCCATTCGATCCAACAGGTCTATGCCGGTGTTTATGCTCCACACAAGATCCTCTCGCCCTATTTCACCTAACCTTAGTATATCCTTCTATTCGTTTCTCCCTTATGTGTTTATCTAGCTTCCCCTTAAAAGTATCTATGCTATTAACCTTAACTGTTCCACGTGGTAGCGGGTTCCACATTCTAACCACTCTCTGAGTAAAGAAATTGCTCCTGAATTTCTTATTGGATTTATTAGTGACTATCATATATTTCTGACCCCTAGTTTTGGACACCCCCATAAATGGAAACATCTTCTCCACGTCTATCCTATCAAATCCCATCATAATTTCAAAGATCGCTATTGACATGGGGGAAAGGTGTTGTATACAGAATGCATAAACATGATATGTGAGCATTGTTAATTTCTCCTTTCTGAACCTCCATCATTATATTAAAAAGCTGAACTGTAATTATTTGGTTTTCCTTTTAAACAAAATAATCTTCCCTTAATCTGTGGCATAGATCTTGTGGTCCCTTGTTAAGTATATTACTGTCGGTAAAAAAGTCTGTAGCAACAAAATACTGGAATTAATCAAAGGGATTATATTTGTTTTGGCTTTAAATTGTTTGCTGATACTTGTTTAAGATGCTTAATGCACACTACTGTAAAATGAAGCAGTACAGGCTAGGAGTTCAGGGCGACTGGAGCATTAATCTTGAAGTGACCCCTGGGCTGATAATACAGGTACAGTATCTTAAAGTGGAATTGGTACAACTATATAACTGCAGTATTCATTTGCAACACTAATGAACAAGTCTATCAATTTACACTGTTAAATAAATTACTTTATTCTAATCTGAGGAAAACAGATTGCAGTGTTTGCTTTTACTCTGACAATTGTCAGTAAACTGAGTTTATAATTAGAATATGTAAGTCACTAAATAATGCTTACTAGTTTTCATATCATGCAGCATAAAATGGAATAAAGAACTAAGCTCCTGCCAAAGCCAATTGTGGTATTACATTGCTCAAGGGTGAAAGGTGCAACTAATCAGATTACTTTATCCATGTCCAATAATACTTTAACAGATGGTGTAGGAATAGTGCTTTTAAAAGAAAGCCAGCTGTAGTGTCCATGAACAATGAAGCTAATATGAGGGTCCATTAGGATAGACCTGCATTTGAGGGAAAAACTGGATCTCCAATTCTGATTTAGTCTAATTAAATGTGTTTCTTCATGGTTGGCATTTACTTGATAAATCTATGGGGTAGGTCTTGACTTTGTGCAACAGTGTAAAACAGGTGATAACGAGTTGGCAGCCTGTTTTACAGTTTTATTTCAAATAAAAATCGGGAGGTTATGTAAAACGGGCTGCCGAGTCGCTATGTTCCGTTTTACGCTCTTGCACTAAGTCAGGTTCTGCCCCTTGAGGCTAGGTCAACTGAAAATTTCAAGTCCGAGATTGATCGATTTTTGTTCGACAAGGTGTTAAGGGTTACGGAACCAAGGTGGGTAGATGAAATTAAGATACTAATCAATCATGATCTAATTGAATGGTGGTACAGGCTCAAGGGGCTGAATGGCCGACTCCTGTTCTTTTGTACAGGTTGATAGAAAGAACTTGCATTTATATACAGCTTTTCATGATTTCAGGAAGTCACAAAGCACTTTACATAAGTACACGGGAGCAGGAGTAGGCCATTTGGCCCTTTGAGCCTGCTCTGCCATTCAATAAGATCATGGTTGATCTTTTACCTCAACTCCTCTTTCCTGCACTATCCCCATATCCCTTGATTCCCTTAATATCCAAAAATCTATTGATCTGTCTTGAATATACTCATTGGCTGAGCCTCCACAGCCCTTTGTGAAAGAGAATTCCAAAGATTCACCACCCTCTGAGTGAAGAAATTTCTCCTCATCTCAGTCCTAATGGCTGACCCCTTATGCTGAGACTGTGACCCCTGGTTCTAGACTCCTCAGCCAGATGAAGCATCTTCACTGTATCTACTTGTCAAGCCCTGTAAGAATTTTGTATGTGTCAATGAGATCCCCTCTCATTCTTCTAAACACTAAAGAATATAGGCCTAGTCTACGCAATTTATCCTCATAGGACAATCCCCCCCATCCCAGGAATCAGTCTGGTGAACCTTTGTTGCACTCTTTCTATGGCAAGTATATCCTTCCTTAGGTAAGGAGACCAAAACTGTATACAATACGCAAGCTGTCATCTCACCAGGGCCCTATTTAATTGCAGTAAGACATCTTGGGGCCGAAATTCAGCACCGCTGGAAACCTGGCACTCCTCCTGACTTTTTGGGGCCATTACCGCCAAAATGTTTTCGTGGTGGCCCGACCCATATTCAGCTCCAAAAGTGAAAAAATAGGTTCCATCGCTAAAGAACCCTTCCAAAGTCCATTTTTCAGAGGTGTGGCTGTCCTAATTGGAGCTGAATTACCACGGAGAAATTCAACATGCAGGTAAGTGTTTCTAATGACCCAGTTGCTCCCTGCCTTTTTAAAGGCCAGGGTTTGTAGCTAGGCCCTGAGGGTGGAAGGATTTGCATTGAAGGGTGGCTGGCATGAGAGCAGGAAGGAGGGCGAATAGGTTCACCGACGTGGAGCTCGAGACACTGATGCAAGGTATGGAGGGTAGGCGGCCAGTGATATTTCCAGACGTGGGGAGACCAAGCAGACAGGTCATAAATAATTGCTGGAATGAGATAGCACATGAGGTGTCAGGCACCTCCATATATCAGAGGACACCAGTGCAATGCAGGAAGAGATTCCACGACATCATCCGGCTTATGAAAGTGAGTACCTCTTCCACCAACTGGTGACTTTGCATCTGCGGCACTCTCCTTCAACATGCTCTTCTCTCCCATACTGTTTAATCACTCAAGCAGCATTTCATTGTTCACACCTCTATACATATAAGTGTGTGTTCTCACAATGGAGGCTCCCTTTTGTCTCAGACTTTCAGCTGCATGTCACCGACAAACACTTGTGCACTCATTTCTGATGCGTCATCACCCACCACCCAGCATGCTTTCTTTTGCACACAAACTAAACTGACACACAATAGAGGTGAGCAAAGGATGACCAGGGGTGGCAACGCAGACACACAAGTGCTCACACCTCTGGAGTAGAGGGCTCAGGCATTGGTCAGCAGCCATGCTGCATTCCCTGTGGCCGACAGTCATGCTGATGTCCATGTAGGTAAGTGAAGGCCCTCCTTTAATGCTCTCTCCTTCAATGTGCCAGCGCCTACTGTTTCTTTCCTTCATAAAAGTTTTCTAGTTGTATCTGCCATGCTTTCGTCCCCCACCTCCCCTTTACGGCCGCCCTTCTCCCATTTATGCTTGCAGATGACATGCCCCCCCGTGGGCAGCAGAACTGCCAATGATGATGTGGGCAATATTGGTAAGTTAGGTCGTCATTTAATGTGCTCACTACTTGAATGCACCAGCGCCTACTGTGCAAAAGTGTGCTAGTTGCACGCTCCATGTGTCAATCCACCACCTACACCTCACGGCAGCCCTCGCCCATTTATTCTTGCAGATGAAACACTGAGTGGCAGCACACCACAAAGGGACACACCACTTGTGAGACCACCTGCAGGCCTGAAGCACAGGCATGTGGACACAAGGCCTCCAATATCGGCAAGCACGGATGGTGACATTGAGGCCTCAAGCGATCAAGTTACCATTATCTGACTCCCCAGCTCATCCAGACATAAGAACATAAGAAATAGGAGGAAGAGTAGGCCATTTGGCCCCTCGAGCCATTCAATCAGATTGTGGCTGATCTGATCTGGCCTCAACACTTCCCCACCTGCTCCCCATATGCCCTTGACTCTCATACAAAAATCTGCCTATCTCCATCTTAAATATATTCAAAGACCCAGCCTCCACAGCTCTCTGGGGTAGAGAATTCCAAAGATTCACGACCCTCTGAGAGAAGAAATTCCCCCTCATTTCTGTTTTAAATGGGCAACCCCTTATTCTAAAACTATGCCCCCTATATCGAGATTCCCCATGAGGGGAAGCATCCTTTCTGCATCCTGTTGAGCTCCCTCAGAATTTTATATGTTTCATTAAGATCACCACTCATTCTTTTAAACTTTAAGGAGTATAGGCCCAACCTGCTCAACCTTTCTTCATATGACAATCCCTTCATCTCAGAGATCAACCTCGTGAAACTTCTCTGAACTGCCTCCAATGCAAGTATATCCTTCCTTAAATAAGGAGACCAAAACTGTACGCAGTACTCTAGATGTGGTCTTACCAAACCCTGTACAGTTGGAGCAGGACTTCCCTACTTTTATACTCCATCCCCCTTGCAATAAAGGCCAGCATTCCATTTGCCTTCCAGATTACTTGCTGTACCTGCATACTAACTTTTTGCATTTCATGTGCAAGAACCTCCCAGATCCCTCTACATTTTGTAATCGCTCCCCAGTTAAATTATAATTTGCTTTTTTATTTCTCCTACCAAAGTGGATAACCTCACATTTTCCCACATTATAGGCCTCAATATCATCATCCAAATGTTTGCCCACTCATTGAGCCTATCTATAACCTTGTAGATTCTTTGAGTTCTCCTCACAACTTGCTTTCCCACCTATCTTTGTATCATCAGCAAATTTGACTACGTTACACTCGGTCCCTTCATCCAAGTAATTAATATAAATTGTAATAGTTGAGGCCACAGCACTGATCCCTGTGGCACCCCACTAGTTACAGTTTGCCAACATGAACATTACCCATTTATCCCGACTCTCTGTTTTCTGTTAGTTAGCCAATCCTCTATCCACGCTAATATATTACCCCAAACCCGTGAGCTCTTATCTTGTGCAGTAACCTTTTGTGTGGCACCTTGTCAAATGCTTTCTTGAAATCCAAATTTACAACATCAACTGGTTCTCCTTTATCCACTCTGCACGTTAAATCCTCAAAGAACTCCAGCAAATTTGTCAAACATGATTTCCCTTTCATAAAACCATGCTGACTCTGCTTGACTGCATTATAATTTTCTAAATGTCCTGCTACTACTTCCTTAATGATGGACTCCAGCATTTTCTCAATGACAGATGTTGGGCTAACTGGTCTATAGTTTCCTGATTTCTGTCTCCCTCTTTTCTTAAATAGGGGTGTTACATTTGCAGTTTTCCAGTCTGCTGGGACCTCTCCAAAATTCAATCAATTTTGGTAGATTACAACCAATGCATCCACTATCTCTGTAGCCACTTTTTTTAAGACCCTAGGATGCATGCCATCAGGTCCAGGGGACTTGTCCACCTTCATTCCATTAGTTTGCCTGATACTTTATCTCTAGTGATAGTGATTGTTTTAATTTCCCCCCTCCCTCTCCGCCCCCCGACAATAGCTCCTTGATTATCAATTATTGGGATGTTTTTAGTGTCTTCGACCATGAAGACTGATACAAAATATTTGTTCAAAATTTCTGCTATTTCCCTGTTTCCCATTATTAATTCCTCAGTCTCATCCTCTAAGGGACCAACGTTTACTTTAGCTACTCCCTTCCTTTTTATATAGCTGTAGAAACTCTTACTATCTGCTTTATATTTCTTGCTAGTTTACTCTCATAGGCCCCAAGTTTCCACACGCGGCAAAACAGGCGCCCCTCCGAGCTGGGCGCCCGTTTTTCGCGCCGAAAACGCGCCTGAAAAAAAATGCGCTATTCTCGAGCGCTTTGCAGCTCGATGTCTGCTTGGCGCGGTGCACAGGGGGCGGAGCCTACCACTCGCGCCGATTCTGTAAGTAGGAGGGAGCGGGTACAATTTAAATGAGTTTTTTTCATGCCGGCAACCCTGCGCGTGCGCGTTGGAGCGTTCGCGCATGCGCAGTCTGAAGTAAACATTGGCACTCGGCCATTTTAAAAAGTGCTGCAGAAAAAATGAAAATTTGTTTATTGAACCCTTGCAAAGGCTTGCATTTTAATTTTCTTGATATTTCTGTGTGTGAGGGAGTGCATTCTGTAATTAAAGATAGACTGTGATAAACGGGACACATGCACTTGTTTGAGACTATTCAAATTCTTTGTAGCTGTTCAATTTTTAACATTTTTTAATAAAACCACATTGCCCTTCCATGATCAGCATTGAGGCTTCTTGCAGCTTTCTCCCCCTGCCGTCCGTCAGGCCCGATGGCAAACGGCTGCCTCAAGTAATGAGGCTTCTTGCAGCTTTCTCCCTCCCTCCCCTCCCTGCCGTCGGTCGGTCCCGACGGCAAACCGCTGCCTGAAAGGCCTGCCTGAAGCACTTTCACACAGGTAGGAACATGGTTTATTTAATCTTTTCTTTGCTTATAAATTTTTATTCAGGTTGCATTTATTTGTATAATATTTGTATAAGTATAACTAAGGATTTATTGTAGAATTTAATGACTTCCCTTCCCTCCCCTCCCCCCCCCCACCTCGTTCCCGACGCCTAATTTGTAACCTGCGCCTGATTTTTTACTGTGTAGACAAGGTTTTTTCAAGCCTACAAAAATCTTCACTTGCTCCATTCTAAGTTAGTTTGGAGTACGTTTTCACTGTGGAAACTTTCAAATCAGGCGTCAGTGGCCGGACACGCCCCCTTTTGAAAAAAACATTCTGTTCAAAAGTGAAACTGTTCTACCTGACTAGAACTGCAGAAAACTTAAATGTGGAGAATTCCGATTTCTAAGATACTCCGTTCTCCACCAGTTGCTCCTAAAAATCAGGAGCAAATCATGTGGAAACTTGGGGCCATAGAAACATAGAAATGTAGAAAATAGGTTCAGGAGTAGGCCATTCAGCCCTTTGCGCCTGCACCACCATTCAATATGATCGTGGCAGATCATGTAACTTCAGTATCCCATTCCTGCTTTCTCTCCATACTCCTTGATCCCTTTAGCCATAACTGGCCCCAACAACTTTCTGTGGTAGAGAATTTCACAGGTTCACAATACTCTGAGTGAAGAGGTTGCTCCTCAGCTCGGTCCTAAATGGCTTACCCCTTATCCTTAGACTGTGAGCCCTAGTTCTGGACTTCCCCAACATCGGGAACATTCTTCCTGCATCTAACCTGTCCAATCCCATCAGAATTTTATATGTTTCTATGAGATCCCTTCTCGTTCTTCTAAATTTCAGTAAAAATAAGCCTCGATGCAGGCTCGAAGGGCCGAATGGCCTACTCCTGCACCTATTTTCTATGTTTTCTATGTTAACCGATCCAGTCTTTCTTCATATGTCAGTCCTGCCACCTCGGAAAACAGTCTGGTGAACCTTCGCTGCACTCCCTCAATAGCAAGAATGTGCTTCCTCAGATTAGGAGACCAAAACTGTCATGTTTGTAACCGTCACATAACTGTAACCTTTATGTAACAACACTGTACACTGTACACACTTGAGTGATGCACACCTTGACCACAGGGGGTGAACTTGTGGGAGACACTCCTCACCTGGTCATCCAGGTATATAAGGGAGGTCCCACACACCGGCGTCGGGAGGGACAAAGCATATCGGACTTCGTTGTGGACCGTCGGTGTTTGGCCAGCCTCTGTAAGTTCACAGACACTTACAGGGGGGAGATGTTAAGGGATTTCTTCATTGAGGGCATTGGTCATGCCAGGATTTTCAGGAAGCTTATTGAGACCAAGGACTTGACTTTGGAAAGGGCAACGCTGATAGCTCAGACCTTCATGGCAGGGGAAGAGGAGACCGAGATAATTTACGCGCGTAGCCCTGGTTCCAACGTGGTGATGGACCAGGGAGTTAACATTGTAAACGAGACTCAGAACATCACAGGCAGGCAAGGGCAATTTGACACTGCCCAGGCAGCAACAGGCTCTAGGGTGGGCCTGCAACAGAGACAATGGCAGGGGGATCGGCAATTCACGCCATCACAAGGGACAATGCATCCCGGGATGTGACCATTGAAACTCAGCAACAGAGTGCTCAGGAGTAATCAAAGAGACAATCAGAGAGGAATGCCTGTTAACAGTTCCTTTGTTCACAACAATCTCAGCTCATGCTGGAGGTGCGGTGGCAGACATGCTGCGAAAACCTGTAGGTTTCAACAATTTATCTGTAGAAACTGTAACTTCAGTGGACATCTGGCCTGAATGTGCAGAAAGCCCATAGCGAGGCTAGTTTATGAGTCAGAGGAACCAGACGAGGCGTCTGCAAAGCAGGGTGATGCTTGGGGCAAAGCTATGGACGCTGAAGTCCAGCGGGTTCACGTGGTAGATGTCCACAGCTCGTATACCAAAACACGACCTGTGATGATGAAAGTTCTACTAAATGGCATCCCGGCACGCATGGAGCTGGACACAGCAGCCAGCCAGTCACTTATGAGTGCCCAACAATTTGAAAAACTATAGCCACTCAAAGCTAACAGGCCCAAACTGGAACGCATTGACACACAGCTACAGACGTACACCAGAGAGATCATCCCAGTACTAGGCAGTGCAAACTTGGTGGTCACACACAATGGATCGGAGAACCGGCTGCCACTCTGGATTGTCCCGGGAATGGTCCCACGCTCGTGGGGAAGAGCTGGTTAGCCGATATGAACTGTAAATGGGGGGATGTGCACGCCATTTCATCAGTGGAGCGAAGTTCATGCTCACAGGTCCTACAGAAATTTGAGCCACTTTTTCAACCAGGTGTTGGGACTTTTAAGGTTACCAAAGTAGTGATACACATCACCCCGGACGCCAGACCAGTGCACCACAAAGTCAGAGCCATGAGAGAATTGAGAGTGAGTTGGACAGGCTGCTAAGAGAGGGCATAATTTTGCCTGTTGAATTCAGTGACTGGGCAAGCCCCGTCGTTCCTGTCCTTAAAGCGGATGGCTCGGTCAGGATTTGTGGCGACTACAAGGCCACCATCAACCGAGTGTCACTACAAGACCAATACCCACTTCCGAGAGCGGAGGATCTTTTTGTCACGCTGGCAGGTGGCAAGCTGTTCACCAAGTTGGAGCTCACTTTAGCCTACATGACTCAGGGACTGGCTGAAGAATCCAAGCTTCTGACCACCATCACCACACACAAGGGGCTATTCGTTTACAACAGGTGTCCATTTGGTATTCGTTCAGTGGCTGCAATCTTCCAGAGGAACGTGGAAAGCTTGCTTAAATCCATCCCTGGAACAATCATATTCCAAGATGGCATCCTTATCACGTGTCGAGACACTGAGGAACACCTCCACAACCTGGAGGAGGTGCTACGTCGACTGGACCGGGTAGGCTTGCGACTAAAGATGTCCAAGTGTGTGTTTTTGGCCCCAGAGGTCGAGTTTTTGGGCAGGAGGGTTGCCGCAGATGGGATCCGGCCTACTGAATCCAAAACGGAGGCGATCTGTCGGGCGCCCAGGCCCGGCAACACATTGGAGTTGCGGTCATTTCTGGGACTATTGAACTACTTCGGGAACTTTCTGCCGAACTTAAGCACATTGTTGGAGCCGCTGCACGTGCTCCTGTGTAAGGGTTGTGAATGGTTTTGGGGGGGCTGTCAAGAACAGGCTTTCAATCGGGCGCAGAATCTGCTTTGTTCTAACAAGCTGTTGACCTTATACAACCCCTGTAAGAAACTGGTTTTAACGTGTGATGCATCATCCTATGGGGTTGGGTGCGTGTTGCAGCAGAGTAATGATGAGGGCCAACTCCAACCTGTGGCTTATGCCTCCAGGTCGCTCTCCCAGGCAGAACGGGGATATGGGATGGTTGAAAAGGAAGCACTCGCATGTGTCTACGGGGTGAAAAAGATGCTCCAGTACCTTTTCGGCAGAAGGTTCGAGTTAGAAACGGACCACAAACCGTTAACAACCCTGTTGTCCGACAGCAAGGCTGTCAATGCCAATGCGTCAGCTCACATACAGCAGTGAGCCCTCACGCTGGCTGCGTATGACGATACCATACGGCACCGGCCAGGCACCGAAAATTGCGCTGACGCGCTCAGCAGGCTCCCACTGGCGACCACCGAGGGGGCGTCGGAACAAAGCGCAGTGATGGTCATGGCCGTTGAGGCTTTCGACACCACAGGCTCCCCCATCACAGCCCGCCAGATCAAAATCTGGACCAACAGAGATCCCCTCCTATCCCTGATAAAGAAATGTGTCCTGACTGGGGATTGGGCGCCCGCACACGGAGCATGCCCCAAGGAGGTCAGGCCGTTTCACAGACGGATGGACGAGCTCTCCATCCAAGCCGACTGCCTGCTATGGAGCAGCCAGGTAATCATGCCCCAGAAAGGAAGGGAAGCATTCATCAGGGAACTCCACAGCAAGCACCCAGGCATCGTGCTAATGAAGGCCATTGCCCGGTCACATGTATGGTGGCCGGGAATTGATTCAGACCTGGAACACTGGGTTCGCAGGTGCACGACGTGTGCTCAGCTGGGAAATGCCCCCGGGGAGGCCCCACTCTGCCTGTGGCCCTGGCCCACCAGGCCATGGTCACATATTCACATAGACTACACGGGCCCGTTCATGGGAAAAATGTTCATGCTTGTTGTCAATGCATACTCGAAATGGATCGAGTGCATCATATTGAATTCATGCACGGCATCCACCACTGTGGAAAATCTACGTACGGTCTTTGCGACCCACGGCTTGCCAGACATCCTGGTTAGTGATAATGGCCCGTGTTTCACTAGCTATGAATTCCAGGAGTTTATGTCGGGTAATGGTATCAAACACGTCAGGACAGCACTGTTCAAGCCGGCTTCCAATGGCCAGGCGGAACGTGCGGTCCAAATCATAAAACAGGGCATGCTCCGGATTCAAGAACCCTCCCTTCAGTAGCGCCTATCGCGCCTTCTGCTGGCCTATGAAACGCACGCTTAAAACGCGGCTGTCCCTCATTCACGCAGACCTGTCGGACATTGTTGAGGGCAAGCGCCAGTCCCAAATCGAGTGCCATGATCGCAACTCAGTGGGGAGATACATAGAAATTGATGACCCTGTATTTGTTCTCAATCATGCTTTGGGACCCAAGTGGCTTGAGGGTACTGTAATTAGCAAAGAGGGGAATAGGGTCATAGTGGTCAGACCTAACAGTGGGCAGATATGCCGCAAACATCTGGACCAAGTAAAGAAAAGGTTCA
Organism: Pristiophorus japonicus; assembly: GCF_044704955.1. NCBI lineage: Eukaryota > Metazoa > Chordata > Chondrichthyes > Pristiophoridae > Pristiophorus > Pristiophorus japonicus. Next base: position 63,398,500 of record NC_091985.1, read on the forward strand.
GCCTGGACACTGAGGAACCTGAGGAAGATCATGAGATGTCACCCACACCACTGCCAGTGAACGAGCAACAAGGACATTCACCAGCATGCACAGTCCCTGCGGCCAGCCCGGACAGGCCGGAATCACCCCAGGCAACAGAAATGCATGCCAAGGTCCAACCACCAGAGCCCCAACTGCGGCGCTCCACGAGAGAGCGTCGACCGCCTGAAAGACTTAATCTTTGACACAAAGACGTTGGGGGGAGGTGATGTCGTGTTTGTAACCTTCACATAACTGTAACCTTTATGTAACAACACTGTACACTGTATACACCTGAGTAATGCACACCTTGATCACAGGGGGTGAACTTGTGGGAGATACTCCTCACCTGGTCATATAAAGGGAGGTCCCATGCAGGGTCAGCACTTCTTGGTCCTGGGAATAAAGGTTCAGATCACGTAGTGACCTTGTCTGCAGTACATGCCTCGTGTAATTCTATAGTAAGGTGTAAGGACACTACAAAAACTGTACACAATATTCAAGATGAGGCCTCACCAAGGCCCTGTACAACTGCAGTAAGACCTCCCTGCTCCTATACTCAAATCCTCTCGCTATGAAAGCCAACATGCCATTTGCCTTCTTCACCGCCTGCTGTACCTGCATGCCAACTTTCAATGACTGATATACCATGAGAAGGTATGCCATCTTCTCCGTCTTTATCATTTTTTTAGTCGTCCTTTGCTGATTTCTAAAAATGTCCCAATTCTCTGGCCTTCCACGGTGCTTCGCAACATTGTATGCCTTTTCAATTTGATACCAGCCTTTACTTCCTTAGTTAGCCAAGGATGGTTCATCCTTCTCTTAGCATCTTTTTTTCTCACTGAAATAAATCTTTACTGAGAGTTATGAAATCTCTCCTTAAATGTTTGCCACTGCGTTTATTACCCTTTAATATATTTTCCCAGTCCACTTTAACCAACTCTGCCTTAATACCTTTGTAATTACCTTTATTTAAGTTCAGGATGCTCGTTTGCGACCTAGCTTTCTCACGTTATGATCACTCATCCCAAGAGGATCCTTCACTACAAGATCATTAATTAATCCAGATTCGTTACACACTACCAGGTCTAAAATAGTCTGCTCGCTGGTTGGTTCCACAACGTATTGTTCCAAGAAACCATCCCGCATACACTCCATGAACTCTTCCTCAAGGTTACCTTTGCCAATTTGATTTGTCCAATAATTATGAAGATTAAAATTGCCCATCATTATTGCTGTACCTTTCTTACAAGCCTCTATTATTTCTTGATTTATACTCTGTGCCACAAAGTGATTACTGTTTGGGGGCCTGTAGACCACTCCCACCAGTGACTTCTTTATCATTACTTCTTATCCCCACCCAAACTGATTCCAAATCTTGATCTTCTGAGCCACTATCATTTCTTACTACTGCACTGATCTCATCCTTTATTAACAGGGCTACCTCACCTCTTTTTTCATTTCTGCCTATCCTGACCAAATGACAAATACCCCATAATATTTAGTTCCCAGCCTTGGTCACCTTGCGACCACATCTCTGTAATGGCAATCAGAGCGTACCCATTTATTTACATTTGTGCCGTTAACTCATCAGACAACTGATGAGGAGGAGGACACAGATGGCACAAGCGCGTCACGGCTTCCACCCACACGCACCAGCTCAGATACTGGTGGGAGTGCGTGGTGTGCTGTAGTTGACGTGGTATGTGGGGTGGCACTGGGTATTGCACCGGGAACTAGCAGGCTGCAGCAGGGTAACGGGGCTAGGCAACCACAGGTGCCACCTCTCCGGGGGGCGAGTGCGCATGGGAGTTCTGCTGAAGAGGACTCAGACGAGCCCATCACTATTGGGGTTTATGAAAGAAGGGTGGAGGACATGCATTCCAAGATGTTGGGGGCACTGACAAGGGTGCCAGAGAGCCTGTCAGAAGTGGTGAGGAGTGTGGAGGAGTCCGCCTCCCGCATAGTCGACAGCTCTATGCACATAATGGAGCCCATCATTGCCAGTGTGCAGGCAATGGTGGATTCCCAGAGTGACTGTGCAGATCCAGCTGTGATGCCGCAACCTGCAGGTGATGTAGCAGCTGCCATTTCAGCACAGGCGCAAGCGAACAATCGCATCAGTGCTGGATTGGAGAGGATGGCCGTGGCCCTGGAAACTTAGAATGCTCTTATGTTCTTTGGGCAGCAGGCCATGGAGCGTCTTAGTGCTGCCATGGAGCATTAAAATGCTGCCATCTCTGATGAATTTGAGACACTAGCTGCTCTCATGCAGTCTCAGCTCGATGCTACCAGACACCTCAGTCACGGCTGGGTCCAACACGGGTTGCGGGGGACCTTCCGGTGTCGCGCCACCACACCAACCTGACCTCCCTCAGCTTGGTGGTGGTGGTAAGGTACTGCCCCCGGGGTGTGGTGCAAGCTCCTCAGTCCAGGATCATGATGACGTGCTCTCTCAGGATCACAGTATTCCTGGCCCCAGACCTCCCACTCCACCAGTGCCTCCATGAATGGTTCCACCCAAGCCAAGCTAGACAGCACTTCCCAGGAGAGTGCTGGCCAGTTGGCACCCGACCCTTCCAGGCCCAAAGGTGTTCGAGGGTGTCCTAGAAGGACAGCTGTAGCTCCCAGACACATGATGCAGCCACAGGGGAGAAACTTATGCATAGTGTGAGGCTAGGTGTGCTTAAGAGATGTTATGAGGACATGCACAGGGGTAAGACATGTTTATTGGGGTTAGTTGATGGGAGTCTTTTTGTTGATGTGTTTTTGCACAGACTGGAATATGTTGATAACCGTTCCCTCGGTGACACCCTAGTCCATTCCGCAGTCACCCTCAGCACCCCCTCCCCTTGCGACGGCACCTTTCAGTGTAAACGCAGGAGGTGCAACACCTGCCCTTTTAACTCCTCCCTTCCCACTATCCAGGGCCTCAAATACTCCTTCCAGCTGAAACAGTGATTTACTTGTACTTCTTTCAATTAATATACTGTATTCACTGCTCACGATGTGGACTCCTCTTGGGGAGACCAAGCGTAGATTAGGTGACCGCTTTGCAGAGCACCTCCGTTCAATCCGCAAGTGTGACTCTGGGCTTCCGGTCACCTGTCACTTTAATTCGCCATTCCATTCCCACTCTGACCTCTCTGTCCTCGGTCTCCTACACTGTTCCAGCAAAGCTCAACGCAAGCTCAAGGAACAGCACCTCATCTCTTGTTTAGGCACTTTACAGCTTTCTGGACTCAACATCGAATTCAACAATTTCAGAGCGTAACCACTGCCAATCTTTGGCTCTCTTTTCCCTCCCCCGAACCTGTTTCTTTTTTTCTTCTGGTCTCTAATGGCAACTGGTCATTATCCCGCCATTCACACCCTATCTTGACTAATGTTTTTCTAACTCCTGGCATTACCATTTCATTTGGCCCATCATCCCTTTTATCTCTCTAATCTCTCCTGTCTTCCACTCTATCACAGACCTTCCCTTTTGTTCTTTTTTCCCCTCCCCCTTTCAGTGCTTGTTAAGAATATGTTCTTTTCAAATACTCTCCAGTTCTGACGAAGGGTCATCGACCTGAAACATTAACTCAGTTTTCTCGCCACAGATGCTGCCTGACCTGCTGAGATTTCTTGCATTTTTCATTTTTATTCCAGATTCCAGCAGCCGAAGTATTTTGCTTTTGTACATTGATAAATCTTTATTTTTGCCACTTATATCTGGCCAGGTCTTTCATTTGGGATTGGGCAATTATGCGTGAAGGCACTCATTGTGATGGCCATTGAAAGTGGGAGCTGAAGGGTCATGTGTGGATGGGATTACCTGAAGTGAGCAGCGATGAGATGGTGGTGCACCTCCCTTGCAGGGTTGTGCTGGGAACGACGCCTCCTAGCTCAGTGGTGACAGGGATCCTCTTCCTCCTCATCATCAGGTGGTACTGCTGGCTCGACCTTCAGCGGCTATCCCCTCATGATGGCCAGATTGTGCAGCATGCAGCAGACCACGACGAATATGGAGACCTGTTGAGGAGATTACTGCAAGGCACCACCAGACCGGTCCAGGCAACAGAACCTCTGCTTACGGATGCTTATGCAGTGCTCGATGATGCACCTGGTGCCACAATGAGCGTCATTGTATGCACGCTCTGCCGTTGTCCTGGGGTTCCGCAGTGGAGTGAGCAACCAAGTGGAGAGGAAATATCCCTTGTCCCCAAGCAGCCAACCACAATCCTGGTTGGAGCCAGCGAAGATGGTGGGCACACTGGTTTGGCACAGAATGAATGAATCATGGCTGCTTCCTGGGTACCTCGCGTCAACATCCATGATCCGACACTGGTGGTCACAGACGAGCTGCACATGCAGCGAGTGGAACCCCTTGCGGTTCACAAAGATCTCTGGGTGATGTAGTGGCACCCTCAGCCCAACATGTGTGCAGTCTATCGCACCCTGCACCCTCGGGAAGCCTGCAATTCGGGCAAATCTGGCCTGCCGCTCCATCGGTTTCTCCCTTGTCATGGGGAAGGAGATGTACTGCACCCTTCTCCTGTAGAGTGCATCGGTGACATGCCGGATGCACCGATGTGCAGAGAATTGCGAAATGTTGCCAATGTCTGCAGTGGCAGGCTGGAAAGACCCCGTGGCATAAAAATTCAACGCAATGGTGACCTTGGTCTCTATGGTCAGCATTGTGTGAGGCTGGAGATTGTCGCACAGGACAGTGTGGAGCTTCCCGAGTACATCTTTCTTAAATCTTAGCCTTCACAGGCATTCATTGCTCATCGCTGAGCTGGAGGAAGGAAAACTGAGGTCTGTAGAGCCTTTGAGGGTCGGGTCTCCATGCCCCAAATTTGCATTGGCCACCTCCTCTGACAGCTGGATGATGCCCAGCTCCCTGATCCACCTGAATGTCGGGTGCCTCTGGAGGCGGTTGCTGGCAAGGCTCTTGGCCCATTATTTGTTGCGGGGGGAGGGGAGAGGAGCAGCAGCATACCTCGCTCTCCTTCTGACGCCATTTCAATCCTGGCCACCCTCTCTAGCTGCAGGTCTGTGCACATCTGCAGGCGCTTCTCTCTGTTGGGCAGCCATGACTGCTGCCTTCCTTGCCCGCTGCCTCTTTAGGCTTTGCTGACGGCGATGCCTTCTCCTGCGTGCTGCCCTGCATCTGACCAGGTGTACTTCTGCCAACACTGATCCCACTCTTTTTCAGGCTGCACCTTGCCAAGTAAGCTTCTGGAGCACAGAATGAGGCCTACAAGCCTCCACTAAAGACTGAGAGGTGAAAGTCCTCAGAAGTCTCACAAAACCTCTGAACATCACTCAGCAACTTCAATGCAGCCAAAAAACAGAAGTTAAACTTCTCTGAGAAAATGGCCACAATCACGGGGATAGTCCATTGCCCTTGTCCAGCAGTGTCGTGTTCCATGGCAAAGTGGACCAACACAAAAACCTGGCGGGGTCACTGCCGAAAAAAAGCCTCCCTTTTAACTGCTGAAAATGGGTGGCGAGGAAGCCTAGCAGCAGCACGTACCCTGATAACATCACGGCGGCCTGAATCCCTTTACCACTGATTCACCCCGGCGAAAGTCCACACGGCTGGAACTCCCCGCCGAGCTGAATATGGCTCAGGGGGGGAAAAAATACCTGACTGTGGCAGCTGGCCAATTTTTACGAATGGCCACCAAAAACCCGTGTTAACGGTCCCTCCAGGGACGCTGAATTTCAGCCCCATTTACTCGTACTCACATCCTCTTGTAATAAAGCCAACATACAATTTACTTTATTAATTCCTTGCTGTACCTGCATTTTAACTTTCAGTGACTCGTGTACAAGGACACCAAGGTCCCTCTGAACATCAACATTTCCCAAATTCTCACCATTTAAAAAAATACTCTGCTTTTCTATTTTTCCTAACAAGTTGGATAACTTCACATTTCTCCACATTATATTCCATTTGCCATGTTCTTGCCCACTCACTTAGCCTGTCTATATCCCCATGAAGCCTCTTTGCATCCTCCTCACAACTTACATTCCCACCTAACTTTGTATCATCTGCAAACTTGGATATATTACATTTGGTCCCCACATCCAAATAATTTATATATATACATATATATATAGTGAATAGTTGAGGCCCAAGCACCGATCTTTGCGGTACCTCACTAGTTACTGCCTCTCTCTCCCTCCCCCAAACTCTCTCCTCCCCAATCCCCCTCTCTCTTTCTCCCCACCCCGCTCTCTCACTTACCTGAAAGTAACTCATTTATTCCTACTCTGTATGCTGTCCATTAATAAAACCTCAATCCATGCTAGTATATTACGCCCAACCCCATGAGCCCTACTTCTGTTTAATAGCCTCATGTGGCATCTTATTGAATGCCTTCTGAAAATCCAAATACACCACAACTCTTTTGGGAGGAAACAAAAACATTAATCCGTGCTCCCCGATCTGGGGGACACTCCAAACATTTTTCAACTGCCCTTTTTTTGTGTTTTTTTTTGTATTTTTTTGTATTTTTTGTGGGGTTTTTTTGGGCACTAAAATCAATTTTTTTTCCAAGTGCCCCCTATAAAAGTGGAGGAGGACACTAAAAACATCGGCAATTAAAACAAATTAAACTTTAAAACATAAAATCAAATTAAAATTTGGTTGCCGGGGGTCCAAATACACCACATCCACTGGTTCCCCCTTATTTATTCTGCTAGTTACAACCTCATCAAACATGATTTCCCTTTCATAAATCCATGTTAACTCTGCCCAATCCTATTATTATTTTCTAAGTGCCTTATTACCACGTCCTTAATAATAAATTCTCGCATTTTCCCTTCTACTGATGTCAGGCTAACTGATCTGTAGTCCCTCATTTTCTCTTTCTCCTTTCTTAAGTACTGGGGTTACATTTGCCACCTTCCAATCCATGGGAACCATTCTAGAATCGATGGAATTTTGGAAGATGACATCCATTATCTCTATAGCCACCTCTTTCAAAACCCTAGGATGTAAGCCATCAGTTCCAGGGGATTTATCAGCTTTCAGTCCCATTAATTTCTCCAGTACTAGTTTTTTTTCTAATACTAATTTATTTCAGTTCCTCATTCTTGTTAGACCCTTGGTTCGCTAATATTTTCGGGAGGTTTTTGCATCTTCTTCCGTAAAGACACAGTATTTGTTTAATTTCTCTGCCATTTCCTTATTCCCCACTATAATTTCTCCTCAGCCTGTAAGGGACCCACATTTAGTTTTGCTAATCTTTTCCTTTTTACATGCCTACAGAAGCTTTTATAGTCTGTTTTTATGTCTCTTGCTAGTTTACTCTCATATTCTATTTGTCTCTTCATCAATTTCTTGGTCCTCCTTTGCTGAATTCTAAAATCCTCCCAAACCTCAGGCTTACTGCTCCTTTTAGCAACATTATAGGTCTCTTCATAGAAACATAGAAAATAGGTGCAGGAGTAGGCCATTCGGCCCTTCGAGCCTGCACTGCCATTCAATGAGTTCATGGCTGAACATGCAACTTCAGTACCTCATTCCTGCTTTCTCGCCATACCCTTTGATCCCCCTAGTAGTAAGGACTACATCTAACTCCTTTTTGAATATATTTAGTGAATTGGCCTCAACAATTTTCTGTGGTAGAGAATTCCACAGGTTCACCACTCTCTGGGTGAAGAAGTTTCTCCTCATCTCGGTCCTAAATGGCATACCCCTTATCCTTAGACTGTGACCCCTGGTTCTGGACTTCCCCAACATTGGGAACATTCTTCCTGCATCTAACCTGTCTAAACCCGTCAGAATTTTAAACGTTTCTTGTCCACTCTACTGGAAACATCCTCAAAAAATTCCAGAAGATTTGTCAAGCATGATTTCCCTTTCACAAATCCATGCTGACTTGGACCTATCATGTCACCTCTTTCCAAATGCGCTGCTATAACATTCCTAATAATTGATTCCATCATTTTACCCACTACCGATGTCAGGCTGACCGGTCTATAATTCCCTGTTTACTCTCTCCCTTTTTTAAAAAGTGGGGTTACATTGGCTACCCTCCACTCCATAGGAACTGATCCAGAGTCTATAGAATGTTGGAAAATGACTGTCAATGCATCCGCTATTTCCAAGGCCACCTCCTTAAGTACTCTGGGATGCAGACCATCAGGCCCTGGGGATTTATCGGCCTTCAATCCCATCAATTTCCCCCACACAATTTCCCGACTAATAAGGATTTCCCTCAGTTCCTCCTTCTTACTAGACCCTCTGACCCCTTTTATAGCCGGAAGGTTGTTTGTGTCCTCCTTAGTGAATACCGAACCAAAGTACTTGTTCAATTGGTCTGCCATTTCTTTGTTCCCCGTTATGACTTCCCCTGATTCTGACTGCAGGGGACCTATGTTTGTCTTTACTAACCTTTTTCTCTTTACATATCTATAGAAGCTTTTGCTTTGATCTAATACTATCTTTAACTTCTCTTGTTAGCCACAGTTGGACCACTTCATCTGTGGGGTTTTTGTGCCTTACAGGAATGTATTTTTGTTGTAAATTATGTATTAGTTCTTTAATTGCCGGTCTACCATCATACCTTTTAATGTAGTTTCCCAATCTATCTTAAACAACTCGCCCCTCATACCTATGTATTTTGCTTTGTTTAAATACATGACCCTAGTTTCCAATTTGAATAAATCACTTTCAAACTAAATATAAAATTCTATCATATGGTCACTCTTCTCCAATGGCTCCTTTACGATAAGGTGATGAATTAACACTTTCTCATTGTACAATACTAGATCTAAAATAGCCTGTTCCCTAGTTGGTTCCTCAACATACTGATCTAGAAAACTATCTTGTTTCCATGAATTCATCCTCCATACTATTACGGCAAATTTGGTTTTCCCAGTCTATATGTAGATTAAAGTCCCCCATGACACCTGTATTACCCTTGTATGCGCCTCTAATTTCCTGATTTATACTCTGCCCGACGTTACAACGACTGTTTGCGGGTTATAAACAACTCCCACCAATGTTTTCCGTCCCTTGCTGTTTCTTAGCTCCATCCAAACTGATTCTATTTCTTGATTTTCCAAGCTAAGATCCTTTCTCCCTCCTATCTTTATCCCATCTTCTATCAGGGCCACGCCTCCTCCTTTTCCATTTTGCCTATCTCTTCTAAAAGTTAAGTATCCTGGAATATTTACTTCCCAACCTTTGCAACCACGTCTCCATAATCGCTATTAGATCAAACTATTAATTTCTATCTGCGCTATTAATTCATCTATTTTGTTGAGAATGCTTTGTTCATTGAGGTATAGTGCCTTTAGCTTTGACTTTTTTCTATTTTTCCTTGATTATCACCTTAGTCAATGATGCCCTGTTAGCTTTGTTACTCACTCTGTCCCTTCCTGAGTCACTCTGCTTATTTTTACTCAAAACTCCGCTCTGCTCTAGAGTCTTGACATTTCTCTTGCTGCTTTTAAATTTACTCTTTCCTGAATCCTCCCCCCGTCCCCCACTCTTCATTAATTTAAAGCCCTGTCTACTGCCCTAATTATTTGATTTGCCAGGACACTGGCTCCAGCCTGGTTTAAGTGGGGCCCGTCCCAATGGAGCAATTTCCTCTTTCCCAAGTACTGATGCCACTGACCCGCAAAGCAAAATCCCTGCCTCCCACACCACTCTTTCAGCCAAGCATTTAACTTTTTAATCTGCTTATCCCTATGCCAATTGGCGTGTAGCCCAGGTAACAATTAAGAGATTATCTTTGAGGTTCTGCTTTTTAATTTGGACCCCAACTCCTCAAACTCTCTCAGCAGAACCTCATTCCTAGTTCTACCTATGTCATTGGTTCCTACATGGACCACAACAACTGGATCCTCCACTTCCCACTTCTCAAGCCGCGTGGAGATGTCTTTAACCCTGGCACCAAGCAGGCAACACAACTGTCGGAACTCCAGGTCGTGGCTGCAGAGAACAGTATCTATCCCTCTGACTATATTGTCCCCTACCACAACTACATTCCCTTTCACTCCCCCCACTTGAATAGCCTCCTGCACCATGGTCAGCTTGCTCATCCATCCTGCAGGCTTTTCCCTCATCCACACAGACAGCAAGAACCTCATACCTGTTGGATAAGGACAAATGCCTGGGGTCCCCTCACCTGCCTGAGTTGCAGTAACACCCTCCTGTCCCTGACCACTAACCAAACCTGTACCACTACCTAACCTAACAGGTGTGACTACCTCCTGGATCAACTCTGAGCTGAAGTTCCTCAAGATGCAGGCACTTACTGAAAACGTCATTGTCCAGGATCACAATGCTCTCCAAAAACTCCCACATGCTGCAGGTGCGGCACACCACCTGCACTGCCATCCCGATATGACCTTGTTCTATTTAGTTAAATTTGTATTAAAGTAACATAGTTTACAATTTAATTTCTTGACTACTTAATTTATCTAGATTAAGTTATGGACAATGAAATTACATATCTACCTGTAACACAAAGCACTGCAAGTCGTGTAGGCAAAAAGCAGCAACTCCTTCCCTCTTCTCCAAAATCCCACTCTTTCCAAATAAAACACTGTTTAAGTGCACTCTTGTTTAATCCTGCTCTGTGCAGACCACTTTACAACCAATGCAGAACTTTTGAAGTGTAGTCACTGTTGTAATGAAGGAAATGGAGCAATTTGCCCACAGCAAGGTCTCACAAACAGCAGAGATAATGACCAGATAATATGTGTTCACTATGTTGGTTGAGGGATAAATATTGGCCAGGAAAATACCCCTCCTTTTCTTCCAATAGTGCCATAGGATTTTTTATACCCACCTGAAATTTTCGTCTCATCTAAAAGATGGCACCTCCAACAGTGTAGCACTCACTCAGTACTGCACTGAAATGCCAGCTTGGATTGTGTGTTCAAATCTCTGGAGTAGGACTTGAACCTATACTCTTTGAATCTGAGGAAGGATGTTCTTGCTATTGAGGGAGTGCAGCGAAGTTCACCAGACTGATTCCCAGGATGGCAGGACTGACATATGAGGAGAGACTGGATCAACTGGGCCTTTATACATTGGAGTTTAGAAGGATGAGAGGGGATCTCATTGAAACATGTAAGATCCTGACGGAACGGGACAGGTTAGATGCGGGTAGAATGTTCCCAATGTTGGGGAAGTCCAGAAGCAGGGGACACAGTCTTAGGATAAGGGGTAGGCCATTTAGGACTGAGATGAGAAACTTCTTCACTCCTGTGGAATTCCCTGCCACAGAGAGTTGTTGATGCCAGTTCATTGGATATATTCAAGAGGGAGTTAGATATGGCCCTTACGGCTAAGGGGATCAAGGGGTATGGAGAGAAAGCAGGAAAGGGGTACTGAGGGAATGATCAGCCATGATCTTATTGAATGGTGGTGCAGGCTCTAAGGGCTGAATGGCCTATTCCTGCAGCTATTCTCTGTTTCTATGTTTTGAGTCCAAAATAGCGTCCACGCCGCTTCTTTGGGCCACGCCGGATGCCATTTTGGTAAGGGCCAAACAAGAGGCATTGTTTACCCACATCTGAAGCAGGCCTTTAGGCCATTAACATATCCAAATAAGGAGCTTAACACCTGCTTCTGCTCCCTCTTGCAAATTTGATTTGCGTTTGAGCCAGCCGGCGCCAGTGCTGATTGCCTCCGGGAAAATCAACACTAACGAAAACAAGGTAAGTACTTACCATTATCACCGTTGCTCCCGGTCCCAAGATCTCTGACCTCACTCCCGACTCTGGCCTCCCCAATCTCCCCCAACCTCATAGCCCTCCCTAACAGCAATGCCGACCGCAAAAACAATACTGTAGGCGCCCCTGATCTTCCTCGGCCTGACCTCCTAGCCCTCCCTGACAGCAATGTCGATCCCCAAACAATATTGCAGCCCCCTCCTCCCCCATAACCTGATGATCACAAACTCCAAGGCCCACCCATTCCACCTCCAGACCACGCTATGCAACCCAATCACTTACCTGGAAACTGAAGCTTCAACCTGCACGGGCTTCTACCGCAGCACCATCTACATGATAATGAGATCCCAGGACAAAAATCCGATGCTCCTCCAACCACACTCTGTGGGGAAGGCACCCAAAATTGGACGCTACTGAATTTCTAGGCCATAGTTTTCTAATCCACTATACCACTGACTTCCATTGAAATGGTTATAACATGCTTTTCTGCAGCAAATACTATAAAATACATTCGCCAATTTTCTCCCTTTCCTCTCCTAAGGATGGTGATTCATGCTGCGGTATGCATCCACAGACATTTGCCATCCTCCAGTGGCCAATTTTCAAATGAACCTGGACAGTGAGGGTTGGAGGGCTGTTCAAATAAGATGGCAAACTCTGTCCCTCCCACCCTAGTATACTTCCCAGCAGCAGTTACCGGATACTGTTCAAGTATAGAAACCTGCCTGAGCATGGGAACAGTGTGGCGAATTGTAATACTCTTGCTGCCATCACAGCGGAGAATGATTTCTGTTCTGTGCTGCATTAACTAAACTTGGGGCCGTCCCGGTCTGCATGGCTCAGGACCACAACATACGAGTGCAATTATCCACTGAGCCATCAGGCATATTTGTTGTTTTTAAGTAAAATCACAAATCACAAAGACATATCCTTTTGTAGAATTTGCTGACGATTTGTATTAGGGAGCAATTCGGTCAAAACACTACATTCTTCAACATGCAAGTTTAGAGTGTAATGCCTTTGAGCCACTTGTTTCTTAACCTATACCAGCAGTGAATACTCCTGCAAGGTTTCCCAACATTTTCCAGTGAGGAATCATTTTAGAAAGAGGAATTTGTGCACAACATGCTATGAGGGAGATGGTTCTAAATCATGGGACTATTCAATAAGTGTGTATATTAATTCAGTTCCTTCACACTCAGTTCCAGCACCATGGACAATTTAATCAGTCCTGCTGTTTCAACAAAAGTCATCCAAAATAGAGATAATAGATACTAATCCTAAGCAACCATCCTTCCCATTACCACAAAAGAGCTAGATGAGTGAGGCAAGTGCTACAATAGAAAGCATTCTCTTCCAAAAAAATTGACTGACAAAAGTAATGGATCTGCTGTTGGGGAACAGAACTAGATAATGGCATTTAACTCTTATTTCCAGTGCTCCTCTCCCCTCCAGTGCAGACATAGGTATCATGGATTCCTGAGTTAGATCCGAACTAGAGGTTTGGAGTGGTCCCTCTGAGAAAGCCGTCAATGCTGTTTGTTTGGTTTATGTCCCTCATAGCAGATCAACTGATTCTGCCAATAGGCTTTTCAGAGGTGAGCACTTCTCATCAATAGTGCTCATATCACTCCAAGTGCATCTGTGCTACGATGGAGGGGGTTGAGCAATTTTTTCTCCATAAGAAGCAACTCAGGGGTCCAGATTAAATTGGGAATCGGGCAGGATTCAGCCTACCTGTAGCTGTAGTTGATGTATCATTGCTTTAGATTCAAGTTGCTTTCTCAACAGTGTTCTTACATTAAACTCCAAAAATATTTAATATTTCCAAACAAAATTCACATGAATGGGGATTTTTACAAATTTAATAATCAATGAAACATGCCATTTTCTTAGTTTATTGTCTTTAAGGCTGGGGATTCAACTCAATGACTATTGTTTCTTTGTGTGTATACAAATCTGCAATTTGGTAACCTTAAATAATACATGACAAAAATTAAGAAGGTTTCATCTTTGGCAGGACAGCAGTTAAAGAACTGTTCACAAAGCATACTTCCTTTTATAAGAAATAAACCCCACATCTCAAAACATTCTGTGCCAATCTTCCGCCATCATTTAAGAATTCAAAGATTCTTAATGTTACTGTACTGTCTAGGTATATCTATCACAGACTCCGTTACTTATCGTGCAAATATCAAAATAAATAATTACAACACAATATTCAAATAAACTGTAATATTGAGAAATGGTGGCCACTAGCCTGCAGTGCTACAAATTTGAATACACAGATAATCTTCAATAAATTAAAAGAAAAGACCAACGTAAATCGGTTTTGTTGAATTCTTTGGCTCATTTGACAAGTTGATTCAGTGTTTTGTTAGCATCCAACTAAAATACCTTTTAATAATTCATTCAGATCATGTTTTTACCATGCTTTATATATAGGTACTGAACCAACATAACAAAAATAACTTTGACATTTCCTTTTTCTTTTTTTTACAAAAAATCTTTATAAATATTTTAAAAATGTGTACAAAGCATTTCTAAGGAGGACCAGAGCTGGACACTACACAAATCAGAGAGTTTAAAGCAAAAGACACTGTACCATTTAGTTCATAAGTGACATTTTCTTCTTGTGAAGTCAGTTTATAAGGCCTCACTGATCTAATGGTGTACTTTGTGCTCTTCACTTATGCACGGAAGCTTACTGTTGTATGTGCAAGACAAAAATAATAAAAGTCTGCAAAATGGGAATGCAATCATAATTTCTTAGATTTGAATCTAACGGATCACAATATGGACATCCACACTGTGCTTTCTAATTAGGTCTTTAAGACCTAAAGCAGCCTTCCTTAAATAATCATACTTAGTGGTATTAAAAATGGAAAATGAATAATGAAGTGAGCTTTCACTTCAGTATCAACAGTTCCAGTTTTAAATTTTGATTTAAGTGGGAATGTTGCTCATCAACTATTCAAAAATTAACTTATTGGCACTCGATTCTCAAAAAGTCTTACATAAAATGAAAGACAAAGAATCAGAAAACAACACTTATACATTAAAGTGTGAATAAAAACATGAATTACTACCACAAACTGAAAAGCACTCTTGAAATTGAAGAGTACATTTTACATGAAATTAGAGCTTTCAAAAAAAAAACTCAATAAAATTAAATATCTCCTCTTGACGACTTTTAAACAAAAGACTTAATGTGCACCTTGTGCCACCATAATTATTTTCAAAATACAACCTACAATGGACCTTCCTAAGCTCAAACTAGTACGCTTCAAAATAAATCTATTTCCCAGTTTCTACTGCATTCATCCTCTTTCCAGGAACACTAACTGCCTGTTCTCAGTACTGAGTAACATGCTACTTTCCCCATCTTTATCCCTATAAGTTGTCAACACAGCTGACAATCCTGTCATTTCCGTTCCTTCATGGTCACATTATCAGCATTCCAGTATGCTATTCACTGCTGCTTCTAAGATGGAGTCTGTTTCTCTGATGCCTTCATTATGATCTGGGATACATTTTTCTATATAGTTCTCCACAGGAGCTAAGGCTGAAAAATGAGGCGTTTCAACTTCAGGTGAGCTATTTTTGATGACTGCATTGTCAGAAGGTTTCTGAGCTTGTTGTAGATCCAAAATACTATTGATTGCACTCTCCAAATGTTCATGGAGTGATGTGTCACATTGTGCTTCTTTTGTATCTTTAGTCTGCACACTTGTAAACTCTTGCTGTTGAGAATTTTTAGCACTTTTGTCTTGTGACTGGTCATGCCAAGCCAACTGTGTGTCACCCTCATTATGTTCCAATTTAATGGGATTATTAATTTGATTAATAACAGGGTCCTGTCCTTCCTTCATTAGACCTTCTACAGTGACTTTATCACAAAAATTACTGTGCTTTTCCTCAACATCAGACCTACTTTCTTCTCTTTCACATGCTTGGACAGTTCCAACAACAGGTTCACAAATGTTAGTGCTTTGAGCCTCTACGTATCCAGACGTGGGACCAGTAATAATTCTATCACCTTGGTTTCCAGTATCTGACGGCTCTTGAGTTTCTGAAGATTTACTTTGTGTTCCATAAGCTGTCCCCGGCTTGATTGTTAGTTTGAGCCCTTTGCTGCTGCTGTAGGATTTAGAAGTGCATGGACTGTTAGTGGGAGAGTTTGTGGCTGCCTTGACCCCGCTTGCCACAGAAGAAACTATATGAACCAATCTGGAAGATTCACTTTTCTGGCTGATAGTAGCATTCGCTGGTGTAGACCTCCTGCTGCTACTGCCTGAAGACTTGTGTGGGATCATATCTGTAGTTAGTGGTTGTGTTTCAGCTTCAGGTTTTACAGAAACAGTAGAGGAGCAACAGAAGTTTGCCAAATAGCCATCTAAATAAAAGGAAAATAATAAAGTGATGTAGATTACTGCAGTATACTGTACAATTAAATTGTCACTGGGTGGTAATGAACAAAATATTCAACCTACACCTATAAATAGAGCCCTTTAGATTGTTGAATAAAAATTAAAAAGTGTGTGACTTCTATTTATAGTAGTAAATCAGCTAATCTTCAGAATAGCGTGGTTGGCAGCCTCTGGGAATGGCCCTACATTCTTTTTCAAACTTTTTTTAAAAAGAGACTGTCTTAGTCTATGTAATCAATTGGTCTACAATCGATTGTGTAGCCTACGCTGGCTTTTTAAATTTTAACTACTACCCTTATCGCCATTGTAATCCTAGATGTCAAGAACACACTGATGTTCTTAGTGCCTGGCAATGTTGGAGTACAAATGACAGGAAGTATCTCATACGATGATATATTCTGTCATTTATGCTTAGTATGACTATGTTTTCCTATGTTAGGGTGGACATATTCTATGTACTCTGTCACTCCTGGTAAGAAATCCAGAAGTGGCGGGGGAGCACAGGGATCCAGCATACCAATTTCTCATCCCCCTCTGCTGGAATATGATCAACTTTTTAATTTTTCATTAAATTGATCTGCCCAATAAATCTGTATCTTGTTTAATAAATAAAATACAATATTCTAACAAATATATAAAACAGGTTAACTAGGGTGCCTAGTGAAAAATGCACTGTTCTATTTATCAAGTCATCTTAACCATATGCCCATTAATGGCTATTAATGTTACAGGTTGAACCTATCTTATCCGATACTCCTTTAACTGGCAACATCCCTTGTCCGGCATCATTCCCGGCGAGGGGTCGCAACCTGGGACTGAGTGCTCCTCTTCTCCCCGCTGCCTCCAGTGTTCCCTCCTTGATCGGGTCGGCGCGCTTTGTCCTGGGGCTGGCTGGCTGCTCTTATCCCCGCTCCCTCCAGTGTTCCCTTCTCGGTCGGGTCGTGGCGGATGACACTAAGTTGGGTGGCAGTGTGAGCTGTGAGGAGGATGCTATTAGGCTGCAGAGTGACTTGGATAGGTTAGGTGAGTGGACAAATGCATGGCAGATGAAGTATAATGTGGATAAATGTGAGGTTATCCACTTTGGTGGTAAAAACAGAGAGACAGACTATTATCTGAATGGTGACAGATTAGGAAAAGGGAAGGTGCAACGGGACCTGGGTGTCATGGTACATCAGTCATTGAAGGTTAGCATGCAGGTACAGCAGGCGGTTAAGAAAGCAAATGGCATGTTGGCCTTCATAGCGAGGGGATTTGAATACAGGGGCAGGGAGGTGTTGCTACAGTTGTACAGGGCCTTGGTGAGGCCACACCTGGAGTATTGTGTACAGTTTTGGTCTCCTAACTTGAGGAAGGACATTCTTGCTATTGAGGGAATGCAGCGAAGATTCACCAGACTGATTCCCGGGATGGCGGGACTGACCTATCAAGAAAGACTGGATCAACTGGGCTTGTATTCACTGGAGTTCAGAAGAATGAGAGGGGACCTCATAGAAACGTTTAAAATTCTGACGGGTTTAGACAGGTTAGATGCAGGAAGAATGTTCCCAATGTTGGGGAAGTCCAGAACCAGGGGTCACAGTCTGAGGATAAGGGGCAAGCCATTTAGGACCGAGATGAGGAGAAACTTCTTCACCCAGAGAGTGGTGAACCTGTGGAATTCTCTACCACAGAAAGTAGTTGAGGCCAATTCACTAAATATATTCAAAAGGGAGTTAGATGAAGTCCTTACTACTCGGGGGATCAAGGGTTATGGCGAGAAAGCAGGAAGGGGGTACTGAAGTTTCATGTTCAGCCATGAACTCATTGAATGGCGGTGCAGGCTAGAAGGGCTGAATGGCCTGCTCCTGCACCTATTTTCTATGTTTCTATGTTTCTATGTTGTCAGCAGTACCCGGTAAGTTTTTAATGTAATTGTTCATTTTGTCAATATCAGTTTTTAAATTACTTTTTTTATTTCTTTAAAAACTGATATTGATGATTAGGCATGTTTTGTAGTTGAGAGGACAAAGTCGGCTGAAGTATTGCAGGCTCTCTGAACTAATGCTTAAAACAATGAAGATCGCTCATCTAAAACAAACTCTCAAGATCAGACATTGGACTTTACATCAGTTGGAAGTATTTATACACCACTGTAAACACTGCCAGTCTTTCTCGGCTGACCTGTAGCCTACGGCGACACTTCACTGATGTTCCCCACAAGTAGACATTGACCCCGCTACTCTGAGAATTGGTGTCTTCGCCCGAAATGAACCATTACATTAAAAACTTACTGGGTACTGCTGACAACGCTACGGTTGGCGCGACCTCCCGTCGTCCGGCAAAACCTCTTATTTGGCACAGGCCAGGTCCCGAGGGTGCCGGATAAGAGAGGTTCAACCCGTATTACAATTTGAATATCCTGGTCTACATTGTTATGTATAAGTTCCCGTCCCCCAACCACCACAGGACCTTCATTATGACTTCCTACCAGCTTACTTTCTCCTATAGCTGATGAGGATAATATGCTCAGCCTCTTCTCAGTAATTTTCTATAAAAAAAGGACGTGTTAGGGCCTTGAGAGAATTTTACAAATTGAGCACTCTAGGATCTGTGAGCTTGTGGCAAAATTTTAACTTTTTATTGTTAATCTTGACAGAATTGAGTACGTTAAAATACATTTTTATTTCACAGATCACTGTACGAACATCTAGCGATCAAGATTGCCACAATACTCACCAGAATCCTCCAAGAAAAAGCGCTTGTCCTGGATAAGGGATACTTTCTCATCCTGATTGAACACTCGGTCAATCATCACCATTTCAGCAGAGGGATTTATTCGCTAAAGCCAAACAAATAACGATTACTGTAATTTTGCAAGAATATGCTCACCTACATTTTTATTTATTAGCATACTAAAAAGTATATCTTCTGTAAGAATACATTTATCTCAATGCTGATCATCATGTCATTTTAATTTTCCTTTAATTCCCATACACTCTGTAGCTTACACTCACGTGGTTGTACATACATATATATCAACTTTCTGAACTCTCAAATGCCTCCTGCGGCACCTTTTCCCTTAGGACAACATGCGATGTAGACTACTCACTAGATACTTTGACATTATAATTGTGCTTACCATTGCATCTTCCAATAATAGTCTTCTATATTTGCTGAGCATCATTTGAGTGCGTTTTAGCAATTGCACTGAGACAGCTTCAAATTCATTATCCACTGGTTAAAAAAAAATGAATACAATTAGTATCGAATGTCAATTCTAAAGCACTATATATCTTTTTAAATAACCAAATAATGATTGTCTTTTTGTCTTTCAAAATTATTGTTACAAGCAACTCTCGAATGTTGGTTTTACTTCTGTGCAGCTAAGATTCGCTAGTGCGGATCACCCTGATACAGATCATTAATGGGTGGGTCATTTCTAATCTCTCCTTCATGTATGCACAGAGAATTTCTGCAGTGTCACATGCCGATCTGAGATGTCATCCAGATATGGTGATACATAAAAACTTAACACTGCTAATGGTTCAAAAAGAGGCGGTAACAGGGCGGTAAGGTTTTACTCAATGGGGGCAGGCGGAGGGCGCGACTCATGCGCAATTGTCCCTGGGCCGGCAGCCCCACGGGGGAAATTGCTAGTGGCTAGGTGACCCGACCAAACACCTCCTTGGTGGCCCAGTAGACTCCACGGAGGCCTCACAGCATCCCTCCCCTTTAAGTGAAGGGGAGGGAAGTTTTGCCGCATTAGCATCGCGTTGACATCATCACTGCCACCGCTAAACTCCCACAGAATCTTGCAGGAGTCGGTAGCGGCGCTGCAGCAGGTCGAAAAATCGTTCCCGTCCTAACCGGAGTTCCAAACACCCCGAATTTCTCCCCTTTCGACTTCCACATAATTAAAAGTGTCCATTGCAGCATGAGTGAAATGTCTAATGTCAAGACATAGGTACTACTCCATAAATCACTGACTGAAGGCCATAGTGAACTTCTATCACAATTCAGGATTCTTTGACCAAGTTGTTTTTTTTTAAAAGGCATAGCATATTCACAGAAGTTTTTTTTTAAAAGCTGAAACTATAGGTATAGCACATCTTAGGATTTGAGACTATGCCGCCATGGGAGGACATAGAAACATAGAAAATAGGTGCAGGAGTAGGCCAGTCGCCCCTTCGAGCTTGCACCACCATTCAATGAGATCATGGCTGATCATTCCTTCAGTACCCCTTTCCTGCTTTCCATACCCCTTGATCCCTTTAGCCGTAAGGGCCATATCTAACTCCCTCTTGAATATATCCAATGAACTGGCATCAACAACTCTGCGGCAGGGAATTCCACAAGTTAACAACTCTCTGAGTGAAGAAGTTTCTCCTCATCTCAGTCCTAACCGGGCTATAATTACCCGTTTTTTTCTCTCCCTCCTTTTTTAAAAAGCGGTGTTACATTAAGACTGTGTCCCCTGGTTCTGGACTTCCCCAACATCGGGAGCATTCTTCCCGCACCTAACCTATCCAGTCCCATCAGAATTATATATGTTTCTATGAGATCCCCTCTCATCCTTCTAAACTCCAGTGTATAAAGGCCCAGTTGATCCAGTCTCTCTTCATATGTCAGTCTAGCCATCCCTGGAATCAGTCTGGTGAACCTTCGCTGCACTCTCTCAATAGCAAGAACGTCCTTCCTCAGATTAGGAGACCAAAACTGAACACAATATTCCAGGTGAGGCCTCACCAAGGGCCTGTACAACTGTAGTAAGACTTCCCTGCTCCTATACTCAAATCCCCTAGCTATGAAGGCCAACATACTATTTGCCTTCTTCACCGCCTGCTGTACCTGCATGCCAACTTTCAATGACTGATGAACCATGACACCCAAGTCTCATTGCACTTTCCCTTTCCTAATCTACCACCATTCAGATAATATTCTGCCTTCGTGTTTTTGCCCCCAAAATAGATAAGCTCACATTTATCCACATTATACTGCATCTGCATCTACCATGCATTTGCCCACTCGCCTAACCTGTCTAAGTCACCCTGCAGCCTCTTGGCGTCCTCCTCACAGCTCACACTGCCACCCAGTTTAGT
Source organism: Pristiophorus japonicus (assembly GCF_044704955.1). Classification (NCBI taxonomy): domain Eukaryota; kingdom Metazoa; phylum Chordata; class Chondrichthyes; family Pristiophoridae; genus Pristiophorus; species Pristiophorus japonicus. Next base: position 63,419,720 of record NC_091985.1, read on the forward strand.
GTCATCTGCAAACTTGGGAGATATTACACTCACTTCCATCATCTAAATCATTAATGTATATTGTAAAGAGCTGGGTTCCAGCACTGAGCCCTGCGGCACTCCACTAGTCACTGCCTGCCATTCTGAAAAGGACCCATTTATCCCAACTCTCTGCTTCCTGTCTGCCAACCAGTTCTCTATCCACGTCAGTACATTACCCCCAATACCAGGTGCTTTGATTTTGCACACCAATCTCTTGTGTGGGACCTTGTCAAAAGCCTTTTGAAAGTCCAAATACACATCTGGTTCTCCCTTGTCCACTCTACTAGTTACATCCTCAAAAAATTCCAGAAGATTTGTCAAGCATGATTTCCCGTTCATAAATTCATGCTGACTTGGACCAATCCCGTCACTGCTTTCCAAATGCGCTGCTATTTCATCCTTAATGATTGATTCCAACATTTTCCCCACTACTGATGTCAGGCTAACCGGGCTATAATTACCCGTTTTTTTCTCTCCCTCCTTTTTTAAAAAGCGGTGTTACATTAGTTATCCTCCAGTCCATAGGAACGATAGACTGTTGGAAAATGATCACCAATGCATCCACTATTTCTAGGGCCACTTCCTTAAGTACTCTGGGATGTAGACTATCAGGCCCCGGGGATTTATCGGTCTTCAATCCCATCAATTTCCCTAACACAATTTCCTGCTAGATCCTCGGTCCCCTAGTACATCCAGAAAGTTATTTGTGTCTTCCGTCATGAAGACAGAACCAAAGTATTTGTTCAATTGGTCTGTCATTTCTTTGTTCCCCATTATAAATCCACCCGAATCTGACTGCAAGGGACCTACGTTTGTCTTCACTAATCTTTTTCTCTACACATATCTATAGAAGCTTTTGCAGTCAGTTTTTATGTTCCCGGCAAGTTTCCTCTCGTACTCTATTTTCCCCCTCTTAATTAAACACTTGGTCCTTCTCTGCTGAATTCTAAATTTCTCCCTGTCCTCTTTGCTGATTTTTCTGGCTAATTTATATGCCTCTTCCTTGGATTTAACACTATCCTTAATTTCCTTTGTTAGCCACGGTTGAGCCACCTTCCCAGTTTTATTTTTATTCCAGACAGGGATGTACAATTGTTGTAGTTCATCCATATGATCTTTAAAGATTTGCCATTGCCTATCCACCGTCAACCCTTTAAGTATCATTTGCCAGTCTAATCTAGCCAATTCGTGCCTCATACCGTCAAAGTTACCTTTCCTTAAGTTCAAGACCTTAGTTTCCGAATTAACTGTGTCACTCTCCATCTTAATAAAGAATTCTACCATGTTATGGTCACTCTTCTCCAAGGGGCCTCGCACAAGATTGCTAATTAGTCCCTTCTCATTACACATCACCCAGTCTAGGATGGCCAGCTCTCTGATTGGTTCCTCGACATATTGGTCTAGAAAACCATTCCTAATACACTCCAGGAAATCCTCCTCCACCGCATTGCTACCAGTTAGGTTAGCCCAATCAATATGTAGATTAAAATCGCCCATGATTACTGCCGTACCTTTATTGCACACATTCCTTATTTCTTGTTTGATGCTGTCCCCAACCTCACTACTACTATTTAGTGGCCTGTACACAACTCCCACAAGCGTTTTCTGCCCTTTGGTATTCTGCAGCTCCACCTATACTGATTCCACATCATCCAAGCCAATGTCCTTCCTTACAATTGCATTAATTTCCTCTTTAACCAGCAATGCCACCCGGCCTCCTTTTCCTTTCTGTACTATTCTTCCTAAATGCTGAATACCCTTGGATGTTGAGTTCCCAGCCTTGGTCACCCTGGAGCCATGTCCCTTTGATGCCAATCACATCATATCCGTTAACTGCTATCTGCGCAGTTAATTCGTCCACCTTATTCCGAATACTCCTCGCATTGAGGCACAGAGCCTTCAGGCTTGCCCCTTTAGAATTTTGCTGTAATGTGGCCCTTTTTGTTTTTTGCCTTGGGTTTCTCTGCCCTCCACTTTTACTATTCTCCTTTCTATCTTTTGCTTCTGCCTCCATTTTATTTCCCTCTGTCTCCCTGCATAGGTTCCCATTCCCCTGTAATATTAGTTTAACTCCTCCCCAACAGCACTAGTAAACACTCCCCCCTAGGACATTGGTTCCGGTCCTGCCCAGGTGCAGACCGTCCAGTTTGTACTGGTCCCACCTCCCCAGAACTGGTTCCAATGCCCCAGGAATTTGAATCCCTCCCTGCTGCATCACTGCTCAAGCCACGTATTCATCTGAGCTATCCTGCGATTCCTACTCTGACTAGCATGTGGCACTGGTAGCAATCCTGAGATTACTACTTTTGAGGTCCTACTTTTAAATTTAACTCCAGCTCCCTAAATTTGTCTCATAGGACCTCATCCCGTTTTGTACCTATATCGTTGATACCCATATGCACCATGACTACTGGCTGTTCACCCTCTCTTTTCAGAATGTCCTGCACCCGCTCCGAGACATCCTTGACCCTTGCACCAGGGAGGCAACATACCATCCTGGAGTCTCGGTTGCGAAAGCAGAAACGCCTATCTATTCCCCTTACAATTGAATCCCCTATCACTAGCGCTCTCCCACTATTTTTCCTGCCCTCCTGTGCAGCAGAGCCAGCCACGTTGCCATGAACTTGGCTGCTGCTGCTCTCCCCTGATGAGTCATCCCCCTCAACAGTACTCAAAGCGGTGTATCTGTTTTGCAGGGGGATGACCGCAGGGGATCCCTGCACTATCTTCCTTGCACTGCTCTTCCTGTTGGTCTTCCATTCCCTATCTGGCTGTGGACCCTTTCCCTGCAGTAAGACCAACTCGCTAAACTTGCTATTCACGTCATTCTCAGCATCGTGAATGCTCCAGAGTGAATCCACCCGCAGCTCCCTGAGTTCCCACATAGTACAGGAGGAGCATAACACGTGTCCGAGTTCCCCTGCCATGACTTAACCCTGAGATTAACCTGATTGGGCAACAACAATGTTAAAATGTTACTTACTGATAAAGAAAAGAAAAAGAAAAACTACTTACCAATCACCAGCCAATCACTTACCCCCTTGGCTGTGACATCACCTTTCGATTTCTTTCTACTTCTTTTTTGCCTCCCTGCTGCAGCTGCACCGGTAGCCCTCACCAACGAACTCCCGCCTGCACGAACTCTCCGGACTCCTCGCTCATGGGCCTTTATAGGCCTCTGGCTCCTCGATCTCCCGCCTCACCAACGAACTCCCGCCTCCACGAACTCCCCGGACTCCTCACTCACAGGCCTTTATAGGCCTCTGGCTCCTCGATCTCCTCCCTCACCAACGAACTCCCGCCTCCACGAACTCCCCGCTATTGGCCTTTATAGGCCTCTGGCTCCTCGATCTCCCGCCTCACTAACGAACTCCCGCCTCCACGAACGGACCTAGGTATAAATATGCTAAAAATGCTATTATTGAGCTAAACATCGTTCTCAAGGGGTTAAATTCAAAAGCAATAGTGATGGCAAATATCGATTAAATTTTAGATGGGATGCCTGAACCAGTGTGCTGCAGAGAATGAAAGATAGCTCAACATTCCATTGGTCATTCATACTCACTACTGACTACTGCTACAACCTTGCTTCATTTGAACTCAGCAGGAGTCATTGCCAATTTAGGCTGGTGGATTTTGCTCTGTGGTGGGGTGTTGGGGGGGGGGGGGGGGGGCAGGCACTAATAGTTATGTCAGGCTTTTTAAAAACACAGAGAGCTGTGAAAGTTGGAGGCAGTCAGGCAACAGAGGACTGAAAGAAGGATCATAGCATCATAGGGCCCAAGTTTCCACATGATTTGCGCCTGATTTTTAGGAGCAACTGGTGGAGAACGGACTATCTTAGAAATCGCAATTCTGCACATTTTTTTTTCTGCAGTTCTAGTCAGGTAGAACAGTTCCACTTTGGAACAGAATTTTTTCTACAAAAGGGGGCGTGTCCGGCCACTGACGCCTGATTTGAAAGTTTCCACAGTGAAAACGTACTCCAAACTAACTTAGAATGGAGCAAGTGAAGATTTTTGTAGAACTGAAAAAACCTGTTCTACACATTAAAAAAATCAGGCGCAGGTTACAAATTAGGCGTCCAGAATGAGGTGGGGGGGAGGGGGGGGGGGAAAGGGAAGTCATTAAATTCTACAATAAATCCTTATTTCTACTTCTACAAATATTATACAAATAAATCCAACCTGAATAAACATTTATAAGCAAAGAAAAGATTAAATAAACCATCTTCCTACCTGTGTGAAAGTGCTTCAGCCAGGGAGAATGCTGCAGCAAGCCTCACAAAATGAGTCAGACGTTCCCGAACGTGGGGGGGGGGGGGGTGTGAGGAAGCCGTTCCAGACGGCCGGCCGGCGGGAGGGGACCAAACGCCGGGGGGGGGGGGGGGGCGGGGGGGGGAGGAAGCCGTTCCAGACGGCGGGAGGGAGAGAACCGACCGCCGACCGAACGCCGGGGGGGGGGGAGGAAGCAGTTCCAGACGGCGGGCGGGAGGGAACCGACCGCCGACCGAACGCGGGGGGTGGGGGGGGGGGGGGGGGGGGGGGGGGGTGGGGGGTGGAAGCCGTTCCAGACGGCGGGAGGGAGGGAACCGACCGAACGCGGGGGGGGGGGGGGGGGGTGGGGTGGGGTGGGGGGGAGGACGCAGTTCCAGACGGCGGGCGGGAGGGAACCGACCGCCGACCGAACGCGGGGGGGGGGGGGGGGAGGAGGAAGCCGTTCCAGACGGCGGGGAGGGACCCAACCGACCGACCGAACGCAGGGGGGGATAAACCGTTCCAGACGGCGGGCGGGCAAGCGACCGAACGCGGGGGGGGGGGGGGGGGAGAGCCGTTCCGGGCGGGTGAGCGGGGGGAGGGGGGGAGTGCGGGCCCGACCGACCGAACGCAGCGTGTGTGGGGGGGGGGGGGGGGGAGGAAGCCGTTCCTGACGGCAGGAGGGAAGGCTGCAGGAAGCGTCAGAAATTGAGGAGCCATTTCCCGACGGCAAAAGGGGGAGGTCGTCCCTGCAGCCTTCTCAGTGCTGATGTGCTGATGGTAATGTGCTTTTATTAAAAAATGTTCAAAAACTAAACAGCTACAAAGAACTACAAAAATGGCCGAGTGCCAATGTTTCCTTCACATTGCGCGTGCGCGAACGCTCCAACGCGCACGCGCAGGGTTGCCGGCAGGAAAAAAACTAATTTAAATAGTACCCGCCCCCTCCCACTTACAAAATCGGCGCGAGTGTAGGCTCCGGCCCCCTGGGCGCCGTGCCAAACAGACAAGGAGCTGCAGAACGCTCCAGAATCGCCCCTCGGAGGGGCGCCCGTTTTTTATCGTGTGGAAACTTGGGCCCATAGAATGGTTACAGCACAGAAGACAGCTATTTGGCCCATCGAGCCCGTGCTGACTCTCAGCAGGTCCCACTCTTCCGCCCTTGCCCCGCAGCCCTGCAATTTTTTTCCTTCAGATACTTATCCAACTCCCTTTTGAAAGATAAGAATGAGTCTGCCTCCACCACTCTTTTAGGCGATGCATGCCAGATCTTAACCACTCGCTGCGTTAAAAAGTATTTTCTTATGTTGCCTTTGGTTCTTTTGCTGTGTTCCCTGGTTCTTGACCCTTCTGTGAATGGGAACAGTTTCTCTCTATCTACTCTGTCCAGACCCTTCATGATTTTGAACACCTCTATCAAATCTCCTCTCAATCTTTGCTGCTCAAAGAAGAACAATCCCAACGTCTATCAACGTAACTGAAGTCCCTCATTCCTGGAATCATTCTCGTAAATCTTTTCTGCATCTTCTCCAAGGCCTTCACATCCTTCCTGAAGTGTGATGCCCAGAATTGGACACAGTATTCCAGTTGGGGCCAAACCAGTGTTTTATACAGGTTCATCATAATTTCCACTTTTCTACTCTGTACCTCTATTTGTGAAACATCGGAACCCGTAAGTCTTTCTAACCGCTTTCTCAACCTACCCTGCCACCTTCAACGAGTCACTCCTCCAGCCCCGACTCCCCGATCCTCCCCACCCCAACCCCCCGATTTTCCTCTGACCCCCTGACCAACGCTCCCAGCCTCCACTAGACTCCCCACTTCATTCTCTCTGCGGCCTTGTGCCGGAGGCCTACCAGCCCGCAGCCAGCCAGCCTCTCCTTTTGGCTGGGAGCAGGAAACAGGTTTGAAATGCAAATCAGGCCCTGCCGTTAAATTCAGCAGGGCCTGTGGGAAACCCGTTCTCCCGGGTTTCCTGACCCCTTTCTAGCCTCCCTGCATCCAACTCGCCTCCATATTAAAATTCAAGCCAATGAATTCAATCAGAATTGTTGTCTGTACGTTCACCTTATAGAAAATAAAGCAATTTAATGATTTGTATCAAGTCCCTTCTCACCAACTGTTCGGTTGATCTGCCTTCAGAGATGCAAAACATGTATGAAAGACATGAGTATCTAGTCCAGATCACATTCTATTGTTACATCCCTAGTTTACGCTACTGTACAAGTAGATATAGGGCAGTGTGAGTCAACACCCATAAAGGTAAGATGCTCAAACCATTTAAGGGAGTGATTGACATCACTGAACCCGAGAAGGATTCTAAGAAACAGCTGAATTCTTAAAAGTAGTTAAGATGCTAAATGAGATAGCATTGATGTTGTTTTTCCATAGACAATGATACATCATCAGAGGCAGTCCCTCGGAATCGAGGAAGACTTGTTTCCACTCTAAACATGAGTTCTTAGGTGGCTGTACAGTCCAATGCGAGAACCAGAGTCTCTGTCACAGGTGGGACAGATAGTCCTTGAGGGAAAGGGTGGGTGGGACTGGTTTGCCGCACGCTCTTTCCGTTGCCTGCGCTTGATTTCTGCATGCTCTTGACGATGAGACTCGAGGAGCTCAGCGCCCTCCCGGATGCACTTTCTCCACTTAGGGTGTTCTTTGGCCAGGGACTCCCAGGTATCAGTGGGGATGTTGCACTTTATCAGGGAGGCTTTGAGGATGTCATTGTAAAGTTTCCGCTGCCCACCTTTGGCTCGTTTGCCGTGAAGCAGTTCCGAGTAGAGCACTTACTTTGGGAGTCCCGTGACAGGCACTTCATTAGGTTGTTTTGGCAATCAAAAAACACTTCATACACACTATGTTGTGAAATCTTTGATCCTTTTTGTCTAACAGAGGGAGATAAGAAATAGAGGCAGACAGTTTTCTGAAGTATTAAGCTATGAGACAGTTAGGCTCAGCAAAGACTGAGAATAACAGGTTAGAAATGCTGATGGACAGTTATAAGTCATCTTGTTGATGTCAAATGAAATGATCCACTGTTCTGGGGAATTTTGGCATATTTTTTAGTTTGTATTATTATGCAAAGTTAAGTTGTACTGACTGAATTAAGTGATTCCAATCATAACTACTATTCTGTATATTCACTTTATGTGAAATAAAGTAGTTGATAGATTTGTAATAAGCTTCACCTCACCAAGGGCTGGAAATTCATCAAAAACTGCTACCACCGGTTTTTCGGCGGTATTTGCGGATCTAGGTTTTTTTTGGCGCTAAAATACCGCTATGATTGAAGGCCGCTAGTTTAGTCAAACGTTGACCGGTGGTAGCGGTAACAGTTTTTTCAGCCTTACACGAATCGTTTTTTTTGGCGCCGAAAACAAACAGATCTTCTGCACATGCACAATTTTTCTTTTTCCGATATCCCCCCTTCCCCTTAGAGTGCGCATACGCAGAAGGTCCATTTGTTTGTCATCCACTTTTGAGAGAATTTTGAAAGGAGAAGATGCAGCAGGTTGAGCTCGCAAGGCCGAGGGCCAGAAAGTTTAGTTTGGATGCCCAAGAGGCACTTGTGGCAGACGTAGAAAGTAGATGGAGTGATCGAGGTAAATCTCCTACAGCCGTTGCAAGAAGTCCTCAGCAGACGACATCCAGCAATGTAGGAAGAGGTGGAATGACCTTTGCGCGTCCGCGAGAGTAATATTTTTATTCATGCACTTCTTGAGTACTTAAACTGTAAATCTGACACATGTTGCTGTAGGTAGGCTTAGTGTTGCACCTTATTTGCCATGAGTGATCTTTGCACATTATTAAGATGGCTTTCTGAGATCTTAAAAGATGTTTCTGCACTTCAATGTCTTCCTTTTGAACCATGTGCAGCTTAATGGGCCATTAAACAGAGGACTATATTAAATGCACAAATAAGCCTGCGCTATGTGACCAAACTCATGTCACCCTGCCCCTTCCCCTGCTTTAACCACTCGTCTGTTGTTTTCTATTTTGCAGGTGAGGAGTCACATACACCTCATGTGCTTTGATGGCTGTGTGTTTGTGCCACAAGAGCAGAAGGGCAATTTGGTTAACCATTGTTATTGTCATGTTTGCAGAAAAAGCTGGCTCACAATCGAAAAGAATAGTGACGGACAGGCGGTGGTCCAGCCAACACGTTGTCACTGACTGACGTGGAGGAACGCGTGGCAGCCCTGGTTGGTGCCCACAGAAGATCAACTACTCTTACGGGTGCTGATCCCATGACTGAAACGGAGGATAAGTCCTGCAAACTCCCCGGGCTGGATAGGGGTCATGTAATGTCATGTAGAGTCTGTGGACTCTGGTTCAAGTAATTTCATGTAGTGTCGCTCAACGACATATAATGCAGTAGTGGTGGTCCTTCAAATAAGCCTGCGCTATGTGACCAAACTCATGTCACCCTGCCCCCTCCCCTGCTGCTAATCACTCGTCTGTTGTTTTCTATTTTGCAGATGAGGAGTCGCATACACCTCATCGCCAGATGCAGCTTCCACCTCATTCCATCATACATGGGTCCAAGAGGAAGATGAGGATGAGGGGTGTCTAGAGGACCCATTGGAGGAACAACATGTATAATCTGTTGCGGGGGGAGGGCATTGTCAGTGGGGTGGTGCGGCCACATCTTCCTCGGAGGAAGCCACATTTCGAGGCAGCAGGACCAAGTGGTGTGCAGCAACATACCCAGAGGGTAGAACCCCATATGCCGTCTCTACGGAGGTTGAGTCGGCAAAGCTGGTCTGCTGAAAGACAGGCAGACGCAAACCTGGACACGGTGGGACTGTCAAGGGATAGCATCCTCCAGGCCATGGGTGGCATTTCCGACAACATCGCCTCACAATCTGAGAGATAAGCTGCGGACACATCTCACATGGTTGCTGCTGCAATCCGGGAAAACACCAAGGCTGTCAATGCCCTGCGGCAATTGACGGTCTCGACTTTGGCACTACAGCCCCCAGTGTCATACCACCCAGACCGACAGCAGCTGTGAGTGGGAAGGCGGAACAAGAGCCTTCCGACTCAGAAGCTGGGCCTTCCATACCCAGAGCTTCTCCAGTAGATCCACACATGGCGGCTACATCGTCTATCCCCCGACAACAGCAGCACTCTGTATGCCTTGCTGCACAACATCATGGTCCCAACACGGGTAGGGGTAGAACCAAGGGGGGGTTAAGACCAGGGACAGGGGAGGGGGGGGGGTGGGGGGGAGGTAAGAGGTGGCCGCATTTAAAAAGAAGTTTGGTGGGGGGGGGGGGGGGTTGTTGTGGTTGTTATGGTTATTTGATTAAAAACGTTAAAATAAAACATTTTCTTCAAATAATTTTTATTTAACTATCAAAATTAAAGTTTCAACAATGTTCAAATGTTTCAAAAATTTTACAATGTTTTATAAATCCTTTTGTTCAACTTAACCATTCTTGTGCAATGTCTCATTTTTAGAATAAGAGGGGCAATAGTCATCATGGTGGGATAGAGTGGGAAGACAAAGGTGAAACGTAACTTTCACTGTTCAAGCAAAGCGTTGATTTATAAGCTGCTGACGTTAAGACTTTTGCAGTGGCGAAAGCTCCACGAGGTGGGTGGTGGCATGGGTTCATCGCTCCTTCTCCCCCCTCAGGTGGTCCAGCAGTTCGCAGTGGCAATTCCTGTCCCCTCATGATGGCTAAGTTGTGTAGCATGCAACACATCACAATGAACTCAGCGACCTGCTGAGGGTGGTATTGAAGGCTGCCTCCAGAGTGGTCCAGGCATCGGAAGCGCTGCTTGAGCACTCCAATTATCTTTGACGATTTTGCGTCTGGCTACATGGCTGTTATTGTAGCGATGCTCTGCTTCTGTCTGAGGGTTTCGGAGGTGGGTCATGAACCAGGTGGCGAGACCGTAACCTTTGCTTCCCAGCTGTGGCCTCGTGGCTGACGCTCAAACAGGTCAGAGACAGTGCTTTCATACAAGATGAAAGCATCATGGATGCTCCCTGGAAACTGGACATTGACTGCCATGATACACTGCTTATGGTCGCAGACCATCTGTGCGTTCAGGGAGTGGAATCCCTTTCGGTTTCAGTAAACCTGGCTCCTGTGAAGGTGCTCGCAGGGCGATGTGCCTAGTCAATAGCACCCTGAACCTTGGGGAAGCCAGCAATTCATGCAAAACCCACAGCCCTCTCATTCTGTGCCTCCCTGGTCATTGGGAAGTTTATAAAGTCCATCCTGCGTGCGTACAGTGCAGTAGTCACCTCATGAATGCAGTGATGTTAAGCGTGCTGCGAGATGCAGCATATGTCCCCTGCTGATGTTTGAAAGAAGCCGGAGGCATAGAAGGCAAGTGCCGCAGTCACCTTCACTTCGACGGGCAGTGCAGTCCTGTTGGTGGTGGTGGGTTGCAGGTCTGCCTTTATGAGCTGGCATATCTCTGATACCACCTCTTTTAGAAAGCGCAGCCCTCTAATGCACTGTGCCTCAGACAGGTGCAGATATGAGCGTTGTTCCCTAAAAGCTTGTTGAGGTTAAGGCCTCCTTCCCATAAGTCTGTGAGCTCTTTTGATTATGCTCATAATGCTCTTGAATAAACCTTCTTCCAGCTCTATTTTGCATAGAAAAAGTAGCCAGCATTATTGGCAGAGATATTATAGGCCCCATTCTTTTAAATGTCCTCAAATATCCTCAAAGGTCCTCAAATGTGCTCAAATAGCCTTTAAAACGAACTATGAACTCACATAAAGCTCACTGTATAAAACGCAGCCTTCTCTCAAAATCCTTTTATGCACTGAACTTCTGCTCTGTTTTTATAAACGGGTGTGTCGTGGGTCCGAGCAGGTAAGACTTCAGTTTTCATGGCTGTTTTTTAGGCCAGCGGTAAAAATGGCGGTACTGACGAAATGAACGGCAGTGGTAATTTTGGGGCATTGCGCATCAATTGATGCAATAAAAACGGTGGAAAAAAAAGGATCGGCAGTATTTTTTTTTAAACTGATGAAGTTACTGCCGGCGGTATTTCAGCGGTAAATTATTATATACGCCGAAAAATGGCAGTATTTCGGCGGTAAATTATTTTATCTACGGTAAAATAACAGGAAATGGGCAGAAAGCTGATGAATTTCCAACCCCAAGCGTTCACTTGGTCTGCCTACAGGGGTATTAAAGAAGTACACATGTCGAAGACATGAATACTCAGTTCAGATCACACGGAGAAACGACTGTTACACCCCGAGGTTACACTATCGTAAAAATAGATATAGGATAGTGTGAGTGAACCCCCATACAAGTAAGAGCTCAGGATGTTTACGGGAGCAACTGATGCCACTGAATTTGAGAAGGTATCTAAAGCAGCCCCGAATTTGTAACAATGTCATTGAAGGTAATGGAGCAATAGTTCAGTATTATCCTCCTTTGAACTATCGACTGTCTTAGAGTTCTATCAATTGAGTCTTACAATGTCAGTGTGTTACAGAAGTGATCTCAATATCCTCATTTGTGTTGAGAAATAAAAAGTGTTGTCCTGCACTCGTCAGATCCTCAGTGACCAGCTTTTTGTGTAAGTCTTGCTGAACAATGTTCCCTGTAAGCTATGCTTTATTCTGCGTGGCCTGTTTCTTTTAATGATCGGTCCCTTTAAATTTCTGCACATGTGTGATATTTACAATGTAAAAGCCGGAGAGCGACCTGCACGGGACCTTTCAGATTGCTGCACAGCCGCACGTACCTTAATGGGAACAATGCTGCTGACACATAGCCAGTAACAAAACAGCAGTCTGTCACTATGATGCACATACAAGACATTGTGTGAACTGATAATGTAGCATTGGGACCAATGTTGTTCGGGCGCAACTTTGGCTCATGTTAGAAGGTACAGAATACCAGGTGCACCCTTAAAGCTGTCCTGCTACAAAGAGGGTGAAATGGCTAGAGCAAGGCAATAATGCAAAACTGTGCCATTCATTTATACAGCTTTTGATATGCTTCTGCAGAAAGATATGAAAAGACAGCTGATCTTCTAGGATGTCATCTACCAGTACAGCGCCACAGCAGCCTGGATGGTAATGGCTTCAAGAGTAAAAGATGTCTCACTTGAGAAATGAAGCTGGAACAGGTGAGGAAGAAATTTACTGGTCTCAGGAAATTTGTACAGTAAATACTGTTTATATTTTGTGTTATTTTACAACATTGCCATACAGAGTTGGCTAAAGTGGACTGGGAAAATAGTTTGAAGGGTAAGACGGTAGAAAAGCAGTGGCAGACATTTAAGGTGATATTTCATAATTCTCAACAAAGATATAATCCAGTGAGAAAGAAAGACTGGAAGAGAAGGGTCAACCATCCATGGCTAAATAAGGAAGTTAAGGATGGTAAAACTGAAAACAAAGGCATACAATATTGCGAAGATTAGTGGTAGGTTTGGGAAATTTTTAGAAATCGGCAAAGGACGACTAAAAAAATAATACAGAGAAGATAGATTGAGAGAGTAAACTAGCAAGAAATATAAAAACAGACAGTAAGAGCTTTTACAGGTATCTAGGGCCCAAGTTTCCACATGATTTGCGCCTGATTTTTAGGAGCAACTGGTGGAGAACGGACTATCACAATTCTCCACATTTTTTTTTCTGCAGTTCTAGTGAGGTAGAATAATTCTACTTTAGAACAGAATTTTTTCTTCAAAAGGGGGCGTGTCCGGCCACTGACGCCTGATTTCAAAGTTTCCACAGTGAAAACGTACTCCAAACTAAAGTAGAATGGAGCAAGTGAAGATTTTTGTAGAACTGAAAAAACCTGTTCTACACATTAAAAAATCAGGCGCAGGTTACAAATTAGGCATCCAGAACGAGGTGGGGGGGAGGGGGGGGGGAAGGGAAGTCATTAAATTCGACAATAAATCCTTATTTCTACTTCTACAAATATTATACAAATAAATCCAACCTGAATAAACATTTATAAGCAAAGAAAAGATTAAATAAACCATCTTCCTACCTGTGTGAAAGTGCTTCAGCCATCGTTCGAAGGAAACCGCCGTTTGTTGCCGCGCAGGGGAGGGAGGGGAAGGAGACAGCGGCTTGTTGCCGCGCAGGGGAGGGTGGGGAAGGAGACAGCGGCTTGTTGCCGTGGAGGGAGGGGAGGGGAGGGGAAGGAGACAGCGGCTTGTTGCCGCGCAGGGGAGGGAGGGGAAGGAGACAGCGGCTTGTTGCCGCGCAGGGGAGGGAGGGGAAGGAGACAGCGGCTCGTTGCCACGCAGGGGAGGGAGGGGAAGGAGACAGCGGCTTGTTGTCGTGGAGGGAGGGGAAGGAGACAGCGGCTTGTTGCCGTGCAGGGAGGGGAGGGAGGGGAAGGAGACAGCGGCTTGTTGCCGTGGAGGGAGGGGAGGGAGACAGCGGCTTGTTGCCGTGGAGGGAGGGGAGGGAGACAGCGGCTTGTTGCCGCGCAGAGGAGGGAGGGGAAGGAGACAGCGGCTTGTTGCTGTGGAGGGAGGGGAGGGAGGGGAAGGAGACAGTGAGAAGGGAAGCCTCAGTGCTGATGTCAATGTGATTTTATTAAAAAATGTTCAAAAATTAAACAGCTACAAAGAACTACAAAAATGGCCGAGTGCCAATGTTTTTTTCACACTGAGCATGCGCGAACGCTCCAACGCGCAGCGTTGCCGGCAGGAAAAAAACTAATTTAAATAGTACCCGCCCCCTCCCACTTACAAAATCGGCGCGAGTGTAGGCTCCGCCCCCCTGGGCGCCACGCCAAACAGACAAGGAGCCGCCGTTTTAGGCGTGAAAAACGAGCGCCCAGCTCGGAGGGGCGCCCGTTTTTTTATCCTGTGGAAACTTGTGCCCCTAAAAAGGAAGAGAGTAGCTAAAGTAAACGGTGGGCCCATTAGAGGATGAGACTGAGGAATTAATAATGGGAAACAGGGAAATGGCAGAGACTTTGAACAAATATTTTGTATCGGTCTTCATGACAGAAGACATTAAAAGCATTGCAATAATAATAGATAATCAAGGGGCTATACACAACTCAAGAGCAAGAAAGCAGCTCTACAGACATCTGAAGGCCGAGGGTCAACAAAAAACTCGCAACCTAAAGAACATACGGTTGGTGGAGAAAGTCCAGGAGATCCAGCTACTAGCCAACAACCACGACGTGCGTGGATTCCTTAACACAGTCGAGACCACCTACTGCCCAAGCACCCAAGGTCCTACCACACTGCTGGCCAAGAACGGAGAGGTGCTCATCAAGGACAGAGAGGCAGTCAGTGCCCACTGGAAGGAGCACTTCGAAAATCTCCTCAACCGAGACTCTGTCTTCGACTCCATTCCACAGATGCTACCCGCCACCATCTCAGCAGAAAGGTGACAAGTCCGATGGTGGTAACTACAGAGGAGTTTCCCTGCTGTCGGCCAAGGAAAGTCATCGCAAGAATCTTCCTCAATCGCCTTCTCCCTGTGGCTAAAGAGCTCCTCCCAGAGTCGCAATGTGGATTCCGCCCACTAAGGGGCACAATGGGCATGATCTTCACTACGCGGCAAATCCAAGAGAAATGCAGGGAACAGCACCAACCCTTGTACATGGCCTTCTTTGATGACACAAAGGCCTTCGACACCGTCAACCATGAGAGATTAAGGAGCATCCTCCTCAAATTCGGCTGCCCTCAAAACTTTGTCACCACCCTCCACCTGCTTCCTGATGACATTCAAGCCGTGATCCTGATCAACGGATCCACCACAGACTCATTCCACGTTCGGACCGGGGTCAAGCAAGGCTGTATCATCGCACCAACGCTCTTCTCGATCTTCCTTGCTGCAATGCTCTATCTCACTCTCAGCAAGTTCCCCGCTGAAGTGGAGCTAATCTACAGAACAGACAGGAAACTGTTCAACCTCTGTCGCCTCCAGTCCAGAGCCAAGGTCGTCCCATCCTCAGTCATTGAATTACAATACGAAGACGATGCAAATGAGAACATGGACCTTACAATAAACATCCGTAAGACAAAGGTCCTCTACCAACCTGACCCCGCCACCCAGTAGATAGGGAGGGGGGAACTTAAAACAATCACTATCACTAGAGAAAAAGTACTCTGCAAAATAATGGAACTAAAGGTGGACGTCCCCTGGACCTGATGGCCTGCATCCTAGGGGCTTAAAAGAGGTGGTTGCAGAAATAGTGGATGCATTGGTTGTAATCTACCAAAATTCCCTGGTAGAGGGAGAGGTCCCAGCGGATTGGAAAACCGTAAATGTAATGCCCCTATTCAAGAAGGGAGTGAGACAGAAAGCAGAAAACTATAGACCAGTTAGCCTAACATCCGTCATTGGGAAAATGCTGGAGTCCATTATTCAGGAAGTAGTAGCAGGACATTTAGAAAATCACAATACAATCAAGCAGAGTCAGCATGGTTTTATGAAAGGGAAATCATGTTTGACAAATTTGCTGGAGTTCTTTTGAGGATGTAACGAGCAGGGTGGATAAAGGGAAATCAGTAGATGTGTATTTGGATTTCCAGAAGACATTCGATAAGGTGCCACTTAAAAGGTTACTGCACAAGATAAGAGCTCACAGGGGTTGGGGTTAATATATTAGCATGGAGAGAGGATTGACTAACTAACAAAAAACAGGGAGTTGGGATAAATGGGTCATTTTCAGTTGGCAAACTGTAACTAGTGGGGTGCCACAGGAATCAATCAGTGCGGGGGCCTCAACTATTTACAATCTATATTATTGACATGGATGAAGGGACCACGTGTAATGTAGCCAAATTTGCTGATCATACAAAGATAGAATCATAGAAAATTATAGAAATTTACAGCACAGAAGGAGGCCATTTCGGCAGATCGTGTCCGCGCCGGCCAACCAAGAGCTATCCAGCCTAATCCCACTTTCCAGCTCTTTGTCGATAGCCCTGTAGGTTACGGCACTTTAAGTGCACATCCAAGTACTTTTTAAATGTGGTGAGGGTTTCTGCCTCTACCACCCTTTCAGGCAGTGAGTTCCAGACCACCACCACCCTCTGGATGAAGAAATTTCCCCTCATAGCTCCTCTAAACCTCCCCCCAATTACTTTAAATCTATGCCCCCTGGATGTTCATCCCTCTGCCAAGGGAAACAGGTCTTTCCTATCCACTCGATCCAGGCCCCTCATAATTTTACACACCTCAATCAGGTCTCCCATTAGTCTCCTGTAATTACTCAGTCTATCCCTTTCTCCTTTCTTAAACAAAGGTACAGCATTTACAGTCCTCCAGTCCTCTGGCACCACACCTGTAGCCAGAGAGGATTGGAACATGATGGTCAGAACCTCTGCTGTTTCCTCTTTTGCTTCTTTTATCAACCTGGAATACATTTCATCCAGGCCTGGGGATTTATCCACTTTCAAAGCTGCTAAGCTCCTTAATACTTCCTCTCACTAAGTTTTTCTTGTCTAATATTTCACACTCCTCCTCCTTCATTGCAAAGTTTGCATCGCCCCTGTCTTTTGTGAAAACGGATGCAAAGTATTCATTAAGAATCATACCCACGTCTTCTGACTCCACACACAGATTTTCTATATGGTCTCTAATAGGCCCCACTCTTTCTCTAGTTGTCCTCTTGCTCTTAATGTATTTATAAAACATCTTTGGGTTTTCCCTGATTTTAATTGCCAACATTCTTTCATGCTCTCTCTTTACTTTCCTGATAATCTTTTTTTTAAATTGTGCCCATGCACTTCTTATACTCCTCTAGAGTTTCTGCAGTGTTGAGTTCTCGGTATCTGTCATAAACTTCCCTTTTTTTCTTTACCTTATCCTGTATGTCCCTTGGCACCCTTGGGGCTCTAGATTTATTTGCCCATCCCTTTTTTTTTTAAAAAGGGAACATACTTGCTTTGTACCCTCAGTATCTCCTCCTTGAATGTCTCTCACTGCTCTGACACTGATTTACCATTAAGTAGCCGTTTCCAGTCCACTTTGGACAAATCCCTTCTCAGCTCAGTAAAATTGGCTTTATTCCTGGTCCCCCTTTGTCCTTTTCCATAATGACCCTAAATCCGACTGAATTATGATCACTAGCACAAATATGCTATCCCACTGATACCCCTTCCACCTACCCCTCTTCCTTCCCCAAAACCAAGTCCAGAACTGCCCCCCTCTCTTGTTGGGCTTGTTGCTATTGGCTAAGAAGTTCTTCTGAATGCATTTTAGGAATTCCGCATCCTCTGTACCATTCACACTACCTTTTTCCCAGTTAATATTGGGGTAGTTGAAATCCCCCACTTTTACAGCTCTATAGTTTTTGTACGTCGCAGCAATTTGCCCACATATTTGTTCTTCTATCTTCCTCTGACTGCTTGGGGGTCTATAGTACACTCCCAGTAGTGTGATCGCCCCTTTTTTGTTCTTTAATTCAACACATATGGCCTTGTTTGATGAACCCTCTAACATATCATCCCTTCTCACAGCTTTAATTGTTTCTTTAATCAATACTGCGACCCCTCCCACCCCCCTCCTTTTTTACCCCTCTCTCTATCCCGTCAGAAAACCCGGTAACCAGGAATATTGAGCTGCCATACCTGCCCTTCTTTTAGCCATGTCTCAGTAAGTTATAATATCGTACTCCCAAGTATCAATCTGTGCTCTCAGCTCATCTGCCTTATTTCCTATACACCATGCATTGAAGTATATACCATTTAGTATTGACAAACTCCCCTGTTGTTTATTTTCCAGCCCTTATTTCCTGTATCTTCCAAATTCATGTTCTACTTCTACTTCTCTGCTGCCCAATTCCAGCTTTGCTTCTATCCCCACTGAATCTATTCTCCGGTTCCCATCCCCCTGCCAAGCTAGTTTAAACTCTCCCCAACAGCACCAGCAAAAACCTCCCACGAGGATACTGATCCCAGCTCTGTTGAGGTGCAACCTGTCCAGCTTGTACTAGTTCCACCTCCCCCAGAAAGGGTCCCAATGCCTCAGGAATCTAAAGCCCTCCTGTCTGCACCAACTCTCCAGCCACTCATTCATCTTCTCTATCCTCCTATTTCTGTACTCACTAGCATGTGGTACCAGCAGTAATCCAGAGATGACTACCTTTGCGGTCTTGCTTTTTAATCTCTCTCCTAGCTCCCTAAACTCTGCCTGCAGGATCTCATCCCTCTTTCTACCTATGTCATTGGTACCAATATGGACCACAACCTCTGGCTGTTCACCCCCCCCCCCCCCCCCCCCAGAGTGTCTTGCAGCCGCTCGGTGTCATCCTTGACCCTGGCACAAGGGAGGCAACATACCATCCTGGAGTCAAGTCTAAGGCTGCAGAAACGCCGATCTGCTCCCGACTATTGAATCCCCTACTACTATTGCTCTTCCATTCTTCTTCCTCCACCCCCCCATACCCCCCGTGCAGCTGAGCTACCTGTGGTGCCATGGACTTGGCTCTGGCTGCACTTCCCAGAGGCACCATCGCCTTCACCAGTACTCAGAACAGAATATTGGTTGGAGAACGAGATGGACTTGGGGACTCCTGTACTACCTGCCTAGTACTCCTCTTCTGTCTGGTGGTCACCCACTTCCTCTCTGCCTGCACACTCTTAAGCTGCAGGGTGACCACCTCTAGAAGTGTGCTATCCACAAAATTCTCAGTCTCGCGGATGCACCGCATTGACTCCAGCCACCGCTCAAGCTCCGAAATGCGGAGCTCAAGTTGATGCAGCTGGAGACACTTCCTGCACACATGGTCGTTAAGGCTACGCGAAGTGTCCAGGACTTCCCACATGGCACAGGATGTGTACTCCACGGGACTGAGCTGCTCTGCCATACCTTTAGTTAATAGATTGGGAAAGCAAGTTGTGAAGAGGAATCAAAGAATCTGCAATGGGATATAGGTAACTTAAGTGAGTGGGCAAAAATGTGGTTGATGGGAGTATAATGTGGGAAAATGTGAGGTTACCTACTTTGGTAGGAAGAATAAAAAAGCAAATTATTATTTCAATAGAGACTCCAAAATGCTGCTGTATAGAGGGATTTGGTGGTCCTTGTACATGAAACACAAAAAGCTAGCTTGCAGATTCAGCAAGTAAATAGGAAGCCAAATAGAATGTTGGCCTTTATTGCAAGGGGGATGGAGTATAAAAGTAGGGAAGTCTTATATACAACTGTACAGGGTGTTGGTGAGACCACACCTAGAGAACTGCGAACAGTTTTGGTCTTATTTAAGGAGAGATATAATTGCAGTGGAGGCAGTTCAGAGCAGGTTCACTCGGTTGATTCCGGAGATGAAGGGGTTGTCTTAAGAAGAAAGTTTGAGCAGGTTGAGCCTATATTCAGTGGAGTTTAGAGGAATCTTTTTGAAACATATAAGATTTTAAGGGGGCTGGGCAGGGTAGATGCAGACAGGATGTTTCCCCTCGTGGGGAATCTAGAACAAGGGGGCATAGTTTCAGAATAATGGGTCACCCATTTAAAAACGGTGTTGAGGAGGAATTTCTTCTCTTAGAGGGTCGTGAATCTTTAGAAATCTCTACCCCAGAGAGCTGTTAAGGCTGGATCATTGAATATACTTAAGGTAGAGATAGACAGATTTTTGAATGATAGGGGAGTCAACGATTATGTGGAGTGGGCAAGAAAGTGGAGTTGAGGCCAAGATCAGATCAGCCATGATCTTATTGAATGGCGGAACAGGCTCAAGGGGCCAAATGGCCTACTCCTGCTCCTATTTATGTTCTTAACGTATGGCAACTGTTCATATATTTTTCAAACGCACAGGAGCAGCTTGAGTTCTCCTTCAGATGCTAAGCCCAAGATCACGACCTCACTTGGCTTGATTACAAAAGACTGAGACCAGTACATAGTCATCTGAGAGTGTGCCAAACACCTTGCAAAATTTGAGGACAACTATGGAGAAGTCCATTAGCCACATCTGTGAATGTGACAACCTATGCGAACTGTAAAACACTGGGGAGTGTGTGGCCAGTGCACGGCCATCTGTACTGGAGCCCCCTGCGACAGAGGTCCTACGTTCAGTTCCCTATTGAACGCTCTGACTAGGGCTGCAGAAACCTTTGTTTGATACAAGATGGCTCCTGGGCTCGCAGCTCCTTACTGAGCTCTTCTCCTCTCCAACTGTATCCTTGGTCATCATTGCTATCCTTTGCCCCATCTTCCCCCAAACTTCTTTCTTACATTGCTTAAGATACCTTGGCTCTGATAGTGGAAGCATTTTAGCCCAAACAAGTTCAAACTACAAGTTTAAAGCTAACTGTGCAGAGCCCACTGTCCAGTCCCGACCCTGCTTGGTCTTTCTTTTCACTGAGCTCTTTTCAACTGCTGGAACTCTGCTGAAATTTGACGCCCGGGTCACCTGGATTTCTCCATCATCAGGACTATGCTGCTCTACTGATTACACAGTTAGACTCAGCTGCTGTGACTGCTCCTCAGTCGCTTCAAGTTTTAAGCTGCTGAATTATTTTCTCAAATTGGATTCCGAACTCCTGGACTTCTCTAGAGATCTAGACTGCGTCTCTGCTTTAGACTACACTGGATTACAATGTAAGGTTCACCTGCTGTGTTCCTGATTCTGCTGCTAAAAGATTTTTTTAATAACTTTTAAACTGCTTCTGTCTATCTGCTGAGCTGGTTCCACTGGCTTTTCAGCTTGGTTGGCTTCTGGCTAGCAGCTGCTATTCACTGCTGTCTGGTGACTCATTTTACTGATTTTTCAGCTTTGCTGGGTGCTGGCTTGTAGTTTTACATTTTCTCCGCCGCTTTTAATCTACGGTGACCTCCATCTTGCGTCAATTTCGCCATCATCTTTCTGCACCGCTACCGATTCTCATTCCTATGGCAATAACCGCCATCCTCCAATTCTCTGCCCTTCACATAGCTTCTGGACTTCACTCACCTACCACACTTGTCTCTGAATTTGGACAGCAGTTCATCGATGCTCCATGTCGATTCCATTCTACCTATGTCAACTTTATCCCTCCATGGGTCTTCTGACATTAACTCTGATCTCCCTACTATAGTCTCCAACCTATTCCCTGCTACAGCCAGTGAATACGTATCCCATTAATTATTACATAACCAGGCCTATGTAACCTGCGCTTTTCTCATTGTCCATTCACATGCGAACTTTGGCTGCCACTCCGGACACAAACAGTTCACTTCTATTTCCACTTTTTTCTTCCTCACCTTTTCTTTTCTCTCTATCCCTCCCTGACTACTCTCTCCTGTCGTCATGCCTCCTTTCATTTCTCCTCTTGCGGATACTCGGCCCTCCCAAATCCCTACCCCAATTCTTCATTACTCTTCGACCTTCCTACTCTCCTCCCGCCAATTCCAGGCTCGACTCTCTCTTAGATAAGCCTACAGCTTCCCTCTGTGCCTCTCTTGGCATCCTCCAAAAGACCCACTGTGGCACTCGTCGCTGCCTCCTCACAAACAGCAACCCCAATTGTTCCATCCTACTCTCTTGCCGACCTTCCCGTCCAGCGCACCCGTTGGGGGCTAACTTGCCAATGTCCTCCATGTCCAACACACCCCTCTCAGCATTGGCCCTGTGGACGCTGGCAGTGGGTCAGCCATCACCGATCCCCTCCACATCTCCCTCCAGAATGTCCGTTCACTTGCGAGCAAGGCCCTCGCCATCCATGAGCTTATTGTGGATGATTGCACTGACATCATGGCTCTGATGGAAACTTAGCTGAGCGGTGATGACACCTTACCTTTAAATGAAGCCTCGCTGCCTGGCTATACCACTACCCCGCTCAGTCCGGCGTGGTGGCGGTGTGGCTCTCATTATCAAATCATATCTTGGTCTGTCCCCCTAATCCTCTGGCACTTCCTCCTCCTTTGAACATCTCACCTTATTCCACCCCTCTAACCCCTGATTTAAAAATTCTCGTTCTCTACTGCCCACCCAAATACCCTAATATTTTTACTATTGAGATATCTTCACTGCTTTCCTCCCTTAGCCTCGGCACCAAAAGAATTCTCATCCTTGGTGATTTCAACCTCCATCTCAATTTATCATGCTCTCTCTTCTGAGTTCACTAGCCTCCTATCCTCCCCTTAATCTCTTCTTCCATGTAAACTCTCCAACCCATACTCACGGTCACCTCCTCAACCTTGCCATCCAGCATGTCAATTGCAGATAAGGGCATCTCTGACCACTTCCTCGTATTGCTCTCCATCCACATCCGCCTTTCCCCCATCCCCAACCCTACTTCCTTCTGTATCCACCCCAGGAAAAAACTCTCTCCCAACTCTCGGACAACTGCACTTACGAAATCCCAACTCTCCAGCCTTTGGCCCTCCTTCACCACAACCATTGATGCCCGACTCCCTATTAAAACAATTACCCTCTCTCACCCTGGCCATTCTCTCTGGTACAGCCCTCATCCTCACTCCCTTAAGTCCAAGGGACGCAGATATGGCGGACAACTGGTTTAGCCATTCACCGCGGGATCCAGTTGGACCACATAAAGCATTATCGGGTCCTGCTCCCGTCCACCAAAACTGCTCACTATTCCAGGATCATTCTGGAATGCAAAGATAACCCCCGGTTACTATTCTCTACTGCTAACCGTCTTCTTAAACCCCTCTCCCTAGTCTCCACCTTCACCTCTGACAACAAGTGTGAGGGGTTCCTGGACTTCTTTGTCTCCAAGATTGACATTATTCATTCAGCTGTCTCCGGCACTTCCCTTTCTCCCCTAGCTCACTGGGCCAAACTTCTTCTGAGGTCGTCCCCTACCCTAGCCCTGAACTCGCATCTTTCTCCAGTTTCTTTCCTATTTCCCCTCATGACCTCTTCATGCTCATCTTGTCCATGAGACCCACCTTCTGCTCCCTTGACCCTGCTGACCACCCAATTTCCTTTTCTGGCCCCCATGTTAGCTGACATTATTAACGGTTCTCTCTCAGGTACTGTCCCCTTCTCCCGCAAATCTGCCATCATCAACCCTTCACTCAAAAAAACAACCCTTGTCCCCTCTGTCCTTGAAAACTACCACTCCATCTCCCAATCTCCCTTTCCTCTCCAAAGGCCTTGAATGTGTTGTAGCCTCCTAAATCCGTGCCCATCTTTCCCGCAACTCCATGTTTGAATCCCTCCTGTCAGGTTTCCGCCCCTGCCACAGTACCGAAACAGCTCTCATCAAAGTCACAAATGACTTTGTGACTGTGACAAAGGTAAACTATCCATCCTCGTTCTTCTTTACTTGTCTTCAGCCTTTGACACGGTTGACCAGTCCATCTTCCTCCACGCCTCTCCACCGTTGTCCAGCTGGGTGGGACTGCACTCACCTGGTTCCATTCTTATCTATCTAAACGTAGCCAGAGAATCACCTGCAATGGCTTCTCTTCCCGCTTCCACATCGTTATCTTAGGTGTCCCCCCAAGGATCAATCTTTGGCCCTCTCCTATTTCTCAATTACATACTGCCCCTTTGGCGACATCATCCAAAAACACATCAGTTTCCACATGTATGCTGACAACACCCAGCTCTACCTCACCACCACTTGGTATAGGGATAAGCAGATTAGAAGGTTAAATGCGTGACTCAAAGAGTGGTGTGGGAAGCAGGGGTTTCGCTTCATGGGGCACTGGCACCAGTACTGGGGAAAGAGAGAGCTGTTCCGTTGAGACGGTCTCCACTTAAACAGGCTGGAACCAGTGTCCTGGCGAATCGAATAACTAGGGCAGTAGACAGGGCCTTAAACGAATGAAGTGGGGGGGGGTGGAGGATTCAGAAAGGAGTAAATTTAAAAGCTGCAAGAGAAATGTCAAAGCTCTAGAGCAGAGCAGAGGTTTGTGTAAAAATAAGCAGAGTGGGTCAAGAAGGGACAGAGAGAGTAACATAGGTAATAGGGCATCAGTGACTAAGGTGGTATCAGGAAAAAAATAGAAAAAAATCAAAGCATTCACAACAAAACAGATGAATTAATAGATCAAACCTATTAATTTCTATCTGCACTAACAGCCGTTACGGAGTCACGGTTGCAAAGTGACCATGGTTGAGATTTAAATATGCCAGGATTTTTAACTTTTAGAAGAGATAGGCAAAATGGAACAGGATGAGTGGTAGCCCTGATAATAAAGGATGGGATAAAGACAGTGTAGAGAAAGGATCTGAGCTCAGAAAATAAGAAGTAGAATCAGTTTGAGTAGAGCTAAGAAACAGCAAGGGGCTGAAAACATTGGGTGGAGTTGTTTATAGGCCTCCAAACAGTAGTTGTAATGGTTGTAATGTAAGGCAGAGTATAAATCAGGAAAGTAGAGGCTCATGTAACAAGGGTAATACAGTAAGCATGGGGAACTTTAATCTACATAGACTGAAAAACCAAATTTGCAGTAATAGTGTGGAAGACGAGTTCATGGAATGTATACAAGATATTTTTCTAGATCAGTATGTTGAGGAACCAACAAGGGAACAAGCTATTTTAAGATATAGGGCCCAAGTTTCCACACGATAAAAAACGGGCGCCCCTCCAAGCTGGGCGCCCGTTTTTCGCGCCTAAAACGGCGCCAGAAAAAAAACGCGCGATTCTGGAGCGCCCTGCAGCTCCTTGTCTGTTTGGCGCGGCGCCCGGGGGGGGGCGGAGCCTACACTTGCGCCAATTTTGTAAGTGGGAGGGGGCGGGTACTATTTAAATTAGTTTTTTTCCTGCCGGCAACGCTGCGCGTGCACGTTGTAGCGTTCGCGCACGCGCAGTGTGAAGGAAACATTGGCACTCGGCCATTTTTGTAGTTCTTTGTAGCTGTTTAATTTTTGAACATTTTTTAATAAAAGCACATTGCCATCAGCACTGAGGCTTCCTGCTTACTGCCTGCTCCTCCCTCCCTCCCGTTCGCGGGAACGACGCCACATCGATGAGCTGACTGAAGCACTTTCACACAGGTTGGAAGATGGTTTATTTAATCTTTTCTTTGCTTATAAATGTTTATTCAGGTTGTACTTATTTGTATAATATATGTAGAAGTATAAATAAGGATTTATTGTAGAATTTAATGACTTCCCTTCCCTCCCCCCCCCCCCCTACCTCGTTCTGGACGCCTAATTTGTAACCTGTGCCTGATTTTTTAATGTGTAGAACAGGTTTTTTCAGTTCTACAAAAATCTTCACTTGCTCCATTCTAAGTTAGTTTGGAGTACGTTTTCACTGTGGAAACTTTCAAATCAGTCGTCAGTGGCCGGACACGACCCCTTTTGAAAAAAAAATTCTGTTCCAAAGTGGAACTGTTCTACCTGACTAGAACTGCAGAAAAAAAAATGTGGAGAATTGCGATTTCTAAGATAGTCCATTCTCCACCAGTTGCTCCTAAAAATCAGGCGCAAATCATGTGGAAACTTGGGCCCATAGTGTTGTACAATGAGAAAGGGTTCATTAATAATCTTGTAGTAAAAGGCCTTGAGGAAAGAGTGACCATAATATGACAGAATTTTATATTAAGTTTGAAAATGGTTTAGTTAAATCCAAAACTAGGATCTTAAATCGAAACAAAGCAAACTACATAGGTATGAGGGGAGAGTTGGCTAAGGTAGATTGCAAAACTACATTAAAAGATATGATGGTTGACAAGCAATAGCTAGCATTTAAAGAAATAATACATAATTTACAACAAATATCATTCCTTTGATGCACAAAAATCCCACAGGAAAAGTGGTCCAACTGCGGCTAACAAAAGAAGTTAAAGATAGTATTAGATCAAAGGAAGAGGCTTATAATGTTGCCAAAAAAGTAAGCCTGAGGAATGGGAAGGTTTTAGAATTCAGCAAAGGAGGACCAAGAAATTGATAAGGAAAGAGAAAAAAGAATATGAGAGTAAATTAACGAGAGACATAAAAACAGATTGTAAATGTTTCTATAGGTATGTAAATAGGAAGAGATTAGTGAAAGTAAACGTGAGGCCATTAGAGGCAGAAACAGGAGAAATTGTAATGGGCAATAAAAAAACGATACGTCTATTTGTACTAACTGAAATGCAGCCGTTTCTCTGATTGGTCCCCTTGGAGGATAAGCCACAACCTGAAGTTCCTCTGGAATGTGTAACTGGAACCGCCCAGCCCAAGTTCGGAATGAATTTCCAATTTATAATTCGATCCATTTTGACTTCAGAAGCCAGAGGATAGATCTCCCCAAAAGCCACCAAGTTCCAGCCGAAGTCCATTACCCCAGCGTAAGTGCATCCCTCTCCCAGCTGAAGACCCTTAACCCAGCACGTGTGCTGCCTCCCACAGTCGAAGTCCATTTACCCCAGCATAAGTGCATCCCTCCGCCAGCTGAAGACCCTTACCCCAGCACTTGTGCTGTCTCCCACAGCTGAAGTCCATTTACCCCAGCGTGTGTATCCCTCCCCTAGCCGAAGTCCATTACCCCAGCGTAAGTGCATCCCTCTCCCAGCTGAAGACCCTTACCCCAGCACGTGTGCTGCCTCCCACAGTCTAAGTCCATTTACCCCAGCGTGTGTATCCCTCCCCCAGCTGAAGTTCACTACCCCAGCCTAAGTGCATCCCTGCGCCAGCAATCTCTCTGCCAACTGAAGACCCTTATCCAAGCGCAAGACCTAACACCCCCCACACCCCCCGGCATAGATGGGCCATTGTGTGCGGACTGTTAACATGTTTATTGGGTATGAACTGAATAGTGACAGTGCCGTGACTTCTGGATTTCACCCACCCCAACGATGTCCCTTGTAACACACGCACCGTGTTTGCATGCACCAGGGGGTAAGAAGAACATGATCCGTCTTTTCTAAGTTCCCTCTCTCCCCTCTGATCACCCCCCACCCCCCCTCCCAACCGCAACACCTGTGTGTGTGTCTCTCTCTCTCTCTCTTCCTTCCCCTCCACCCCGGGACGTTTTACTTCGTTAAAGGCACTAAATAAATACAAGTTGTTGTTTCCAATATTTCTTGTCCAGCTTCAGTTGGCTGAGAGAGCTGTAACATTGCATATTTTTGGTCCCTAAGGAGTTAACCATCCAGTCTTACTGTCCCTTCAAATAATGGGGGCAATAATGATTGCTGCAAAATGAAGAAAACATGATTCTATCAGGGTAGCGACATGCACATGCGTAATTTGTGCCTTTGAATCAAAGACTAATTTAGTCATGTGAAACCTCGTTCTACTTTTGACAGTGTGGGGTTGAACTAGGGGCCTATATAGCCACATTCATGCCATCAATAATGGCCTTCACATTGGGGAAATGAGCAACACAGAAGAATTGCAGTCCTCACTCATGTTGCTGCTTGCTTTCATTCAGAAAAAGAATGAAAGAGTTAGTTTGGCAAACAAGGCATGTGTCAGCTGCTTGTTACATCGGAGCACTGCTGGTTGTGCAATTTGGCATATAATCCCATGCCGTTGCTGGAAAGGATCCAGCAACATCGAAGTTAAAGGCTGTGGTTATCTTGACAGCCACTGGCAGAGCCGTTCACATCATGGAACTTGTATGAAGGACACATGAGTTGCCAGGTAAGAGCGAATGCGGTAAGACCACCTCAGTGTTAACAGATCTCCCTCTTATGTCTCCTCAGATCCTCTTCTTCCTCCTCTATAACCAGTAAATAGACAGGTATACCCAGTAGGATGTCCATCTTAAGAACTGTGGTTGTTGAAACTTAAATTGCAGCTGCCACCAAGCCAGCACAAACAGAAAATAGGGAGCTGCTGAAAAATCAAAAAATGCAAAAACTAGGCTACTACTGAAACCTGCAAGGAATGGGACAAAAAGTAATGCAAAAAAACTGAATGAACACCGAGTACTGCAGCAAAATAAAGTTCCTCTCTCCTTTAGAATGCAATATTCAAAATGGCTGAATTGGCTTCCAAAGCAGTACTTGTTTTAAATATGCGCTGAAGTCCTAGTTTTGAACAAGTGAAAAGATACCAACAGGTAATTTAGATTAATTAATATAAATGTCAACAGTTGACTGAGGGGATTAGACCAAAAGCATAATTGCCTTCTGTCATGTATCCTACATTATTATATATAACTGTATCATAACATGCTATACATGATTGTAATAAGATATGACCTGTAACCACCAGCATACCTTACCACCAGGGGTGCATTTGCAAGAGGCAGGTATATAAGGACAGGTCTCAGGCAAGTGCAGCATTCCAGAGCTGTGAAATAAAGGTGCAGGTCCAGAGTGACCTTGACTTCACTACATGCCTCGTGTGAATCTGTACTGAGGGGACAGGACTTTACAGTGGCGATGAGTTACGGGATTACAGAATCCACAGAATGGCGAACAACGGATCAGATGAAAAGTACAATGCGGGAGACAATTGGGAGGACTTTATAGAAAGGCTCCAGCAAAGCTTTGTAACCAAAGACTGGTTAGGCGACGATAAGGCAGACAAGAGAAGAGCCCATCTCTTGACCAGCTATGGGTCGAAAACATACTCTTTAATGAAGGATCTGTTGGCACCCGAGAAACCAGCAAGCAAGTCGTTTGAAGAATTGAGCACACTGGTAAGAGACCACCTGAAGCCAGCGAGCAGCCTACACATGGCCAGACACAGGTTCTACAACTACAGATGCTGTGTGGGCCAGAGCATACCCGACTTCGTGGCGGAACTTCGGAGGTTGGCTAGTTTATGTGAGTTCTCCAATGAACTGAGGAGAGAAATGCTGAGAGACTTTTTCATTGAAGGAATAGGCCACGCAGGCATATTCTGAAAGCTCATGGAGACCAAGAACATGACCTTAGAGGCAGCAGCACTGGTTGCACAAACATTCTTGGTAGGGGAAGAAGAAACGAGGTTGATTTACAATGCAGAACTTAAGCACGCTGCTGGAGCCTCTCCACGTGCTACTCAGGAAGGGGTGCGATTGGTTTTGGGGGGACGCCCAAGAACGCGCCTTCAATAAGGCACGCAACCTTCTGTGTTTCAACAGTGTTTTGACTTTCTTTGACCCAGGTAAAAAACTAGTTCTCACATGCGATGCGTAAGCATATGGGGTCGGGTGCGTTTTGCAAAATGTCAATAGTGCGGGCAAATTACAACCTATAGCTTATGCCTCCAGGTCACTTTCGCAGGCGGAGCGCGGGTACGGACTGGTAGAGAAGGAGGCATTCGCGTGCGTGTATGGTGTCAAAAAGATGCACCAATACCTTTTCGGGGCCAAGTTCACATTAGAATCCGACCACAAGCCCCTCACGTCCCTCCTATCCGAGAGCAAGGCAATAAACGGCAACGCCTCGGCGCGAATTCAACGGTGGGTACTCATGCTGGCGTCCTACGACTATACCATAAGGCACAGACCAGGCACAGACAACTGTGCCGGCGCGCTCAGCAGGCTACCCCTGGTGACCACGGAAGGGTCTGACGAACAGGACTTTGAGATAGTTTTGGCAATCAATGCCTTTGAGTCCACAAGTTCGCCCATGACGGCTCGCCAAATCAGAGCCTGGACGGCCAGCGACCCTACGTTATCCTAAGTAAAAAGATGTGTCCTAACCGGTGACTGGGCAGAGGATCGCGATGCCTGCCCCGAGGAATTAAAACCCTTTCATAGGCGCATACATGAGCTATCACTACAAGCAGACTGCCTGATGTGGGGCAGCCGAGTAGTCATGTCTCTGCGAGGCAGAGAGGCATTTGTCCGGGAGCTTCACCGCGAGCACCCGCGAATTGTTCTCATGAAGGCCTTAGCCAGATCCCACGTCTGGTGGCCTGGTATTGACGCGGACTTGGAGCTCTGCGTCCGAAGGTGCACCATTTGTGCCCAACTCAGCAATGCCCCCAGGGAGGCTCCACTGAGCCCCTGGCCCTGGCCTACCAAACCGTGGTCGCGGGTGCACGTAGACTATGTGGGCCCATTCATGGGCAAAATGTTCCTCGTAGTTGTAGATGCATTTTCAAAGTGGATCGAATGCACCATTTTAAACTCGAGCACAACCTCCACCACTGTGGAGAGCCTCGCAACCATGTTTGCAACACACGGAATCCCTGACATATTGGTCAGTGACAATGGTCCGTGCTTCACCAGCGCAGAATTCCAAGACTTTATAATTGACCATGGCATAAATCACGTCAAAACGGCACCCTTCAAGCTGGCCTCCAACGGCCAGGCGGAGAGAGCAGTGCAAATCATTAAACAAGGCATGCTTAAAATCCAAAGTCCCACGCTGCAGGGTCGCCTGTCGCGACTGCTGCTGGCATACAGATCTCGTCCGCACTCACTGACTGGGATCCCCCCGCGCAACTGTTGATGAAAAGGACTTTAAAAACAAGGCTCTCATTAATCCTCCCAGACATGCACGAAATCATTGAGCCAAAGCGCCGTAAGCTGACTGAGTACCATGACAGAAATTCGAGGGGGAGGTGGAATGAGATAGGAGACAAAGTCTTTGTACTAAACTATGGCAGGGGTTCCAAATGGCTTGCAGGGACAGTAACGGGCAAGGAAGGAAACAGGCTACTGGTAGTACAAATGGGCAATGGCAAAACCTGCCGGAGGCATGTAGACCAAGTCAAAAGCAGATTTACCAACAACACTGCGGAACCAGAGGCAGACTACAATGTGGAACTCGCACCACACCTGGTGGACAGACAGAGGGAACAACCTGAGGAATGAGCAATCCCAACAGACAGCCCAGGCGAGTCAACAACAATCACACCAATCGAAACAGACAGCCCAGCCGAGATACCAGCAACCACACCCAAAGAAAAACAGACACCAAGGCAAACAACTGAACCACAACTCAGACGCTCCACGCGAGAGCGTAGACCACCTGAGAGACTGAACCTATAAAGACAATAAGACCTTGGGGGAGGGTGATGTCATGTATCTTACATTATTATATATAACTGTATCCTAACATGCTATACATGACTGTAATAAGATATGACCTGTAACCACCAGCATACCTTACCACCAGGGGTGCACTTGCAAGAGACAGGTATATAAGGACAGGTCTCAGGCAAGTGCAGCATTCCAGAGCTGTGAAATAAAGGTGCAGGTCCAGAGTGACCTTGACTTCACTACATGCCTCGTGTGAATCTGTACTGAGGGGACAGGACTTTACACCTTCTGCTCTTAAATAGCAATCTGACCACAGAATGATGCTCTGTGCATTTTAGGATAGAAAGAAACTCAAAGCTTGCTCACCCAAAAATACACCCTCTGCCATGTGTTGCTACCAATGCACCTAATCTCAAATTCAGCCTTACAATATATACAACTATAACACAGTTTCTTTGTTTGCACTTCATAGCTTGTTTTCTTTTAAACTCTCATGTATTCAGTTACAGATAATAAAGCAAATATTAACTGTTGTACATTTGTTACTACAAGCTACAGAAGAATCTTGCAGTTGTAGTGAGCCATTAATGTAAGCAATGAGAACATATTGGACTTTGAAGAGGCTAGGAGTAAAACATTTCCAATTATTAAATTGCTAAAATTCTGTGTGTAGCTGCCTAGAAACATAGCTTAATACATCTGATATAAAAATGTTATTGAAATACTCAAATATTTACCTTTCTGAAATTCCTCTTGGGAAGGTAGATTCCCTTGGAACACATGATATGGAAGAAGCCGTTGCATGGCATCCTCTAATGAGTTGAAGGGAGTTTTATAGTCAGGTTGTAGAACATTTCTTTGTTCATTTTGTAATTGCTGAAGAATCCTTAAATAAAAACATAAAAAGAGAATATGAAAATAAGACTACCTGTCAATTATTCTTTTTTTTTTACAGTTAATATACAATTAAACAATGGACAGAATGTGTTGTGTTACAGCTATATGGATGGTAACTGCATGACTACAAAATTATTAGAATGCAATTTTCTGTTTTTATCATATAGCAATTTACTATCAACAGTAACTTAAGACATCCAATGAAATGTTTGTAGTTAATATAAAATGAAGCAGCTTTGCAACCATAAATGACCTGCACGACCGTTGTTAACCACGGTAACTTAAGGGCCAATTTTAACTTGGAAGCGAAGCTGCGGGGACAGAAGCAGGAGGCAAACTATACAGACTCCCGGAGTGGCCAAGCTCCTTGATGCCGCCAGCTTTTGCTGATGAACTGGACAATGTGTAGGCCTTAATCGAGCACACAGTTAAAATGGTGCGTGTGTCTCGATATCATCAGAGCATGACTCTGCTATTTAAATTCATTCCCTGCTCTTCAGAGGCAAGCAGCCTTCCCGTGCTTGAATTCAGGCAAGTAAAAATGGTGCGGGCAGGAACGCGACACAAACTCCTCGCTATCTTAACCCCCTGCTTGCTCCATTCCCACTGGTTGGGGGGGGGGGGGGGGGGGGGGCGGGGAATTAAATTAGACCCTTTCATTTTCCGTGACAAGAAATATTAAAGAATGCTGTGAAATACATTTATGCTTAAGCTATGTTTCTGGAGAAAGGAGTTTTACAGCTTAGTGAGCCAAATCATTAAAAGAAGGGGGCACTGGTGTAGCACTGTGTCCTTTTACCTCGGAGACTTGGGTTTTAAATTCAGCTAGACTGACTGATTGAAGGTCTCCTCTCTATCGCTGTTTGCCGTTGTTCTACAAATAGTGACCATGATTAGTCTACCTAGTTTCTGTGGTTGTGGGTCCACAATACAAAATCTAAAGTCTCACTCATAAGGAATGCTGGTGCAGAAAGTAGAACTAACTCACTGTTGCAGTAGGACTTTCCAATAATATAGATTCAGAAGTGAACAAAGCATTGCAGAGAATATTAAAACAAATATTTCATGAATAACAAAAACTGGAGACACTGAGGGCAAGGACAGATAGCATGCCAGGTTCAGAGCTGCATAGTGTATAATTGGTGACTATTACTAGATGCTGCGGGCAGGTCAGAACCCAAAGTAAAGGCATTCAAATAGGATGTAGATAGAGAAGTGGGCACTGAGTTCATTGATGACAATATTTTCAGGATCTTCGAAAAGATGGGGAGTTTAGAGATGAAGATGAAGTTAGAGAGGAGAGGGCTCGAGTGGGCTTTCAGGATGGAGTGATGATAGTGGCTTTGAAAGGGAGGCACATGGTCGAAAGAAAGGAAGAATTTAACAATTTCAGTGAGTACTGATGCAAAAAGTAGTAACAGGTGAGGATCTGGGGCAGGAAAGAATCAAATAAGCAGCTGATGGATCTCATGAAGGGGATAAATCTGATGAGGGCTGGGGGAGAATTTGCTGAATATTTTTATTGGGGCAGGGATGGTATAGAAGGTAAGAAGTCAATGGGATGAAGGATGAGGTTGAAGAAGGCAGTTAGTAGTGGAGAAGAGAAGTTTGGAGTTGCTCAAAATGACCCTAGATTTAGTCACAGAACATGACAAGTAATGCAGCTTGAGATGGTTAAGCCAAATCTGGCAGTGGACAACCAGGCTGGTCATGCAGCTTGAGGCCCTCAGATTTGAGGCCCTCCGATGTACCAGGGCCTCTGGGAGGAGTGAGGACCATGAAGGACCTGGAAGGGACAAAGGTATCAAAAGCAGAGGCAAGGCAGTGATGAAGCAGAGTGACAGAAATGGTGACTTAATAGTGGATGGTGGTCCAGTGGAGATCAGTTAGAGAAAATATTAGTTTGAGTAGTTTTTATTCAAATGCTTTAAAATTCTTAAAACATACAGTATGCTGCTAAACAAATATACATACAAACTTTCTTTAGTAAGTTGCTTTGATGCAGGTCTCTTCTGTCCCCCATTCTGGCCATCGAACTAGAATGAAATAAACTTTTGATATAAAACTATATACATGTATATTAGAAATAATACAGGTACCAATTTCATCAACATGTCTATAGATATGGGTCTTACCCATCTCCTTGAAAATTAGAATGTGAGAGGTGTGACATTGTGGAACAGTTCAGACTTATATCTGTTTGCATAATGCCACGCCGAATGACACCATTCCAAACTGCTTGAAACAAGCAAGAAACGCACACTTTGTAGTTTGCTAAATAATAGCAAAATGAACGAGACAGTGTTCAATATAAAGAAAAACTTTTTTCTAATATCTGAATATCAATCAAGCTTGACTGAACTAGCTAAAGAACCTATTCATTCACCTACTAGTAATACAGAATTTTAGATCTATTCCATTTTTTAAAAAGCAAATTCCAATTTATGGCAACACGCTACCACTTGAAGGTGCTCCAGTAATCTTTTCAAAGCTTTATGCTGTCGTCAAAATAACCACATTTTTATTACACATCTTGTACTAAAAAGAACTTTTGCAGATCTCTTGCTTTCGACATATAAATACAGAAAAATATGAATTGAGTTTAATTTTTTGAAATATGAAAAGAATCACTGCAATTGTAATATTGCTATTTACTATTTAGGAGTAAAAATACTGGAACAATCCATAAAAAGTATTTAGGATCATATTTCATTGAGTGTGGCTTTGTAAAAACTGAAATTTTCCTTTTAAAGTAAAACTTTTAAGTTTGGCTATTAAATGAAAACTACATTTTCATTTCCAAGCTTAAATATTTGTGCAAAAATGTATACAATATATTCATCATAACTTTATTACATCTCCTGGAATGCTTGTTTACACTTCCCTCAATCACTAAAATGTGCAGTGGCTTTCACTAAGGATTTTTAAGATACTTTGGAAGGCAAATGGAATGTTGGCTTTTATTGCAAGGGGGACAGAGTATAAAAGCAGAGAAATCCTGTTACAACTTTACAGGGTATTGGTGAGGCCACACTTAAGAGTACTGCATACAGTTTTGGTCTCCTTATTTAAGAAGAGATATACTTGCATTGGAGGCAGTTCAGAGAAGGTTCACTAGGTTGATTCCTGGGATGAAGGGGTTGTTGTATGAGGAAAGCTTGAGCAGGTTGGGCCTATGCTCATTGGAGTATAGAAGAATGAGAGGTAATCTTATGGAAACATGTAAGATTCTGAGAGGGCTTGATAGGGTAGATGCTGAGAGGATGTTTCCCATCGTGGGGGAATCTAGAACTAGAGGGCATAGTTTCAGAATAAGGGGTCGCCCATTTAAGGCGGAGCTGAGGAGGAATTTCTTCTTTCAGAGGGCCGTGAATCTTTGTAATTCTCTACCCCAGAGAGGTGTGGAGGCTGAGTCATTGACTATATTCAAGGTGGAGATAGTCAGATTCTTGAACTGCAGGGGAGTCAAGGGATATGGGGATTGGGCGGGAAAGTGGAGCTGAGGCCAAGATCAGATCAGCCATGATCTTACTGAATGGCGGAGCAGGCTCGAGGGGCCGAATGGCCCAGACCTGCTCCTATTTCTTATGTTCTTATGTTTGATTAACTTGGTGGCAAAGCCAGCCATTGGTATTTTGTTGCACTTTTACTAGAAATTGAAATGATAGAATTGAAAAATTATATTGGACAGAAAACCAAACACCATAAAAGGTAGAAACCTACTTGTGACATTTTCTGCATCTCTGGCTGTCCTAATATTTTATCCTGCAGTGGATGTAGTTGTCCCAAGTGCTGTTGTAAAGTACCAGCAGTTTTGTGAAGTTGACTGTCACTCATTTGCACAGCTGCAATATATAAATGTAGAGAATATAACTTTATAAAGGACATTTAAGAAATAGAATCATGTAAACCTTAATATTGAATGTGAAGATTTAAAGTAAGTTACATTGACTAGCTGGTTTACTATATTAGCTGCTCAACTTTTAACTAATTTAATTCCAGAGAATTATATTTTTCTTAAGTTGGTTAAATCTGCACACTGTTGAAGAAAAACTCTAAGACAGTTAACACACAAGAGGTTTCATGTAAATTTTAATAGAGGTTTTGGTTAACTTTTTTTTTGAATTAGCTATCTTCATCTTTCCTGATGTCATTATTCATTAAAATAAAATGAAATACATTTTGTGAATTGTTAGGGCAGTCTGCGTTCAACTCAGCTTCTTCACATTGTCTCTAGGTGAGGGACAATGAGAGGCAACAGCAATATCAAATAACCCATCATATCTGTTCCTATTATACTTGCTTTCTAAGAAATGGAGTTATTGTGTTAGTGGGTTGAAACAAACAGCTGTAATTAATTCTGTTCATCTATGTCAAAAGGTGAAGACGGGCATTCCTAAATCTTCAAGAAAACAGTTGGATAAGTTATATAGACATGTGTGTTGTAACTTGGAAGATGTTATTGCTGTAATTGCTGCACTATTCTAAAGGTAGCATACCCCTCCTATTAGAAAAGAAGCTCCTGATTGGTCAGATTGAGCTTGTGGTTCTCAGTGCTGGTCTGGTCCTGTTTACTGCGCAGAGAGACGAGCTCTGCCCGCAACTGGGAGGGGAGAATCAACAGGTAAACACGAGAAAGTCTGGGACTCTCCAAACCATTGTTCTTGGACATTTTTCAAGTACACTGACTAGAAAAGGCCATTTGGCACATCAAGCACTTTCCACAGAACAGGTAAAATGTGCTCGATTAAAAACTGAAAATGTTTCTCCCAATCCACCCTGAACTGAAGGAAAGTCCAGAAAAGTCCAGAATACCCATTTAATCTTACAAACAACTTACAGTGCATGTTCCAAGACTTCATAGAAGAAAATAAATCCTACATTATACATCCGAGACAACTGCCTTCCTTGACATGACATTCCCAGCAAGTCAAAGCCATGATATTCCATACAGCATGCAATTATCTGTCTCTATACATTCTTATAAGCCTCCCAATTTGCTCCTAACCAGATACTGTTTTGCTTATTTTTATTTAAAAAAAGAACAATATTAATTATTTATCTACAAGTCTATTCCTTTGAACGGTAAGTTTATCCTCATGTCTGAATTATCTAATTTTAAATAATTTGCTTCTATCAACATTATCTATTTAAAGATTGATGCTGTTAGTTTGCATTTTGTAAAAAATAATGTTCTTGTATACATTGCTTGCCCTTGGTTTTACTTCAGTATTATTGAGAAATATAGCCAATTTGAGTTCTGATGCTGGCTTCGCAGCTGAAATATTAACTTGAATGTTTTCTTTATTCAGATGCTGACGAGTTTACTGTGTATTTCCAGGAATATCAGCTTTTTGCAAATTTGCAGCATTTTTCTTTTTACCTCTAGTTTGTTTCTATGTGCGTCATCACAGCACTAATATAGTGCATTCTTCACTGTGTGTATAAAAACTTTCTTCAAGACATTCTTAACATAGTAGAAATGCAAGGCAATGGGTCTTGTTGCGACTTCTATCCATATAAATACACTGAAAATTTCCCTTACATACCCAGACATGTAGTTTTGCCTAGAATCCCTGTACTGTTCAATAAGCTGGGTATGTGCGGCTGTCGTAGACCATCAGCAGCATGAGCCTTTGGAACAGAATTGGATAGAGTCTGACTTCCAAAGAGAGAAGCTGAAACTTGATTGGAGAGCTGCCCCAAGCTAGCCAATGAATGGCTAGTGACTGGTTGGTGCTTACTTGTTGCCATCATCTTCTTTGGAGCCTGCAACCATGTTAGTGAATAAATACAATCATACACTAATCCACCTAGCATCCAACTGAACAAAATCTAGACAGTATTTATTATTTCCACGTATCAGACTATTACATTACAAATTTCATCTAGTATCTTTTGTAGGTAACATTTAGACCAAGTACTTTACAACTCGAGGATTTCAATATTTCATAATTTTACAGGCACAAATTAAGTACATGATGGTCATTTTTACACAGAATTGTACAACTGTATATGTTCTCCCAATTTTAGAAAATAAAACTTACAAATACACAACTACAATTCTGAAATATTAATTTATGCATTATGATAAATTTGAATCAGTACATGTCTGAAACAAATTCTCGAACAGTTAGTAATAGCTTTTTTATAAACTAATCATGGCAATTCTTTGTTCTTGTTCTGACTTAACTGAAATAACTATAAATGACAGTAAGCTGAAGCACAGTCATACCACAGGTAAACTTAACTTTGAAACAAAAAAATAATTTTCTACAGCATATAGACCTAGACATTGGGCCACTTACCACCACGAGCTACTGCCACGATCCGGTCAAAAAATGACGGCAGTAACTCGAGTGCCCTTCTTTGGCACAGGACTCAGCGACCACCATTTTGGTGAGGGCCTCAGCGCTGTCAATAGTGGCGCTGGCCCTGGAAATGTAAATGGAGAGGGTGACGTCAGTCAGCGTGCAACGGCGACTTAACATCACCTCAGCGAACTTCAACCTTAGCGCTGAGTTCAGCAGACTGACAAAGATGCTGTCAGCACATCGTAAAAGGGACAAACATATCTTTCAGGTAAGTTTCCATTTAAGCTTTTGGACTGGATTTTTTAAAATTTTATTGAAGTAGTGGTTTTCTTGTAATAAAGTTTTTTTTTAAAGCGTGCAGGGAGTGCTGCTGGATGCATGCAAGGCCTCGGATGGTAAATGAAGGCCTCTTGAGAAGACAGAAAATGCTGAAAATATTCAGCAGGTCAGGCTGCATCCGTGGAGAGAGAAACAGAGTTCATGTATCAGGTCGAGATGCTACCTGACCTGCTGAGTATTTCCAGCATTTTATGCTTTTATTTCAGATTTTCAGCATCCGCTCGAAGAGAGAAGAAGATGCAGAAGAGGAGGATGCAGAAGAGGAGGAAGCAGAAGGAAGGAGGCAACCGGCCGGGATATCCGGGATGGATTCATCTGCCTGCGGTACCAGTGTCATAAGTTGAAACTTAAAAAAGCTAAATAAAATGGGAAGCAAAACTTTAGAAACAAATTTTAAAAAGAAAATGAAAAAGAGGTTTCCATGTGGAAGTCAACAGTAAATAATGGAAATTAAGTAGGCATGGAACTTAACATCAACATCGATAATTAAATCAGCATGCTAAGGTTCCAACTTATTCATGTTCATGAGGGTAGATGTGAAAATAAAAAAATTAATTGCTTTCCTTTATATTGAAAGATAATGCATATCACACTGCAGAATCAGAGTCCATCTAAATAAATGTTGAGTACAATCTGTGTTTACAGTAAGTTACCTATATTTACTATCTAATAATTAAATATTTCAGACCCTGTTGCAGTCATATGATAAGATGTGATTTGAATTTGCTACAAAGTCCAAAAGAAAGCAATCAACCATGGAAAAATGTTCCATTTATGCTCAATTGAGAGACACACAATTTAATGAAAAAGTTCCTTCATTTTCAATTCTTCTCTGTTAGCAAGGTACACTAATGAGTGTGTGTATATGGAATTTTGCACCAATATAATCAACAGATTATTGTTCATATTTTTCAATGCTTTGCA
The DNA here is from genome assembly GCF_044704955.1 of Pristiophorus japonicus. NCBI lineage: Eukaryota > Metazoa > Chordata > Chondrichthyes > Pristiophoridae > Pristiophorus > Pristiophorus japonicus. The sequence continues at coordinate 63,459,198 of NC_091985.1, forward strand.
ATAGAGAATACCTCAAGCAATGTGACCAAAAAGGTTCTTTTCTAGTACAGCATTTCTCTTCTTTAAAATTTATCATTGACAAATTTAGTGCATTCATTCATCACCTACTTGTGAGTACAGAAATTGCTGCTGATTGCTGGTTTGTGTTACTGGCATCTCCTTCCGGCTAAATACGACCTGTCGTGAGGGTTGCATTACATTGGTATTTTGGTGATATGGATTGGAAATCCGGTAAATTTGATTCATACCCAGCTGTTGCTGGCATTGTGGTGGCTGCTGCTGTGCAGACTGTACAGTCACAAGAGATTGCTCCCCCTGACAAACCATTACAATGTTACCACTGGAACATGTTTGTGTGACATGGTCACCACTGCTTGCTGATATTATAGGCTGTACTGTAGACACGTAGCTGGAGCACATTGAATTAGGTGTATTTGAAACATTAAGCTGGTTTTGCAATGACCGTCCTCGGACTGCATTCTGCCCGGATTGCTTAAATATTCCTGTATTAATGCTTGAGCCAGCAGTGGGTTGTACACCTTGACTGGTTGGAAGATTAAATACCATCTGTGAAGCCTGCTGGAGTGGAACCTGCCCAGTAACTAGCTGTGATGAGCCATGGTTTGTTAACAGCTGTCCTCCTGAAGCATTAACAACCTGCTCCATACCACTCTGACCAGCAACCGACTGTCCAACAGAGTTCTGATTATTCAAGAATTGTCCTGAAAAAGACTGGGTAGCCAGCATTGTACCTGAAGAATTCCGATTTGTTAGAACGCATTCAGAAGCTACTTGGCTGGAGACCAATTGGGTGGGTACTGTTCGATTTTGAAGAATCTGTCCATTTGCAGTCTGAAGGTGCTGAACAGTTGAATTCATATTTAATGCTAGGCTGGTAGGAATGAAAAACTGATTCTGGGATACTAGAGGTTCATGTTGCCCAATAGGAGGACGAATTATGATACTGCTTCCAGTTTGATTTAAAACTTGTGGTCTACCTGACTTTCTAGGTACCTGCTGTTTTGTAATATTGACACCCAGGGGTGGGCCCACTGCTGAACTTTGAGAAGAGTTTGTGGAGCCAAAAGGAAGGCCATGCTGCATTTGCTGCTGTTGTAATGCTACTTCATTTTGGAGTTTGAACGCTGTCTGCAATTCCAAATTGTTGATGTTGTAAACTGTTTGTTGCTGATTCATTTGAGCAGGTTTGGGTTGAATACTGAGTGAAATTTTAGGCTGGCTTGGTACAGGACCTCTTTGAATAATAATATTATGCAAAGGCAGTGCTGTTTGAATATTATTACCACTAAAATGAACAGACATAGGTTGTGGTACCTGGCCAATATTAGAGGCTCCATAGTAAGTGTTTCCATTAAGTGCTGTCACTCGCCTCTGAAGCAACAATCCACCAGTTTCATTCAAACCAGATGTGTTCAAAGAGATTTGTTGCTGGTTTGGAAGAGAGGCCATATTGTAACCACCTACAGACAGAGAGTTTAGAGCAGATTGCTGGCCACTGCTCTTCGATATAAACTGTGACCCTTCAAGGTGATTAAGAGTCATTACAGGCTGCTGAGTATCTAATGAACCAATCAGCTGAATTGGTCCAATTCCACCAGCTTGGTTGCTATTGGGTACATGCTGAATGGCAACACTGTTGATGCCCATTTGTTGAAAAAAGCCAGGCTGTACATTAGTTTCATTATTTACAAAGGGAGTTCGCAAAACCTGCTGTAAAATGGGAGACGGTGTTACATTCATCTGCTGCTGTGTCAAGCCTCTTACAGCTGAAGCGCCAGAAGATAACTGTGAAACCTGAGAAAAGGATGCAGGGTGAAGCTGAGTTTGTGCGAACTCCTGGGTAGAAGTAATACCGGCTGCCAAATCTGCTTCCTCCTGTAGGGTTTGTTGAGTGATATTGGCCTCCTGAAGAGACTTCTGCAGAATATCAAAAGGCTGGTCCCCATTTAAGTTTGAGAGAGGTGAAGAGGTATCCAGCTCCTCCAAAACATTAAGACTACTTGCTAATTGCCGTCTTGAGTTCAATTCTTCTCCAATATGGTTATGTGTATCTTTTGTAGAAGAGGTAGAGTCAGCACTCTGAAAAATGCAAGTTGGAACATAATGTAATCAGATATCAAATCAATTTGGTACAATTTTGGCTGAAACAAACAACTGGGTTATTTTATCTTTTGAATTTTGGACGGAATTAGAAACATTTTAGAAATAACTTATCGAAAGTTATAGGAGTGGACGTTCCAGGGCCCTTGCTCCATCTGCGGCAGAGTGGGACTTCCAGCTGTTTTTCTATGTGGGCCAGCAACCAACACTCTGACCCACATAGTAGGGATGGTATCATTATCATAATTAGGGGCAGAGGTGCAGTCCATTCGTACAAGTACCCTTTAAAGGCACTAGCTCCATTTTGCCAGCAGAAGTCAGAATGGCCCTTACTCACTCCACTAGACTCGAAGGTCTGGGATGGGGCGAAGAACAAAGTCAGGTCATTTTTGTTATGTTCCGAAGGGAATAAAATACAATATTGTTAAAGGTAATCAATCCCATTCTTTGTCTCGGGCAGCCATAGTTACTCAGACCGTTTCTCAGGTCTCAAAAGAACTCATGGCAGCACTCGGCTAGCGAGACTTCCGTTGGTTCAAATGAGGGTGTAATTCCTGGGGTAATCCAGGAACTTCCCCAGACACGCTCATAAAGTTGTGCTAGAATGTTGGGATGTGGTGTGTAACACCTTTTCAACTGGAATTTGTGATGGACTAGAAACAGGGCAGAAAAATGGTGGATCCATTTCACCCCCAAATTCCTGCTCCCCGGGCAGAAATCTCCTTTTCTGTGTACCCCCAAATCAAAAATTTGGGCTATTTATGTAAACGTGTCTGGGAATTTCCTTGGAGCTGCTTTCATTCTGCTACTGTAACTTTGCCTAACGTGTAACGGAATCCCTGTTTACATGTTAGCAGGGTTTCCATCACACAGATCCACGAAGACTAAGGAAAGTTTTTTTTTAATTTCAATTTAGAGGGTTTATGCTGGTTTCGACGACAGATTTATGAATGCAACATAGATGCAACACTTAATATATACTTAGTGGATCTTTCAGGGCACTGCTCACGGTAAGAACATAAGAAATGGGAGCAGGAGTAGGCCACCTGGCCCCTCGAGCCTGTTCCGCCATTTAATAAAATCATGGCTGATCTGATCATGGACTCAGCTCCACTTCCCTGCTCGCTCCCCATAACCTTTTATTCCTTTATCGCTCAAAAATCTATCTCCGCCTTAAATATATTCAATGACCCAGCCTCCACAGCTCTCTGGGGCAGAGAATTCCGTAGATTTACAACCCTCTGAGAGAAGAAATTCCTCCTCATCTCAGTTTTAAATGGGTGGCCCCTTATTCTGAGACTATGTCCCCTAGTTTTAGTTTCCCCTATGAATGGAAATATCCTCTCTGCATCCACCTTGTCGAGCCCCCTCATTATCTTTTATGTTTCGATAAGATCACCTCTCATTCTTCTATACTCCAGTTTGGGCCCAACCTACTCAACCTATCTTCATAAGTCAACCCCCTCATCTCCGGAATCAACCTCGTGAATCTTCTCTTAACAACCTCCAGTGCAATTATACCCTTCCTTAAATACAGGGTCCAAAACCGTACACTATTCTAAGTGTGGCCTCACCAATACCCTGTACAGTTGTAGCAGGAATTATCTGCTTTTATACTCTATCCCCCTTGCAATAAAGGCCAACATTCCATTTGCCTTCCTGATTACTTGCTGTACCTGCTTACTCACTTTTTGTGTTTCATGCACAAGGACCCCCAGGTCCTTCTCTACTGCAGCACTTTGCAATCTTTCTCCATTTAAATTATAATCTGCTTTTCTATTTTTTCTGCCAAAGTGGATAACCTCACATTTTCCCACATTATACACCATCTGCCAAATTTTTGCCCACTCACTTAGCCTGTCTATATCCCTTTGCAGATTTTGTGTGTCCTCCTCACAATTTGCTTTCCCACCCATCTTTGTATCAGCAAACTTGACTACATTACACCCGGTCCCTTCATCCAAGTCATTAATATAGATTGTAAATAGTTGAGGACCCAGCAACGATTCCTACGGCACCCGACTAGTTACTGTTTGCCAACCGGAAAATGACCCGTTTATCCCGACTATCTGTTTTCTGTTAGATAGCCAATCCTCTATCCATGCTAATACATTACCTCTAACCCCACGAACTTTTATCTTGTGCAGTAACCTTTTATGTGGCACCTTATCGAATGCCTTCTAGAAATCCAAATACACTGCATCCACTGGTTCCCCTTTATCCAACCTGCTCGTTACATCCTCAAAGAACTCCAGCAAATTTGTCAAACATGATTTCCCTTTCATAAAACCATGCTGACTCTGCTTGATTGAATTATGCTTTTCCAAATGTCCCGCTACTACTTCCTTAATAATGGACTCCAGCATTTTACTAACGACAGATGTTAGGCTAACTGGTATAGTTTCCTGCCTTTTGTCTGCCTCCTTTTTTAACTAGGGATGTTACATTTGCGGTTTTCCAATCCGCTGAGCCGTCCCAGAATCCAGGGAATTTTGGTAGATTACAACCAATGCAACAATCTTTGCAGCCACTTATTTTAAGACCCTAGGATATAAGCCATCTGATGTAAGTCTGATGATCCATTGTTTTATGAAGATAAGAACATTATAACAAGCTTCTTCTTCTTAGGCAGTCCATCGGAGTCAAGGATTACTTTAATAATGAAATACTGGGGCCACACTGATGTTTTTATTACTAACAGGTGTTCCATGATGATGCTCGGGGCAAGTTGGATGTTTTCTGAGCACCATGTTTACTACAACTACAACTTTTATTTATATAGCGACTTTAACGTAGTAAACGTCCCAAGGTGCTTCACAGCAATGTTATAAGACAAAACAGATACATTTGACACCGAGCCACACAAGAAGAAATTATGGCAGATTGGTCAAAGAGGTAGGTTTTAAGGAGCTTCTTAAAGGAGGAAAGAGAGGCAGAGAGGCGGAGAGATTTAGGGAGGGAGTTCCAGAGCTTAGGGCCCAAGCAGCTGAAAAAGGCCACAAAAGTCTAATTTCTGTTAAGTAAACAATGGGTGATGCCAGAATTTAATTGATATTCAGCCTTCAAGATATTACCCTGCCTTTCTTCTTTTTAAAAAAACACTCAAACTCCTATGTCAAATGACCATATTTATTTCTTCAAACTTTCTTTCAAGTGTGATACAGAAATCGGAGTGTGACACTTGATGTATGGTGGACAGGAAATGAGCACAAGATGTACCGCTTATATATGACTAAAATCTCTTTTGTCACTCACAGTTGAGGATATTGGGATGTGGAAATGTGGAAAGGCACATACATCCATTGAAAAAAAATTAGAATTAAGAAGTTTGTAAGGGATCTCAAAAAAAACTGAGAAGTATTCTTTGAACAGCAAGTAGATAAATAAATAAATTACAGTTGTCCCTCACAAATCACATTTAAATAAATACATTGCTGCATATAATTTGGGGTAGCAGCTCTTTACCGATACTATCTATTTAGGGTGTAGCTTTTTGTTGTAAACAACGTGGAATTTATCAAGTTTAATGGGAAAAAAATTCTGTTGCGCCCCGTTTGGGGGCATTAACACTCGCAAGGCGCGAGACTTTACGCCAGGTGCAGAAGTCTCGCCTCTCATGATAAATTGGGGTTACCGTCCCCGAAAGGAAGTGGAGCACAAAATAACGTGTTCCACTTCCTCTCTGGTGTGCTAGCGGCGCAAACGTGGTGGGAGCAGAGTGCAGCGCTACTGGGTACGTAGCGTAGCACTGCCATGTAAATGGCGTCTTCCCTTAATTAAAGGGAAGGGCCCAAGCCACAAACTCTGCATTATAAAAATGGTTCTACCTGGACCACTGGTGAGCAGGGGTGCTGGGCTAATTGATCGTGGCATGGGCCCAGCATTCAAAGTGCCAACAGGGGGCACCAAAAAAAGGACTTTAAAAAAAAATAAAAAGCACTGCACCTCCCCTTTAGCTATTGCCTGGCGAGCGGCCTACCGGCCAGTTCATATCCCCTGCAGCTGTCACTGTTATCGCCCGGCGCAGCTTCAGGGGGCAATATCCAATTTAACTGGAGCCATTAGCAGTGCCGGAAAAGTCGGGGGGCGCTAATGGAAGGTGCAAATGACCCAAATTTCTATGCCGATGTTCTTTATTTGCACTTTCCCTTCTTTACCAAATGCCTCTGGAACAATACTTAGTGTACTTAAGCAGAACCTTTAGCAAAACATTTTAAATTCAGGGTTTCTATTCAGATTCTCCCTCTAAACTTAAATAATGGTTTAGTCCATCTAGAGTGCATTATCTGTTTGTGCAAATTATCATTATTTCATGTTTATACTGAGTGTTCGGAAACAAAGTGTAAGCATTAAGAATACATTACTAAAAAAATGATTACACCTTGAACTTTGGCACATAAGTAACATGCTATAAAAATCTCAGCAAAAAAATTGAAGAGCCCTGCTTTTTTATTTTTAATCGTTTCATCTAAAAAGTACAAATTCTAATTAATTTTATAGTCCTAAAAATGGTTTCATTAGGCATGTTTATTTGTCGTAACTCTATACTGATTAACCAGAACAGAGGATGGGTTGCAACTTACAAACAGGTTTCTTGGCATGTTCTGTTAACAGTCAGTCTTACTGTCAATCATTAAAAAATCTGTAAGTTGTACACGCATGTGCATGCTCGCAACTGTAATCTACCAGCTTGAATCTCTTCAGTAATACCTATATGAACCTATGTGAACTCAAGGCTTAGGCTTTTTATATAGGCATAGACCTCTGACAGAAAAAACTGTTATAGGTATTTCAAACATAGTAAAGGTTATTATATATTTTTTTACGTCTTTATTATGTCATAAGTATTTCGCTTACAGGAGGAAGCAAGAGCGTTGCAGAAAATAATTTTTTTTTAAATTGCACCAATTTGTTTGGCTCCCTTTCTGCTCTCTGCTATTGGTAGCTGTTGCTGATAGGCCACTTTAGACTGGAGATTTTTTGAAACTGTTAATTGGTGGTTTTTATGCCTGCATTACATGTGTTGATTGGCAAGTTCTAATCTGATTTATCACTGTTTGATATGAATATGTTAACTTGATGAACTGATGATTGTACATACTGCAGCCAAAGTGTCCTGATGGATGCAATATATATCGAGTCTAAAAGGATGTGCTTCGTCTTGGATGATGTCGAACTTCTTGAGTATTGTAGCCACTGTGCTCATCCAGAAAAGTGCTGTTTACTCCATAACACTCCTAACTTGAGCTTTGCAGGTGGTTAACAGGTTTACACGGGCAAGTTAGTGAACCACTTGTCACAAAATTTCCAACCTATTCTTAATCACTGGAATTGCTCCACTTGTTTCAGATGTCTAGCCAGCAATCTTCCTGCTTTATCTCCTTGGTCAAAGAATCTTTGCCTAGCCCAAAACAACACAAATTCGATTTTGTTCTGTCAAACAGAAAGTTAAGATTATATTGATCTATTTTCTAAATGTCAGGATTAACTCACTTCAGTGCAGAACTGAGGGAAGGCTGCAATGTTGTAGGTACTATCTTTTGGAGGAGATGTTAAAACGAGGCCCTAGCTGCTCCCTCTGATGGATGTAAAAGAACCCATGGCACTATTTAAAGAAGAACTGGGGAGCTCTCAGTACCTTGGCCAGCATTTATCCTTCAATCAACATCACTAAAACAGATTCGCCTAGAAATTCAGGAGTTTAGCGCCACGCAATACCACCAGATTCATTTGGCGGCTGCTGCTCTTCCGCCAGCTGGTCCCATGGCGGCGGCCATTTTTGGATGGCTGGCAGCGCTGCAGGTATCGGCGATCACTAAAATCATGGAAATGGTGCAGATCGTGATATCAGTGAGTGTGCAATGCTCACTTGACACTCGAACTGCGACTTTGGAGTTTGCCGTTCAACTTACCTCAACTGCGATGAGCTGAGCAAGTATTGACAAGCAGGAAGGAGGCTCCAGCAACAGTATTTGAAAGGATCATCAGCAGCTATTTGCACCGGACATGTTGTTCAGTTTAACTGGCTCTGTGCAACTTTCTGTGACTCCAGAAGCTTTATAAACTTCTTGCAAAGTTCTAAGGCAACAGGGAGTGTTGTTGCAAATGGAGAACGCCTTCATTATTATTTAAAGGCTTCTGCTCACAACATTTGCTCACAGTCATGGAGGCTCTACTGGCAGTCCCCCTCGCGCTCGAGTATCTTAGGGAGAGGGAGAGGAGTTAGCGAAGAAGGGGAGAAGATGCATGCAGAGAGAGCAGGAGTAGGGCCAGGAGGGCTCTTAACAGGAGACCTTACCCACCTAGGGTCTTCCAAGAGCACTTCTCTTATATCCATTTAAGTGATTAGCAGTGTATTAGGAAGCTATGCTTCGCCAAGGAGGTGGTCACAGAACTTTGCCACCTCCTGCAATCAGACCTGCAGCCTGACAGCAGGGTGAACACGGCTCTCCCAGTGGCAGTCAAGGTCACCGTGGCCCTCAATTTCTTTGCCAGCGGATCCTTACAGTCTGCAGCAGGTAACATAGCTAACATCTCGTAGCTCGCCGTCCATCGCTGTAGCCGGTCACTGATGCTCTCGACAATAGGAGAAGGGGGTAACATTTTCTTCTCTCTGAGCAGTCGTCCAGCTGGGTGGGACTGCACTCGCCTGGTTCCATTTTTATCTATCTAATCGTAGCCAGAGAATCACCTGCAATGGCTTCTCTTCCCACTCCCTTCTCTTCCCACTCCCGCATCATTACCTCTGGTGTCTCCCAAGGATCTATCCTCGGCCCCTTATTTCTCATCTACATGCTGCCCCTTGGCAACATCATCCGAAAACATGTTTCCACATGTACGCTGACGACACCTAGTTCTACCTCATTGCCGCTTCTCTCAACCCCTCCACAGTCTCTAAATTGTTAAACTGCTTATCCGATATCCAGATCTGGATGAGCAGGAATTTTCTACAATATTGGAAAGAAAGAAGCCATTGTTTTCGGTCGCCGCCACAAACTCTGTTCCCTAGCCACTGACTCCATCCCTCTCCTTAACATCTGTCTGAGGCTGAACCACACTGTTCACAACCTTAGTGTCATCCGATGCCTTTGTTACCTCTAGAACTCACTATTCCATCGCACTCCTGGTCGGCCTCCCACATTCTACCCTATATAAACGAGATCATCCAAAACTCAGCTGCTCGTGTCCTAAACCGCACCAAGTCCCATTCACCCATCACCCCGGTGCTCGCTGACCTACACTTGCTCCCGGGTTAAGCAACGCCTCAACTTCAAAATTCTCATCCTGGTTTTCAAATCTCTCCATGGCCTCGCCCCTCCCCATCTCTGTAACTTCCTCCGTCCCCCCCCCTTCTCTCCCCCAAGATAGCTGCGCTCCACTAACTCTGCCTCTTAAGCATCCCTAATTATAATCGTTCAACCATTGGTGGCCGTGCCTTATGTTGCTTGGGCCCTAAGCTCTGGAACTCCCTGCCTAAACCTCTCTATCCTCCTTTCAAGACACTCCTTAAAACCTACCTCTTTGACTAAGCTTTTGGTCACCTGCCTTAATTTCTCCTTGTGGCTTGGTGTCAAATTTTTTGTCTTATAATACTCCTATGAAGCACCTTGGGATGTATTACTATGTTAAAGGCGCTATATAAATACAAGTTGTTGTCATTGAGAGAAGCAGGAGGGGTGCGCATTTGGCTTTGCCAGAATAGCAGGCTTTCCCATGGTGCACACCGCCATCGACTGCATCCACGTGGTTTTGCGGGTGCCGTATCATAATCCTGAGATCTTCAGTAACTGCAAAGGATACCACTCAATTAATGTGCAGTTGGTGTGAGACCATGCTCAGCGCTTCCTGACGGTCAATGCCCACTATCCTGGCAATAGTTATGATGCCTTCATCGTGCGTCAGTCTAGCAACATGTGCTAGCAATTTTCCAGCCACCACAGCAAAGTCACAGGTGGGTGCTCGGAGACAAGGACTATCCGCTTTGCACCTGGTCCGTGACTCCCCTCCGCAACCCCAACATTCGTGCCCAGCACTCATATAATGACCGCTCCAGTATATGCCGCAGCGGGTGTCTCATTTCGCGGTGGTCTGTTGCAGGGATTGCGGGACCACCTCAGGAGTAGGATGAGGGCGAGGAGATGGGGAAAGAGGAAGATGAGCAAGAGCAAGAGGTTGAGGGAGGGAGGAGGCAGGCAGCCAATCCCCATTCTGGACGAGCTGTCCGTGAACGCTTCATCAGAATCCGATTCCAATGAATATAACCTCAGATCCCACATCCCCATCATACCATCCCTCTGTCACAGAAAATTACAGCGTCCTCCTGGGCACAAAGCTGAAGTGTGAGCCGTCACAAAAGATTCCAAACAAATTAATAAATTTATCAAAAATCATTTCACACACACATTTACAGTAACGATATGATCTAATCACCCTTGTGCAATCCCTTAATGCCTGTCATTTGGGTGACCATGTCTACCCTAGTTCTCCTACGAAATGCTCCCCCAGTGGCTACAGCATGGCTGGTGGAAGGCTGCCGAATGACCATGGGGGAGAATTCAGATGGCCTTGCAGATCGGCCTCAAGCAGACTGCAGCACCTCAGCATGAACGGCAGAGGTCTCGGCAGGCTGGCTGACAGGCAGCGGCAAGGGCAATGGTGGAGTGACAGTGGTTCAAACAGAATGCTGTCATCTTGAGAGGGGACAGCAGGGTCCTGCTTGACTGACTCACTGCCACTCCCCCAGGGAGCATTCCTAGCAATCTGTTGGAGCACAAACTGCTGGGCTACTGTGACACCCTGCAAGCCCCGGTCGACACTGGTAAACCTGGCCAAGATGGCAGCAGTCTGAGCTTGTGATGCAGTTGAGACTGCATGACAGCGGTCTGACATAGGTGGCATCAAACGGAGACTGCACGAAAGCAGTCTGAGCTTGGATGGCATCAAGCTGAAACTTCGAGAACAGTCTGTGCTTCCCCTGCAGCACTAAGACGGTGGGTCGCTTTCGCCTGCACTGCAATGGCAGCTGCGACATCGTCCATCACATGCACCATCATGTCTGGATCAACACGGTCTCTTCGGGAATCTTCCATCATTTCCAGTTTGGAAATCTTGGGCCTCAAACTCTGCGCAGAGCCCCCTGCAATATTGGAGGAGGACTACTCCATGCTCCTCGACATTGCCAAGAGGCTCTCTGGCAGGCTTGCCATTGCACCTAGCAATTCGGTGTGCATGCCCATCACCCTTCCTCTGAAGGCCGCCCCATCAAGATTCTCATCGGAGTCCTGTGCAGTAGAACTCGCGTGCGAACTCGCCCTCCGGGGAGCTGGTCCCTGAGCTACTCTTTCCCCCTCCTGGTCTTCCTGCAGCCCACTCGTGCCCGGTGCCTCACCCTGTGTAGAGCTTGCTTCTACAGTTGTCTCTAAAGTATGCGCAGTGCCAGTTTCTCAGCTGGTGTCTGCAAGTGACAGATCCAGTGACGCTGTGTCTTTTTCCTCCCCCTTGCTCTCGTGCATCGTCTCAGGGACGGGCTGATCTGGTGCTTGTTGTTGATTATCTGAAAGCAGAAAAGCACAAGAGTTGGGTTAGGGTGAGGGAAGGAAGGGAAGCAAGATATACATGCATACAGCATCAGCATCTTGAAAGTTAGAAGAGATTGTGGTATAAGTGGTAAGGGGATGTGAGAAGAAGGATTAGGAATATAAACATACCGTTGTCCTCAAGGGGTTCAACCTCGCCAGTTACCACAGCCATTTGCCGCCCAGTTATGTCCAGCAGTCTCTCTTCCAGCTGGCTGAGGTCGTGGATGTCAGCCTGGCCCCTGCCTGTCTGCCGTTGCTCCCTCTAGTTATATGCGACCTTGGACTGCAAGAGAAAGAGAGATGTGCAAGTGAATGTGGTGCAATGTGTTTGGGTGATGTGTCTGCTATAGTTGAATAGCTGTCATTGTGTGCAAGGTGTGAGATATGGGTGAAAGTGTTGCAGCAGTGATAAGGTTGTGAGAGTTAAGTGAAGCTATGATTGTGACGTGTGGGTGGTGATAGGTAGAGATTGTTGCTAGCTGAGTGCTGGGGCTGTGGTGCATTGAGTAGTGTGAGAGGCTTGTGGTGCAGATGGTGGGATGGGCATTTGCTGAAGCCTTCACTCACCCTGACCCGCCATATGAAGTCATTAAACTTCTTCAACCTTGGCATCACAGTGCTGGCCGTGATATGGGTGGCGATCTCCTGCCACAGCCTCTGCGAGGTGTGTGGCAATGGCTTCCTGCCAATGTGTGGGAAGAGGACAGCCCGCCTCCTCTCCACAACCACAATCAGTTCCTCCAGAGCTTCGTCAAAAAACATGCAGGCTCTCTCCCTTTGATGATGCTCTGCCGTGGCTTTGCAGTAACAGTTCTGAGTGGCTTGACAATGAGGTGCTGTGGCATCAATGCACCTCTTCTTTGAGTACTGAATAAAGCCTGTGTCACACATGATTGGGAATTAGACTGGACTCGATATTGGCCCACCTGTTGAGCGTTACGCCAATGAGGAGCAGTTTTAGAGCTGAAATCAAGACTATAATCATGTTAATGAGGACTGAGCACAAATTTTGCATGCTGCACAGACCATTTTGAGGTGGCGCAGCTAAACATCGTTGGGCCTCAACACTGCCTGTTTGTGGCCATATCCAATTTCTAGGCCATTATCTGGTCTTTATTTTACTGCTGTTTATGGCACCTTGCTGTGCACAAACTGGCTGGTGTGTTTCCCTACTTTACAGCAGTGACTACACTTTATCGGTATTTCATTGACTGTGAAGTGCTTTGGAATATCCTGGGGTCATGAAAGGCACTATATAAATGCAAGTTCTTTTTTTCTCTTTCTTTAGTGCTTTTTCAAAGTGAGAAGCTTTGTGCCACTTCTGCAATTGGTGAACCTCAACCTAAAACAAGGAGAGCTTCTCTGCTTTGTCTTTGTTTTTAAGTAAAGACCCATAGCTTGTAATCGACCTTTGCATTATTGTCCCCTCAGAACACCACTATTTTTCTATAAGTATTTATCAATTATTACCTCCAGAGTTGGTATGGCAGTGAAGTTGAACAGCAATTTATTTTTCAATTTTCACCATGGAGACTTCTTATTCTCAGAAAAAGGGAGACTGCATCACACTCAGAGATCAATATTTGCACCTACTGATGACTTAATCATCTTGAGGTGCCCAAATGCTGTTAATCCTTAAATATAATTCATACTAGATGTAATCACAAGTGGTGGGTGGTATAATCTCCATATGTCTGCAAGGCCTATCTTGCTGCCAAATATTAGGAACATCCTGGGGCACCAAAGTGTTAATCCATCTTTCAAGGATAATCCAATACCTGATCTGGAAAGAGATTAAAATCGCTACCTATGATCAAAAGAAGTTTGCGTAGCTTCCCAGCTTTAGAAGAAACCACCTCCAGGAATTGTATCAGTATTGGGGACATATATGGCAAACAGAATAACTCTGCTCATGATAAACAAACGTACAAGAATTTACATCTATTTAATGCCGTTAGCGTAGAATAACGTCCCAAGGTGCTCCACAGAGGCGTATTCAAGACAATGAAGGAAACATCAGGAGGAGTGACCAAAAGCTTGGTCAAAGAAGTGAGCTCTTCATAAAAGGACAGACATAAAAAAAGAACCAACACTGGTTCTTTTAAAATAGATGTCCATTTCACATAGACAGTAGTCGTACTGTGAAGATAAGCTATTTACTGACTATACATATTTTTTTGAATTTCAGTACTTACAATGGCATCAGCAAAAAGTGAATTAGAGTTGTCAATAGTGCAGGCTGAACCAAGCAAATCATCCTCATCTATCTGTGAAAACCAAAGATCCAAGATTGAATTGTACTAAACAACAACAACTTGCATTATATAGTGCCTTTAACGTAGTAAGATATCCTAAGGTGCTTCACATGAGCAATTATCAAACATTCTTTGAGTATGTAATGAAGAGAGTGGATAAAGGGGAACCAGCGGATGTGGTGTATTTGGACTTACAGAAGGCATTTGACAAGGTGCCACATAAAATTTTATGGTACAAGATAAAAGTTCAGAGTTGGGAGTAATATATTAGCATGGATAGAGGATTGGCTAACTAATAGAAAACAGAGTCGGAATAAATGGTTCATTCTCGGGTTGGCAACCAGTAACTAGTCGGGTGCCGAAGGGATCAGTGTTGGGACCCCAACTATTTACATTCTAGATTAACGACTTGGAAGAAGGGACTGAGTGTAATGTAGCCAAGTTTGCTGACGATACAAAGATGGGAGGAAAAGCAATGTGTGAGGAGGACACAAAAAATCTGCAAAAGAATATAGACAGGCTAAGTGAATGGGCAAAAATTTGGCAGATGGAGTATAATGTTGGAAAGTGTGAGGTCATACACTTTGGCAGAAAAAAAATCAAAGAGCAAGTTATTATTTAAATGGAGAAAGATTGCAAAATGCTGCAGTACAGCGGGACCTGGGGGTACTTGTGCATGAAATGCAAAAGGTTAGTATGCAGGTACAGCAAGTGATCAGGAAGGCCAATAGAATCTTGGCCTTTATTGCAAAGAGGATGGAGTATAAAAGCAGGGAAGTCTTGCTACAGTTATACAGGGTATTGGCGAGGCCACACCTGGAATACCGTGCAGTTTTGGTTTCCATATTTACGAAAGGATACACTTGCTTTGGAGGCAGTTCAGAGAAGGTTCACTAGGTTGATTCTGGAGATGGGGGGGGTTGACTTATGAGGAAAGGTTGAGTAGGTTGGGCCTCTACTCATTGGAATTCAGAAGATTGAGAGGTGATCTTATCAAATCATGTAAGATTATGAGAGGGTTTGACAAGGTGGATGCAGAGAGGATGTTTCCACTGATGGGGGAGACTAGAACTAGGTGGCATAATCTTAGAATAAGGGGCCATCCATTTAAAATTGAGAAGAGGAGAAATTTATTTTCTCAGAGGGTTGTGGATCTGTGGAATCACTGCCTCAGAGAGCTGTGGAAGCTGGGACATTGAATAAATTTAAAACCGAGATAGACAGTTTCTTAACCGATAAGGGAATAAGGGGTTATGGGGAGCGGGCAGGAAACTGGACCTGAGTCCATGATCGGATCAGCCAAGATCGTATTAAATGGCACAGCAGGCTCAAGGGGCCGTGTGGCCTACTCCTGCTCCTATTTATTATGTTCTTATGTTCTTATAAAATCTGATACTGAGCCACATAAAGAGATATTAGGACAGGTGACCAAAAGGTTTTTTTTTAATTCATTCACGCGATATGGGCGTCTCTGGCCTTTATTGCCTGAATTTATTGCCCATCCCTAGTTGCCCTTGAGAAGCTGGTAGTGAACCTCCTTCTTGAACTGCTGCAGTCCGTGGTGTGAAGGTACCCTCCCACAGTGCTGTTAGGTAGGGAATTCCAGCGACAATGAAGGAATGGCAATATATTTCCAAGTCAGGATGGTGTGTGACATGAGGGAGAGAGACCTTGGAATTGGTGGTGTTCTCATGCACCTACTGCCCTTATCCTTCTAGATGGTAGAGGTCGCGGGTTTGGGAGGTGCTGCCGAAGAAGCTTTGGCAAGTTGTTGCAGTGCATCTTGTAGATGGCTCACACTGCAGCCACATTGCGCCGGTGATGGAGGGAGTGAATGTTTAAGCTGGTGGATGGGGTGCCGATTAAGTGGGCTACTTTGTCCTGGATGGTGTCGAGCTTCTTGAGTGTTGTTGGAGCTGCACTCATCCAGGCAAGTGGAGAATGTTCCATCATACTCCTGACTTGTACCTTGTAGGTGGTGGAAAGGCTTTAGGGAGTCTCGAGTTGAGTCACTCGCCACAGTATACCCAGCCTCTGACCTGCTTTTGTTGCCACAGTATTTATATGGCTGGTCCAGTTAAGTTTCTGATCTAGTGAACCCCCCCCACCCCAAAAGGAAGCTGATGGTGGGGGATCTGATGATGTAAGGCCATTGATTGTCAAGGGAAGGTGATTATAGACTCTCTCTTGTGGAGATGGTCATTGCCAGGCACTTGTGTGGCACGAATGTTACTTGCCACTTATCAGCCCAAGCCTGGATATTGTCCAGGTGTTGCTGCATGTGGTCACGGACTGCTTCATTATCTGAGGGAACTGATCAAAGAGATAGGTTTTAAGGAGTGTCTTAAAGGAGGAGAGATAGGGAGCCAGAGAGGGTGAGGGAGGGAGTTCCAGAGCTTAGAGCCCTGACAGCTGAAGGCACAGCCACCAATGGTGGAGCAAAGAAAATCAGGGATACGCAAGAGGCCACAATTGGAAGAGTGCAGAGATCACGAAGGGTGGTCGGGCTAGAGGAGGTTACAGAGATATCTGATCGAGCAGAAGTATTGTGGATAATAGAGGGCCAAAGGCTAGACTGTTGGAATTTAGAAAGTGTCGTTGCAAGTGACTTGGGAGAGAGTTTTTTCAGGGGAAGACAATAAGCAAAGTATTTTCTCTGGACAGATATACAAGCCAGAATTGAGTCCTTTACAGGTATTATGTATACCACTGGTTGAGACCTGTCTGTATTGCTTTGGGGATTAAAACAATTGCGGAATTCAGGAAAATTTTATTAGGGTCTTTACTGAACTCTGCATTTCAATATCTGCCTGTTTTTATTATACCGAACAGCTTTGTCTGCCTGTCCAATTTGCACTGGCTATACCAACAGCCTAATAGACACTGTCTCTTTTTGAACTAGGCAACCTCTATCAATATTGTGACATTATCATTTTATTTTTAATCCTGTCGCTGCTAAATTCTACTATTGTTCAGAAAAAATACAAACATAACATTGCAAATCATCAATTCAATTCGATCCAAGGTCATTTTTGCTTTAAAATTTCATGTTAGACTGTTTAGATATATTTAGTGTAATGTGACATGTCAAAGAATTTAGTAACATTTCCATGTATATATTAATTAGCAATTCAGAAGCACTAAAATTCACAATGGTACACATAGAAAATACTTACTTCTTGACTACCAGGTCCATGCAAAAAATCATTCAATGCCTGCACATCACTATAAAAAGAAAAAAGTAATCGATGAAACCATATAAGCATGTCGCAAAGTATAAATAGTTTCCAGTATTGTAAAATGTTGATGATTCTTTACAAAAATATATGCCTTACGAATAGATTTTTTTTTAATAAATCGACTGTGTCGCAGACTATACTCTATCACCAACTACACAACGTATACATCACAATGTGAAATTAAATGTTTACCTGGTTACTAATGCAGACCTGAGACTAGTGCCTTATTTTTGTTCCAAATTAGATACCTAATTTAATGTCAAGTTTTCTGTAAGGGTGGCCCAATAAATCCATACTACAAAAGAGACGAGTCTTTATCGTAGAATTAGTAATAGGAGTTCTTAAGTCTCTGAGCCATATCCTTGAGTGAATATTTTGGCAGCGACAGTAACACAAACTAGCACTTTGACTATTTTGAGATAGGGAAAGGAAGCAATATGATTGTTTGGATTTCAGTAGTGAACATATCTGGCAAATGTTAAAAACTTAATCACTGCAAAATGGGCGGCGCACCGGAATTGAATGGAAGTCGATCTCAAACAAGCCAGAAATGCCGCAGATCCAGAATCAAGTCCAAACCTTTTTTATGGCTCTCTGAATATTCAGGCTACTTCTATCCAGGATTGCATTAAAAAGAAACATAGTAGAAAAAAAAAGAGGCAAAAATTAGGAAGAGAGTCTGATTTGTTTTTCAGTCTTTTTTTTTAAATCTCCACACACCATGCCTCAGTGATGAGGGCTGTGAGGATACAACAGTGCCAATGTCTATGCTGCTGTGTAACTAGCCAGTATGAGTTTGAAAGATCAAACATTGGGATATCCTCCAATTTCCCCTACCTTCTTGTGGAAAAACATCTCACCTCTGCTGAGCACCTCCCCCTTAAGAAATCAGGAATGCACTGGGGAATCTTGGAGAGAACAAACCCTTATTGTGACATGGTGTATTGGCACACTAACCTACTGTAATCAAGATTCCAAGAAACAAAGGTCCGAAACACACAGAAAGAAATCAGAGATATAAGTGGGAACTGGACTCATAAAAAGAATTGCAGGTGAGAGAGAAACTAACTGGACACAAGTAGACCAAGACTCACAGAAAAAGTTGCAGAAAGGATAAGTATGAACAGATGAGACAAAATGTACATATCCCATGGCTGCATTTGGTAGCAAGAAGGACTACCTGAAAAAAAAACTACAATATGTAGAACCAGGTAAAAGCCTGTGCAGGCATTTCATCTTTTTCATACGCATACTATAGTAAAAATGCATAGGACAAACAAAAGTTATATTAAAGAGAAAATCAGCTCCAGGCAGGCTGAAGAAAAAACGGCTTTTGAGTTACACCTCATTAAAGACAACAACAATTTGTATTTATTTAGCCTTTTAATGTAGTAAAACGTCCCAAGGCGCTTCACAGGAGCATTATAAAGCAAAATTTGACACCAATCCACATAAGGATATATTAGGGCAGATCTTGGTCCAAGAGGTAAGTTTTAAGGAAAGTCTTAAAGGAGGAAAAAGAGTTAAAGAGGTGGAGAGGTTTCGAGAAAGAATTTCAAAGCCGAGGACCTTGGCAGCGGAAGGCAATCGTTGAGCGATTAAAAACAGGGATGCTGAAGAGCGCAGATATCTTGGAGAGTTGTGGGGCTGGAGGAGATTACAGAGATAGAGAAGGGCGAGGCCACTAGGGGGGGAGGGGCGGGGATTTGAAAACAAGGGTAAGAATTTTAAAATCAAGCCGTTGCTTAACCGGGAGCCAATGTAGGTCAGCGAGCACAGGGGTCATAGGTGCGAATTAGGATATGGGCAGGAGAGTTTTGGATGACCACAAGTTTACAGAGGGTGGAACGTGGGAGGCCGGGCAGGAGTGTGTTGGAATAGTCAAGTCTAAAGGTAACAAGGGTATGAATGAGGGTTTAAGAAGCAGATGAGCTGAGACAGGGACGGAGTTGGGCGATGTTCCAGAGGTGGAAATAGGCGGTCTTAGTGATGGTTGGATATGTGGTCGGAAGCTCATTTCGGGGTGAAATATGACACCAAGGTTGCAAGCAGTCTGGTTCAGCATCAAACAGATGCCAGGGAGAGGGATAGGGTCAGTGGCTAGGGAATGGAGTTTGTGGCAAGTACCGAAGTCAATGGCTTCGGTCTTTGCAATATTTAGTAGGAGTAAATTTTTACTTATCCAGTACTGGATGTCGGACAAGCAGTCTGACAATTTAGAGACAGTATAGGGATTAAGAGAAGTGGTGGTGAGGTAGAGCTAGGTTTCGGCAGCGCACATGTGGAAATTGATGCTGTGTTTTCAGATGATGTCGCCGATGGACAGCATGCAGCTGAGAAATAGAAGGGGGTCCAGGATAGATCCTTGGGGGACACAAGAGGTAACGGAAGATAATCCATTGCAGGTGAATTTCTGGGTACAATTAGATAAATAAGAATGAACTAAAGAACAGATCACCATAGCAACTTGTACAGCCTGGCTCCAAACCAGCTGAAGACCTACCTAACTTGGCTACATTAAAGACACTGAAAGAAAACAAACGGAGTGTCAATCAGTCCTGAGGTTGTATTTGTAAAAGCCTATTGTTGGCCAGCAACCGCCCAGAGGTGTGGTTCAAGACTAAAAAGGCCCATTAAAAACCCAACTAAATGGAGGAAGGGTTCTCTACCTCACCACTTTCTACCTGGATACAGGCTTACAGATTGCTTCTGGAATGGCTGACTTGACCATGAGAGAAAACCGTGCACTACACCACAACTCACGTCCATCAAGATATTTAGAGGGAGCCGACAAGCCTGAGCCAGCCATGAGTATATATAAACTTTTGTTGAAGGGCTAGTCTAAGATAGACCTGTGTTTTTAGAGGATGTGACTGCTGCCAACGAACCAGAAGTAGTTGCGCATGTGCAGTACTTCGGGACTCACCGGCACTCCATTCAGAATAAGTAATAGGTGTGGCCTAAGAGACTGGGAGATTTGGACCTTGAGGCTTCAGGAACCCCCTTACGTGTTGTGCTGACTTACTTTTTCGAAGTCATATTATAATTGTGTCCTCTTCTAAAATGTTCAAATAAAATCAGTATATACAGCACACCAATGGAAAGGTCAGTTAAGTAAAAATTACAGAGCGGGCCTGGGGAAAAAATGCTGGGTATACAGAGCGGGCCTCGGGTTTCACAGGGTCTGGGGGAAAAAATGCCAGAAATATGGAGTGGTCTTTGGGTCTCATGGAAAAAATGCCGGGAACATGGAGCAGGTCTTTGGGCTCTATGAAAAAAAGCAGAATCATTGATATCGGCTTCCAGATTAATGCGCAGAACTCTTCCTGCAACGGTCACTCCGATTTTTAAAAGGGTATGCATCTTAGGTAGTCAGAAAATGTTCTTTTTATTGTTACAGCAATTCTAAATTGTGCATGAACCAAATATGTTGTTTAAATATTTTTTTCCTAATATATAATAAATGATTGTTTTCTTTACAAAGCCATGCGTCTTTAGGAAATGGGGACCATTAAGTTAAATATAAAATTAACTTGTGTGGAGATAAAAAGGCTTTCCCCCAAATTAAAGAACACATTGCAACTTTTGTCCCTACAGTACATAGGACTATTTTTTCTATTAACTGCTTGCCCTTGAAGAAAAACAAGTTATACTACATATTTTGTATGGACTCTTCAATCTTCAAATCAAAGCATTCTTCACATACAAGTAGAAGTGAGCCAAAGTTATGATGGAGAAAAGCACATGGGAAAATGTCCCTTTCAAACACTTGGACATCAAGACCATGGCATCCTCCATTTCCTGTGCCCTATAAAAATATTTTTTTCTTGGTTGAACAGGAACCAAGCACAGACAAAGGGCTAAACATTTGTTTGCCCCAGAAAGTGGGCGTGGGGATCACGATGCGTTCAAAGGAATACAGGCAGCACACTAACTTCGTGTTGCCTGCTGATCAGCATGATTGCGACATTCAGCCCAGCACTGAACGTGTTGCTGAGTGGCTGAACATTCATCAGGGGTCCCAAGTTTGTGCTAGCATGCACTTCTTAAAGGCATTCTGCATATCTTAAAGGGGAGGTGCATGCTCCCTGCAGCAGTTCATTCAACTGGCTGGGAAAAAGAGTAAGAGGAGGAAAAAACACCAATGATGGCACAACGGGGGAGAGAGCATGTGCCATGGTTCTCCAATGCAGCACTGGAGGCCTTGATAAAGGAGGTCAACAGGAGGAGAGAGGTCCTATTTCCACAGGGA
Organism: Pristiophorus japonicus; assembly: GCF_044704955.1. Lineage (NCBI taxonomy): Eukaryota > Metazoa > Chordata > Chondrichthyes > Pristiophoridae > Pristiophorus > Pristiophorus japonicus. Next base: position 63,480,643 of record NC_091985.1, read on the forward strand.
GCCAAGAGGCCCTCCGGGTAAATGCATAAAATCCATTGGGAGCAGAGAGCTGCTGTGGTGAACACCCTGGAGGACCTGGACGCAGAGGAGCAAGATAAGGGGATAAGGGGTTATGGGGAGCGGGCGGGGAAGTGGAGCTGAGTCCATGATCAGATCAGCCATGATCTTATTGAATGGCGGATCAGGCTCGAGGGGCCGTATGGCCTACTCCTGTTCCTAGTTCTTATGTTCTTATGTTCTAAGATGTTTAATAACATCACACAGGCTGTCACGGTCGGTGAATTCATTTTCAAATGCCATATCCCAACATCTACATCACTATCCTCATACACTGTTCAAAGCACCACACTCCCATCAATCACCTAAAAACAATCTCTACCAAACATGATGCATAGCTTACATCCATAGCTTCATCTCACTCTCACACACTTACCACTGCTGAAAACCTCACACCCACATCTCACAGCTTGCACACAGCGCCAGCTAGTCAACCATGACAAGCATATCACCCAAACACATTGGACCACACTCACTGATACAATTCCCTTTCTTTTGCTGGAAAAGATGGCTCACAAAGGTGATGCCAGCAAGACCTAACCGGTACGTCTGCATAATCCCTATGGAGGAGACAGTGCTGGCAATTATTGGGAGGGGCATTGCTGAGCCCTTGATCAACGGCGGGGCTGAAAGAATGAAAGATGCCGGTATGTTCATATGTAATCCTCCTCCTCACATCCCACTTCTAGCTCATCCCACAATCTCTTCTGATTTAAAAGCTGTACATAGTGCAAGTATGCACCTCCTGCTTTCGCCCCCTCCCCTCACCAAAACCTTACCCTTGTGCCTTTCCCCTTTCAGATAGCCAAGAATGGACACCTGACCAGGCATTGGTAGAGGAGCACGAAAAAGATAAGGGGTAAGCCATTTAGGACCGAGATGAGGAGAAACTTCTTCACCCAGAGAGTGGTGAACCTGTGGAATTCTCTACCACAGAAAGTAGTTGAGGCCAATTCACTAAATATATTCAAAAGGGAGTTAGATGAAGTCCTTACTACTCGGGGGATCAAGGGTTATGGCGAGAAAGCAGGAAGGGGGTACTGAAGTTTCATGTTCAGCCATGAACTCATTGAATGGCGGTGCAGGCTAGAAGGGCTGAATGGCCTGCTCCTGCACCTATTTTCTATGTTTCTATGTTTCTAAGAACACCAAGGCACTGATGGTGAAGACACAGCGCCATCACTTAATTTCACACTCACAGCCACTAGCTCAGATAGTTACACGCCACGTGCTTTAAAGGATAGGTTAGAGGCGGAAGCTGCATGTGGTGAGACACCGGGCACGAGTAGCCTGCAGCCAGGGCAGGATGAATGGGTAGCGCAGGTGCCAGCTCCCCGGAGGGCGAGGTCGCACATGAGTTCTGCTGTACAGGACTCAGATGAGGACATCGATGGGGCAGTCTACAGAAGAACACTGATGGTATATGCACAATGAAATGCTTGGTGCATTGGCAGGCCTGTTAGAAAGCCTGAGTGCAATGTCAAGGAGCATGGAGGAGTCCGGCATCAAACTTGCACAGGGCTTTGCACAGAGCTTGGAGCCCATGATTTCCAGCATGAAAGTGATGGGCAACTCCATTAGCGCACTTGTGGACCCAACCATGATGCACCATTTCAGCTTCCATTGCAGCACAAGCAGATGCCACCCACCGCCTGAGTGCTGCAGTGGAAGATCAGACTTCTGCATTCAAGCTCAGCCTGCTCTCATGCAGGCTCAGCTTGTTACCATGCAAGCTCAAACTGCTGTAGGCTTTGTTTACCAGTGTGGAAAGGGACTTGCAGGGTGACACAGCAGTCCAGCAATTTGTCCTCCAACAGATGGCTATGTATGCCTAGGCGCCGCCCCGGGGGAGTGGCAGTGGCTCCATGGAACACGAATCTGCTGTCCTCTCTCAGAATGACAGCATTCATCCTCCTACCATTGCCACTCTACCAGCCAGCCCAAACTGTTGCTGCCCATGCCGAGGTGGTGCAGTAGACCCAGAGCTGCTTGAGGTCATCCTGCAAGGCCATCTGCAGGAAAGTCAGCTGCCTTTCACCAGCCATGCTGCAGCCACTGGGGTATCACTTCATAGGTGCACTAGGACAGACAAAGGCACACTGAAGAAAGGCACTAAGGGAATGCACAAGGGTGATTAGTTGACTTTGTTATGTAATATTGGATGGATTGATGTATAAAGTTGGATTGGAATGTTTCTTTCGTGATGGCTTTTATTTCAGCATTGTGGCAAGAGGACACTGTGATGGTCAGTAACAGAGGGAAGGTAAGGTTTGGGACTATTGTTGAATGGGGAATTGGTTGTGTCACAGGCACGACAATCGGATGAGACGATCACAGACAGCCCAGCCAGAAAGGGGCTATCTTGGCTGTTTCCTCCCTTCCGCTTCCTCCTCCTCCTCTTCCTCAGCTGGTCTCTGTATGGCTGGCGGCAAGGGCTGTGCTCTCATGATGGCGAGGTTGTGGAGCATGTGGCAGACCACAATGAATCCTGAGATAGACCCTGGTGAGTACTGCAGAAAGCAGAAATGTTGTTTAAGGGTGTCAATGTTCTGCTTGATCAGATTCCATGTGACAGCGTGGCTCTCATTGTATAAATGCTGCCTACGTGAGCATGGGTTGCAGAGCAGAGTCATGAACCAGGAGTTCAGCGGATAGCCCTTGTCGCCTAGTTGCCACCCTCTGGTTTGTCATGGTGGGCTCAAAGACTTAGGGAACAGCAGACTGCTACAGAATAAAAGCATCATGACTGCTACTAGGATAGCAGGCATTCACCATCATGATGTGCTGAGCATGCTCAGATATCAACTGCACATCTCAGCATTTAGATGCAGCACCCGCAAAGCCACTTGTGTACAGTTGATGGTGTCCTGCACCATGGGGAAACCCGCTACCCTAGAAAAGCAACGTGCATATTCCGCCTGCTTCTTTCAAGTCAGAGAGAAGACAATGAACTACACTCCCTTGGCATAAAGAACGTCTGTCACCTAACTTATACAGCAGTGGACGGCAAACTGGGAGATGGTACAGATGTCGCCTGCTCCAGTCTGGAAGAATCCCGACACGAAAAACTTCAAGGTCAGAGTCACCTTCACAGCCACTGGCAGCGGTGTCCTTTCTGGACAATAATACAATTTACATAACATTTCACAGTTCACCTACAAGAGTACTAACATAAAAATCACTATGCAAGCTAATTTGAAACAGCATGACATAGGGAGGTAGTCTGGACATAGGAATGTTGTTTGGGATGATTGGGCATTTGTTAACATTTTCATAAATGTACTGTGCTCACAAGCCAAGGCAACTCACACCCATCAAGACAGAACCAGAATATGTAATAGACCAGTCATGTTGAAACAACTGACAAGAGTATGGCAAAATAGCTATTGCACTTTATGGTCCTGAACGTGTCAAAAGCAATTGTGAGAGCAAGGTTAGAGGCATGCTGCCACCACTTTGCAAATATCTTCCACTTATTATGATCCTTCATATAATGATTACTTTCCAAATCATCACAGCAAGGAATACTTCACAAAGCACTTACATAATACACACAACACTTTATGATCTTACATATCTTTGAAGGCATTGTCTGGGGGATATATTGGAAATCTTATTTATTTTAAACTTCCTTTAGGTTTTTCCTAAGAGAAGTGGTGCCATGGATCCTGGCACTTCACAGCATGTTGCGTCAAATCCTCCAACTGCTCAAAGTACCAGCACAGAACGCATCCCAGAAAATTATGGTAGTGAATTTGCGGATGGTATACAAATGAGGAGGAGCAAGCGAAGAAGACAAGAGAGCAGGAGGGGGATAGATCAGAACAGGGTGATGTGTATCTGATTTATGAACCCTAAGGGGCCAGCCTTCATGCAGGTCAATGCAGGTGCACAGGCCCTATTCTACATCCTTTGAGTCCTCAATCAGCAGTCTGCAATAGCTGGTGATGAATGTGCAGCAGTTCACCTCCAACATCACTGTAGTCATGAGGGCAAATACAGCTCATAGTAACTTTGCACCTGAAGATATTGTCCCTTCATTATTCATCCTCCTCATCCAAGTCATGCAGCACAATAGGAAGAGCTAAAGGGATTCCTGTCCTCCCAGCTTTGTCAGCTGAAACTTCCACGGCAGTACCAACTGTCAAGACTACTGGAATGTTTTGCTTAGAAAACTGAAGGATTTAGGCAATAATAGGGACAAAATTCCATTTATTCCATTTTGCTACGGAAGTTACAACAGACGAACAGAAGAACTTTCCCCCCCACCCCTCCCCTCCCCAGAAATTCATCCCCAATGATTCAATGCAGAAGATTTTAAAAGTATGCCAGATCTTAAATGCAGAAATAGAAAAATAATGGCAATGCAAAATAACAGCAGCAACAACAATTTTGTTTTGACTGTTTTCACTAAAGTAGGCCATGTTCAGCTGTCATGAACCCAGTTTATACGAGGCAGGCCTTCGCTCAACCTTGTGAAATTCAACACGAGACGTTATTGACACAATTGGCGAATTAAATGAGGCTCGAGCATGCCTGTATTGCGGCCTCCATCTGTCACCACAAATAGAACTTTGTAAAATCTGGTGCACCGCAAAAATACACACCATATACAAGGGTCCAAACTGCCAATAAAGCTTTGTGAAATTAGGGGTTAGATATTTACTTACCCGTGTTTATAATACTGTTACACGACCATACAAAACGTAATCAGACTATTACTAGAAAGAAAGAACTTATATTTATATAGCACTTTTCACATCCAGAGGACATCCTGAAGCATTCACAGCTTTGTGCAATCACTGGTGTTATGTAACAAAAGTGGCAGGCGATTTGCACCCAGTCAGGTCCCACAAAAAGTAAATGAATGAATGACCAAATAATCTGTTTTCGATGATGTTTGTTGAGTGGGGAATGTTGGCCAGGGCACCGGGAGACCACCTCTTCTTCTTCGAACAGTTCTACAGGATCTTTTACAGCCATCTAAACTACCAGATGAACTCTCTGTTTAGTATCTTATCCAACAGATATCACCTCCATCAGTATTGCACTGGAGTGACATCCTAAGTTATGTCTTCAAATCCTGGAGTGGGGTTTCAAACCACAAAACCTTCTGACTCAGTCACGAGGGAACTACCCACTGGACCAAACTGACACAATATCTAAATCTATTTGCAAATGAATTTATATACAAGTTTACAAAGGAAATACTTACCCTATAACATCTCGCAGATCACGGTCATCGTCATCATCCATGACAACTAGAAAAGACATAAGATTAGAATAACAGTTTTTACCTTCTACTAACAATTACAAAATTACTTTTTGGTTACAATTTTACACTACTATAGATGAGCAAACCGAATTGGGTGAACATGAATCTTGCTGTTAAGACCTCCAAGAGATGAGCAATTTCTAGAGTTAATAATTTTTTTAAACTGTATGATACTGTTTATGTCCGACTTTTCAGTTCAAGGCCTCTACTATCAAATAAGCTAAGTGACATTGGGAAAAGGTTGTTGGATATTTCCTTAAATTAATTTTGTTAATTATGGCAATCTATTCATAATTCATCATAACAAGTCATTATAAGAATTCCAGAGTGCCTTTTTAAGGGTTCCCACCTCTAGCCTTTTCTCACCAGCATTTTTCATTTATATATATGTAATACACAACTTGATGGATATGGAGTGCCAGCTACCAAAGTATCCCAGCCCATCCATGAAAGTGACTGTATTTATGCATGTTACTTTTGTTAAATGTGCATTTGGTGTGCTGTATGCTGTAATACTGAACCAGCATTAGCTTGTGAAGATTATACTTTTAGTCACAATATGCAACAGTTATAGAAAATCATAAAAATATTTGTGTTGTTACTTTAGCAATATCACCAGCCTTCTACAAACAAAATGTAAATAACCAGTTAAAATGTATGCAGTGGTATTTAAATTACCAGGTAAACTGTAGGTATTACCACATCATATCAAACCTTATTGGCTTAATGACCAAACATTTAAAGTCACATGTCTCTGCTGACACTGCCTTAGTTCCAGGTGAATACATGCTTAATCTGACCATAGTCCCACTCAACCTCTTACAAAGGGCTTCTATTAGCAGCTAGGTGGTGATGGCATTTAAATAGAATTATTCCTAAAAGAAATCCAAACTGTGAAAGACATACCATCTATTTTTAATTCAAAATCAGTTTATTTAAATGACAAACATAATTGAATTACAAAAATGGACTATAATTCCAGTAGTGTAACAAACTCAAGATCAAACAAAGCTCATAATTCCAAGCAGTTCTAAAATCTGGAGCAAAACCCCAATATCCTCCACAGTTTTGTCTGAATGAGAATAATACCATAAGCAAAGTACCGATCCTTGTGTGTACAGCATTCACTGGTAACAGCTAAAGAGGCAGGTGTATCACCTAGATAATGAATTCATTGCATTTAGTTCTTTTCTATTTGGATTCCTTGTTATGGCGATAAGATCCTTGTTCTTGATAAACAATTTCTATAAATTGGAAGACAAAGGTGAACCACTAACTAGGTAAATAAAAGCGCCTGGACAAAGCTGTCAGACCTGAAAGTCCTCATAACAACCTGGTAAAATATTTCAATCTTTGTTCACACTGGCAAAGGTAGTTGGTGGCTGGTCCTACAGAAACATCCACCAGGTCTGATAAAAATTATTGCTAGCACTTGATCTAGCATTTGCCATGACAAAACCATCTTTGGTGAGTTGCTACTCAGACAACCAAAACAAAAAGATGCCCTATTAGGCAAAACAAAAACTTTGGTAAACTTGACAAAATGTAAATCAAGCTTTTGAAGAATTATTACCCAAGTATCCTCAGACTATAGGAAATGAATTTGTATTGAATTACAGCAAAGCAAAACATCGAAGAATGATGAAAAATATTATTTTTCTGGATTCTGTAGACAACAGTCATGACTGTTGTTGAACAAGTCCTCACATGCAAGAGTGAGGAACAGTTAACTGACCAAGATGGGCACACACTGCATGAATCTCTTAATGGAACAAAGTCTCGGGGTTGTTTTCTTCTCCGAGAGGATGATGGCAATTCCTATTTATTTAAATGGATTGAACAAACAAGGATGAACTGAATTTATTAATTCTTGCCAATCTTTTTTCCACAAAAGATAATAGTTTCATAGTTGAAATGATGAAAATCTTTTCCTACAACCATCAGCATACAATACACCTACTGATAATGTAAGCTAAGGCTCAATTGACTTCAGCAACAGTAGCCACTGGAAGTCGTGAATGTATCCACAATTCCATTCACGGGAAAAACACTTCTTGTAGTGTAGCTCTGCCTGCAGCTGTTCATATTCTATTTCCACCTTCTGAAAGACAATGGCACATCATACAAATGTACAGATGCTCTCTGACTACCAACTATGGGAATAGTATTTTTGTGTATTCATTATAACTACAATTTATTTCCTTAAAGAGTACAGCAAAAAATGAATAACCATCAAAGTGCTTTTCAATGCTTCATTTAGAGAATTATTCAAAAATTACATTTCCTGATTTTTCATAGCTTTAACTGGCAACAAAAAAAGTTCTCAGAGGTTCACCAAAGCTCCTAACTGCAAATTGTTTTCGGCTCACAAGCAGTCAGAATTTATAATCCAAATAAGCAATTGAAGAAAAGAATGATGGAGTTTCTCAGTGGCTAATCTCAGCAATGTGGAATGCTGTCCTGCATAACGGAAGATTCAAATAGTTTTACTTCGAGAACAAAATATATGTAAAGGTGACTATTACAGTCCTCCTCATGAACTGTTTGGAGAACTTAATAGCTGGTCAGGATTGATAATACACGTGAGGGACACGCTAACTTTTAAAAGTTTGAAAAGTTAGCACCAGGCGCAAACGATTCTGAATTTCAGCTAAATTGGGCTTTAGCATCCCTGGGAGAAAATGACGTGCTAATTACCGTGGGATGGTCCAGGGACACTATTTGCAGAGCGCTACTCAATTTCAGCTGACTTGTATTCAGCAATCATCCTTCAATTGTTCACACTGGTCGATTTCAACTCTTAACGGGGAGGTAAGACCTCTGCCGGTTGGGCCATAAAAGAGCTGGAGCGGCGGGCCCTGCAACATCGCAGCCCCCTCCCCTCCCCTCCCCCCCCCCCCCCCCCCCCCCCCGACATGCGAGAGAACACCTCCGCAGGTCGGGCCATAAAAGAGCCAGAGCGGCATACCACCACAACTTCCAAAACGAGCTGCTCCAAGTGTGCGACAATTTCAAGGTGTGCGACCGGGTGACGTCATCAGGACCCAGTTCAGCATTTGGAGCATGGGCAGGAGCATCTGCAGGGCCCAGGTACAGCAGAGGAGCACAAAGGTCGTGGCGGAGGTGCGGCGAGTGATCGAGGCAGAGGAGCGAGGAGGGATCATGGCTGAGATTCAGTGGGTGATTGTGGCGAAGGTTCAGCGAATGTTTGCTCCAAAGGTGCGGTGGGAGATCATGGCGGAGGTGCGGCGAGTGTTTTGTGGTGGAGGAGCGGTGAGAGATCATTCCAGAGGTGCAGCGAATATTTGTGGTGAAGGAGCGGCGAGAAATTGTGGCAGAGATGCGACAAATGAGGGTATGGGGCCCAGAAGAACCGAGGGCCCTGGGGCAGCACGAGCCAGCCTACATTGCGATATGTGCGCGCACCAGGTCCGTGCAGCAGAGCAGGTCTCCAGTGGTCCTGGTTAACCCTTGCACTGGATAAAGGCCTAGCTATGTCAAGCCCGTATGGTGGCTGATGTGCAACGGTCACCACGCATTAAAAAAAAATCCACACACAGGCATCTTCCACCCCTTCAATTGGAGTTCAGGACTGCAATATCGGGTCCTTCATTGAAACGTGTGAACTCATCCCTTTTGGTGTGGAAGCAAGTCATCCTCGTTCAAGGGACCGCCTATGATGAATAGCAAGCTGCAGCCACTCATTTTCAGCATTGCTGCACTTGAGTGAGACCTCTGAGCAACTGAGAGACCTTTGCTGAGCTACTGACAGAACTTTGCTGAGCTTTGTAGGACAGCTAGTGCAAATCCTGCTTCAAGGGAGAGGGCCATGCGCTTTAACAATGTGGCATTGGAGACATTGGTGGGGGCAGTGGAGAGAAGTCGGGAATCGCTGCTCTCTGCATCTGGAAGGAGGCCAGGTCTCCAGGGCGATGTGGCTAGAAGTGGCCGAGGAGGCCAGCACTGTTGTAGACCGAACCCTGACACAGTGCTATAAGAAGTTCAACGACCTCAGTCGGGTGCTCAAGGTGAGTACAAGCTTCCACATCTCCTACACACCAACCTCTGAACCTTTGTCTATGCACACTGAGCAAACTACCACTGCCCCACAGACTCACATCCTCATTTCATGCCTTGCCTACATTCACAGCTATTGAACCACAGCAGACATATCTTCCACATACATAGCTGGACTCTTGCTCACACGTTCCTTTCTTTTGCAAGCCAAGATGGCATATAACGGGAGGACACAGCAGAGGACTGTAGGGAATGTAGGGGGTTAACTTCAACTGCAGGAGCGAATGCTGTGGCTCATTGATCCGCAGGTGGTGGGCACCGTGGCCGATGGAGATGTCAACAGCGCTGGGGACAACAACAGTATCTTTATCACTTCTCCTTTTCTCATCCCACTTCCCCGTCAAACCAGAAGGCTTTATCACTTTCCAGCTACTGATACTGTCTGCCTTCCTTGCTCCATTCCTGCCCCCTGCCCTCACCCTGTCTTGTGCCATTTATGCTTTCAGATAATCAGCCAGCAGATATGCAGCCTGTACCTGAGCACACTCAATGGTAGAGGAGGACACAAGCACTGCATCATTGCATCTCGCACCAGCTCAGAGACTGGCACTATGCGGTCCTTAGAGGTTAAGTTAGCAGAGGGGTCTGCACTGGGTGATGTACTGGGGCTGAGCAGGTTGCAGCAAGGTCATGGGAAATGGGTACCTCGGGAGCCAGCTACCTGGAGGGAGAGTTTGTGCACGAGTTCTGCTACACAGGCTTCAGATGAGGACCTTGCTGGGGAGGTGTTCACAAGAAGGGTGATGGCCATGCACTCTGACATGACAGGTGCAATAGCAATTGCAGCAGAGAGCCTCTCGCTATAGTAAGAAGTCCGCCTCCAGCATTGCACACACAATGGAGCCCATCATTTCCAGTCTGCAGACGATGGTGGACTCCCAGAGAGAGCGTGTGGATCCAGACCTCATGACACGTGTCAAGGGCGATGTGGCAGCTTCCATTGCAGTACAGGCAGAAGCAACGCAACGTCTTGGTGCTGTGATGCAGACCATGACATTGAGTCTCAGACTGCTCTCGTGTAGTCTCATCTGGATGCCACACATGCGCTGCCATCGCCGCTGGGTCCACCACAGTCCAGTGGGGATCTCAGTGTCGTAGCAGCCCACCAATCTGTGCTCCAGTAGATTGCTGGGGATGCTGAGGTGCTGCACCAGGGGAGTGGCAGTTAATCAGTGGAGCAAGAACCTGTTGTCCTCTCTCAGGATGACAGCATTCCTGATCCCACTACTGCCACTCCGCCATTGTACTTGTCGCTGCCGGTCACCCAGCCAGCCCAGGCTACCGCCGCCCCGCCTGAGGTGGTGCAGTCTTTCTAGGCCCAGAGCTGGTCAAGGGCATCCTGCAAGGCCATCTGTAGTCTCTGGCCCTGAAACACAGCAGCCTTCCACTAGCAGTGCTGCAGCCACAGGGGACACACTGCGGAGAATTTGTAGAATAATTAAACCAAAGAGGGGATATAAGGAAATGCACAAGGGTGATTCATAAATACATTTGTTCTTTATGATGCTGTTACTTGTTATGACAAATTTTAACTGGAATGTTTAATCTTTGCTGGTGTCTTTCATTTCAGTTTTGCGGCTTTAGTATGGGGCAAATTGATGTGGTGATGGGGACACAGAGGAACTGGGAAGTGGGATGGAATTCACTGGAACTGAAGTCTGATGAGGTGGTCGTGGACCGCCCTTCCAGAATCCCGATTGTTTGCCTGCCTCCTCTATCGCTGCTGTTGTTACTCCTGCTCTTCTTTGTCCTCTCCACCTCCTCTTTGACCTCCTCCTGCTCCTTCTCGTCCTCCTCCTCTTCCTCCACCTGTGGTGGAGCTATGCCTGGTGGCAATGGCTGTGTCCTCATGATGGCCAAGTTGTGCAGCAATCAGCAGATGACGACAAATAGGGACACCCACTCAGCCGAGTACAGGAGGACTCCTCCCTAGCAGTCAAGGCAGCACGCCGATGGTCTGCTCAATGATGGTCCTGGTGGCGGCAAGGCTCTCATTGTATAAGTGCTGGGCAGAAATGTTGGGGTTGCGGAGGAGGTCATGAGCCAGGTGCAGAGCGGATAGCCGTGAGCTTCATGTGGTGGCTGGAAGAGAGCTGGCGCAGGATGAACACATCGTGGTTGCTGCCACTGACGGTGAAGATTCTATGTGTGTGGTTGCACACCAACTGCACATTTAGTGAGTGGTAGCATTTGCGGTTACGGAATAGCTCAGGATTGTTATGTGGTGCTTGCAAAACGACGTGGGTACAGTGAATGGCATGCTGCACCATGGGGAAGCTCGCTATCCTGGCAAAACCACATGCATGCACCAGCTGCTTCTCTCTGGTCATCGGGAAGGAAATGTATTCCCTTCTCCTTCTGTACAGAGCATATGTGACCTCGCGGATGGAGCAATGTACGGCAAACTGGGAGATGTTGGAGATGTCTCCTGTTTCACACTGGAAGGATCCATTCCTGTAGAAATTGAGCATAATGGTGACCTTGACTGCCACTAAGAGAGTCGTTGTCGCCCTGGTCTGAGGCTCAAGATCTGGTTACAGCAGATGGCAGAGCTGTGACCACGTTCTTGCTTAAGCGCAGCCTTTGAACACACAGTTCCTCAATGAAATTGATGTAGGAAAACTGCTGCCGGAATACCCCGGGAAGGCAAGGTCTCTTGTTGCTAGCCCCGTTAGGCCTCCTCCCTCTGGCCACATTTTGCTGCCTTTCCCTCTGCCTAAATTGCCTCCGACGGTGACGTCGGAGCAGGAGGTCGAGTGCCAACGCAGCTCCCATGAAACAATTTAAATGTTGTCTTTTCAAATCTGCGCTCAATGAAACACAGGAATGGTTAAGAGCCAGAACACTCCAACTGAAAAGCTCAAATCTGTCCAATAGCAAGTCTGCCTATGTGTTAGTGCGCTGCAAACAGTAATGGCCGACAAAAATTATTTCTAAAGGTGGCGCCTTTAACTAGCGCTCCTCCAGCCGACTCCTGACTGAAACTAGCGGCAGGCGGTAAGCCAGGGGCGCGACCAAATTTCTCTTCTGGGGCGGTAACGGGACGCTGTGGAATCATCACTGGCACAGTCGAGTGGGGTGCTACCTGTTAGCGCCTCCACAAAACCCGCGCCCAATTTAGCGGGGGGCGCTGTTGTCGCCGAGCCTGGTCGAAAACTCAGTTACACCCAGTTAGCGCTCCCGGGAGGCACTAATGGGAGGAGCAAAGTACCCGAATTTTGCATCCTTAGCCTCTTCCTATTTAAAATAAATGTGATACCACAGAAACAAAGTAAGCACCACTGTATCATTACATCATCATCATCATCATAAGCAGTCCTTTGAAATCGAGGAAGACTTGCTTCCACTCTAAAAGTGAGTTCTCAGGTGGCTGTACAGTCCAATGCAGGAATTACAGTCTCTGTAACAGGTGGGGCAGACAGTGGTTGAAGGAAAGGGTGATGGGGAGCCTGGTTTGCCGCACACTCCTTCCGCTGTCTGCGCTTGGTTTCTGTATGCTTTTGGCCACAAGACTTGAAGTGCTCAACACCCTCCCGGATGCTCTTCCTCCACTTTGGCCGATCTTGGGCCAGGTGCCGGTGGGGATGTTACACTTGATCAAGGAGGCTTTGAGGGTTTCCTTGAAACGTTTCCTTGAAACGTTTCCCCTGCCCACTTGGGCCTCGCTTGCCGTGTAGGAATTCCAAGTAGAGCACTTGCTTAGGGAGTCTCATGTCATGTCGTGTAACATAAAGTTGTGGAATTATCATATTATATTATTATATTGATGGTATCTCAATCAGTAATAGCTTGGCTTATGTCTTGAAAACACTAAAATTGGAATGCCACCAAGTTTGTTAGAAGTCCCTGTTATGTAAAGGTTCAAATACCTATGTACAGTAGTTCCTCTAGAGAGCTCGTAAAAGCCAGTAATTAAGGATGCAAATATAGCCATTTGATGCAAAGATATGGCTATAACAGTAAGACATGTAAAATTCTTGTCCAAGGGCCTATAATGAAGTACTTACCTGAAAGTTCTATGGCTCTCCCAAATGGCTACATGAAAATAGATAATCTTAAGGTCCTTGGCTATAACAGAGGGATGCCAGCAAGATCACTGTGCCCACCCACTAGTACCTGCACACCCGCAACTACAGACAAAGGTGAACGTACCTTACTTTGGCAGGTAATTAATACAGCTGGAGACTCTTCTTCTCAAAGGAAGCTGGGACAGCAGACCTGACATTATGCTTTCAGTGGCATTGCATGAAAGAAGGCATGCAGGAAGATCAAGAGCAAGGTTCTCAAGGCTGAAACCGATAGATTTTTGGCGTCTAGGGGAATCAAGGGGTCGGGCGGGAAAGTGGAGTTGAGGTTGATGATCAGCCATGATTTTATTGAATGGCAGAGCAGGCTCAAGGTGTCAAATGGCCTACTCTTGCTTCTTGTGTTCTTGTGTAAAAGGCCAAACCCTTACTCTGAGACTGTGACCCCTGGTTCCAGACTCCCCAGCCAGGGGGAAACATCCTCCCCGCATCCACCCCGTCAAGCCCCGTACGAATTTTGCATGTCTCAATGAGATCACCTCTCACCCCTCCAAACTCCGGAGAATACAGGCCCAGTTCACTCAATCTCTCCTCATAGGACAATCCCCCATCCCAGGAATCAATCTGGTGAACCTTCGTTGCACTCCCTCTATGGCAAGTATGCCCACAAAACCTTTACGCCTAGTACAAGCAGGCTTAGGGCCTGCTTTTACCAGCGTAAGAGTGAGGATAATTGTTAAAATAAAACATTTTAAATCGTTTAAACATTCAAAAATCTACAAAATTAGTGCAGGTTACTTTTGGCCCCTTTAGAAAATTGGGCGCGATTCCCACCAACAACGACTTTTATTTATATAGCGCCTTCCCACAGATTGGTGTAACAGAAAGGTGAGAGGGTGGAAATTTCAGGTATTGTGAGGTCTGTGATGAGACTTGAAGGCGATACAGAGTACAACGTCCTCGCGACCGAGTCCATTCTGGTTTTTGTGTTTTTCCGGATTTCAGACAAAAAAATCAACAGTCTGAAATCCAGAATCATCGACTGAATCCGTGCCGGGTTTTGAGCGGCGAGGTCCGAATACCAGCAAAACCCAAAATCTGGCACAGATGTGGCCGAGGATTACGGATTCCAGACTTGATTTTCTTATCTGAAATCCGGAATTCTCGACCAAATCTGTGCCAGATTTCGGGTCCTGCCTCAAAAAAATGTCCGGTTTTTGGAACTCCGGATTTTGGACGCTCTAACTGTATATATTTTAGCTGTGTTTATTGTAACATCACCACCTCTGGAGCAAGTAAGAAAAACAAATTTTTATGTTTTACTGTTTACATTTAGTGGTTTTGGTACATGCTGCATCAGTAGTTCACCTTGAGAAGCTGAAACTTCTGTGACCTCCCTGTCTTTTGAATTTCATTTAATTGCATTTGGCCACGAAATTGGGATCTTTAGCGCCGGCCGGTAAGGCCGGTTTTTGCAGAAAAAATGGTGGCTACCTCGCTTCCACCCGCTTTTGGTGCGGAATGTGGCGACTGCCATTTTGGGCAGGGTAGCAGCATGCCGTTGCCTGTGCTCGCCACACATATTTAAATAATCCAAATCATGACGTCAACCGACGTGCAACGCCTGTATTGGCACATGATTTGTGATGTTCGACATCGCCACACTTAATACTGCCTTCTCCAAACCATGCACGGAACGTGCGTGCAGCAGTACAAAAGAGACACTGCCAGCACTTCTTAAAAGGGACACACACAATTTTCAGTTAAGATTTTTGCTTTTGGAATGTTTTTTTACAATTTATTTGAGTGGTGACTTGGTTCAAAAGCTGCTGAAGTATGCGGGGAGTGCTGCTGGACGTTTACATGGTTTTGGCTCTTAAAGAAAGACCTCTGAGAAGACCACTTTACCCCAGTCCTGGGGGCTCTAGTTGCAGTCCCCTTGGGTTGCAACATCACATGGAAATGGAGCATTGGCAGCAAAGGGGACAAGTTGCTCGCAGCGGCAGGAAGAAGCAGAAGAGGAGGAAGCGGAAGGAGGCAACCCAGACAGCCCCTTTCTGGCTGGGATATCTGGAATCGAACCATCAGCCTGCGGTACTAGTAAACACAACCCCAATTCCCCTTTCAACATTTGTCCCACACCTTAGCTTCCCTCTGTTATTGACTGTCACAGTGTCCTCTTGGCCACAATGCTGAAATAAAAGCCACCACAATGCAAACTTTCTAATCCAACTTTATCCATAGATGCATCCAATAATACAACAACAAATCAACTAATCACCCTTGTGCATTCCCTTAGTGACTGTCTTGCGTGTACCTTTGCCTATCCTAGTAATGTTACGCAGTTCTACCCCAGTGGCTACAGCATAGCTGATTGATGGCTGCTGACTTTGTGGGGAAAAACTGCAGATGGCCTTGTAGGACAACCTTGAGGAGCTGCTGGCTAGGAGTGTGAAATCGAGTGACGGCGTTTCTTCTTCTTCTTTACTCTCCTCTCCCTCTGCTTGGTCAACCACTGGCTGGGCAGACTGGATGTCTTGGGTGTCTGAAACGAGGAAGGCACAAGGGTAAGGTTGCAGTGAGGGGAGCGGTGTAAAGCAGGAGGGCACATGCTTACACCATGAGCAGCTTGTAAATCAAGAGATTGTGGGATGAGGGTGAAGTGGGATGTGAGGAGGCGGATAACGTATGAGGATACAGGCATCTTGTATTTGTTCCGCCCCGCCACTGGCCATGGGCTCAGCCATGCCCCTGCCAAGAATGGGCAACACCGTCTCCTCCAAGGGGGTGAGGTGAAGCTCGGAATGGGAGTTGTGCCTCGTGTTTGGTAGAGATTGTTGGTAGGTGAATGATAGGGGCGGGGGGGGGGGTGCATTCAGCAGTGTGTTAGGCTAGTGGTGCAATTGGTAGGAGACGGCTTTTGAAGATGCATTCACTAATCATGACCACTCGTCTAAGGTTATGAAACTTCTTTGGGCACTGGAGCCAGGTCCTGGGTGCGACACTGCTGGCAGTGACGGCCATGGCGATTTGGTCCCACATCCCTCTTTCTGACAGCCTCCTGTGGGCAGAGGACCTCACTTCTTGTGTTGACCTCCAGCAAAAAGCTGAAATTATGCATCTGAGACCTTGGGTGCACTTTACCTGGTCTGTTGAACCATTTGTGTTAGTGCTGAAGCATTTTTAGCACTTTTTATCTGCTGAAGGCAGCTCAGCTTTAAGAGCTGCAGACTGCCTTGAAGAGGAGCAGACTAGCTTTAAGTAAAGCTAGCTTCACTCCAGCAACACAAACTTCGGCCCCTGCTGAGCGTATAGCCTATCAGCAGCACATCCGCGCTCGGCTGTGCGGTCCTATAATAGTATTTAGCAGACAGCACCAAATTGATGTGCTGCCTGTGTTTTTTGAACGAGCGCAGGCATATCTCGCATCGTGGTGCCCGTATCTGGTTTTTAGCGTTATCGAATTTCATCCCTATGATCTTTGAATGGAAGTACCCAAACTTTTACGTTTCTGCAACCTGAGATTATCTGATGAGCTTTGAAAGCACTCTACATGTAATGAGCGCCATTTGGGGAGGCTTTTTATGCTTCCTGTACAATTTAAATATATTAAGTGTCTTGCATATACTGTGCATTTCCTGTAAACATTACACATGCATCAGTGTATCTTCTGTCTTGTCATGGGAAATCTGTTAGATATTATAAATTAGTGAAAATGGCTCCAAGCTTTCTTCGGTAAATTTCAAATAATTACTGCAAAAAATGTAGTCACTTTGCAAATGTTTACCTTTCGCATGTGGTGCACCAGCACATACAGGCAACTCTCAATTATCCGTACACGGATCCAACGGAAAACCGTTGCAACGGGATTTAAAATTCTGTTGCCAACAAGTGAAAAGACAGCCCCAAATAATTTGGAAAAATCTCCTTTCAAACACTGTGCTCATTTGTATTTGCTCATTCTCTCTCTCACACACTTTCTCTCTCTCACTCACTTGAAAAATTACCCTCCTCTGCCCTTGCTTTGCTGGTGTGTGTGCGCGCTGCTGCAGCCGCCGTCTCTCGCGGCCGCTGCTGACGTTGGGAACGGGGGCAGTGCCAACACCAGGTTCGAGGCACAGAACCTGTACATGCATGCTGGTAATGTCTATCTTTTGTTACTGTTTGTATTGATTCATTAAAGTTTCAACTTATAAATGTAAACTCGCCCTAACGATTGTATTTATTCATTAAAGTTTTAACTTTAAAATTTAGAGTCACCCTAATGGAAAAATCGTTTACCTGGAATAGTCCAATCCCCGAGGGACCCGGATAATCGAGAGTTGCCTGTATTAGGACTTATCGCGAGTTGCCTGTATTATGACTTATCGCAATTGTAGAATACAAAAGAAAATTTAAGATGATTTAGGTGGATAGAGAAGTCTTATAGATAAATGTAATTAAAAAAGCACTTTATAAAAGAATTTCAGTGTTAAAGTCCAAACTGGAAGCCAGCACCAGCAAAGTTGTGAAATTAAAGTGATTCCTTTGATCTTGCTTTTGAATTCAGTTGTAGTTTTAAATTGCTAATGATTAAAAAGCTAACAATTGAGCATGTTTGGAAACAGGTATGGAGAGCAATTACCATCGACAGAAATGTTATTTAATGCTGTGCTATGAACTGCTGTTGAACTCAAAACTCACATAATATAATTTTATTCGTACATATTGTAGTTAATTTCAAGTGTATTTGGAGCTATAAGCACTTTATGGAAGCAATGTTCTAATTCCAATTTATGAGTCACTACCAAAATAGATTAAATCATCATTTATCTCATTGCTGTTTGTGTGACCTTGCTGTGTACAAAGTGGCTGCCAGGTTTACCTACAAAACAGTGATTACATTTCAAAAATGATTTGGGACATCCTGACTAAAGCACTTTCCAACGTTTTACTACATTAAAGGCGCTATATGTACTTTAGGGAATGAAATCTGCCGTCCTTACCTGGTCTGGGATACATGTGACTCCAGACCCACAATAATGTGGTTGACTCTTAACTGCCCTCTGAAATGGCCTAATAAGTCAGTTGTACCAAACCGCTACAAAGAAATATGCTAAGAATAAAATCGGACGGACCACCCAGCATCGACTAGGGCATCGGACCTGACAAAGGGACACTCAGCCCAGTCAACCCTACAAAGTCCTCCTCACTAAAATCTGAGAACTTGTGAGAAGCTATCCCACAGACTAGTCAAGCAACAGCCTGACGTAGTCATACTCAGAGAATCATACCTTTCAGCCAACGTTCCAGACCCCTCCATCACCATCCCTGGGTATGTCCTGTCTCACCAGCAAGACAGAGGTGGCGGCACTTTGATATACAGTCAGGAGGGAGCACCCTGGGAGTCCTCAACTTTGACTCCAGACCCCATGAAGTCTCATGGCATCTAATCAAACATGGACAAGGAAACCTCCTGCTGATTAATACCACCACCCTCTGTCAGCTGATGAATCAGTACTCCTCCAAGTTAAACACCACTTGAAAGAAGCACTGAAGATAGCAAGCGCAGAGTATATACTCTGGGTGGGAGTCTTCAATGGCCATCACCAAGAATGGCTTAGTAGCACCACTACTGACCGAGCTGGCTAAGTCCTGAAGGACATAGCTGCCACACTCGGCCTGCAGCAGCAGGTGAGAGAACCAACATGGGAGAAAAACATACACGTCCTCACCAATCTACCTGTATCTGTCACCACTGCATAGTCCTTGTGGAGACAAAGTCTCGTCTTCACACGGAGGACACCTTCCATCGTGTTGTGTGACACTACCACCATGCTAAATGGTAGACTCTGAACAGATCTACCAACTCAAAACTGGGCATCCATAAGGCACTGTGGGCCATCAGCAGCAGCAGAATTGTATTTCACCACAATCTGTAACCTCATGGCCTGGCATATCTGTCACTCTACCATTACCATCAAGCCAAGGGACCACCCTGGTTCAATGAGGAGTGTAGAAGTGCATGCCAGGAGCAGCACCAGGCTTACCTAAAAAAAAGAGGTGCCAACCTGGTGAAGCTAAAACACATAACTACATACATGTTAACAACGGAAACAGTATGCTATAGACAGAGTTAAGCAATCCCACAACCAACCAATCCGATCAAAGATCTGCAGTCCTGCCACATCCAGTCGTGAATGCTGGTGGACAATTAAATAACTAACGGGAGGGGACGCCATGAACATTCCCATCCTCAATAATGGTAGAACCCAGCACGTGAGTACAAAAGACACGACTAAAGCGTTCCTAGTCATCTTCACCCAGAAGTGTCGAGTGGATGATCCATCTCGGCCTCCTCCTGAGGTCCCCACCATCACAGAAGCCAGTCTTCAGCCAATTTGATTTACTCCACATGATATATGGAACATAAAAACTGACTGCAAAAGCTTCTAGAGATATGTGAAGAGAAAAAGATTAGTGAAGACAAATGTAGGTCCCTCGCAGTCAGAATCAGGTGAATTTATAACGGGGAATAAAGAAATGGCAGACCAGTTGAACAAATACTTTGGTTCTGTCTTCACTAAGGAAGACACAAATAACCTTCCGGTAATACTAGGAGACCGAGGGTCTAGCGAGGAGGAGGAACTGAACAAAATCCTTATTAGTCAGGAAATTGTGTTAGGGAAATTGATGGGATTGAAGGCCGATAAATCCCCAGGGCCTGATAGTCTGCATTCCAGAGTACTTAAGGAAGTGGCCCTAGAAATAGTGGATGCACTTGTGATCATTTTTCAACATTCTATAAACTCTGGATCATTCTTACGGATTGGAGTGTAGCTAATGTAACCCCACTTTTTAAAAAAGGAGAGAGAAAACAGGGAATTATAGACCGGTTAGTGGGGAAAATGTTGGAATCAATTATTAAAGATGTAATAGCAGCGCATTTGGAAAGCAGTGACAGGATCGGTCCAAGTCAGCATGGATTTATGAAAGGGAAATCATGTTTGACAAATCTTCTAGAATTTTCTGAGGATGTAACTAGCAGAGTGGACAAGGGAGAACCATGTGGATGTGGTGTATTTGAACTTTCAAAAGGCTTTTGACAAGGTCCCACACAAGAGATTAGTGTGCAAAATTAAAGCACATGGTACTGACATGGATAGAGAACTGGTTAGCAGTCAGGAAGCAAAGAGTAGGAATAAACGGGTCCTTTTCAGAATGGCAGGCAGTGACTAGTGGAGTACCGCAGGTTCAGTGCTGGGCCCCCAGCTATTTACAACATACATTAATGATTTAGACAAAGGAATTGAATGTAATATCTCCAAGTTTGCATATGACATCAAGCTGGATGGCAGTGTAAGCTGTGAGGAGGATACTAAGAGGTTGCAGGGTGACTTGGACAGGTTAGGTGAATGGTCAAATGCATGGCGGATGCAGTATAATGTAGATAAATGTGACGTTATCCACTTTGGTGGCAAAAACAAGGCGGCAGAATATTATCTGAATGGTGACAGATTAGTAAAAGGGGAGATACAACGAGACCTGGGTGTCGTGGTACATCAGTCTTGAAAGTTGGCATGCAGGCACAGCAGATGGTGAAGGCGGCAAATGGCATGTTGGCTTTCATAGCAAGAGGATTTGAGTATAGGAGCAGGGAGGTCTTACTGCAGTTGTACAGGACCTTGGTGAGGCCACACCTTGAATATTGTGTACAGTTTTGGTCTCCTAATCTGAGGAAGGGCATTCTTGCTATTGAGGGACTGCAGCGAAGGTTCACCAGACTGATTCCCGGGATGACAGGACTGACATATGAAGGAAGACTGGATTGACTAGGCTTATATTCACTGGAAATTCTGACAGGATTGGACAGGTTAGATGCAGGAAGAATGTTCCCGATGTTGGGGATGTCCAGAACCGGGGTCACAGTCTAAGGATAAGGGTTAAGCCATTTAGGACCGAGATGAGGAGAAACTTCTTCACTCAGAGAATTGTGAACCTGTGCAATTCTTTACCACGGAAAGTTGTTGAGGCCAGTTCGTTAGATATATTCAAAAGGGATTTAGATGTGGCCCTTACGGCTAAAGGGATCAAGGGGTATGGAGAGAAAGTAGGAATGGGGTACTGAAGTTGCATGATAAAATTGAATGGTGGTGCAGGCTCGAAGGGCCGAAAGGCCTACTCCTGCACCTATTTCCTACGTACCTATATCAAGAAACGGCTGAGCACACTGGATACATCAAAGGCTATGTGCCCCAACAACATCCAGCTGTCGTGCTCCAGAACTAGCCGTGCCTCTAGCCAAGCTGTTTTAGTACAGCTACAATACTGGCATCTATCCGACAATGTGGAAAATTGCTCTGGTATGCGTTGTCCACAAAAAGCAGGACATATCCAATCTGGCCAATTATCGCTCCATCAGTCTGCTCTCAATTGTCAGCAAAGTGATGGAAGGTATCGTCCACAGTGCTATCAAACAACACAATCAAGGATAAAGCAGCCCACTTGATTAGCACCCCATCCACCACCTTAAACATTCACTCCCTCCACCGCCGGCGCACCGTGGTTGCAGTATGTACCACCTACAAGATGCACTGCAGCAATGCGCCAAGGCCTCTTCGGCAGCATGTCCCAAACCTGCGACCTCTACCGCCTAGAAGGTTAAGGGCAGCAGGCGCATGGGAATATCATCTCTAAGTTCCCCTCCAAATCGCACGCCATGCTGACTTGGAAATATATTGCTGTCACTGGGTCAAAATCCTGGAACTCCCTCCCGAACAGCATTATGGGGGTAACTTCACCACACAGACTGCAGTGGTTCAAGGTAGCGGCTCATCACCACCTTCTCAAGGGCATTTAGGAATGGGCAATAAATGCTGGCCTTGCCAGCGACGCCCACATCCCATGAACGACTAAAACATTTTTGATATTGTTGTTCATATGAAAGGTGCTATATAAAAGTAAATTCTTTCATTCAATTTGATCACCTATGTAGACTACAACATTGTAGTCTTTAATAATTAAAATACATCTGGAAATGTTGTGAATTGCTATAATACAAACTAGGTTTCATGTATAAATCAATTGCACTGCAGATGTTGCTTCAATTTGATCCACAGGCAAGCCTCTGGATTGTCTTCATATTTTTAATAATATTAGTAAAGAGCCAACAGTTTTTTTTACAATATTTGTCACCATTCTAATGCCAGAATGGAGGTCTGCACATTCTGAAGTATGCATAAGCCGTGATTGCTGCAAGCTATCCAAGTGAATACAAATGTCATATACCTGCAATATAACTACAAAATTAAACATCAAACTCCTTTTATACAAGTATGGGGCCTGAAGATTTCTGAAGTAATATAGTTAACATCTAACATTACATTGCCATTTTAATTTAAAAATGTGAAAAAGGTTACCTAAAGTGATACCAGGTTAGTGATTTCAACAGCCCACCTTTAGAAAGTCTAAAAATTGAACAAAGACTACTAGATCTCCTACAATGGTAAGGGGATACACTGAATTAACATGGGCGAACAAAGGAAGATGACTCAATCTTATAAAATTCTGCAGCAGAAACAGCTGAGCCACTGGTGGCCAGCAATCATGTGACTGTTGGAAGGGACAGTGATCTCTGGTTCTACAATCCGAATAGCCAATAGAACTCTACAACACATCACATAAATACACTAATTTTAATAATGGGTGACTGGATGGGTCATCATCATAGGCAGTCCCTCGAAATCGAGGAAGATTTACACTACTAAAGTGAGTTCTTTGGTGGCTGAACAGTCCAACACAAGAGCCATTGACCCTATCACAGGTGGGACAGACATTCGTCGGGGAATGGGGGGTGTGGGACTGATTTGCCGCATGCTCCTTCTGCTGCCTGTGCCTGACCGCTTCACACTTGCAGTGTTGAGATTCGAAGAGCTCAAAGCCCTCCTGGATGTACTTTCTCCACCTAGGACGGTCTTTGGCCAGGGACTCCCAGGTGTCAGTGGTGATGTCGCACTTCACCAGGGAGGCTTTGAAGTAGCCCTTGTAATGTATCCGCTGCCCACCTTTTGCTCGGTTGCCATGAAGGAGCTCCGCGTAGAGCAATTGTTTAGGGAGTCTCGTGTCTGGCATGCGAACTAAGTGGCCTGCCCAGCAAAGCTGATCGAGTGTGGTTAGTGCTTCAATGCTGGGGATGTTAGCCTGGGCGAGGACACTGATGTTGGTGCATCTGTCCTCCCAAGGAATTTGCAGGATCTTGCGGAGACATCGTTGGTGATATATCTCCAGCGACTTGATGTGTCTTCTGTACATCGTCCATGCTTCTGATCCATACAGGAGGGCGGGTATTATTACAGCCCTGTAGATCATGAGGTTGGTGGTAGGTTTGAGGGCCTGGTCTTCGAACAATCTTTTCCTCACTGGATTGGTCGATATTCCATAACAGCATACAGTAAGTTCCCATATCCTCTAAACTGCAAAACATCACCCTCTGGAAACCAGTAACAGTATTATTCTTGTTGTCTTAATAACCACTTAAACTATTCAATCAATAATTTTTCAATAACCTATAATTGTTCAAATTAAATTATTAATTTCTAATAAATTGCAAAGACTTTGGCGTAGAAATTGGCTAAGGCTCAAAAACAGACGTAGATATCACGATGCGCGACGACCACACCTGTTCCTTCCGATGCAGGCAGGAAACAAACTTCATGCTGCCTGTTAATTTAAATAACAGCAGTGTGCAGCCCAGCGCTAAGCACGCTGTTGAGTGGATTCCCGCCTCAGCAAGGGGCCCAAGTTTGTGCGAGACTAGCACCAATTAAAGCTAGCATGCACTTCTTAAACTCAGCCTGCACCTCTTAAAGTGGAGGTGCATTCCGGCTGCAGCAGGTACTGGAAGTTGTTGTAGAGGAATGTGTGACCTACAGGAAGAGTGAAGATGGCGCAACATGGCAGAGAGGATTACCAGATGCAACAATCGAGGCCCTGGTGCAGGAGGTGGACAGAAGGAGAGGTGTCCTCTAACCACAGCAGGCCCTCCAGGCACATGCTGTAATTGGAGCAAATAGCCGTCGCTATCAATGCAATCAGTGTAGCCTGAGGACCTGCATGCAGTGCAGGACGACATTTAATAGCCTCATACGAGTGGTCAAGGTCAGTGAATTCATCGTCAAATGCCTTACCCCATCTGCACCACTAGCCTCACATACTACTCAATACATCACACCTCCATCACTCACTCATCTACCAACAATCTCTATGAAACATGACTCAGACCTCAAATCCATAGCTTCACCTCAGTCTCACACACTTACCACTGCTGTAAGTTTCATACCCATATCTCAGCTTGCACACACTGCCAGCTATTCAAACACATTGCATCACACTCACTGATACACTTCCCTTTCTCTTGCAGGACACGGTGGCTCACAACTGGCGGCAGCAGAATCTTACTGGCGGGGGACAGGCACCACAGCATAAACTGACCCCCATGGAGATCAGATAATTGGAGCAGCCATCACAGAGCCCATTGCCAGCAGTGGGGCTGACACAGTACATGAAAACAGTATCCTGATACCCAATCCTCCTTCTCGCATCCCACTTTCCCCTCATCCCAAAATCTCTTCTGAATTACATGCTGCAGATGGTGTAAGCATGCAACTCCAGCTTTCCCCCCACCCCATCCCCTCATCCAACCTTACCCATGTGCCTTTCTTTCAGATAGCCAAGAATTGCAACATGGCCAGGCATGGGTAGAGGAGCAGGAAGTGGAAGAAGGAAGTGATGCAGAAGACGCATTGTCACTCGCAGCCACCAGCTCAGATACGGACACTTTGCGTACTTTAGAGGATAGACTAGATAATGGGATCTGCACGTGATGAGAGTCTAGGCACAAGTGTAGGACGGTTGATGGTGTACATTTAAGGAGATATTTCACAACTCTCAAGAAAAATATATTCCAGTGAGGAGGAAAGGGTGTAAGAAAAAAAGAGAGCCATCCGTGGCTAATAAAAGAAATAAAGGACGATATCCAATTAAAAACAAGGGCATACAAAGTGGCCAAAACTAGTGGGAGGACAGAAGGCTGGGAAGCTTTTAAAAGCCAGCAAAGAATGACTAAAAAAATGATTAAGAAAGGGAAGATAGACTATGAAAGTAAACTAGAACATATAAAAACAGATAGCAAGAGTTTCTATAGGTATATAAAAAGGAAAAGAGTGGCTAAAGTAAATGTTGGTCCCTTAGAGGACGAGACCAGGGAATTAGTAATGGGGAACATGGAAATGGCAGAAACTCTGAACAAATATTTTGTATCAGTCTTTACAGTAGAGGACACTAACAACATCCCAACAGTGGAAAATCAAGGGGCTATAGGGAGGGAGGAACTTAACACAATCACAATCACTAAGGAGGTGGTACAGGCTAAGATAATGGGACTAAAGGCAGATAAATCCCCTGGACCTGATGGCTTGCATCCTAGGGTCTGAAGAGAAGTAGCGACAAGGATTGTGGATGCATTGGTTCTAATTTACCAACATTCTCTGCATTCTGGGGAGGTCTTAGCGGATTGGATAACTGCAAATGTATCGCCCCTACTTAAAAAAGGAGGCAGACAAAAAGCAGGAAACTATAGACCATTTAGCCTAACATTCGTGGTTGGGGTCTATTATTAAAGAAGCAGTAGCAGGACATTTGGAAAAGCAAAATTCGGTCAGGCAGAGTCAGCATGGATTTATGAAGGGGAAACCTTGTTTGACAAACAGGGTGGATGTGGTGTATTTGGACTTCCAGAAGGCATTTGACAAGGTGCCACACAGAAACATAGAAAATAGGTGCAGGAGCAGGCCATTCGGACCTTCGAGCCTGCACCGCCATTCAATATTATGGCTGATCATGCAACTTCAGTACCCCACTCCCGCCTTCTCTCTATACCCCTTGATCCTTTAGCCGTAAGGGCCATATATAACTCCCTTTTGAGTATATCCAACGAACTGGACTCAACAACTTTCTGTGGTAGAGAATTCCACAGGTTCACCACTCTGGGTGAAAAAGTTTCTCCTCATCTCAGTCCTATATGGCTTGCCTCTTATCCTTAGACTGTGAGCCCTGGTTCTGGACTTCCCCAACATCGGGAACATTCTTCCTGCATCTAACCTGCCCAGTCCCGTCATAATTTTATATTTCTATAATATCCCCTCTCATTCTTCTAAATTCCAGTGAGTATAAGCCTAGCCGATTCAATCTTTTCTTCATATGTCAGTCCTGCCATCCCGGGAATTAGTCTGGTGAACCTTCGCTGCACTCCCTCAATAGCAAGCACGTCCTTCCTCAGATTAGGAGTCCAAAACTGCACACAATACTCAAGGTATGGTCTCACCAAGGCCCTGTACAACTGCAGTAAGATCTCCCTCTCCTATATTCAAATCTTCTCGCTATGAAGGCCAGCATGCCATTTGATTTCTTTACTGCCTGCTGTACCTGCATGCCTACCTTCAGTGACTGATTTGCCATGACACCCAAGCTCTCTTTGCACCTCACCTTTTACTAATCTGCCTTCCTGTTTTCGCCACCAAAGTGGATAACCTCACATTTATCCACATTATACTGCATCTGCCATGCATTTGACCATTCACCTAACCTGTCCAAGTCACCCTGCAGCCTCTTAGCATCCTCCTCACAGCTCACACTGCCACCCAGTTTATAACATAAGAAGTTACTGCACGAAAGTTCACGGGCTTGGGGGTAATATATTAGCATGGATAGAGGATTGGCTAACTGAGAGAGAACAGAGAGTCGGGATAAATGGTTCATTCTCTGGTTGGCAACCAGTAACTAGTGGGATGTCGCAGGGATCAGTGCTGGGACCCCAACTCTTTACAATCTATATTAACGACTTGGAAGAAGGGACTGAGTGTAACGTAGCCAAGTTTGCTGACGATACAAAGATGGGAGGAAAAGCAATGTGTGAGGACACAAAAAATCTGCAAAAGGACATAGACAGGCTAAGTGAGTGGGCAAAAAATTGGCAGATGGAATATAATGTTGGAAAGTGTGAGGTCATGCACTTTGGCAGAGAAAAAAATCAAAGAGCAAATTATTATTTAAATGGAGAAAGATTGCAAAGTGCTGCAGTACAGCGGGATCTGGGGGTACTTGTGCATGAAATGCAAAAGAATAGTATGCAGATACAGCAAGTGATCAGGAAGGCCATTGATATCTTAGCCTTTATTGCAAAGAGGATGGAGTACAAAAGCAGGGAAGTCTTGCTACAGCTTTACAGGGTATTGGTGAGGCCACATCTGGAATACTGCGTACAGTTTTGGTTTCCATATTTACGAAAGGATATACTTGCTTTGGAGGCAGTTCAGAGAAGGTTCACTAGGTTGATTCCAGAGATGAGGGGGTTGACTTGTGAGGAAAGGTTGAGTAGGTTGGGCCTCTATTCATTGGAATTCAGACGAATAAGAGGTGATCTAATCGAAACGTATAAGATTACGAGGGGCTTGATAAGGTGGCTGCAGAGAGGATGTTTCCACTGATGGGGAAGACTAGAACTAGAGGGCATGATCTTAGAATAAGGAGCCGCCCATTTAAAACTGAGATGAGGAGAAATTTCTTCTCTGAGAGAAGAATCTGTAAATCTGTGGAATTCGCTGCCTGAAGGAGCTGTGGAAGCTGGGACATTGAATAAATTTAAGACAGAAATAAGACAGTTTCTTAAACGATAAGGGGATAAGGGGTTATGGAGAGCGGGTAGGGAAGTGGAGCTGAATCCATGATCAGATCAGCCATGATCTTATTGAATGGCAGAGCAGGCTCGAGGGGCCGTATGGCCTACTCCTGTTCCTATTTCTTATGTTCTTATATAAGTGGCCTGCAACCAGGGCAGAGGGAAAGGGTAGTGAGGTGCCAGCTTCCCGGAGGGCGAGGTCACACGAGTTCTGCTGCATAGATCACAGATAAGGACATAGAAGGAGCGACCTTCAGAAGAACACCGATAGCTATGCACAATGAAATGCTTGGTGCATTGGCAGAAAGCCTGAGAGCAATGTCAAGGAGTATGGAGAGTCCGGTACCGATCTTGTACAGGGCTTTGCGCAGAGCTTGGAGCACAGACTGCTGCTATCATAGCTGCGGTTACCAGTGTTCAAAGGGGATTGCAGTGACTTACAGCAGCCAGCAATTTGTCCTCCAACAGATTACTCAAATTACCAAGGCACCGCTCCAGGGAAGTGGCAGTGGCTTTGTGGAGCACAAACCTGCTGTACTCTCTCAGGGTGACAGCATTCGTCCTCCCACCACTGGCTCTCCGCCAGTGCCCTTGCTGATGCCAGTCAGCCACCGTAGCCGATGCAGAGGTGGTGCAGTCTAAAGCCGGGCCTTCAAGGCCCAAGCTAATCCTGCAAGACCACCTGCAGTCTCCCCCTCTGCAAGTCAGCAGCCTTCCACCAGCCATGCTGCAGCCACTGGGATAGAAGCACTAGGACAGGCAAAGGCACACGGATGACTTGGACTAATGGAATGCACAAAGATGATTCGTTTACTTTGTTATTCAACATTGAATGGATTGATATATAAAGTTGGTTTGGAATGCTTATTTTGTGGTGGAGTTTATTGTAGCATTGTGGCCAAGAAGACACCGTGATGGTCTGTAACAGAAGGTAAAGTGTGGGACTGTGGGTGAATGGAGAATGTCTTTACTGGTATAGCAGTCGGATCAGTTGATCATGGGCAGCCCAGCCCAAAAAAAGACAGTCTTGGAGAGCTCCTCTAGAGTGTCCAGGCAGCGGCAGCATTGTTTAAGGATCCCAACAGCCTACATAATGAAATTCCGTGCAGCACCATGGCTGTCATTATATACATGCTGCCCACATGTAGTTGGAGAGCAATGAGCCAGGTGGTCAGCGGATAGCTCTTGTCACGCAATAGCCACCCTCTGGTGCCACAGAATGAAGGCATCATGGCTGCTGCCAAGATACAGAGTACAGATTTGCATGATGCACTGAGTCATTGAGAGTGGAATCCCTTCCAGTTCACCTCCGAGTTCACCTGCAGCGCCGCTATGCGCTCGCTCCACCTGCTTCTCTCTGGCAAGAGAGAATTAAATGTATTTACATCTCTTTGCATACAGAGCCTCAGTGACCTCCCTAATGCAACAAACTGCAAAATGTTGCAAATGCCACCTGATCCAGCCTGGAAGAAGTCTGATGCATAAATATTCATGGCCACGCTCACCTTCACAGCCACTGGCAATGCCCTGCTCTGAGGCTGCAGGTCTACCTGCAACAGGTGGCAGATTTCAGTAAGCACCTCTTTAGTGAAGTAGAGACATCGCACACGGTGGGGAAGAGCCAGTTTAAAGCCCTTCCGCCACGGTAAACCCATGGGCTGGTATCAGTATAAAACTCCCCTCGAGCTGCAATGGTAAACCCTTTGTATACATAGAGCACCGTGATCTGAAAAAACTTATGCAGTGCCATGTATAATGCAAGTTCTGTTTAGTAATGTATGTTGCAAAGAAATGTAACTGTACCCTCACTGTGTACCGTATAGTGACATGTACTGTAACTTGATGAACGTACCACAATGTATCCTGGATTGTATGAATTGTACCTTGAAATGTAAAGTAATGTATTGAACAGAACTGCGGTCAGCATCCAAATGTGGAATTGCTGGCTGCATCCAAATGTACTGAACTACTTTCGAATGTATTATGCAAATTTTTTATATGAATAAAGTATATTTTGAAATTTAAAAAAACTGAAAAAAAGAGACATCGCATGCAATGTTCCTTTCTCACCTTTACGTAGTACGTCCTCCCTTAAGACCCATTACAGATATCGCCTCCTGCTGAGAGCCCTTCTCCCCTTCCTCCCTCCTCCCTCCTCAAGCAGCTTGGCCCCCTCTGTGTCGCCTCTGCTCATTCTCCCTGTCATGCTGCAGGCCAAGGGGGATACAAACTACAGAACTCATGTCTGGGAGCAACTGGTCTGAGCAGAAACAAAAAAACCTTGAAGTTACCTGCCACACCACTCCCTGGACACTTCAGCGTCTTCAAATAAGACCTCTACAAACTCATCAAGAGCAAGTAGAAATCAATCAGTAACTAACCTGAAAGCAGGTGATGCTTTAAGTAGTGCTGGTGGGGTCCTTCCTGCTGCTGAACGCATGTTCAGCTCTGCGTGCTTAAGCGTCAATGTCGAAAATGGCAGCGCTGGTGTCAAATCAGCATTACACGTTGACGTCATGATCTACGCACTCTGCATACTTCCAGCGCACGCTCCCAGCATCGGCACTAGCGACCTCACCAGCATGGCGTCCAGCACGGCCTGCACCAGAAGTCTGTTTCCACAGTGCAGATGCCATTTTGGGCACCCATAGTACTGAAAAAACGTGTGCTACGGAGCTGTCAGCCATTGACTTATAAACGATGCACCATGTTAATGCATACAAAATGCTGGTTTGAACCCGTCATGTTTACCAAGAAAAAAACGAAAGAGCATATAAAACATGAATTGAATGTGTCCAGAGATTGCCCATGTGACACTGCATGATTCCATTACTACCTTATACATTCAGCAATAACTTTTTCTTTTATTCTCAGTATATGGTCAATGCTGGCATGGTTGAATTTATTGCCCAACCCCAGCTGTCCCAAAAAGCTAGTGGTGGAACTTATGCTTGAACCGCTGCAATCCTTATGGTGATGATGCTAGGTAGGAAATTACAGGATTCTGAACTTGTGCGCAAATGTAACCTACCACTTGACCAGCCAAGTCTGAATGTTATCCAGGGATTGCTGTAAGTTGATATAGATTGTTTCATTAGTGCAGAACACTGCAAATCGTCAGTGAACAGTCCCACTTCTTACTTTATGAGAGGAAAGGTAATTGACAAAGCAACTGAATGTGGTTCGGCCAAGGATTCCTCTTGCAGTAATGTCCTGAGAATGTGATGACTCGGCGCCAACAAGAACAACCATCTTTCTTTGTGTCAGGTAAGATTTCAGCTATTGGAAGGGTTTCCCTGTGACTCCTCCCCCCCCCCCCCCACCCCACCCCCATTGACTTCAGTTTTGCTAGTGTTCCTTGGTGCTTTTCTTGGTTGAATCCTCCCTTGATATCGAAGGCAGCTACTCTCACCTTTCCTCTGGCATTCAACTCTTCTGTCCTTGTCTGGATCAAAGTTTAACTTTCTAAGATCAGAAAATCCCTAATTCATTAGAAAAAGGCTCTCCCAATGGCTCAGTGAGTTTATGGCTCAGTGAGTAGCAGAAGGTCCCAGGCTGCAAGGTGACGGATATCAGCTGCCGCTGTCTTAGTGAAGGGAAAATTAACCAGGGTTCCCAATCCAGATTGCTATCTACGACCCTTCTTGAAACTGCACATCAGACGGAGCTCAGATGTGATGCCCCCCTCAGCTGAATAGCCTAACAACTGTCAAGGCTTTAATTTGGTAATGGTCACTTCCATTAAGTACTAGAATGCGACCAATCCTTATGCAAGCATATTCCTACAAGGAATCCTTCTTGAATTCCTTCAAGGGGAGGAAAAAGTGAAGATTGGCAAACAAAAGAAAACAAATAAATTGTGAGTGACAACTGTAAAGCATAGCTAAGATTACTGCATATTCTTTGTTAGTGACTAAAGACCATAAATCCTGTTGATCTTTGTTCAATGTTTTGTCCCCATTTTGCTCAGTACATTTTTTTAAATTAAAGTATCTTTCCTGATGGTACAGGTATTGGTTACAAACTTAATCACATATTGATAACCACACCTCCACAAAAAAATGTTTTATTATCACATGGCATCACAACTGAAAGCAAATGGAAAAAGTCAATTGACACCAGGACCAATTCAGCAATCTGTACATTAAGTTCTAAAATATATGTATTTATAGTCAGCAAATATTTTAATAGCATATTTTACACTTTAACTTAACTGAAAAAAAAACTAATAAGACACCTAGCACGCCATTCTCCAAGTCCTGATGGCCTAAAAGGGCCACAGTCAGACAGGAAATGACTGATGAAACCTATCACCTACCCCTCAATCTTGCTAGACTTTAGCCCCTGCAATACTGCCAGACTCTAGCACAGCACCCTCCCGAACCCTAACCCCCTCCAATACTACTGCATCCTGCGACACACTCCCTAACATTAAAATTCTCTTCCCAGTATTTCTGCACCCAGTACCACCCTCTAAAGATTCCCGATCATCTGACTCCCCCAATAATCAAATACTTCAAAGGCACAAGAAACCATCCATTCCCGCACCCCAGCACCCACCCACCCCCGCCAACTGCTCACATATTCTGGAACTATTCCAATACTCCCAGATGTTAGAACCCACCTACCTCCTCACCACCAATATTAATAGACCCACAATCTTACAATACTCTCATACTACTGCACCTTCATGCTCCAGGATGCATTAAGTACTCTGTCATCAACTCCCCCACTGGTCCCAGATTTGGTGACACTAGCAATTCCAATCTGACCACGCCACACCTATCCCAGCACTCCCAAAACTAGGACCCTCCTTCCAGTATCCCCACATCCTATTATTTGCTACTCCAAGCCACCCAACTCCACTCCTCCTATATCTCAACACCACCCTCCCTGCATTGCCAGACCCAGAACACTCCTACTGTTGCCACACCCTAACACACCACTCCCATTAGTCTCAGACCCTGCAAATGCTTTGACTATTCACAACGACCTCCCACCCTCCTTCTCCACATCCTAAGCCCACTGCTCCAAGACCCTAACACTACCGAACCACACAACAGAACCTTTTTCTCCCCACCCCTTCCACGCCCCCTCCCCTCACCACTACGGCACGTCTCCTACCTACCTGCAATTTGAAACATCTTCCCTACCATCTTCATGTGCATTCTGGGCTTTAAAAATAAAGAAAAAAAATAAAATTGCTAAACAAGCACTATTGATACCCAACCCTGGTCCTACTAGGCCTTATTGCACATTATCTAGAGCAATAGACCACAGAGAAGTGAACATAAAAAGAAAAAAAGAACTTGCATTTACATAGCGCCTTTCACAACCTCAGGCACATCACATTTAAGAACCTGTAAGCTTTTAAATTTTTAATGTGATTTACACTTATGCCATAAAAATACAATCAAAGGAACAGAAAATACATTGAGGATATTTTTTTTTAAACGCTAAATAAAATTACATAAAACACCAGAAAAATACCTATTTCCTGTTGCGCCTGAAAATCTGGCTGTAATTTGAAGAGAAAAATTTGGAGAGCGCTTCTGAGCAAGCACACTTACAGATATCACGCTTCTAAGGTTATGTAACTTGGGGGTGGGGATATTATTATGGAGAGGGGTGATCGGCTGAGGGATCAATAGACAATCATTTTTTTTTAAATCAAGATTTGGGTAGATTGTACTTATGTAACACTTATCCCAATATTCTGCTTCTTTTTAGGCCGCGTAATTAATTTGTCCCCATATTGCACGTGTCTCTATGAGTGCAGATATGCAGAAAATTCCAGCCCAAGAATCCACAACATTTGTACTTTCTAGCCTTTTATGGCATATTGTTTCTGTACATTCTCTGATCACAATGATCAGTAATAAAAATAGTACGTATACATAACGCACATATCCTCTCCATCACCTATCAAATGTCACCCGTGCGAAAAAAAAACAAAAGCACTCATTTGCAATATATAAAGATCACCAGCAATTTAATGGGGTAGAAATTCCTGCATCCTGGATCTGTTCGGACCCAGGAAGGCATCGTAAAAAACGGTTTTCAGCGCACAATGCGCATGCGCTGAAAATCGGCTTTTCCCATCCGTCAAGCTGATCCTCCGTATCTCGGGAGCAAGGACATTTGCAAGAGCAAGATTGCGATATTTACCCATATCTTGCCCAGCAAATGTCCTCAAAACTCTTGCACCTGATAAAAGCAGGTGCATAGCCTACCTTTACAGGCGTTAAAATACACAAAAACATTTAAAAATAAAATAATAAAAACACGTTGTTAAAAACCCTCCCCACTACAGTAAGTTTATTTTAAATTAAATTTTTAAAAAATTTTAAAAATCAGGAAAAGATTTTTTACATAATAGATAAATAACTAATTTAAATTAATAAAAATATGGTGTATTTGTTCATTTTTTAATTAAGAGTTTTGTGTGTTAGTGGGGGTTGGGGGGGGTTCTCATTCATAATAATGGGAACTCCAACTTACAGAATTTCCATTATTATGAATGAGTATACACTTTACCTTGATTGGCTGCCCAGAGTCATGTGACTGCAGCTCCAGCCCTGCGCACATCCTGACGAGCAAGCGCATCAATGCGCAGTCAGTGGAGGCCTCAGGACCGGGAACTCGCATGAGCGCAGCAGGAACAGGTGGAACTTTTTAAACTTTTTCCCTCGATTGCCCACGGGAAGCAGCCGACCGGGATTTCTGGGCCATAACTTTACTTGACCCAGGAGCTATATCTGTAAATCTGGACTGATTTTACCAATCTCTTTAAAAAAAAAGAGAAAGCTAACTAACCTCTGATCTGAAGAACAATTAAATTCTGATCTCATCTAATATTTAGGTTTGTGGCTCAGCACTCCACTTTAGCAGTATAATAACATTGTGCATTGTTGTACAATATAACACTTACGAAACAGTGTTATCATTCAACTTACTATTGAACACTACCATAAATATACAGTATTATTTAAGAACATAATAGGAACAGGAGTAGGCCATACGGCCCCTCAAGCCTGCTCCGCCATTCAATGAGATCATGGCTGATCTGATCATGGACTCGGCTCCACTTCCCTACCCGCTCTCCATAACCCCTTATCGTTTAAGAAACTGTCTTAAATTTATTCAATGTCCCAGCTTCCACAGCTCTCTAAGGCAGCGAATGCCACAGATTTACAGATTCTTCTCTCTGAGAGAAGAAATTTCTCCTCATCTCTGTTTTAAATGGGCGGCCCCTTATTCTAAGATCATGCCCTCTAGTTCTAGTCTCCCCCATCAGTGGAAACATCCTCTCTGCATCCACCTTGTCAAGCCCCCTCAATCTTAAGCGTTTTAATAAGATCACCTCTCATTCTTCTGAATTCCAATGAGTAGAGGCCCAACCTACTCAACCTTTCCTCATGTCAACCCCCTCATCCCCAGGATCAACCTAGTGAACCTTCTCTGAACTACCTCCAAAGCAAGTATATCCTTTCGTAATATGGAAACCAAAACTGCACACAGTATTCCGGATGTGGCCTCACCAATACCTTACACCTGAATAGCTGTAGCAAGACTTCCCTGCTTTTATACTCCATCCCCTTTTAGTGTATGTTATAAACAGAATACATGACCAGAGCTAATGTTTGTAATCATGTGTTTTGTTTATATCACACACTATGAAATGCACTCCTGTACACGATGAAAATAATTGGTGATGTTTTTTTCCCCCTTTTAACTGTAACTGATCAATTGCAATAAAAAAAACTACAAGAGGAGCTGTGGATATCATTTATATCCCACTTGTAACTTTATCAATCATGATGACTTATATTACCCCAGTTATCAGGTATAAATAGTATCTTCTGGATCGCAGCATGCGTATAAAAACAGGGTACAGGTGCAGTGTCAAGATTCCAGAACCCTCCGAACCAGATTCCAGGCTTTCAATCGTCTTTCTGACGTCACGAATCCAGAAATTCCCGAGCCCAGGTTTGAGTATTTCTAGATTTTGGAACGTCGGTGGGAGCTGTTCAGGCGGGCCTCGCCGTGCAGGAGCTGTTCAGGGGGGGGCCGCCGTGGGGGAGCTGGTGTTCGGGCGGGGCCCCGCCGAGGAGCTGTTCAGGCCGGCCGCGTTGCAGAGGAGGTCTTTAGGCAGGCCTGCGAGGAGGGCCCGAGGTAAGGGTAGCGGTGGTGAGGCGAGCGGCAGCAAGGTAAGGACAGCGGGGTGCTCCCACCCCCACCCCCAAGGTCAGCAGGATCAGCGGGTCCGGATTCCGGAACATTTACAGATGACCCTGCCACCGATCGGTCCGGAGACCGGATCATTCTGGAACTCCAGATTTTCGACGCTGCAGCTGATCAGACTGACCTGACTGATTCCCGGGATGGCGGGACTGACATATCAAGAAAGACTGGATCAACTGGGCTTGTATTCACTGGAGTTCAGAAGAATGAGGGAATCTCATAGAAATGTTTAAAATTCTGACAGGTTTAGACAGGTTAGATGCAGGAAGAATGTTCCCAATGTTGGGGAAGTCCAGAACCAGGGGTCACAGTCTAAGGATAAGGGATAAGCCATTTAGGACCGAGATGAGGAGAAATTTCTTCACCCCGAGAGTGGTGAACCTGTGGAATTCTCTACCACAGAAAGTTGTTGAGGCCAATTCACTAAATATATTCAAAAAGGAGTTAGATGTAGTCCTGACTACTAGGGGGATCAAGAGGTATGCCAAAAAGCAGGAATGGAGTACTGAAGTTGCATGTTCAGCCATGAACTCATTGAATGGCGGTGCAGGCTTGAAGGGCCGAATGGCCTACTCCTGCACCTATTTTCTATGTTTCTATCAGTAGCACTCTGGTTAGCACCATATTAGATTGCTTTTACTTTTACTTGTAGTGCTGTACGAGTCTGTATGTTCTATTTTAGAATATGACAAGTTTACCCCCGTTCAAAATTTCCGTCATGCAGATTCAGAGTCCACTGCATACACATGGAGTAACATGATATTAATGTTTCAGTTAACTTTCTATATTAAGAGATTCTATTGCCTACATGCATAATTCCACATATTTAACTTTTATATAAATAATGCAAGTTATGGATCCAGGTCTATAATTTTTAAAAAGATATAATCACATCAACAACTTGCTTATACATCTTTAACGTAGTAAAACATTCCAAGCCACTTTGCAGAAACATTATCAAACATAAATTTGACACTGAGCCACATAAGGAGCTACATGGGGACGTGAGAGGTAGGTTTTAAGGTGTGTCTTAAAGGAGGTAGACAGACATAAGGTTTAGGGAGGAAAATCCAGAACTTAGGGCCTAGGCAGCTGTTAGCACGGCAGTCAATAGTGGGGCAATGTAAATCAGTTATGTGCAAGAGTCCAGAATTGCAGAAGCGCAGAGATCGCGGAGGGTTCAATGCTTTGCAGGACCGGACGCCAATGTTGGTCAGCAAGCACAGGGGGGCTGGGTAAACAGGTCGGCCAAGGAAACATTGGTATAGTTAAGTCTGGAGATAACAAGGAGGCATGGACAAGGGTTTCAGCAGCCAATGGGCTGAGGCAGAAGCAAAGCCAGGTGATGTTAGAGGTGGACTTGTTGAAGGAGAGGATATGGGATTAGAAGATCAGCTCAGGGTCAAAAAGGATATCATGGTTGTGAACAGTCTGGTTCAGCCTGATTGTGGTCACGGAGGGATTGGAGTTGATGCCTAGGGAACAGAGTTTGTGACAGGGACGAAGGCAATGGCTTTGGACTCCCTCTTCTGCTTGTCCAATACAGAATGTTGGATAAGCAACTTGACAAAACAATGGAGGGGTCAAGAGGTGGTGGTGAGATAGATATGGGTAACGTCAACGTACACGTGGAATCTGACATTGTTTACGGATGATGCTACCAAGGGGTAGCACGTAGATGAGAAATAGGAGGGCTCCGATAATAGATCCTTCTGGAACTCCAGAGGTAACCACACGGGAGCGGAAAGAGAAGCCTTTGCTGGAGATTTTCTGGCTACGACTTGACAAATAAAAATGGAACCAGGTGATAGCAGTCCCACCCAGCTGGACAATGGGGAAGAGGCATTGGAGGAGGATGGTGTGGTCAATCGTGTCAAAAGGCTGGAGACAGATCCAGAAGGCTGCCGGAGGTGTGTGCTGCGGTCAGTCACATAGTATGTCATTTGTGTCTTTGATAAGGGCTGTTTCAGTGCTGCTGCAAGGGCGGAAACAGATGAAGTTCAAACATGGAGTTGCTGGAAAGATGAGCATTTGGGACGTGACAACACACTGAAGGATTCGAGGGTGTTAGTTTATACCACTTAAAGAATTTCATAATCAAATTTGTCTCTTGTAGAATCAACTTTGCAACCCCATTTGATTGTTAGCCTATATCTCTCATTTATAAATGACAATTCACATTTGTGTCTCAAATTTGCCGTTGCAAAATTTTTGAAAATGGTAGGTGCAAGGTGCAAAATAATAAAATCCTACCACTAAGGTTAATTACATACTGATTTTGAACAAAATTTCAAAGCACTAGAATTGCACTCATAGGAGCTAACATTCTGAAAAGGGGCATATATTCGGCAAAAGACATATGTTCTCCTGTTCTATTTGTTCACTTGCAGTCCTTTAACATGGGACTCAATTCCCTCCAATTTAAACATGTCACAATTTTACTTGAGTGATTGTTTTATAATACCATATGTTGGTTCTTGTGCTACAATTGTTTTACATAACCTCATTAAAGCTTGCATGATGCAGTTATATCTATGTATATGACATATTAGAGAGAATGAAACTCATTTTTTGAAATACTATGTTTTTGCATCATTTTGTGGACCTTAAGAGGATGCTAATTAGCCTCGCTAACTGTTACAAGATTTTGGTGAATCAAATGTAGGCCAATTAATTATTACTCTTAGCTAATTTTAAGTTGCAACGCATTTTTACAAAATCCTTAAACGCTGGATGAACCACATAAAATTTCCAGTTATGTTACTATGTCAGCAATATTAAACCTATAATTAACGAAAATCAAGATATATCCAAAAATTCATAAAAGCACTTTACAGGGACCGTACTGCATTTAGGTTTTAAGCAAACTGAATGGTTACAATACCATCCAACAAAAGCACGCTTTAGTACTTACATGATGTTTTATTAAAACAATGAATCATACAGTGCACAATACTATCAAGATTTGTTGTTAGAAAAATACATTATATCGTACTACAAGTCAGCAGATAACAGGCCGTATAATGGATTTTGCAAATAGAATGAAATTCTAATCTGTAAAATGTTTGTTCGAGGGAAATGTTCGGGATCTCTAAGCAACTAAAATGGCGTCCCTTCAACGAATTTAAACTGCGCAACTACTGTTGGCACAGCGCCAGTATAATCCATTTCCACGACTGCAGCTATGAATTATATTGTCCCTTTCTTGAATATTCAGAGCTATGTATTGCCAACATGGTAGGTGAAAATAAAGAGTTTCTTAAAACGCAGTTTTTAAAAGCGAAAGCAATAAAACGGGGCGGGAAGAATGCCACCACATAATTCGCTCAGGTTGAGGCCTACAAAATAAAAGGCACAAAAAGCCAAACTCTAGACAATTAACGTCGTTTAAAAACACGGTTTAAAAGTAAAAACGACGTCTCGTCACGGTCAGTTTTAGTTGATTAACAAAAACTGGGTTGAAACCGAACTAAAAATAAGTCTTCAAATCCCGCCCACTGATACAGCGGTTTTAAGAAAACATTTCCCACAAACTAAAGAAATCGAATCGTGGCCTTTTCCCGTCAACTTTAGATATGCTTCGAATAAAAGAAGGAAAGAAAATATTTATTGGATTAAAAAATGAACATTTCCAGCGAGATATTACATGGCGCCAAATCAGCAAAACTGACGGAACATCTACAGCGAACAGAACCGACGGCGGGACATCGAAAGGCGGCGATTATTAGCCGGGCTTTTACTTTTTAATTTTGAAACGCAGTCCAACCAACAGGAGGGGGGGGGAAAAAAATCTAGAATTGAACAAGATGAAGGGAGCAGAAAATAACTGATGTTTCACCATGTTTTGCGAAAACAGCATCCTCCTATTTAAAAAAAAAGTTTTAACCAAAAAAATCAGATGGAAATGAGTCAGAGACCATCAGAAAGGAAGAGAGAAAATAAAAGTCTGAAAATAAAAACAAAGATCGACCTCCAATCCCGCCCATCGCCATGAACGGGAGGAGCAGAGCAAACGACTTCTTCGTTTTTTTTCTCTCCGGCGCGGGTTTAGGTTTATTTTATTTTGATCTGCTCAGGGGGAGCAGCTGCTCGTTAATGCTAGAAAAAGGCAGATTTTTTTTTTAACTAATGGAGCGCGCTTAAAGAAAAATGAAAACGCCGGTGGTGACTGACGAGTCTGACTTCATCCATCTTTGGTCGGGAGTTTTTTTGTCCCCGCTCCCCTTTGAGCCGACGAAAGGGAAGATGAGGAAGGTGGGGGAAAATTCTACTGGGAGAATCTAGAATCGCCGCTTTGAAAAATAACCCCGTGAGGTCAATTTACCAAATGGTGCTGTTAACAGCCGCCCGTGACTCCAGACAAAACCGCTTAGAAAGCAGGAAAAAAGAGGGAGGGATCTCAGACGATTATTTCTCTCTCCCTCTCTGGCGTCTATTTTTTTAAACTCAATCGTGATCACGGGGGCGGAAAGAAAAACTATATTTTCGAACCGCTCTCTGTACAATCAATGACTCATTTAGTTTGGGGAGAGGGTGGAGATGAGGGGGGGAAACGAAGACGGGAAAGAGTTTTTTTTAAAGTGCCTCTTGCAACTTAATAGCTTTTTCTTTTGGTGGTGGTGGTTGTTGCTGTTGGCGTTGAAGGGTGATTTTTTTTCCTCCTTTTTGCTGCTGTTTCTAAAGCCGGGGAGGTGATTTAAAAAAAATCTTTTCCCTTAGACCCTATTTTTTTCTT
Organism: Pristiophorus japonicus; assembly: GCF_044704955.1. Lineage (NCBI taxonomy): Eukaryota > Metazoa > Chordata > Chondrichthyes > Pristiophoridae > Pristiophorus > Pristiophorus japonicus. The sequence continues at coordinate 63,521,769 of NC_091985.1, forward strand.
TTCCCCCTCCCCGAAGGAGTTGTTTTTTTTTTCCTTGAAAATTTTATCACAAAATTATAATACACTGAAGGAACTCACCGTCATGAAGCGTGCCTTGTCAACGGGGTTTCCTCGCCATCAAATCAGGGGCGAGATGACCAAGAACAAAAAAAATCCCACTCAACACACAGTGAAAATTAAAGAGCTGTTCAGGGCATTTTCCTGCAAGGAAAAAAACATATTTTATACAATAAATTATACGTCTATTTTTAAAGCACTACCTTTCTATTCTTTCCCCCCACCCCCGAAATTACACCACTTTTAATTTGTTTTAACATGTTTGTTTTAAATGTGTAGGTATTTTTCTTGAGGGGGAGGGGAATGTTTGAAACTTCTTTTATATGTATTTTTTTTAAAGTGTGTGAACGGTCATTTTATAATTTGTTTAAATAAATTGGATTTTATTTTCTTTGTCTTTCGTTGAGTAATAAAGCCGGGCTTAGGCTTTCCTTTTCTCCCCCAACTGCGGTAAAGGATATTTTTTAAGGCGATGTCTGGGTTACGTGGCGTTTTTTGGTTGTTGCATTGATCATCCTCGAACTCTACGAATTGGAGAACTAGATTAAAATAAATTTAAATATATTTATTATTGAAATTAATTGGAATGTGTTCTTGATGGATCCCAGGATCACATGATACAGCGATTTGAATATCTTACTGTTTTAAGATTTAAGTCTCAGCTATCTATATAAATATATACATATAATGTAGATATAAATATTTTTACATAATTTTTCTTTTTTAACAAAAAGCTGTGTCTCCTGAACACTTGTATGAAAAGTAAAATTAAATGGTTCCAGTGCCAGCCCCCTCCCTCGTTCTTTAACTGCTCGAAACGCGGCGCATGGCCGGGGTCCTTGCCCTGAACAAACACGGCGCGCGCACCGCGACCGCCCGCGGCACCCCATTGGTCGGCGGCAGAGGCACCGCCCTCAAAGGACGCTGCGCTCATTGGTCAGCACTGAGTCCCTTGGCCGAGGAAGGTGGGGGGGGGGGGGGAGAGAGTGAAAGAAAGAGAGAGAGCTGGAGCTGGAGCTGATGTGGAAGTGGATGCGGACTAGTACAGCCTTTAAGCTCTTATTTATCTTTTAATTTCATATTTATTTGTATTTTGAATGAGACCGACCTATATAATGTATTTTTTTTTTAAAACACCGATCTGCAGTAACGATCTTTTACCTTGTATCCATGTTTCTGGATAAGTTTTGCAAATTGCGTCCGAACTTTGATCTACAGTGTTGGAAATGCTGAATTCTACTTTGTAACAGTGGTATGCGATCTCGTACTTCAGGAAGGACGTATAGAAATGTTTCGTACTCCGTAATTCATTAAAACCTCATTTGATTTTTGTTGCGCTGTCGGTTTTTTAAAAAACCCTTTAATATTGAAACCCGATATACACGTCCTGACACACTAACATTTGATGTGATTCTTTACACTTTGAATAACTGCTTGGCATAGCCGCCGCAGTACCATAAACTGTACAAGAAAGTTTGAAAATGACCAACTAATTCAGCGACTATTTTATTCTGTTTAATCTGAAAAACACGCGAACTTCTGCAACAGTCTGTGACTGTTGATTTACTTTTCCATTGAACGGCCTATATGAACCAAAAAACAATTGGTGAGGCCGCACCTGGAGTACTGCGTGCAGTTTTGGTCACCTTTCTTAAGGAAGGATATACTAGCTTTGGAGGGGGTACAGAGACGATTCACTTGGCTGATTCCGGAGATGAGGGGGTTACCTTATGATGATAGATTGAGTAGACTGGGTCTTTACTCGTCGGAGTTCAGAAGGATGAGGGGTGATCTTATAGAAACATTTAAAATAATGAAAGGGATAGACAAGATAGAGGCAGAGAGGATGTTTCCACTGGTCGGGGAGACTAGAACTTGGGGGCACAGCCTCAAAATACAGGGGAGCCAATTTAAAACCGAGTTGAGAAGGAATTTCTTCTCCCAGAGGGTTGTGAATCTGGAATCTTCCCAAGGAAGCAGTTGAGGCTAGCTTATTGAATGTATTCAAATCACAGATAGATAGATTTTTAACCAATAAGGGAATTAAGGGTTACGGGGAGCAGGCGGGTAAGTGGAGCTGAGTCCATGGCCAGATCAGCCATGATCTTGTTGGATGGCGGAGCAGGCTCGAGGGGCTAGATGGCCTACTCCTGTTCCTAATTCTTACGTTCTTATGATTGGATTTATAATTTACAAGGCGAGTTAAATATTTGTTCACGCAAAGCATTGCATTGATTCCAAGAACCTTTTTTGAAGCACTTCTGTTTCTGTGACGAGCGAAAAATAATCAAATTCAATTACTGCTTTCTCGATGCAGTTGTAATTAAGTTCAATTACACTCTAATCCATCGCTGTAGCTGTTATATTAACATAAGAGCATAAGAAATAGGAACAGCAGTAGGCCATACGGTCCCTCGAGCCTGCTCCGCCATTCAATAAGATCATGGCTGATCTGATCATGGACTCAACTCCACTTCCCCGCCCGCTCCCCATAACCCCTTATCGTTTAAGAAACTGTCTATTTCTGTCTTAAATTTATTCAATGTCCCAGCTTCCACAGCTCTCTGAGACAGCGAATTCCACAGATTTACAATCCTCTGAGAGAAAAAAATTCTCTTCATCTCTGTTTTAAATGGGCGGCCCCTTATTCTAAGATCATGCCCTCTAGTTCTAGTCTCCCCAATCAGTGGAAACATCCTCTCTGCATTCACCTTGTCAAGCCCCCTCATAATCTTACACGTTTTGATAAGATCACCTCTCATTCTTCTGAATTCCAATGAGTAGAGGCCCAAACTACACAATCTTTCCTCATAAGTCAACCCCCTCATCCCCAGAATCAACCTAGTGAACCTTCTCTGAACTGCCTCCAAAGCAAATATATCCTTTTGTATGGAAACCAAAACGGCACGCAGTATTCCAGGTGTGGCCTCACCAATACCCTGTATAGCTGTAGCAAGACTTCCCTGCTTTTATACTCCATCCCCTTTGCAATAAAGGCCAAGATATCATTGGCCTTCCTGATCACTTGCTGTACCTGCATCCTTTTGTGTTTCATGCACAAGTGTCCCCAGGTCTCGCTGTACTGCGGCACTTTGCAATCTTTCTCCATTTAAATAATAACTTGCTCTTTGATTTTTTTTCTGCCAAAGTGCATGACCTCACACTTTCCAACATTATACTCCATCTGCTAAATTTTTGCCCACTCACTTAGCTTGTCTATGTCCTTTTGCAGATTTTTTGTGTCCTCACACATTACTTTTCCTACCATCTTTGTATCATCAGCAAACTTGGCTACGTTACACTCGGTCTCTTCTTCCAAGTCGTTAATATAGATTGTAAATAGTTGGGGTCCCAGCACTGATCCCTGTGGCACCCCACTAGTTACTGGTTGCCAACAAGAGAATGAACCATTTATCCCGACTCTCTGTTCTCTGTTAGTTAGCCAACAGATGTGCGGATAAGTTATAATATGAATTCGCGCACTATTAACGAAGTAGATAAAAAGTAATCATTCTGCTGTCAGTGTGTGCTGGTTATAAACAACAACAACTTGTATTGATATAATGCTTTTAACAGTGAAACGTCCCAAGACGCTTCACAGGAGTATTAGGAGTCAAAAAAATTTACACCAAGCCACATAAGGAGAAATTAGGGGAGGTGACCAAAAGCTTGGGCAAAGAGGTGGGTTTTAAGAAGCGTCTTGAAGGAGGATAGAGAGGCAAAGAGGTTTAGGCAGGGAATTCCAGAGCTTAGGGCCTAGGTAACAGAAGGCATGGCCACCAATGGTTGAGCGATTAGAAACATAGAAAATAGGTGCAGGAGTAGGCCATTCGGCCCTTCGAGCCTGCACCACCATTCAATAAGATCATGACTGATCATTCCTTCAGTACCCCTTTCCTTATAATCAGGGCAGATTTAAAGGAGCGCAGACATTTGGGGGGGTGGGGTTATGATGCTGAAGGAGATTGCAGAGACGGGGAGGGGTAATGCCATGGAGGGATTTGAAAACAAGGATGAGAATTTTGAAATCGAGGCATTGCTTAACCGGGGTGATGGGTGAGCGGGACTTGGTGCGAGTTAGGACACTGGCAGCTGAGTTTTAGATCACCTTTAATTTACGTAGGGTAGAATGTGGGAGGCCAGCCAGGAGCGCGTTGGAATAGCCAAGTCTAGAGGTAACAAAGGCATGGCTGAGGGCTTCAGTAGCAGATGAGCTGAAGCAAGGGCGGAGATGGGTACTGTTACGGAGGTGGAAATAGGCGATCTTAGTTATTCTGCAGATATGTGGTTGAAAGCCCATTTCAGGGTCAAATATGACACCAAGGTACGAACAGTCTGGTTCAGCCTCAGACAGATGTTGGGGAGAGGGATGGAGTCAATGACTAGGGAATGGAGTTTGTGGCAGGAACCAAAAACAATGGCTTCGGTTGTTCCAATATTCAATTGAAGAAAATTTCTGCTCATCCAGACGGACCGGCAGTCTGAAAATTTAGAGACGGATGAGGGGTCAAGATAAGTGGTAGTGATGTAAAGCTGAGTGTCGTCAGTGTACATATGGAAACTGATGCTGTGTTTTCGGACGATGTCGCCAAGGAACAAAATGTAGAAAAGAAATAGGAGGGGGCCAAGAATGGATCCTTGGGGGACACCAGAGGTAATGATGCAGGGGCTTGAAGAGAAGCCATTGCAGTTGACTCTCAGGTTACGATTAGATAGATAAGAGTGGAGCCAGGCGCGTGCAGTCCCACCCAGCTGGACGACGGAGAGATGTTGGAGAAGAATAGAGTGGTCAACCGTGTTAAAAACATACAGATTGATGTTTATTTTGATGCACGTAAACATCATACATAAAGGTGCTGTATATTCTGCTGTTTCTCATCTTGTTTGCTTTAGGAAACACAGAAGAGGTGGTGTTGTTGCCTTTCTGGTGAAAGAATCCCGCTGCCTGTGTTATATACAATCTACCCTTGCCTGTACAGGAACTCCCATAAGGATAACACACTTGCACGATTTCCGAGACACCAACATCTATAAAAAAAAGTTCAGTGGCCTCAGTATTTCAATTGCAACAGTCCAGTGAGTTTTAGAATTTGATTACTAATTATAGACAACCTTGAGAGACTATAATAACTGATGGAGGGAATGCCCAGTTCATTATAGTCAATTCATTAAAAAGCGCAATTGATTCCATTCCTTAGGTCCATCAAATTCTTTCAGGTACATTTATACCGAACTTATAGTTACGTGCTAATTTGAAGAGTTCATGGAATAACATTTATTTCGTTGTCGGACAGTGTGATTTAGACAACATTTTGTTTATTTTTAGTGTTAAATTTAGTATTTAGAAAAGAGATATAGTAACAATCTTATAACTTTCACTAAGCAAGGTATAGTGTCGTGCACAAATTATCTGTCCCCAGTCATGTTTAAAATCTATACTTTATGAGTAACAAATTCTATCTTTGTTGCTATGGATATCTTGCTTTTTGAGATATGATGTGATGTTAGGTGGTGTAAGTTGAACTAGAGTGCGTGCCTCACTTGGCATAAATGATTCTTCAACTGGCTTCAGTGTTGCACACTTTTGTTCAGCAACAGTCTTGTCAAGTGAATTATCTTCGGCATGGACCAGAAATTATACATCTGTCAGACTTTCCTGAACAACACTCAGGTGATTTATAAACTTGTTCCTGATTGATCCAGGATCTCATCAATGAATCTTTACCAAATTTTAAGTCCCCAATCTGAAGATGGTATGCCCAACAAGTTCAGTTATTAATCTAGGGACCTAGCATTCCAACTTTTGTAATCACAAACTAAAATTAGATTCCAATTTCCAGAGATGGTCATTTAATTCGGAATTGTGGCCTGCTTTTGAACAGCCCCCTAAGTTTAGCTGCATTATATCCTTGCAGATCATCATAGGCAGTCCCTCCAAATTGAGGAAGACTTGCTTCCACTCTAAAAGTGAGTTCTCAGGTGACTGTACAGTCCAATATGGGAATTACAGTCTCTGTCACAGGTGAGACAGATAGTGGTTGAAGGAAAGGGTGGGTGGGTAGTCTGGTTTTTCGCACGCTCCTTCCGCTGTTTGTGTTTGGTTTCTGCATGCTCTCGACGACGAGACTCGAGGTGCTCAACGCCCTCCCGGATGCTCTTCCTCCACTTAGGGCGATCTTGGGCCAGGGATTCCCAGGTGTCAGTGCGGATGTTGCACTTTATCAAGGAGGCTTTGATGTTGTCCTTGAAACGTTTCCTCTGTCTACCCAACAATAATTCAACAGACATGCATTTGTTGGTGCTGTGTGCCGTGTTTGAAAAGTTATAATGGAGAACATCTTTAGAGTAATTGTGCCTGACTCTTGATTGTCTTATTTGAAAGATCTAACAAAGTTTCCTGCCTCTCCCTACGCTCCCATTCAACTGGAATGGTAAGATGTGCTGCATCCCATTACGTCGAACAAATTTGGTATATTTTTGGGGTGTAAACCAAAGACCATTGCCTAAAATTAGTTCTGGTAAACAATAAAATGAAAAAACAATTCTCATTGCATTAATAGTAGCACTGGTAGTTTTGGATGATGTACTCTTCTTCTTAGGTAGTACCCCGGAGTCGAGGATGACTTGCTTCCATACTAAAATGATCTAAGGTGACTGATGAGACCAATGTGGGATCTACAGTCTCTGTCACAGGTGAGGCAGATCATGGTTGGAGGGACGGGTGGGTGGGGCGCTTGATTTGTCTTACACTCCTTCCGCTGTTTGTACTTAGCTTCAACATGCTCCTGGCAAAGAGACTCAAAGTGTTCGGCGCCTTCTCGGATGCTTCTCCACTTTGAGCGGTCTTGGGTCAGGGATTCCCAAGAGTCGGTGGGGATGTTACATTTTTTCAAGGGGGCTTTGAGGGTGTCCTTGAAGTGTTTTCTCTGCCCTCCTGGGACTTGCCTGCCGTGACGTTGCTCGGAGTAGAGTGCTTGTTTCGGGAGTCGAGTATCAGGCATGCAGACAATGTGCCCCCTTCCATTGGAGCTGATCGAGCGTGGTCAATGCCTCATTGCTGGTGATGTTGGCCTGAGAGAGAACATCAATGTTGGTGCACCTATCCTGACAATGAATTTGCAGGATTTTGAAGAGGCAGCGTTGGTGATACTTCTCCAGTGCTTTGAGGTGCCTACTGTACATAGTCCATGTCTTGGAAGCATATAGATGGGCGGTTATCACTACTGCTCTGTAGACCATGAGCTTGGTGTCGGGGTTGAGATCCTGGTCTTCGAACACTCTTCTTCAGGAGGCCAAAGGCTGCATTGGGACACTGAAGGTGGTGTTGGACTTCGTCATTGATGTCTGTCCTTGCTGATGGTAGATTCCCAATGTATGGGAAATGGTCCACATTGTCCACGGTCGCATCATGGATCTTGATAATCGGGGAACAGTACTGTGTACCAGGGGCAGGTTGGTAGAGAATCTTTGTCTTACTGATGTTTAATGTAAAGCCTAGACTCTCGTATGCTTCAGTGAAGGTGTCAACTGTTATGTCTTGGATAAAGAGTCAGACTAGATACTGCAAGCTCAAAGTAAGTGTGACCGATGTCCTTTATTACAGATCTCAGAGTGCCTCTCCAGCCTGTGAGACCTCCTTATATACAGGTGCTCTCAAGGGATTGTGGGACTCCAGGGGATAAGCCCTCTGGTGGTTAGACATGGTAATTACATGTTTACATACATAGCAACACTCCCGCCCCAAAGTCAATAGTGTAACTATTTACAATGTGAGTCGATCTGAGGCCTTCCTTTCCTTGGTTGATCGTCTCTGTGCAAATGCTGGTGTTGCTCAGTCGTTTGTTGGGCCTTCGCTGGGCTGCGGCGCAGCTGGCCTTGCTGGAATGCTGGGGGTGATGGGTTCTGCTTCGTGGTCAACCGCTGGGTCGGTTGCCACTTGTGTGTGTGTTGGAGGGTCGAAAAAGGTAGTCTATTGTGGGTTGTTCTGGATAGTCCATAAATCTGTGTTTGGTTTGGTCCAAGTGTTTTCTGCAGGTGAGTCCATTTGCAAATTTGACCACAAACACTCAACTTCCCTCTTTGGCCAAAACAGTGCCAGCAATCCATTTGGGAGCTTGTCCATAATTCAACACAAATATAGGATCATTTACTTCAATTTCTTGTGACACATTTGCACGATCATGATATGTATTCTGTTGAAGCCGCCTGCTCTCTACCTGTTCATGTAGATCAGGGTGGACTAACAAGAGCCTTGTCTTAAGTGGCCTTTTCATGAGCAGTTCAGCGGGAGGGACCCCGGTGAGCGAGTGGGGTCTTGTGCGGTAACTACTAGGGATAAGCGAGTCTGCAGTGAGCCTTCAGTTACCCTTTTCAAGCTCTGCTTGATTGTTTGAACTACTCGTTCTGCCTGACCATTGGACGCTGGCTTAAATGGGGCAGACGTGACATATTTGACCCCATTTGCGGGTCATGAATTCCTTGAATTCAGCACTGGTAAAGCACGGCCCATTGTCACTTACAAGGACATCAGGCAGGCCGTGCATGGCAAACATGGCCCGTAGGCTTTCAATGGTAGCAGCAGACGTGCTTGCAGACATTATCACACATTCAATCCACTTGGAGTACGCATCTACAACCACTAAAAACATTTTTCCCAAGAATGAGCCTGCATAGTTGACATGAACCCTAGACCATAGTTTGGAGGGCCAAGACCATAAACTTAGTGGCGCCTCCCTGGGTGCAAATCCCCAGGGCCTGATAGTCTGCATCCCAGAGTACTTAGGGAAGTGGCCTTAGGAATAATGGATGCATTGGTGATCATTTTCCAACAGTCTATCGACTCTGGATCAGTTCCTATGGACTGGAGGGTAGCTAATGTAACACCACTTTTTAAAAAGGGAGGGAGAGACAAAGCAGGTAATTATAGACTGGCTAGCCTGACATCAGTGGTGGGGAAAATGTTGGAATCAATTATTGAGGATGAAATAGCAGCGCATTTGGAAAGCAGTGACAGGATCGGTCCAAGTCAGCATGGATTTATGAAGGGGAAATCATGCTTGACAAATCTTCTGGAATTTTTTGAGGATGTAATTAGTAGAGTGGACAAGGGAGAACCAGATGTGGTGTATTTGGACTTTCAAAAGGCTTTTGACAAGGTCCCACACGAGATTGGTGTGCAAAATCAAAGCACATGGTATTGGGGGTAATATACTGACGTGGATAGAGAACTGGTTGGCAGACAGGAAGCAGAGAGTCGGGATAAATGGGTCCTTTTCAGAATGGCAGGCAGTGACTAGTGGAGTGCTGCAGGGCTCAGTGCTGGGACCCCAGCTCTTTACAATATACATCAATGATTTGGATGAAGGAATTGAGTGTAATATCTCCAAGTTTGCAGATGACACTAAACTGGGTGGCAGTGTGAGATGTGAGTGGGACGCTAAGAGGATGCAGGGTGACTTGGACAGGTTAGTTGAGTGGGCAAATGCATGGCAGATGCAGTATAATGAGGATAAATGTGAGGTTATCCACTTTGGGGGCAAAAACGCGAAGACAGAATATTATCTGAATGGTGGCAGATTAGAAAAAGGGGAGGTACAACGAGACCTGGGTGTCATGGTACACCAGTCATTGAAAGTTGGCATACAGGTACAGCAGGTGGTAAAGAAGGCAAATGGTATGTTGGCCTTCATAGCTAGGGGATTTGAGTATAGGAGCAGGGAAGTCTTACTGCAATTGTACAGGGCCTTGGTGAGGCCTCATCTGGAATATTGTGTTCAGTTTTGGTCTCCTAATCTGAGAAAGGATGTTCTTGCTATTGAGGGAGTGCAGCGAAGGTTCACCAGACTGATTCCCGGGATGGCTGGACTGACATATGAGGAGAGACTGGATCAACTGGGCCTTTATACATTGGAGTTTAGAAGGATAGGAGGGGATCTCATAGAAACATATAAGATTCTGACGGAACGGGACAGGTTAGATGCGGGTAGATTGTTCCCGATGTTGGGGAAGTCCAGAACCAGGGGACACAGTCTTAGGATAAGGGGTAGGCCATTTAGGACTGAGATGAGGAGAAACTTCTTCACTCACAGGGTTGTTAACCTGTGGAATTCCCTGCCGCAGAGAGTTGTTGATGCCAGTTCATTGGATATATTCAAGAGGGAGTTAGATATGGCCCTTATGGCTAAGGGGATCAAGGGGTATGGAGAGAAAGCAGGAAAGGGGTACTGAGGGAATGATCAGCCATGATCTTATTGAATGGTGGTGTAGGCTCGAAGGGCCGAATGGCCTACTCCTGCACTTATTTTTCTATGTTAACTGGGAACATGTATTACAGTTGTGCACACAGGACTCTAAGTCTGCATCGATACCGGGCCACCACACGTGGGATCTGGCTATCGCTTTCATCATTACAATGCCTGGGTGGGTACTGTGGAGATTACTGATGAAAGTGTCCATGCCCCTTTTTGGCACAACTACCGATTACCCCATAGAAGGCAGTCTGCCTGTATAGACATTTCATCTTTGTGCCGCTGGTACGGCTTTATTTCTTCCTGCATCTCTAACGGGACACTAGACCAACTCCCGTGGAGCACACAGTTTTTTACGAAGGACAGTAAGGGGTCCTGGCTCATCCAGGTTCTAATCTGTCGGGCGGAAACAGGTGATTTCTCACTCTTAAATGCTTCCATTACCATAACTAAATCTGCAGGCTGTGCCATCTCCAGCCGGTGGTGGGCAATGGCAGCCTACTGAGAGCATCGGCATAGTTTTCTGTGCCTGGCCTGTGGCGGATGGCGTAGTTGTATGTGGACAACGTGAGCGCCCATCTCTGGATGCGGGCTGATGCATTTGTATTTATCCCCTTACTTTCAGAAAAGAGGGATATAAGCGGCTTATGGTCGGTTTCCAATTCAAATTTGAGCCCGAACAGATATTGATGCGTTTTCTTTATCCCGGAATTAAATGGATCTGCACTTTTGCTCCTTGGAACTTCCCGATGCCTGGTTCGAACAGCGAGGGGAACTTGCTTAGGACGTGGGCACATGAAGTGTCATGATGGACGAAAGCGCTCGGACGTCGTACTAGTTCCAACATATCTTTCCCAGCCAGCTCCTGCTGAACAGCTTGGGGCCTTTCGCCCAGTACCACCCAGAGTGGTAAATCGTGCACCGCTCCATCGTAGGAGACCTTTACGGTAGCACTGCCAATTATGGAAATCAGTTCCTTTGTGTATGTTCTAAGTTTGGTACGAATGAGAGTTAGGACTGGCCTTGAAGTCTTGTTGCACCACAACTTATCAAAAGTCTTTTTACTCATTATGGACTGGCTTGCGCCCATGTCCAGCTCCATGGACACTGGGAGTCCATTTAATTCAACCTTCAGCATTTTCGGGGGACACTTTGTGGTAAATGTGTGCACCCCATATACCTCTGCTTCCTCGGTCTGAGGCTCTGGTTCGTCATGATCCACCATGAATCTGTCCTCCTCTGCAACATGGGAGTTTGCAGGATTAGCAGGGTTTGCAGCTCGCCTGCACATACGTTGGAAGTGTCCCATTGTTCCACAGCCCTTGTAAATGTATCCTTTGAAGCGGCATGAATGGATTCGATGATTACCCCCACAGCGCCAACAAAGTGTTAATTGCCTTGTATTCACCACCCTTGATGGCGGACTGAGTCATCTGCGGACATGCAGCTACAGGTAAGTCCTGCCATGTACATTTTGATTCGAAAACAACGTTACTTTGTTCACAGTACTTGCAGCAGCACTAATATGGTGAGAAATTTTGGTATTGTCACTGGTGGAGATAAACGCCTGGGCTATCGCTATGGCTTTACTCAAGGTTGGGGTCTCTACAGTCAAAAGTTTGCAAAGTATTACTTCATGGCCAATGCCAAGTACAAAGAAATCCCTGAGCATATGCTCCAAGTGTCCTTCAAATTCGCAATGTCCTGCAAGGCGCCATAGCTCGGCGATGTAGCTCGCCACTTCCTGGCCTTCAGACCTCTTGTACGTGTAGAACTGATACCTCATCATCAGAATGCTTACCTTCGGGTTTAGATGCTCCCGGACTAGTGTGCACAACTCATCGTACGATTTGTCTGTGGGTTTTGCTGGAGCGAGCAGGTTTTTCATGAGGCCATACGTTGGTGCCCCGCAAACGGTGAGGAGCATCGCCCTTCATTTGGCAGCGTTCGCTTCTCCTTCCAGCTCGTTGGCTATGAAGTATTGGTCAAGTCGCTCCACGAAGGTTTCCCAATCATCTCCCTCCGAAAATTTCTTCAGGATGCCCACAGTTCTCTGCAATGTTGCGTTGGGGTTCGTCATCTGTATCTCATCGCCAGTTGTTATGTCTTGGATAAAGAGTCAGCCTAGATACTGCAAGCTCAAAGTAAGTGTGACCGTAGTCCTTTATTTTCGATCTCAGAGTGCATCTCCAGCCTGTGAGGCCTCCTTATGTACAGGTGCTCCCAAGGGATTGTGGGATACCGTGGGACTCCAGCGGATAAGCCCTCTGGTGGTTAGACATGGTAATTACAGGTTTACATACATGACATCAACGATGGTTTGGAGTTCGGACTCTGAGTGTGCACAGATGCAAGCATCATCTGCATATTGTAATTCAATGTCCGAAGTTGGAACAACCTTGAATCTGGACTGGAGGTGTCGGAGGTTGAACAGATTCCCGCTTGTCCTGTAGATTAACTCCACTCCAGCGGGGAGCTTGTTAGAGGTGAGATGGAGCATTGCAGCGAGGAAGATTGAGAAGAGTGTTGGTGCAATGACACAGCCTTGCTTGACCCCAGTCTGCACTTGTATTGCATCTATGGTGGATCCACTGGTAAGAATCACGGCTTGTATGTCATCGTGAAGCAGGCGGAGGATGGTGACAAATCTTTGAGGACAGCCAAATTTGAGAGGGACAGTCCATAATCTCTCACGGTTGACAGAGGTCAAAGTAAGTAATGTGCAGAGGTTGATGCTGCTCCCTACATTTTTCTTGGATTTGTCACGCGGTATAGATCATGTCCTTTGTGTCTCTTAGTGAGTGGAATCCACATTGCGACTCTGGGAAGAACTCTTCAACCATTGGGAGGAGACGATTGAGGAGGATTCTTGCGATGGTTTTCTCTGTGGCAGACAGCAGGGAAACTCCTCTGTAATTACCGCAGTCGGACTGGTCACTTTTCTTGAATATGGTCATGATTACAGTGTCTCTGAGATCCCCTGGCATGGTCTCCTCCTAGATAAGAGAGATGAGGTCATGGATTCTCACCATGCTTCAGTACTTCGGCTGAGGTTCCTGAGGCCTTGTTGTTTTTCATTTGTCGGATGGCCTTTTCAACCTCATGCCAGGCTGGGATTGTGCCGAGGTGGTGACAGGTAGTATGCTGTGGGATGGAGTCAAGGACACTCACGTCAAAGGCAATCTTGAGGAGATCCTCAGATGTGCTCCTTTCAGCGGGCACTAATTGCCTCTCTGTCCTTGATGAGCACCTCTCCGTTCTTGGCTTTCAGTGGAATAGGACTTTGAGTGCTTGGGCCGCAGGTAGTCTTGACTGCGCTAAAGAATCCACATACGTCGTGATTGTTGGCTAGTTGCTGGATCTCCTGCGCTTTTCCCACCCACCATCTGTTCTTTAGGTCACGTTTTTGGTTGGTCCTTGGCCTTTAGTTGTCTGTTGATCTGTTTTCTTTCACTCGAGTTATGATGTTGTTTTCAAATTTTAAAAATGCCTTGCGTTTGCGGTTTATTAACTCCTGGATCTCCTGGTAATTCTTATCGAACCAGTCTTTATGTTTTCTGGTAGAGTCTCTTTGCTGGTGCTAGTTTTGGTGGATCTGAGGGCAGACCAGGCACTATGGACACTGTGGCACGGTTCATTGGAAGTCGTCAGGTTGCCTGTGAGGTGTTAGCTGAATAGGATTTTCTTTGCAGGGTCTTTGAGTGCTTCAGTAAACAATGAGATGAAAAAACAATTTTCAGTGCATTCATAATAGCACTGGTAGTTTTGGATGGTGTTCTAATGTTACGTGGATTGACATAAACACCACAAGCAAATCCTAGGCTACTCGATCAATGCGACTGGAGATTTGTTTGTATTAAAATTCCGATTCATAAATGGAATAACAATCAATATCGACCCATTTATGTGGTCTTGAAAGACAAACCCAGCGACTGGTACGGTTTGATTGTCTTGTCAAAATGGACAATTGTAAAGTCCTGTCCCCTCAGTACAGATTCACACGAGGCATGTAATGAAGTCAAGGTCACTCTGGACCTGCACCTTTATTTCACAGCTCTGGAATGCTGCACTTGCCTGAGACCTGTCCTTACATACCTGTCTCTTGCAAGTGCACCCCTGGTGGTAAGGTATGCTGGTGGTTACAGGTCATATCTTATTACAGTCATGTATAGCATGTTAGGATACAGTTACATATAATAATGTAAGATACATGACATCGCCCCCCCCCCCCCCCACCAAGGTCCTATTGTCTTTATAGGTTCAGTCTCTCAGGTGGTCTACGCTCTCACGTGGAGCGTCTGAGTTGTGATTCAGTTGTTTGCCTTGGTGTCTGTTTTTCTTTGGGTGTGGTTGCTGGTATTTCACCTAGGCTGTCTGTTTCGATTGGTGTGATTGTTGTTGACTCGCCTGGGCTGTCTGTTGGGATTGCCCTTTCCTCAGGTTGTTCCCTCTGTCTGTCCACCAGGTGTGGTGCGAGTTCCACATTGTAGTCTGCCTCTGGTTCCGCAGTGTTGTTGGTAAATCTGCTTTTGACTTGGTCTACATGCCTCCGGCAGGTTTTGCCATTGTCCATTTGTACTACCAGTGGCCTGTTTCCTTCCTTGCCCGTTACTGTCCCTGCAAGCCATTTGGGACCCCTGCCATAGTTTAGCACAAACACTTTGTCCCCTATCTCATTCCATCTCCCCCTCGAATTTCTGTCATGGTACTCAGTCAGCTTACGTCGCTTTGCCTCAATGATTTCGTGCATGTCTGGGAGGAATAATGAGAGCCTTGTTTTTAAAGTCCTTTTCATCAACAGTTGCGTGGGGGGGATCCCAGTCAATGAGTGCAGATGAGATCTGTATGCCAGCAGCAGTCGCGACAGGCGACCCTGCAGCGTGGGACCTTGGATTTTAAGCATGCCTTGTTTAATGATTTGCACTGCTCTCTCCGCCTGGCTGTTGGAGGCCGGCTTGAGCGGTGCCGTCTTGACGTGATTTATGCCGTGGTCAATTATAAAGTATTGGAATTCTGCCTTGGTGAAGCACGGATCATTGTCACTGACCAATATGTCAGGGATTCCGTGCGTTGCAAACATGGTTGCGAAGCTCTCCACAGTGGTGGAGGTTGTGCTCGAGTTTAAAATGCTACATTCGATCCACTTTGAAAATGCATCTACAACTACGAGAAACATTTTGCCCATGAATGGGCCTGCATAGTCTACGTGCACCCGTGACCACGGTTTGGTAGGCCACGGCCAGGGGCTCGGGGGAGCCTCCCTGGGGGCATTGCTGAGTTGGGCACAAATGGTGCACCTTCGGACGCAGAGCTCCAAGTCCGCATCAATACCACGCCACCAGACGTGGGATCTGGCTATGGCCTTCATGAGAACGATCCCCGGATGCTCGCGGTGGAGCTCCCGGACAAATGCCTCTCTGCCTCGCAGAGGCATGACTACTCGGCTGCCCCACATCAGGCAGTCTGCTTGTAGTGATAGCTCATGCATGTGCCTGTGAAAGGGTTTTAATTCCTCGGGGCAGGCATCGCGAGCCTCTGCCCAGTCACCGGTTAGGACACATCTTTTTACCAAGGATAACGTGGGGTCGCTGGCCGTCCAGGCTCTGATTTGGCGAGCCGTCATGGGCGAACCTGTGGACTCAAAGGCATTGATTGCCATGACTATCTCACAGTCCTGTTCGTCAGACCCTTCCGTGGTCGTCAGGGGTAGCCTGCTGAGCGTGTCGGCACAGTTGTTTGTGCCTGGTCCGTGCCTTATGGTCGTAGGACGCCAGCATGAGTGCCCACGGTTGAATTCGCACCGAGGCGTTGGCGTTTATTGCCTTGCTCTCAGATAGGAGGGAAGTGAGGGGCTTGTGGTCAGTTTCTAACGCAAACTTGGCCCCGAAAAGGTATTTGCGCATCTTTTTGACACCGTACACACACACGAGCGCCTCCTTCTCCACCATTCCGTACCCACGCTCCGCCCGCGAAAGTGACCTGGCGGCATAAGCTACGGGTTGTAATTTGCCCGCACTATTGACATGTTGCAAAACGCACCCGACCCCATACGCTGACGCATCGCATGTGAGAACTAGCTTTTTACCTGGATCGAAGAAAGTCAAAACACTGTTGGAACACAGAAGGTTGCCTGCCTTAGTGAAGGTGTGTTCCTGGGCGTCCCCCCAAAACCAATGGCACCCCTTCCTGAGTAGCACGTGGAGAGGCTCCAGCAGTGTGCTTAAGTTCTGCATAAAGTTCCCAAAGTAATTGAGCAGCCCGAGAAAGGCGCGCAGTTCTGAGACATTCCGGGGCCTGGGTGCCAGACGAATTGCTTCTGTTTTGGACTCTGTTGGGCGGATTCCATCAGCGGCAATCCTTCTGCCCAAAAATTCAACCTCGGGTGACAGAAACAGGCACTTGGATTTCTTGACTCGTAGGCCTACCCGATCCAACCGCTTTAGTACTTCCTCCAAATTACAGAGATGGGAGTTGGTGTCCCTGCCCGTGATAAGTATGTCGTCTTGAAATACAACCATTCCCGGGATGGACTTAAGCAGACTCTCCATGTTGCGCTGGAATATGGCAGCTGCCGACCTGATGCTGAATGGGCATCGATTGTACATGAAAAGGCCTCGATGTGTGTTGATGGTGGTGAGTAGCTTGGATTCCTCGGTCAATTCTTGCGTCATATACGCAGATGTGAGGTCTAGTTTTGAGAAAAGTTTACCTCCAGCCAATGTGGCAAATAAGTCCTCCGCTCTGGGCAGCGGGTACTGGTCCTGTCGGGAGACTCTGTTTATGGTAGATTTGTAGTCCCCACAGATTCGTACGGAACCATCAGGCTTCATGACTGGGACGATGGGACTTGCCCAGTCGCTAAATTCCACAGGTGATATAATGCCTTCCCGCAGAAGCCTGTCTAGTTCATGTTCAATCTTTGCCCTCATCACATAGGGTGCAGCTCTGGCCTTGTGATGGACCAGTCTAGCATCCTGTGTGATGTAGATTTTGACTTTGGCCCCTTTGAAAGTGCTGGCTGAAAGAGATGTTCAAATCGTTTTATAACTGTTAAGCAGGAGGTCCATTCCTCTAATGACATGGCATGGACATCATCCCATTTCCAGTTTAGTTTTGCCAGCCAGCTTCTCCCCAGCAATGTTGGGGGGTCTCCGGGGACAATCCACAGGGGAAGTCGGTTCACTGTCCCTTTGTGTGTGACAGAGAACATGGCACTGCCGAGGACTGGTATGATTTCTTTGGTATAGGTCCTTAGTTTGGTGTCGACCCTTGTGAGTTTTAGTCTGTCTCTTTTATGCGGCCACAGTTGTTCAAATTATTGAGCGCCCATAAGAGATTGACTCGCTCCCGTATCCAGCTCCATGTTGACAGGTATCCCGTTGAGTAGGACCCTCATCATTATAGGAGGCGTCCTGTCGTAGGAGCAGCGGCCATTGATCGTGTTGACCTGCTGTACATCGGTGTCCCGGGTACTGTCCCCACCATCTTCTGGTCCGCTTTCCGACCCATCCGATTCGTATACCAGCCGAGCTGCCATTTTTTTGCACATGCGGGCCAAATGCCCTTTATATTCACAATTTCTGCAAACAGCCTGCTGAAATCAACATCCCCTTGGCGAGTGCCCACCCCCACACCTCCAGCACAGACCTGTTCCATTGTTCAAAGTGTTCCCAAAGAATGAGCTGCGTCTGGCTGATCTCTCTTGAGCTTCTCTCAATTTGTAGTTGATTGCTCGCATTGTGGGTTGATGAGGTGTGAACGGCCGTTCCTGTGGCCCTTGATGGCTTCTGTTGCCACTGCTTGCTGTCAAGAGCCTGTTCTCCCAGTTTTGTCTGTGTGTGGGGGTAGCAGCTTGTTCAGTGCTGTGAACTTCTTGTTCCGATATTTCGTTAGTTGTCGTACCTGCATTGTAAATCAACCTCGTTTCTTCTTCCCCTACCAAGAATGTCTGTGCAACCAGTGCTGCTGCCTCTAAGGTCAGGTTCTTGGTCTCTATGAGCTTTCGGAATATACCTGCATGGCCTATTCCTTCAATGAAAAAGTCTCTCAGCATTTCTCTCCTCAGTTCATTGGAGAACTCACATAAACTAGCCAACCTCCGAAGTTCCGCCACGAAGTGTGGCCCACACAGCGTCCATAGTTGTAGAACCTGTGTCTGGCCATGTGTAGGCTGCTCGCTGGCTTCAGGTGGTCTCTTACCAGTGTGCTCAATTCTTCAAACGACTTGCTTGCTGGTTTCTCGGGTGCCAACAGATCCTTCATTAAAGAGTATGTTTTCGAGCCACAGCTGGTCAAGAGATGGGCTCTTCTCTTGTCTGCCTTATCGTCGCCTAACCAGTCTTTGGTTACAAAGCTTTGCTGGAGCCTTTCTATAAAGTCCTCCCAATTGTCTCCCGCATTGTACTTTTCATCTGATCCGTTGTTCGCCATTCTGTGGATTCTGTAATCCGTAACTCGTCGCCACTGTAAAGTCCTGTCCCCTCAGTACAGATTCACACGAGGCATGTAGCGAAGTCAAGGTCACTCTGGACCTGCACCTTTATTTCACAGCTTTGGAATGCTGCACTTGCCTGAGACCTGTACTTATATACCTGTCTCTTGCAAGTGCACCCCTGGTGGTAAGGTATGCTGGTGGTTACAGGTCATATCTTATTACAGTCATGTATAGCATGTTAGGATACAGTTATATATAATAATGTAAGATACATGACAACAATCATACAGCATTTGGTCACCATCAGAATGCAAACATGTATCTTGGTGAGGGCTTTCATGTGGGCAGTACCATATGGTTTTCATTGGAATCATGCAACACTTGATCTTGACACTTAACTGCTAATTAACTGGAATACTTCATATCAAATAGCCTTCTTCCGGAGTTATTTCATCCTTTTTCCGATAATGATTCCATCCCTACTGTCAAATCATTGTCATCTGCCGAGTTTTGCAGTGTGAAATGCAAGCTTTTTGATAAATATATTTCTTCAGGTGTAGCTTCGCAGATTTGTACTTGGTATTACTGGAAAGTTTTATAACTGGGTACTATTTAACATTGCCTTTGCATCTCAAAAGAACAGTAAAGCCTTGTGAAACCACTCTCAAACTTTGTACCCTTCGGTTATAAACCATCAGCATTTTGCTTGCTGGATTTACACTTGACGTCACAATAATGCTCCCTTTGCAGTCTAGAAGCAGCTAGACTGGAATCCCTCATTTTGGCGTCAATATATACATATGTGGCCTGTAATTACTGGCTTCCTGCTGTGCAGATATTGGTAACATTTATTTAGATCAATTATGATAGCTGGTGCTGCCTTTTCTATCTTTCAGCAGAGGTCAATGACCAACATACATACATATATACTACTAGTCATTTTACAGCTCCTTTAAAAATGTGAAAAATAATAGCACTGTATCCATAAGGTGAGACATCTACCACCAGAATGACCACTTTGGTAGAATCATAATGAACATAAGAAATGGGAGCACGAGTAGGCCATACGGCTTCCCGAGCCTGCTCCACCATTCAATAAGATCATGGCTGATCTTCAACCTCAACTCAATTTCCTGCCCGATCTCCACGTCCCTTGATTCCCCTAGAGACCAAAATTCTATCTATCGCAGCCTTGCATATACTCAATGACTCAGCATCCACAGCCCTTTGGGGTAGAGAATTCCAAAGATTCACAACCCTCTAAAAAATTCCTCCTCATCTCAGTCTTAAATGGCAAACTCCTTATGCTGAGATTATGCCTCCAAGTTCTAGACTCTCCAGCCAGGGGAAACAATGTCTCAGTATCTTGTCAATCCCCCTCAGAATCTTGTAGGTTTCAATGAGACCACCTCTCATTCTTCTAAACTCCAGAGAGTATAGGGCCAATCTACACAATCTCTCATCCTAAGACAGCCCCCTCATCCCAGGAATCAATCTAGTGAACCTTTGTTCCCTGTCTCGAAGGCAAGTATAACTTTCCTTAGATAAGGAGACCAAAACTGTGCACAGTATTCCAGTTGTGGTCTCACCAAAGCCCTGTACAATTGTAACAAGACTTCATTACTCTTGTACTCCTATGCCCTTGCAATAAAAGCCACCATGCTACTTGCCTTCCTAATTGCTTCCTGTATCTACATGCTGACTCTCTATCTTTCCTGTACAAGGACACTTAAATCTCCCTGAACACCAAATTTAATAGCTTCTCACCATTTAAAAAAAATATTCTGTTTTCCTACTCTTCCTACCAAAGTGAATGTCCTTACACTTCTCCTCATTATACTCCATCTTCCAACTTATTGCCCACTCACTTAACCTGCCTATATCCCTTTGCAGGCTCTGTTTCCTCCTCACAACTTACTTTCTCACCTAGCTTTGTATCGTCAGCAAACTTGGATACAATACACTCGATGGTCCCTTCATCTAGGTCATTTATATAGATTGTAAATAGCTGAGGCCCAAGCACTGATCCTTGCGGCACCCCACTGGTTACAGCATGCCAACCTGAAAATGACCTATCCCTACTCTGTTTTCTGTCCATTAACCAATCCCCTATCCATGCTAATACATTACCCCAAACCCCATGAGCCCTTATCTTGTATAACAACCTTTTTTTGAGGAACGTTATAAAAAGCCTTTTGGAAATCCAAATATACTACATCCCTTTATTTACCCTGCTAGTTACATCCTCAAAAACTCTAATAAATGTGTCAAACATGATTTCCCTTTCATAAAACGATGTTGACTCTGCCTGATCATGTTATGATTTTCTAAGTGCCATTACCACTTCCTTAATAATGGATTCCAGTATTTTCCCGACAACTGATGTCAGGCTAACTGGCCTGTAGTTCCCTGTTTTCTCGAATAGTGAGGTTACATTTATTTGCTACCTTCCAATCCGCTGGGACCGTTCCAGAATCTAGGGAACTTTGGAAGATCATAACCAATGCATCCACTATCTCTGCAGCCACATCTTTTAGAATCCTAGGATGTAGGCCATCAGGTCCTGGGGATTTGTCAGCTTTTAGTCCCATTAGTTTCTCACGTACTTTTTCTCTACTGATATTAATTACTTTAAGTTCCTCACTCTCATTTGCCCCTTGGATCCTGACTATTTTTGGTATGCCTTTTGTGTCTTCGATTGTGAAGACAGATACAAAATATATCTTTAAAGTCTCTACCATTTCCTTGTTCCCCAATATGATTTCTCCTGTCATAGCCTCTAAGGGACCAACGCTTACTTTTGCTACTCTCTTCCTTTTTACATTTCTTGCTAGTTTACTCTCAATATATTTTCTCCCCTTTATCAATTCTTTTGGTCATGAATCAAAACATTAGCTGTTATAACCATGGAAACACTGCTTTACACTAAGCAGTTTAATTCCATAGCACATATTTCCAAAGCAAGTTGTTTAAAGGACAAGTTATACTTAACAAATTCAAAATGAAATTACACCTCTAAATTTATTTGCCCAAGGAAAGACAGATCATATTTTCATGTGGAGATGCTTCCAAGACAGCACTGACTTTATTGCAACACGATTGAGATCTTCAGCATCAGCAGTAAATCTCAGATACAGAAGAAAGGGTTGCATGAAATAAATCTTGGACCTATTATATGCCGTTGTAATCTAATAGCTGAACAACAATTTTAAGTTCTGTCGATGTTCTGAATCATCTGTTCTTGTCATAATCCAATCATCCAGATAACATCCATGAAAATAGTAATCATTGTTAAATGTTATCTATTGTCTTTTGGAATATAGGAGGAGCTGATGAGAATATTCAATTTAAAGTTGCTTAATTTAAATTATCTGATTTATTTTTTAATTAGCTGATAATTTATTTTAATTGCACCAAACTTCTACTCCAACTTTATTGATAATAATTTTTTAATGCAAAACAAAGTTCAATTTATCAGGAGTAAACTACTGGTACCAACCTTGCTGATGACCCATAACAAGGCATAATGTTTCAGATGTCTGTCTTCCATGGCTCTTCAGGTTTGGGCATTAGATATTGAAGAACATCTAAATCATGAGAAAAGGTACTCGGCAAACTAATGGGACTAAAGATGGACAAGTCTCCTGGACCTGATAACCTGCACCTGCATCCTAGGGTCTTAAAAGAGGTGGCTGCAGAGATAGTGGATGCATTGTTTGTAATTTACCAAAATTCCCTGGATTCTGGAGAGGTCCCAGCGGACTGGAAAACCGCAAATGTAATGCCCCTATTTAATAAAGGAGGGAGACAAAAAGCAGGAAACTATAGACTAGTTAGCCTGACATCTGTCATTGGGAAAATGCTGGAGTCTATCATTAACATAAGAACATAAGAAATAGGAGCAGGAATAGGTCATCTGGCCCCTCGAGCCTGCTCCGCTATTTAATAAGATCATGGCTGATCTAATCATAGACTCTGCTCCACTTCCCTGCCCGCTCCCCATAACCCTTTATTCCCTTATCGCTCAAAAATCTGTCTATCTCCGCCTTAAATATATTCAATGACCCAGCCTCCACAACTTTCTGGGGCAGAGAATTCCATAGATTTACAACCTTCTGAGCGAAGAAATTCCTCCTCATCTCAGTTTTAAATGGACGGCCCCTTATTCTGAGACTATAGGCTAGATTTTACATTTTTGTGCAGATCGCCCAAAAATGGGCAGTATTTCTGGCGTGGGTGGTAAAAATGGGTTTTCAGATCGCCGGCTTGTCGCCCATTCTCAAAGCCCCTAGTCTCCATTTTTGAAATTGGGTGTTACTGCGAGCGATATGAAATGGGCGGTAGCGTTACATCTCTCTGACCTTCTGCCGTAAAGTGTCACCATCCTTACCAACAGCATGGGCAACGCTCGATTCCCATGATTGAGGAGGTCAAGGGTCATCATGACATGCGCAGAAGAGGAGACAGAGAGAGAGGGAGCTGAGAGGGACTGAGGGCATGTGTGGGTGTGGTGTGGCTGCTTTGGGAGGAAGGAGGGAGAGTTTAGAGCTTTAGAGCAAATAGGGAAACAAAAATTAGCTGTTATCAGCCAGATATTTGCCCGAATTTGGCCTATAATGGAGAAAGAGGAGGAGGCGTCACAGCACGCTGTGGAGACTGACGCTGAAGAGAGCAGTGAGCTGGGAGAGGAGCACATTGGAGGACGCAAAAGAGCGAGGAGGTTCTCGGAGGAGGCAAATGCCTCCCCCCTGCAGGAGGTCAAGTCACGCTGGGGTGATTTGATCTAGGGAGGGTGTGGGAAGCCCACCCCAAAGGCCTACCAGAAGATATGGGCCGAGATAGCAGAGGTGGTCTCGTTGGTGACCAACGAGGTGCGTGAGGGCAACCAATGCCGCAAACGATGGAACGACCTTGTGGGATCCGCAAGAGTAAGTATTACATTTATTTACATGTACTATGTATTTATATAATTTGATTTGGAACAGTCATGATTGACTATCAGCAGATGTGAGGTCTTTCACTTTTACTGGGAATGTTGTAGTCAAAGCCTGCGGTCACGGTGCACGTCTTTAGGTAAAGAATGATAATTATCATAATAATCATGATTACATCTGTCGGTTATGTGTTGTATTAGTCTCTTCTTCTTCTTAGGTGGTCCCTCGTATCGAAGATGATTTGCTTCCACGCCAAAAAGGGATGAGTTCACAGGTGTTTCGATGAAGGACCTGATATTCCCTGTCCCGAACTACATGTTAAAGGGTGGAAGACACCAGTGTGTGGATTTTTTTAACATGTGGTGACCATTGCACACAAGCCACCACACGGGCTTGACAGAGCTAGGTCTTGGTCCAGTGGCAAATGTTAACGAAGGCGACTGTGACAGTACCGAGCAATGATATCATGCAATGATCTCATGCCATGTCGTCCTGTCACCTTTTACAGAAGAAGCTATCGACGATGAGGTCCATGCAGAGGCGAACGGGTGGGGGGCCACCAGTCCCCAGCGACATCACTGACATAGAGGAGTGGGTGCTCACACTCGTAGGGAAGCATCCTCGGACGGCCATTCAAGCATCTGCAGACCCTGAAGTGATGCGACGTGAGTAAAGTTTATATCATTGCATGATGTAAAGCCAATAGATGCCACAGCCACACATATCCGAACAATCATATTTGATAGATGATTTATAAAATTGTCCTATTGTAAGGACTGGAAGCATCGAACCCCCAAGGATTTATTGGACATTGTCTGGACATTGCATTTAATATTTTTCTCACCACAGAAAGAAAGCTGGAAGCTGTTTGTGGGAGGGGCCCAGGTGCAGCTCCATGTTGGACTTAGAATGATGGGCAGGGAGTCTGGAATGACAATGGCCAACATAAAGCAGGAGGTGGGCTAATGGAGTCCATTGTTAGGCAAGGTGACCTCGTCAGTCAGTGATTACCTGGATGAGTTACCAGAACAATAGAGAGCCATTAAGCCCAGACTGCCTGGAAGCAAAAACCCATCACTGGACTCAAACACAGGAAGCCTCAAAAACAAAGAACTTTATTGGGTAAAAGCAGAAGACACATCCACAGGAAGCCGCGAAACAAACTTTATTCAGCCTGAAAAGGTAAACTAACTTGGGATATAAAAGCATGCCATGTGGACACAGCTCTCTCTCTTGCCTCGCTGCCTCACCCCTACAAGAATCCAACGCTCTGTTTTAGGACGGAGAGAAGAAACCAGAAGAGACACCTTTTCATCGGAAGAAGCAGCGAGTAAGCCAGTAAAATCGGTGAGCATTTCTGCACACACATTTTTTAAGATCACAGCCATGGTGTGAGGGGGTATCGTGCGTTCTCCCAACCACATTCTTGGGTGTTTACGGGGAGGGGGGGGGTTTATACCTGTTAGACAGGTCGCACTGTGTATTGTACTGCATTTGTTTATTTTACACACCAGGGTGTGTGTGGTTTTACTGGGCGCAGGTGTGTGTTTAGCTTTAATAAAGCATTGCCGGTTGAGACCGAGGTATTTGTCCGTGACTCATTCATCTGTTCAGTACAGTAATCACTCCCAGGTCTAGAACTAATGTAACGTGGGGGTGCGTTGAAAACACCTAAGGGTGTTTGCTGACTGCGGCAGGACCTGGTTGTACTGAACAGAGAGTTATGGAAGATATTAAGGCCAAGAGATCGGCAATGGAGGCTAGAATTTTCCTCATATATCTTTGGGAAAGTTAACGTAATACAACAGTGGGTACTAGACCTTTTGCGGGCTGAGAGTCGGGAGGACAAAGCTGCTGAGTGGACGGGGAGTAAAGAGCATAGAAAGGCAAAGGAAAAGGCCATTTGGCTCCTGTGTCTGCAGAAGAAAGTCCAACTGCTTAGGGAGCAGGTTGGTAGGCTTAAGGCAGAGCTCAAAGAGTCTGAGGAGCAGTCAGCCACAAGGGCCGTGGTAGGAATGAGGCTTTTAGATGAGTTGAGCGAAGAAAAACAGGAGAGGCACACTCAGGAGGATACCTCCCACAACAAAAGGGAGTACCTGCAGTGTCAGGTAACAGAGGCCAAAAGTAAACGGGCTGGAGGGGCAACTGAAGAATATTAAGACAGTTTACAGGGTAGCTAGCAGTAGGGGGTTTGAGAGTGGGAATCACGGGCCCCGTCAAAAAAAAATCGAAAGCTTGACTCAAGCTCTTGCCAAAGCCAAAGGCATGGTTTGCTTGATGGCCCCGGGGCAAGCTCGGGTGGACTGGGAAGAGGAAGGAGAAGATAGTGAGGATTGGGAGCAGGGTCCGACCACCACTTGAAACGCCAAAGGGACCCATGTATCCCATACGGCAGCAGAAATACGGTGCGCTGTAGACGGCCAAGGTCAGGGGGCGCTGCAAAGCGATTTTGTGGTCCCATTCACAACCTCACAGCTGCAAAATATGATTTCAGGGGTGCCCAAGCTTACCAACGAAGGAGATCCATCGGTCCACTTCACGGAGGTGGAACAGGTGGGAGGGATTAATGGGTGTAACGAAGCAGAGGTTCACAAGCTGCTATTATTTTCCCTGGGAGAAGATGTATCAGACCCTATCTGCCGGAAGCAAGAGGGGGCAGGGAACCATAGAGGGCCTAAAGGAGGAAATCCTAAGAGCCATGGGTTACACCCAAGGTAGTCCATTCTCCAGGGTAGAGAGGATGCTGCAACTGGCTGCGAAGGCAGCTCAGGCTTTTGCAGACCGGCTCTGGCTGGTCTATAATAAAACCTGTCATGGATTGCTGGACCGAACGTAGTTGCAGGGGGAGCCAAGGAACCATTGGCTCAGGATCCTAGTGTCAAAGAGTTTGCCCCAGATTAGGGTAAAGTCCGAGAACTGAGAATCTCCAGAATACGGAGACTGATGTGCTCCGTCACATGAGTCTGGCATTTAAGGCCAGCGGGGAGGAGGAGATCAAACCAGTTAAAGGGAAGGTTCACGAGTTAAAGGCCAGTGAGGGTAGTAAAAGGGAATGGCGCCAGGAAGGAGGTAGCTCAGAGAGGGCTAGGATATGTTTCAGGTGTGGGAAGATGGGACACTGGAGGAGAGACTGCCCAGCCCCGAGGAGGGGGCAAGGCAAAGGGGATCCTCCAGTGCTTAAGACAAAACCTGTCGAGGCGAAGGCACCGACCCTGAAACAATTTGATGCTCTAGTGGCCGCCTTTCGGACAGCTTTTGTGCCAGAGCAGGGAAGGGTAGACGCTGCCGTGAGCAGGGAAATCCCGACCGCTCCGGTAATCCCACCACCCTGACTAGCGTGCACCCAGCCTGAGTACCTGTGTTTGCTCACGTACGATGAGTGGTGTAGACCATGCGTGAAGATGGGGGTGGAGAAGGTAGTGGGGAAGTATTTGTTGGACACTGGGGCTTCCAGCACGGTGATTTACGCAAAAGATCTGACTACCTCACCTTTGTCTAGCAAGGTTCCAAGTCTGGTGGGGTTCACAGGGAACGAACAGGCGGGGTCGATCTCCAGGCCGCTAGCCATCGATTTAGGATCACTCCATGCAAAATGGAAGTGTGTCCTGCTGAAATGGGAGCAGTCGGGGTCAGGAGTCCTAGGGGCCGACTTTATGTTAGCCCACAGAATCATAGTGGATTTAAGGAATCACTGCCTTTGGGGAGCAGTGGGTTCCAATAAGGAGGAAGAAGTTGTAGTGATCCCAAGGAAGGGGGAGGGTAAAGGCACAGTGTGTACAATGAAGCCGAAGGGTAGCTACGACCTAGAGCAATTGGTCAATAACACCCTGGCTGGGTACCAGGCTTACATGCAGGACAATCTCGCATCGTTCGCCACACACAAACACGACTGCGGTAGGGTGACAGGGGTAGAAGTCAGGGTACAAGGAGACCCCATGTCCCAACCACAGAAACAGTATAATTTCCCCAGGGAAGCAGAGGCCGACTTAGAGATGGCACTGGGATTCCTAGTAGCCTAGGAGGTGTTGAGGCCCATAGCCACACACGTGAACTCTCCACTTTGGCCGGTTTGGAAACCGGACCAGTCGTATAGGGCCACCGTGGACTATCAGGAGCTCAACAAGAACATCCCAGTTTGCGCGCCCACTGTCGTGGCCGTAGCCGACCTGATAGGGAGCAGTCCAGCATCCGCAACCACATTCACGGTGTTGGATATATCGAATGGGTTCTGATCAATTCCCCTCAAAAGAAAGGACCAGTACAAGTTTGCATTCACATTTAAAGGGCAACAGTATACCTGGACGTGCCTTCCCCAGGGTTTCCACAACAGCCACTTCATTTTTCGTGGCTGGGGCATTGGTGTAGGAGGGAGGGCTTTAGTTTCCTGAACAATTGGGACCACTGCTGGGGTAGGTGGGACCTGTACAAGTCGGACAGGTTACACCTCAGCAGAGACGGGACCAATGTTCTTGCGGGTGGTTTTGATAGTGCGGTTGGGAGGGATTTAAACTAACTTGGCAGGGGGATGGGAACCCAGGAGAGGGCTCTGAGATAGTTAGAGTGGGTGAGAGCTCAGATGAACAGAACCCCAAGAAAGGATGCAAAAGGCAGGAGGCAACAGAGCAGAGTAGCACTGGGGTAAGTGTAAACCACAAGGTGATAGGAAGGGACAATATGTATGAATATAAAGGGGCGGCAGGAGGGGTCAAAGCTAAAAATCATGGTTTAAAAACTAGTATTAAAACACTTTACCTAAACGCACGCAGCATTCGAAACAAAGTAAATGAGTTGACGGCACAAATCATTACAAATGGGTATGATTTAGTGGCCATTACAGAAACGCGGTTGCAGGGTGGCCAAGACTGGAAATTAAACATACAGGGGTATCTGACAATTCGGAAAGATAGACAAGAAGGGAAAGGAGGTGGGGTAGCTCTGTTAATAAAGGATGATATCAGGGCAGTTGTGAGAGATGATATTGGCTCTAATGAACAAAATGTTGAATCATTGTGGGTGGAGATTAGAGATAGTAAGGGGAAAAAGTCACTGGTGGGCAAAGTTTATAGGCCCCCAAAATAATAACTTCACGGTGTGGCGGACAATAATCAAGAGAATAATGGAGGCATGTGAAAAAGGAATGACAGTAATCATGGGGGATTTTAACCTACATATCGATTGGTCAAATCAAATCTAAGGGGGTAGCCTTGAGGAGGAATTCATAGAATGCATACGGGATTGTTTCTTAGAACAGTATGTTACAGAACCTACAAGGGAGCAAGCTATCTTAGATCTGGTCCTGTGTAATGAGACAGGAATAATAAACGGTCTCCTAGTAAAAGATCCTCTCGGAATGAGTGATCACAGTATGATTGAATTTGTAATACAGATTGAGGGTGAGGAAGTAGGGTCTCAAACGAGCGTACTATGCTTAAACAAAGGGGACTACAGTGGGATGAGGACAGAGTTGGCTAAAGTAGACTGGAAACAGAGACTAAACGGTGGCACAATTGAGGAATAGTGGAGGACTTTTAAGGAGCTCTTTCATAGTGCTCAACAAAAATATATTCCAGTGAAAAAGGGCAGCAAGAGAAGGGATAACCAGCCGTGGATAACCAAGGAAATAAAGGAGAGTATCAAATTAAAAACCAATGCGTACAAGGTGGCCAAGGTTAGTGGGAAACTAGAAGATTGGGAAAATTTTAAACGACAGCAAAGAATGACTAAGAAAGCAATAAACAAAGGAAAGATAGATTACGAAAGTAAACTTGCGCAAAACATAAAAACAGATATTAAAAACTTTTACCGATATATAAAACGGAAAAGAGTAACTAAAGTAAATGTTGGTCCCTTAGAAGATGAGAAGGGGGATTTAATAATGGGAAATATGGAAATGGCTGAGACCTTAAACAATTATTTTGCTTTGGTCTTCACAGTGGAAGACACAAAAATCATGCTAAAAATTGCTGGTCACGGGAATGTGGGAAGGGAGGACCTTGAGACAATCACTATCACTAGGCGGGTAGTGCTGGACAGGCTAATGGATCTCAAGGTAGACAAAACCCCTGGTCCTGATGAAATGCATCCCAGGGTATTAAAAGAGATGGCGGAAGTTATAGCAGATGCATTCGTTATATAATCTACCAAAATTCTCTGGACTCTGGGGAGGTACCATCGGATTGGAAAGCAGCTTAATGTAACACCTCTGTTTAAAAAAGGGGACAGACAAAAGGCAGGTAACTATAGGCCGGTTAGTTTAGCATCTGTAGTGGGGAAAATGCTTGAAGCTATCATTAAGGAAGAAATAGTGGGACATCTAGATAGGAATAGTGCAATCAAGCAGACGCAACATGGATTCATGAAGGGGAAATCATGTTTAACTAATTTACTGGAATTCTTTGAGGATATAACGAGCATAGTGGATAGAGGTGTACCGATGGATGTGGTGTATTTAGATTTCCAAAAGGCATTCGATAAGGTGCCACACAAAAGGTTACTGCAGAAGATAAAGGTACGCAGAGTCAGAGGAAATGTATTAGCATGAATAGAGAATTGGCTGGCTAACAGAAAGCAGAGAGTCGGGATAAATGGGTCCTTTTTGGGTTGGAAATCGGTGGTTAGTGGTGTGCCACAGGGATCGGTGCTGGGACCACAACTGTTTACAATATACATAGATGACCTGGAAGAGGGGACAGAGTGTAGTGTAACAAAATTTGCAGACGGCACAAAGATTAGTGGGAAAGCGGGTTGTGTAGAGGACACAGAGAGGCTGCAAAGAGATTTAGATAGGTTAAGCGAATGGGCTAAGGTTTGGCAGATGGAATACAATGTCGGAAAGTGTGAGGTCATCCACCTTGGAAAAAAAAACAGTAAAAGGGAATATTATTTGAATGGGGAGAATTTACAACATGCTGCGGTGCAGAGGGACCTGAGGGTCCTTGTGCATGAATCCCAAAAAGTTAGTTTGCAGGTGCAGCAGGTAATCAGGAAGGCGAATGGAATGTTGGCCTTCATTGCAAGAGGGATGGAGTACAAAAGCAGGGAGGTCCTGCTGCAACTGTACAGGGTATTGGTGTGGCCGCACCTGGAGTACTGCGTGCAGTTTTGGTCACCTTACTTAAGGAAGGATATACTAGCTTTGGAGGGGGTACAGAGACGATTCACTAGGCTGATTCCGGAGATGAGGGGGTTACCTTATGATGATAGATTGAGTAGACTGGGTCTTTATTCGTTGGAGTTCAGAAGGATGAGGGGTGATCTTATAGAAACATTTAAAATCATGAAAGGGATAGACAAGATAGAGGCAGAGAGCTTGTTTCCACTGGTCGGGGAGACTAGAACTAGGGGGCACAGCCTCAAAATACGGGGGAGCCAATTTAAAACCGAGTTGAAAAGGAATTTCTTCTCCCAGAGGGTTGTGAATCTGTGGAATTCTCTGCCCAAGGAAGCAGTTGAGGCTAGCTCATTGAATGTATTCAAATCACAGATAGATAGATTTTTAACCAATAAGGGAATTAAGGGTTATGGGGAGCGGGCGGGTAAGTGGAGCTGAGTCCACGGCCAGATCAGTCATGATCTTGTTGAGTGGCGGAGCAGGCTCGAGGGGCTAGATGGCCTACTCCTGTTCCAAATTCTTATGTTCTTTTTAAGTGGGAGCATGCCATGACCGGCACTGGTCTGAAGGGGTGCCAGAGCAGGAGTGCACATGTCATATTGTGTCCCCAGCATTTGAACGCATCCGATCGGCCAGAGTGCGGGTTTGAATCCGAGAGTCGAGAGCCTATCAAATGCACCCTGGAGGTGAGGGCCCAGTGCCACATTCACTTCAGGTAGCATATGCGAGCAATGGGACATACTGCATAACCACGAGTGTAGACCGGTATCGAGTGCACCGGGACACTTGGTGTCCAGTCACCGACAGCAGTTTCTGCTTCAAACCCCACACTGAAGTTCAAGTGGCATCGGAACGTATTATTCCGATCCCAGAACCATCCACAGTACAAATTACGGTAAATGACATGATCCCGAACCTGCAACAGTACATTACCCAGTTCAGGTATCAGATTCCTTTTCTGCCGAAACTTCTAACAACATTATTAAAGGCCGTTGAGCTATCCGAAAAACATTTCACACTGGAACAGATGAACCAGGACACAAGGGAAAGAACTAAAGGGATAAATTCCCCGCCCTGGTGGGAGCTTGGTATAAGTGTGGAGGTTCCTCCGTGGATCTGGATATGCTCTCATGCTCTCATCATTGTACAGCTTTTGATTGTGATATACCTGTTGTGTATTTCTTGTAAAAGAGAAGTCAGACGCTCCGGAGTCAATGGGAGGCCATAGTTAACGAAGCTTGAATGTAACTTTCTGTATCTATATGGTAGTGCGATGCATAGTTGTATTTTGGAGATGTATATTCGGGGTGTTTTCAAAGTAAAAGGGGATAGGATTGGTTGGGAACCACGATGCTTGCTCACCAGCGGACGTTGATATGTTCTAGAAGACTCTTGAAATATCATAGCGGGGACTGTAAGGACTGGAAGCATCGAACCCCCAAGGATTTATTGGACATTGTCTGGACATTGCGATTAATATTTTTCTCACCACAGAAAGAAAGCTGGAAGCTGTTTGTGGGAGGGGCCCAGGTGCGGCTCCATGTTGGACTTAGAATGATGGGCAGGGAGTCTGGAATGACAATGGCCAACATAAGGCAGGAGGTGGGCTAATGGAGTCCATTGTTAGGCAAGGTGACCTCGTCAATAGAGAGCCATTAAGCCCAGACTGCCTAGAAGCGAAAACCCATCACTGGACTCAAACACAGGAAGCCTCGAAAACAAGGAAGCTTATTGGGTAAAAGCAGAAGACACACCCACAGGAAGCCTCGAAACAAACTTTATTCAGCCTGAAAAGGCAAACGAACTTGGGATATAAAAGCATGCCATGTGGCTCTCTCTCTTGCCTCGCTGCTTCGCCCCTACAAGAATCCAACGCTCCATTTTAGGACGGAGAGAAGAAACCAGAAGAGACACCTTTTCATCGGAAGAAGCAGCGAGTAAGCTAGTGAAATTAGTGAGCATTTCTGCACACACATCTTTTAAGATCACAGCCACGCTGTGAGGGGGTATCGTGCGTACTCCCAACCAAATTCTTAGGGGTTTACAGGGGGGGTGTTTTAAACATGGGTACTTCGCATTAGGGGTCTGTTAGACAGGCCACACCATGTATTGTACTGCATTTGTTTGTTTTACACACCAAGGTGTGCGTGGTTTTACTGGGTGCAGGTGTGTGTTTAGCTTTAATAAAGCATTGCCAGTTGAGACCGAGGTATTTGTCCGTGACTCATTCATCTGTTCAGTACAGTAATCATTCCCAGGTCTATAACTAATGTAACGTGGGGGTGCATCGAAAACACCTAAGGGAAACCACTTGCAGAATAAATAACGCTGGCCGAATGAAAATCATTGCAATGCAGTATGTGTTGATGGTCATGAAATGTTAATGTCTGTGATGATTTTGATAGCGGTGGTGCTTTTGTCGTGCATATGCTGTGTGTAGCGCTGGAATCACCTTGTGACCCTAGCACCCCTTCTCCTCTAATAACTTCATTTGTGTTTTGCAGCTCAGCCAGCAGCGCAGCCCCAGGCAAAACCACAGAGGCCAGAAGGTGGGGGCGCGGGTTCGGACTCTCCGGACGATCCTACATCTGGTGCTGAGGAGCTCCGATTCTCGCCCGTTAATCCGCTGGGTCTGTTCTCTATGGATGAGTGCGCGGACTTCAAGGAACTAGCTTCGCCATGCTCCAGAAGCCATTCCACCCCAAGGCCATCTAGTGGTTCTCCGGTCATTCCCGACTCCACTCTGGAGGTAGCGGCCCCAAGCACCTCGCCACAGGGCACCCCATTTGTCCGCAAGACGGCGCCGACCCCATGGAGGTTTCGTGGACATGGCAGGTCTGCTCCACGAGTGCCACATGAGAGCGGAGAGATGGTACATTTGTCCAGGAGGACTGTAGACATTGGTGACCAGATCCTCGATGCATTGGGGAGCATATCCCGACAGCTGGTCACCATGACTGAGTACGTTCCACGGATAGCGGAGGCCCTGGAGGCGATAGCCAGGAACACTGCTGGCACAGGCCTCCCAGTGGTCCCGGAGCGCGGCACTCCACCCCTAGGTTCCGCACCACCACTGCGAATGACAGATGAGAGGCAGGACCAAGATCCAGCTTCTGGATCAGAGAATGTTCCCCCCTCAGCACCCCCCGCTCCCATACCAGTCCAAACTCCGCCTCTGCCTTCATCCCCCCAAATGAGGCACCGCTTGAGGAGCTCTTCGGTCAGGCCGCGTGGAGCAAGGAGGGGAAGGGGTAGAGGTGGGGAGAAGAAGGGGAGGGGGAAGGAAAGTGAGGTGCATATCTCTATCTGGGTGTATGCAATTTGTTGTAATGTATTGGGGGAGGGGGCCACCCTCCTGCTTTGCATTTGTATTCTGTGTTGCTGGACATGTTGACCATTTGATTGATGTCAATGGTCGAAAAAGCGGGGTGTGGCCGGGGATGGGGTGTTTTTGGCCATGGTACTTATGATTTCAGACCAATGTTGTTTAAAAAAAATTTTTGTTCAACATAACCTTGTTGCGCATTGTCTTAGATAGCTGGACCATTACACATTGGTGATTCCTTAACATGAAAGGGTTAAATAAAACTTTATTTCAAATCAACTTAAACTTTAACTGGCACCAAGGTGATGGGCACCATTGATGTCCGAGTTGCATACACATAGCAGTGTGTCAGCGTTGTCACTCACAGCAACGTTCTTTCAGGCAATTCATTCAGTTATCAGCTCCTGACATAAGAGTCTTGCAGCTATGTAGTCACCACGGGCCCTTTCCTGTGGTCTGGAGGGGGTCGTGAGCATGGTTACATAGCCAGCCTGATTGTCTGACCCTAGGTCAGCGTCCAGCCTCTCGTCCTCCTCTTCATCTCTCTCCTGAGGTGGAGCATCAGTCCCTTCTGGCAATTCTTGTCCTCTCCTGATAGCCAGGTTGTGCAGCATGGAGCACATGACCACGAATTTAGCTACTTGCTCAAGGTTGTATTGTAGCTCCCCTCCTGAGTGGTCCAGGCATCTAAAGTGCTGCTTAAGCACAGTTATTGTTTTCTGGACCACATTGCGTGTGTCTCTATGGTTCTGGTTGTATCGCTTCTCGGCCTCGGTGTGGGTATCACTCAGGGGAGGTCATCAGCCAGGTGGCTAGGCCATATCGGTTGTCACCAAGCATCCAGCATTGTCCTTGTGGCTGACTCTTAAACATGTCAGAGACAGCGCTCTCACGCAGGATGTGAGCCTCATCGAAGCTGCCCGGACATTTGGCATTCATTGCCATTATGATCTTGTTGTGGCCGACAACTAGTTGAATCTTCAGGGAGTGAAATCCTTTTCTGTTATGTAATAGCTCTAGGTCCTGAGAAGGTGCCCGCATGGCGATGTGAGTGCACTGTATTGCTCCTGTACCCTGGGGAACTTAGCAATGCGGTAGAATGCTCCAGCCCTGTCAGTCTCAGCCTCTGTGGTCATGGGGAAGCTGATAAAGTCCATCCTGCGTGCGTAGAGGGCCTCTCTGACCTGTCTAATGCAGTGATGAGTGGCATGGTGAGACAGAGGGGAAATCTCGACCACGGAGGCCCGAAAGGAACCGGATGCGTGGAAAGACAGTGCCGCGGTGACCTTGACCTCGACCGACACTGATGTCCTGATGGCAGGCTACATATGTGGCCTGATGAGCTCACATATTTAATTGATCACCACCTTGTGGAAGCGCAGTCTCCGAAGGCAGGTGTGCTCGGACATGTCGAGGTAAGACCTCTTCTCCCTGTAAGTGCGGGGTGTGTGTGGTCTGGACCTCCTCCTCATTCTGGCACGTCTTAAATTGGGCACATAATGATGTGCATCAGACATTGAGCCATTTGCAGCATCTGCATATTAATCAATGCAGGCTAAGAAATGGCTGGCCCCATTGCAATGAAAGTATAATAGCGATTGATCAGAAGCAATAATTTCCTCACTAAAATACACCTACAGTAAACTCCCAATAGTCCAGAGTCTGAAATATGTCTGTTGAGATAGTCACTCCACCTGAGAAGAACTCCAGAGTCAATTCAAACTCCCCCAAAATTGAAGCAGCCATTTGAATGAAGCGATCTGCGATTTTAAAAATGGCACCCACACCACTGTGATTCGTTCAGAACAGTTCCACTTTTTCTGAGCGGTGTTTTGGGCGAGCGATATTGTGGGCGAGATGTGTGCGAGGTGGTGAAAGTGACGCTGGGCAATCTCCTGGTATTAGTTTTGGCAAATGTGATCTTTACGACAAAAAAAAGTGGGTGGTCGGTATTATTGAATCTCGGCGTTAATTACGTGTGGAAAGTAACGCTGGGCGATATTATGGGTGTTGGTTTCGCCCATTTTGAAGATTCCGTGCGGTATTTTTTCCCGGCATTACGCACATGGGGAAAGTAACGTTTGCCGATAAGTGTCCAAAAAATGGGCATCAGTTTCCATTTTGTGGCTAAATGGGCGATATCTGGGCGTTATACGTCATTTCAGTGGTAAAATTGACGTTAAGTGGGCGTTATGCATGCAAAAAAAATGTCAAATCTAGCCCTTTGTCCCCTAGTTTTAGTTTCCACTTCGAGTGGAAATATCCTCTCTGCATCCACCTTGTCAAGCCCCCTCATTATGTTATGTTTCGATAAGATCACCTCTCATTCTGCTGAATGCCAATGAGTATAGGCCCAACCTACCTTCATAAGTCAACACCCTCATCTCCGGAATCAACCTAGTGAACCTTCTCTGAACAGCCTCCAATGCAAGTATAGCCTTCCTTAAATATGGAGACCAAAACTGTACGCAGTACGCTAGGTGTGGCCTCACCAATACTCTGTACAGTTGTAGCAGGACTTCTCTGCTTTTATACTCTATCCCCCTTAAGGAAGTTGAAGCAGGACATTTAGAAAATCATAATGCAGTCAAGCAGAGTCAGCATGGTTTTATGAAAGGGAAATCATGTTTGACAAATTTGCTGGAGTTCCTTGAGGATGTAATGAGCAGGGTGGATAAAGGGAAATCAGTAGATGTCGTGAATTTGGATTTCCAGAAAGCATACGATAAGGTGCTACATAAAAGGTTACCGCACAAGACAAGAGCTCACCGGGATGAGGGTAATATATTAGCATGGATAAAGGATTGGCTAACAAACAGGAAACAGAGAGTTGGGATAAATGGGTTATTTTCAGGTTGGCAAACTGTAACTAGTGGGGTGCCACAGTGATCAGTGCTGGGGCCTCAACTATTTACAATTTATATTAATACTTGGATGAAGGGACCAAGTATAATGTAGCCAAATTTGCTGACGTTACAAAGATAGGTGGGAAAGCAAGTTGTGAGGAGGACGCAAAGAATCTACAAAGGGATATAGATAGGCTAAGTGATTGGGCAAAAATTTGGCAGATGGAGAATAATGTGGGAAAATGTGAGGTTATCCATTTTGGTAGAAAAAATAAAAAAATGAATTATTATTTAAATGGGGAGAGATTACAAAGTGCTGTGGTACAGAGGGATCTGGGGGTCCTTGTACATGAAACACAAAAAGTTAGCATGCAGGTACAGCAAGTAATTAGGAAGGCAAATGGAATGTTGGCCTTTATTGCAAGGGGGATAGAGTATAAAAGTAGGAATGTCCTGCTACAACTGTACAGGGTATTGGTGGGGCTATGCCTAGAGTACTGCGTACAGTTTTGGTCTCCGTATTTAAGTAAGGATATACTTGCATTGGAGGCTGTTCAGAGAAGGTTCACTAGGTTGATTCCAGAAATAAAGGGGTTGTCTTATGAAGAAAGGTTGAGCAGGTTGGGCCTATACTCATTGAAGTTTAGAAGACTGAGAGGTGAACTTATTGAAACATATAAGATTCTGAGGGGGCTTGACAGGGTAGATGCAGAGAGAATGTTTACCCTCGAAGGGGAATCTAGAACTAGAGGGCATAGCTTCAGAATAAAGGGTCGCCCATTTAAAACGGAAATGAGGAGGAATTTCTTCTCTCAGAGGGTCGTGAACCTTTGGAATTCTCTACCCCAGAGAGCTGTGGAGGCTGGGTCATTGATTATATTTAAAGTCAAGATAGACAGATTTTTGAATGATAAGGGAGTCAAGGGTTATGAGGAGCGGGCAGAGAAGTCGAGTTGAGGCCAGGATCAGATCAGCCATGATCTTATTGAATGGCGGAGCAAGCTCGAGGGGCCAAATGGGCATTTCACCTATTTTTCAGGCACTAAATTGGTGTTCCATATATAAAATTTACAGTCGGATGTTCCGTACCAGAAGTGTGCATGGAATGTAGTCATCATGTTCATTTTATGCGTTCTTTGGATGTGGAATTCACTGGCAATGCCAGCATTTATTGCCCATCCTTAGTTGCCCTGAACTGACCACTTCAAAGGGCAGTTAAGAGTTAACTACATTAGTACAGGACTGGAGTCACAAAAAGGCCAGACCAGGTATGGACAGAAGGTTTCGTTCCCTGAAGGACAATAGTAAACTAATTGGGATTTTTTTAATGACAATCCAACAGTATCATGGTCACTTGTATTGATAGAAGATTTTAATTTCCGGATTTTTAAAACTAAATTCAAATTCTCAAACTGCCATGGTGGGATTTGAACTCACATTCTATGGATTATTAGTCCAGTAATATAACCACTACACTACTGTATCCTTCCATATTGGATAAGGTGGTCTTTAGGCATCCCATCTGCAATGAACGCTGGGTTCATTAAACTCAAATAGAGGTTCTGCACTTGTATTAGGATCCTTATCAGAAATTGGTGCCGGGATGCATTTGATTCAATCATTCTTAAGCCGACCTAGAAAAACAAACTGCAGACACTCCATTAAGGTAAGTCTCTGGATAGTTGTCATTGGCTGCTGGGGGTTTTGGAGCCATGCTTTAATACTAAATAGCTTAGGAGAGCAGACTTTTGGCTGCAGCTGTACTGGCTTCAGGAGTATTGGGATAGACGAGAATGTTGCTGGGATTGCCATTGAGGCTGCCCCACCAGGGGAAACAACAGCAGGAGCAAGCACAGCAGCACCTGTGGAGGCTCAAAGAGAGTGAAGGACGCATCTCACATGAATTCCTACAACTCTTTTTGTAGAAAACAAAAGTAAACATTAAATCAAGTGCCCTCTAATCTGGGGGACACTCCAACACTTACCAAGACCCTTTTTTTGTATTTTTTGTGGTTTTTCAACAGCTCTACAACTCTTTTGTTGCAAATAAATAAACAGTTAATTCAAGTGCCCCCTCATTAAAGCGGGGGGACACTCCAAAAACTTTTCAGGTGCCCTTTTTTGTGTGTTTTTTGTGTTGAGCAGCTCTACAACTATTTTGGGGGAGGAACAAAATAAACGTTAGATCAAGTGCCCCCCGATCTGGGGGACACTCCAGACACTTAACTGCCCCTTTATTTTTTTTAATGTTTTTTGTTTTTTTTGTGGGTTTTTTTGTGATTTTTTGGGGGGCAATGAATTCCTACATAGCTATCACCCTGCTCTGGCTGACTGCATTAGCTCCCTGTCCCTCAGATATCCTCATTCGCATTTTCAAATATCATCATAGTCTCACCTCTGCCTCTACCGCCTTATGTTCCAGCGCATACCTTCCTTTCTTCTAACTCTGGTCTACTGGGAGTTAGCCCCCATCCCATCATCAGCAGCAGAGCCTTCAGACACCTTGCACCTGCACTCTGGAACTCTCCCTACCTTCCTACCTCTCTATCCTCCTTGAAAAGCCTCCTCAAACCTTACCTCTTCAACTGTTCTTTTGGTCACCTCGCCTAACTACTATCATAATTTTGCTTAGTGTCCATAGTTCCTATATATGAAAATGACAGGCAAGAAAAGACCAACTGGTCCATCAATCCTGCCCAAACATGATGGCTGGAGCACTTTCTACTCCCCCCGCCCCCGGCCACCTCGCAGTATACTATATGAATTAAAGTTGTAGTTAATAAGATTTTCAATATCAGCATAGCAATCAGTTCATGATCTTCTTTCCCCTGACCAGTTTTAATTTAGCAAAAAGATATCTACAGAAGAGGTGGTAGACTTGTCAAGTCGTAATAATTTTCAGGGGTTTGCTGAAATTTTATAAATCATTGGTTAGGCCCAAGCTGGATTATTGTGTCTAATACTGGGGACCACATTTTAGGGAAGGATGTCAAGGCCTTCGCGAGGGGGCAGCGGAGATTTACTAAAATGGTACCAGGGATGAAAGAGTTCAGTTGCGTGGAGAGACTAGAGAAATTGGGGTTGTTCTTCTTAGAGCAGAGAAGGTTATGGGGAGATTTTTATAGAGCTGTAAATAAGGAGAAATAAGGGTCGATGACCAGAGCACACAAATTTAAGGTAATTAGCAAAGGAACTAGAGGCAACATGAGGAAAAATGTTCTACGCAGCAATTTATTATGATTCCTACATTACAACAGTGACTACGCTTCAAAAGGTATTTCATTGGCTGTATAGTGCTTTGGGATGTCCGGTGGTCATGAAAGGCACTATATAAATGCAAATCTTTTTAAAAATCTGGAATGCACTGCCTGAAAGGGTGGTGGAATCAGATTCAATAATAACTTTCAAAAGGGAACTGGATATATACAAAGTAGAAAAGATTGCAGGGTTATGGAGAAAGAGCAGGGGAGTGGGACTAATTAGATAGCTCTATCAAACAGCCGGCATAGGCACAATGGGTCAAATGGCCTCCTGCGCTATATTATTCTGATTCCCGATGGAAATTGCAGCATCAGTGATGCACATAAAATACTGAAATGAGTGTTGTAAATGCGCTTGCTTCCATTACTGGTGGGCACCATAGGGTATGGAATGTATTCTGGACACATGATATTATAATGAAATTGTTATTTGTATTCTGTTGCTCCATTGGGTATGTCATGTATTCAACCAGCATTGTAACCCATGTATAATCTGACCTAAGTTGTACACTGAGAACAATGACCACTAGGTAGTGAACTTGTGGGAGACACTCCTAACCTGGACCTTCAGGTATAAAAGGGGAAGCTCCACCCACTTCCATCACTTGAGTGCTATGGAATAAAGGATAGGTCACAGACTGACCTTCTCTCAAGCATGGGCCTTGTGTGCATTTATACTGTATAGTAAGGACGTATCAATGGCGACGAGAAACTGGGATTTAAACCACGCGAGCATGGCCACGAGCAGAACAGACGAGAGGTACTGTATTAAGGAATGGTTGGGACAGAAATTCAACATTGTTAAAGCAGCACACAGTTCTCCAGGCAGACAAGGGCAGTCGGGCATGCCCCAACATGTAGTCGAACCCAGAGGGGAAGTTCGACAGAGACAATAGCAAGCTGAACGGCGATTCACGCCATTGCAAGGGACAATGCGGCCAGTAGTGGGGCCATCAACACCTGTTAATGGCGCACTCAAAGACAATAACAGAGGCAGTCAGGGATGATCGACTGGCAAGGGACCTTTTGTTTCAAACAGCAGCTCATGTTGGAGGCGTGGAGGCACACACTCAGCCGGAGTTTGCAGAGATGAGCAAAATACCTGCAGAAATTGCAGAAATGAACGCTGGGGGAAATCGCTGGAAGCTGAAGTTCAGCGAGTTCATGTGGAGCACATATACAGTTCATACACCAGGACGCCACCGATAATGATGAAAGTGCTCCTCAATGGCATCCCAGTATCAATGGAGTTAGACACGGGGGCCAGCCAGTCCCTGATGGGTCTCAAACAGTTCGAAAAGTTGTGGGCGTCCAAGGCCAGGAGGCCAAAATTATCGCCGATTGACGCACAGCTATGGACATACACAAAGCAGATCATTCCGGTGCCAGGCAGCGCCACGGTAGTCATGACCCACAAAGATTCGGAGAACAGGTTGGCACTCTGGGTTGTCCCGGGGTACGGTCCCGCACTACTGGGGAGGAGTTGGCTTGCTGTCATGAACTGGAAATGGGGCGATGTCAATGCAATTTCCTCTGTGGAGCGAGTATCATGCTCACAGATCCTGGACAAATTTGACTCATTATTTCAATCCGGCATTGGCACTTTCATGGGGGCCAAGGTAGTGATTCACATAAACCCGGACGCCAGGCCAGTATACCACAAGGCCAGAGCGGTGCCGTACGTGATGCAGGAAAAGATAGAAGGGGAATTGGACCGCCTGCTGAGGGAAGCCATCATCTCGCCAGTCGAATTCAGTGACTGGGCGAGCCCGATTGTGTCGGTGTTCAAGGCGGATGGGTCGGTCAGGATATGTGGCGATTACAAGGCCACCATTAATCGGGGTGTCACTCCAAGACCAGTACCCGTTACCGAGAGCGGAGGACCTCTTTGCGACACTATCCGGTGGCAAACATTTTTCAAAATTGGACCTGACCTCAGCTTACATGACTCAGGAGCTGGCGAGTGAGTTGAAGAAGCTGACCACCATCACGACACACAAGGGGTTGTTTGAGTACAACAGATGCCTGTTCGGAATTAGCTCGGCCGCCGCGATCTTCCAACGAAATATGGAAAGCCTGCTCAAGTCGATTCCAGGGCCGGTGGTTTTTCAGGACGACATCCTCATCACGGGTTACGATACTGAAGAACACCTCCACAACCTGGAGGAGGTGCTATACAGACTAGACCGGGTAGGGCTGCGACTGAAAAAGGCGAAGTGTGTCTTCCTAGCTCCAGAGGTAGAATTCCTGGGAATGAGGGTAGCAGCAGACGGGATCAGCCCTACTGCGTCCAAGACAGAAGCGATCCAGAGAGCACCCAGACCCCGTAACACGACGGAGCTGCGTTCAATCCTGGGGCTCCTGAACTATTTTGGTAACTTTCTTCCCAAATTGAGCACGCTGCTAGAGCCGCTACACGTGCTCCTACGCAAAGGTCGCGAATGGGTCTGGGGGGACAGCCAGGAAAGGGCTTTTAATAGAGCACGCAATTTGTTATGTTCCAACAATCTGTTAACGCTATATGACCCATGTAAGAAACTTGTGTTAACGTGCGATGCGTCATCCTATGGTGTCGGGTGTGTGTTGCAGCATGTCAATGTCAAGGGTCAGTTACAGCCGGTAGCTTATGCCTCCAGAAGTCTGTCCCAGGCAGAAAGGGGCTACGGGATGGTAGAAAAGGAGGCGCTCGCATGTGTATATGTGGAAAAGAAAATGCACCAGTACCTGTTTGGCAGGAAATTTGAGCTGGAGACAGATCACAAACCCCTAACGTCCCTTTTGGCCGACAACAAGGCCATAAATGCAAACGCATCGGCCCGCATACAGACGTGGGCACTCACGTTAGCCGCCTATGACTACACTATTCGGCACAGACGGGCACCGAAAACTGCGCCGATGCACTCAGCAGACTCCCACTAGCCACCACTGAGGGGGCTACCGAGCATGCTGCTGAGATGGTCACGGCTGTTAAAGCTTTCGGAAGCGAAGGCTCACCCGTGACAGCCCGTCAGATTAAAGTCTGGACAAATAGAAACCCGCTATTGTCTCTAGTCAAGAAATGTGTCCTGAATGGGGACTGGGCAGCCACGTACAGGGCATGCCCTGAGGAATTTAAACAATTTCACAGGTGCAGGGATGAACTCTCGATTCAGGCTGATTGCCTACTGTGGGGAAACCGCATAGTCATGCCCCAGATGGGCAGAGA
Source organism: Pristiophorus japonicus (assembly GCF_044704955.1). NCBI lineage: Eukaryota > Metazoa > Chordata > Chondrichthyes > Pristiophoridae > Pristiophorus > Pristiophorus japonicus. Next base: position 63,565,188 of record NC_091985.1, read on the forward strand.
GGTGTTCATCAGAGAAATCCACAAGGAGCACCCGGGCATTGTCACAATGAAGGCAATTGCCAGGTTACACGTTTGGTGGCCAGGGATAGACGCAGATCTGAAACTTTGTGTTCGCAGGTGCAACACATGTGCCCAGCTGGGCAATGCGCCCAGGGAAGCCTCCTTTAGCCTCTGGCCATGGCCCGCCAAGCCTTGTGGACTACGCAGGTCCTTTCATGGGAAAAATGTTTTTGGTTGTAGTAGACGCCTACTCCAAATGGATCGAGTGTGCCATTTTAAATTCAAGTACATCCTCTGCCACGGTTGAAAGTCTACGGGCAATGTTCGCCGCCCACGCCCATCTTGGTCAGCGACAATGGCCCGTGCTTCACAAGCATTGAATTCCAGGACTTCATGGCAGGCAATGGAATTAACCATGTCAGAACGGCCAGGCAGAACGAGCAGTGCAGATAATCAAACAGGGGATGCTCAGAATCCAAGGGGGTTCCCTACAATGCCACTTATCACGCCTCCTGTTGGCCTGCAGATCTCGACCACACTCGCTCACAGGGGTTCCACCCGCAGAGCTGCTAATGAAAAGGACGCTCAAAACCCGGTTATCCCTTATACACCCCACCATGAAAGAAATTGTCGAGAGCAGGCGCCAGTCACAATATGACTACCATGACAGGAATGCGAGGGCGCGATGTATTGATGTAAATGACCCTGTTTTTGTCCTCAACAACGCCGCAGGGCTCAAATGGCTCGCAGGCACTGTGGTTGCCAAAGAGGGAAATAGGTTTCTGGTAGTTAAACTTACCAATGGACAAATCTGCCGCAAACATGTGGATCAAACAAAAAGGAGGTTCAGCAACCCCATAGAAAAAGCAGAGGAAGAACACGATATAGAGTTCACTCCTCCACAGGCGACCGAACACAGGAACCAAAGGGAGGAGAGCTCAGTCACTGTGGGCAGTCCGGACAGGCCTGAGGCACCGCAAACAGCAGACACTCAGGCCAGCGCCCAACAACTGGAGCCCCAACTCTGGCGCTCTACAAGAGAGCGTAAACCACCAGAGAGACTCAACCTGTGATCCCAATAAGACTTTGGGGGGGAGGGGATGTCATGTATTCAACCAGCATTGTAACCCATGTATAATATGACCTAAGTTGTACACTGTGAGAACAATGACCACTAGGTGGTGAACTTGTGGGAGACACTCCTAACCTGGATCTTCAGATATAAAAGGGGAAGCTCCACCCACTTCCATCACTTGAGTGCGATGGAATAAAAGTTGCTGGTCACAGACAGACCTTCTCTCAAACATGGGCCTCGTGTGCATTTATACTGTATAGTAAGGGCGTATCAGGGTATGTCTATTATTTTGAACTAATTGTTTGATTAGGGCACTTGTAACAATTTTGGTTTGGTGGCACTTCGTGTCACCTCAACAGGACAAATAAAAAAAGGCTTATAAAATGTCAGTTGGTCAGATGAGGAGCCATTTACAGGCCAGGATCTGTCACCCTAGGAACCAAGCTACCACCCAATCAGAATGACCGATACAAGGAGGCACGAGCCCACGACCGGACCAATAAAATAGCTCGTTATTGAGCAACCGCTTGGAAACTGTTCAAGATGGCGCTGGTGGGCGAGAACAGAGAGAATTTAACGGAGGAAATGCCGGAATATGACCGGCGGAAAGAGAAAATGGTGGAGATCCTGCAGCGCCGGGACCAGGAGAGGCAGCAGGGGGTGGAGAGGAGGAAACTGGCGAAAGATGTGATCAGCGTGAAGGAGGAAAAGGCCAACTTTTTCACCACGGCCTTTTCGGAGGAGAAGGCGGAGATCGAGGCGCTGCTGGAAGGCTGCGAGGTCACGGACAGGAGCGCCCTCAGCGCCCACTTCGAGGAGATCTCCCTCAAGATGCAGCGGCTTCAGAAATTCGTGAACGACAGCATGATGTTCCTGTCGGCCTACGAGCTGCGCCAGGCCCAGGACGCCGTGCAGAAGCTGCAAGCGACGGTGGTGGAGAAGAGGGAGGCGTGTCTGCCCAAGAAGAAATTCGCTTTCAAGTCCCGCAAGAAAGAAGGCGCCGGCCCCAAAGAACTCAAATCCGTCGATTCGCCGTCCGACAAGAAAGCCAGCGACCCCATCGTGATCGAGGAAAACCTCTGCGGCTTTTCGGACGCCGACTCTCAGGTGCTGGTCCGGCGGGCGGACGAGATCCGCGGGAAAGACGTGCTGTTGACCAGGTTGTCCAACTGCGTCGTGAAGCTGCTGGGCTCGCCCAACACTCTTCACGTCAAGAATGTCACCAAATCTAAGGTGCTATGCGGACCTGTCTCGACCTCGGTGTTTATTGACCAGTCAGTCGGTTGCACGTTCGCTTTCGCTTGTCAGCAACTGCGAACTCATAATACGAAGGATGCAAATGTGTATTTGCATGTGACCAGCAGAGCTATTGTAGAAGATTGTACTGGAGTTTCCTTTGCTCCGTTTAACTGGAAGTACGAAGGCATTGAGAAGGACTTTGAACTGGCAGGTTTGGACAGGGCGAAAAATAATTGGAACATTATTGACGATTTCAACTGGCTCGCGTCTGATCATTCCCCGAACTGGAGTATTCTAGCTGAAGAGTCTAGAATAACTGATTGGGACGAAATCTTAGCGCCATAAATGTGTCCAATGCGCCTAAAGTCAGAGTTTACTGAGCAATCGCAGGAATTCGTGACTTGATTGCAGCTCTATACTTGAATATAACCAAAATAAGTCTCTTGGACAGAAAAAGTCAACTAACTTAATTTTTTTGGCCATGCTTATTTGCAGGGCAGTAATTGGTATGTGTTGAGGCTCAAGTTGCAGTTTGCATGTTCGAGTGTAAAGTATCTTCTGTAGGAGAACGTTACAGACAATGTACCCTTGTCAACACTTTGTTCATAGTGTTTGAGTTTATATTGGGAAATGTTCATTATCATACTGTTGGAACATAGTTCCTAAAGAAGAGTTGAAACTAATTTTAGAATGCAGAAGAGTAATGGATGAAATAAAGAAATAATTCCTGTCGTTGGTGTTTGTAACCATCTTTAACCAGCTTGCTTTTGATTTTATAAAAGGGCAATGTTTACTTAAATCTGAAACTAAAGCAGATGAAATTGCACTGGTTTTTCAGATGGAAATCATGGAAAAGGTGCAGTGCAGGAAGTCAACCTGTGCTTGAAAAGCATCGGAAACACATCCAACATCATATTGGTTTGGGTGCCCTAGAAGTGTTTCTGCCATTTGGCTAATAAAAAGGTCACAGATTGGTCAGGGCTTGCACTGTGCAAACTTTGACTAGTTCTTCCAGTTCTACAGCAGTCTAACCATTGGTCCTGAAAAGAAACTGCTGTAGGCCATCAAAGCCTATTAAATTTCAACTTTAAAATTGTTTCAAACTTGCTTTAATATGGAGTCAGAAGGAGGAGCAATGGTGTGGGCTGCTGGCACCCCTTGCTCAACTCTATTCCAATTGCCTCTGCTGGGCCCTACCTGAGAGCTGTTGACTGCATTGCAGTGGCCTGAAAATCATCTCCACTTATTTTTCCTCTTGTTGGACTTACTAAAATGAGGCCCAATAGCTATCGGGCTGACCAGTTCTGGCACAGGGATTGTTCCCTATGTCCAGTTCACTTCAGCTGAGCAATGTGAATTAATTTCTACTCCATTCCAGCATAGACTGCTGCCAACTTTAGGGAAGCTGTCCAGCTAAATCAATTTTGTAAGTTTTCACCTGCATTGAAATGGAGGAGGAGAGGAACATTAATTTCACCATAAGACTCTCCTGATATTTGTATAATAAACTATGAAAACTTACATCAAAAACAGTTTAAGCACCTTTCCTTTTAATTATTTTGTTTTTCCACTTGTACTTTCTAAATTTTATAATTTTCTTTTCTTTTCTACCTTCCTCACCTATTTGGAATTGGCTATCTGACTTGGAAGCCAGCTCCAAATGTTGTTTCTTTTAGCCAGTCAAATGGCAAACATTCACCTGATATGTCTGATAATCCTTGATGTATTTCCTCACATCAGTTACAAAAGGGGTGTGGATGGATGAGTTTGTGGTATAGGACCTAAAGACAGGTCCTTTTATGTTCAAGAGCAATTTGGATATTGGTCTGAAGTATTAGCTGAAAGTTTAAAATCGCTGCAAGCAGAAACTGTGCTTACTTTGTCTCAAACTCATTCTACTTTTGTTGGCTTGGTTTAGATCCATGTTCTGAACCCATGTAGTCTGCAACAGTGTAATGCTGAGATTATCAAATCGATGTGAGTATACATTGATTTTTCATGATTTGGCTTCCTCTGAGCTGTTTGCTAGATTTGTTTAAGCCTTCTGGAGAGGGAAAGACCGAGTGAAAGAGTTTCTCATATCATTTGAACAAGAGTGATATTGACTGTCTGCAAAGATGTTGCTGGTTGTTTGAGCTTTTTTTGGGAAGAAAAAAACAAAAATTACAAATGTATATGGTTATTTCTAAATACAAGTCATTGAAATAAAAAATTTTGGCCTCCTGTTATTGCCTCCAGAGGGTGATAACAGGGCGCTAAGCACTTGCGAGGCGAGGATTGACTCCTATTTTGGGCAGGGGGTTTGCAGCGGCGGTATGGCGTTTCGACCCAATCTCCTTCGCCCGGAGATCGTGACTTCATCGTCGCGAGATACTCCTTACCTGATCACAGGTATAAAAAGGGAGGTCCCACGCAGGGACATCGTCTTTGGAGTCCTGTAAATAAAGCAAGAAGATCACAGAGTGACCTTGTCCCTAGAATGTGGTTTCATGCTGTAGAGTAAGGACTTTACATTGGTGACGAGAAATGGGAATTCACAGCCCACGAGAACGGCCACCGGTAGCACAGAGGAATGGTACTGTGTTGGGGAAGACTAGGACGATTTTGTCGAGGGGCTTCAGCAAAGCTTTATGAAAGAATGGCTGGGGGATGCAGCGGCCGACAAGCGAAGGGCTCATCTATTGACCAGCTGCGGACCAAAGACTTACGCACTCATGAAGGACTTATTAACACCCAAAAAGCCGGCGGACAAAATCTTTGTAGAACTTGGCAAATTGATCGGGGAGCACTTCAAACCGGCGAGTGGCATACATATGGCCCGACACAGATTCTACACCCACCGACGTCGTGAAGGACAGAGCATGCCGGATTTTGTGGCGGACCTCCAGCGTTTGGCCAGCCTCTAAGTTCACAGACGCCTGCAGGGGGGAGATGCTAAGGGACTTCTTTATTGAGGGCATCGGTTATGTGGGAATTTTCCACAAATTAATTGAGAACAAGGATTTGATCGTGGAAGCGGCAGCGTTGATGACTCAAACTTTCATGGCGGGCGAGGAAGAGATGAAAATAATATGTGCGCGTAATTCTGCTAACGCGGCGATGGATCAGGGAGTCAACATCAATGCGACTCAGAGCCCTGCAGGCAGGGGCAGTCCGACATTCCCCAGGCAGCAATAGACCCCAGAGTAGGACTTCAACAGAGACAATGGCAGGCTGAACGGACATTCACGCCATCGCAGTGGACAAGGATGGGGCCATTGACACCCACTAATAGGGTACTTAAGAGCAGTCAAAGGGACAGTTAGCGTGGAATGGCTGGCCATAGTCCTTTTGTTCCCAACAATGGAAACTTTAAGTCATGCTGGAGGTGTGGGGGGAAAATACTCAGCTAGATCTTGCAGGTTTCAACAGTTTGTTTGCAGGAACTGCAATCTCAGTGGCCACTTAGCTCAAATGTGCAGGAAGTCTGCAACCAGACTAATAAGGCGGAGGGACCAGAAGAGGGTTCTTTGAGGCAGGATGACTTTTGGGGCAAATCGATGGACGCTAAGGTTCAGCGGGTCCATGTGGCGAATATTCACAGTTCATACACCAGAACGCCACCAATGATGAGGGTTTTATTAAACGGTATCCCTGTACGCATGGAGCTGGACACTGGGGCTAGCCAGTCACTCATGGGCGTTCAGCAATTTGAGAAGTTGTGGCTACTTAAAGCCAGTCGACCCAAATTAGCACGTATTGAGACACAATTACGGACTTGCACTAAAGAAATCATTCCGGTGTTAGGCAGTGCACTGTTGGCTGTCACACACAATGGGTTAGTGAATCGGCTGCCGCTCTGGATTGTCCTACACTGTTGGGGAGGAGCTGGTTAGTCGAGATGAACTGGAAATGGGGGGGAATGTTCACGCAATGTCATCTGTGGAGCGAAGTTCATGCTCAAGTCCTACAACAATTCGATTCACTATTCCAACATGGCGTCGGGACTTTCAAACGCACTAAAGTAGTGATACACATCACCCCGGACGCCAGGCCAGTGCACCACAAAGCCAGAGCAGTGCTGTATGTGATGCGGGAAAAGATTGAGAGCGAATTGGACCGGCTGTTGAGAGAGCATCATCTCGCCTGTTGAATTAAGCGACTGGGCGAGCCCCATCGTTCCGTCCTAAAAGCGGATGGCTCTGTCAGGATCTGTGGCGACTACAAGGCCACCATCAATCAGGTGTCCCTACAAGATCAATACCCGCTCCCGAGAGCAGAGGATCTCTTCGCCACGCTGGCAGGTGGCAAGCTGTTCATCAAGTTGGCCCTTACTTCAGCCTATATGACTCAGGAACTGGCCGACTAATCTAAACTACTGACCACCATCACCACGCACAAGGGACTGTTCGTTTATAACAGGTGCATTCGATCAGTAGCCGCGATTTTTCAACGAAACATGGAAAGCCTGCTTAAATCCATTCCTGGAACGATCTTATTCCAGGACGACATCCTCATCACGGGTCGAGACACCGAGAAACACCTCCACAACCTGGAGGAGATGCTACGCCGACTGGACCGGGTAGGCCTGCGACTCAAGAAGTCTAAATGTGTGTTCTTAGCTCCTGAGGTTGAGTTTCTGGGCAGGAGGGTTGCTGCAGATGGGATTCGGCCCACCGAATCCAAAACCGGCGATTCGACGAGCACCCAGGCCTTGCAACACATTGGAGTTACGTTCATTCCTGGGACTGTTGAACTATTTCGGGAACGTTCTGCTGAACTTGAGCACGTTGTTGAAGATGCTACACGTGCTCCTGCGTAAGGGTTGCGATTGGTTTTGGGGGGACCGTCAGGAACGGGCTTGAAATCTACTTTTGTTCAAACAAGTTGTTGACCCTGTACGACCCATGTTTTAAAAAAAAAAAAATTGGTTCTGATAGGTGATGCATCGTCCTATGGGGTTGGGTGCATGTTGCAGCAAGGCAATGCTGAGGGTCAACTACAACTTATGCCTCCAGGTCGCACGCACAAGCAGAACGGGGATAGGGATGGTCGAACAGGAAGTGCGTGCATGTGTCTTATGGTGTAAAAAAAATGCATCAGTACCTCTCTGGTAGGAAGTTTGAATTAGAGACGGACCACAAGCCATCAACATCCCTGTTGTCAGACAGCAAGGCTATCAATGCCAACACATCAGCTCGCATACAGCGATGGGCTCTCACGCTGGCTGCTTAGGACTACTTCATCCAGCACCGGCCTGGCACTGAAAATTGCGCTGACATGCTCAGCAGGCTTCTGCTGGCCACCACTGAGGGGGCAGCGGAGCAAAGCGCCGAGATGGTCATGGCTGTCGATGCCTTTGACAGCGCAGACTCCCTCATCACAGCCCGCCAGCTCAAAATCTGGACAAACAGAGATCCCCTCCTATCCCCGATGTAAGAAATGTGTCCTGACTGGGGATTAGGCGCCCGCACACGGAGCATGCCCTGAGAAGGTCAGACCATTCCACAGACGGATGGATGAGCTCTCCATCCAAGCCGACTGTCTACTATGGGGCAGCCGGGTAGTTATGCCCCAGAAGGGGAGGGAGGCATTCATCAGCAAGCACCCAGGCATTGTGCTGATGAAGGCCATTGCCTGGCCATTGGTGGCCTGGAATTGATTCAGACCTGGAACACTTCGCAGATGCACGACCTGTGCCGAGCTGGGTAATGCCCCCAGGGAGGCCCCACTCAGCCCGTGGCCCTAGCCCACCAGGCCATGGTCACGCATTTAAGTTGACTACGCGGGCCCGTTAATGGGTAAGATGTTCCGTTTATTGTGGTAGATGCGTACTCGAAATGGATCGAGTGCATCATTCTGAATTCATGCACTTTATCCACCACTGTGGAAAGCCTACATGCGATCTTTGCAACCCATGGCTTGCCGGACATCCTGGTTAGTGATAACAGCCCATGTTTCACAAGCTACGAATTCCGAGAGTTTATGTCGGGCAATGGCATCAACCATTTCAGGACTGCGCTGTTCAAGCCGGCCTCCAAGGGCCAGGCGGAACATGCGGTCCAAATCATTAAACAAGGGATGTCTGGATTCAAGGACCCTCCCTCCAATGCCACCTATCGTGTCTCCTGCAGGCCTATAGAACCCGACCGCACTCGCTCACGGGGGTCCTGCCCACAGAGCTACTAATGAAACGGACACTCAAAACTCGGTTGTCCCTCATTCACCCAGTCCTGACCGACATAGTTGAGGGCAAGCGCAAGTCACAAAACAAGTACCATGACTGTAATTCGAGGGGGAGATGTATAGAAATAAATGATCCTGTATTCGTCCTCAATCACGCCAGGGGGCCCAAATGGCTTGAGGGCACTGTAATTGACAGAGGGGAATAGGGTCAGCGTAGTAAAACTCAACAATGGTCAGATATGCCGTAAGCATCTGGACCAAGTTTTAAAAAAAAAAAGTTCAGCAGCGACACAGAAGAACCTGAAGAAGACCATGAGATGAAGCTCACAATACCGCCAGTGAACGAGCAACAAGAGCAATCAGAAGAATGCACAGTCCATGCGGTCTGGCCGGAATCACCCCAGGTGACAGACACTCACGTCACTGTCCAACAACCAGAGCCCCACCTGCAAAACTAAACCTATGATCCAATAAGACTTTACAGGGGAGGTGATGTCATGTATGTAACCACAATGTTACACCACTGTATTACTGTATACACTCAACATAGATGCACACCTTGACCACAAGGGGTGAATTTGTGGGAGATACTCCTTAACTGATCTCTCAGGTATTAAAAAGGGAGGTCCCACGCAGGGTCGTCGGCTTTGGAGTCCTGTGAATAAAGAGTTCAGGTCACAGTGACCTTGTCCCCAGACTGTGCCTCGCATGGTTTCATGCTGTAGAGTAAGAACTTTACAGGAGGGAAGGAGCCTTCCAATGCAGCAGCACTACACAGCCCGTTGTGCAGCGCTGCACAGCTACCGCCCCGCCTGCTGCCTCTTGTGCTCCAGAAAGGAAGTGGAGCGCTTGATTTAGCGCTCCACTTCCTTCCTGGAGCGGAAATGCCCTTTTTAAAAATCTAAAAACCATTAGCGTCTGGCAATTTTTTCAACTTTTATAAGTTGGTGCCAATTTCTCTTCCTTTACTTAATCCATTTTCCATTTACTTTATCCAGTTGACTTGAATTTGAGAGGGTCCATTTACTTTAACTTTTAATAGTTGGATAAATTAAAAGGTTATTATCTTTTTATAAATGAACAAAAAATATTCCCCCCCCCCTGCCAAAATAACATTCAAAATGTAAAAACAATGGAAATATATTTGACATGTGAATTAGCTTTTGTGACATTATTTTTGGTTGAACACTTAAGTTATAAATTTTGAGAGTGGGTTTTCAAAATATCTTTCACCATGTAGTTATCACCCTTAAAACAAAAAGCAAAATACTGCAGAAGTTGGCTATCTAATAAAAACAGAAAATTCTGGAAACACTCAGCAGACTAGGCAGCATCTGTGGAGAGAGATAACTTCACGGTGGGGCGGACAATAATCAGGGGAATAATGGAGGCATGTGAAAAAGGAACGGCAGTAATTATGAGGGATTTTAACCTACATATCGATTGGTCAAATCAAATCCCATGGGGTAGCCTTGAGGAGGAATTCATAGAATGCATACGGGATTGTTTCTTAGAACAGTATGTTTCAGAACCTACAAGGGAGCAAGCTATCTTAGATCTGGTCCTGTGTAATGAGACAGGAATAATAAACGATCTCCCAGTAGAAGATCCTCTCGGAATGAGTGATCACAGTATGGTTGAATTTGTAATACAGATTGAGGGTGAGGAAGTAGTGTCTCAAACGAGCGTACTATGCTTAAACAAAGGGGACTACAGTGGGATGAGGGCAGAGTTGGCTAAAGTAGACTGGAAACACAGACTAAACGGTGGCACAATTGAGGAACAGTGGAGGACTTTTAAGGAGCTCTTTCATAGTGCTCAACAAAAATAAATTCCAATGAAAAAGAAGGGCGGTAAGAGAAGGGATAACCAGCCATGGATAACCAAGGAAATAAAGGAGAGTATCAAATTAAAAACCAATAAGGTGGCCAAGATTAGTGGGAAACTAGAAGATTGGGAAAATTTTAAACGACAGCAAAGAATGACTAAGAAAACAATAAAGAAAGGGAAGATAGATTACAAAAGTAAACTTGCGCAAAACATGAAAACAGATAGTAAAAGCTTTTACCGATATATAAAACGGAAAAGAGTGACTAAAGTAAATGTTGGTCCCTTAGAAGATGAGAAAGGGGATTTAATAATGGGAAATATGGAAATGGCTGAGACCTTAAACAATTATTTTGCTTCGGTCTTCACAGTGGAAGACACAAAAGCCATGCCAAAAATTGCTGGTCATGGGAATGTGGGAAGGGAGGACCTTGAGACAATCACTATCACTAGGGGGGTAGTGCTGGACAGGCTAATGGATCTCAAGGTAGACAAGACTCCTGGTCGTGATGAAATGCATCCCAGGGTATTAAAAGAGATGGCGGAAGTTATAGCAGATGCATTCGTTATAATCTACCTAAATTCTCTGGACTCTGGGGAGGTGCCATCTGATTGGAAAGCAGCTAAAGTAACACCTCTGTTTGAAAAAGGGGGCAGACAAAAGGCAGGTAACTATAGGCCGGTTAGTTTAACATCTGTAGTGGGGAAAATGCTTGAAGCTATCATTAAGGAAGAAATAACGGGACGTCTAGATAGGAATAGTGCAATCAAGCAGACGCAACATGGATTCATGAAGGGGAAATCATGTTTAACTAATTTACTGGAATTCTTTGAGGATATAACGAGCATGGTGGATAGAAGTGTACCGATGGATGTGGTGTATTTAGATTTCCAAAAGCATTCGATAAGGTGCCACACAAAAGGTTACTGCAGAAGATAAAGGTACGCGGAGTCAGAGGAAATGTATTAGCATGGATAGAGAATTGGCTGGCTAACAGAAAGCAGAGAGTCGGGATAAATGGGTCCTTTTCGGGTTGAAAATCGGTGGTTAGTGGTGTGCCACAGGGATCGGTGCTGGGACCACAACTGTTTACAATATATATAGATGACCTGGAAGAGGGGACAGAGTGTAGTGTAACAAAATTTGCAGACGACACAAAGATTAGTGGGAAAGCGGGTTGTGTGGAGGACACAGAGAGGCTGCAAAGAGATTTAGATAGGTTAAGCGAATGGGCTAAGGTTTGACAGATGGAATACAATGTCGGAAAATGTGAGGTCATCCACCTTGGAAAAAAACACAGTAAAAGGGAATATTATTTGAATGGGGAGAAATTACAACATGCTGTGGTGCAGAGGGACCTGGGGCTCCTTGTGCATGAAACTCTTTTAGAGTCTACCTGCGAAAACATAAACATTAAACTGTGCCACCCGACCTGGGTGACACTCCAGACATTTACAAGGCCCATTTTTTTTTTTCCCCCCTTTTTTGTGTTTTTTTTTTTCTTTTTTCTTTTTTTTTTTTTTTTTTTTTTTGGGCACTAAAATCACAATTTTTCCCCAGTGCCCCCTATAAAAGGGAAGGGGACACTAAAAGCACCGGCAATTAAAACAAATTAACTTTAAAACGTAAAATCAAATTAAAATTTGGTTGCCGGGCGTGATGATGCACTCCAGTCCCTCCGGTGCCCACCTCTCGCGGAAGGCCGCGAGCGTACCGGTGGACACCGCGTGCTCCATCTCCAAGGACACCCTGGACCGGATGTAAGAGCGGAAGAGAGGCAGGCAGTCAGGTTGAACGACCCCCTCGACCGCCCGCTGCCTGGACCGGCTGATGGCACCCTTGGCCGTGCCCAGGAGCAGTCCTACGAGGAGGCCTTCGGACCTACCCGCTCCCCTCCGCACAGGGTGCCCAAAGATCAGGAGAGTGGGACTGAAGTGCAGCCAGAATTTCAGGAGCAGCCCCTTCAAATAATGGAACAGGGGCTGCAACCTTGTGCACTCAATAAAAACATGGAACACGGACTCCTCCAGACCGCAGAAATTGCAGGCGGCCTGGGAGTCCGTGAACCGGCTTAAAAATTTGTTGCACGGCACTGCTCCGTGCACCACCCTCCAGGCCAAGTCCCCGATGAATAGTGGGAGGACCCCTGCGTAGAGTGCCCTCCATCGGGGACCCCCGCCTCCTCCGGACGGCAAGATGGTGCGCCATGGCGTGTCCGGACGGCCGGCGAGGATGGCAAAGTTGAGGGTGTGCAGGAGCAGCCCGTACAGGAAACCCCTCCGCGCGGAACTGAAAGGCACGGAGGGGATTTCCCCGAGGCGGCTCAAGTTGTGAGGCGCCGGCCCCCGAGGGAGGTTCCGGGGTTTGGCGCCGATGAGGAATTCCGTCCGGACGGGGGTCAGTTCGGACGGGATCTCCCCACGTGCTTGAGCCTCCTCGATACACCTAACGGAGTCAGGGCCCAGAGCTGTTTTTAGCGACTCGATGGCATCGGCCGCGCGGCGGACGTTGGCAGAATTTAGGCGCCGCGCCAGCGTGACTGGCGCCATCCAGCCCGCTCCTCCGCCATCGAGCAGGTCCCTGACCCTGGTCACCTCACCAGCCACAGCCCTCTCTTCCGACCGCCACATAAAGCCTCGGCCGTGGAGGTACGGATTCCCGAGCAGCGGCTCCTGCAGGACGGCCGCCACTCCAGCCGGCGGAGAGCTGCGCTTGGTGGAGACTTTGTTCCAGACCCTGATGAGTTCCCTGTAAAAGACAGGCAGCTCCCGGAGGGCGGTCCTGGCACCCCCCAAGTTCACAAACAGGAGCTGCGTGTCATAATTGAGGTCGAGCTGCTGGCGGAAGAAATACCTCGCCAGAGCACACCACCTAGGAGGGGGCTCGACGTAAAGGTATCTCTGCAGGGTCTGAAGACGGAAAGTCGCGAGCTGGACGCTGACGCACACCAACGACTGACCGCCCTCCGCAAGCGGGAGACTCAAGACCGCGACAGAGACCCAGTGCTTCCTGTTGTTCCAGAAGAAGTCCACCAGCTTCTTCTGTATCTTGGCGACAAACGCAGGGGGAGGGGTCAAAGTGACCAGCCGGTACCACAGCATTGCGGCCACCAGCTGGTTTATGACTAGCGCTCGACCCCTGTAGGACAGCACTCGGAGCAGTCCTGTCCAGCGCCCTAGGCGAGCGGCGACCTTGGCCTCCAGCTCCTGCCAGTTCGCCGGCCAGGCTTCCTCGTCGGGGCTAAGGTAGACTCCCAGATAGAGGAGATGGGTCGTGCTCCAGGCAAAAGGCCTGAGCTCCTCCGGCAGGGAGTCCACCCGCCACTGACCCACCAGGAGTCCGGAACATTTCTCCCAGTTGATCCTGGCGGAGGACGCGGCCGAGTAAATCTCCTGGCACTCTCGCATCCTCCGCAGGTCAGCGGGATCCTCTACCGCGAGGAGCACGTCATCGGCGTAAGCCGAGAGGACGACCTCCACGCCCGGCCCTTGCAGAGCCAGTCCCGTCAACCTCGTCCGCAAGAGGCGCAGGAAAGGCTCCACGCAAACGGCGTATAACTGGCCGGACATGGGGCATCCCTGGCGCACCCCTCTCCTAAAGCGAAGGGGCGCCGTCAAGGACCCGTTAACCTTAATCAGACACTCCGCGGCGGCGTACAAAAGTCGGATCCGGGCGACGAAATGCGTCCCGAACCCGAAAGCGCGCAGAGTTCCGAGCAGATAGTCGTGATCCACCCTGTCGAACGCCTTCTCTTGGTCGAGGGATAGGAAGGCGACCGACAGACCAGCCTCCTGGGAGCAATGGATGAGGTCCCGGACCAGATGGATGTTGTCGTGGATCGTCCGGCCCGGGACCGTGTATGACTGGTCGGGGTGAATCATGTGGTCCAGCACGGCACCAAGGCGAGCAGACATCGCCCTGGCGAAGATTTTGTAGTCCGTGCTGAGGAGGGAGACCGGGCGCCAGTTCTTAAGGAGGCGGAGATCGCCCTTCTTAGGCAGCAGGACGATGACTGCCCTGCGCCAAGAGAGGGGCATCTCCCCGGTCGCCAGACTTTCCCCCAGGACCCGCGCGTAGTCGCCCCCCAGGACGTCCCAGAACGCCCTGTGGAACTCCACGGTCAGCCCGTCCAGCCCCGGGGATTTTCCCCTCGAGAGCCGGGCGAGGGCACCGGTCAGCTCCGCCAGGCTTAGCGGAGCTTCCAGATTTTCGGCGCCCTCCGGGCTGACCTTCGGCAGGTCCTCCCACAAAACTCTACGCGCTTCCTCGCTGGACGGATCCGGAGAGAACAGAGCCCCGTAATATTCACGGACCCTGTTGTTGACGCCCTCCGGATCCGAGACGAGAGAGCCGTCGTCGGCCAGCAGCGTCAAGAGCTGCTTACGGACACTCTGCCTTTTTTCCAGCGAGTAGAAGAAGGGGGAGCCGCGGTCCAGATCCCGCAGGAACCGGATCCGCGACCTCACGAACGCGCCTCGGGACCCGACGAGCTGCAGGTCCTTCAGCGCGGCCTTCTTCGCTTCGTACACCGTCCGCAGGGCCGGGTCCTGGACGACTTGACCGAGACGGGCTTCCAGGTCGAGCACCTCTTTTTCTAGGCGCCCGACTCTGGCCGCCCGCCTCTTGGTCGACCCCCTCGCGTACTCTTGACAGAAGACGCGGACGTGAGCCTTGCCCACGTCCCACCATAGCCTCAAGGAGGGGAAGCCCCCCTGCTTCCTTCTCCAGTCGGACCAGAATCGACGGAACGAGTCCTGGAACCGCACGTCCTCCAGCAGCCGGTTGTTAAAGTGCCAGTACGCGGACCCCGTCCTCGCGCGGAGCGAAGCGAGCTCCGCCCACACCAGGTGGTGGTCCGAACACGGCACCGGCCGCATGGAGGCCGCCGGGACGCAGGAAACGTACGCCCGAGACACGTAAAGGCGGTCGACTCTAGACCATCCAACTCCAGGCCTCACCCAAGTAAAGGCGCTGGAGTCGGGGTGGAGATTTCGCCAGACGTCCACCAAGTCGAAGGACCCGACCAGGTCCCTCAACTTCTCCATCGCCGTCATGCACTGCGGGGCACCGGAGCGGTCCCTCGCCTCGAGGGTGCAGTTAAAATCCCCCCCGAGGACAATGCAGTCGCCGACGTCGACGGAGCCAAGAAGAGCGGACACCTCTTCAAAGAAGCGCGTTTGCTGCGGGCCGGGATGAGGGGCGTACACGTTCACGAGATGGAGCGGCACGTCCCCCAGGCGAACCGTTACGTGCAGCAAGCGGCCTGGCACGGGCTCCTCGACCCCCAAGATCTCCGGCTGAAAATGCGGGCCCAGCAAGATGGCCACCCCACTAGAAATGGCGGTGAGGTGGCTCATGCGGACCTCTCCTTGCCATTCCAGGAGCCACGTGGCTTCGTCTCCCGGAACGGTGTGGGTTTCTTGCAGGAAGCACACCGCATATTTCCCCTCCCGCAGGAGCGAAAAATTGTCAAATCTACGGCGTGCCCCTCTGCCGCCGTTGATGTTGAGGCTGGCTATGGTTATCTTCATGGCAAAAGCATAGTGCAACCTCTACCTTAACCTATTGTGGGGGAGGGAGCGGAGTCTTTTGTTGAACTCCGCTCCCTCCGCAGCCCAGCGAGGAGTCCCTCGAGCTCGCGCAGCTCAAGGTGCTGCTCCTTTGTCAAGGGCCCGCCCGCGGCCAAGGTTTTAACGGCGGCGCGGACGGACCCCTTGATCAGCTCCGGCTCGGACCATTTTTCCAGGGCCAGTCGGGCTTGGTCGCGGCGACCCCGGCTCTGGGCCAAAAAGTCCCGGAGTTCCTTTGCAGGAACGAGGAGGGCCTCAGCGGCGGCCGCGAGCAGATCCACCGCCTCCCTGGCGGTGGTCTCTAGGTCTTCACCCGCGTCCCCCACCGAGTCCCCGTCCTCCTCCGGGAGGTGGCCGCCAGCAGCCGGCCCATCGACCGCACAAGGTACGGCAAATGAACCGGCCGCTCCAACCGGCCCTGGCACTGCCCCGATCCCACCCCCAGGATCGTCGGCAGAGGAGTCCCCACTGGGCTCTTTTAAAAATGGTGCTGGGTCGGGAAATGACAGCGGAAGGGGTTCCCCCTCCGCCCCAGGAACCGGAGAACAAGGAGAGACCCGGCCATAGGAAATCCCCAGGCCCTCCAAGTGCTCCAGCTCCAAAGTAAGGGGCGAGGGTGGGTGTTCCTCCCCCTCCCCGCTGCCACCCCCCGGCCCAGCATCTACAGTTTGATTAAAATCAATATATTTTGTTTCTGCCGGGTCGAGCAACTCCCGGGGGAAGTTGGGTAATAGCTGGGCGGGCTCAGGTTCGGCCTTTTCGGCCTCGCCCGCCTCAGTCCCCGGGACGCCCGGCCCGGCGGCTACGCATTCCTCCGCGGTCCCCACGCCCCCCACGACAGGCAGATCTTCCACTCCATCCCCGGGAGGCAGAGGCTGGGCAGCCTCAACTGTCTCACCCTCCCCGGGGAAAGACTCCTCGCGCCTGCAGCGCAATTTGGGGGCGCTGGTGGGGGACGCGGGACACGCGGCGGGCACCGACTCCTCCGCGGAGGGATGTTGTTCCCCCTCCGCGTCATTGGGGCGGTGCCTCTTTTTGTTCCTGGGGGCGCGCGGAGTCAGGGAGACCTCCATGTCTGCCGAGGCCTCCCGCTCCGCCCCCCCCTTTTCCTTTTCTTGCCCGCGCCCGGGCCCCTCTGTGGTGTTGTTCAAGGGCTCGGGCACGGGCTCGGGGCACCCCGCGCTCGCCGGTGACGGGGTTGGGCTGAGCGCGGTGGTCAAATTATCCGGCGCACTGAGGGGACCCGCCTCTTGATGTTTTGTCTTCTTCCGCGCCTTCTTTCCGGTCGGACGCTCTCCCTCCCCCCCGACGGAGGCCCTGAAAACAAAGGCCTCCGACGATGCCCGCGCACCTACGGCTCCCGGTACGCGGACGCAACTAGGGGGAGGGGTGGCGGCGGCACCAGCCTTGGCCGCCTTCGGTGGTTTGGCGGCCTTGGAGGCGGGGCAGTTCTTACGAACATGCCCCACCTCCCTGCAGGCATGGCACCGCACGCCGTCCGACGTCCAGAAGACGCGGTAGGCAGTCCCCTCGTGCACCACATTAAAATTCCCCTCCGTCGTGTCCTCCCGCGCCAGCCGGACAAAGAGCTGGCGGCGGAAGGAGAACACGTGGCGCAGGCTGTTCTCCCTGAGGCCGAGCGGTATGGGGTTGATCCCCGACCTTACCTCCCCCAGTTGGTGTAGGTGAGGGAGGAGGAGCTCAGCGGGAACAAAGGGCGGGACGTTTGAAATGATGACCCTCTGCGCGGTGGCCTCGAGAGGGTCCACCGGCAGGAACGTCCCGCCCACCGTGAGCCCCTTTTCAAGGGCCAGGGACACCGCCCGCTCCGACCCCAGGAAGAACACGGCCTTCCCAGACATCTTGGAGGCTGCGACAATGGCCGAGGGGCCGACTACCCCAGCCATCGCCCGCACGCACTCCTCGATGGTCATTGTGGGGTGAGTGTAGCTCTTGACCCCGTGTTTTTTGGTAATGAGTCTGAAAGGTGGCAGGGCAGCGGGTGGCGCAGGAGGGGCCGTGGAAGCGGTTGCCACCTGCGCATACGTCCTTGCTGGCCCTGCCACCGGCGTGGATGGGGTCGCCATCACGGGGTCCCTTTAAGGGCTACACCCACCCCAAAGTCACAGGCCTTAATGGTCTTTAATGGCCTCTTATGTTAACTGAGCAGAGGAGCCCTTAACGAGGCACCTCTCCCCTCGTTGACAATTGGGGAGAGGCCTTGCTCCCTCTGCTCAGTTGTCTTAAATGTTTTTTTTTTTTTTTTTTTTTTAATTAAATTTGGAAGAAAGAGGCTCTCAGAGAGAGAGGGGAGAAACAGAGTAACAGAGAAAGAGAGAGGGGGGGTGGGAAGGGGGGGACTGCGAGGGCAGGTCTCCCCTCGCAGCTGTGGGTGGGTGCACTCCCCAGATGGCAAAACACAAAAGTCTTTGGGGTGGTCTTCAGGTGGGGGGAGAAGATGTCTTCACCTGGGGTAGCTGGAGCCACCAGGCACTCCTAACGATCTTTAATTGGGTGATTGATGACAATCTTCAGCCTGGTAGCTCCAGCTATCCCAGGCTAGGCTAATGTGGGGGGTGGGGGGGGGTTCCAATTGTGGGGGGGGCCCAGTTGTAAGCACGGCCCCCACGCACACTACCACACACACACACACCCCCCGCGATGTTCCGGCCCTCAGTGGTCTTCTTTCCTCCCCCCACCGATACAACAAAGTCTGTTTGGGAAATGCACCCACACCCACCTGTAGAATTGTTGAGTCTCCCTCCTTCCACACTGGATGTTGGTTGTTGTGGTTTTTCCCCCTCTCTCCAACTCCTTGCAGAATGGTGAAAAGATGTTTAAAGTTTTCTGCTTTCTCCTCCTCTCCCTCTGGATAGAAGTTGTAGTGAAGCCCCTTCCTTCCTTCTCCTCCTGGGCTGGTCTCAGGGCTCTCCAGGCAGGAGCTCAAGTTGCTAGCTGCTCCTCTCACTGCTCACAGCTGCAACTGAGCAGGACACGCCTCCACTGCTTCACGATTGGTCCTTGTGCATGAAACTCTTTTAGAGTCTACCTGTGAAAACATAAAACAATAACGGTGCCACCCAACCTGGGTGACACTCCAGACATTTACAAGGCCCTTTTTTTCCCCCCCTTTTTTTGTTTTTTTTGTGTTTTTCTTTTTTTGGTTTTTTTTTTGGGCACTAAAATCACAATTTTTCCCCAGTGCCCCCTATAAAAGGGAAGGGGACACTAAAAGCACCGGCAATTAAAACAAATTAACTTTAAAACGTAAAATCAAATTAAAATTTGGTTGCCGGGCGTGATGATGCACTCCAGTCCCTCCGGTGCCCACCTCTCGCGGAAGGCCGCGAGCGTACCGGTGGACACCGCGTGCTCCATCTCCAAGGACACCCTGGACCGGATGTAAGAGCGGAAGAGAGGCAGGCAGTCAGGTTGAACGACCCCCTCGACCGCCCGCTGCCTGGACCGGCTGATGGCACCCTTGGCCGTGCCCAGGAGCAGTCCTACGAGGAGGCCTTCGGACCTACCCGCTCCCCTCCGCACAGGGTGCCCAAAGATCAGGAGGGTGGGACTGAAGTGCAGCCAGAATTTCAGGAGCAGCCCCTTCAAATAATGGAACAGGGGCTGCAACCTCGTGCACTCAATAAAAACATGGAACACGGACTCCTCCAGACCGCAGAAATTGCAGGCGGCCTGGGAGTCCGTGAACCGGCTTAAAAATTTGTTGCACGGCACTGCTCCGTGCACCACCCTCCAGGCCAAGTCCCCGATGAATAGTGGGAGGACCCCTGCGTAGAGTGCCCTCCATCGGGGACCCCCGCCTCCTCCGGACGGCAAGATGGTACGCCATGGCGTGTCCGGACGGCCGGCGAGGATGGCAAAGTTGAGGGTGTGCAGGAGCAGCCCGTACAGGAAACCCCTCCGCGCGGAACTGAAAGGCACGGAGGGGATTTCCCCGAGGCGGCTCAAGTTGTGAGGCGCCGGCCCCCGAGGGAGGTTCCGGGGTTTGGCGCCGATGAGGAATTCCGTCCGGACGGGGGTCAGTTCGGACGGGATCTCCCCACGTGCTTGAGCCTCCTCGATACACCTAACGGAGTCAGGGCCCAGAGCTGTTTTTAGCGACTCGATGGCATCGGCCGCGCGGCGGACGTTGGCAGAATTTAGGCGCCGCGCCAGCGTGACTGGCGCCATCCAGCCCGCTCCTCCGCCATCGAGCAGGTCCCTGACCCTGGTCACCTCACCAGCCACAGCCCTCTCTTCCGACCGCCACATGAAGCCTCGGCCGTGGAGGTACGGATTCCCGAGCAGCGGTTCCTGCAGGACGGCCGCCACTCCAGCCGGCGGAGAGCTGCGCTTGGTGGAGACTTTGTTCCAGACCCTGATGAGTTCCCTGTAAAAGACAGGCAGCTCCCGGAGGGCGGTCCTGGCACCCCCCAAGTTCACAAACAGGAGCTGCGTGTCATAATTGAGGTCGAGCTGCTGGCGGAAGAAATACCTCGCCAGAGCACACCACCTAGGAGGGGGCTCGACGTAAAGGTATCTCTGCAGGGTCTGAAGACGGAAAGTCGCGAGCTGGGCGCTGACGCACACCAACGACTGACCGCCCTCCTCAAGCGGGAGACTCAAGACCGCGACAGAGACCCAGTGCTTCCTGTTGTTCCAGAAGAAGTCCACCAGCTTCTTCTGTATCTTGGCGACAAACGCAGGGGGAGGGGTCAAAGTGACCAGCCGGTACCACAGCATTGCGGCCACCAGCTGGTTTATGACTAGCGCTCGACCCCTGTAGGACAGCACTCGGAGCAGTCCTGTCCAGCGCCCTAGGCGAGCGGCGACCTTGGCCTCCAGCTCCTGCCAGTTCGCCGGCCAGGCTTCCTCGTCGGGGCTAAGGTAGACTCCCAGATAGAGGAGATGGGTCGTGCTCCAGGCAAAAGGCCTGAGCTCCTCCGGCAGGGAGTCCACCCGCCACTGACCCACCAGGAGTCCGGAACATTTCTCCCAGTTGATCCTGGCGGAGGACGCGGCCGAGTAAATCTCCTGGCACTCACGCATCCTCCGCAGGTCAGCGGGATCCTCTACCGCGAGGAGCACGTCATCGGCGTAAGCCGAGAGGACGACCTCCACGCCCGGCCCTTGCAGAGCCAGTCCCGTCAACCTCGTCCGCAAGAGGCGCAGGAAAGGCTCCACGCAAACGGCGTATAACTGGCCGGACATGGGGCATCCCTGGCGCACCCCTCTCCTAAAGCGAAGGGGCGCCGTCAAGGACCCGTTAACCTTAATCAGACACTCCGCGGCGGCGTACAAAAGTCGGATCCGGGCGACGAAATGCGTCCCGAACCCGAAAGCGCGCAGAGTTCCGAGCAGATAGTCGTGATCCACCCTGTCGAACGCCTTCTCTTGGTCGAGGGATAGGAAGGCGACCGACAGACCAGCCTCCTGGGAGCAATGGATGAGGTCCCGGACCAGATGGATGTTGTCGTGGATCGTCCGGCCCGGGACCGTGTATGACTGGTCGGGGTGGATCATGTGGTCCAGCACGGCACCAAGGCGAGCAGACATCGCCCTGGCGAAGATTTTGTAGTCCGTGCTGAGGAGGGAGACCGGGCGCCAGTTCTTAAGGAGGCGGAGATCGCCCTTCTTAGGCAGCAGGACGATGACTGCCCTGCGCCAAGAGAGGGGCATCTCCCCGGTCGCCAGACTTTCCCCCAGGACCCGCGCGTAGTCGCCCCCCAGGACGTCCCAGAACGCCCTGTGGAACTCCACGGTCAGCCCGTCCAGCCCCGGGGATTTTCCCCTCGAGAGCCGGGCGAGGGCACCGGTCAGCTCCGCCAGGCTTAGCGGAGCTTCCAGATTTTCGGCGCCCTCCGGGCTGACCTTCGGCAGGTCCTCCCACAAAACTCTACGCGCTTCCTCGCTGGACGGATCCGGAGAGAACAGAGCCCCGTAATATTCACGGACCCTGTTGTTGACGCCCTCCGGATCCGAGACGAGAGAGCCGTCGTCGGCCAGCAGCGTCAAGAGCTGCTTACGGACACTCTGCCTTTTTTCCAGCGAGTAGAAGAAGGGGGAGCCGCGGTCCAGATCCCGCAGGAACCGGATCCGCGACCTCACGAACGCGCCTCGGGACCCGACGAGCTGCAGGTCCTTCAGCGCGGCCTTCTTCGCTTCGTACACCGTCCGCAGGGCCGGGTCCTGGACGACTTGACCGAGACGGGCTTCCAGGTCGAGCACCTCTTTTTCTAGGCGCCCGACTCTGGCCGCCCGCCTCTTGGTCGACCCCCTCGCGTACTCTTGACAGAAGACGCGGACGTGAGCCTTGCCCACGTCCCACCATAGCCTCAAGGAGGGGAAGCCCCCCTGCTTCCTTCTCCAGTCGGACCAGAATCGACGGAACGAGTCCTGGAACCGCACGTCCTCCAGCAGCCGGTTGTTAAAGTGCCAGTACGCGGACCCCGTCCTCGCGCGGAGCGAAGCGAGCTCCGCCCACACCAGGTGGTGGTCCGAACACGGCACCGGCCGCATGGAGGCCGCCGGGACGCAGGAAACGTACGCCCGAGACACGTAAAGGCGGTCGACTCTAGACCATCCAACTCCAGGCCTCACCCAAGTAAAGGCGCTGGAGTCGGGGTGGAGATTTCGCCAGACGTCCACCAAGTCGAAGGACCCGACCAGGTCCCTCAACTTCTCCATCGCCGTCATGCACTGCGGGGCACCGGAGCGGTCCCTCGCCTCGAGGGTGCAGTTAAAATCCCCCCCGAGGACAATGCAGTCGCCGACGTCGACGGAGCCAAGAAGAGCGGACACCTCTTCAAAGAAGCGCGTTTGCTGCGGGCCGGGATGAGGGGCGTACACGTTCACGAGATGGAGCGGCACGTCCCCCAGGCGAACCGTTACGTGCAGCAAGCGGCCTGGCACGGGCTCCTCGACCCCCAAGATCTCCGGCTGAAAATGCGGGCCCAGCAAGATGGCCACCCCACTAGAAATGGCGGTGAGGTGGCTCATGCGGACCTCTCCTTGCCATTCCAGGAGCCACGTGGCTTCGTCTCCCGGAACGGTGTGGGTTTCTTGCAGGAAGCACACCGCATATTTCCCCTCCCGCAGGAGCGAAAAATTGTCAAATCTACGGCGTGCCCCTCTGCCGCCGTTGATGTTGAGGCTGGCTATGGTTATCTTCATGACAAAAGCATAGTGCAACCTCTACCTTAACCTATTGTGGGGGAGGGAGCGGAGTCTTTTGTTGAACTCCGCTCCCTCCGCAGCCCAGCGAGGAGTCCCTCGAGCTCGCGCAGCTCAAGGTGCTGCTCCTTTGTCAAGGGCCCCCCCGCGGCCAAGGTTTTAACGGCGGCGCGGACGGACCCCTTGATCAGCTCCGGCTCGGACCATTTTTCCAGGGCCAGTCGGGCTTGGTCGCGGCGACCCCGGCTCTGGGCCAAAAAGTCCCGGAGTTCCTTTGCAGGAACGAGGAGGGCCTCAGCGGCGGCCGCGAGCAGATCCACCGCCTCACTGGCGGTGGTCTCTAGGTCTTCACCCGCGTCCCCCACCGAGTCCCCGTCCTCCTCCGGGAGGTGGCCGCCAGCAGCCGGCCCATCGACCGCACAAGGTACGGCAAATGAACCGGCCGCTCCAACCGGCCCTGGCACTGCCCCGATCCCACCCCCAGGATCGTCGGCAGAGGAGTCCCCACTGGGCTCTTTTAAAAATGGTGCTGGGTCGGGAAATGACAGCGGAAGGGGTTCCCCCTCCGCCCCAGGAACCGGAGAACAAGGAGAGACCCGGCCATAGGAAATCCCCAGGCCCTCCAAGTGCTCCAGCTCCAAAGTAAGGGGCGAGGGTGGGTGTTCCTCCCCCTCCCCGCTGCCACCCCCCGGCCCAGCATCTACAGTTTGATTAAAATCAATATATTTTGTTTCTGCCGGGTCGAGCAACTCCCGGGGGAAGTTGGGTAATAGCTGGGCGGGCTCAGGTTCGGCCTTTTCGGCCTCGCCCGCCTCAGTCCCCGGGACGCCCGGCCCGGCGGCTACGCATTCCTCCGCGGTCCCCACGCCCCCCACGACAGGCAGATCTTCCACTCCATCCCCGGGAGGCAGAGGCTGGGCAGCCTCAACTGTCTCACCCTCCCCGGGGAAAGACTCCTCGCGCCTGCAGCGCAATTTGGGGGCGCTGGTGGGGGACGCGGGACACGCGGCGGGCACCGACTCCTCCGCGGAGGGATGTTGTTCCCCCTCCGCGTCATTGGGGCGGTGCCTCTTTTTGTTCCTGGGGGCGCGCGGAGTCAGGGAGACCTCCATGTCTGCCGAGGCCTCCCGCTCCGCCCCCCCCTTTTCCTTTTCTTGCCCGCGCCCGGGCCCCTCTGTGGTGTTGTTCAAGGGCTCGGGCACGGGCTCGGGGCACCCCGCGCTCGCCGGTGACGGGGTTGGGCTGAGCGCGGTGGTCAAATTATCCGGCGCACTGAGGGGACCCGCCTCTTGATGTTTTGTCTTCTTCCGCGCCTTCTTTCCGGTCGGACGCTCTCCCTCCCCCCCGACGGAGGCCCTGAAAACAAAGGCCTCCGACGATGCCCGCGCACCTACGGCTCCCGGTACGCGGACGCAACTAGGGGGAGGGGTGGCGGCGGCACCAGCCTTGGCCGCCTTCGGTGGTTTGGCGGCCTTGGAGGCGGGGCAGTTCTTACGAACATGCCCCACCTCCCTGCAGGCATGGCACCGCACGCCGTCCGACGTCCAGAAGACGCGGTAGGCAGTCCCCTCGTGCACCACATTAAAATTCCCCTCCGTCGTGTCCTCCCGCGCCAGCCGGACAAAGAGCTGGCGGCGGAAGGAGAACACGTGGCGCAGGCTGTTCTCCCTGAGGCCGAGCGGTATGGGGTTGATCCCCGACCTTACCTCCCCCAGTTGGTGTAGGTGAGGGAGGAGGAGCTCAGCGGGAACAAAGGGCGGGACGTTTGAAATGATGACCCTCTGCGCGGTGGCCTCGAGAGGGTCCACCGGCAGGAACGTCCCGCCCACCGTGAGCCCCTTTTCAAGGGCCAGGGACACCGCCCGCTCCGACCCCAGGAAGAACACGGCCTTCCCAGACATCTTGGAGGCTGCGACAATGGCCGAGGGGCCGACTACCCCAGCCATCGCCCGCACGCACTCCTCGATGGTCATTGTGGGGTGAGTGTAGCTCTTGACCCCGTGTTTTTTGGTAATGAGTCTGAAAGGTGGCAGGGCAGCGGGTGGCGCAGGAGGGGCCGTGGAAGCGGTTGCCACCTGCGCATACGTCCTTGCTGGCCCTGCCACCGGCGTGGATGGGGTCGCCATCACGGGGTCCCTTTAAGGGCTACACCCACCCCAAAGTCACAGGCCTTAATGGTCTTTAATGGCCTCTTATGTTAACTGAGCAGAGGAGCCCTTAACGAGGCACCTCTCCCCTCGTTGACAATTGGGGAGAGGCCTTGCTCCCTCTGCTCAGTTGTCTTAAATGTTTTTTTTTTTTTTTTTTTTTTAAATTAAATTTGGAAGAAAGAGGCTCTCAGAGAGAGAGGGGAGAAACAGAGTAACAGAGAAAGAGAGAGGGGGGGTGGGAAGGGGGGGACTGCGAGGGCAGGTCTCCCCTCGCAGCTGTGGGTGGGTGCACTCCCCAGATGGCAAAACACAAAAGTCTTTGGGGTGGTCTTCAGGTGGGGGGAGAAGATGTCTTCACCTGGGGTAGCTGGAGCCACCAGGCACTCCTAACGATCTTTAATTGGGTGATTGATGACAATCTTCAGCCTGGTAGCTCCAGCTATCCCAGGCTAGGCTAATGTGGGGGGTGGGGGGGGGTTCCAATTGTGGGGGGGGCCCAGTTGTAAGCACGGCCCCCACGCACACTACCACACACACACACACCCCCCGCGATGTTCCGGCCCTCAGTGGTCTTCTTTCCTCCCCCCACCGATACAACAAAGTCTGTTTGGGAAATGCACCCACACCCACCTGTAGAATTGTTGAGTCTCCCTCCTTCCACACTGGATGTTGGTTGTTGTGGTTTTTCCCCCTCTCTCCAACTCCTTGCAGAATGGTGAAAAGATGTTTAAAGTTTTCTGCTTTCTCCTCCTCTCCCTCTGGATAGAAGTTGTAGTGAAGCCCCTTCCTTCCTTCTCCTCCTGGGCTGGTCTCAGGGCTCTCCAGGCAGGAGCTCAAGTTGCTAGCTGCTCCTCTCACTGCTCACAGCTGCAACTGAGCAGGACACGCCTCCACTGCTTCACGATTGGTCCTTGTGCATGAAACTCTTTTAGAGTCTACCTGTGAAAACATAAAACAATAACGGTGCCACCCAACCTGGGTGACACTCCAGACATTTACAAGGCCCTTTTTTTCCCCCCCTTTTTTTGTTTTTTTTGTGTTTTTCTTTTTTTGGTTTTTTTTTTGGGCACTAAAATCACAATTTTTCCCCAGTGCCCCCTATAAAAGGGAAGGGGACACTAAAAGCACCGGCAATTAAAACAAATTAACTTTAAAACGTAAAATCAAATTAAAATTTGGTTGCCGGGCGTGATGATGCACTCCAGTCCCTCCGGTGCCCACCTCTCGCGGAAGGCCGCGAGCGTACCGGTGGACACCGCGTGCTCCATCTCCAAGGACACCCTGGACCGGATGTAAGAGCGGAAGAGAGGCAGGCAGTCAGGTTGAACGACCCCCTCGACCGCCCGCTGCCTGGACCGGCTGATGGCACCCTTGGCCGTGCCCAGGAGCAGTCCTACGAGGAGGCCTTCGGACCTACCCGCTCCCCTCCGCACAGGGTGCCCAAAGATCAGGAGGGTGGGACTGAAGTGCAGCCAGAATTTCAGGAGCAGCCCCTTCAAATAATGGAACAGGGGCTGCAACCTCGTGCACTCAATAAAAACATGGAACACGGACTCCTCCAGACCGCAGAAATTGCAGGCGGCCTGGGAGTCCGTGAACCGGCTTAAAAATTTGTTGCACGGCACTGCTCCGTGCACCACCCTCCAGGCCAAGTCCCCGATGAATAGTGGGAGGACCCCTGCGTAGAGTGCCCTCCATCGGGGACCCCCGCCTCCTCCGGACGGCAAGATGGTACGCCATGGCGTGTCCGGACGGCCGGCGAGGATGGCAAAGTTGAGGGTGTGCAGGAGCAGCCCGTACAGGAAACCCCTCCGCGCGGAACTGAAAGGCACGGAGGGGATTTCCCCGAGGCGGCTCAAGTTGTGAGGCGCCGGCCCCCGAGGGAGGTTCCGGGGTTTGGCGCCGATGAGGAATTCCGTCCGGACGGGGGTCAGTTCGGACGGGATCTCCCCACGTGCTTGAGCCTCCTCGATACACCTAACGGAGTCAGGGCCCAGAGCTGTTTTTAGCGACTCGATGGCATCGGCCGCGCGGCGGACGTTGGCAGAATTTAGGCGCCGCGCCAGCGTGACTGGCGCCATCCAGCCCGCTCCTCCGCCATCGAGCAGGTCCCTGACCCTGGTCACCTCACCAGCCACAGCCCTCTCTTCCGACCGCCACATGAAGCCTCGGCCGTGGAGGTACGGATTCCCGAGCAGCGGTTCCTGCAGGACGGCCGCCACTCCAGCCGGCGGAGAGCTGCGCTTGGTGGAGACTTTGTTCCAGACCCTGATGAGTTCCCTGTAAAAGACAGGCAGCTCCCGGAGGGCGGTCCTGGCACCCCCCAAGTTCACAAACAGGAGCTGCGTGTCATAATTGAGGTCGAGCTGCTGGCGGAAGAAATACCTCGCCAGAGCACACCACCTAGGAGGGGGCTCGACGTAAAGGTATCTCTGCAGGGTCTGAAGACGGAAAGTCGCGAGCTGGGCGCTGACGCACACCAACGACTGACCGCCCTCCTCAAGCGGGAGACTCAAGACCGCGACAGAGACCCAGTGCTTCCTGTTGTTCCAGAAGAAGTCCACCAGCTTCTTCTGTATCTTGGCGACAAACGCAGGGGGAGGGGTCAAAGTGACCAGCCGGTACCACAGCATTGCGGCCACCAGCTGGTTTATGACTAGCGCTCGACCCCTGTAGGACAGCACTCGGAGCAGTCCTGTCCAGCGCCCTAGGCGAGCGGCGACCTTGGCCTCCAGCTCCTGCCAGTTCGCCGGCCAGGCTTCCTCGTCGGGGCTAAGGTAGACTCCCAGATAGAGGAGATGGGTCGTGCTCCAGGCAAAAGGCCTGAGCTCCTCCGGCAGGGAGTCCACCCGCCACTGACCCACCAGGAGTCCGGAACATTTCTCCCAGTTGATCCTGGCGGAGGACGCGGCCGAGTAAATCTCCTGGCACTCACGCATCCTCCGCAGGTCAGCGGGATCCTCTACCGCGAGGAGCACGTCATCGGCGTAAGCCGAGAGGACGACCTCCACGCCCGGCCCTTGCAGAGCCAGTCCCGTCAACCTCGTCCGCAAGAGGCGCAGGAAAGGCTCCACGCAAACGACGTATAACTGGCCGGACATGGGGCATCCCTGGCGCACCCCTCTCCTAAAGCGAAGGGGCGCCGTCAAGGACCCGTTAACCTTAATCAGACACTCCGCGGCGGCGTACAAAAGTCGGATCCGGGCGACGAAATGCGTCCCGAACCCGAAAGCGCGCAGAGTTCCGAGCAGATAGTCGTGATCCACCCTGTCGAACGCCTTCTCTTGGTCGAGGGATAGGAAGGCGACCGACAGACCAGCCTCCTGGGAACAATGGATGAGGTCCCGGACCAGATGGATGTTGTCGTGGATCGTCCGGCCCGGGACCGTGTATGACTGGTCGGGGTGGATCATGTGGTCCAGCACGGCACCAAGGCGAGCAGACATCGCCCTGGCGAAGATTTTGTAGTCCGTGCTGAGGAGGGAGACCGGGCGCCAGTTCTTAAGGAGGCGGAGATCGCCCTTCTTAGGCAGCAGGACGATGACTGCCCTGCGCCAAGAGAGGGGCATCTCCCCGGTCGCCAGACTTTCCCCCAGGACCCGCGCGTAGTCGCCCCCCAGGACGTCCCAGAACGCCCTGTGGAACTCCACGGTCAGCCCGTCCAGCCCCGGGGATTTTCCCCTCGAGAGCCGGGCGAGGGCACCGGTCAGCTCCGCCAGGCTTAGCGGAGCTTCCAGATTTTCGGCGCCCTCCGGGCTGACCTTCGGCAGGTCCTCCCACAAAACTCTACGCGCTTCCTCGCTGGACGGATCCGGAGAGAACAGAGCCCCGTAATATTCACGGACCCTGTTGTTGACGCCCTCCGGATCCGAGACGAGAGAGCCGTCGTCGGCCAGCAGCGTCAAGAGCTGCTTACGGACACTCTGCCTTTTTTCCAGCGAGTAGAAGAAGGGGGAGCCGCGGTCCAGATCCCGCAGGAACCGGATCCGCGACCTCACGAACGCGCCTCGGGACCCGACGAGCTGCAGGTCCTTCAGCGCGGCCTTCTTCGCTTCGTACACCGTCCGCAGGGCCGGGTCCTGGACGACTTGACCGAGACGGGCTTCCAGGTCGAGCACCTCTTTTTCTAGGCGCCCGACTCTGGCCGCCCGCCTCTTGGTCGACCCCCTCGCGTACTCTTGACAGAAGACGCGGACGTGAGCCTTGCCCACGTCCCACCATAGCCTCAAGGAGGGGAAGCCCCCCTGCTTCCTTCTCCAGTCGGACCAGAATCGACGGAACGAGTCCTGGAACCGCACGTCCTCCAGCAGCCGGTTGTTAAAGTGCCAGTACGCGGACCCCGTCCTCGCGCGGAGCGAAGCGAGCTCCGCCCACACCAGGTGGTGGTCCGAACACGGCACCGGCCGCATGGAGGCCGCCGGGACGCAGGAAACGTACGCCCGAGACACGTAAAGGCGGTCGACTCTAGACCATCCAACTCCAGGCCTCACCCAAGTAAAGGCGCTGGAGTCGGGGTGGAGATTTCGCCAGACGTCCACCAAGTCGAAGGACCCGACCAGGTCCCTCAACTTCTCCATCGCCGTCATGCACTGCGGGGCACCGGAGCGGTCCCTCGCCTCGAGGGTGCAGTTAAAATCCCCCCCGAGGACAATGCAGTCGCCGACGTCGACGGAGCCAAGAAGAGCGGACACCTCTTCAAAGAAGCGCGTTTGCTGCGGGCCGGGATGAGGGGCGTACACGTTCACGAGATGGAGCGGCACGTCCCCCAGGCGAACCGTTACGTGCAGCAAGCGGCCTGGCACGGGCTCCTCGACCCCCAAGATCTCCGGCTGAAAATGCGGGCCCAGCAAGATGGCCACCCCACTAGAAATGGCGGTGAGGTGGCTCATGCGGACCTCTCCTTGCCATTCCAGGAGCCACGTGGCTTCGTCTCCCGGAACGGTGTGGGTTTCTTGCAGGAAGCACACCGCATATTTCCCCTCCCGCAGGAGCGAAAAATTGTCAAATCTACGGCGTGCCCCTCTGCCGCCGTTGATGTTGAGGCTGGCTATGGTTATCTTCATGGCAAAAGCATAGTGCAACCTCTACCTTAACCTATTGTGGGGGAGGGAGCGGAGTCTTTTGTTGAACTCCGCTCCCTCCGCAGCCCAGCGAGGAGTCCCTCGAGCTCGCGCAGCTCAAGGTGCTGCTCCTTTGTCAAGGGCCCGCCCGCGGCCAAGGTTTTAACGGCGGCGCGGACGGACCCCTTGATCAGCTCCGGCTCGGACCATTTTTCCAGGGCCAGTCGGGCTTGGTCGCGGCGACCCCGGCTCTGGGCCAAAAAGTCCCGGAGTTCCTTTGCAGGAACGAGGAGGGCCTCAGCGGCGGCCGCGAGCAGATCCACCGCCTCCCTGGCGGTGGTCTCTAGGTCTTCACCCGCGTCCCCCACCGAGTCCCCGTCCTCCTCCGGGAGGTGGCCGCCAGCAGCCGGCCCATCGACCGCACAAGGTACGGCAAATGAACCGGCCGCTCCAACCGGCCCTGGCACTGCCCCGATCCCACCCCCAGGATCGTCGGCAGAGGAGTCCCCACTGGGCTCTTTTAAAAATGGTGCTGGGTCGGGAAATGACAGCGGAAGGGGTTCCCCCTCCGCCCCAGGAACCGGAGAACAAGGAGAGACCCGGCCATAGGAAATCCCCAGGCCCTCCAAGTGCTCCAGCTCCAAAGTAAGGGGCGAGGGTGGGTGTTCCTCCCCCTCCCCGCTGCCACCCCCCGGCCCAGCATCTACAGTTTGATTAAAATCAATATATTTTGTTTCTGCCGGGTCGAGCAACTCCCGGGGGAAGTTGGGTAATAGCTGGGCGGGCTCAGGTTCGGCCTTTTCGGCCTCGCCCGCCTCAGTCCCCGGGACGCCCGGCCCGGCGGCTACGCATTCCTCCGCGGTCCCCACGCCCCCCACGACAGGCAGATCTTCCACTCCATCCCCGGGAGGCAGAGGCTGGGCAGCCTCAACTGTCTCACCCTCCCCGGGGAAAGACTCCTCGCGCCTGCAGCGCAATTTGGGGGCGCTGGTGGGGGACGCGGGACACGCGGCGGGCACCGACTCCTCCGCGGAGGGATGTTGTTCCCCCTCCGCGTCATTGGGGCGGTGCCTCTTTTTGTTCCTGGGGGCGCGCGGAGTCAGGGAGACCTCCATGTCTGCCGAGGCCTCCCGCTCCGCCCCCCCCTTTTCCTTTTCTTGCCCGCGCCCGGGCCCCTCTGTGGTGTTGTTCAAGGGCTCGGGCACGGGCTCGGGGCACCCCACGCTCGCCGGTGACGGGGTTGGGCTGAGCGCGGTGGTCAAATTATCCGGCGCACTGAGGGGACCCGCCTCTTGATGTTTTGTCTTCTTCCGCGCCTTCTTTCCGGTCGGACGCTCTCCCTCCCCCCCGACGGAGGCCCTGAAAACAAAGGCCTCCGACGATGCCCGCGCACCTACGGCTCCCGGTACGCGGACGCAACTAGGGGGAGGGGTGGCGGCGGCACCAGCCTTGGCCGCCTTCGGTGGTTTGGCGGCCTTGGAGGCGGGGCAGTTCTTACGAACATGCCCCACCTCCCTGCAGGCATGGCACCGCACGCCGTCCGACGTCCAGAAGACGCGGTAGGCAGTCCCCTCGTGCACCACATTAAAATTCCCCTCCGTCGTGTCCTCCCGCGCCAGCCGGACAAAGAGCTGGCGGCGGAAGGAGAACACGTGGCGCAGGCTGTTCTCCCTGAGGCCGAGCGGTATGGGGTTGATCCCCGACCTTACCTCCCCCAGTTGGTGTAGGTGAGGGAGGAGGAGCTCAGCGGGAACAAAGGGCGGGACGTTTGAAATGATGACCCTCTGCGCGGTGGCCTCGAGAGGGTCCACCGGCAGGAACGTCCCGCCCACCGTGAGCCCCTTTTCAAGGGCCAGGGACACCGCCCGCTCCGACCCCAGGAAGAACACGGCCTTCCCAGACATCTTGGAGGCTGCGACAATGGCCGAGGGGCCGACTACCCCAGCCATCGCCCACACGCACTCCTCGATGGTCATTGTGGGGTGAGTGTAGCTCTTGACCCCGTGTTTTTTGGTAATGAGTCTGAAAGGTGGCAGGGCAGCGGGTGGCGCAGGAGGGGCCGTGGAAGCGGTTGCCACCTGCGCATACGTCCTTGCTGGCCCTGCCACCGGCGTGGATGGGGTCGCCATCACGGGGTCCCTTTAAGGGCTACACCCACCCCAAAGTCACAGGCCTTAATGGTCTTTAATGGCCTCTTATGTTAACTGAGCAGAGGAGCCCTTAACGAGGCACCTCTCCCCTCGTTGACAATTGGGGAGAGGCCTTGCTCCCTCTGCTCAGTTGTCTTAAATGTTTTTTTTTTTTTTTTTTTTTAATTAAATTTGGAAGAAAGAGGCTCTCAGAGAGAGAGGGGAGAAACAGAGTAACAGAGAAAGAGAGAGGGGGGGTGGGAAGGGGGGGACTGCGAGGGCAGGTCTCCCCTCGCAGCTGTGGGTGGGTGCACTCCCCAGATGGCAAAACACAAAAGTCTTTGGGGTGGTCTTCAGGTGGGGGGAGAAGATGTCTTCACCTGGGGTAGCTGGAGCCACCAGGCACTCCTAACGATCTTTAATTGGGTGATTGATGACAATCTTCAGCCTGGTAGCTCCAGCTATCCCAGGCTAGGCTAATGTGGGGGGTGGGGGGGGGTTCCAATTGTGGGGGGGGCCCAGTTGTAAGCACGGCCCCCACGCACACTACCACACACACACACACCCCCCGCGATGTTCCGGCCCTCAGTGGTCTTCTTTCCTCCCCCCACCGATACAACAAAGTCTGTTTGGGAAATGCACCCACACCCACCTGTAGAATTGTTGAGTCTCCCTCCTTCCACACTGGATGTTGGTTGTTGTGGTTTTTCCCCCTCTCTCCAACTCCTTGCAGAATGGTGAAAAGATGTTTAAAGTTTTCTGCTTTCTCCTCCTCTCCCTCTGGATAGAAGTTGTAGTGAAGCCCCTTCCTTCCTTCTCCTCCTGGGCTGGTCTCAGGGCTCTCCAGGCAGGAGCTCAAGTTGCTAGCTGCTCCTCTCACTGCTCACAGCTGCAACTGAGCAGGACACGCCTCCACTGCTTCACGATTGGTCCTTGTGCATGAAACTCTTTTAGAGTCTACCTGCGAAAACATAAACATTAAACTGTGCCACCCGACCTGGGTGACACTCCAGACATTTACAAGGCCCATTTTTTTTTTCCCCCCTTTTTTGTGTTTTTTTTTTTTTTCTTTTTTTTTTGTTTTTTTTTTGGGCACTAAAATCACAATTTTTCCCCAGTGCCCCCTATAAAAGGGAAGGGGACACTAAAAGCACCGGCAATTAAAACAAATTAACTTTAAAACGTAAAATCAAATTAAAATTTGGTTGCCGGGCGTGATGATGCACTCCAGTCCCTCCGGTGCCCACCTCTCGCGGAAGGCCGCGAGCGTACCGGTGGACACCGCGTGCTCCATCTCCAAGGACACCCTGGACCGGATGTAAGAGCGGAAGAGAGGCAGGCAGTCAGGTTGAACGACCCCCTCGACCGCCCGCTGCCTGGACCGGCTGATGGCACCCTTGGCCGTGCCCAGGAGCAGTCCTACGAGGAGGCCTTCGGACCTACCCGCTCCCCTCCGCACAGGGTGCCCAAAGATCAGGAGAGTGGGACTGAAGTGCAGCCAGAATTTCAGGAGCAGCCCCTTCAAATAATGGAACAGGGGCTGCAACCTTGTGCACTCAATAAAAACATGGAACACGGACTCCTCCAGACCGCAGAAATTGCAGGCGGCCTGGGAGTCCGTGAACCGGCTTAAAAATTTGTTGCACGGCACTGCTCCGTGCACCACCCTCCAGGCCAAGTCCCCGATGAATAGTGGGAGGACCCCTGCGTAGAGTGCCCTCCATCGGGGACCCCCGCCTCCTCCGGACGGCAAGATGGTGCGCCATGGCGTGTCCGGACGGCCGGCGAGGATGGCAAAGTTGAGGGTGTGCAGGAGCAGCCCGTACAGGAAACCCCTCCGCGCGGAACTGAAAGGCACGGAGGGGATTTCCCCGAGGCGGCTCAAGTTGTGAGGCGCCGGCCCCCGAGGGAGGTTCCGGGGTTTGGCGCCGATGAGGAATTCCGTCCGGACGGGGGTCAGTTCGGACGGGATCTCCCCACGTGCTTGAGCCTCCTCGATACACCTAACGGAGTCAGGGCCCAGAGCTGTTTTTAGCGACTCGATGGCATCGGCCGCGCGGCGGACGTTGGCAGAATTTAGGCGCCGCGCCAGCGTGACTGGCGCCATCCAGCCCGCTCCTCCGCCATCGAGCAGGTCCCTGACCCTGGTCACCTCACCAGCCACAGCCCTCTCTTCCGACCGCCACATGAAGCCTCGGCCGTGGAGGTACGGATTCCCGAGCAGCGGCTCCTGCAGGACGGCCGCCACTCCAGCCGGCGGAGAGCTGCGCTTGGTGGAGACTTTGTTCCAGACCCTGATGAGTTCCCTGTAAAAGACAGGCAGCTCCCGGAGGGCGGTCCTGGCACCCCCCAAGTTCACAAACAGGAGCTGCGTGTCATAATTGAGGTCGAGCTGCTGGCGGAAGAAATACCTCGCCAGAGCACACCACCTAGGAGGGGGCTCGACGTAAAGGTATCTCTGCAGGGTCTGAAGACGGAAAGTCGCGAGCTGGGCGCTGACGCACACCAACGACTGACCGCCCTCCTCAAGCGGGAGACTCAAGACCGCGACAGAGACCCAGTGCTTCCTGTTGTTCCAGAAGAAGTCCACCAGCTTCTTCTGTATCTTGGCGACAAACGCAGGGGGAGGGGTCAAAGTGACCAGCCGGTACCACAGCATTGCGGCCACCAGCTGGTTTATGACTAGCGCTCGACCCCTGTAGGACAGCACTCGGAGCAGTCCTGTCCAGCGCCCTAGGCGAGCGGTGACCTTGGCCTCCAGCTCCTGCCAGTTCGCCGGCCAGGCTTCCTCGTCGGGGCTAAGGTAGACTCCCAGATAGAGGAGATGGGTCGTGCTCCAGGCAAAAGGCCTGAGCTCCTCCGGCAGGGAGTCCACCCGCCACTGACCCACCAGGAGTCCGGAACATTTCTCCCAGTTGATCCTGGCGGAGGACGCGGCCGAGTAAATCTCCTGGCACTCACGCATCCTCCGCAGGTCAGCGGGATCCTCTACCGCGAGGAGCACGTCATCGGCGTAAGCCGAGAGGACGACCTCCACGCCCGGCCCTTGCAGAGCCAGTCCCGTCAACCTCGTCCGCAAGAGGCGCAGGAAAGGCTCCACGCAAACGGCGTATAACTGGCCGGACATGGGGCATCCCTGGCGCACCCCTCTCCTAAAGCGAAGGGGCGCCGTCAAGGACCCGTTAACCTTAATCAGACACTCCGCGGCGGCGTACAAAAGTCGGATCCGGGCGACGAAATGCGTCCCGAACCCGAAAGCGCGCAGAGTTCCGAGCAGATAGTCGTGATCCACCCTGTCGAACGCCTTCTCTTGGTCGAGGGATAGGAAGGCGACCGACAGACCAGCCTCCTGGGAACAATGGATGAGGTCCCGGACCAGATGGATGTTGTCGTGGATTGTCCGGCCCGGGACCGTGTATGACTGGTCGGGGTGGATCATGTGGTCCAGCACGGCACCAAGGCGAGCAGACATCGCCCTGGCGAAGATTTTGTAGTCCGTGCTGAGGAGGGAGACCGGGCGCCAGTTCTTAAGGAGGCGGAGATCGCCCTTCTTAGGCAGCAGGACGATGACTGCCCTGCGCCAAGAGAGGGGCATCTCCCCGGTCGCCAGACTTTCCCCCAGGACCCGCGCGTAGTCGCTCCCCAGGACGTCCCAGAACGCCCTGTGGAACTCCACGGTCAGCCCGTCCAGCCCCGGGGATTTTCCCCTCGAGAGCCGGGCGAGGGCACCGGTCAGCTCCGCCAGGCTTAGCGGAGCTTCCAGATTTTCGGCGCCCTCCGGGCCGACCTTCGGCAGGTCCTCCCACAAAACTCTACGCGCTTCCTCGCTGGACGGATCCGGAGAGAACAGAGCCCCGTAATATTCACGGACCCTGTTGTTGACGCCCTCCGGATCCGAGACGAGAGAGCCGTCGTCGGCCAGCAGCGTCAAGAGCTGCTTACGGACACTCTGCCTTTTTTCCAGCGAGTAGAAGAAGGGGGAGCCGCGGTCCAGATCCCGCAGGAACCGGATCCGCGACCTCACGAACGCGCCTCGGGACCCGACGAGCTGCAGGTCCTTCAGCGCGGCCTTCTTCGCTTCGTACACCGTCCGCAGGGCCGGGTCCCGGACGACTTGACCGAGACGGGCTTCCAGGTCGAGCACCTCTTTTTCTAGGCGCCCGACTCTGGCCGCCCGCCTCTTGGTCGACCCCCTCGCGTACTCTTGACAGAAGACGCGGACGTGAGCCTTGCCCACGTCCCACCATAGCCTCAAGGAGGGGAAGCCCCCCTGCTTCCTTCTCCAGTCGGACCAGAATCGACGGAACGAGTCCTGGAACCGCACGTCCTCCAGCAGCCGGTTGTTAAAGTGCCAGTACGCGGACCCCGTCCTCGCGCGGAGCGAAGCGAGCTCCGCCCACACCAGGTGGTGGTCCGAACACGGCACCGGCCGCATGGAGGCCGCCGGGACGCAGGAAACGTACGCCCGAGACACGTAAAGGCGGTCGACTCTAGACCATCCAACTCCAGGCCTCACCCAAGTAAAGGCGCTGGAGTCGGGGTGGAGATTTCGCCAGACGTCCACCAAGTCGAAGGACCCGACCAGGTCCCTCAACTTCTCCATCGCCGTCATGCACTGCGGGGCACCGGAGCGGTCCCTCGCCTCGAGGGTGCAGTTAAAATCCCCCCCGAGGACAATGCAGTCGCCGACGTCGACGGAGCCAAGAAGAGCGGACACCTCTTCAAAGAAGCGCGTCTGCTGCGGGCCGGGATGAGGGGCGTACACGTTCACGAGATGGAGCGGCACGTCCCCCAGGCGAACCGTTACGTGCAGCAAGCGGCCTGGCACGGGCTCCTCGACCCCCAAGATCTCCGGCTGAAAATGCGGGCCCAGCAAGATGGCCACCCCACTAGAAATGGCGGTGAGGTGGCTCATGCGGACCTCTCCTTGCCATTCCAGGAGCCACGTGGCTTCGTCTCCCGGAACGGTGTGGGTTTCTTGCAGGAAGCACACCGCATATTTCCCCTCCCGCAGGAGCGAAAAATTGTCAAATCTACGG
This sequence comes from Pristiophorus japonicus, assembly GCF_044704955.1. NCBI lineage: Eukaryota > Metazoa > Chordata > Chondrichthyes > Pristiophoridae > Pristiophorus > Pristiophorus japonicus. Next base: position 63,602,616 of record NC_091985.1, read on the forward strand.
CGTGCCCCTCTGCCGCCGTTGATGTTGAGGCTGGCTATGGTTATCTTCATGGCAAAAGCATAGTGCAACCTCTACCTTAACCTATTGTGGGGGAGGGAGCGGAGTCTTTTGTTGAACTCCGCTCCCTCCGCAGCCCAGCGAGGAGTCCCTCGAGCTCGCGCAGCTCAAGGTGCTGCTCCTTTGTCAAGGGCCCGCCCGCGGCCAAGGTTTTAACGGCGGCGCGGACGGACCCCTTGATCAGCTCCGGCTCGGACCATTTTTCCAGGGCCAGTCGGGCTTGGTCGCGGCGACCCCGGCTCTGGGCCAAAAAGTCCCGGAGTTCCTTTGCAGGAACGAGGAGGGCCTCAGCGGCGGCCGCGAGCAGATCCACCGCCTCCCTGGCGGTGGTCTCTAGGTCTTCACCCGCGTCCCCCACCGAGTCCCCGTCCTCCTCCGGGAGGTGGCCGCCAGCAGCCGGCCCATCGACCGCACAAGGTACGGCAAATGAACCGGCCGCTCCAACCGGCCCTGGCACTGCCCCGATCCCACCCCCAGGATCGTCGGCAGAGGAGTCCCCACTGGGCTCTTTTAAAAATGGTGCCGGGTCGGGAAATGACAGCGGAAGGGGTTCCCCCTCCACCCCAGGAACCGGAGAACAAGGAGAGACCCGGCCATAGGAAATCCCCAGGCCCTCCAAGTGCTCCAGCTCCAAAGTAAGGGGCGAGGGTGGGTGTTCCTCCCCCTCCCCGCTGCCACCCCCCGGCCCAGCATCTACAGTATCATTAAAATCAATTGTTTCATTCTCTGCCGGGTCGAGCAAATCCCGGGGTAAGTTGTGTATTGGCTGGGCGGGCTCAGGTTCGGCCTTTTCGGCCCCGCCCGCCTCGGTCCCCGGGACGCTCGACCCGGCGGCTACGCATTCTTCCACTGGCCCCACGCCCCCCACGACAGGCAGATCTTCCACGCCCTCCCCAGGAGGCAGCGGCTGGGCAGCCTCGACTGCCTCACCCTCCCCGGGGAAAGACTCCTCGCGCCTGCAGCGCAATTTGGGGGCGCTGGTGGGGGACGCGGGACACGCGGCGGGCACCGCCTCCTCCGCGGAGGGATGTTGTTCCCCCTCCGCCTCATTGGGGCGGTGCCTCTTTTTGTTCCTGGGGGCGCGCGGAGTCAGGGAGACCTCCATGTCTGCCGAGGCCTCCCGCTCCGCACCCCCCTTTTCCTTTTCTTGCCCGCGCCTGGGCCCCTCTGTGGTGGTATTCAAGGGCCCGGGCACGGGCTCGGGGCACCCCGCGCTCGCCGGTGACTGGGTTGGGCTGAGCGCGGTGGTCAGACTTTCCGGCGCACCGAGGGGACCCGCCTCTAGATGTTTCTCCTTCTTCCGCGCCTTCTTTCCGCTCGGACGCTCTCCCTCCCCCCCGCCGGAGGCCCTGAAAACAAAGGCCTCCGACGATGCCCGCGCACCCATGGCTCCCGGCACGCGGACGCAACTAGGGGGAGGGGTGGCGGCAGCGCCAGCCTTGGCCGCCTTCGGTGGTTTGGCGGCCTTGGAGGCGGGGCAGTTCTTACGAACATGCCCCACCTCCCTGCAGGCATGGCACCGCACGCCGTCCGACGTCCAGAAGACGCGGTAGGCAGTCCCCTCGTGCACCACATTAAAGTGCCCTTCTGTCACGTCCTCCCGCGCCAGCCGGACAAAGAGCTGGCGACGGAAGGAGAACACGTGGCGCAGGCTGTTCTCCCTGAGGCCGAGCGGTATGGGGTTGATCCCTGACCTTACCTCCCCCAGTTGTTGTAGGTGAGGGAGGAGGAGCTCAGCGGGAACAAAGGGCGGGACGTTCGACACGATGACCCTCTGCGCGGTGGCCTCGAGAGGATCCACCGGCAGGAACGTCCCGCCCACCGTGAGCCCCTTTTCGAGGGCCAGGGACACCGCCCGCTCCGACCCCAGGAAGAAAACAGCCTTCCCAGACATCTTGGAGGCTGCGACAATGGCCGAGGGGCCGACTACCCCAGCCATCGCCCGCACGCACTCCTCAATGCTCATTGTGGGGTGAGTGTAGCTCTTGACCCCGTGTTTTCTAGTAATTAATCTAAATGGTGGCAGGGCAGCGGGTGGCGCAGGAGGTGCTGTGGAAGCGGTTGCCACCTGCGCATACGTCCTTGCTGGCCCTGCCACCGGCGTGGATGGGGTCGCCATCACGGGGTCCCTTTAAGGGCTACACCCACCCCAGAGTCACAGGCCTTAATGGTCTTTAATGGCCTCGTATGTTAACTGAGCAGAGGAGCCCTTAACGAGGCACCTCTCCCCTCGTTGACAATTGGGGAGAGGCCTTGCTCCCTCTGCTCAGTTGTCTTAATTGGTTTTTTTTTTGCAAATTTGGAAGGAAGAGGCCTCAGAGAGAGAGGGGAGAAACAGAGTAGCAGAGAAAGAGAGAGGGGGGTGGGAAGAGGGGGGTGGGAAGGGGGGGGGGGGACTGCGAGGGCAGGTCTCCCCTCGCAGCTGTGGGTGGGTGCACTCCCCAGATGGCAAAAACACAAAAGTCCTTGGGGTGGTCTTCAGGTGGGGGGAGAAGATGTCTTCACCTGGGGTAGCTGGAGCCACCAGGCACTCCTAACGATCTTTAATTGGGTGATTAATAACAATCTTCAGCCTGGTAGCTCCAGCTATCCCAGGCTAGGCAAATGTGGGGGGTGGGGGGGGTTCCAATTGTGGGGGGGGCCCAGTTGTAAGCACGGCCCCCACGCACACTACCACACACACACACACCCCCCGCGATGTTCCGGCCCTCAGTGGTCTTCTTTCCTCCCCCCACCGAAACAACAAAGTCTTTTGGGGAAATGCACCAACACCCACCTGTAGAATTGTAGAGTCTCCCTCCTTCCACACTGGATGTTGTTTGTCTTTCCCCCTCTCTCCAACTCCTTGCAGAATGGTAAAAGATGTTTAAAGTTTTCTGCTTCCTCCTCCTCTCCCTCTGGTAAAAGTTGTGGTGAAGCCCCTTCCTTCCTTCTGTTCCTGGGCTGGTCTCAGGGCTCTCCAGGCAGGAGCTCAAGTTGCTAGCTGCTCCTCTCACTGCTCACAGCTGCAACTGAGCAGGACACGCCTCCACTGCTTCACGATTGGTCCTTGTGCATGAAACTCTTTTAGAGTCTACCTGTGAAAACATAAAACAATAACGGTGCCACCCAACCTGGGTGACACTCCAGACATTTACAAGGCCCTTTTTTTCCCCCCCTTTTTTTGTTTTTTTTTTGTGTTTTTCTTTTTTTGGTTTTTTTTTGGGCACTAAAATCACAATTTTTCCCCAGTGCCCCCTATAAAAGGGAAGGGGACACTAAAAGCACCGGCAATTAAAACAAATTAACTTTAAAACGTAAAATCAAATTAAAATTTGGTTGCCGGGCGTGATGATGCACTCCAGTCCCTCCGGTGCCCACCTCTCGCGGAAGGCCGCGAGCGTACCGGTGGACACCGCGTGCTCCATCTCCAAGGACACCCTGGACCGGATGTAAGAGCGGAAGAGAGGCAGGCAGTCAGGTTGAACGACCCCCTCGACCGCCCGCTGCCTGGACCGGCTGATGGCACCCTTGGCCGTGCCCAGGAGCAGTCCTACGAGGAGGCCCTCGGACCTACCCGCTCCCCTCCGCACAGGGTGCCCAAAGATCAGGAGAGTGGGACTGAAGTGCAGCCAGAATTTCAGGAGCAGCCCCTTCAAATAGTGGAACAGGGGCTGCAACCTTGTGCATTCAATAAAAACATGGAACACGGACTCCTCCAGACCGCAGAAATTGCAGGCGGCCTGGGAGTCCGTGAACCGGCTTAAAAATTTGTTGCACGGCACTGCTCCGTGCACCACCCTCCAGGCCAAGTCCCCGATGAATAGTGGGAGGACCCCTGCGTAGAGTGCCCTCCATCGGGGACCCCCGCCTCCTCCGGACGGCAAGATGGTGCGCCATGGCGTGTCCGGACGGCTGGCGAGGATGGCAAAGTTGAGGGTGTGCAGGAGCAGCCCGTACAGGAAACCCCTCCGCGCGGAACTGAAAGGCACGGAGGGGATTTCCCCGAGGCGGCTCAAGTTGTGAGGCGCCGGCCCCCGAGGGAGGTTCCGGGGTTTGGCGCCGATGAGGAATTCCGTCCGGACGGGGGTCAGTTCGGACGGGATCTCCCCACGTGCTTGAGCCTCCTCGATACACCTAACGGAGTCAGGGCCCAGAGCTGTTTTTAGCGACTCGATGGCATCGGCCGCGCGGCGGACGTTGGCAGAATTTAGGCGCCGCGCCAGCGTGACTGGCGCCATCCAGCCCGCTCCTCCGCCATCGAGCAGGTCCCTGACCCTGGTCACCTCACCAGCCACAGCCCTCTCTTCCGACCGCCACATGAAGCCTCGGCCGTGGAGGTACGGATTCCCGAGCAGCGGTTCCTGCAGGACGGCCGCCACTCCAGCCGGCGGAGAGCTGCGCTTGGTGGAGACTTTGTTCCAGACCCTGATGAGTTCCCTGTAAAAGACAGGCAGCTCCCGGAGGGCGGTCCTGGCACCCCCCAAGTTCACAAACAGGAGCTGCGTGTCATAATTGAGGTCGAGCTGCTGGCGGAAGAAATACCTCGCCAGAGCACACCACCTAGGAGGGGGCTCGACGTAAAGGTATCTCTGCAGGGTCTGAAGACGGAAAGTCGCGAGCTGGGCGCTGACGCACACCAACGACTGACCGCCCTCCTCAAGCGGGAGACTCAAGACCGCGACAGAGACCCAGTGCTTCCTGTTGTTCCAGAAGAAGTCCACCAGCTTCTTCTGTATCTTGGCGACAAACGCAGGGGGAGGGGTCAAAGTGACCAGCCGGTACCACAGCATTGCGGCCACCAGCTGGTTTATGACTAGCGCTCGACCCCTGTAGGACAGCACTCGGAGCAGTCCTGTCCAGCGCCCTAGGCGAGCGGCGACCTTGGCCTCCAGCTCCTGCCAGTTCGCCGGCCAGGCTTCCTCGTCGGGGCTAAGGTAGACTCCCAGATAGAGGAGATGGGTCGTGCTCCAGGCAAAAGGCCTGAGCTCCTCCGGCAGGGAGTCCACCCGCCACTGACCCACCAGGAGTCCGGAACATTTCTCCCAGTTGATCCTGGCGGAGGACGCGGCCGAGTAAATCTCCTGGCATTCACGCATCCTCCGCAGGTCAGCGGGATCCTCTACCGCGAGGAGCACGTCATCGGCGTAAGCCGAGAGGACGACCTCCACGCCCGGCCCTTGCAGAGCCAGTCCCGTCAACCTCGTCCGCAAGAGGCGCAGGAAAGGCTCCACGCAAACGGCGTATAACTGGCCGGACATGGGGCATCCCTGGCGCACCCCTCTCCTAAAGCGAAGGGGCGCCGTCAAGGACCCGTTAACCTTAATCAGACACTCCGCGGCGGCGTACAAAAGTCGGATCCGGGCGACGAAAAGCGTCCCGAACCCGAAAGCGCGCAGAGTTCCGAGCAGATAGTCGTGATCCACCCTGTCGAACGCCTTCTCTTGGTCGAGGGATAGGAAGGCGACCGACAGACCAGCCTCCTGGGAGCAATGGATGAGGTCCCGGACCAGATGGATGTTGTCGTGGATTGTCCGGCCCGGGACCGTGTATGACTGGTCGGGGTGGATCATGTGGTCCAGCACGGCACCAAGGCGAGCAGACATCGCCCTGGCGAAGATTTTGTAGTCCGTGCTGAGGAGGGAGACCGGGCGCCAGTTCTTAAGGAGGCGGAGATCGCCCTTCTTAGGCAGCAGGACGATGACTGCCCTGCGCCAAGAGAGGGGCATCTCCCCGGTCGCCAGACTTTCCCCCAGGACCCGCGCGTAGTCGCTCCCCAGGACGTCCCAGAACGCCCTGTGGAACTCCACGGTCAGCCCGTCCAGCCCCGGGGATTTTCCCCTCGAGAGCCGGGCGAGGGCACCGGTCAGCTCCGCCAGGCTTAGCGGAGCTTCCAGATTTTCGGCGCCCTCCGGGCCGACCTTCGGCAGGTCCTCCCACAAAACTCTACGCGCTTCCTCGCTGGACGGATCCGGAGAGAACAGAGCCCCGTAATATTCACGGACCCTGTTGTTGACGCCCTCCGGATCCGAGACGAGAGAGCCGTCGTCGGCCAGCAGCGTCAAGAGCTGCTTACGGACACTCTGCCTTTTTTCCAGCGAGTAGAAGAAGGGGGAGCCGCGGTCCAGATCCCGCAGGAACCGGATCCGCGACCTCACGAACGCGCCTCGGGACCCGACGAGCTGCAGGTCCTTCAGCGCGGCCTTCTTCGCTTCGTACACCGTCCGCAGGGCCGGGTCCTGGACGACTTGACCGAGACGGGCTTCCAGGTCGAGCACCTCTTTTTCTAGGCGCCCGACTCTGGCCGCCCGCCTCTTGGTCGACCCCCTCGCGTACTCTTGACAGAAGACGCGGACGTGAGCCTTGCCCACGTCCCACCATAGCCTCAAGGAGGGGAAGCCCCCCTGCTTCCTTCTCCAGTCGGACCAGAATCGACGGAACGAGTCCTGGAACCGCACGTCCTCCAGCAGCCGGTTGTTAAAGTGCCAGTACGCGGACCCCGTCCTCGCGCGGAGCGAAGCGAGCTCCGCCCACACCAGGTGGTGGTCCGAACACGGCACCGGCCGCATGGAGGCCGCCGGGACGCAGGAAACGTACGCCCGAGACACGTAAAGGCGGTCGACTCTAGACCATCCAACTCCAGGCCTCACCCAAGTAAAGGCGCTGGAGTCGGGGTGGAGATTTCGCCAGACGTCCACCAAGTCGAAGGACCCGACCAGGTCCCTCAACTTCTCCATCGCCGTCATGCACTGCGGGGCACCGGAGCGGTCCCTCGCCTCGAGGGTGCAGTTAAAATCCCCCCCGAGGACAATGCAGTCGCCGACGTCGACGGAGCCAAGAAGAGCGGACACCTCTTCAAAGAAGCGCGTTTGCTGCGGGCCGGGATGAGGGGCGTACACGTTCACGAGATGGAGCGGCACGTCCCCCAGGCGAACCGTTACGTGCAGCAAGCGGCCTGGCACGGGCTCCTCGACCCCCAAGATCTCCGGCTGAAAATGCGGGCCCAGCAAGATGGCCACCCCACTAGAAATGGCGGTGAGGTGGCTCATGCGGACCTCTCCTTGCCATTCCAGGAGCCACGTGGCTTCGTCTCCCGGAACGGTGTGGGTTTCTTGCAGGAAGCACACCGCATATTTCCCCTCCCGCAGGAGCGAAAAGTTGTCAAATCTACGGCGTGCCCCTCTGCCGCCGTTGATGTTGAGGCTGGCTATGGTTATCTTCATGGCAAAAGCATAGTGCAACCTCTACCTTAACCTATTGTGGGGGAGGGAGCGAAGTCTTTTGTTGAACTCCGCTCCCTCCGCAGCCCAGCGAGGAGTCCCTCGAGCTCGCGCAGCTCAAGGTGCTGCTCCTTTGTCAAGGGCCCGCCCGCGGCCAAGGTTTTAACGGCGGCGCGGACGGACCCCTTGATCAGCTCCGGCTCGGACCATTTTTCCAGGGCCAGTCGGGCTTGGTCGCGGCGACCCCGGCTCTGGGCCAAAAAGTCCCGGAGTTCCTTTGCAGGAACGAGGAGGGCCTCAGCGGCGGCCGCGAGCAGATCCACCGCCTCCCTGGCGGTGGTCTCTAGGTCTTCACCCGCGTCCCCCACCGAGTCCCCGTCCTCCTCCGGGAGGTGGCCGCCAGCAGCCGGCCCATCGACCGCACAAGGTACGGCAAATGAACCGGCCGCTCCAACCGGCCCTGGCACTGCCCCGATCCCACCCCCAGGATCGTCGGCAGAGGAGTCCCCACTGGGCTCTTTTAAAAATGGTGCCGGGTCGGGAAATGACAGCGGAAGGGGTTCCCCCTCCGCCCCAGGAACCGGAGAACAAGGAGAGACCCGGCCATAGGAAATCCCCAGGCCCTCCAAGTGCTCCAGCTCCAAAGTAAGGGGCGAGGGTGGGTGTTCCTCCCCCTCCCCGCTGCCACCCCCCGGCCCAGCATCTACAGTTTCATTAAAAACAGTAAATTGTGTTTCTGCCGGGTCGAGCGTCTCCCGGGGGAAGTTGGGTATTGGCTGGGCGGGCTCAGGTTCGGCCTTTTCGGCCTCGCCCGCCTCAGTCCCCGGGACGCCCGGCCCGGCGGCTACGCATTGCTCCGCGGTCCCCACGCCCCCCACGACAGGCAGATCTTCCACTCCATCCCCGGGAGGCAGAGGCTGGGCAGCCTCAACTGTCTCACCCTCCCCGGGGAAAGACTCCTCGCGCCTGCAGCGCAATTTGGGGGCGCTGGTGGGGGACGCGGGACACGCGGCGGGCACCGACTCCTCCGCGGAGGGATGTTGTTCCCCCTCCGCGTCATTGGGGCGGTGCCTCTTTTTGTTCCTGGGGGCGCGCGGAGTCAGGGAGACCTCCATGTCTGCCGAGGCCTCCCGCTCCGCCCCCCCCTTTTCCTTTTCTTGCCCGTGCCTGGGCCCCTCTGTGGTGGTATTCAAGGGCTCGGGCACGGGCTCGGGGCACCCCGCGCTCGCCGGTGACGGGGTTGGGCTGAGCGCGGTGGTCAAATTATCCGGCGCACTGAGGGGACCCGCCTCTTGATGTTTTGTCTTCTTCCGCGCCTTCTTTCCGGTCGGACGCTCTCCCTCCCCCCCGCCGGGGGCCCTGAAAACAAAGGCCTCCGACGATGCCCGCGCACCCATGGCTCCCGGCACGCGGACGCAACTAGGGGGAGGGGTGGCGGCGGCGCCAGCCTTGGCCGCCTTCGGTGGTTTGGCGGCCTTGGAGGCGGGGCAGTTCTTGCGAACGTGCCCCACCTCCCTGCAGGCATGGCACCGCACGCCGTCCGACGTCCAGAAGACGCGGTAGGCAGTCCCCTCGTGCACCACATTAAAATGACCTTCCGTCGTCTCCTCCCGCGCCAGCCGGACAAAGAGCTGGCGGCGGAAGGAGAACACGTGGCGCAGGCTGCTCTCCCTGAGGCCGAGCGGTATGGGGTTGATCCCTGACCTTACCTCCCCCAGTTGTTGTAGGTGAGGGAGGAGGAGCTCAGCGGAAACAAAGGGCGGGACGTTTGAAACGATGACCCTCTGCGCGGTGGCCTCGAGAGGGTCCACCGGCAGGAACGTCCCGCCCACCGTGAGCCCCTTTTCAAGGGCCAGGGACACCGCCCGCTCCGACCCCAGGAAGAACACGGCCTTCCCAGACATCTTGGAGGCTGCGACAATGGCCGAGGGGCCGACTACCCCAGCCATCGCCCGCACGCACTCCTCGATGGTCATTGTGGGGTGAGTGTAGCTCTTGACCCCGTGTTTTTTCGTAATTAACCTAAATGGTGGCAGGGCAGCGGGTGGCGCAGGAGGGGCCGTGGAAGCGGTTGCCACCTGCGCATACGTCCTTGCTGGCCCTGCCACCGGCGTGGATGGGGTCGCCATCACGGGGTCCCTTTAAGGGCTACACCCACCCCAAAGTCACAGGCCTTAATGGTCTTAATTGGCCTCTTGTATAATGACTGAGCAGAGGAGCCCTTAATGAGGCACACCTCTCCCCTAGTTGGCAATTGGGGAGGGGCCTTGCTCCCTCTGCTCAGTTGTCTTAAATGGGTTTTTTTTTAAATTAAATTTGGAAGAAAGAGGCTCTCAGAGAGAGAGGGGAGAAACAGAGTAACAGAGAAAGAGAGAGGGGGGTGGGAAGGGGGGGGACTGCGAGGGCAGGTCTCCCCTCGCAGCTGTGGGTGGGTGCACTCCCCAGATGGCAAAACACAAAAGTCTTTGAGGTGGTCTTCAGGTGGGGGGAGAAGATGTCTTCACCTGGGGTAGCTGGAGCCACCAGGCACTCCTAACGATCTTTAATTGTGTGATTAATGAAAATCTTCAGCCTGGTAGCTCCAGCTATCCCAGGCTAGGCAATTGGGGGTGGGGGGGGTTTCAATTGTGGGGGGGGCCTAGTTGTAAGCACAGCCCCCACGCACACTACCACACACACACACACACACACACCCCCCGCGATGTTCCGGCCCTCAGTGGTCTTCTTTCCTCCCCCCACCGATACAACAAAGTCTGTTTGGGGAAATGCACCCACACCCACCTGTAGAAATGTTGAGTCTCCCTCCTTCCACACTGGATGTTGGTTGTTGTGGTTTTTCCCCCTCTCTCCAACTCCTTGCAGAAATGATGAAGTTGTTAAAGGTTTTCTGTTCTCCTCCTCTCCCTCTGGGTAAAGTTGTGGTGAAGCCCCTTCCTTCCTTCTGTTCCTGGGCTGGTCTCAGGGCTCCCCAGGCAGGAGCTCAAGTTGCAAGCTGCTCCTCTCACTGCTCACAGCTCCAACTGTGCAGGACACGCCTCCACTGCTTCACGATTGGTCCTTGTGCATGAATCCCAAAAAGTTAGTTTGCAGGTGCAGCAGGTAATCAGGAAGGCGAATGGAATGTTGGTCTTCATTGCGATAAGGATGGAGTACAAAAGCAGGGAGGTCCTGCTGCAACTGTACAGGGTATTGGTGAGGCCGCACCTGGAGTACTACGTGCAGTTTTGGTCACCTTACTTAAGGAAGGATATACTTGCTTTGGAAGGGGTACAGAGACTATTCACTAGGCTGATTCCGGAGATGAGGAGGTTACCTGATGATGATAGATTGAGTATACTGGGTCTTTACTCGTTGGAGTTCAGAAGGATGAGGGGTGATCTTATAGAAACATTTAAAATAATGAAAGAGATAGACAGGATAGAGGCAGAGAGGTTGTTTCCACTGGTCAGGGAGACTAGAACTAGGGGGCACAGCCTCAAAATACAGGGGAGCCAATTTAAAACCGAGTTGAGAAGGAATTTCTTCTCCCAGAGGGTTGTGAATCTGTGGAATTCTCTGCCCAAGGAAGCAGTTGAGGCTAGCTCATTGAATGTATTCAAATCACACATAGATAGATTTTTAACCAATAAGGGAATTAAGGGTTATGGGGAGCGGGCAGGTAAGTGGAGCTGAGTCCACGGCCAGATCAGCCATGATCTTATTGAATGGCGGAGCAGGCTCGAGGGGCTGGAGGGGCCTACTCCTGTTCCTAATTCTTATGTTCTTATTAATGTTGGGGAAGTCCAGAACCAGGGGTCACAGTCTAAGGATAAGGGGTAAGCCATTTAGGACCGAGATGAGAAACTTCTTCACCCAGAGAATGGTGAACCTGTGGAATTCTCTACCACAGAAAGTTGTTGAGGCCAACTCACTAAATATATTCAAAAATGAGTTAGATTTCGTCCTTACTACTAGGGGGATCAAGAGGTATGGCGAGAAAGCAGGAATGGGGTACTGAAGTTGCATGTTCAGCCATGAACTCATTGAATGGCGGTGCAGGCTCGAAGGGCCGAATGGCCTACTCCTGCACCTATTTTCTATGTTTCTATATTTCTATGAGAGCAGGCAGGGTTAACATTTCTGTTGCATTGCCTTTTGTCAGAACCTGAACCTACTTGGCCCTGCACTCGGAGGGGAAGCTAAAGCAAAGCTGGAATGATAGAGAAATTGGCGGCGGTGGAAGAATCTTACAACAACCGTGGTTATTTGCATAATACAATAGTGTAAATTAACTACTGATTACCTCATCAAAGTGAAGTTATGAAAATAGAAAACTGAATGACCGCCAATCAAGAAACACTGCTTTAAAATATTGTTTAGATTGATGTGTGCTTCAAACATGGATGAAATGAAACCTAACAGTTACTATTTGGTGTAGTAGTAACTTGAAATGTTTCATTTCTAGCACCTGTAGAAAAATACATTTGAATATTTTGTTTTAAAAGATTTGATAATAACAAATCCTAGTTTCAGTGCGAAGCAGCAACATTGCAATGATAGAACACAGGCTGCATTTGTTGTTGCCAGAGTCTGATCTCAATTATTTGTTTGTGGAGACACAGTAAGCAACATACCAATAACCCCACAGCAAGAGAGAAAAACAGGAAAGACATCCACAAGGTATTGTCTCACAGGTCCAGGCAACTGGTTGAAGGTGGCTTTAGTGAAGCTCTGTCTGCGACATTAGGATTATTGGAGAGGCCGTGCCTACATTTGCGAAAAAGATATTCTGTCTTGTAATTTTTTCCTCTAGTACAGTGGTCACAAACTAATATCACTGCATTCCACTATTCCCTGCAGCTTAACTGTCCTTTTTAGAAAGTTGGTTTAATTTTGCAGCTTTTACCAAGTGTAGCAGATGATCTTTGACAAGACTACTTTCTGCAAAGAAAATTTATTTTCCTAAGTTTTCAGTCATGGGGATGGGGGGATGGGGGGGAGAGGAGACTCCCCCCATCATACTGTTGCCAGTTAACCATGTTGATGAGGTCACAGGCTGCTGTCAAACCTCAGAATTGAATGATAGCGATACAAATACCTTTTAATCTTAATTGGACATTCCTTTGAGAGACATTTATGCAAATGCTCTTGAAATGTCTTGAGCAAGGTGTTCCCACTTATGGACATCTATTTGGCACTTTTCAGAGTAGCTTTTTAGGCAATCTTTATATCTCCTTTGCTGACGACTGTGAAAATAAACATAAGTAGGAACAACTTGCTCAAGATAAAGGGCCCAAAATTCACCAACGTTGGAGCGAAGTCTTTTTTTGGGAGCTAACTTAATTTTGCAAGTTTCGCCAATGGTATAACGCCATCCTTAACAACTAAAGGCCGTTTTTTTAAAGTACCGTTTTACTGACGTTACTCAACCATAACGCCATTTTTGCCCGTTTTTGCGAGTTTCGCCAATAAAGATTTTTTTTTAAAGACAGCATTAAGGACCACTTTTTAAAATCTTAGCTTACCAAGTAGGAATCCGGTCGAAATTGGTGTTAATAGGGGCTTAGAATTGACTTGTGTTGATCTGTATTTATTATGTTGGTCCACGTTGTCCAGGGCCATGCCGGGGATACCTCAGGAGCCTTTTATCAACAAGAACAGACATTGACAATGAGATTCAACACCAGTGCAGCCTTCGGCCTCCTAAGGAAAAGAGTGTTTGAAGACCAGGCCCTCAAATCTTCCAAGCTCACGGTCTACAGGGCTGTAGTAATACCCGCCCTCCTGTATGGCTCAGAGACCGAGACCATGTACAGTAGACACCTTAAGTCGCTGGAGAAATACCACCAACGATGTCTCTGCAAGATCCTACAAATCCCCTGGGAGTTCAGATGCACCAACGTTCGCGTCCTCGACCAGGCCAACAGCCCCAGCATTGAAACACTGACCACACTTGATCAGCTCCGCTGGGCAGGCCACATTGTTCGAATGCCAGGTATGAGACTCCCAAAGCAAGCGCTGTACTCTGAACTCCTTCATGGCAAACGAGCCAAAGGTGGGAAGAGGAAATGTTACAAGGACACCCTCAAAGCCTCCCTGATAAAGTGCTACATCCCCATTGACATCTGGGAGACCCTGGCCAAAGACCGCCCAAAGTGAAGGAAGTGCATCCGGGAGGGCGCCGAGCACCTCGAGCCTCGTCGTCAAGAAATCAAACCAGTCCCACCCACCCTTTCCCTCGACAACTGTCCCACCTGTGCCGGACTGCGGTTCTTGTATTGGATTGTTCAGCCACCTAAAGACTCATTTTTTAGATGCCTATGATGATGATGATATTCCTATTAAATAGAGTGATGCAATATTATCTTTGAATTACTTCATTATAAAAGAATGTTATTTTATTTTTAGGACTTAATATTTAGTGATAAATACTCGGCGGGCCATTTGGCTAGGGATAGGGGCGGCTGTGGAAGGGGGGGCCATTTGGTCAGGGATAGGGGCGGCTGTGGGGGGCCATTTGGTCAGGGATAGGGGTGGCTGCGGTAGATTCCGGCGGCTCGGAAGGGGAGTTCACGTTTCAGCATCAAACACTCCCAGGGCAGGTACAGCATTGGTTAGCTACAGAGTAAAGCTCCCTCTACACAATTATATAAAAGCAGCCTTCAGCCCACATTTCCTTCCTCCCATGCCTGGGAACCGGAGAGAGATGGCTCCTCCTCTCCCATTGTGCCTCGCATTACCTTGGAAACCTAAATGCTTTGGGCATACACAGAACGGGCCTCACTTTTTCAGCGCAAAAAATGAGCTCCACCCTCAAAACCAGAGGTGCTTCTGCACTGCGCCAAAATGAAAAATAATTTTGGCAAAACTTTTATTTGGCGTTATTTCAGACTAAAAAAAAGTCCATTAATCTCAAATAATGCAAAAAACGGCAATGTGGAATTTTGGGCCCAAGGCATAGCGTAAAACCATCCATGAGCACAGGTCTTACTATGAGGCCCGTCGCATAGCTGATGCTGAATGTAAGCACCAGCTGAAGAAGTCTCATTTGGAAAAACCAAGATTCCCAATCTGGTGTCACTCATTCCAAGCAAAAATAGGTTTCATCAGTCATCAAAGAACTCACTACAAAAAAAAAATGATATTCTGGCTGTTTTCTTCGATATTGAAGCATAAACGACAATTGAAATAGGACAATTTTTACAAGAATAGTACAATACAATTAACATAAGAAATAGGAGTAGGCCATTTGGCCCTCGAGCCTGCTCTGCCATTTAATAAGATCTTGGCTGATCCGATCATGGACTCAGCTCCACTTCCCTGTCCGCTCCCCACAAACCTTTATTCCTTTATCGTTCAAAAATCTGTCTATCTCCGCCTTAAATATATTCAATGACCCAGCCTCCAGAGCTCTCTGAGGCAGCGAATTCCATAGATTTACAACCCTCAGAGAAGAAATTCCTCCTCATCTCAGTTTTAAATGGGCGGCCCCTTATTCTGAGACTATGTCCCCTAGTTTTAGTTTCCCCTATGAGTGGAAATATCCTCTGCATTCACTTTGTCGAGCCCCCTCATTATCTTATATGTTTCGATCAGATCACCTCTCGTTCTTCTGAACCCCAATGAGTATAGGTCCAACCTACGCAACCATTCTGCATAAGTCAACCCCCTCATCTCCAGAATCAACTTAGTGAACCTGAATGGTGACAGATTAGTAAAAGGGGAGGTGCAACGAGACCTGGGTGTCATGGTACATCAGTCATTGAAGGTAGGCATGCAAGTACAGCAAGCAGTAAAGAAAGCAAATGGCATGCTGGCCTTCATAGCGAGGGGATTTGAGTATAGGAGCAGGGAGATCTTACTGCAGTAGTACATGGCCTTGGTGATACCACAACTTAAGTATTTTGTGCAGTTTTGGTCTCCTAATCTGAGGAAGAACATGCTTGCTATTGAGGGAGTGCAGCGAAGGTTCACCAGACTGATTCCCGGGATGGCAAGACTGACATATGAGGAAAGACTGGATCGGCTAGGCTTATACTCACTGGAATTTAGAAGAATGAGAGGGGATCTCATCGAAACATAAAATTCTGATGGAACTAGACAGATTAGATACAGGAAGAATGTTCCCGATGTTGGGGAAGTCCAGAACCAGGGGTCTCAGTCTAAAGATAAGGGGTAAGCCATATAGGACCGAGATGAGGAGAAACTTTTTCATCCAGAGTTGTGAACCTGTGGAATTCTCCACCACAGAAAGTTGTTGAGTCCAGTTCATTGGACATATTCAAAAGGGAGTAAGATGTGGCCCTTACCGCTAAAGGGATCAGGGGGTATGGAGAGAAGGCAGGGGTGGGGTACTGAGGTTGCAACATCAGCCATGATCATATTGAATGGCGGTGTAGGCTCGAAGGGCCTGCTCCTGCACCTATTTTCTCTGTTTCTCTGAACAGCGTCCAATGCAAGTATATCCTTCCTTAAATACGGAGACCAAAACTGTACGCAGTACTCTAGGTGTAACCTCACTAATACCCTCCATAGTTGTAGCAGGACTTCTCTGCTTTTATACTCTATCCCCCTTGCAATAAAGGCCAACATTCCATTTGCCTTCCTGATTACTTGCTGTACCTGCATACTAACTTTTTGTATTTCATGCAGAAGGACCCCCAGGTCCCTCTGTACTGCAGCACTTCGCAATTTCTTTCCATTTAAATAATAATTTACTTTTCTATTTTTTCAGCCTGTCTATATCCCTTTGCAGATTTTGTGTGTCCTCCTCACAATTTGCTTCCCCACCCATCTTTGTGTCATCAGCAAACATGGTTACATTACACTCTGTCCCTTTATCCAAGTCATTAATATAGATTGTAAACAGTTGAGGCTCCAGCACCGATCCCTGCGGCACCTCACTAGTTACTGTTTGCCTTTGGCCACCTGAGGAAAAGAGTGTTCGAAGACCAGGCCCTCAAATCTACCACCAAGCTCATGGTCGACAGGGCTGTAGTAATACCCGCCCTCCTGTATGGATCAGAGGCATGGACGATGTATAGAAGACACCTCAAATCGCTGGAGATATATCACCAACGATGTCTCCGCAAGATCCTGCAAATCCCCTGGGAGGACAGGCGCACCAACATTAGTGTCCTCGACCAGGCCAACATCCCCAGCATTGAAGCACTAACTACACTCGAGCAGCTTCACAGGCAGGCCACATAGTTCGCATGTCAGACACGAGACTCCCTAAGCAATTGCTCTATGCGGAGCTCCTTCACGGCAAATGAGCCAAACATGGGAAGCGGAAATGTTAAAAGGACACCCTCAAATCCTCCCTGGTAAAGTGCGACATCACCACTGACACCTGGGAGTCCCTGGTCGAAGACCGCCCTACGTGGAGAAAGTGCATCCAGGAGGGCGTTGAGCTCTTCGAATCGCAACACTGCGAGCGTGAAGAGGTCAGGTGCAGGCAGCGGAAGGAGCGTGCGGCAAATCAGTCCCATCCCCCCCTCCCCCGACGAATGTCTGTCCCAACTGTGACAGGGTCTGTGGCTCTCGCATTGGACTGTTCAGCAACCAAAGGACTCACTTTAGGAGTGGAAGCAAATCTTCCTCGATTCAGGGGGACTGCCAATGATGATGATGTTTGCCATGTGGAAAATGATCCTTTATCCCGCAATTTCTGTTTTCTACTAGTTAGCCAATCCACAATCCATGCTAATATATTACCCTCGACCCCATAAACATTTATCTTATGCAGTAACCTTTTATGTGGCACCTTATCGAATGCCTTCTGGAAATCCAAATACACCACATCCACTGGTTCCCCCTTATCCACTCTGCTTGTTACATCCTCAAAAACTTCAGCAAATTTGTCAAACATGATTTCACTTTCATAAAACCATGCTGGCTCTGCTTGATTGAATTATGCTTTTCCAAATGTTCTGCTATTGCTTCCTTAATAATGGACTCCAGCATTTTCCCAACGACTGATGTTAGGCAAACTGGTCTATACTTTTCTGCTTTTTGTCAGCCTCCTTTTTTTAAATAGGGTTATCACATTTTTGGTTTTCCAATCTGCTGGGACCTCCCCAGAATCCAGAGAAATTTGGTAGATTACAACCAATGCATCCACTATCTCTGCAGCCACTTCTTTTAAGACCCTCGTGTCATGTATCTTACATGATTATATATAACTGTATCCTAACATGCTATACATGACTGTAATAAGATATGACCTATAACCACCAGCATACCTTACCACCAGGGGTGCACTTGCAAGAGACAGGTATGTAAGGACAGGTCTCAGACAAGTGCAGCATTCCAGAGCTGTGAAATAAAGATGCAGGTCCAGAGTGACCTTGACTTCACTACATCCCTCGTGTGAATCTGTACTGAGGGGACAGGACTTTACAGTGGCGCCGAGTTACGGGATTATAGAATCCACAGAATGGCAAACCACGGATCTGATGAAAAGTACAATGCGGGAGACAATTGGGAGGACTTTATAGAAAGGCTCCAGCAAAGCTTTGTAACCAAAGACTGGTTAGGCGACGATAAGGCAGACAAGAGAAGAGCCTATTTCTTGACCAGCTGTGGCTCGAAAACATACGCTTTAATGAAGGATCTGCTGGCACCCGAGAAACCAGCAAGCAAGTCGTTTGAAGAATTGAGCACACTGGTAAGAGACCACCTGAAGCCATCGAGCAGCCTACACATGGCCAGACACAGGTTCTACAACTACAGACGCTGTGTGGGCCAGAGCATACCCAACTTCGTGGCGGAACTTCGGAGGTTGGCTAGTTTATGTGAGTTCTCCGATGAACTGAGAAGAGAAATGCTGAGAGACTTTTTAATTGAAGGAATAGGCCACGCAGGCATATTCCGAAAGCTCATAGAGACCAAGAACCTGACTTTAGAGGCAGTAGCACTGGTTGCACAGACATTCTTGGTCGGGGAAGAAGAAACGAGGTTGATTTACAATGCAGGTATGACAACTAATGAAATATCGGAACAAGAAGTTCACAGCACTAAACAAGCTGCTACCCCCACACACAGACAAAACCGGGAGAACAGGCTCTCGACAGCAGGCAGTGGCGCCAGAAGCCATCAAGGGCCAGAGGAATGGCCGTTCACACCTCATCAACCCACAATGCGAGCAATCAACTACAAACTGAGAGAAGCTCAAGAGACATCAGCCAGACGCAGCTCATTCTTTGGGAACACTTTGAACAATGGAACTGGTCTGTGCTGGAGGTGTGGGGGTGGGCACTCGTTAAGGGGATGTCGATTTCAGCAGGCTGTTTGCAGGAACTGTGAATATACAGGGCATTTGGCCTGCATGTGCAAAAAAACAGCAGCTCGGCTGGTATACGAATCGGATGGGTCGGAAAGCGGACCAGAAGACGGTGGGGACAGTACCCGGGACACCGATGTACAGCAGGTCAACACGATCAATGGCCGCTGCTCCTACAACAGGACGCCTCCTATAATGATGAGGGTCCTACACAACGGGATACCTGTCAACATGGAGCTGGATACGGGAGCGAGTCAATCTCTCATGGGCGCTCAACAATTTGAACAACTGTGGCCGCATAAGAGAGACAAACGAAAACTCACAAGGGTCGACACCAAACTAAGGACCTATACCAAAGAAATCGTACCAGTCCTCGGCAGCGCCATGCTCTCTGTCACACACAAAGGGACAGTGAATCGACTTCCCCTGTGGATTGTCCCCGGAGACCCCCCAGCATTGCTGGGGAGAAGCTGGCTGGCAAAACTAAACTGGAAATGGGATGATGTCCATGCCATGTCATTAGAGGAACGGACCTCCTGCTCAACAGTTATAAAACGATTTGAACAATACTTTCAGCCAGGTGTGGGCGCTTTCAAAGGGGCCAAAGTCAAAATCTACATCACACAGGATGCTAGACCGATCCATCACAAGGCCAGAGCTGTACCCTATGTGATGAGGGAAAAGATTGAACACGAACTAGACAGGCTTCTGCGGGAAGGCATTATATCACCTGTGGAATTTAGCGACTGGGCAAGTCCCATCGTCCCAGTCATGAAGCCTGATGGATCCGTACGAATCTGTGGGGACTACAAATCTACCATAAACAGAGTCTCCCGACAGGACCAGTACCCGCTGCCCAGAACGGAGGACTTATTTACCACATTGGCTGGAGGTAAACTTTTCTCAAAATTAGACCTCACATCTGCACATATGACGCAAGAATTGACCGAGGAATCCAAGCTACTCACCACCATCAACACACATTGAGACCTTTACATGAACAATCGATGCCCATTCGGCATCTGGTTGGCAGCTGCCATATTCCAGTGCAACCTGGAGAGTCTGCTCAATTCCATCCCGGGAATGGTTGTATTTCAAGATGACATACTTATCACGGGCAGGGACACCGACTCCCATCTCCGTAATTTGGAGGAAGTACTAAAGCGGTTGGATCGGGTAGGCCTACGAGTCAAGCAATCCAAGTGCCTGTTTCTCACACCCAAGGTTGAATTTTTAGGCAGAAGGATTGCCGCTGATGGAATCCACCCAACAGAGTCCAAAACAGAAGCAATTCGCCTGGCACCCAGGCCCCGGAATGTCTCAGAACTGCGCACCTTTCTCGGGCTACTCAATTACTTTGGGAACTTTATGCAGAACTTAAGCATGCTGCTGGAGCCTCTCCACGTGCTACTCAGGAAGGGGTGCGATTGGTTTTGGGGGGACGCCCAGGAACGCGCCTTCAATAAGGCACGCAACCTTCTGTGTTCCAACAGTGTTTTGACTTTCTTTGATCCAGGTAAAAAGCTAGTTCTCACATGCGATGCATCAGCGTATGGGGTCGGGTGCATTTTGCAACATGTCAATAGTGCGGGCAAATTACAACCCATAACTTATGCCTCCAGGTCACTTTCGTGGGCGGAGCGCGGGTACGGAATGGTAGAGAAGGAGGCGCTCGCGTGCGTGTACGGTGTCAAAAAGATGCACCAATACCTTTTCGGGGCCAAGTTCACGTTAGAAACCGACCACAAGCCCCTCACGTCCCTCCTATCCGAGAGCAAGGCAATAAACGCCAACGCCTTGGTGCGAATTCAACGGTGGCCACTCATGCTGGCGTCCTACGACTATACCATAAGGCACAGACCAGTCCAGACAACTGTGCCAACGCGCTCAGCAGGCTACCCCTGGTGACCACGGAAGGGTCTGACAAACAGGACTGTGAGATAGTCATGACAATCAATGCCTTTGAGTCCACAGGTTCGCCCACGACGGTTCGCCAAATCAGAGCCTGGACGGCCAGCGACCCCACGTTATCCTTAGTAAAAAGATGTGCCCTAACCGGTGACTGGACAGAGGCTCGCGATGCCTGCTCCGAGGAATTAAAACCCTTTCACAGGCGCATGTATGAGCTATCACGACAAGCAGACTGCCTTATGTGGGGCAGCCGAGTAGTCATGCCTCTGCGAGGCAGAGAGGCATTTGTCCGGGAGCTCCACCGCGAGCACCCGGGGATCGTTCTCATGAAGGCCATAGCCAGATCCCACGTCTGGTGGCCTGGTATTGACGCGGACTTGGAGCTCTGCGTCCGAAGGTGCACCATTTGTGCCCAACTCAGCAATGCCCCCAGGGAGGCGCCCCTGAACCCCTGGCCCACCAAACCGTGGTCGCGGGTGCATGTAGATTATGCGGGCCCATTCATGGGCAAAATGTTCCTCGTAGTTGTAGATGCATTTTCAAAGTGGGTCGAATGCAGCATTTTAAACTCGAGCACAACCTCCACCACTGTGGAGAGCCTCGCAACCATGTTTGCAATGCACGGAATCCCTGACATATTTGTCAGTGACAATGGTCCGTGCTTCACCAGCGCAGAATTCCAAGATTTTATAATTGACCACGGCATAAATCACGTCAAGACGGCACCGTTCAAGCTGGCCTCCAACGGCCAGGTGGAGAGAGCAGTGCAAATCATTAAACAAGACATGCTTAAAATCCAAGGTCCCACGCTGCAGGGTCGCCTGTCGCGACTGCTGCTGGCATACAGATCTCGTCCGCACTCATTGACTGGGATTCCCCCCCCGCGCAACTGTTGATGAAATGGACTTTAAAAACAAGGCTCTTATTAATCCTCCCAGACATGCACGAAATCGTTGAGGCAAAGCGCCGTAAGCTGACTGAGTATCATGACAGAAATTCGAGGGGGAGATGGAATGAGATAGGGGACAAAGTGTTTGTACTAAACTATGGCAGGGGTCCCAAATGGCTTGCAGGGACAGTAACGGGCAAGGAAGGAAACAGGCTACTGTCAGTACAAATGGACAATGGCAAAACCTACCGGAGGCATGTGGACCAAGTCAAAAGCAGATTTACCAACACTGCGGAACCAGAGGCAGACTACAATGTGGAACTCGCACCACACCTGGTGGACAGACAGAGGGAACAACCTGAGGAAAGGGCAATCCCAACAGACAGTCCAGGCGAGTCAACAATCACACCAATCGAAACAGACAGCCCAGGCGAGATACCAGCAACCACACCCAAAGAAAAACAGACACCAAGGCAAACAACTGAACCACAACTCAGACGCTCCACGCGAGAGCGTAGACCACCTGAGAGACTGAACCTATAAAGACAATAAGACCTTGGGGGAGGGTGATGTCATGTATCTTACATTATTATATATAACTGTATCCTAACATGCTATACATGACTAATAAGATATGACCTGTAACCACCAGCATACCTTACCACCAGGGGTGCACTTGCAAGAGACAGGTATATAAGGACAGGTCTCAGGCAAGTGCAGCATTCCAGAGCTGTGAAATAAAGGTGCAGGTCCAGAGTGACCTTGACTCCACTACATGCCTCATGTGAATCTGTACTGAAGAGACAGGACTTTACACCTAGCATGCAAGCCATTATGTCCAGGGGACTTGTCCGCCTTTAGTTCCATTATTTTACCTAGTAGTACTTTAGTGATAGTGATTTCATTAAGTTCCTCCCTTATAGCCCCTTGATTATCCACTATTGGGATGTTTTTAGTGTCTTCTACCTGTTCCCCATTATTAATTCCCCAGTCTCATCTTCCAGGAGACCAATATTTATTTTAGCCACTCTTTTCCTTTTTATGTACCTGTAGAAACTCTTACTATCTGTTTTATATTTCGTGCTAGTTTACTTTCATAATCTATCTTTCCTCTATTATTTTTTTAGTCGTTCTTTGCCGACTTTTAAAAGTTTTCCAATCCTGTGGCCTCTCACTAGTCTTGGCCACATTGTATGCTCTTGTTTTCAATTAAGTGCTTTAGTTCTCAGTTCATTGTACTTTTTTTTTTTAACATCGCTCATTTTGCTATCAATCCTGTGAAGATTTTAACTGTTCCAGATTACATTTGGGGGCCATATTATGACAAAAAATCAAATATATTTGTGTAAATCAACCTTAAAGATTAAATTGTTTGGAGAGAAGTGATCTATGCATATTCAGTTAATCAGGCGCTGTTCAATAGAAATAATGGAAAAACTGCAATTTCAAATTCTTATGGAAATAAGTAGGAGTTACCATACTTTAGATTACCATTGATCCACATCTAAATGTTGTACTCCTATCTCTGATGGTTCACCTCCTGCATGAAAACTGAGACAAAATAATTATTTAATCTTTTGCCGTCCCCTCACTCTCCACTGCAAGTTTGCCTCTGTCATCTTTTAGTCGCCCTATCTCAACTATCCTCATTACTAAAGCAAGCTTTTTATTCGACTTAATTTACATTTGCCCTGACTTTCTTCTGCCTTTTAAGGTCTAAATGCTTTTTTAACTTTATTTCAAATTTGACCTAATCTCGCCATTCATTCATTGGACCTCATGGTTCAACACACCCCTTTTCCTTACTATGGTATACTTGATTTGTAACCTTCTCATCTTCTGTTTAGACAACTTTCCCTTCCATATAATCTGGATGAGGTGGCTTTTTTATTCTCACTATAATTCCTCCCCCACCCCCCACACCCCAATAAACGACTTTTATCCTCAACATTTTAAAAATCTCTTCTCTTCATACTCTGAACATAATTAGTTTGGTGTGATCACTGACTCCCAAGCAATCCCCTACTTTTAGTTTGTCTACTTGCTCATCATTATCCAGAACCAGGTGAAGTAATGTTTACTATCTTTGTTGGAGTAGCAACATATTGACTGAAAAAGTAGTCCTGAACACACTTCAAAAATCTTCTATTGCTCACTATCATTTTCCACATTCCAGTCTATTTTCAGATAATTAAAATCTCCTAGATTTATAACTCTACTGTTAATACATAACTTTCAAATTTACAAATTTCTTCCACAATTTCCTTTCCACTACTTGACAGTCTGTAATATACTCCTAGTAAGATGGCCAACAGCTTGCTATTCACCAGCTCAATCCCAAGGGATTCTGTTTGGACACTTTCAAATTTAAATCCTCACATCTAATGATTTGATACTGTCTCTAATTGGTACCATTCCTTCCCTACTTCCTTCCCTATCCCTTTTGATGTTTTATATCCAGGAATATTTGTTGTCAATCCTGGTGCAGTTGCAACTATGTTTCACCTACTTTAATTATGTCATGATTTTCAATTTTAATTAATTATTCTAGTGCCCCGATTTTGTTTCTTTCATGCTGTGCCTTGATATACATACATTTTAATTTGAATTCCCTTAGTTTGGGATTTTTTTTTCTATCCCACATCCTATTTTTTTTCTTATTGTATTGTCTGGTCCTGTCCAAACTCTTTGAACCATTTTACCTTACTACCTATACACCTGGAGCCTACTTTCTATTCCAACCTACTCCTTGCTTTTCAGTTCCCCCACAGCTCTGCGAGAAGAATACTAGTCCATACACTGTTCAGATGTACGCTGCTCCATTGGTGCACCTCACTCTTGGCCAGAACAGATCCGAATACCCAGCAATTTGAATCCTTCAATCCTCATCATCATCATAGGTCGAACGAGGATGACTTGCTTCCACGAGAGTTCACAGATGTTTCAATGAAGGACCCGATGTTCCATTCCTGAACTCCAGTTGAGGGGGTGGAAGATGCCTATGTGTGAATTTTTTTAACATGTGGTGGCCGTTGCACATCAGCCACCACACAGGCTTGACAGAGCTAGGCCTTTATCCACTGCAAGGGTTAAGGTAACCAGGACCACTGGAGACCTGCTCTGCTGCACGGACCTAGTGCGCACACATAATGCAGTGTGGGCAGGCCCGTGCTGCCACTGGGCCCTCGGCTCTTCTGGGCTCCGTACCCTTATTCACCGCACCTCCGCCACAATGTTCCAGGGCCCGGCGCTCCAGCTCTATTTATAGCCCCAACAGGTCGGAGCGGCCCACGATGCACCACATCAGTAGCCATACATTTACTTTCCCTAATCTGGCCATTCTGTACAGTTTAGTATATGGCACTGGTAAAATTTGATTTTACATCTTTGAGGTTCTTAATCTTAATCCTAACTCATGGAACTCGTTTAGCAACACCATGGCAGCTGTGGAATTTAAATACAGCTAATTAAATAAATCAGCAATAAAAAGTTAGTATGGTGACATGATTATCGTAAAAACCCATCTGGTTCACTAATGCCCTTATCCGGTCTGGTCTATATGTGACTCCAGACTCTTAACTGCCCTCTGAAAAGGCTAAGGAAGCCACTTAGTTCTATAAGGTGACTCACCACTACCTTCTCATGGGTAATTAGGTATGGATAATAAATGCTGACTTTGCCAGTGACGCCTACATCCAGTGAATGAATGTTTCTAAAAAGAATCCTATCACATAAGAACATAAGAAATAGGGCAGGTGTAGACCACACGGCCCCTCGAGCCTGCTCCGCCATTTAATATCATGGCTGATCCGATCATGGACTCAAATCCACTTCCCTGCCCGCTCTCCATAACCCTTTATTCCCTTATCGTTTAAGAAACTGTCTATTTTGATCTTAAATTTATTCAATGTCCCAGCTTCCACAGCTCTCTGAGGCAGCGAATTCCACAGATGCACAACCCTTAGAGAAGAAATTTCTCCTCATTTCAGTTTTAAATGGGCGGCCACTTATTCTAAGATCATCCCCTCTAGTTCTGGTCTCCCCTATCGGTGGAAACATCCTCTCTGCATCCACCTTGTCAAGCCCCCTCATAATCTTATATGTTTCGATACGATCACTTCTCATTCTTCTGAACTCCAATGAGTAGAGGCCCAACCTACTCAACCTTTCCTCATAAGTCAACCCCCTCATCTCTGGAATCAACCTTCTCTGAATTGCCTCCAAAGCAAGTATATCCTTTCGTAAATATGGAAACCAAAACTGTATGCAGTATTCCAGGTGTGACTTCACCAATACCCTGTACAACTGTAGCAAGACTTCCATGCTTTTATACTCCATCCCCTTTGCAATAAATGCCAAAATTCCATTGGCCTTCCTGATCACTTGCTGTACCTGCATACTAACCTTTTGTGTTTCATGCACATGTACCCCCAGGTCCCGCTGTACTGCAGCACTTTGCAATCTTTCTCCATTTAAATAATAACTTGCTCTTTGATTTTTCCTGCCAAAGTGCACGACCTCACACTTTCAACATTATACTCCATCTGCCAAATTTTTGCCCACTCAGCCTATCTGTGTCCTTTTGCAGATTTTTTGTGCTCTTCTCACACATTGCTTTTCCTCCCACCTTTATATCGTCGGCAAACTTGGCTATGTTACAGTCCCTTCTGCCAAGTCGTTAATATAGATTGTAAATAGTTGGGGTCCCAGCACTGATCCCTGCAGCACCCCACTGGTTATTGATTGCCAACCCGAGAATTAACCATTTATTCTTACTCTCTGTTTTCTGTTCGTTAGCCAATCCTCTATCCATGCTAATATATTACCCCCAACCCTGTGAACTTTTATCTTGTGTAGTAACCTTTTATGTGGCACCTTGTCAAATGCCTTCTGGAAATCCAAATACACCACATCCACTGGTTCCCCTTTATCCACCCTATTCTTTAAGGATGCATTTATTTGTACTAATAAAATGGCCACCATGTCTCTGATTGGCTCTCCATTATCACATGACCTATTGCTGATTGGTCCCCCTTGGAGGATAAGTCGCACCTGAAGTTTCTCTGGAATGTGTAACTGGAACCGCCCAGCCCAAGTTCTGACTGACTTTGCAAATTGTAATTTGACCCATTCTGACTTCAGAAGCCAGAGAGGACAGATCTCGAACAACACAGCAAAAGCCACCAAGTTCCAGCCTAAGTCCCTTACGCCAGCGCAAGTGCTGCCTTTCCCAGCCGAAGTTCCTTACCCCTCCTCGCCATAGATGGGGCATTGTGTGGTTCACGGATTGTTAACAGATTTATTGGGTATGAAGTGAATAGTGACAGTGTTGTGACTTCTGGATTTCATCCATTCCAACGATGTCCCTGACGCACGAGCTTTCCGAGAATTGTGATCCATCTTTCCAGAGTTCCTTAGCTCTCCTCTCTCTCCCCCCCATGTGTCTCTCTCCCCGCCGCCGCTTCTCTCTCTCGCCACTGCCCAGTAAGGAGGGCTCGGCGGGAGGCTCAGGGCTCAGCAGGAGGCTCAGCATCTTGCAGCTCAGTCGGACAACGTGGTCAATTGAGGAACAACGTGTCCCCACTTCCGGTTCCGGTTTTGGGTGGGAGGTGACAGGGGCAGGATCCGTAGGACGCAGGCTCAGAAGGAAGAGAAAAGTGTTAGTACAAGTAGTCACTCCGATTCTTTAAATTGTTGGTTCTGACATGAACTACAACTTCTCACTAAAGCCTCTCTTTCTCCAAATGCTTCTGTACCAGTTCCTTACCCTGGCACCAGGGAGCCAATTCACCATTTGGGCCTACCAACTTGGGCAGGATAATAAAAGGCTACTAGTTGAGGCATGCCCGTACCTGTGACAGGTGAAATAAAGTTATGGACGTGCTTATTTGTACTACCAAAATGGCCACCATGCTTACATGCTATTTACATACTGCATTAATAATAATATATTAGAATATACTATATTTGCACTAACTGAAATGCAGCTATTTCCCTGATTGGCCCTCCAGACCTATTGTTGATTGGTCCCCTTGGAGGATAAGCCACACCCTGAAATTTCACTGGAATGTGTAACTGGAACCGCCTATCCCAAGGTCTCACTGACTTTGCAAATTGTAACTCGATGCACTTTGACTTCCTGAAGTGACAGAAAACAGAGCTCCCCAGAAGATGACAAGGGCCAGGCAAAGTGCCTTACCCCAGTCCAAGTGTATGCCTCCCCCAGCCAAAGTGCCTTAACCCTGTTGTGTATTGCTCTGGTACATTAAATGTATATATAAGTACAATGGTGCATCACAGAAAGCGCTGTGGTGGGAGACCTAAAAGTACCTGCATGAGGCAGTATAAAAGGCTGCCCACCACACCTAGAGGCCATTCTAGAGCTGTTCAATAAAGGACTAAGGTCACAGCAGTTAGATCGACACCAGACCGTGTAGAGTCAGTGATTTGTGTGCTACATACACCACAACCTCAGTCCAAATGCATGCCTCCCACAGGCAAAGTGCCTTACCCCAGTCCAAGTACATCTCTCCCACAGCCAAAGTGCCTTACCCCAGCGCAAGTGCATTCTTCCTCCCTCACCCACCATAGATGGGGCAGGCATTCTGTACGGATTGTTAAGAGGTTTATTTGGTCTGAAGTGAATAGTGACAGTGTTGTGATTTCTGGATATCATCCACTCCAACCATCTCCCTGCCGATCCCCCCCGCCCCCCACCGTGTCTCTCACCCTCAGCCTCTCTCTCTCCCACAGCCTCTCTCTCTCCGTCCCCGCCCCCCCAGCCTCTGTCTGTCCTCCCAGCCACTCGGTCTCTCCCCAACCTCTCTTCCCCCCCTCCCCACAGTCTCTCACTCTCCCCCCGTCTCTCTCTCCCCCCTCCTCCAGCCTCTCCCTCTCTGCAGCCTCCCTCCCTCCCAGCCTCTCTACCCTGCCACCCCCCTCGCCTCTCTCTCTCACCCAGCCTCTCTTTCTCTCCCCCAGCTGCTTTCTCTTTCTCCAACCCCTCCGAAGCCTCTCTCTCCCCACCCCCAGCCTCTCTCTCTCTCTCTCCAGCTTTTCTCTCTCACTCTCTCCCACGCCCCCCGACCCCCCGCCCGCCAGCCTCCCTCTCTCTCCCCCAGCACCCCCAGCCTCTCTCTCACCTAGACTCTCTCTCCGCGCCCCCCCCAAGGCTCTCTCTCTCTCTCTCTCTCCCCACAGCTGCCATGTATCTCACACTACTGTATATAACTGTATCTTACCATGCTATACATGACTGTAACTAGATATGACCTGAATCCACAAGCATACTTTACCACCAGGGGTGCACTTGCAGTTCCACACAGGTATATAAAGGCTGGTCTCAGGCAGGTGTGGCACTCGAGAGCTGTGAAAAAAACGTGCAGGTCCAGAGTGACCTTGACTTCAGCATGTGCCTCGTGTAAGTCTGTACTGCAGGGTCAGGACTTTACAGTGGCGATGAGTTACGGGATCACAGAATCCACAGAATAACTACTAACGGCTCAGATGAGAAATACAATGCGGGAGACAATTGGGAGGACTTTATAGAAAGGCTCCAGCAAAGCTTTGTAACCAAAGACTGGTTAGGCGACGATAAGGCAGACAAGAGAAGAGCCCATCTCTTGACCAGCTGTGGCTCAAAAACATACGCCTTAATGAAGGACCTGCTGGCACCCGAGAAACCAGCAAGCAAGTCGTTTGAGGAGTTGAGCACACTGGTGAGAGACCACCTGAAGCCAGCGAGCAGCCTACACATGGCCAGATACAGGTTCTACAACTATAGACGCTGTGTGGGCCAGAGCATACCCGACTTTGTGGCGGAACTTCGGAGGCTGGCTAGTTTATGTGAGTTCTCTGATGAACTAAGGAGAGAAGTACTGAGAGACTTTTTTATTGGAGGAATAGGCCACGCAGGCATATTCCAAAAGCTTGACCCTAGAGGCAGCAGCACTGGTCGCACAGACATTCTTGGCAGAAGAAGAAACGAGGTTGACCTATACTGCGGGTATGACAACTAACAAAACATCGTAACAAGGGGTTCACAGCGTGAAACAAGCCGCTACCCCCACACACAGACAAAGGCAGGAGAGCAGGCCTTCAACAGCAGGCAGTGGCACCAGAAGCCATCAAGGGCCACATGAACGGCCATTCACACCTCATCAACCCACAATGCGAGCAATCAACTACAGACTGAGAGAAGCTCAAGAGAGAGATCAGCCAAATGCAGCTCATCCTTTGGAAACAATGGAAGCGGTCTGTGCTGGAGATGTGGGGAAGGCACGCAACAAGGGGGTGTCGATTTCAGCATGCTGTTTGCAGAAACTGCAACTATACAGGGCATCTGGCTCGCATGTGCAGAAAAACAGCAGCTCGGCTGGTATACGAATCGGAAGGGTCAGAAAGCGGACCAGAATACGGTGGGGACAGTACCTGGGACACTGAGGTACAGCGGGTCAACACGATCAATGTCCACTGTTCTTACAAGAAGACCCCTCCAATAATGATGAGGGTCCTACTCAACAGGATACCCGTCAACATGGAACTGGACACGGGAGCTAGTCAATCTCTCATGAGCGTCCAACAATTTGAACAGCTGTGGCCGCACAAAAGCAACAGACCAAAACTCACAAGGGTCGACACCAAACTAAGGACCTATACCAAAGAAATCATCCCAGTCTTTGGCAGTGCCATGCTCCCAGTCACACACAAAGGGACGGTGAATCGACTTCCCCTGTGGATTGTCCCTGGAGATCTCCCAGCACTATTGGCAAGAAGCTGGCTGGCAATACTAAATTGGAAATGGGATGATGTCCATGCCATGTCATCAGAGGAACGGACCTCTTGCTCAACAGTTCTAAGTCATTTTGAACATCTCTTTCAGCCAGGTATGGGCACCTTCAAAGGGACTAAAGTTAAAAGCTACATCACACAGAATGCCTGACCGGTCCATCACATGGCTAGAGCTGTGCCTTGTGATGAGGGAAAAGATTGAACATGAACTGGACAGGCTTCTGCGAGAAGGCATGATCTCACCTGTGGAATTTAGCGACTGGGTAAGTCCCATCGTCCCAGTCATGAAGCCTGATGGATCCGTACGAATCTGTGGGGATTACAAGTCTACTATAAACAGAGTCTCCCGACAGGACCAATACCTGCTGCCCAGAGTGGAGGACCTATTTGCCACATTGGCTGGAGGAAAACTTTTCTCGAAACTAGATCTCACATCTGCGTATATGACGCAAGAACTGACGGAAGAGTCTAAGCTACTCACCACCATCAACATACATCGATGCCCATTCGGCGCAACATGGCAGCTGCTATATTCCAGCGCAACATGGAGAGTCTGCTCAAGTCCATCCCGGGGACGGTTGTGTTTCAAGATGACATACTCATCACGGGCAGGGACACCGACTCCCATCTCAGCAATTGGGAGGAAGTACTAAGTCGATTGGATCGGGTAGGCCTAAGAGTTAAGAAATCCAAGTGTCTGTTTCTCGCACCTGAGGTTGAATTTTTGGGCAGAAGGATGCCGCTGATGGAATCCGCCCAACAGAATCCAAAACCAAAGCAATTCGTCTGGCACCCAGGCCCCGGAATGTCTCGGAACTGCGCGCCTTTCTCAGGCTACTCAATTACTTTGGGAACTTTATGCAGAACTTGAGCACGCTGCTGGAGCCTCTCCACGTGCTACTCAGAAAGGGGTGCGATTGGTTTTGCGGGGGGACGCCCAGGAACATGCCTTCAATAAGGCACGCAATCTTCTATTTTCCAACAGTGTTTTAGCCTTTTTTGACCCAGGTAAAAAGCTAGTTCTCACATGCGATGAGTCAGCGTATGGGGTCGGGTGCGTTTTACAGCATGTCAATGATGCGGCTAAATTACAACCCATTGCTTATGCCTCCAGGTCACTTTTGCGGGCGGAGCGCGGGTACGGTATGGTTGAGAAGGAGGCGCTCGCGTGCGTGTACGGTGTCAAAAAGATGCACCAATACCTTTTCGGGGCCACGTTCGCATTAGAAACCGACCACAAACCCCTCACGTCCCTGCTATCCGAGAGCAAGGCAATAAACGCCAACACCTCGGCGCGCATTCAGCGGTGGGCACTCATGCTGGCGTCTTACGACTACACAATAAGGTACAGACCAGGCACAGACAACAGTGCCGACGCACTTAGCAGGCTATCCCTGGCGACCACGGAAGGGTCTGATGAACAGGACTGTGAGATGGTCATGGCAATCAATGCCTTTGAATCCACAGGTTTGCCCATGACGGCTCGCCAAATCAGAGCCTGGACGACCAGCGACCCCACGTTATCTTTAGTCAAAAGACGTGTTTTAACCGGTGACTGGGCAGAGGCTCGCGATGCCTGCCCCGAGGAGATCAAACCTTTCCATAGGCGCATGCATGAACTATCACTACAGGCAGACTGCCTGATGTGGGACAGCCAAATAGTTATACCCTTGCGAGGCAGAGAGGCGTTTGTCCGGGAGCTCCACCGCGAGCACCCGGGGATCGTCCTTATGAAGGCTATAGCCAGATCCCATGTCTGGTGGCCTGGCATTGACGCGGACTTGGAGCACTGTGTCTGGCGGTGCACCATTTGTGCCCAACTCAGTAATGCCCCCAGGGAGGCCCCCCTAAGCCCTTGGCCCTGGCCCACCAAACCGTGGTCGCAGGTGCATGTAGACTATGGGGGCCCATTCATGGGCAAAATGTTCCTCGTATTCGTCGATGCATTTTCAAAGTGGATCGAGTGCACCATTTTAAACTCGAGCACCACCTCCACCACTGTGGAGAGCCTTAGAACCATGTTTGCAATGCACGGAATTCCTGACATATTGGTCAGTAATAATGGTCCGTGCTTCACCAACGCAGAATTTCAAGATTTTATAGTTGACCACGGCATAAATCACGTTAAGACGGCACCGTTCAAGCCGGCCTCCAATGGCCAGGTGGAGCGAGCAGTGCAAATCGTTAAACAAGGCATGCTAAAAATCCTAGGTCACACACTACAGAGCCGCCTGTCGCGACTGCTGCTGGCATACAGATCTCATCCGCATTCGTTGACTGGGGTTCCCCCCGCGCAACTATTGATGAAACGGACCTTAAAGACTAGGCTCTCGTTAATCCTCACAGACATGCATGAAATTGTTGAGGCAAAGCGCCGGAAGCTAACTGAGTACCATGACCGACATTCGAGGGGGAGGTGGAATGAGATAGGGGACAAAGTGTTTGTGCTAAACTATGGCAGAGGTCCCAAATGGCTTGCAGGGACAGTAACAGCAAGGAAGGAAACAGGCTACTGGTTGTACAAATGGACAATGGCCAAACCTGCCGGAGGCATGTCGACCAAGTAAAAAGTAGATTCACCAACAACACTGCAGAACCAGAGGCAGACGACAATGTGGAACTCACACCACACCTGGTGGACAGACAGAGGGAACAACCTGAGGAAAGGGCAATCCCAACAGACAGCCCAGGCGAGATACCAGCAATCATAATGAACGAAACAGACAGCCCAGGCGAGATACCAGCAATCACACTGAAAGAAAAACAGGCACCAAGGCAAACAACTGAACCACAACTAAGACGCTCCATGCAAGAGCGTACACCACCTGAGAGACCGAATCGATGAAGACAATAAGACCTTGGGGGAGGGTGATGTCATGTATCTCACACTACTGTATATAACTGCATCTTACCATGCTATACATGACTGTAACTAGATATGAGCAGTAACCACAAGCATACTTTACCACCAGGGGTGCACTTCCAGGAAACACTGCATACCTGTTCCACACAGGTATATAAAGGCAGGTCTCAGGCAAGTGTGGCACTCGAGAGCTGTGAAATAAAGGTGCAGGTCCAGAGTGACCTTGACTTCGGCATGTGCCTCATGTAAGTCTGTACTGCAGGGTCAGGACTTTACAACAGTCTCTCTCTCTCTCTCTCTCCCTCCCTCACCCCCCCCACCCCCTCTCTCTCTTTCTCTCACCCACCCCCTCTTTCTCCCCCCCACCCCCTTCTCTCTTTCTCTCTCTCCCCCCCACCCCCTCTCTCTTTCTCTCTCTCCCCCCCACCCCCTCTCTCTTTCTCTCTCTCTCCCCCCCACCCCCTCTCTCTTTCTCTCTCTCACCTCCCCCACC